>NC_040906.2:99134737-101534737 GCF_004126475.2 Phyllostomus discolor | reverse complement strand
ACTGTAGATATAATAGAATAGTCTCTTGCTGTCTTAGACCATTTTGCTGTACACCTTCCAACTGATAAAAAAAAAGAGTAGGTGGAAGCAGTGAACACTAGGATACCTGCAGGAAGAGGAAACCCACCAACAAAGGAACCACCAACATATAACAACAGAAGATGAAGGAGGGAGTGGAAACCACACAAACTTCAATCCAGGACCTATCTGGAAATACAACTAAATAGTGGAGAAACTACCCAGTACTAACAACTGAACAAGAGCAAGAGAGAATCCTCAAAACCTTGTACACATGGAAGAACGAGCTTCACACAACCTACCCTCCCCTGCATAACAAAATACAAGAGGTGGTGGACAGAGTGACCATCAGTTAACCAGCTGAAGGGGAGGACCCAACAAAGAAAGACCCAACAATAATCAAAACCCAAAGACAAACACAGAGTCAACTTAAATGGCAGCCCAAGACCAGTGAGCTCTGGAGATCAAGGAGACTGCACCACTGAATCTCACAGGTATTCTACCACAGAAGATCATACCATAAGCCCAGGGATCCAGAACAGATCAATTTAAGAAGCAGAGGCTAACAGGAAGAGTCTCACAAACAATGGGAAGACAAAGAAACAATCCCCAAATGAAAAGAAAGGAGGAAACCTCAGAAAGAATGCTAAATGAAATAGAGGCAAGTCAACTATCAGATATTGAATTCAAAGCAATGGTTATCAGGAAGCTCAATGAGCTCACATAGAATTACAAGAAAAAAACTATAGGGAAATTACAATGAACTCACTGCAAACTATATCAACATGAAAAAGGAAATAGAAACTATCAACAAGAGCCAAGTGGAAATTAAGAATACAATGCCTGAACTGAAGAATGCAGTAGAAGGAATCAAAAGCAGGATTGATGAAGCATAAGATCGAATTAGCACACTGAAGGACAAGGGAGAAAAAAAAAACACCCAGAATGAAAGAGACAAGGAAAAGAGGCTCAGAACTAATGAAGATGGGTTAAGGGAAATGAAGGACAACATGAAATGCCATAATACCTGTATAATAGGGATACCAGAAGGAGAGGAAGGAATGGAAAACCTATTTGAAAAAGCAATGATGGAAAACTTCCCTAATTTCATGAGAGAAAAAGTCACACAAATGCTGAAAACACAGAGTCCCAATCAAGAGGAACCCAAAGAGGCCCACCTCAAGACACATCATCATTAAAATGGCAAAATTTCAAGACAAAGAGAGAATCTTAAAAGCAGCAAGGGAGAAACAGGAAGTAACATACAAGGGAGCCCCAATAAGGTTAGCAGTTGACTTCTCAGTGGAAACTCTCCAAGCCAGAAGAGAATGGGAGGAAGCATTCCAGGCAATGAGAACCAGAGGCCTGCAACAAAGGCTACTTTACCCAGCAAGGCTCTTAATCAAGATAGAAGGTCACATTAGGATCTTCCCAGATAAAAGAAGCCTAAGAATACACCTCGACCAAACCAACTCTGCAAGAGATGATAAAGGGACTGCTTTAAGGAAAGGAATGAAAAGAGAGAGAGAAGGAGGAACACAGGTACGAAAATGTCAATAAGTACCTATCAATGATAACCTTAAACATGAATTGATTAAATGCTCCAATCAAAAAACATACAATAGCTGAATAGATAAGAAAGCATGACCCACACATATGCTGCCTACAAGAGACCCACCTCAGAACAAAAGACCTACACAAACTAAAAGTGAAGGGCTAGAAACAAATTTTCCAAGCAAATGGACAGGGAAAAAAAGTGGGGGTATCAATACTCATATCAGACAAAATAGACTTCAAAAAAAGGACCATAAAGAGAGACCCAGAAGGTCACTTCATAATACTCAAGGGAAGAATGCACCAAGAAGACATAAACATTGTAAACATATATGCACCCAACATAGAAGCACAGGAATACATAAAGAAAATCTTGGAGGACTTCAAGAAAGATATCTACAGCAACACAATTATAGCAGGGGATTTTAACACCCCACTATCAAAAATGGACAGATCTTCCAAACAAAATATCAACAAAGATATTGTGGCATTGAGCCATGCCCTAGATCAAATGGACTTAACTGATATATACACAGAGAGAGAACCTTTCATCCCAAAGAAGCTAAATACACATTCTTTTCAAATGCACCTGGAACATTTTCAAAGATAGATCACATGATAGGACACAAAACAAGCCTCAACAAATTTAAAAACATTGAAATCATACCAAGCATTTTCTCTGACCACAAGGGACTGAAACTAGAAACCAACCCCAAGGGAAAAAACCCAAAACACTCAAAATCATGAAGATTAAATAGCATGCTATTGAACAATGAATGGGTCAAGAATAAAAGTAGGGAAGAAATCAAAAAGTTTCTGAAAACAAATGAAAATAAACTCACAACAACCAAATGTTATGGGACACAGCAAAGTCAGTCCTGAGAGGGAAGTGCATAGCAATACAGTCCTACCTAAAAAAGATAGAAACATCAGAAATAAACAGCCTAACCTACACCTACAAGAACTGGAGGAACCACACACACACACACACACACACACACACACACACACACGCAAAACAAACAAACAAAAACAAAGCCCAAAGTGAGTAGAAGGAAGGAAATAACCAAGATCAGAGCAGAATTAAATGCCATAGAGATTACAAGCACAATTATAAGGATCAATGAATCCAGGAGCTGTTTCTTTGAAAAGATAAACAAAATTGACAAGCCTTTAAGCACACTCATCAAGAAAAAAAGAGAGAAGACCCAAGTAAACACAATCAGAAATGAAAGAAGAGAGATTACAACTGACACCACAGAAATACAAAGGATTGTAAGAAATTACTACAAAGAACTGTATGCCAAGAAATGCAGAGCTAGGTGAAATGGACAAATTTTCAGAAAAATATAATCTTCCAAAACACAATGAAGAAGAAGCAGAAAGCTTTAACGGGCCAATAACACCAAATGAAATTGAAGCAGTAATCAAAAAACTACCAACACACAAAAGCCCTGGACCAGATGGTCTCACAGGAGAATTCTACAAAGCATTTAAGGAAGAGCTAACCCATATCCCTTACAGACCATTCAAAAAATCCAAAATGATGGAAGACTCCCAAACTCTTTTTATGAGGGCAGCATCATCCTAATCCCAAAACCAGATAAAGGCACAACAAAGAAAGAAAACTTCAGGCCAATATCGCTGATGCAAATAGATACTAAAATCCTCCAAAAATATTAGCAAACCGCATCCAACAATACATTAAAAAGATCATACACCATGACCAAGTAGGATTCATCCTGGGAACGCAAGGATGGTACAATATTTGCAAATCAGTAAATGTAATACATCACATAAACAAAAGCAAAGACAAAAACACATGATCATGTCAATAGATGCAGAAAAAGCATTTCATAAGGTACAGCACCCATTTATGATAAAAACACTCAGCAAAGTGGGAATAGAGGGAGCATTCCTCAACATAATAAAGGCCATATATCAGAGATCTACAGCCAACATCATACTGAATGGGAAAAAACTAAAAGCTTTTCCACTAAGATCAGGAACAAGACAAGGCTGTCCACTTTCACCACTTCTACTCAGTGATAAGACAAGAAAAGGAAAAAAAAAGCCATCCAAATAAGAATGGAGGAAACAAAACTGTCACTGTTTGCAGATGACATGATAGTATACATAGAAAATCCTATAGACTCAGACAAAAAACTGTTTGACCTAATAAATGTATTTAGCAAAACAGCAGGATAAAAAGTCAATATCCAGAAATCAAAGGCATTTCTGTACACCAACAATGAAACAACAGAAGCAGAAATCAAGAAAAAAAATCCCATTTGATATAACAAAAAGGAAAATAAAATACCTAGGAATAAACCTAACCAAAGAGGTAAAAGACCTGTATACAGAAAACCACACAACAGTGAATAAAGAAATCAAGGAAGACACAAACAAATGGAAACATATACCGTGTTCATGGATGGGAAAAATTAACATCATCAAAATGTCCATACTATCCAAAGCAATTTATAGACACAATGCAATACCTATTAAAATACCAATGGCATATTTCACAGACATAGAACAAATACTTCAAAAATTTAAATTTATAAATGTCCCACAATAGCTGCTGCAATTTTGAGAAAGAGGAGCAAAGTAGGTGGATCACAATACCTGATACTAAACTGTATTACAAGGCCACTGTAATAAAAAAAGCCTGGTACTGGCATAAAAACAGGCACATGGATTAATGGAACAGAATAGGGAGCCCAGAAATACACCCAAGTCTCTATGGTCAATTAATATTCGACAAAGGGTGTATCAACATAAATTGGAGTAAAAACAGCCTCTTCAACAAATTGTGTTGGGAGAACTGGACAGCTACTTCCAAAAAAAAAATGAAACTGGAGCACCAACTTACACCATACACAAAAATAAATTCAAGGTGGATAAAAGATGTAAATATAAGTCGTGACACCACTAAAGTCCTGGAGGAGAACATAGGCAGGAAAATCTCAGATATTTCACACAGAAACTTTTTTACTGATATGTCCCCTAGATCAAGGGACATAAAGGAAAGAATAAACAAATGGGACCTCATCAAAATAAAAAGCTTTTGCACAGCTAAAGAAAACAGTATTAAAATTAAAAGAGATCCAATTGTATGGGAAAACATATTTTCCAATGATACCTCAGACAAGGGTTTAATCTCCAAAATATATAAAGAACTTACACAACTCCACTCTAAGAAGTGGCTTGGATGGGAGTGAAAGACAGAAAACTTTACTTGAACAACAATTAAAATAAAAAGAGTGAAAAACAAACATACAAACAAACAAACTAACTAAAAAAAAAAAGAACAGAGAGCCCAGAAATAAACCAAGGTCTCTATGGTGAATTAATATTTGACAAAGGAGAAAGAGGCATAAAATTGAGTCAAGATAGCTTCTTCAACAAATGGTATTTGGAGATCTGGAGAGATACATGCGAAAATTTGAAACTTGATCACCAACTTAAACACCATTAAAGTCCTAGGGGAAAGCATTGGCAGGAAAATCTGACATTCCATGCAGCAACATCTTCACAGATATGTCCCTTAAAGCAAAGGACATGAAGGAGATGATAAACAAATGGGGCCTCATCAAATTCAAAAGCTTGTTCATGGCTGAAGAAAACAGCATTAAAATGAAAAGAGAACTATTTGGGAAAATATATTTGCCAATGATACTTCAGACAAGGGTTTGGTCTCCAAAATATACAAAGAACTCACAATGACTCCATTCCAGGAAGACAAGCAACCCAATTAAAAAATGGGCAAAAGATTTGAATAGACAGTTCTCCAAGGAGGACAGACAGAGGGCCCAGAGACTTATGAAAAGGTGCTCAGTATCACTAGCTATCAGAGAGATGCAAATTAAAAACACAAGGAGATGCCCCTTCACACCCAAAAGAATGGCTATCACAAACAAATCAGGACAAATCATCACAAAAGAAAACAAGTGTTGGAGAGGATGTGCAGAAAAGGGAACCTACTTCCCTGTTGGTGGGAATGCAGACTGCTGCAGCCACTGTGGAAAACAGTATGGAATTTTCTCAGAAAACTAAAAATGGAACTGCCTTTTGACCTAGCAATTTCACTGCTGGGATTTTACCCTAAGAACCCTGAAACACCCATCCAAAAGAACCTATGCAGCCCAATGTTCATAGCAGCACAATTTACAATAGCCAAGTGCTAGAAACAGCCCACATGCCCATCGGTAATTGTGGGGATCAAAAAGCTATGGTACATTTACACAATGGAATACTACATGGCAGAGAGAAAGAAGGAGCTCCTACCTTTTGGAACAGCATATATGGTACTGGAGAGCATTATGCTAAGGTAGATAAACCAGGTGGTGGGGGACAAATACTGTATGACCTCATGTTTAACTGGAACATAATCAACAAAAGAAAAAAGGAAGCAAAATATAACCAGAGACACTGAAAGTAAGAATAATCTGACAGTAAGCAGAGGGGAGGTGGTAGGGGATAATGGGGGGAAGGGATTTTAGTAACTAATGTAGAGCACACATGGATAAATCTAAGGGGGAGTGTGGAAGCAAGGGAGGGGGGTTTGTCTAGGGTGGGGGTGAGCAGTGGAGGGAAATGCAGACAATCGTAATTGAACAGCAAAATAATGAATAAAAAAAGGTGTTTTATTGTTCATGTTTTCCCAATTTTCTGCCTTTATTCCCCTTCTGTCCTGCATCCCCAACCCTCCAGCATTACCCACACCCCTCATTCATGTCCATGGGTTGTATATATAAGTTCTTTGATTTTTGCATTTTCTTAACCTCCCCCTGTCTATTTTATGCCTACCGATTATGCTTCTTATTCCCTTTACCTTCTCCCCTATTCTTCCCTTCCTTTTCCCTACTGAAAACCCTCCATGTGATGTCCATTTCTCTGATTCTGTTCCTGTTCTAGTTGTTTGCTTAGTTTTTGTTTTTGTTTTTGTTTTTGTTTTTCTTTCTCTTCTTTTTGAGGCTCAGTTGTTGTTAGTTGTGAGTTTGTTGTCATTTTACTGTTTATAGTTTTTGATCTTCTATTTCTTATATAAGTCCCTTTAACATTCCTTTTGTTTGTTTGTTTGTTTTTAGAGAGAGGGAAAGAGATGGAGAGAGTGAAGGAGAGAAATATCAATGTCTGGTTGCCTCTCACATGGCCCCCACTAGAGACCTGGCCCACAACCTGTGCATGTGCCTTGACTGGGAATTGAACAGGCGACACTTTGGTTTTCAGGCTGCACTGAATCCACTGAGCTACACCAGCCAGGTCTTTTTAACATTTCATATAATAAGAGCTTGGTGATGATGAACTCCTTTAACTTGACCTTATGTGGGAAGCACTTTATCTGCCCTTCCATTCTAAATGATAGCTTTGCTGGATTGAGCAATCTTGGATGTACCATATTTTTGGACCATAAGACACATCTAGGTTTTAGAGGAGGAAAATAGGAAAAAAATTTTGAAGCAAAAAATGTGGTAAAATATTTAATAACATAAATAACATAATATTTCACCAATGGAAATGTAAACAGAACTCAACAGCAGCATTAACAACCATCATTCCTCCCAAATTTGGGGGAGGAGTGCATGTTGTAGTATGAAAAATATGGTAGGTCCTTGCCTTTCATTTCTTGGAATACTTATTTCCAGTCTCTTCTTGCATGCAAGGTTTCTTTTGAGAAATGAGCTGATGGTCTTATGGGAACTCCTTTGGAGGTAACTCTCTCCTGTTCTTTTGCTGCTTTTAAGATTCTCTCTTTATCTTTAATCTTGGGTAACTTAATGATGGCATGCCTTGGTATGTTCCTCTTTGTGTCCAATTTCTTTGGGAATCTCTAGATTTCCTGGAATTCCTGGAAGTCTATTTCCTTTGCCAGGTTGGGGAAGTTTTCCTTCATTATTTGTTCAAATAAGATTTCAATTTCTTGCTCTTGTTCTTCTTCGAGCACCCCTATGATTCAGATGTTGAAATATTTAAAGCTGTCTTAAAGTTTCCTAAGCCTCTCCTCATTTTTTTTTTTTGAAATCTTGTTTCTTCATTCTTTTCTGGTTGGATATTTGTTTCTTCCTTTTGTTCCAAAGTGTTGATTTGAGTACTGGTTTCCTTCCTGTCACTGTTGGTTCCCTGAATATTTTGCTTTATTTCACTTTGGGTATCCTTCATTTGTTGCTTCATTTTGTGACCATTCTCAACCATTTATGTAAGCATCTTGATTACCAGAGTTTTGAAGTCCCCATCAGATAGGTTGGCTTTCTCCTTTGCTTAGCTCTTTCTCTGGAGCTTTAATCTGTTCTTTCATTTGGGCCATATTTCTTTATCTCAGCACAGCAGTTATATTGCAAGGGGGCAGGGCCCTAGGTATTTACCAGGGCAGGGCAACACTCTTTTTGGCATTGTGTTGCTGTCTGTGGGGAAGGGGTCAGAGAGGAAACAATGCTGTTTGCTTGCTCAGCTCTAGCCCCAGTTTCCAATGAACTCTCATATGAGACTGGGGTTTTCTCCCACTGTGGCAACCCTTACCATAGTTTACAGCTAGCTTTCAGCCTTAGTTTCCCGTTCAGCCAGCCCTGCCTTGCTTGTGAGGTCTGCCTCTTTGCCATGGGTCTCCTCTGCCCACCCAGCTGTGCTTTTGCTTCCTACCTGCCTGGTTGAATGTTTCCTTAATTCCTTCATTGTCAGAGTTCCATGAAGTTTGATTTTATGGCACTTCTGGTTGTTTATTGTTTTAGATTGGTTGTTATCTTCCTTTTGGGTGTGCAAGAAAGCATAGGGTTTCCACCTTATGCCTCTGTCTTGGCCAGAACTCTAAACTAATTTTAGATGCTTGAAATTGCATTGGAAGCTTTGTCAAAATAATAATAACAACAATAATAATACCTATAATAATAAAAATAAATACTATAATAACAAATTATTTTAATGATGTTCTATTTGTATACCTTTTTGCCTTCATCTGGGAAGGTTAAAAGTTTACTTGGACAGTAATGCTCCAAGGATATACAGAGTCCCACCTATTGCCTTAGATACTAAAAGCTGATTCAAATGATGTTAAATTTTCTAGACATTCCACACTGATCTAATATGCAAATAACTTAGTTTATGTTCTAGGAAATTACTAGACTTCCCAAAAGACATGATTTATTTATTACAACAACTATATACAAAGGGACAAAGGAGATCAAAAAACAAGCTCTGATTCTGTTTACCCCAAGTAAAATACTTTGGTTATCTAATATTTAAAGATGGGCTACTGCCTTGATGGTGTGGCTCAGTTGGTTGGGCATCATCCCACAAAGGAAAAGGTCAATTCCCAGTCAGGGTACATGCCTAAGTTGTAGGCTCAGTTGCCAGATGGGGGCTCATGAGGAAATCTGTCAATGTTTCTCTTGCATGTCAATGTTTCTCCCTCTCCTTTTCTCCCCTCCTCCTCCTCCTCTCTCTAAAAAGAAACAAATAAGTCTTTAAAAAATAAAGATGAGAAACTAATTAATCATGAAAGACTCAGAGGAATCCCATCTTTTCCTTTTCCAAAAACAAGAAAACAGCTTAGAGGATTCCTGAGTTTGACTGGATATTGTTGCAATTGGATTCCAAATTTTCACTAATGACCCAGCCTATATATGTTTTATTAAAGTCAAATTGACCTGACCACCTTCTTCTTCCTAGGAATGGTTTATAGGAAACTTCTTGATATTGCTGATTAAATTTGGTTTACAGATGAACCTTTGAAAGGTAGACCGAATATTATCAAGATGAATGTAATGACTTCCATGGTGGACATAATTAAAAGTTCTTTTTTCTCCCAAATAAGATCTTCCCAATAAATCTAATTAATTTTTCTGACTCAGTCTTGTCATTTGGCCAAAGCTCAAATAGCCAATATTTACACTGATAATAGCTATGCCTTTGGTGTAGCTCACAGCTTTAGAATACTGTTGAAGGAGTGAGGCTTCTTAATTTTCTTAGGGAAGCCCATAAATAATGGAAAGTAGATTGTAAAATTATTAGATGTCATACAGAAATTGAAACAATTGGTGATTATCATATTCCAGGGCATTTTAAATCTGCCACCATGGAAGCAAAAGGAAATTATTTAGCTGATGCTGCAGCTAGACAGGCAACATTAAACAGGCAAATTATCCAGACCTGATAATGCTCCTTGCTTCCTATTAAATCAATAAAAGTCTCTCTTTTATAGTTGTGATGGACATCTGAAGAGGAAAAAGAGTATATGGCAAGAAAAAGGGGGAATCTCTGTTGGGGACTGCACTGCCTGGTCTCAGGAAGCTGTAACCCCCCCATAACTTAGGCTGAGTGAGAGTCCTCCAGACCAGGATCCACTAAGGAGACAAAACTTATTTCCCTGGCATCAATGCTGCCTGTTCTGTGCCTGACCTCCTAAGCTTAATCAGTTAGCCAATGACGGGTAAGATTTCCCATGGAGAGAATTGCCTAAGACAGGCATGATCACAAGGAGGCCTCTGGGAAGAGACTCAGAACTGTGGAAATGAAGGGGTGATGGACATCAACCGCTGTCCCCTCAGCTTTGTCAAAGCCTGAGTCCTTGTTCTTAGAAGTGAGAAACCCAAATCTCCTGGCTGCCTTTGTCTTCTCTGTTGACTCAGGCCTGCGGAAATAGCAGGGGCGGTGCAGCCCAGACCAGAAATGGCAGACCCCCGGGGTAATCAGGCCTGGGACACAGAATATGCAAGATCCTGTGAGATCTGTTTGCTAGAGTATGTTATTAAATTAGAATATAAAGGCACAGACAGGAAACCAAAACTAGGCCTTTAAGCAATATGTTAAAACTCCAAACTCTGCCCAGAACCACAGCGGGGGTTCTGTCTGCACCTTTGTAAGTCACCTACTTCTTTTGATCTTTTCTGCCAGACTGTGAATCCACAAACTAAGTCTATATTCTCAATAAAAGTCTGCTTGGGAATGGATACGGGGTGCTCCCCACTAGAGAGAGTGGCCATTCTATTCCTATTTCCCCACAGGACTTGGTTGTCTCTGTGTATGTTTTTCTTGTGTTTTGATGAGCATCTGCAGGGCAGATGGATACTGCTGGCTGGTATCCGTCACAAATCTCTATCCCAGGCAAACAGATATGACCAATATTATGAGCCAATATTACCAATCAGAAACCAATGTTACCTATAGGAGGTTAATTACATATACTTTAACATGTACATGAGCTAAATCATTAGGGTCCTAAAAGATGATTTCATGGAGTAAACAATATTTCTCCTGCTGTAGCTCATAAAGTATATAGCAGATACCCTGTCCAAATATAAATCATTCAATCAGTCCCAAGGACATTTCCCACTTCATTTATATCCATTGAGGTATAGAAAAAAATGTACTAGTTATAATTTTGCAGGGGTTGAGGCATTCCCTTGCCTCAATATAGCAATACAGGATAACAATAGCTTTTACGATAGGTAAATTATTTTAAAAATTAATTAATTCCCAATTGGGGAGTTCCCTCTGAGTTAGTGACTGAGAAACACATTTATTATCACACAATGTAATCCATTAGTAATATTTGGCCTATTCTACAGTATTTTTATTGTGCCTATTGAAAGGATAAAGCAGGTACTGTTTGCGATTGTGGCACCATTTGCCTAGGAGGCCTATGACCTTGTTGAATGTGACTGCCAACTTGCTCTTTAAGCTTATGTCCTCAGGACTGGAAATTTCTGGAAAGCAAGAACAGGACATGACTAACTGCCCCCTATAGCCGCAGGCAAATGATAACATTGGAGCAAACCACAGCTGATGCAAAACCACCCAAAACCTCCTCTGTTACAGTGGCTCCAACAGCCCAGGGACCACACAACAGCAATCCTTTTCTTTAATCCAATTATAATCCAATAAAAACTCAAAGCCCCGACCCCTCAGTGCTAGCATATTGCCCCACACCATGCCTCTCTCCTTTCTTGGAGGGTGAATAAGATCTTTACTCTCCATACTTTCTTCTCTTTGTGAATTCTTTCACAGCATGTGTCATTGACCACATTAACACCTATCACTCCTAGTTTTCTGGATTGGTGGAACATAGAGATAGTACAATTAAAACTCAACTAGGTAAATATTCAGAAATTTTTAATCTCCTTTGGCCAAAACTCTCCTGATAGCACTGATACAGAGAAATCTGATCAAATTACTGGGTAGAATTAGGGAGGTGCTATAGGAGGAGTTTGCCAAGGCAATGGCAATCAGGCTAGGATGGGATTGGCTGAGAAGCTGAATGCCTCCAGAGTGCATGAAAATAAAAGAGGACTGGCTCTCTGGCTCACTTGTGGGCTCTCTTCCTTGAGGATGCCTGGATGTTCATGCTGCAGCTTCCTACATTTCCAAACAGAAGGTGTTTTGGATGGTAAGGAACTCAGGGTACAGCTTAGGATCAGGCTGACCTGGTAGAGAATGGCAGAGGGTTATCCTTCTTTGGGTGTTCTAGAGGGTATGACCTCTGAGGTAGAAGTCTGCCATTCCAAAAATGTGTAGCTTTTGTATCATATGTTGTTTTAGTTTGTAAACTAGCCCTATAGAAATAGGATAATTAAAAACTAACAGGGGCAATGAAAGGAGAACTCGGGTGTTAATTTAGCCTTAATTGATATCTTTGACTGACTAATGCATGTGGAAAGCTGTTATTACAAAACTGAAGCTTTTGAATAAAAACTGCTTTCCTTTATCACCAAAACTTTGCCTCTGGAATTTTGCTTGGAGGGTGGCAGCAGGCAGCAGCACCCCAATTGTTGTTTGCTAACAGTACTCCTCAACCAGAAATCTATGGGAAACAGCATTTCTCCCTATGAAATAGTCACTAGCTGCACTATGAATCTAGATGAAAGGACATATGAGTCAACTTTACTAAAAGGAGACATTCTGCATTATTATCAAGGGCTCATTAACCAGCTTATAGGCACTAATAAATTAGTAACATTTCACAGTGTGCTCCTGGGAGAAAGAGACTTCAATTACAACTTACAACCAGGAGATTTTGTCCATTGGAAAAGATGTTAACTAGGGACTCTCTCTCCGACATTGTTGGAAGGGACTTTAATGGTTGTTTAACTGAAAATGGACATTTGCTCCTATCCCTGACGCTCTCCTCCACCTACAGTGGAGACCAAAGACTTCCCAAGTATGAGAAGCCACTGACCCTAGAGATAGATAGCTATCCCAAAACATCAAGGCTGGTGTACTTACAAATTAATGTTAAACATTATTTGTTTGGTTATCTTTACCTGTCTGGTAATATTAACAATAATAACAGTTGTACTTTCTTTAGGATTTTCTCAAACCTTGTGTCTGCAGCCCAGCTGTTAATTGTTGAAGGTGTATAACATAACTTACTCTTTTATATAATACTCTTTTATAACTTGCTTTGAAATATAGAAGAAATGCTATTGAAAGAGGAAGGAAAGATATATATGTATTTTTACGAAGCTAAAAGGAGATAGTTTGTCCTGAATGTGCTTACCCCCCAAACCAACCAAGACTACTATATACATTAATTCATATAGAAGCTGAAATGACTAAAAAACATCATCTTCTATAGCTGCTGCCAAGTCATAGAAAAATTACTTATAAAACTCTTATTGTCCTCCTGGCCTCTGGAATTTTTTAGATGGTAATTATAATTCATAACATTGCATTCCTACAGCATTGACCTGGATTAAAACTTAAGGTTACAGCTTCCAATTTCACAACTATAGAAAATCAAATTAATAACAGCACTCAAGTGCTTCCAATGAGAAATAAATTGGCCATAGTTTTGGGGGAGCTTTATCCAGCAGAGCTCTCCTGGCCACCACGGATGAGAATAAGTCTACCAAGACATGATCTGTATGGGGAGGAAAGGCTGACCAGTCTCTCAGAGGAGAAAGGTCTTGAGCCTCTCTTTCAATGAGCTTTTATTGAGTTTAGCTCACATAGGGATGCATATAAAAGAAAGGGGTATGGTTTACAGATAAAATTTCTTGGATCATGGGGATCCTTTTGAGTCAGGGTCTGGTAGACAGGGTGATGCCAGTTGGCTGTAAAACCTTGGGAAATAAACTCATTTTGTGCTTGGATCCTTAACATTTAAATTTAGGAAGTTCTTAGCAAAGCAGGTTTCACAGGACTTTATGCATTCTTTCTTAGGACTGATTGCCCTCCCTGCCAGGAACCACTGGTTCCAGCACAGGGCTGCACCTCCCTTCAGCACTGTTTCAGGCCTGAATCAGGTCGGGAAAGCAAGGCAGCCAAGGCATTAGGAGGCTTTTTATAGATAGAATGAGGACTCAGGCTATGACAAAGCCAAGGGGTGAGGGTCTTTTGTCTCTCCTCTACAATCCCCTAAATCCTTCCCTGATGGCCCTTTCATGACTGTGCCTGTCTTAGGTTGGTTGTTCCTTCCTTGAGGAATCTTACCCATAACTGACTATCCAGCTACCCTCCAGGTGCCAAGCAGGGTGAAGTAAAGGGGGCAGAGGTTATGCCCCTGCTGGGAAGATAAGTTTTATCTCCTTAGTGGCTTATGGTTCCAAGGTCCCCTAGCCGTGGGGCCTTTTAGCCTGTTGGCGGGGTTACAGCTCCTGAAACCAGGTAGGATGGTTCCCAATACATAGTGTCACAGGTGGGCATAGGTAAGCAGCTTCTTGGTGATCATGGACAAAAAATTAAACCAAACACACAGAGAGTTCATAGCAGAAAAAGAAAGAGCAGATGTATTAAGCAATACTACACTCCACAGAACGTGGGAGTAGGCCAACTAGCAGCAGAGACTGGCTTCAGGGACTGGAGGGATTCTATTCTTATAGGGTGGATATTTCCTGGATAGTTTTGGCAGGCTTTTATTACACATGTACAAGTAGTTGTATTATTTTAAAGCTATTGCACATGTGGTCTCCCATGATTTTCCCTGACTGGCCACTGGAGAAGGGGGTCTCACAATGTTAATTTATTATAATGTTATTATAATGAAGCAGGGGTCATGTAGCATCTTCTGCACAAGTGCATTCATGATTCACCAGGATTCAGCTCTGTTCCAGAAAGCGGAAACAACTGGTCTTAGAATAGGGTGTCTCTCCTGTATTGTACTTTATCTTAACTTCCAGAGTTTCCTCCTTCCTATCTCCTGCCTCAAGAGTAAATAGAAACACATCTCATAGTCAGATTATGAAACTGTAAATAAATGTTATACTAGATGTAAAATATAGAAAAGTGAGACAGGAAACAGAATCTGGATTGTAATAGCTCATAAGTTAGAAGGGATCCAGAGTATTTTTCTTAATAAAGGCCCATAAGAACTGACTGCCTTCCATTTCCATACCTTTCATTCTGGAGAAAGTTCAACCTAGACTTCAATCTAAGGTTACTGTTTTGCCCCATCCCCAATGGTTCATCATTCAGCAAAATGGATGCTGATGCTGAAACTTCCTAGAAACAAGCCTTCCCAGCACTGTGAGACCTCATTATCCAACCAAAAGTTTGGTCATCAATGCATCCTTTGGATTGACTTATGACCAAAAGGGGGATGCATGGACAAAAAGGGGCCACATACCAAACTGGACAAGCTCAGAGGAGGTCTGTGTGATGCCATTAAAAACTCAGATTCCTAAAGTAACCACCATACAGGATTATCTGAAATTTAAAATTTTCTAACTAAAAGCAGGTCATGGCAGGAAGTCATTGTCTCAGGCTAGAATATTCCTTGACAAAAGTTAATCTTTACCTTAACTGAGCCTATCTATTATCTTTTTCATTTATTATAACATACCTTAGTATGTCAAGGTAACTTCCCTTTTTCCAAACCCCTGAGGCACAACCACTGCACCAGAGCAAAGGCCACAAATCCTCTCATTGCTATTTTTATCATGTTAATAGTTAACTGTTAACTACTCGGTACCCACCTATGTAAAAGAAGTATGTATCTACTATTTTACCTTTTTATCCAATCCTAGAGGTTTCCCTGCTTTGCTTTCTCCCTTCTCCCTAACTTTCACCGATGAATTTTATTTAACCCATTTACATCTAATATTTTTATTAAATGTATAAAATAATGTGAAAAACTCATTTTTCTGGAGCGTTTTCTTAATCTGTTGAGGTTTTACTTCCTGGCGATTGTAGTTTGGCTCAGATAAACATATAAAAATTCCTACAGGTTCAGACATTTCTTACGTTGACATATCTATCTATCTATCTGCCTATCATCATCTACCTATTCATCTCCCTATGAGTTTGTAACAGAGTGCAGCCAGGGCCTTCCCCTCCAAAGAGGGATTTGTAGTGGGGTCCAGTGTGAGACTGGAGCCCCCGAGAAACCATGAGAAGACAGAGAGCTAATAGCAAAACAAGGGGTTTACTGAAAGCAGGATCTCTCTGGAGCAAGAGAAGGGAAGTATAGCTGATATCAGTTCCTGCCTGGGTCACTCTGTGCAGGGTTTTTTAAAAGGAAAAAACCCCTATGCACTATGGGGAAGTAGTCTTATAATTGATTACTTTGAACTGCTCTCCTTTGCTCTTACTGTGTTTCTATCCTGTGGCTCTCTAGTTTCTGGGACTCATTTCCATGGATTTCTAGCTCTAGTTCCTGGAACTATCCTGTCCCTGACCAATTGGTTACTTGTGTGCTGTACCACCGTGGTCTGTGTGTCAATATCCTGTCTTGCCGGCTGGGATGCCTCTATGCAAAGTAAGACTAGATTGTCATTCCTACCTTATTCTTTTTATAAAAAAAGAAAAGTAGGGGTGAGTGGAATGGGGATGTCAAGGGTCTTCTGGCTGCTTCCTGCTGAGGGGGAGCATAGATTTTATAAGCTCAGGGCAAGGGACTTCCTCTTCCTGTGCTGGATTGATTATGGTGTAAGTATGGTACCCTCTTAGTAGCAGAATGGTCTTCATGGTTTCTGCCACAGCGGCTTTAATTTTTCTTCTTATGAAGTTAATTAACAGCTTAATTAAACAGAGTCCTACTAAGAGAAATAGTAATAAAGTGAGGAAAGGGGTAATTAGGGGCAATAGGAGTGCCTTCAGTGATGGGAAGAGATAAGAAAGCAGAGTTGAGAGCTGGTTTCCACTAGTGTAGGCCCTTTCCTTGGCTGTTTGTATTATGTCAATATTTCTCTTCAGTACCCTTAAATTTTCCTCGACTATACCTGTTATTGATATAGAAATGGCAGGTTTCATTAAGCATAGCATAGGTGCCTCCTACCTCAGACGTTAAGATATCCAAGGCCTGTCTGTTCTGTAGGACTACATCAGCTAGGCTATTGAGTGACCCTTGCTGCTTCTCTATCATGTTGATGGTGGCATTCCAGGTTTGTTGGAGAGTAATGGATATGTTTAAGATGGATCTTTCCAGTAGTGGTATTCCTGCAAACCAAAAGAAGCCACAAGCAATGGAGTGGCCCAAACCAGGCCTTTCTAGAATTGGGTTATCATGTGCATTATAGCTCCAGTTAGGATCTGCTAGGGATCTCTTTGACCTAGTGTATGATTTGGGCCATGACTGAAGAGAAATACTTAAAAAAGAGCTAAAGTTGGGGGAATTCTCAGAAGAAGCCATTTCTTGCTGTGTCAGGGACAAGTAATATGCCTGTGTCAGGAACAAGTTTAACTATGGCACAGGTTCCAGACCAGTACCTAGGGAGGACTAGATATACTTTGGTTCCACACGTGAAATAAAATCCTGTCCCTCTTAGTGTCAGAACAGTTGTCCAACAGCCTCTATTTTTTGATTTTCTGAAATCAGGAGTAACAGAGCTACACTGGGGAGCAGAGAGGATCCCCCTATTTTTCTTGGTACATTTGCCATTGGATGGGGGAACGGTTGAGAGGTTATGTGGGTGTTGGCAAACTCCATTAAAGATAAGTCTAGTAGTAAAAGTGTATGAGGATTCCCCTTTTGTGACATTTATGGAGGTTACATTTATCTGTGTGTATACTATGCCTGTTCTGTCCCCTATTCCCCAGGTGCTGTGGGTAAAAGTGTGCACCTGTTCTTTGACAGCGGAGTTGTGATAGATGGTGTTGAGACACATCCCCAGTGGGTTTTTGGGGAGTGAGAAGATTGCCTTTTTGTGCCAAGACATAAGTGTTATTGCATAGTTGGGCATGGTTAAAGGTGCCTAAGTAGATTACCTTACTCCCTGTACTGTTGAAGTTTTGGAATCAGAAACCAGCTTTGCTGTAGAGTGAGTGTCTGCCCTATGCTTTCCCTGCTACTGGGGTCAGTTATATTTTTCTCCTACATGGAATAGTCAGGGTTGGAGTATTAATAACTCAGATATGGTTGCTGGGAAAGTGATGAACTTAATGCCCATAGTGGAGGAGATACTGGAGCATATCCAGCAATTGTTTTTATGAATAATGTTGGCTATGTGTTGGCATCCCATCACCACTGATGGGATGGATGTCTAAAGGGCAGGATAGAAAAGATAAGAGGGGAAAATAGCAGGAGATTGATTTTCCTATTGAGATTAGTGCAAGAGGTCAGCAAGAAGCAGAGTAAGGATGAAAGTACTGAACTATATTTCCTGAGGGTTAAAATCCTGTAGGCCCCCTTATAGCCAAAGGACTCTGATAACTTCTGGGAGCTCAGAAATGGACTCTGGGGGTTTATGGTATAAAGAGAGTTCCTGAGTGATAATACGGAGGAACAGTATTATACCTGTAAGATGGAGGTCTTGCAGCATAGATTGGAGTGTTTACCTTGGCCAGGAGATTTTTACCTTAAGGTCTCCAGTGGGGATACAGGTATATGATGATGGTTTGTAGGAGGGGGTCTCCTCATCTTCTGGAATGGGAGCAAGTGACAGAGAAGTTGGTACTCTGGCTCCTACTGTGTCTGAGGGTTGTGCCTGTGTTATGAATTTGAGATGAGAAAAATGTATCCAGGGCCCAACCTCTTGAAGCTTAGCTGCCGGGCAGACAGGTGGGAGGGAAGACAACGTACAGGCCTGTCCACAAAGGGGAAAGAGGCTTTGGGGTTAAGGTTTTTATATAAATAGTCTCCTGGGATGATTGAGGGGGGCACTAAAGTATTTCCCTTGATGTGCTGGGAAGAGAATAATTGGCATAGTTTCTAAAGGTGTTCCTGGTATGTGTTAGGATAGGAAATAGTCTTCATAGGATGTATGGCTGGAAGCAATGTTGCTGAGGGTGAGAGAACACCTATACATCAGCTCAAAAGGGCTTAACATGTGTGACTTACATGGAGCTGCCCTGACTTTCAGGAGGGCTAGGGGTAGGAGTCTGTCCTAGGTCAGATGAGTCTGGGTGATAAGTTGCATTAAGTGAGTCTTGAGGATGCCATTCATCCTCTCAACTTACCCTACAGACTGGGGCCTGTAGGGTGTGTGGAGCCTCCACATGATACCTAGAGACTGGGAGACCCGCTGGGTAATTTGGGAGATAAATGCTGGGCCATTATCCAATTGGAAGGATGTTGGGAGGCCAAAATGTGGAATGATTTGAGTGAGTAATTTTTCTGTTACCTGTGAGGCTTTTTTTCTGAGGAAGTAGGGAATGCCTCTGTCCATCCACTGAAGGTATCTATGAATACTAGGAGATATCTGAGCTTCTGTATTGGTGGCATGTGTGTGAAGTTGACCTGCCAATCCTGGCCAGGGACCTGTCCTGTAGCTTGGTGAGTCGGGAAAGGGGGAGGTCTCAATCCCCCTTGTGGTGTTGTTTGTTGGCAGATGACACATTGCTTGGTTATTTTTTTCTAGGTTAGAGAGTAGGTAATGGTGTAGGAGGGTCTGAGAGAGAAGAAAGATGAGCAGTCTTTCACTGATGTGAAATTGGTTATGCAGATCAGTAAGGATTTGGGTAGTATGTTGTTCTGGTGAAATTATTTTGTTTTTAAGAGTATACCACCCATTGGGAAAGGTCACTCCCCATTTGGGGAGATTTAGATGTTCCTCATTGGTGTATGGTGGTGCTTTAGAGGGTATAATTAACAGTTGGGTAAGTGGTTGAGTGTTCTGAGGCTTGCCTTTTGGCCTCAGTGTCTGCTTTATTGTTTCCTGAGGGGAACTTCAGTCAGCGAGGTTCCCCAGGGCTGCCACAGATGGACATAAAGAGTCTTCCTGGATGCAATCCTGTTGTTCAGTGGAAAAAAGGAGGGGTGATTCCCTCTAGTGGAGAATACCCAGAGCTCTTTTCTGACACGGCTTTTTGTTAGGGTTGGGAAGTGCAGGGGGATTCAGCATATGTGCATAGCTTATCAATCAGTGGCCAACAGGCTGTAGTCATAAAAAACTAACACTATCTATAGATAAGAATTAGAGAAACACAGAAATCTTTTCAGGTTGGTGTCTGTGAGACATGCAGGCGCCAGATGGCTATAAAGGCGTATATCATGAAGTAGGGAGTTTCATTTCTTATGCCTTGAACACAAACATCTGGGTTATACTGACAGGGCTTATTGATGAGCAGAGCCAGCTTCAGAGGACAAAAATGTACATTTCAGGCCTGATTCCCATGGGACCCTTGGTGTTAGAATGGAGTCATGCCTGCAACCTGCGTTATGACCTGGTTTTCCGGGGAGACTTACCAGCCTCTTTCAGAGCTTGCTCTTGCAGGGCTCCAGTCTCTGAAAGCACACAGAGCAGTCCCCAAAAGTTTCCTTTGGAGATGTGATCTCTCTTATGTTGATGTCCCTTATGGTGAATTACAGCAGCATGTTTGGGCAATGAGGCAGGCTGCCTGGAAGAGACTGAGGATGAGGTTTCTGTTAGTGATGGGGGAATGTTTAGAGGTGAGGTATCCTCTCTCCCTCCATATGGGATATGTGAACGTATGATATGGAAGGCATACTTGGAGTTGGTATATATGTTCACTGTCTGTCACTTGGTGAGAGTTAGTGCCCTAGTTAGAGCTATAAGCTCTGCCTGTTGAAAGGTTGTTCCTGGAGGGAGAGACTTACATTCTAGAATATCAAGGGTGATGATAGCGTAGCCCACTCCCTGCTTGGGGGCCTTAAAGAAACTCCCATCTATGAACCAATTGGGCATAGGTGGTGGGAGAGAACGATCCTGGAGATTAGGGAAGGGATGTAAAAGTGGTAAATTACCTCACTACAATGGTGAGGCTCTGTAGACAAGTTAAAGAGAGACAGCAAGGAAGCTGGATTAAGACTTTGAGGGGAGGGATGGAGTTTAACTTGAAGGTTTTGTTGGGTCTGAGCATGGAGAAATTGTAGCTGGGAGGGAGAAGAATTAGATATAGCCAAGTGTGTGATGAGAGGATTCATGGAGTGGGAGGAATATAGTGTCAGGTTGGCATATGGAACTAGCTTAAGAACCTCTTGCATAATGATGGCTACTGTGGCCAGAGCCCTCAGGCAAGCCAGCCAGCCTAGGAATGAAGCATCTAGTGGTTTAGAGAAATAAGCTATGGACCTTAGGTCAGGCCCATAGTGTTAAGAGGCCCAAGGCATAGCCATCTCAGGTGTCCATATATAGTACAAATGGTCATTGGGGTTCTGAGAGAGCTAAAGTGGGGGCTTGCCCAAGGGTGTCAAGTTTCTGGAAAGCATTTTGACTCCTGTAAGTCACTGGTAGTCACCTAGTATAAAGGTTTAGCTATTGGGCCAAAGTTGGGAATCCAGGTCCTAAAGAAGTTGGCTAACTGCAGGAAGGAAAGTAACTTCTGCTTGGTCTGAGGTAGAGGGGCATTAGTAATGAGACTCCAGCACTGTTGTGTGATGGCCTGATGGATAGAAGTTAGTAAAAGTCCTAGGTAGGTGACCAGAGCCTGTGAAAACTGCCCCTTTGCCTTGGAACCTGATAACCTTTTTTAAATAGGAAGTTAAGAAGGGTGATGATGTGCTTCTTCCAGATTTCTTCAGATGGACTGCAGAGTAAAATGTCATCTACATACTGGAGCAGAGTGCCAGGGGCTAGGTCTATCTCTTATGGGTCAGAGGCCAGGGCCTGATGGAAGAGATGGGGGCTACCCCTAAAGCCCTGAGGGAGGACAGTCCATGTCAATTGTTTGGTTAAGTTTGTGGTTGGTTCTGTCCAAGTGAAAGCAAAGAGGTTCTGTGATTGGGAGGAGAGGGGAATGGTAAAAAATGCATCTTTTAGGTCTAGGACAGTGTAATGAGTGGTTCATATGGGTATTTGGGAGAGCAGGGAGTATGAGTTGAACACTATGGGGGTAATGGGAATGGTTGCCTCATTTACCACTTGGAGATCTTGTATGAGTCAGTATGTTCCATTACTTGCATTACTGCAAGATGGAAATGTTGGCTGGGGAAGCTGCATTGTATAAGAGGCCTGCTGAGAGGAGACAGCCTATAATGGGTTTGACTCCTACTAGGGCCTGGGCAGTGAGGGGATACTGAGCTTTATTGGGGAATTTTCTGGGGTCTTTAAGAGCTACCTTGACCAGTTTATGATGTGAGGCTACAGAAGGGTGTTCTGTGTCCCAAACATGAGGGTCAATAAAGAAAAGGAAGGTGAGATCTGATGAGTTAGGTGCTGGGGTGTTAGGGTGGCTTCCTAAGGTTAGCAGCAGGATGGTTTGTGGGTTTAAAGTATGTGTTATGCTCTATAATGAGGGTATTAGAAGTGAGGCTTGTAGCTTGGCTAAAATATCCCTCCCTATTAGCAGGACAGGGCAGGTAGGTATAACTAAGAAAGTGAGCAAAGGTGTGTTCCTCTATATGGCAGAATTGCTGGGGAATGGCCCATGGTTTTGTTAGTTTTCCATCTATTCCTACAACAGAGGCTGAGGATGGGGTTAAAGGTCCCGCATATTCTGGCAGAACTAAGAACATGGCTCCCATATCTAGGATAAAGGAGATGGGCTTACCTGCCACTCACAGGGTTACCCTAGTTTAAGCAGTGGTGATGGCGACAGTCAGGGCTCTTGATCTGGGCCTTATCAGTCTTCTGCAGCTAGACCGTGTAGGTCAGGGACTGTGAACTTGGGGGCCGCTTCTCCCATAGAGGAAGGAAGTCTGGTCTCTCAGCTAGAGGCCAATAGACAGTCAACTTTCTAATGCCCTGTCTTCTTGCAGAGAGGACAGGGTCTGGGAGGTGGCCGTGGATTTGGGCAAGCCTCACCCAATGTCCCTCCTTTCCACACCTGAAACAAGGATCCTGGAGAGCCCCTCCTGGGTAGATTTCTTCCCTTTCCCATGATCCCTGGGGGTTTGTCCCTAGAGGGCAGTGGCAAGCATTAGGTATCTCGAGTTCTCTTTCCAGACTCTCCTTTTCCCTGGCACTTTCTTCTTCTTCTCTCTCTTTATTTCTCCTTTTCTGTTCTAGTTTTTTCTCCTCCTCTCTGTTGTTGAACACATGGAAAGCCATCTTAATGAGGTTTCTTTGGGGTGTTTGTGGGCTATCCTCTAGTTTTTGGAGCTTTTTCTGAATATTGGGTGCAGATTGACTTATAAAATGAGTGTGAAGGTATAAGCTCCCTTCTGCAGAGCCTGAGTCCAGATTGGTGTATTTGAGAACTGCCTCATTGAGATGACTCATGAAGGCCACAGAATTTTCATCTGGGCCCTGGGTGATTTCTAGAATTTTATCATAATTTACAACCTTAAAGCTAGCCTTCTTTATGTCCTCAATAATGCAAGTCAGGAAGTGTGAGATTTTTCTTATATCGGGTGAATCTGGTTCATAATCCCAGTTAGGAGGGATGATAGGAACCACAACCATGCTTTGGGGGTGGGTTGGATCCTCAGCATATAGCTCATCTACATGGGTTGTAGCTGCAGTCCAGATATGGCTTTTCTCCTCTGGGGCCATGGTTGAGGTGAGGATGACATTAACATCCTGATATGTGAGATCACAAGTTTGAAAATTTCTTAACATAATTTGTGGGGTCCTAAGGAAAAAAGCTGAGCCTGTGCTTTATTTGTGCTAAGTCTGAGCATGAAAAAAGAACATGAACGCACATTACTTTCTCTCATCCTGCTACTTCCCTGAAAGGAAATATACCCAAGGAAGTCACAGTGGGGGCAGATATTGAGGGATATGAGATAGGCCTGTGAGAATGAGTGTGAGGCGGGGAAATAACAGGCAGGTATAAGGACTTTGTTCTGGCGGTAGAGGAATCAGGGCTGGGAGGCTGTGAGGGTTCCGAGTTCCCTGAAGGAGATGAGTTGTCTACGGGTGGGGGATCTGCATAGGGCAGAGGGTGATTGTTGGGATCAAAGGAGGTGGCTGAAGAAGAGTGGGGGTGGAGGAGGTGCAGAAGGGGTAAGCTTAGATCCCTTTTCCTTAGAGAAAAGGAGTTGAAAGGTAGTGAGGTCTTGGTAGACTGAAGGTGTGGCCCTAAGTGTCCAAAGAGCCTGGAGAGATAGGAGCTGGGACCACTTGTCAGTGTACCACATGAAATTATCAAGATCTGTAAGAATGTTGAAATCGGAGGTGCTGTTTTCTGGCCATTGATTCTGGTTGTCTAGAGGTTATTGGGGCCATTCCATGGTGGAGAAAAAGATGAACCTCTAGGTTTAATCTCCTGGTCTAACTGGAGTGTCTTTATGTTTCAAAGAATACACCCAAAGGGTATCTTCAGAGGTAGGGATTGACCATTCCCCATTGTGGAGAGAATTACAAAGAGGAGAACAAATGTCAGGATGAGTGTGAGAGTGAGTCCCAAACCACATATAGACTGAGCTATGAGATGGACGTCCCTATGTCGCTGCTGCAGGCTAGTGAGAAGAGGAACAGTTTTCCCAGGCGTCCTTGCGACTCGACTGCCCTGGCGGGAGAAATGAGGAGGGCTCTGACTGAACGTTCAGGTTTTGAGTAGTGAGTACCAGTGGACTGCTGTGGTAAGAGGAGACAGAGACAGAGTCTTCAGAGAGATTGGTGGGGGTGCTCAAACTCACCCTGTATATTCATGACCACTGTTGTCTGTGGAGGAGAGGTGCAGTGGCTAGGCGATTCTGGACAGAGGAGACAGCTGGGATTAAACAGTCAAGCGGAGAGCTCAAGCCATGAACTCATGAGATCCTCAGTGGCTGTTGGTCCAGGAGTTGAGTTCAGACCCAGTGGGTCCAGTCTGAGGAGGACCGGGCCCAAGCAACCTTGACTCTCGGGTTTTAGCATAAAAAATGTGAGATTGGAGCTGCCGAGAAGCCATGAGAAGACAGTGAGAAAATAGCAAAGCAAGGGGTTTATTGAAAGCAGAATCTCTCCAGAGTGAGAAAGGGGAAGTAGTAGAGCTGAGACCAGTTCTCACCTGGTGACTCCATGCAGGTTTGTTTTTTTTAAATATATTTTATTGATTATGTTATTACAGTTGTCCCATTCCCCCCTTCACTCCCCTCCACCCTGCACACCCTCTTCCACCCACATTCCCCTCCTTTCGTTCATGTCCATATGTTATACTTATAAGTTCTTTAGTTTCTACATTTTCCATACTATTCTTGCCCTCTCCCATCTATTTTCTACCTACCATCTATGCTACTTATTCTCTGTACCTTTTCCCCCTTTCTCCTCCTCCCACTCCCCTGTTGCTAATCCTCCATGTGATCTCTATTTCTGTGATTCTGTTCCTGTTCTAGTTGTTTGCTTAGTTTGTTTTTGTTTTAGGTGGGTTTTTAAAATAAACACCCCCATCCCACCCTATGGCACTATGGGGAAGTAGCCTTGTAATTGGTTACTTTGAACTGCTCTACTTTTCTCTTATTGTGTGTTTCTATCCTGCGGCTTTCTAGTTCTTGGTACTGTCCTATCCCTGACCATTACTTGAGTGCTGTACCACCCTGGTCTGTTTGTTCCAATGTCTTGCCTTGCTGGCTGGATTGCCTCTATGCAAGGTCAGACCAGACTGTCATTCAGAACTTAGGGTGTCCAGAAAATATTAAAAATATAGGATGTCCTCCCCACACAATTCTGAACTAGAGGATGGGACACATAGAGCAGGGCCGTTGAGTTATTTTGCATATCAACAATTTTGCAAATAACCTCTAGAATGGTCATTTAACATATCTATAACTTTTGACTGGTTTCATAGATATGTTAAGTAGCTGTGGTTAGTGATTTGAGCCAGGGAGACAGGAGTGACTTCCACGTAGGATGTAACTGGGAGGCAATTGCCCCTGGTTATTGCGCTTGTGTGAGAGCTTGGAGATTGTTGGCTCCATGCCATGGTGCCATGCCTACCCAGACTTACTATGGCAGCCCAGAAAAGCTGGAAAAATACGGGAATGCTGGCAGGTGTAGCCGATTGTGGGAGGAGTCAGAAATGGGGCTGCAGAAGACGACACCTTACACAAATAGAGAGTAGGAAAAGGAAGCCTCATTTTTATTAGACTTGCATAACCTTGATATTCAAACTTTAAAAAGATAATGAGAGGAAAACTACAGTCCAAAATGATGTATTAATAAAAATGAAAAATAGCCTAAATGAAAAATTGACAAATGAAATCCAGCAATGTATGAAACAAATGCATCCACATCAAGTCAGGTATATTCAGGAATGTAAGGATGGCCCACCTCAAGAAAATCTGTGATTTAATGTATCACAATGTAAAATTAAAGGAGAAAAATTATATGACTATCCCTCAAAAATAATTGGTAAAATTCAACAGCCATTAGCACATCAGTAAGAGAGGTTTCTCTTTAACCAGAAATAATGGTGTCTTCCCTAACCAGATAAGGAACATCCCTGTGGGCTGTTGGAAGAGAAAGGAAGACTTTAATGATGCAAACTTCCAATGTATTTCCTTAAAATCAGGAACAAGATACTTATAATGCACAGAAGGATGTTCAGAGGGGACACACCACAGCTCCTTTGTAATTGAAGATATGAAGTGGAAGAGGGGGCTTTTTTTGGGGGGGGCTTTTATGCTCACTGTGTAGTTCTGATTTTTCAGTGAGTATGTGCCACCAACTCAGAAAGGAAAAGAAACTGTGGGACACATTGGCCTTAAAGTGAGAGACCTTCAAAGCAAAGTCTTATGCCACATGGAAATGTGCAAGCAGTTCTGTGAGGCCAGAACAGGTTAGATTTGGGTGATGCCACATGATGGAGCTCTTTACGTGCAAGTCATTTAGCTTGGCTCTTTAACAGTGACAACATAGTTCAGCACATGTCCCTATTGCAGTCTTGTCCCCTGCCTGACCTCACTGCCATCTCTATTTTCAGAGTCCTAGCCCACCCTGAGCATCCATCAGTGGGTCCTACTTCTCCTGCGAGACAGCCTGTAGAGAGACTCAGGGCAGGGTCGGGGCAGAGCAGCCTGGATCACACGAGACAGTCTTGTGTTCCCCAACACAGACAGTCTGTATGTGTTCAGACTTTATTCTAGATGCAGTTGGTCATGGGGGAGGGGTCAGGAGCTCCTCTGCCTTCCTGCACTGAGTAGGAACTGAGGTGTCAAGACTTGGAAAATTTTAGCTTAAGGTAAAAAATTATAAGTCTAGCAAGTAATGTGTATGTTAAAGCTTTTGTTTCAGAAACTACAGATAAAGCCTATCCTGGCTCCTGGGAAAACAGTCAGCCTCCTAGGGCACTGCTAGAGATTACCACCTGGGAATAAGTTGGAGGCATCCAGGCCCTTGAGTTCCAGGGAGAGCAGATGACCACCCTGCCCTGGGAACAGCTAACTGTCCAGAACAGGAATGCTGCAGCTTCGCTCACCTAATCCTCCCTGGATTTCAAAGCCTTCACCACACCCTGTTTATCCACCCACCCCCACCTTACAAAAGGTCTGGCCTGGAAAGAAAAGACAAGATGGTTTGTTAGGGTATGAACCCACCATCTTCTCAGATTGCTGGCCATTCTGAATAAAGCACCCATAAAAGATTCAATTGCTGTCATTGCTTATGGGGTTTGGTAGTGACAGGCAGATTGAATGCTGGTGTCTTTTCTGGTTACAGTATGTTCCATGAGGTCTTTAGAGCAGGTTGTCTTTTGCTCCTAGGACCAGTTGGTTAGAGATAATTGATTTGAGTCTGGAGACTTCCTTCCATGTTCTTTAAAACTCATTATTGTTCAGGTCCTTTCCAGTTTTACCTTGAGAGGTAGGGTTGGTTCTCCTTTGGAACTGTAGAAATGGTAAAATGATAAACAATCAAAGGTACAAATCAAGACAATTTAAATTAAGGACATAACAGATGAAGTATAGATAATTCACTTCCTTCCAATAGCCACCCCCCGCCCCCCAATCATGTCTGTATTAAGTCTGAAGTGGCTGCAGATTCTGAATCAGCAGGAAACCTGTATTTTTCTTCCTTCTTGATCCTTTTGAGTTTTTCTTTATTAGACCTAGAGTGGAAGCAGTGGAGTTAAATTTGGGAGTTGCTAGTAAAATGTAAGTCATTTCAACATACTCCTGTGTATTTTTATCTCATCAGCTTCACAGTTGCTCAGTGCACAAGGCAGACTCTATGTTCAGGACCCAAAGCTGTTTTTAAAAGCCTAGCATCACACTGGCCAAGAGCCTTAGTGTCCTCTACTTGGAACTGTTCTCTTGTTTCCTTGGTCCCTGCAGCCCTTGGCCATGGCTGGGGGACTAAAGGACCTCAAGGATCCTGTGAATTTTCTGCTGTTTCAAGTGTGACTCCCTCCTTGCTCTTTCTTTTCATAGTTGCTTCAACATTTTGAGATAAAATATTTTATTGGACTATAGCTATTCATTCAAAAACCCACAGACTTCTGACTCCTGGGAAGTCTATACACCTGCATTCTGTGAATAGAAAGTAAGCCTGGATTTTTAAATGTAGTCAGTGGACTGACAAGCTGGTGTGATGTCACTGACCTTTATCCCTTTTAGAGGCTTTCTTGGTGATAAACTGGCCTCAGTTCTGGGAGGCTGACAAACCTTTATGCAAAGTACTGTGAAAAGATTAATTTTATTCTTGCACATCAGAGCTGTCTTCTCTTTGGGGAAACAGCTCTTGTTTAAACCAGTTTGTTAAACACTGGTTTTTAACCAGTGTTTCTGAATTCTCATGTCTGGTATGTTGTCTTATTCTTATGCTATACTCTGTATTTTGTTACTGGTAGTCTCCCCTGCATTTGTGTGAGGAAATGTTTACTTAGAAATTTAGAGCTTGAATATACATTCTGTAATACTGCTTCAGGATTCTATGTTAGACGACAATTTCAATGTACTGTTTCTATTTGAAAAGAGAACATTAAGATACCTCTGAAATACTGTAATTATTGGAAGAAAACACCAGAAGCAACACTTAATCTTGAGCACTAGATAAAGGCCCTGCAGAGGGGCTCAAAATTAAAAGAACAATTTGAATTTTTTTCTCAAAACTAGTGCTTCCATTTCTGGTCAAAGCTTCTAAAGAAATTGAATATTAGTTTCTGCTTGAAAGAAATATTCAAAAATTAAAACTGGTAAAATCAAGAATAATTAAGTTTTGGAGACAACTGTACTTAAACAACAACAACACAAACAAAAAAAAATCAGGTTTTCTAACCAAATCTAAATACTAATCAGATGTATAAAAATTTGACTGAAATTTTTTTATTGCATAATTTAAGAAAAATGAATTTAATAAATATAATGGAAAACCTTAACTACAGAAGATTTTTATTTCAATAAAAAATAAATGTATAAATGGACATGCTATAGATAAAATATTATTATCCTTGTAGTGTTATTTTAAATATCCAACCTGGAGATGGGATCCATTTGTTGGGGCTTTTGTAAGATTTGCACTAGATACCCTGGGCACTTATGAGTGATCCATCATTCTGCTGCCTTTCATGTTACTTGCTGGTTGCTAATTAAAAACAAACATGATTTAAAATGTGCTGTCTGAGCTATTATAATTGAACCCCCTTATTCTCAATTCCATAACTCTTTTTCATAATTCATACCCAAAATTATTTTCCTTCTGATATATACCATAAAGCTTTCTCCCTTTTTAGTCATTCTGCAAAATGTTCCTTAAATAAAAGAAATAATATCCATGTCACATACTATATTTTGTTAAAGTACATAACAATTTGGAAATATGTCTGACAACAGAATAACTTTAGCATCTAGAGTGCTGTAAAAATATGTGCAGTTAAATAAGAAACAAAATGTTGGATTATCCAGAGGTACCAGTGCATAGATTACCTTCTATAAACGAAATACAATTATATTATTTTTTATTTATTTTTTATTGCTCTTCAACTATGATTGTCCCTATTTTGCCCCCACCATTCTCTCCTGACCTAACCACTCCCAACCCCCACAATCAATCCTATCCCCTGTTGTCTTTGTCCATGGGTACTTTATACATGTTCCTTGATGACCCTTCCTCTTCTTTCCCCATTATCCTCCTCCCTGCTCCACACTGGTTACTGTCAGTTTGTTCTTTACATCAATGTCTCTGGTCCTATTTTACTTGCTTGTTTGTTTTGTTGATTAGGTTTGACTTATAAGTGAGATCATATGATATTTGTCTTTCACTGCCTTATTTCACTTAGCATAATGCTCTCCAGATCCATCCATGCTGCACATAGGGTAGGAGCTTCTTTTTTCTTTCTGCTGTGTAGTATTCCATTGTGTAAATATACCACAGTGTTTTGATCCACTCATTTAATGGTGTGCACTTAGGCTGCTTCCAGCACTTGGCTATTGTAAATTGTGCTGCTATGAACATTGGGGTGCATAGGGTCTATTGCATTGGTGTCTCAGGATTCTTAGGGTGTAATCCCAGCAGTAGAATTGCTTGGTCACAAGGCAGTTCCATGTTTAGTTTTCTGAGGAAATTCCATATTGTTTTCCATGGTGGCTATAACAGTCTGCATTGGCACCAACAGTGCACTAGGGTTCCCTTTTCTCCACAACCTCAATAGCACACGTTTGTTCATTTGTTTATGATGGCCATTCTGACTGGTATGTAGTGGTATCTCATTGTGGTTTTAATTTGTATTTCTTTGATGGCTAGCAATGCTGAACATCTTTTCATGTGTCTCTGGGCCCTCTGTATGTCCTCCCTGGAGAAGTGTCTGTTCAAGTCCTTTGCCAGTTTTTTAATTGGATTTGTCATCGTGGAGTGGAGTCACATGAGTTCTTTATACATTTTGCAGATCAAACACTTGTCTGAGGCACATTGGCAAATGTGTTCTCTCATATGGTTGGTTCCCTTTTGATTTTGCCAATGTTTTCTTTAGCCTTGCAGAAACTTTTTATTTTGTTGAAGTGCCATTTGTTTATTCTTTCATTTATGTCTCTTGCTCTGGGGGGACATATTGGTGAAAATATTCCTGCATGGAATATCTAAGAATTTCCTGCCTTTGTTCTCTAGGACTTTTATGGTGTTTTGACTTATATTTTAGTCTTTTATCCATCTTGAGTTTATTTTTGTGTATGGTATAAGTAGGTGGTCAAGTTTTATTTTTTTGCATGTAGCTGTCCAGATCTCCCAACATCATTTGTTGAGGAGGCTATTTTTAATCTATTTTATGCTTCTACCCTCCTTATTTCTGGGCTCTCTATTCTGTTCCATTGATCTGTGTCTCCATTCTTATGCCAGTACCAGACTGTTTTGATTACAGCAGCCTTGTAATCAAGGCCACTGTATACAGTTTGATGTCAGGTTTGTGATCCCTCTTACTTTCCTCTTCTTTCTCAAAATTTGTGTGACTATTTGGGGCCACTTATGGTTCCATATAAATTTTTGATGTATTTACTCTATATATGTGAAATATATCATTGGTACTTTAATAAGGATTGCGTTGAATCTATAAATTCCTTTGGGTAGTATGGACATTTGATGATGTTAATCCTTCCAATCCATGAACAAGGTACATGCTGCCATTTTTGTGTGTCTTCCTTAATTTTGTTCTGCAGAGTTGTGTAGTTTTCTGATTACAGGTCTTTTACCAACTTGGTAAGTTTATTCCTAGGTACTTCATTTTTCTTGTTGTTGTATCGAATGAGATTTTTTCCTGATTTCTGTTTCTGATATTTTATTGCTGGTATAAAAAATGCCTTTGATTTCTGAATATTGACTTTGTATCCCGCTGTTTTGCTAAAATCACTTTTTAGGTCAAATCGTTCTTTGATGGAGTCTATAGGGTTTTCTATGTACACTATCTTGTCATCTGCAAATAATGACAGTTTTCCTTCCTCTTTTCCAATTTGGAGTCCTTTTATTTCTTTTTCTTGTCTGATAGCTTTGGCTAGGACTTCCAATACTATGTTGAATAGAAGTGGTGAAAGTGGACAACCTTGTTTTGTTCTTGATCTTAGTGGGAAAGCTTTTAGTTTTTGCCCATTGAGTATGATGTTGTCCATAGGTTTCTTGTATATGGCCATTATTACATTGATGTAACCTTCCTCGACTTCCAGTTTGCTGTGTGTTTTTATCATAAATGGGTGCTGTACCTTATAAAATGCTTTTTCCACTCTATTGATATGATCATGTGATTTTTGTCTTTCCTTTTGTGTATGTGATATATTACATTTACTGATTTGTGAATATTGCATTATCCTTGTATCTTGGGACGAATCCCCCTTGATCATGGAGTATGATCTTTTTAATGTATTGCTGGATGCGGTTTGCCAATATATTGTTGAGGATTTTAGTACTTATGTTCATCAGCAATATTGACCTGTAGTTTCCTTTCTTTGTTGTGTCTCTGTGTGGTTTCAGGATTAGGGTGATGCTGGCCTCATGAAAAGAGCTTTACAACCTTCCCTCTTCTTGGATTCTTGGAATGGTCTGAGAAGGATAGGGGTTAGCTCATCCTTAAATGTTTTGTAAAATTCTCCTGTGAAACTGTCTGGTCCAGGGCTTTTGTGTGTTGGAAGTTTTTGATTACTACTTCAATTTCACCAGCTGTTACCAATCTGTTAGGCTTTCTGCTTCTACTTCATTCAGTTTTGGAAAATTATTTATTATTTGAAATTTGTCCGTTTTACCCAGGTTTTCAAATTTCTTGTCAAATAGATGTTCATAGTAATTCCTTACAATCCTTTTTATATGTGGCATCAGTTGTTATGTCTTCTCTTTTATTTCTGATTTATTTATATTGGTGTTCTCTTTTTTGTCTTGATGAGTCTGGTTAAAGGCTTGTCATTTTTGTTTATATTTTCAAAGAACCAGCTCCTGCATTTGTTGATCCTTTGAATTGTTCTTTTAGTCAATGTCACTTAATTCTGCTTTGATCTTGGTTATTTCCTTACTTCTACTTGCTTTGGGTTTTGTTTGCTGTTGTTCTTCCAGTCTTGCAGATATAAGGTTAGGTTTTTTTATTTGAAATGTTTCTATCATTTTAGGTAGACCCATATTGCTATGAACTTCCCTCTCAGGACTGCCTTCACTGTGTCTCAAAGCTTTTGAACTGTTGTGTGTTCATTTTCATTTGTTTTCAGAAACTTTTGGATACAATTTTGTTCTGTTTGAGACTACAATTAAATAATATCAAGAGTACTTCCAGCCAAGATGGAGGCATTGGTAGACACACTGTGCCTCCTCCCACAACCACAAGAAGGACAACAACAAATCTAAAACAAAAAATAACCAGAACTGCCAGAAAATTGAACTGCACAAAGTCTGACAACCAAGGAGTTAAATAAATATTCATCTAGACTGGTAGGAGTGGCTTACATGGGCAGCTGGGGTGGAGAGGACTCACCACAAAGCAGCAGCACATGGGCCAGGCAAGGTGGTGGCTGGTAAACTGGGTGGTCCCACATTTGCATGCAGATAAACCAGGAGGAACAACTGGAAAATGAGAGAGACTGCACAACCCAGGGTTCCAGTTCAGGGAAATAAAGTCTCAAAACCTCTGACTGGAAAAACCTGTGGGGTTTGAGGTGGCAGGAGAGACCTCAGCCTCAAAGGACAGTTTGTTAGAGAGACACACAGGGTCCCAGAATGTACACAATACCACCCACCTGGGAATCAGTCCCAGAAAGGCCCAATTTGCTTATGGGTAGTGGAGGAAGTGACTGAAAGCCAGCCAAGAGCCCAGCAAGTGGCATTATTCCCTTTTGGACTCCTCCCCCACTTAGAGCACCACAACATAGCAATGTAGGTTGCTGAGCAAATACCTAAGGCTCTGCCCCTTACTACATAACAGATCTCGGCATGCTGAGACCAAAAAAATGGCCCAAATGAAAGAACAGATGAAAACTAAAAAAAAAAAAAAAATACAACTAAGAGATGAAAAGATAGCCAACCTATCGGATGCACAGTTCAAAACACTGGTAATCAGGATGCTCACAGAAATGGTTAAGTATGGTCACAAAATAGAGAAAAGAGTGAAGGCTATGAAAAGTGAAATAAAGGAAAATGCACAGGGAACCAACAGTGACGGGAAGGAAATCAGCACTCAAATCAATGGTTTGGAGCAGAAGGAAGAAATAAACATTCAACCAGAACAGAATGAAGAAACAAGAATTCCAAAATATAAAGAGATGCTTAGGAACCTCCAGGACAACTTTAAATGTTCCAACATCCAAATAATACAGGTGCCAGTAGGAGAAGAGGAATAGCAGGAAATTGAAAAAATAATGAAGGAGAACTTTCCTAATCTGGCAAAGTAAATAGACTTCCAGAAAGTCCAGGAAGCTCAGAGAGTCCCAAAGAAGTTGGACCCAAGGAAGGACACACCCAGGCACACCGTAATGTCATTACCCAAGATTAAAAATAAGGAGAAGATCTTAAGAGTAGCAAGAGAAAAGGAGACTGTTACCTACAAAGGAGTGCCCTTAAGACTATCAGCTGACTTAAAACAAACTTTGCAGGCAGGAAGGGGCTGGAAAGTATTTGAAGTCATGAAAGGCAAGGACCTATATTCAAGATTACTCTATCCAACAAGAGTATCATTTAGATTGGGAGGGCAGATAAAGTGCTTCTATGGAAAAGAAGAAGATCAAAAACTATGAACAGTAAAATGACAGCAAACTCACAACTATCAATGACTGAACCTAAAAAAAAAAAACCCCAAATAAACTAAGAAACAAGTAGAATAGGAACAGAATCATGGAAATGGAGATCACATGGAGGGTTATCAGTGGGTAAGAGGAGGGGAGAGAAAGGGGGGGAAGGTATAGGGATCAAGAAACATAAATGGTAGTTACAAAATAGACAGGGGGGAGGTTAAGAATAGTATAGGAAATGGAGAAGCCAAAGAACTTATATGTAGGATGCATGGGCATGAACTAAGGTGGGGTGGGGAATGCTGGTGTGAGGAGGGTTGCAAGGTGAAGGGCTATAAAGGGGGGAAAATGGATGAGTGTAATAGTATAATCGATGAAATATATTAAAGATATCCAGACTAACTAAACACTTGAAGTGACCTCTTACTACAGTGCTACTCTCTACTGGGCCAATGTGAAGAACTGAGAGTGGGTCAGTGAGTCACTCTGAAGTCCACTGCTTAGTCTCAGTAAACAGAGGGGCAGATATAAATGAGGAGCCTTATGATATGGTCAATGGGGAGTACACAGCACCAGCTAATGAAATGTTTTTGCAAAAGAAACTGAAATGGAATTGGATAAATCTTTAGATCCACTACCAGTTTATAGGAAATACAGGGGTAATAAGGACATGTTAAAACTCCATTTGGATGCAATCAGTAAGATACACAATATGGTAAAGTCTAATGGACAAATAACTCAGTTTGTTCAACAAAAAAGTGTCAAGAAAAAGAAGAAGGGGAACTGTTCATTGAGAGAGTTTTAAGAGACACAGCAACCACATGCTGAACTTAACCTGAATCTAGATTAAACCAGTTGTAAGCAGACATTGAAGAGATAAGTAGGGAAACTTCAATACTATGTTTTTGCTGATGTTAGGTAATTGTTTATTTATTTTAGTGCGATAAGGGCAGTTATGTTAAAAAGAGAGAGATCTTATGTCTTAGAGATAGCTCTTTTTATTTTTTTATTTTTTAGAGATATCTGCTAAACATGTAAATGTGTCATGTTTATGGCTAAAATGTTCTGACTCTTGGATTTGCTTTAAAATCTCTTAGCTGTGGAGTGTGTGTGCGTGTGCGTGTGTGTGTGTGTGTGTGTTGGGGCTTGAGGGAGGAAGAGATGAACTTAGACTGGCCAAATGTTGATAACTGTTAAAGCTGGTGATAGGTACACACCATTCATTGTACTTTGTGTACGTGTGAACATTTCCATAATAAAAAAAAGTCTTTAAAAACCAATGACTTGGTTGATTAATAATCTCATACTGGTAGTCCATTTCTCTTCTGTTACTATTCACATACCAGCAAAAAGAACTTAAATTAGGTTCTTTAGGGAACTATATCTTCTCTTTCAATAGTTGTTAGAAATCATCGATTTAACTAGGATTTTTGTGCTAGGATTTGGCTGATCTGTGAGACAGGGGTCATCTAGCCTTTAGAACTGAGGACAAATCCAGGGATATTAGTAAGGAAAGGATGCCAGGCACTGCAACCAAGGAGGGGGCTTAAGTGGGTAAAATTACTGGTGTAATACAATAGAGAATTGTGGGGTCTGCAGAGTGTACTCCCTGCGTGAAGGTTTTCAAACTCTTTCTAAAAATGTGCTTGTGAAATCCAAGAGGTCAGAACTGGCCAGGTCTTAGAGATGGCCAATGCCCAGGGTAAACCAGTGAGAATCATTTACTATACTAATTTATATATGTCACCTACAGGATACCTATAGTGATACTTGCTGTTTTGAGGAATAAAATTTTGTTTTGAAAAAAAATTACAGATCTACGTTTACTGAAATGTAGGGTTTCTGGTGTTCAGTCAAGAGGTGGTGTTAAGACCTCTTCAGTGGCTTCCCAATTCTCTTGGAATAAAGTCCCCAATTCTTATGAGTTCCCACCTCTTTGTTTTTATTCACACTCAGGTCAGCATGGCTTGTTTGGTTTCTTGGACACACTAAGCTACTTCCTCCACGTACTTCTCTGTCCTCTACCTCACTTCTGGTCTGAAGCTACCACACTCACTTTTTATCTTACCAAACTCCTTTAGTTCCTTGTTATGGTACCTTATACTTCTCTTTCACAGTACTTTTTATCATTGTAACTGTTTGTATAGCTACTTACTGTCTTTCTTCCCACTAATGTTTAGCTTTTGAAGGTGCAGTATATATCTCCTTTTTTCATCTCCAAATCTGTATTATCTCCCACAGTTTCTGTGACATTGTAGATATTCAGTAAAAGCACTTCACACCACTGAGTTGTGTAAGAGGGACATCCTATTTGCTGATCTCTGTCACTTAACAACATTTTTTTTGTGATCACTGACACATTTGGGTTTATTTCAGCCATTTGATTTTGTATTTCCTTTTATCTTTTCCTCCTCTATTTTCTCTCCCTCCTTTTTGATTCTACTTCCTGACTTCTATCCTTTTGTTTCCCAAACTGGCTTGGAAGTTTTGCATTCTATTTCCACTCTTTAAATGATTACCTCTAAAACTGTAACACACATACTTAACAAAATATAAAATTAACCTGCATCTCTATCTTCTTGAAATGTAATCACTTTGGCAGAGTTTCACTCTGACTACCCACTTCTGTCTGATGTGCTTTGTTGTCTTGGAGTTTAGCCTTCCTGCCCTTCACATTTCTCAATATTGTAATTATTGCTTTATATAGTAAATACTCATGCAGATTTATGCACATATTTAGTGTCTCTTTGCCATCTACCTGTTTTTTGCATTTCAGACATTTCTTCTTGGTTTAATTTCTTTCTTCCTCTTCTATGTCAGGTAGCAGTTTTAGCAATAAGATTCTGTTGTTGGTATACTAGAAATATAAGGTATGACATGATGACTAGGTAACACTGCTGTGTCGTATATCGGAAAGTTGGTAAGATCCTAGGAGTTCTCATCATAAGAAGATATGAGAACTCTTTCTTTTATATCTATATGAAGTGATGGATATTAACTGAACTTTTGTAGTAATCATTTCACAACATCTGTAAGTCAAATGATGATGCTCTGTACCTTAAATTCACACAGTGCTATATATCAGTTATATATCAGTAAAAGTGGAAAAAATTGGAAATTTTTGGAAATCCTAAAACAAAACAAGACAAATCTGTTAGTAGAAAACTCAGTTTTTGCCTGGACATGTCATTGTTTTATGCCCTTTTTTTATGTTTTCAAATCTTATGTAGACAGTGTCATGCTATGTCACTTTAGACTCTGCTCTTTTCTCTCAAGGTTGTTTTAAGTGACTCACTCATATTGTTACATGTAGCTGTTGCTTTAATTTCAATTTTCTACAGTATTTTATTATATTTATACATTTTATTTATTCACATACTTAGAACTTTTTTCAAAATAACATTTTATTATAACTATTATTATTATATTTTTATTGTGAAAAATTTCAAAAAGCTACAAAAACAGAATAATGAACCCTCATCTACCCAACCTAAACAATTATCAACTGATGGCCAATCTGGTTTTATGTATATCACCACTTACTATGATATGTAGTGTTTACCTACATATCATATTATTACATTTATTAATAGTTCAGTGTGAATCTCTAAACATAAAACTTATTTAAAAGTAACCATAAAACACTAAATACTTAACAATGATTACTTATTATTATTAAATATTCAGTCAATGTTCAAACTTTAAGTTGTCTCATGAATATAATTTCTAAACTAGTTTGAATCAATTAAAATAAAACCCATTCATTAAGATTGACTGATTTGTCCCTTAACTATCTTTCAGGAGTTCTTAGTTAGGAGGTATTCAAAATACTACAGAAGCGGGACCCTTGGGTTTCTGGACACCTGGGCCTGCAGAGCATGTTGGAAAAACAACTCTTGGCTTGATATGAGGAATAGCTGAGGGCCGTAGAGTGTGACAAGGTGGTCCATTGTGTCCCAGTACTTCCGAGATTTCCTTTCTGAGCCCCAGTCAAAGTTGGCTTTATTTCTACTTATGCTGGTGCTCCGGTGTCTCATGAGTTTACCTGGTGTGTCTCTCTCCTCCCAGCATTTCATTGGCCCCTGTGCATGGTGAAGGTCATCATTGAAAGGGTTGAGCAGCAAGCTTTGGTTTATGGTTTGAAGTCCTTGGTCAAGTAAATTAGGCAATGCCAAAGGCTATGAGTGGTTCTTCGAGAATGTGTAAACCTTATAATATGAGAAAGGCATTCTAGAGGGCTTTATTGAAAAAATAAAATATCTTTTGTATCTTTCTGCCCTGGGGCCCTTCATTTTCTTTTTTAAAAATTATATATTTTTGATTATGTTGTTACAGTTGTCCCAGTTTTTCTCTCGTTGCTCCCTTCCACTCAGAACCCTGACTCCCTCAGGCAATACACACACCATTGTGCATATCCATTGGTCACAAATATAAGTTATTTGGCAACTCCATTTCCTATACTGTGCTTTATATCCTCTTAGATATGCTGTAACTACTTATTTTTACTTCATATACATATATATAATTTTAATTAGCTTATTGTTGTTCAATTACAGTTATCTGCATTTACCCCTTTCTACTCCCCTCTACCCCAGACAAACCCACCTCCCTCCCTTGCTTACATCCTCTTGCTTTGGTTTTGTCCATGTGTCCTCTGTGGTTGTTCCTGAAAATGCTTCCCCACATTATCCCTTCCCACCTCCCCTCTGGTTACTGTCAGATTGTTCTTAATTTCAATGTCTCTGGTTATATTCTGCTTGCTTGTTTGTTTTTTGATTAGTTTCCAGTTAAAGGTGAGATAATATAGTATTTGTTTCTCACTGCCTGGCTTATTTCACTTAGCATAATGCTCTCCAGATTCATCGATGCTGTTGCAAAGGGTAGGAGCTCCTTCTTTCTCTCTGCTGTGTAGTATTCCATTGTGTAAATATACCACAGTGTTCTGATCCACTCACTTAATGATGGGCACTTAGGCTGCTTCCAGGACTTGGCTCTTATAAATTGTGCTGCTATAAACATTGGGGTGCATAGGTTCTTTTGGATTGGTGTTTCAGGGTTTTTAGGATAAAATCCCAGCAGCGGAATGGCTGGGTCACAAGGCAGTTCCATGTTTAGTTTTCTGAGGAAATTCCATACTGTTTTCCATAGTGGTTGTACCAGTCTGCAACCCCACCAACAGTGCACTAGGGCCCCGTTTTCTCCACAACCTCTCCAACACTTGTTGTTTGTTGCTTTGTTCATAATGGCCATTCTGACCGGTGTGAAGTGGTATCTCATTGCAGTTTTAAATTGCATCTCTCTGATGGCTGGTGATGCTGAGCATCTTTTCATATGTCTCTGGGCCCTCTGTATGTCCTCCTTGAAGAAGTGTCTGTTCATGTCTTTTTAGGAAGTGTATTTGTGGGTCATGATTTCTTATCCATTCAGCTGATTGGAGCATTTAATCCATTTATGTTTAGGGTTATTATTGATAAGTACTTATTCATTGCCATTATTTTTGTAACTATGTTCCTCTCACTGTTTTTCTTCCTGTTCTTAAAGCAGACTTTTTAGCATCCTTCGCAGAGCTGGCTTGGAAGAGGTGTATTCTTTGAAGCTTCTTTTGTTTGGGAAACTCTGTATTTCTCCTTCCATTTTTATTGAGAGACTTGCTGGATAGTCTATCCAGCAGTCCTTTGGTTTTCATTACTTTGAATATTTCTTGCCATTCTCTTCTGGCTTGGAACATTTCCATTGAGAAGTCAGCTACTAGTCTTATTGGGGCTCCCTTTTATGCTACTTCTTGTTTCTCCTTTGCTGCCTTCAAGATTCTCTCTTTGTCTTGGAATTTTGCCATTTTAATGATGATGTGTCTTGAAGTTAGCCCCTTTGGGTTCCTCTTGATTGGGACTCTGTGTTTCCTGGATTTGTGTGACTTTTTCTCTCACCAAATTAGGGAAGTTTTCTATCATTACTTTCTCAAACAGGTTTTCTATTTCCCCTTCTTTTCTTCTCCTTCTCCTCCCCCCTCTTACTCCCTCCTCCTTCCCCTCCCCCTTCTTCTCCTTCTCCTCCTCTCCCTCCCCTTCTTCTCCTTCTCCTCCTCCTCCTCCTCCTTCTTCTCCTTCTTCTTCCCCTATTATATGGATATTACTCTATTTCATGTTGTCTTGCATTTCCCTTACCACCTCTTCATTCTTTCTGAGACTCTTTTCCTTTTGTTCTTCTTCCTGGGTGCTTTTTCTACCTTGTCCTCCAGCTCACTGATTCTGTCCTTTGCTTCATCTACCCTGCTTTTGATTCCTTCTACTGTTTTCTTTAGTTTAGAAATTGTATTCTTTATTTTATCTTGCCTCTTGTTGAAGTAACAACCAAAATCAAAGAAACACAATAGACTGTAAGACAATATTAGAAACAAATATATGCCACCAAACTGGACAACCTGAATGAAATGGATAAATTCCTAGAAACATGCAATCTCCCAGTACAAAATCAGAAAGAACTGAGAATCCAAATTGACAGATTATACCTAGTGAAATTGAAGCAGTCATCAAAAAACTCCCCCAAAACAAAAGCCCTGGAGTGTATGGCTTCACAGATGAATTTTTCCAAACATTCCAGGAAAAACTAACACCTCTTCTTTTCAAACTACTTAAAAAACTCAAGAGGTGAGAAGGCTCCCAAACTTATTCTACAAGGTCAACATTATCTTTATTCCAAAACCAGATAAAGACACTACAAAAATGAAGATTATAGGCCAATATCTCTGATGAACATAGATGCTAACATCCTCAATGAAATATTAATAAACTGAATACAGCAATGCATCAAAAAGATCTTACACCATGATCAACTGGGGCTTATTCTTGGAATGCAGGCTTGGTACAACATTCACAAATTAGTAAATGTGATTTACCACATAAAGAAAATGAAGGATAAAAGCCACATGATCATATCAATAGATGCTGAAAAGGCATTTGATAAAATTCAGCTCCCATTTATGATAAAGACTCTCAGCAAAGTGGGAATAGAGGGAACATACCTAAACAACATAATATACAGGCCAGATATAACAAACCACTGCAGTATTATACTCAGTGGACAAAAACTGTAAGTGTTCCCCTTAAGATTAGGAACAAGACAGCTATGTCTGTTTTCACCTCTTTCAATCAACAAGTACTTGAGTCCTAGCCATAGCAATCAGACAAGAAAAAGAAATAAAATACATTTGAATTAGGAAGAAATAAAACTATCATTACTTGGAGATGACATAATAGTATACATAGAGATTCCACTGATAAGCTACTAGAACTGATAAATAAATTCAGCAAAGTAGCAGGATACAAAATTAATATTCAGAAATCAGTTGCATTTTTATATGCCAACAGTGAACTACCAAAAAGGGAAGTTAGGAAAACATTCCCATTTACAATTGCTTCAAAGGAATAAAATACCTAGGAATAAACCTAACTAAGGATGTAAAAGACTTGTACTTGGAAAATTATAAGACACTGAAGAAAGAAATTGAAGAAGATACAAATAAGTGGAAGGACATACTGTGTTCATGAATAGGAAGAAGTAATGTAATAAAAATGTCCATACTACCCAAAGCAATCTGTAGATTCAACCCAATTCCTATCAAGATTCCAATATATGCACATAACTAGAACAAATATTTTAAAAGTTTATATGGAATCACCATAGGAGCCACATAGCAACAGCAATCCTGAGAAAGATCAAAGTTGGAGGAATAATGCTACCTAATATGAAACTACACTATAAAGCCTAGTAATAAAAACACCATGGTAATAGCATAAACACGGAGGTCAATGGAACAGAATAGAGAGCCCAGAAATAAATCCAGGCTTTTATAGCCCATTAATATTTGACAGGGGAAAAAAGCAAACACAATGTGGTAAAGATAGTTTATTCAATAAATGGTGTTGGGAAAATTGGACAGATACATGCAGAAAATTGAAACCAGGCCACCTTCTTATACTGCACATGAGAATAACCTCAAAATGAATTAAAGACCTAAATGTTGGACCCAAAACCATAAAAATCACAAAAGAAATCATAGGCAGCAAAATTTTGGACATTGCTCATATCAATATTTTATTGGATATACCTCTGAGGTAAGGGAAAGAAAAGCAAAAATAAACAAAGGGATTACATCAAACTAAAAAGTTTTTGCACAGAAAATTAAAACTGCAATGAAAAACAAAGAACACACAGAATGGGAGAACATTTTCACTGATACATCTGAGAAGTGGTTAATATCCAAAATTTATAAAGAACTCATACAACTAAACACCAAAATAATAATCAAATTAAAAACTGGGCACATGACCTGAACAGACACTTCTTCAAAGAGGGCATACAGATGGCCAACAGACACATGAAAAGATGCTCAATGCAATTAATCATCAGAGAAATGCAAATTAAAACCACAATGAGATACCATCTCACACCTGTCAGAATGGCTATAATCAATAAATCAATAAATAACAAGGAGTGGTGAGGATGTGGAAAAAGGGGAACACTTGTCCAGTGTTGGTGGGAATGCAGATTGGTACAGCCACTCTGGAAAGCAGTATGGAGATACCGCAAAAAATTAAAAATGGATTTGCTTTTTGACCCAGTGGTCCCATTTCTAAGAATATATTCAAAGGAACTCAAAACACTAATGTGAAAGTAAATAAGCACCCTCATGTTCATTGCAGTGTTATTTACAGTTGCCAAGATATGGAAACAGCCTGACTGTCCATCAGTGGATGAAGGGAGAAAACTACGGGACATTTACACAATGAGATGCTACTCAGCCATAAAAATGAAGAAAATTTTATCCCTTGTAACAGTATGGATGGATCTGGAGAGTATGATGCTAAGTAAAATAACCCTATCAGAGAAAGACAAATACCATATAATTTCACTCATATGTGGAATTTAGTGAACAAAGAGAATTAAAAAGCAAATTAGAGACAAACTAAAAAATGTAGAGCAGGATGACAGCTAAGGGATGGGAGGATATTAGGGGTGGATGGATTAAGCAAGAAGTAAAAAGGACTCATGGACATGGACAAGAGTGTGGTGATTGTTGGGGTTAGGAGTGAATGAGGAGACTAAATGGTAATGGAAAAAAATACAATAACAATCTAAAGAAAAAAAAATAAAGTCTTGACCCAGAGATGAGTACACCAGGAAAAAAAAGGAAAGAAAAAACTTTGAAAATATATAGTAAAAAACACTAAGGGAATATAAGTGGTAAACTAAGAAATATCTCTTTAATATAAAAGAAGGCAGTAGCAGAGAACAGAGGAACAAAAATATGTAAAAATATAGAAAACAAAAAATAAATGCCAGACATAATTTCAACCATATCAATAATAAAAAGTGTAAATATATACTTTTCTGATAAAATTAAAAGAAGAGAAAAGATCCAACTATATGCTAGCTACAGGAGACAAACATTATATTTTCAGATACAAGTGATTAAAAGTAAAAGAATGGCAAAAAAATATATGACACAATCAGCAAAAATAGGAAAAATAGAGTGACTCTATATCAGACAAAAAACTTTAAAAACATGCTACTAGGGGCATTTTATAATGATCAAATGGTCAATTCAACAGCAAGATGTAACAATTATAAACATATATTCACCTTACAACAGAGCCCCTAAATACACAAAGCATGGTATAATTTAAGGAAGAATTAGACAATTCATAAGTAATAATTGGTAACTTTATATAATTTAATAATGATAGGACTATGTAGAAAATCAACAAATAGAAGACTTGAATATTATTTTAAATCAACTAGAATAGACATGTATATAACAGATATCTATTTTATATTTATCTATCTATATCTATGATCTATCTATCATCATCATCTGTCCACCAACAATAGAGTGTACATTCTTCTCAAGTGTACATGAAACATTCTGAAGAACTGACCATATGCTAGGCCATAAAACAAAACTATATGAATTCTATAATGTTCAAATAATACAAAGTGCATTCTGTCACAACAATGGTATAAAATTGTAAATAGATAACAGAAAGAAATTTGAGTAACTCACAAAGATGTGGTATTAACAAGCTCCTAAATACCTGATGAATCAAAACAGAAATCACAAGGGAAATTAGAAAATGCTTTGATATAAATTAAATAAAGATAAAACATATGAAAAGTTATAGAATACAGCTAGAGCAAAGCTTAGAGAGAAATTTATAGGTGTCAAGACCTATGTTAAAAAACAAGGAAGATCTAAAATCAATAACCTAAACTTTCACTTTAAGACAATAGAAAAAGAAGAACAAACTAAATTTAAAGCAAGCAGAAGAAAGGGGATAATAAAAAATAAAGTGAAAATGAATGAAATAGGGAACAGAAAAGCAATAAGAAAATCAGTCACATCAAAAGTTACTCTTTTAAAAGAATCATCAAAATGAATAAATCCACCTACTTTGGCCAAGAAAAAAAATAAAATCAACTAACAAAAATCATAAATGAAATAAGGAATGTCACTATTGACTTTACAGAAATAAAAAAGATTATAAAAGAATACTATGAACAATTGTATGCCAATAACTAAGATAACAAATGAAATGGGCAATTTTTTAGAAAGACATCTCCCCACACTGAAGTCTAGAGATCACAGTTCCAGCTTAAAAGAGATGCTTAAAGTAATGCCTGGAAGTTGTCATGTTTGTACCATATTTCAGTCCAGTTTCATAATGTTATTTTAAGTATGTTTTTCAGTGACAGTGTAGTGTCATGTTAAAAAGAGAATGACTAGACACTTCAGTTTGTATATCATGTCCCAAATGTCCCACACCACTTTTTGATCGTGGTCTCTGTGCTGCAGTGAAATCATTGATTTTGCATATGAGCAAAATAAAATACAGGGTTGGGAAAAGGTAGATTTCAGTTGTTCATCTGGAAAAAGATATGCAGCTTATGATTACCACAATAGCTTTATTAACTCTGTATTTCACGTACTCACAACTATAAGCTTACTTTTGCCAACCCCTGTAAACCCATCAGATTTGGAACATAAAAAAGAAAACCCCAAAAAGAAATAAAAAAGAAAAGCTAAAAAAAAATTAAAAAATCTGAATGGACTGAAAACAAAGAAAGAGATTGACTTAAAAAAAAAAACACAACTATTCACAAAATGAAGCCCAGGGTCAGACGTCTTTACTGATAAGTTTCACCAAACATTTAAAGAAGAAATAATACAAATTCTTTACAAACCCTTCCAAAAAATAGAAGAGGAAGGCACACTTCTCAAATTATTCCATAAAGCTAGTATGCTGGGGACCACTTTGTGTGATATTGGGAACTGTAGCCCCACATGTGAGTGAGGCCTTGAAAGAAGCCTGTAAGTCTTGACCAGAATGCCAGGAATGAAGGTGGCAGGCACGACCCAATACTGACACGGTGGGTTCCTGTGGGAAATCAGGCCTGAAGAATACATTTTATCTTTTGAAGCTTGCTTTGCTTTGCTATAGCCCTGTCAGTGTAAACCAGATGTTTAAGTTCAAAGCATAAGCAATGAACTCTTTATCTTATGAAATATGCCTTAACAACCATCTGGCATCAGCATGTCTAAGAGACCCTGAGCTGGGGCAGATCTCTGTGTTTCTTCACTTGTCATCTATAAACAATACCTGATTTTTTAAATAACTGTAGCCTTTGGGCATTGATTGATGAGCTATGCATGCACGCTGTATACCCTTGCACATACCAATCCCAATAAAAGCTGTTTTGAAGAAGGGCTCAGGGCATTCTCCACTAGAGGAAATCACCACTCCCTTTCCCACCAGTACAACACATTGTGTCTAGGACAACTCATTCTCATCTGAGGCTGGGAGAGCTCCATGGTACAGGACATCCCACAATATTACTCTGATAGCAAAACATGACAAGGACATCACAAGAAAAGAAAATTATAGACAATATGTCTTATGAATATGAATGCAAAAATTCTCCACAAAATAGTATCAGACTAAATTCAGCATCACATGAAAAGATTCACACACCATGACAAATGATTTGTCCTCAGAATGCAGGATTGATTTAATGTCCAAAAAACAATTTATTTATTTCATTCTCACCCTAGGATATGCTTATTGACTTTAAAGGGAGGGGAAAGGTGGAAGAGAGGGAGGGAGGAAAACACCATTGTGAGAAGGAAACATCATTTTGAGAGAAAAACATCAACTGGTAGCTTGATCAGTTGCCTCTCTTAAGTGCCCCTAACCAGGGATCCAACCCACAACCTAGGCAGGGACCCTGATTGAGAATAGAACCCACAACCTTTCAGTTTATGGGAAGATGCTCCAAAAACTTAGCCACACTGGCCAGGGCAAACAAACAAACAAACAAACAAACAAAAAAACCCCACAACAATTTAATATACTATATCAGTATATTAAAAATAAAAACCACATATTAAAGATAAGACAGCAGGAAAAGAATTTAACAAAATACAACACCCTTTAATGACATGACACTTAACTAAATAGGAGTAGAAGAGGACATAGTCAACCTAATTAAGGGCATCTATGAAACAAACAATAAACAAGCAAAAAACAGCAACAAAACCCCCCCAAAGCAACAGCTAACTCATACTTATAGTGAAAGACTGGATGTATTCTCCCTGAGATCAGGAACAAGACAAGAATGCCTGCTTCCACTATTTTTGTTCAATACTGTACTGAAACTCCTACCCAAGGCAATTAAGTAAAAAATGGAATCCAGATAGGAAAAAAAAAAAGAAGAAAACTTTCTCAGTTCACAGATAACATGACCTTGTAGAGAAAATCCTAAAGATGCTACAAGGCCACTGTAATCAAAACAGTTTGGTACTGGCATAAATACAAACACATAGATTAATGGAACATAATGGAGAGCCCAGAAATAAATCCATGTCTCCACGGTCAATTAATATTTCACAAAGGGGGCATGAACATACAATGGAGTAAAAATAGCCTCCTCAATAAATGATGTTGGGAGAACTGGACTGGTACATGCAAAAAAAAAAAATGAAGCTAGACCACCAATTTACACCATATGAGCACTAACTCAAAATGATAAAAGACTTAAATATAAATCATGACACCATAAAAGTCCTAGAGGAAAACAAAGGCAGTAAAATTTCAGATATCCTGTGTAGCAACATTTTTGCTGATACACCTCCTAGGGCAAGGGAAATAAAGGGAAAATAAACAAATGAGATTACATCAAATTAAAAAGCTTCTACACAGCTAAAGAAAACATCAGCAAAATGAAAAGGAAACCAGTCATATGGGAAAACATATTTTGCCAATGATACCTCAGACAAGGGTTTGATTTCCAAAATATATAAAGAACTCATATGATTCATCACCAGGAAGCCAAACAACCCAATTAAAAAATAGGCAAAGTACCTGGATAAACACTTCTCCAAGGAGGACATACAGATGGTCCATAGATATATGAAAAGATGCTCAACATCACTAACCATCAGAGAGATGCAAATTAAAACTACAATGAGGTATCACCTCACACTGGACAAAATGGCCATCATTAGTAACTCTACAAACAACAAGGGCTGGGAAGGATGTGGAGAAAAGGAAGCCTAGTGCATTGTTGTTGAGAATGCAGACTGGTGCAGCCAGTGTGGAAAACAGTATGAAATTTCTTCAGAAAACTAAAAATGGAACTGACTTTTGACCTGACAATTTTGTTTCTGGGAATATACCCTAAGAATCCCTAATCACCGATTCAAAAGAATTTATGCACCCCTATGTTTATAGCAGCACTATTTATGGTAGCCAACTGCTGGAAACAGCGCCAGTACCCATTAGCAGATGAGTAGGTCAAAAAACTGTGGTACATTTACACAATGGAATACTATGCAGCAGAAAGAAAGAAGGAATCCCTATCCTTCACAACAGCATGGATGGAACTGGAGAGCTAAGTGAAATCATGCTAAGTGAAATAAGCCAGGCAGTGAAAGACAAATATCATATGATCTCACCTGTAAGAAGAATCTAATGAACAAAATAAACTAATGAACAAAATAGAACCACATGCATGGAATCATGGAACAGACTGACAGTGACCAGAAGAGAGGGGAGAGGGGATAATGGCATAAAGAAGAGGAATGGATTAGCTAAAGAGCATGTATGAATGATTCATGAACATGAGCAACATTGTGGAAATTGACTGTGGAAGTGGGGTGTGGGATGAGCGCAGGAGGGCAAAGGGGGAAAATTTGGGGCAACTGTAATAGAATAACAGTAACAAATCTTAAAAAAGAATCTACAAAAAATTAGTAGAGCCAATAAACAAGTTCAGCAAGGTCATAGGACACAAGTTCAATATACAAAAAACCAGTTGTATTTCTATATATTAGGAATGAAAAATGTAAAAATTAAATAGAAAGAAAAATTCTATGTTCAATAGCATGAAGAAAAATAAAACACCATATTTTGCCATGTATAATAATGTACACCCATGTTTTTGGCTCAAACTTTCAGGGGAAAAATCTTTCATTTTAATTTTTTAATTCATCTATCCATCTGTCTATCTATCTATCAATCATCTATGCAGTTATTTAATTTGGATACTTATTTTTTGTATTACAAAGGAATTTTAGCATTTATTTTTGAACATATTATGGTACAAGAAATTTTATGTAACAAATAATTACAAACCACAAGAACTGATACAAGGTATTTCAGGTACTACCCATGTATTATGTGCATCCTTATTTTCCGTCACAAATTTGGACAAAAAAGTGTGCATTATACATGGCAAAAATATGGTACTCTGCAATAAACTTAACAAATAACATATAAGACTGCATACAGAAAACTAAAAAATCTCATTGAAGGAAATAACAGAAAATTTAAGTGAATGGAAAGACATTCCTTGTTCATGGGTGAGGTGAGTGACTTGTAGGGGGGCTCCCCCCAAAAGGCCCCCCCTGGCCACCACGAATAAGAGAATAAATCTACCAAGACATGATCTGCTTGGGCAGGAAAGGTGGAGGATCTCTCAAAGCAGAAAGGCCAGGAGTCTGTTCCTCAATGGGCTTTTATTGGGTTTAATTTGCATAGGAATACAGGGTGTAGATGTAAAGCTCATCAATCATTGTCAGGCAGTATTGATCAAACAATAGATAACATTCAAAGAACTCTGAGGGCTTATTTTGAGTCAGGGTTAGATAGCTAAAGGGCCATAAAACTTTGGGGAACAAACTCCTTTCATGCTTGGACCCTTATTTAAACTGAGGGTATTAACAAAGTAGGTTTCATAGGATTTTATGCATTCTTCCTTAGGACAGGGAACCTGCCCTTTTCAGCACAGGTCCACACCCACCTCCTGCATTGTTTCAGCTTTAAGGCATTATTTTAGGCTTAAGTCAGGCAGAGGAAGTAAGGCAGCCAAGAGATTAGGAGACTTCACAGTCAGAATGAGGCCTCAGGCTCTGTCAAAGCCAAGGGGCGAGGATCCATCACCCCCTTTTTCTATAGCCCCCGAAGTCCTTCCCTGAGGGCCCCCTCATGACCATGCCTGTCTTAGGTCATCCCTCCATTGAGAAATCTTATCTGTCATTGGCTAACCTGTCATCTGCCTGGGAACCAAGCAGGGTGAAGTAAAAGCGGGGTAGAGGTGGCGTCTGTACAAGGAAGATAAACTTTGTCTCCTTAGTAGCTTATAGTCTGAAGGTCTTTTTACTCAGCCTTAGCCATGAGGGGTTACAGCTTCTGAAACCAGGCAGGGAAGTTCCCAACAGTGACTTAATATTGTTAAGATGGCAACAGTGCTCAAATACATTTACAAATTCAACAGAATCCTTATCAGGATCTGAGATGGCTTCTTTGTAGAAATTAACATGATCTTAATTTTCATATGGAAGCCCAAGGGACCCAGAATAGCCAACACATTCTTTCAAAGAACAATGACAAACTATTTACATTTCTCAATTTCAAAACTTACTGCAAAGCTAGATAATATGGTATGAGCATAAGGAGTGACATATAGAAGATGTGGAATAGATTAAAATCTGAAAATAAAGTCTTACATTTATGGTCAATTATTATGGTCAAAACTGTAAAATCAATTCAATTCAATAGCAAAAACCAATCCTTTCAATAAATGGTACTGGGAGAACTTGATATCCAGGTGCAAAAGAAAGAAGTTAAACTCCTACATCTACCACATACAAAAATTAACGCAAAATTGATTTAAGACCTAATGTAAGAGCTAAAGCTATAAAAATTTTAAGAGAAAGCATAGGGGTGAACTTTATAACTTTGGGTTTGGTAACAGTATTTTAAATATGGCATTAAAATTGCAAGAAACAAAGTAAAAAGTAAATAATCAACTTCATCGATATTAAACACTTTTGTGTTTCAAAGGGCACCATAAATAAAGTAAAAGCTAACCTACAGAATGAGAGAAAGTATTTGCAAGTCCTGTATCTTACAAAATATTGTATCCAGGATATATAAATAATTCTTTTGGTTTTTTGAGACACTGTCTGTTTTTTATAAAATTATTTTATTGATGTTTAATTACAGTTGTCTGGATTTAACCACACCACTCCCCCCACCCCAGCCAAACCCACTTCCCTCCCTTGCTTCCACCCCCCTTGGTTTTGTCCATGTATCCTTCATAGTTGTTCCTGAAAACCCTTCTTCTCTACCCACCACGGTCCCCTTCCACCTCCCCTCTGGTTACTGTCCTATGATTCTTAATTTCAATGTCTCTGGTTATATTTTGCTTGCTTGTTTGTTGCTGATTCGGTTCTACTTAAAGCTAATTTCTTCCCTCACTGGTATTTTTCCCTCACTGGTGGGCTTATTTACCTTAGCATAATACTCTCCAGTTCCATCCATGCTGTCACAAAGGGTAGGAACTGCTTCTTTCTTTCTGCTGCATAGAATTCCATTGTGTAAGTACCATAGTTTTTTGATCCACTCATTTGCTGATGGCCACTTAGGTAGCTTCCAGCACTTGGCTATTGTAAAATGTGCTACTATGAACATTGGGGTGCATAGGTTCTTTTGAATTGGTGTTTTAGGATTCTTAGAGTATAATCCCATCAGTGGAATTGCTGGGTCAAAAGGCAGATCCATTTTTAGTTTTTTGAGGAAATTCCATACTGTTTTCCACAGTGGCTGCACCAGTCTGCATTTACACCAGCAGTGCACTAGGGGTCCCTTTTCTCCACATCCTCTCCAACACTTGTTTGTTGATTTGTTTATGACGGCCATTCCGACTGATGTAAAGTGGTATCCTATTGTGGTTTCAATTTGCATCTCTCTGATGGCTAGTGATACTGAGCATCTTTTCATATGTCTCTGGGCCTCTGTCTGTCCTCCTTGGAGAGGTGTCTGTTCAAGTCTTTTGCCCATTTTTTAATTGGGTTGCTTGTCTTTCTGGGGTGGACTTGTGTGAGTTCTTTATATATTGTGGAGATCAAATTCTTGTCTGAGGTATCATTGGCAAATATGTTTTTCCATGTAGTTTTTTTTTTCATTTTAATACTGTTTTCTTTAGACAAGCAGATACTTTTTAATTTGATGAGGTCCCATTTGTTTTTTCTTTCTTTTATGTCCCTAGCTCTAGAGAACATATTGGTGAAAATATTGCTGCATGGAATGCCTGAGATTTTCCTGCCAATGTTTTCCTCTAGGACTTTTATGGTGTCACAATTTCTATTTAAGTCTTTTATCCACCTTGACTTAATTTTTGTGTATGGTGTAAATGGGTGATCGAGTTTTATTTTTTTGCATGTAGCTGTCCAGGTCTTCCAACACCATTTGTTGAAGAGGCTTCTTTTGTTCCATTTGATGTTTCTGCCACCTTTTTCAAATATTAATTCACCATAGAGACTTGGGTGTATTTCTGGTCTCTATATTCTATTCCATTGGTTTATGTGTTCTTATGCCAGACCAGGCTGTTTTGATTACAGTGGCCTTGTAATACAGTTTGGTATCAGGTATTGTGATCCCTCCTACTTTGTTCTTTTTTCTCACAAGTGCTGCAGGTGTTTGGGGTCATTTATGGTTCCATATAAATTTCTGAAATGTTTGTTCTATATCTGTGAAATATGTCATTGATACTTTCATAGATATTGCATTGAATCTGTAAATTACTTTGGGTAGTATGGACATTCTGATGATGTTAATTCTTCCAATCCATGAGCATGGATTCCATTTGTTCGTGTCTTCCTTGATTTCTTTCTTCAGTGTTATGTAGTTTTCTGAGTACAGGTCTTTTACCTCCTTGGTTAGGTTTATTCCTAGGTACTTTATTTTTCTTGTTGCTATATCAAATGGGATTTTTTCCTGATTTGTGTTTCTGATATTTCATTGTTGGTGTACAAAAATGTCCTTGATTTCCAAATATTGATTTTGTATCCCATTGTTTTGACAAACTAACTTATTAGGTTGAGTAATATTTTGGCGGAGTCTGTAGGATTTTCTATGTACACCAGCATGTCATCTGCAAACAATGAAAGTTTTGCTTCCTCCTTTCTAATTTGTGTGCCTTTTATTTCTTTTTGCTGTCTGATTGCTGTGGCCAGGACTTCCAATGTTATGTTTAATAGAAGTGATGAATGTGCACATCTTTATCTTGCTCCTGATCTTAGTGAAAGAGCTTTTAGTTTCATTTATTTTTCGATAGGAAATACTTATTTCATGGATATGTATGTATGTAGGGACATAGATGAAATTGTTTTCATTTCCTTCCTTCCTTCCTTCCTTCCTTCCTTCCTTCCTTCCTTCCTTCCTTCCTTCCTTCCTTCCTTTCTTTCTTTCTTTCTTTCTTTCTTTCTTTCTTTCTTTCTTTCGTCTTTCTTTCATTGATTTTAATTGTTGTTTAAGTACAGTTTTTTGCCTTTTACCACATCGCAGCCCACCTCTCCATCCCACCCCACCTCCCTACCACTTCCATCCCTCTTGTTATTATCCATGTGTCCTTTTTTTGGGGGGGAGGGGTTATTTATTTATTTTATTTTAATTGTTGTTTAAGTACAGTTTTCTGTCTTTTACTCCCATGCCAGTCCACCCCAAGCCCTCCCCACTGTCTCCCATTTCTACCCCCCTAGTTTTTGTCCATGTGTCCTTTATACTTGTTCATGTAAACCCTTCCCCTTTTTCCCTCAAATTTCCTCCCTTCTTCTCTGGTCACTGTCAGCCTGTTCTCTGTTTCAGTGTCTTTAATTATATTTTGCTTGTTTGTTTTGTTGATTAGGTTCCTGTTAAATGTGAGATCATATGGTATTTGTCTTTCACCACCTGGCTTATTTCGCTTTGCATAATGCTTTCCAGTTCCATCCATGCTGTTGCAAAGGGTAGGAGCTCCTTCCTTCTTTCTGCTGCATAGAATTCCATTGTGTAAATGTACCATAGTTTTTTCATTCATTCATTTACTGATGGGCACCTAGGTTGCTTCCAACGATGGGAAATTGTGCTGCTATGGACATTGGGGTGCATAGGTTCTTTTGGATTGGTATTTCAGGGTTCTGAGGATATAATCCCATCAGTGGAATTGCTGGGTCAAAAGGCAGATCCAGTTTTAGTTTTCTGAGAAAACTCCATACTGTTTTCCACAGTGGTTGTACCAATCTGCAATCCCACCAACAGTACACTAGGGTCCCCTTTTCTTCACAACCTCTCCAACACTTGTTGTTTGTTGCTTTGTTTATGATGGCCATTCTGACTGGTGTAAAGTGGTATCTCACTGTGGTTTTAATTTGCATACCTTTGATAGCTAGCAATACTGAGCATCTTTTCATATGTCTGGATTCTCTGTATGTCCTTCTTGGACAAGTGTCTGTTTAAGTCCTTTGCCCATTTTTTAATTGGGTTGCTTGTCTTAGAGTAGAGTGTGTAAGTTATTTATATATTTTGGAGATTAAACCCTTGTCTGAGGTATCATTGGAAAGTATGTTTTCCCATACAGTTGGTTCTCTTTTAATTTTAATACTGTTTTCTTTAGCTGTGCAAAAGCTTTTCATTTTGATGAGATCCCACTTGTTTATTCTTTCCTTTATGCCCCTTCTCTAGGGGACATATCAGTAAAAAAGTTTCTGCGTGAAATATCTGAGATTTCCCTGACTATGTTCTCTTCCAGGACTTTAGTGGTGTCACATCTTATATTTACATCATTTATCCACCTTGAATTTATTTTTGTGTATGGTGTAAGTTGGTGCTCCAGTTTCATTTTTTTGCATATAGCTGTCCAGTTCTCCCAACACCATTTGTTGAAGAGGCTATTGTTACTCAATTTTATGTTGCTGCCCCCTTTGTCAAATATTAATTAACTGTAGAGACTTGGGTGTATTTCTGGGCCCTCTGTTCTGTTCCATTGGTCTATGTGCCTGTTTTTATGCCAGTACCAGGCTGTTTTGATTAAAGTGGCCTTGTAATACAGTTTGGTATCAGGTATTGTGATCCCTCCTACTTTGTTCTTCTTTCTCAAAATTGCAACAGCTATTTGGGGTCATTTATGGTTCCATTTAAGTTTTTGAAATGTTTGTTCTATGTTTGTGAAATATGCCATTGGTACTTAAATAGGTATTGCATTGAATGTGTAAATTGCTTTAGGTAGTTTGGACATTTTGATGATGTTAATTCTTCCCACCCATGAACACGGTATATGTTTCCATTTGTTTGTGACTTCCTTGATTTTTTTCTTTACTATTGTGTGGTTTTCTGAGTATGGGTCTTTTACCTCCATGTTTAAGTTTATTCCTAGGTATTTTATTTTTCTTTTTGCTGTATCAAATGGGATTTTTTTCTTGATTTCTGCTTCTGCTGTTTCATTGTTGGTATACAAAAATGCCTTTGATTTCTGGATACTGAAATTGCATTCTGCTGTTTTGCCAAATTCATTTATTAGGTTGCGCAGGTTTTTTTTGGCAGAGTCCATAAGATTTTCTGTGTACACTATCATGTCATCTGAAAACAAAACAGTTTTGTGTCCTCCTTTTCGATTTGGATGCCTTTTGTTTCCTTTTCTTGTCTGACCACTGTGGCTAAAACTTTCAGTACTATATTGAATAGAAGTGGTGAAAGTGGACGACCTTGTTTTGTTCCTAATCTTAGTGGAAAAGATTTTAGTTTTTCCCTATTGAGTATGATGCTGGCTGTAGGTCTCTCATGTATGACCTTTATTATGTTGAGGAATGCTCCCTATATTCTCGCTTTGCTGAGTGTTTTATCATAAATGGGTGCTGTACCTTATCAAATGCTTTTTCCAAATCGATGGATATGATCATGTCATTTTATCTTTACTTTTGTTTATGTGATGTATTACATTTATTGATTTGTGAGTATTGTACCATCCTTGCATCCCTAGGATGAATCCTACTTGGTCATGCTGTATGATCTTTTTAATGCATTGTTGGATGTGGTTTGCCAGTATTTTGTTGAGGATTTTAGAGCCTATGTTCATCAGTGATATTGGCCTGAAGTTTTCTTTCTTTGTTGTGTCTTTATCTGGTTTTGGAATTAGGGTGATGCTGGCTTCATAAAAAGCGTTTGGGAGTATTCCATCTTCTTGAATTTTTTGAAATAATGTGTGAGTGAAGGGGAGTCTCCCTTAAATACTTTGTAAAATTCACGTGCAAAATCGTCTGGATCGGGGCTTTTATGTGTCTGAAGCTTTTTGATTACTGCTTCAATTTCTTCTGCTGTTATTGGTTTGTTCAGTCTTTCTTCTGCTTCTTCATTGAGTTTGGGAAGATTATAGTTTTCTAGAAATTTGTCCATTTCACCTAAGTTTTCAAATTTCTTGGCATACAGTTCTTTGTAGCAATTTCTCACAATTCTTTGTATTTCTGTGGTATGAGTTGTAATCTCTCCTCTTTCATTTCTGATTGTGTTTATTTGAGTCCTCTCTCTCTTTTTTTCTTGATGAGTGTATTTAGAGACTTGTCAATTTTTTTTTATCTTTTCAAAGAACCAGTTCCTAGATTTTTTGATCCTTAGAATTGTGCTTTTAGTCTCTATGTCATTTAATTCTTCTGTGATGTTGGTTATTTCCTTCCTTCTACTTGCCCTGGGGTGTCTTTGTTGTTGTTCATTGATTTTTTGTAGATGTAGGGTTAGGTTGTTTATTTGAAGTGTTTCTATGTTGTTTAGGTAGGCCTGTATCGCTATAAGTTCCGTCTCAGGACTGTCTTCACTGTGTCCCATAAGTTTTGGATTGTTGTGAGTTCATTTGTTTCCAGAAATTTTTTTATTTCTTCCTTAATCTCATTCTTTTTTATTTTATTTTTTGAAACATTTAAAATTGTTGTTTAAGTACAGTGTTCTCTCTTTCCCCCCCACCCCTCCCACCTTCAACTGTGCCCACCTCCCTCCCCTGTTTCCAACCCCCCTTGTTATTGTCCATATGTCATTTATAATTGTTCTTGCAAACCCTTCACCCTTTTCCCTTATAATCCTCTCCCATCTCTCCTCTGGTTACTATCAGCCTGTTCTGAATTTCAGTGGCTTTGGTTATATTTTGCTTGCTTGTTCATTTTATTGATTAGGTTCCTGTTAAAGGTGAGATTGTATGGTATTTGTCTTTCACCACCTGGCTTATTTCACTTAGCATGATGCTCTCTAGTTCCATCCATGCTGTTGCAAAGGGTAGGAACTTTTTACTTTCTGCTGCATAGAATTCCATTGTGTAAATGTACCATAGTTTTTTTTGATCCATTCTTTTATTGATGGGCACTTAGCTTTCTTCCTGCACTTGGCTGTTGTAAATTGCGCTGCTATGATCACTTAATCTCATCTTGACCCATTCATTGTTTAGTAGCATGCTATTTAATCTTGATGAGTTTGAGTGTTTTTGGTTTCTTTCCTTGAGGTTGGTTTCTAGTTTCAGTCCCTTGTGGTTGGAGAAATGCTTGATATAATTTCAATTTTCTTGAATTTGTTGAGGCTTGTTTTGTGTTCTATTATGTGGTCTATTTTTGAAATTGTTCCATGTGCATTTGAGAAGAATGTGTATTTTGGTTCTTTGGTATGAAAGGCTCTACATATGCCAGTTAACTGCATTTGATCCAGGGCATTGTTCATGCCACAATATCTTTGTTGATATTTTGTTTGGATGGTCTATCTATTTTTGACAGTGGGCTGTTAAAATCCCCTACTATGATTTTGTTGCTGTCTATACCTTTCTTGAAGTCCTCCAAGATTTTCTTTATGTATTTGAGTGGTCCTATGTTGGGTGCATGTGCATTTACAGTGTTTATGTCTTGTTGATGGATTCTTCCCTTGAGCATTATGATGTGACCCTCTGGGTCTCTTTTAATGGCGTTTTTTGAGGTCAATTTTGTCTGATATGAGTATTGCTACCCTGTTTTTTTTTCCTGTTCATTCACTTGGAATAATTTTTTCCAGCCGTTCACTTTCAGTGTGCATAGGTCTTTTGTTCTGATGTGCGTCTTTTGTAGGCAGCATATGTGGAATTGGTTTCTTATCTATTCAGCTATTCTGTATCTTTTAATAGGAGCATTTAATCCACTTACTTTTAAGTTTATTATTGATAGGTAATTATTCATTGCCATTTTTTCATACCTCTGTTCCTCTCTCACATCTCTTTAGAATCTCTTGCACTGCTGGTTTGAGGGAGGTGTGTTCTTTGAGGCTTCTTTTGTCTGGGAAACTCCTTATTTCACCTTCCATTTTAAATGAGAGACTTTCTGGATAAAGTAGTCTTGGTTGTAGGCCTTTGTTTTTCATTTCTTGGAATATTTTTTGCTTTTCTCTTCTAGCTTGGAGCATTCCCATTGAGAAGTCAGCTGCTAGTCTTATCAGGACTCCCTAGTATGTTACTTCTTGTTTCTCCCTTGCTGCCTTCAAGATTCTCTCTTTGTCTTGGAATTTTGCTATTTTAATGATGCTGTGTCTTGAACTGAGCCTCTTTGGGTTCCTCTTGATTGGGACTCTGTGTTTCCTGGATTTGTGTGACTTTTTCTCTCATGAAATTAGGGAAGTTTTCCATCATTATGTTTTCAGACAGGTGGTCCATCCCTTGCTCTTCTTCTCCTTTTGGTATCCCTATTATATAGATATTATTACATTTCTGTTGTCCTGAAGTTCCCTTAACACCTCATCTTTCTTTTCCAGTCTATTTTCATTTTCTTACTCTTTCTGAGTGTCTTTTTTTACTTTGTCCTTCAGCTCACTGATTTGATCCTCTGCTTCATTTAACCTGCTTTTGATTCCTTCTACTGTGTTCTGCAATTCAGAAATTATATTCTTCACTTCCTCTTGGCTCTCATTGATAGTTTCTATTTCCTTTTTCATGTTGATATAGTTTGAAGTGAGTTCATTGTAGTTTTCCTGTAGTTTTTGGTAATTCTCTGTGAGATCATTGACCTTCCTTATAACCATTGCTTTGAACTCAATATCTGATAATTGACTTGTGTCTGTTTCATTTAACTTTCTTTCTGAGGCTTCCTCCTTTCCTTTCATTTGGGGATTGTTTCTTTGTTTCCCCTTTGTTTGTGAGACTCTTCCTGTTAACCTCTGCTTCTTAAATTGACCTCTTCTGACTCCCTGGGTTTATTGTATGAACTTCTATGGTAGGAGACCTGTGAGATTCAATAGTGCAGTGTCCTTGATCTCCTCAGCTTGCCGCTCTTTGGCTTTCATTTATGTTGGCTCCCTGTATGTCTTTGGGTTTTGATTATTGTTGGGTCTTTCTTTGTTGGGTCCTTCCCTTCAGCTGGTTAAATGAGGGTCACTCTGCCCACCACATGTTGTATTCTGTTGTGCAGGTGTGGACAGGTTGTGCTGAAGCTGGTTCTTCTGTCTGTCTGAAGTTCTGAGGCTTCTCTCTCACTTTTATTCAGTTATTTGTTCTTGGTCATTTCTCCACCACTTAATGGTAATTCTAGATTGGTCCTTGGTAGGGATTAGTGTGGCTTCCACTGAGTCCTTCACCTTCTTCCTTAATTATCTGTTGGTGATTCTTTTATTGGTGTGTTCTTTTTTCCAGCAGGTATACATTTTTCACAGCTCCCACCTACTATTTTATGTGATCAGTTGGAGGGGGAAGGCAAAATGGATTAAGACAGTGGGAGTGTATTCTATGGGACTTAAATTACCAACTCATAGAGAAAGCTTAGGAGCTCCTTTGGGTTAATTGCGATTGTGATCACAATAGTGTTAATTGTGATATTTCATCCAACTAGTCACTTTTAAGGCAGGTTGGAAAAAAGATAAGAATCTTGTTAGGGGTGGGAAGCATTTTGAGTTGGATCTAGAAAACTGAGGTTGTGGGAGGTCAGATTATGAGATATAGTGACAGTAAAGGATAGAAAATAGGTGTAGTGTGCAAGAGAATAGAGTTAACCATAACAGTAATGAAGTTTTGGAAACAGTGAATTGAGTTAAGATCCAGGAGGGGTGCTGTGTAGTATTTACAATTGTATGGAACAATGATTATTTACAATAGTAATTGAGCAACAATCATGTGACAGAATCTGTGTGATCTGAATAACAAGAATAGGAAGTATAGGACATAGGGTAGTGTGTATTGGAACACAAGTGAAGTGAAAGAAGGAAAATTAAAAATATACTATGAAAGAGAGAACATGGAAAACCAGTCAAATGATGCAATTACACATACAAAATGAATTCATCTAAACAGAAAGAATGGAAATAAAAAAGTTAATAAAATAAAAAGTAAAAATAATGAAAAAATAATAATAATACAAATAAGCAATAACTAGCAAGTTCTCTGGAATAGCAAAGTGAAATTTGTCTCACTGTCTCAGTTGTTGAGATGACCCCTCTTGGGGTCTGACTCTGGTCCTTTCAGAACTCCAGGTTTTATTGTGTCACTTGTGGGGAGAAAAAAGACAGAGAGAGAGAGAGAGAGAGAGAGAGAGCGCGAAAGAGAGAGAACAAAAACAAAAAAAGGAAGAAGGAAAAAAACCCCCAGAAACCTCCTGCTGGCCTTAAAGAGGCCAAGCCAGTTTTGCTATTCTTCCTGGCTGCAGCAGGCTGAGGGGAGATGGATTTCCCTTTTCTCTCTTCCTGTGGTTTTGTGTGGGTGGGGGCTCAGTCTGAGCTGCACTCTTCTCAGTTGCCCAGCCTCCAGCCCAGTTCCTCAGTTCACTGCCAGGCCCCCATGTCCTTCTGCACCAGTTATATACCTTCAGTCCACCTGTTGTGCTGTCCTTGAGGTGCACCAATTAGGGGCAACTCACACGCCACCTTCTTGCTCTTTGCTGTCCTAGGTACTATGGACTCTCAGAGTCTCTTTAAGGTAGTTTGGCTCCCCCACTGAGTTAAGGCTTTCTGGGGATTGCTGACTCCCTGAGCCCTGCTTCTTTTCTGTATGTGTGGGGTCTCCACCTTCCTTTTAGTGAACCAGTCAGACCCTGCAGGGCAGGGGCACTGCCATGGCTGCAGTGGCAGACACAGGCGTGCAGCTCCTCTGCTGATGCAGCCCTAGCAGGTGGGTTCAGCCATGTGGCACCTCTGGGCAGTGGGTTCATGTGCACTCTGCCCCTGGGGGCTGCAGGCGCCATTGCTCAGCCCCTTTTGCTGCAGTGGTGGGGCATGGGGCTCAGCTGTGGGTTGGGGGGCATGGCTGGGTCGGTCTTGCACCACTGGGGTCAGGGGTGGGGTTGGGAGCCCTCTGCTGCTGGGGTAGGGTAGGGGCACAGCTGTGGTCCTGGCAACAGAGGCAGGCCTACAGCTGAGGCTGCAGAGGCTCAGCTTGGGGAGGCGGGGGTGTCTGCTGTGCAGAAGAATCCCCTAAACAGCTACCAAATGCTTTTTTAAAAAAAAAATTCCTCCTGCTCAAACCTCCTGCTCCAAACAAGTGCCTGGCTTCTCACACAGCCCAACCCTCCAACCAGACTGGAGACTATCCCAATCAGGGTCTGACATGCCCCAACTATTCCCAGCCAGCATCCACAGTCTCAGTGGTGCACAATGCCCCTGTGTGTTTGACACTTCGTCCTTATTCACCCCAGTGACTTGAAGCATCCAGGTCCATCCTGGTGCTGCTCAGCCTCCCAGTTTGGCAGGGGTGGGAGCTGTTGACCTGACTTTCTTCCAGGAATCTTGTGGCAAGCTGAGTAGGCACCAGGCCTGGGGCTGTAGCTACCCTGGTGCCCGTTTTGGTCCCAGGGGCCTTACTGTCCCAAAGTAACCTCCTTACCATCTTATTTTTCAATGTCCTCTACAGTTTTGGCCTCCAACCTTCATATATACTGGGATACCATTGGCTATTCACTCTGTTCCTCAGAAGATCATCAAGGTGTTTCACCCATGTGTAGCGGGAAGTGGACTCTGCTCCCATCTATCTTGCTGCCATCTTAGTCTAACCCAAAGTCAAGAATTCTTTTAAAGAATATTTTCTTAATTATGCTCTTACAGTTGTCCCAATTTATTTTTCTCCCTTTTCTCCCCCTGCAACCTGTACTCTCTCACCCTCCAGTATCCTCGCTCCCTTTATTTCAAGTCTATGGGTTGTACATAGAAGTTCTTTGGCTTCTCCATTTCCTATACTATTCTTATTCTCCCCCTGTCTATTTTATACCTAGAAATTATGCTTCTTATTCCTTTTACCTTTTTCCTCCATTCTCCTCCTACCCCTCCCCACTAGTAACCCTCCATGTATCTCCATTTCTGTGATTCTTGTCCTGTTCTAGTTGTTTACTTAGTTTTTGTTTTTGTTTTTAGGTTCAGTTGTTGATATTTGTGAGTTGCCATTTTACTGTTTATAGTTTTTGATCTTCTATTTCTTATATAAGTCCCTTTAACTTTTCATATAATAAGGGATTGGTGATGATGGACTCCTTTAACTTGACCTTATCTAGGAAGCACTTTATTTACACTTCCATTCTAAATGGTAGCTTTGCTGGATAGAGTAATCTTGGATGTAGGTCCTTACTTTTCATGACTTTGAATACCTCTTTTTAAAAATTTTATTTTATTGTTGTTCGAGTATAGTTGTTTGCATTTCCCCCTTACCACTCTCCCACCACCCCAGCCATCCCCTGTTGGAGAAGATGTGGAAAAAAGGGAATCCTAGTACACTGTTGGTGGGAATGAAGACTGCTGCAGGCACTGTGGAAAACAATATGGAATTTCCTCAGAAAATGAAAAATGGAACTGCCTTTTGACCTGGAAATTCCACCACTGGGATTATATCCTAAGAACCCTGAAACTCCAATCCATAAGAACTTTGAATACTTCTTTCCAGCACCTTCTTGCCTATAAGGATTCTTTTGAGAAATCAGCTGATAGTCTTATGTGTGCTCCTTTGTAGGTTAACTGTCCCATTTTCTTTTGCTGCTTTTAAGGTTCTCTCCTTACCTTTAATCTTGGGTAACTTAATTATGATGTGCCTTGGTGTGTTTTTTCTTGGATCTAATTTCTTTGGGACTCTTTCCTTCATTATTTGTTCAAATAAGTTTCCAATTTCTTGCTCTTCTGGAATCCAGTCTGGAAAGGTACTGTGATGAAGGCTAACTTGCCAATGTTGTATAGCCTGCAGGTTGTATCAGCTCCATGCCTCAGGTTTGAAGCAGCATGTCAGCTGGACATACTTCCAATTCAGTCACTCTCAAGAGAGACCCCTGAGAGCTCCTCAGCTTTAATACCTGACTGTAATGCAAGTCAAGTTCACACTGCTAAGCTCACTGGTAAAGCAGGGCAGCACAGCTGAGGGGCCAGCTCATCTTTCTCCCAAGACATGCAGCCATAGGGATCCTGAGCCCCTTTTGAACCATGGCATTCTGCTAAGAATAGTGAGAGTACAGTATGCGTGCCTCTAAAGACCTTCCCACAGAGTCATAAGTACATGCAGTACTTCCTGGAATAAATAGATCCTCATCCTGCAGTGCTTCTTTGAGAGTGACTTGTATTTTTTCCCCTGGTGGGTAAGCTATTGGGGTGGTGTGGGGGAATTTAGGGGGTGGAGGAATTGAGCAAAAACAAGAAAGGACTCATGGACATGGACAACAGTACTGTAATTGCTGGGGTGATGGAAGTGTAAGGGGACTAAACAGTAATGGAAAAAATATAATAAAAGTTAAAAAAATCAGAAAAAAATCCATCCTTAAGTTCCCCTCCTTTATAAGTGTGTTTTGAAATTACCAAACCTTTCTGATTGAATTTCTGCAGTGACTAAACCTGAATATATCAGTGCTGTTTGAGAAGCAGGTCTTTTGAGCTGTGAGGAAGGATTCTGGCCCCAGTATTTTTTGGGGGGTTAAACTAATATATAACATGAATATTAGTTACAACTCTTTGGTTTTAAGTGACAGAAACCCAACCCAAACTTAAGTAGTAGCTGGGCTGATGGATCTAAGGACTCAGTGTTACCAGGATGTCCCTTCTATTGTAACTACTGCTTCTCTTGGGACGTTGCCTTTATTCTCTTCCATGACACACTAGCTTTTTCCACACAGTGAAAAGCATGACTCAGAAACTTCCAGGATGACCTTGTTACCTATGAGGAATGGACTTTCTCCTGGCTCCCAGTTCAGAAAACCTCTGGGAAGAGCTCTGATTGGCCCAGCCTGAATCAGGTATTTGACATGGGTCAGAATATGTGGCTGAGGGGAGGGGAAAATCTTCCAGGGAAAGAGGTGACATTTTTTAGAAGAATGGAAGCAGTACTGGGCGGACAAACAAATGATGTTTACATGATGCTTACTGGATTCTTTGATGCTGAAGCTGCTTGGGATGATAAGTTCTTGAGATATCAGACTAAGAGTGACATTTGTTAATTTTTTTGTCTGCCTAAAACTCATCCCTCTTTTCCATAATAACTACATCAATTTCCTTTTGGGAATCACCCTACTCTTCTCAGCCCATGTGTTGAAATGGGACCCTATCCCAGCCAGAAGTGGAACACATGGCCCAGCTGGTCAGTTAACACAGCCTATTCCCTGTGCTCCCCCTCACAGTTCCCGTGAGTGCCTTGCGGTCAGGGACTATGAATTATTCAGTTCTGGACCCCACACCACCACCACCACCACAGCAGTGATTCTCAGACCTGGATGATCTAGGGGTGCCTTCCTAGACGTTCTGAATCTGCAAATTTGGGACTGGCCTTGGGCATCTATATTTTTAATAAGCTCCCTAGTAGATATGGACAATTAGGTTTGGGAGTCATTTCCCCCACCATTTCTGTACATAATAGGTGCTTTATAGTTGCTGGTATAGTGGGAAGGCTGAAGTTAGTTTTCTGACAGGTCTGATCATGGTAGCTGTCTTTAAATGGTCCATAAAAATAGAGCTTCTAAGACTCTGCATGTGTGTTTTGAGGTGATCCTGCCTTTATCAGTTGGTGATCCATGTTCTTCCTGTTGGCCAGATGGCATTTGCTGATGGGATCGAGGCTTCCCAATTCCAGGAGCTGGTAGAGGCCCAGAGGTTGGGGTCACTTGAGAAGACAGCCCAATTAGTTCCAATCAGGCTACGTCAGGATGACTCAGTTGGAATGTCAGGGCCTTCTAAAATTAATCTGCAGCCACCCAAAAACCAGCAGCTTGTGTAAAGTCACCAGGCTCTCCCTACCTAACAAAGGATTTGGAAACCTGGAGGAGCTGGGCCTGCATTCCCTCCATCTGTCAGTCCTTCAGACATTTTTCTGAATTTAGACTCTGCTAACAGACAGTTCCTTTCTGCTTTTCCTTTTTTAAAAAGCTCTCTCCCTTCTAACTGCACATGAAGGCTATTTTTATGGCCACGGGTTTCATTTCTCAAAAGTAGGATGATAGATAGTGGATATTTTATTATAATGTCGTGTCCTTTGTCCTAATTAAAGGAATTTAGGTATAAATTCAATCCAAAATATTCAAAGCTTTTTAAGATTTTTTTCTGATTAAAAGAGTTGAATATAATTTTTATTAAAAATTCATATGATACTGAAAGCTCTGAAGAAGAAAAAACAATAATTACTTCATCATTCTGAGAGAAACACTTGTTGGCATGTTAGTGCATGTCCTCCTAATGCTTTTTAACAAAACCTTAAATCTTACAGATTAAAAAATATGTGATTTGCATTTGCAAAACCTTAAATCTTACAGATTAAAAAATGTGTGATTGCATTTGCATGGAAATAAATGGTAAATCCAAGCAAGTCCTGGGATTCTTTGTGCAATACAGACTCCTGGAGGGAAGAAGTCAGACATTTGAAGTCTCTACATCAGTGTTGCTTTTAAACTGTTACTTTCACAATCTGTTGGATACATTATAAATGAAAACCTTCTGGAAAGCATTTTGGACTTATGTATCCAATATTCATTTATTTTAAAGTTTTTATGTATTTATTTTTTGGGAGAGAGGAAGGGAGGGAGAAAGAAAGGGAGATAAGCATCAATGTGTGGTTGCCTCTCATGTGTCCTCCACTGAGGACCTGGCCCACAAGTCAGGCATGCGACCTGACTAGGAATTCCACCAGCCACTTCTTTGTTTGCAGGCCAGTGCTCAATGTACTGAGCCACACTGGCCAAGAATGTGTCCAATATTTAAAAGCCCTGCATGCCCTTTGATGCAGCAAATGCAATTATAGTACAATTATAATCCTATAACAGAGCTTTTCAAACTTTCTTTGTCCTTGGTGTTTTCAAGTCTCAAGAATTTTTTCATTGTTCCCCCTAGTCCAAAGGAAGCACTTAATAGTTACATTCATTAAGCAGTTAGACCCTAACTTTAGTATTTTTTTTTTCTGATAACTTAGTGGTCATTTGAAAAAGTAGTGCACATAATTTGAAATTAATATTGCTTAAGTAACATGTATAATTGGTAATTAGACAGTATAATTGGTAATTAGAAGGAATGGAATGGTGTTTTCAATATTCTGAAGAAAAATGTTTTACAACCTGAATATTGGGACTCCTATCATTCATCCCTGTATCTCCAGCACCTGATAAGAGTACTTGTCAGAGTAGATGCTCCATGACCAAGAGTTACACAAACAAATGGCTGAATAAATGAATTTTTAGGGCCTGCCAGTTTCCAATTTTTCTTGAAAGTCTTTGGGAAAAAAAGCATCATCTATCACTGAAGCCTGAATCTTAGAAATTTGCTCTGCATCAGAGGCAAGGCAGAGGGCATGAGGTGGAGAAGATGTGCACCACCCCCACTCAAGAATGTGTCATATGCTTGTTTTGTTGTTTAGATTCCTGTTAAAGGTGAGATCATATGGTATTTGTCTTTCACTGCCTGGCTTATTTCGCTTAACATAATGCTTTCCAGTTCCATTCATGCTGTCGCAAAGGGTAGGAGCTCCTTCTTTCTTTCTGCTGCATAGAATTTCATTGTGGAAATGTACCATAGTTTTTTGATCCATTCATTTACTGATGGGCACCTAGGTTACTTCCAGCACTTGGCTATTGTAAATTGTGCTGCTATGAACATTGGGGTGCATAGGTTCTTTTGTATTGGTGTTTCAGGGTTCTTAGGTTATAATTCTAGCAGTGAAATCTAACCAAAGACACTGAAATAGAGAACAGGCTGACAGTGACCAGAGGAGAGAGGGGAGGGAATTTCAGGGGAAAAGGGGAAGGATTTACAGGAACAAGTATAAAAGACACATGGGCAAAAACCAGAGGGAAGTGGAAATGGGAAGGAGGTGGGGAGGGCTGGGGGGTGGGATGGGATGGGAGTAAAAGAGAGAAAACTGTACTTGAACAAGAATTAAAAAAAATGTGTCATATGACCATTAGGGAAGGGGGCCAGGGAGCAGGCACAGGAAACAAATGGCCCTTTGCTTTCAAAACCTAGTTTACAAGAGAGTATGGTTACATAGGCAAGGACCCCAAATAGCCAATTTTAGAGTCTCTCTTGCTGGCTCACTTAAATCATCTGCCAAACAGGGATGATAATGGTATCTATTCTCACAGTGAGAATTAAGTGAGTTTAATAGCATCTTGGCAAATGATTAGCACTCCATAACATCTAGCTCACAGTAAGAATTGGAGAAGGCAACTGTGGGCCCTACCCAGGCTTACTGCAGGTTCACAGGGTGGGGCCTTTCTTCCTGGCTTCTGCATCAGCCGCCTGGGCAGACTTGCTATGTTCCCTTTTGGTTCTTCTTCTTCATGTCCTTGTCTCCCTCTCTTCTTCTCTCCAAGCCCTCTTGCTTTTCACACCAAGAGGAACAGGAAGTGAAAGCAATAAAAGTAGAAAAAGAAAAGGACCTTTACCTGTGCATAGGAAATGTCTCCTGAAGTGCTGGGCCCCTGTTGCCTTAATCTTGGATTTGGGGTTTTTGAGGGCAGTCAACAGGTCTTCCTGTATGGTCTTTGTGAAATTCCCTGGGTAATAAGGTTTAGGACTAGAATTAGCTCTTGTAAGATCACAGGCCTGGCGGGCTTCTTCATTCTTGAATGGGGAAGCGGGATTGATTCCCTGCAGTGGTTGGACTGCTCACTTGTGGAGATCCAACCAGCCTAGGTGATCCCAGGCAGTGAGAGGGATTTTGGAGGGGCTGACTATGGAGGTGGAGCTGAAGGAAAGTTACTTTTTTAAAAATTTTATTTTAATAGTCGTTCCAATACAGTTTTCTGTCCTTTAATAGCATCCCAGCCCACCCACCCAATTCCTCCCCAACTTCCTTCCCGCTTCTAGCCCCCCTAGTTTTTCTCCATGTGTCCTTTATATTTGTTCCTGTAAACCATTCCCATTCTCCGCTGAAATTCCCTCTCCTCTCCCCTCTGGTCACTGTCAGCCTGTTCTCTAGTTCAGTGTCTTTGGCTATATTTTGCTTGTTTCTTTGTTTTGTTGGTGTAGGTTCCTGTTAAAGGTGAGATTATATGGTATTTGTCTTTCATTGCCTGGTTTATTTCGCTTAGCATAATGCTTTCCAGCTCCATACATGCTGACACAAAAGGTAGCAGCTCCTCCTCTCCTTCTGTGGCATAATTCCATTGTGTATACGTACCATAGTTTTCTGATCCATTCATTTGCTGATGAGCATCTAGGTTGCTTCCAGCATTTGGCTGTTGTAAATTGTGCTGCTGTGAACATTGGGGTGCATAGGTTCTTTTGGATTGGTGTTTCAGTGTTCTTAGGTTATAATCCCATCAGTGGAATTGCTGGGTCAAAAGGCAGATCCAGCCCTGGCTGGTGTAGCTCAGTGGATGGAGCGCGGGCTGGGAACCAAAGTGTCCTAGGTTCGATTCCCACCCAGGGTACATTCCTGGGTTGCAGGCCATAACCCCCAGCAACCGCACATTGATGTTTCTCTCTCTCTCTTTCTCTCTCCTTCCCTTCCCTCTCTAAAAATAAATAAATAAAATATTTTTTAAAAAAAGGCAGATCCATTTTTAGTTTTCTGAGAAAACTCCATACTGTTTTCCATAGTGGTTGTACCAGTCTGCAATCCCACCAACAGTGCACTAGGGTCCCCTTTTCTCCACAACCTCCCCAACACTTGTTGTTTGTGGCTTTGTTTATGATGGACATTCTGACTGATGTGAAGTGGTATCTCACTGTGGTTTTAATTTGCATCTCTCTGATAGCTAGCAATATTGGGCATCTTTTCATAAGTCTCTGGATCCTCTGTGTGTCCTCCTTGGAGAAGTGTCTGTTTAAGTCCTTTGCCCATTTTTTAATTGGATTGCTTCTTCTTAGAGTGGAGTTGTGTAAGTTCTTTATATATTTTGGAGATTAAACCCTTGTCTGAGGTATCATTGGCAAATATGTTTTCCCATACAGTCTGATCTCTTTTTATTTTAATACTGTTTTCTTTAGCTGTGCAGAAGCTTTTTATTTTGATGAGATCCCATTTGTTTATTCTTTCCTTCATGTCCCTTGCTCTAGGGGACATATCAATAAAAATGTTGCTGTACAAAATATCTGAAATAAAAAGCATCCAAATTGGAAAAGAGGAAACAAAACTGTCACTGTTTACAGATGACATGATAGTGTACATAGAAAATCCTATAGACTCCACCAAAAAACTGCTTGACCTGATAAATATATTTGGCAAAACAGCAGGATACAAAGTCAATATCCAGAAATCAAAGACATTTCTGTACACCAACAATGAAATAGCAGAAGCAGAAATTAAGAAAAAAAATCCCATTTGATATAACAAAAAGAAAAATAAAATACCTAGGAATAAACCTAACCAAAGAGGTAAAAGACCTGTATGCAGAAAACCACACAACAGTGAAGAAAGAAATCAAGGAAGACACAAACAAATGGAAACGTGTACCGAATTCATGGATCAGAAGAATTAACATCATCATAATGTCCATACTACCCAAAGCAATTTACACATTCAATGCAATACCTATTAAAGTACCAATGGCATATTTCACAGACATAGAACAAATACCTCAAAATTTATATGGAACCATAAATGACCCCGAATAGCTGCTGCAATTTTGAGAAAGAAGAACAAGGTAGGAGAGATCACAATACCTCATACCAAACTATACTACAAGGTCATGGTAATCAAAACAGCCTGGTACTGACATAAAAACTGGGACATGGACTAATGGAACAGAACAGAGAGCCCAGAAATAAACCCAAGCCTCTATGGTCAATTAATATTCAACAAAGGGTGCATCAACATAAAATGGAATAAAAACAGCCTCTTCAACAAATGGTGTTGGGAGAACTGGACAGCTACATGCAAAAAAATGAAACTGGAGCACTAACTTACACCATACACAAAATAAATTCAAGGTGGATAAAAGATGTAAATATAAACTTTGACACCATTAAAGTCCTAGAGGAGAACATAGGTAGGAAAATCTCAGATATTTCATGCAGGAAAGCTACTTTTAACACCCCCTGGGCACTAGGCTCAAATAAGTTAATTGCTTTACTGAATGTTTGAAGTGAACCCTGTATTTCCATTTACACTAAGCAGGACTCCCAGGAAGTAAAGTAGAAAATCATAATCATACTATCATGTAGCAGCTGCTAATTTAGCACCTAAAATGGACCAAGAATGATACCAGGCTTTTATGTATTTGACTTACTTTAATAACAATAAATACTATATGCAATATATGTCATTTATCTCATTTTGTGGTTGAGGAAGAGGAAATAGAGGTTAAAATTTATCCAAGGTCACACAGGTGGCAAAGCTGATATTGACCATAGTGTGTCTGATGTGAAGTTTAGTAATATAAGGTATGAGAATATTAAGGAAAAGATTTATATTTAATCATGAAATTTGGAACTCTGTCTTTGATTTCCAACAATTGGGTATTGATTGAATAACATGTAATACATCCATAAAATAGAGTATCATCTAAGGATTAAGAATGATGTTGCTGTATTTAAAACAGGGGGATATTTGCACAGTATACTCTTAAGGGGAAATATATATATATAGTGTGGGGTTTTTTTGGAAAATACAACATATGTTGTGAGACCTTACAAATGTTGTTAAGAAAAAATCATGTATGTATAGAAAAATGTCTGGAAAGATAAATGCCAAAATGTTATTAATCTTGGACCTTTGCAAGGCTGGATTATAGGTATTATTTCCTCTATTCTTTATTATTCACTTGTGTTTTCTAATTCTTCAACAATAGAGGAAAATGGAGTACTGGTCTGCAAATAAGGAAATTCAATGTTCTAATGCCAGCTCTGCCTCTGACTTGTGGTCTTGGACAAGTGCTTTTCTTTCTGAGTTTTGGCATCTTCATCACGAGTGATTACTTAGCAGACAGGAAGGCTGTGAAGGTAAGGATCATGTATATTTTGTTCTAGAAGTGCCTGTAACATAGGCTGTGCTCAGTAAATAGTGAATTAATGGGTAAACAAATGAATGATACAATATTTGAGAATTAGGGCAGTGACATGTGGGAGAATTTCAGAGGCATGGCATGCAGCATGGTCCTCATACGTGGTCCAGACACAGAAAACCTGAAGGTTCTAGGACTTTTTGTGGACACCATGACATAATTGTGAGACTGTTCTCTGTTAAATTTAGCTCCTAAACACAGGAAGTTGGTTCAGAACTCTGGGTTCAGTGTGGGAAAAACTGCTTTTGGTGCTAATGCTGCGGTTTGCCAGCTGTGAAATCGTGAGCAAATTATATGTATTTTCCTAAGCTTGTTTTCTCATCTGTCAAATGAAAGTAAAAATTAGTACTAACCTATAGATTGCTCTGAGCATTTGAGGAATCTGTTTAAATAGTAGTTCAAAATGATGGACTAAATTTCATCCACTTTTTCTTATCCCAAACCTTAGAAATATCAGGAAAGATAAATACATATATAATTCATAAAAGGTATGGCAAATGAGAAGGGAAACTTCAGTGGATTTCAAATTGTGAGTAATTTCTGAAAGAAGAAAGATGATGGAATTGAAAGAAAGAAACCCCTGCCTATAATGTGAGCAGGAGAGACTTGCTGTGAGGGATGAGAGAGGTATTGAAGATGCTCTAAGATTGAAGATTGGATGAGGGTGGTCATAACTAACAGCATAATGGATTGGGATATTACAGTAGGAACAAACAAGACACCAGCTGTTTACTCCTCCAACCCCATCTTCCCTGTTTAGTCAAATAGGGGCAACATAGATACCTACCTCCATAGTGCAAATATGGGCACTTAGGCTAGAGAAGCAAGACAACACCCAAGAAGAATGTACACTGGTTACTGGAACACCTTTGTCATCAGTTTGGTTCTTACCTACTAACATACCTCCCACACAAGGACTGGAAACATCATCCATACATTGAGTAAGAAAGAATCTAAACTCCAAGATGAGAACATGACCAAGAGTGATTAAGCATTGAGGAAAAAGACCACTATGAAAGAGGCCCAGAGCACAATAAACAGAAACATGGGCACCAGAGCTAGCAGAGCAGGCAAATTAGACATTTAGAATCAACATAAACATTATCAGAGAGTTATTAGTGAAAGCAGTCTGAGAACTGAGAAATAAAAAAAATAAGATTCCCTAAAGCATCCTCAATAAATGGACTATGAAGAAGTTGGACACAGATGAATAATAGTATATAAATGAGCTGGCTAGAAAATCAAATTGAGGAATTCTAGAATGCACTGGAGAAAAAGAAAAAATAAATAGCATAACATAAAAGTTAAGATATATGAAAATAGATTTAGAAATTTCAATGTTCACCAAACTGAAGTTTCAGAAGAGGAAATAAAGAGAATTAAAATGAGGAATAACAAAAAAATAGGGAAGAAGATTTCTCAAGGTGATGAAATGTACCTTATACAGAAAGAGCTTACCACATGACAAGTAGGAAAGAAAATAAAACAATGAGTAGGCATGTCAGAAATTTAAAACATGAAGCATAGAGAAAAGGAAAACGGGATTACTTATAAAGGAAAGCAGGTTAGTATCAAATTCAAATACAACACTGCACACTGGGATATTTTTAGAGATCCAAGAGAAAATTATTTAACCCAACCAAGCTAACATTTAAGCATGAAGACATTATACATAAAGACAATTTCAGGTATCCAGAGGCAATAAAATAAATTACCTTTAATTTTACCTCTAAGAATGTATACTCCAACACAATAAAAATAAATCCCAGAGAAAGCTACAAGATTCAAGAAGCACAAAAAAAATCAGTAGACTTTTTATGAAGTCTAAATAAGTGCTAATTGAAAACAAATAAACAAACACTGCCATCTGGAACTGTAATCCCAAATGGTATTAACATTGCAGGTGGAGAGGGAGGGAGAAAGAAGTGTAAGTCAATGCTTTGGTGATTGAGTGATCACAAAAGGCACTACACTTATATAGGCTATGAGATGGAAAAAATAATTATTAGGTATTGTAGTTACAAACTTCAATAAACATCACAAATTAAATAAGAACCAATCAATTGACAAAAAGTAAAAAGTGAGGAAAACCAGAAAATACAGTAATTATAAAATGCATGATAAGATAGCAATAATAAACTTTCTCTTATTAGTAATCACAATAAATGTGAGTGGGTTACATTGTTTTATGAAAAAATAACAAACCATGAAAAAAGGAATTTCTAAAATCTACATGCTGTTTCTAAGGGTGACAGATAACACAAAATGACAGAAAAGTTAAAAATAATAAAACTGGATAAAGATATATTAAATGTATGCTAAGAAAAAGGGAGAAAGTCTAATAATATTAATGTCAGAAAAATGCAATTCAAGGCAAAAAAATTTAAGGGATAAAGAAATTATTTCATAATGATGTAGCAATTATAAATTTTTATTAACCTAACGACCTAACATTAAAATATAAAAAAACACATTAACTGAAGCCATAAACAAATAGGGTTTACTTAATAAATATAATATGTGTTAATAGATGAGAAGTTTAAATAAATTATAATATATTATTCCCTATAGATGCTGAAGAGGTATTTGATAAAGTTCAATATCCCTTACTAATAAAACATTTAATGAATTAAGAATGGATGACCACATTTTAACACAATAAAATGTAGACATACTGCAATCAACAAAGAAAAGCACTAGAAATGTTCCTGTTAATATTAGAAAGAAGAAACACCACTCCTCATCACCAATATTATTTAATATAGTTCTAGATATGTTAGCCAATACAACTGAATTGGAGACTAAAACAAGAGCTCTAAAAATGGGAAAAAGTAATTTTATAATTATTTTTGGTTCATTACTGGAAAAACTCAAGATAATGTATTGGAAAACTATAATAAATAATAGAGCATTCAGTAAGTTTGGGCATTTACAAAATTAATATACAAAACACAATAAACCACATATATACCAAAAATAATTAAAAGTTGTGTAATGGAATAAATGGCTTTACAGACAATAGTTAATAACAGAGAATAAAATGCTAAAGTAGGTAGTGTCAGGAGAGTTAAGGTAGATCTCCAGAAATTTCCACTAAAGCTCAGAGCATCAGGGCCACAGAGTACAGCCAGCCTCTTTGTACCAGGGGCCCATGTGGTGGCATCTACTGGGGATCCTGGAACATATTTTTGCAAGTATAAGGAGTGACTACTGTATCCCTCCAGATGGTCTATGTACAAAGAGGAAAAAAGATGGCAGTGGAGCAGGAGAATATATCATGCGCCTCCAGAACCAAATTGGAAATAAAACTAAAGACAGGGCTAGACACCTGAAATAAACTGAAGACTGTGGGGAAAAGAGGCTGTTAACCAAGGATAGAGGGAAAAATCACCATGACCAGTAAGAAAGGTGAGGTCATTAAACAGGTCAGCCCATTCACAAGGGCAGTGGGTTGAGACACAGTGCAATTGCCAGAGCTTCCTCTTGAAAGGAGAGAAGTGGGGAACACAAAACAGAGTGCCAGTGCTGGAATCAGCTGAGTGTGTAACACCCAGTAGTGAAAGGCCTTCGGGTTTGTCTATGCTGGGGAGGAATGAGATCCGCTAAAGTTAAAGCCACTATTTTTTTTCTTAATTCTTAAAGGGGCCAAAGCATAAGTTTGCTGTTTACAACCACTGACCTTAGGCCCCAGTGAAGGGAATGTGGCATGGACTGCAGTCTTGTGAGGAGAGTCCATTGTAGGAGGCACTGGGGAATGACATGGGAGAGCAGCTATGGGGCTTTCTGTGCAAGGACATACCTGGATTCTATGGTAGTCATTTTGCTTGAGAAGAACAAGCTCCTCCCAGTGGGATATCACTCATTCCACTCTTCCTCTAAATTCTGCTCCCTCCACCCTGCATCTTTTTTCTTTCCTTTTATGTGGTCTGTTCAGTTTCTTTTTTGTTTTGTGTTTGTTTTTCATTTGATTTTTTTTCTCTCTTCATGCATCTTAACCCCTGCCGAGGAGATAGCAGTGCACATAGACTCAGGGGGTGTCAGAGACTGGCTGTAGGGTGCAGCCATACCACATACTCTCCTGGGAAACAGACTGGCACTTCCCTCTCACTGAAACACTCTTCTGGGTTCTGGCAGATCCAAAATCTAAACTCTGGAGGTCCCACCAAATAGCCTACTAGGGGCCCCACCCTGCTAAGTACATGGAAATAATACCAAACACTCACACCAGTGGCTCAGGGTGGGGGGCAGGGGAACTCATCTACTATCCTCACTACATACAGAAAGGCCATATCCATAAGGAGAACCCAGCAAGCAACCACTGAACTCTACTGAATGATTTCCACTTTGTTCTTTTTCTTTTTTAAAATTACTTTATTGTTGTTCAATTACAGTTGTCTGCATTTCACTGTTTTTTAAAATTATCTTCATTATTTTTCTTTTCCATAGCCCTTTCATTAGTTTTTTCTATTTTTAATTTTTCTATTGTTTTTATTGCCCTATTTTTTTCTGTCATATCTCTTATTTTACTCTTATCATTGATTACCCCATTGCTCCCTTCTTATTTCCTTTTCTTATGTTAGTTATTCTTTCCCTTTCTTTGTCCTTTTTCCCTGTTTTCCTCCTTCCAATCATTATTTGTATTATCTCCCCCTCTGTCCCCCACTTCTCCTCTCATAATCACTTTTTTGTCTTTCGGCTTCTCTTATTCTTTTCATTTTCCCATTTCCTTAATACTTCATTTCTCTCTTCACTTTTACTATTATCTGATCTTTTGTCATTAAAATTGCTGTTGTAATTGAGGAGGTGTTGCTTGTTTTGGTTTCTTTTGTGTGTGTTGTTTTGCTGTGTTCTGCCAGAGCCTATAAAACAGTGTATAAGACATGGTAGGGCCTGAGCCTCTCAGTCAGCCAGACAGAGGGGAGACATCACCAATGAATAAACCAACAACAACCAGGACCTAAATACAGTAGGAGAGACCATGTAACCCACACCAAGGGCATTCCTACAAGATCCAGATCAGGAGATCAAGAAGTTTGCACCACTGGGAACCATAGGTATCCTACCACTTAAGGCTACTCCAAAAGACAAGGAGTCAAAGAAAAGCTATCTAAAACAGAAATAAACAAAAAGAGACAGCTAAAAAGGGGGGGGGGAGAAAGAAACAATCTGCAAATGAAAGAAAAGAAGGAATCCCCAGAAAAAAAGATAAATGAAATTGAGGCAAAGAAGTGATCACACATAGAGTTCAAACTAAGGGTTGTAAGAATGCTCAAGAAACTTAGAGAAAATTTCATCAGTATGAAAAAGGACATAGAAACTATGAATACAACCAGCTGGAAATGAAGAATGCAATATTTGAAATGAATACAGTAGAAGGAATAAAAGCAAGCTACACAAAGTAGAGGACTGAATCAATGACTTGGAAGATAAAGTAGAAAATGTACTTAGAGCAACAAAATGAAAAAAGACTGAAAAAGAATGACGGTAGTGTAACAGACCTTTGGGACAACATAAAAATGTAACGATAGTTGTATCATAGGGATGCTAGAAGGAGAATAAAGGGAGGAAGCGATAGAAAACCTGTTTGAAAAAATAATGACCAAAAATTTTCATAACCTGGTGGTGGAAAAAATTCACACATGTTCAGGAAGCACAGAGAATCCAAATCAAGATGAATCGGAAGAGGCCTACACCAAGACACATTACAGTTAAAATGGCAAAGTTTAGAAAATCTTAGAGGACTTCAAGAAAGATATGGACAGCAACACAATTATTGTGGGGGATTTTAACACCCCACTATCAAAAATGGACAGATCTTCCAAACAAAATATCAACAAAGATATTGTGACATTGAACAATACCCTAGACGAAATGGACTTTACTGATATTTACAGAACCCTCCATCCCAAAGAAGCTAAATACACATTTTTTTTCAAATGTACATGGAACATTTTCAAAGATTGACCACATGATAGGACACAAAACAAGCCTCAACAATTTCAAAAAATTTGAAATCGCACCAAGCAATTTCTCAGATCACAAGGGACTGAAACTAGAAACCAACCCCAAGGAAAAAAACCCAAAACACTCAAATTCATGGAGATTAAACAGCATGCTATTAAACAATGAATGGGTCAAGAATGATATTAGGGAAGAAATCAAATGGTTTTTGGAAACAAATGAAAACGAACTCACAACAACCCAAAACTTATGGGACACAGCCAAGGCAGTCCTGAGAGGGAAGTTCATAGAGATACGGGCCCACCTAAAAAAGTTAGAAACATTTCAAACAAACAACCTAACCCTACATCTACAAGAATTCGAGGAACAATAACAAAGACAGCCCAGAGCAAGCACAAGGAAGGAAATAACCAAGATCAGAGCAGAATTAAATGACATAGAGACTAAAAGCACAATTCTAAAGATCAATGAATCCAAGAGTTGGTTCTTTGAAAAGATAAACAAATTCGACCAGCCTTTAAGCAGACTCATCAAGAAAAAAAGAGGGAAAACCCAAATAAACACAATCAGAAATGAAAGAGGAGAGATTACAACAGATACCACAGAAATACAAAGGATTGTAAGAAATTACTACAAAGAACTGTATGCCAAGAAATTTGAAAACCTAGATGAAATGGACAAATTTCTAGAAAAATACAATCTTCCAAAACTCAATAAAATGGAAGCAGAAAGCCTAAACAAACCAATAACAGCAAAAGAAATTGAAGCAGTAATCAAAAAACCCCCAACACACAAAAGCCTTGGACCAGATGGTTTCACAGGAGAATTCTACAAAGCATTTAAGGAAGAACTAACCCCTATCCTTCACAGACTATTCCAAAAAATCCAAAAAGATGGAAGACTCTCAAACTCTTTTTATGAGGCCAACATCATCTTAATTCCAAAACCAGATAAAGACACAACAAAGAAAGAAAACTACAGGCCAATATCGCTGATGAACATTGACGCTAAAATCCTCAACAAGATACTGGCAAACCGCATCCAACAGTACATTAAGAAGATCATACACCATGACCAAGTGGGATTCATTCCAGGAGTGCAAGGTTGGTACAATATTCGCAAATCAGTAAATGTAATACATCACATAAACAAAAGCAAAGACAAAACTACATGATCATATCAATAGATGCAGAAAAAGCATTTGATAAGGTACAGCACCCATTTATGATAAAAACACTCTGCAAACTGAAAATATAGGGGGCATTCCTCAACATAATAAAGGCCATATATGAGAAACCTACAGCCAACATTATACTCAATGGGCAAAAATTAAAATCTTTTCCACTAAGAACAGGAACAAGACAAGGCTGTCCACTTTCACCACTTCTATTCAATATAGTACTGGAAGTTCTAGCCACAGCAATCAGACAAGAAAAAGAAATAAAAGGAATCCAAGTCGGAAAGGAGGAAACAAAACTGTTACTGTTTGCAGATGACATGATAGTGTACATAGAAAATCCTATAGACTCCACAAAAAAACTGCTTGACCTAATAAATGTATTTGGCAAAACAGCGGGATACAAGGTCAATATCCAGAAATCAAAGGAATTTCTGTACACCAACAATGAAACAGCAGAAGCAGAAATCAAGAAAAAAATCCCATTTGAAATAGCAAAAAGAAAAATAAAATACCTAGGAATAAACCTAACCAAAGAGGTAAAAGACCTGTATTCAGAAAACTACATAACACTGAGGAGAGAAATCAAGGAAGACACAAACAAATGGAAACATATACCGTGTTCATGGATTGGAAGAATTATTATCATCAAAATGTCCATACTACCAAAAGCAATTTACACATTCAATGCAATACCTATTAAAGTACCAATGGCATATTTCACAGACATAGAACAAACACTTCAACAATTTATATGGAACCATAAACGACCCCAAATAGCTGCTGCAATTTTGAGAAAGAAGAGTAAAGTAGGAGGGATCACAATATCTGACACTAAACTATACTACAAGGCCACTGTAATCAAAACATCCTGGTACTGGCATAAAAACAGGCACATAGACCAATGGAACAGAACAGAGAGCCCAGAAATAAACCCAAGCCTCTATGGTCAACTAATATTTGACAAAGGAAGCAGCAACATAAAATCGAATAAAAATAGCCTCTTCAACAAATGGTGTTGGGAGAACTGGACAGCTACGTGCAAAAAAATGAAACTCGAGCACCAAGTTACACCTTATACAAAAATAGATTCAAGGTGGATAAAAGACTCTAATATAAAGCATGACACCATTAAAGTCCTAGAAGAGAACGTAGGTAGGAAAATCTCAGATATTTCACGCAGAAACTTTTTTACTGACTTGTCTCCTAGAGCAAGGGACATAAAGGAAAGCATAAACAAATGGGACCTCATCAAAATTAAAAGCTTTTGCACAGCTAAAGAAAACAGTATCAAAATCAAAAGAGAACCAACTGTATGGGAAAACATATTTTCCAATGATACCTCAGATAAGGGTTTAATCTCCAAAATATATAAAGAACTTACACGACTCCACTCTAAGATCACAAGTAACCCAATTAAAAAATGGGCAAAGGACTTGAACAGACACTTCTCCAAGGAGGACATACAGAAAATCCAAAGACACATGAAACGATGCTCAATATCGCTAGCCATCAGAGAGATGCAGATTAAAACCACAATGAGGTACCACTTCACACCAGTCAGAATGGCCATCATAAACAAAACAACAAACAACAAGTGTTGGAGAGGCTGTGGAGAAAGGGGGTCCCTAGTGCACTGTTGGTGGGACTGCAGACTGGTACAACCACTATGGAAAGCAGTTTGGAACTTCCTCAGAAAACTAAAAATGGATCTGCCTTTTGACCCAGCAATTCCACTGCTGGGACTCTATCCTAAGAACACTGAAACACCAATACAAAAAACATTTGCACCCCGATGTTCATAGCAGCACAATTTACAATAGCTAGGTGCTAGAAGCAACCTAGATGCCCATCAGTAAATGAATGGATCAAAAAACTATGGCACATTTACACAATGGAATTCTATGCAGCAGAAAGAAAGAAGGAGCTCCTACCCTTTGCAACAGCATGGATGGAGCTGGAAAGCATTATGCTAAGTGAAACAAGCCAGGCAGTGAAAGACAAATACCACATGATATCACCTTTAACAGTAATCTAAACAACAAAACAAAAAAAACTAGCAAAATATAACCAAAGACACTGAAATAGGGGATAGTCTGACAGTGACCAGAGGGGAGAGAAGAGGGAATTTCAGGGGGGAATGGGTAGGGTTTACAGGAACAAATTTGGAGGACACATGGACAAAAACTAGGGGTGGGGGGTAATGGGGGGGAGGGGGGAGGGTTGGGTGGGTGGGCTGGAATGGGAGTCGGGGGGAGAAAACTGTACTTGAACAATGATTAAAATAAAAAAAATAAAAAAATGGCAAAGTTTAAAGACAAAGAGGAAATCTTAAAAGAAACAAGAGAGAAACAATTAAGTGCCTACACAAGAGCTTAAATAAGGCTGTTGGCTGATTTCTCAACAGAAACAATATAGGCTAGAAGGGATTGGCATGAAATATTACAAATAATGAAAAGCAACAACCTTAAGCCAAAGATATTCTATCTAGCAAAGCTCTCATTTAAAATGAAAGGTGAAGTGAAGAGATTCTGGAAAAAAAAGAAAAGAAAAGGCTGAAGGAGTACATTTCCACCAAACCAGCATTGTATGACATGCTAAAGGGACTGGTTTAAGAAGAAGAAATAGAGCTCTGGCTGCTGTGGCTCAGTGGATTGAGTGCCGGCCTGTGAAACTGGGGTCACCAGTTTGATTTCCACTTGGGGCACATGCTGGGATTGCAGGCCAGATCCCCAGTGAGGAGACTATGAGAGACAGCCACACATTGATGTTTCTTTCCCTTTGTTTCTCCCTCCCTTCCCCTCTATCTAAAAATAAATAAATAAAATCTTAAAAAGAAGAAGAAATAGAGAAAGAGAGAAATGCAGGTACAAAGTGGCAGTGAATAAGTATCTATCAATAATGATCTTAAATTTAAATGGATTTAATGCCCCTATGTGAAAAGACTAGGGGAACTGAATAAATAATAAAACATGAACTGCATATGTGCTATCTATGGGAGACCCACCTCAGAACAAAAGATTTACCCAGGCTGAAAGTGAAGGGATGGAAAAAAATCCATACAAATGGAGATAAAAAAGAAAAGCTGAGGTAGCAATACTTCTGTCTGACAATATAATATATATTTCAAAAGAAAGGCCATCATAAGAGACAAAGAAGGACACTACATAATACCTAAATGTTCAGTCCAACAAGAGAATATAACTGTTGTAAACATATATGCACCCAATATAGGAGCACCTAAACATATAAAGAAAATCTTGGAGAACCTTAAGAAAGACATCAATAACAATGTAGTCATAGTAGGGGATTTTAATAACCCATTGTCAAAATGGCCAGATCTTCCAGTCAAAAAGCAATAAGGATATAGCAGCATTTAATAACATACTAGGTCAAATGGATTTACATGATATTTACAAAACATTTCACACCAAAGAAGATATACATTCTTCTCAAATGTGCATGGATCATTCTTAAAGACAAACCACCTGGTAGGACACAAAATAACCCTTAACAAATTCAACAAATTGAAATAATATCAAGCATTCTCTCATATCACAGTGGTCTAAAACTAGAAATCAGCCTCAAGAAAAGAAAATATAAACACACAAATACACGGAGGCTAAATAACATTATATTAAATAACAAATGGGTTAACAATGAGATCAAGGAAGAAATTAAAAAAAATCTGGAAAAAATAAAAAGGAACACACAACAAACCAAACTTACAGGGCACAGAAAAAGTAGTCCTGAGAGGGAAGTTCATAGCGCTACAGGCCTACCTAAAGAAGATGGAAAAATCTTAAGAAAAAACCCTAAGCTCACATTTAAAGAACTAGAGGAACAACAATAAACAAAGTTCAGAGTGAGTAGAAGAAAGGAAATGATCAAGATCAGAGCAAAATTAAAGGATATAGTGACCCCTGCCCCAGCCAAATAACCAAAGGATCAATGAATCCAGTAGCTTGTTTTTAAAAAAGATAAACAAAATTTACAAAACTTTAACCAGATTGATTGAGAAAAAGAAAGAAAAAAAAGACCCAAATAAATAAAATCAGAAATGAAAAAAGAGAAGTAACTATTGATACCACAGAAATACAAGGAAATGCATGAAATTACTATGAATCAGTATATGCCAAAAAATTGGATGACCTGGGTGAAATTGCAAAATGGATAAGTTTCTAGAAACATATAATATTCCAAAACTGAATCAGGAGGGAGCAGAAAACTTGAATAGACAAATAACAACTAGCAGAATTGAAGTAGTAAAAAAATTAAAATAAAAAAATCCCAGCACACAAAATCCCTCAGCCAGATGGCTTTGCAGGTGAATTTTACCAAACACTCAAAGAAGAACTAATATCACCCTTCTAAAACTATTTCCAAAAGTTCAAGAACAGAGCAGACTCCCAAACTCTTTCTACAAAGCTAGAATTATACTAATTTAAAACCAGGCAGAGATACAACAAGGAAAGAAAATTCAGGCCAATATCTCTGATTAACATAGATGCTAAAAACCTCAACAAAATATTAGCAAAATGGATCCAGCAATATCATACATCAAGGTCATGTGAGATTTATTCAAGTGGTGCAAGGATGGTTCAATATCCAAAAGTCAATAAATGTGACACATCACATAAACAAAAGCAAAGACAAAAGCCACATGATCATATCAATAGATGTGGATAAAGCATTTAATAAACTATAGCACCCATTTATGATAAAAACATTCAGCAAAGTGGGAACAGAGGAAACATACCTCAACATAATAAAGGCCATATATGAAAAACCTACTGCCAACATCATACTCAAAGGGCAAAAACTAAAAGCATTTCCCAAAATATTTGAAACAAGATTCTTATTCAACATAGTACTGGAAGATCTAGCCATAGCAATCAGACGAGAAGAAACAGAATACATCAATATTGGAAAGAAGGAAGTAAAACTGTCATTTTTTGCAGATGACATGATAGTGTACTTGGAAAGTGCTATGGACTCCACCAAAAACTACTCAACCTATTAAGGGATCAGCAGAATAGAGGAATATAAAGTGAATATTCAGAAATTGGTGGCATTTTCATACACCAATAATATATTATCAGAAAGAGATATTGAGAAAAAAAAATCTTGTATACTACAGCAAGAAAAAATATAAAGTACCCGGAAATAAATTTAACCAGGGAGGTAAAAGACTTTATTCAGAAAACCATAGGACACTGAAGAAAGAAATTGAGGAAAATACAAAGAAATGGAAGCATATACCTAACATGTTCATGCTTTGGAAAAATTAACATCATTAAAATGTCCACCTACCCAAAACAATCTATAGATTCAATGCAATTCCTATTAAAATACCAATAGCATATTTCAGAGATAGAAGAAATATTCCAAAAATTTATATGGAACCAAAAGGACCTCAATTAGCTTCAGAAATCTGGAGAAAGAACAACATAGGAGGGATCACAATACCTGATACCAAATTACACTATGAGGGCACTGTAATAAAAACAGTCTGGTACTGGCATAAGAACAGAAACATATATCAATGGAACAGAATAGAGAGCCCAAACTGAACTCATGCTTCTATGGTCAATTAATATTTGACAAAGGGGGCACAAGCATATAATGGAGTAAATATAGTCTCTTCAATAAATTGTGTTGGGTACATGGAAAAAAGGGAAAGTAGACTACCAACTTACACAATACAACAGAATAAACTCAAAATGGGTAAAAACTGAAATATAAGTGTGGATACCATAAAAATCCTAGTGGAAAACATAGGCAGCAAAATTTCAGATATCTTATATAGCAATATTTTTGCTGACATATCTCCTAGGGCAAGGGAAATAAAGGAAAAAATAAATGAATGGGACTACATCAAATTAAACAATTTCTGCATGGCTAAAAACAGCATCATCAAAATAAAAAGGGAACTTACTCTATGGGAGAACATATTTTCCAAAGAAACATTGGACAAGAGTTTAATCTCCCAGATCTATAAAGAACTCGTATGACTCAACAACAGGAAGACAAACAATCCAATTTAAAAAAATGGGCAAAAGACCTGAATAGACACTTCTCCAAGGAGGACACACATATGGCCCATTGACATATGAAAAGATGCTCAATACCACTAGTCATCAGATGCAAATTAAAACCATGGTGAGATATCACCTCACACCTGCCAAAATGACTACTGTTAATAAATCAATAAACAGTAAGTGCCAGAGACAATGTGGAAAAAAGAGAACCCTAGTACACTGTTGGTGGTAATGCAGACTGGTGTAGCCACTGTGCAAAACAGTATGGAATTTCCTCAAAAATTTAAAAATGGAACTGCTTATGACCCAGTGAATCCACTGCTGGAAATATGCCCTATATCCCAAAACACCAATTCAAAAGAACTTCTTCACCCTCATGTTCACAGCAGTGCTATTTACTAGAGCCAAGATTTGGAAACATCCTAAGTGCCCATTAATAGATGAGTGGAAAAAAAGCTGTGGTACATTTACACAATGGAATCCTATGCAGCAGAAAAAAAGAAGGAATTCCTACCTTTTACAGGAGCATCATGGAACTACATACTGTTACACTAAAGAAATAAGCCAGTTGGTGAAAAACAAATACCATATGATCTCACTTATAAGAGGAATCTAATGAGCAAAATTGAATCAGAGGCAGAGAATCATGGAATGAATTGACAGCTCTAAGATGGGAGGAGGGAAGTAGGGACTGTTTGAAAGAAGGTGAATGATTAGTCAAAGAACATACATGAAGGACCCATGGACATAAACAATGGTATGGGAAAGGTTGTGTAAGTGGGGAGCATGTGGGTTGGAGGGGGGCAAAGGCAGGAAAATTGGGACTATAATAGCATTATCAATAAAAAATAAAATAAAAAAGAAAATACATTGCTCTGATAAATAAATGAGTAAGTAAGTAAATAAATAATTTTTTAATGTTAAAAAAGTTTGGGCAGCAATACTTATATCAGTCAAAATAGATTTTAAAACAAAGGCTACAACAAGAAACAAAGAACCCAGAAATTCTACTTCTAGGGATTTATCTGAAGAAACACAAAACTATTTAAAAAGACATACAACCATATATGTTCTTTGCAGCATTGCTTACAATAGCCAAGGTATAGAATCAACCTAAGTGCAGAATGGGTGAAGAAGAAGTGGTACGTGTATGTAATAGAATATTATTCAGTCATAACAAGGAATAAAATTTTGCTATTTATGACAGCATGGATGGACCTAGACGGTATTATGCTAAGTAAACTGGGTCACACAGAGAAAGACCAATGCCATGTTACTTCACTTATATATAGAATCTAAAAAAGAAAATAATAAAAACAAACAAAACACAAAGAAACTCATAGATACAGGGCACATTATGATGCTTACCAGATGGGAGTAGGACTGGGGATATGGGTGAAAATGCGTATGAAGTTGACATGAACAAATTGCAAAAAATAGTATAAACTGCAAAAATAGTCAAGGGGATAAAGTACAGCATAGAGAATATAACCAAATGGGACTACTGGGTCATACGATAGTTCTATTTTTAATTTTCTATTTAATATTTTCTATTTTTTAAATTTCATTTTTTGTATTATTCTTTAAATACAGTTTTCTCCATTTTCCCACCACCCTTTCCCCTGTGCCACCCATCACAACCTCCTGTCCTCAATCCTACCCCCATTTGGCTTTGTCAATGGGTCTTCTTTTTTTGCATATTTATTATTTTAAAATATATTTTATTGATTATGCTCTTACAATTGTCCCCTATTTTTCTCCCTTTATTCCCCTCTGCCCTGCACCCTCCCTACCACCTTCAATCCCCCCACCCCTTAGTTCATGTCCATGGGCTGTACATACAAGTCTTTGGCTTCTCCATTTCCTATACTATTCTGAACCTCCCCCTGTCTATTTTACACCTACGAATTATGCTTCTTATTCTCTTTACCTTTCCCACTGTTCTCATTCTCCTGCACATTGATAATCCTCCATGTGATATCCATTTCTGTGATTCTGTTCCTGTCTAGTTTGCTTAGTTTTTGTTCTTTTTAAAAAGATTTTATTTATTTATTTTTACAGAGGGAAGGGAGGGAGAGAGAGAGAGAGAGGGAGAGGGAGAGGGAGAGAGAGAGAGAGAGGGAGAGAGAGAGAGAGAGAGAGAGAGAGAGAGAGAGAGAGAGAGAGAGAGAGACATCAATGTGCATTTGCTGGGGGCCATGGTTTGTAACCCAAGCATGTGCCCTGACTGGGAATCAAACCTGTGATGCTTTGGTTCACAGCCCATGCCCAATCCACTGAGCTACACCAGCCAGGGCAGTTTTTGCTCTTTAGGTTCAGTTGTTGATGCTTGTGAGTTTGTTTTTATTTTATTGTTCATAATTTTGATCTTTTTTTTCTTAGATAAGCCCCTTAAAAATTCCATATAATAAGGACTTGGTGACGATGAACTCCTTTAACTTGACCTTATCTGGGAAGCACTTTATCTGCCCTTCCATTCTAAATGATAGCTTTGCTCAATAGACTAATCTTGGATGTAGCTCCTTGCCTTTCATGACTTGGAATACTTCTTTCCAGCCCCTTCTTGCCTGCAAGATTTCTTTGGAGAAATCATATGGTAGTCTTATGGGAACTCCTTTGTAGGTAACTGTCTCCTGTCCTCTTATTGCTTTTAAGATGCTCTCCTTATCTTTAATCCTAGGTAATGTAATTATGATGTACCTTAGTGTGTACTTTCTTCAGCCCAGTTTCTTTGGGACTCTCTGGGTTTCCTGAACTTCTTGGAAGTCTATTTTCTTAGCCAGATTGGTGGAGTTCTCCTTCATTACGTTTTCAAATAAGTTTTCAATATCTTTCTCTTCTTCTCCTTCAGTCAGTTCTATGATTTGCATGTTCAAGTACTTAAGGTTGTCCCATATGTTCTTCAGCCTGTCCTCATTTTTTGAAATTATCATGTCTTCATTCTGTTCTGGTTTGACATTTCTTTCTTTTTTTATTTTATTAATTGTTCAAGTACAGTTTTCTCCCTTTTACTCCCAATCCAACCTACCCACCCAATCCTCCCCACTTCCTTCCCATTACCACCCGCCCCCTAGTTTTTGTCCATGTGTCCTTTAAATTTGTTCCTGTAAACCCTTCCCATTATCCCCTGAAATTCCTTCCTCTCTGCCCTCTGTTCATTGTCAGCCTGTTCTCTATTTCAGTGTCTTTGGTTATACTTTGCTTGTTTCTTTGTTTTGTTGATTAGGTTCCTATTAAATGTGAGATCATATGGTATTTGTCTTTCACTGCCTGGCTTATTTTGCTTAGCATAATGCTTTCCAGCTCCATCCATGCTGTCACAAAGGGTAGGAGCTCCTTCTTTCTTTCTGCTGCATAGAATTCCATTGTGTAAATGTACCATAGTTTTTTCATCCATTCATTTACTGATGGGCATGTAGGTTGCTTCCAGCACTTGGCTGTTGTAAATTGTGCTGCTATGAACATCAGGGTGCAAAGGTTCTTTTGTATTGGTGTTTTAGTGTTCTTAGGATATACACCCAGCAGTGGAATTGCTGGGTCAAAAGGCAGATCCATTTTTAGTTTTCTGAGGAAGTTCCATACTGCTTTCCATAGTGGTTGTACCAGTCTGCAGTCCCACCAACAGTACACTAGGGTCCCCTTTTCTTCACAACCTCTCCAACACTTGTTGCTTGTTGTTGCTTTGTTTATGATGGCCATTCTAACTGGTGTGAAGTGGTATCTCATTGTGGTTTTAATCTGCATCTCTCTGATGGCTAGCGATATTGAGCATCGTTTCATGTGTCTTTGGATTTTCTGTATGTCCTCCTTGGAGAAGTGTCTGTTCAAGTCCTTTGCCCATTTTTTAATTGGGTTGCTTGTCTTCTTAGAGTGGAGTCATGTAAGTTCTTTATATATTTTGGAGATTAAACCCTTATCTGAGGTATCATTGGAAAATATGTTTTCCCATACAGTTGGTTCTCTTTTGATTTTGATACTGTTTTCTTTAGCTGTGCAAAAGCTTTTTATTTTGTGAGGTCCCATATGTTTATGCTTTCCTTTATGTCCCTTGCTCTGGGGCACATGTCAGTAAAGAAGTTTCTGTGTGAAATATCTGAGATTTTCCTACCTACGTTCTCTTCTAGGACTTTAATGGTGTCACGGCTTATATTTAAGTCTTTAATCCACCTTGAATTTATTTTTGTATAGGGTGTAAGTTGGTGCTCGAGTTTCATTTTTTTGCACGTAGCTGTCCAGTTCTCCCAACACCATTTGTTGAAGAGGCTATTGTTACTCCCTTTTATGTTGCTGCTTCCTTTGTCAAATATTAATTGACCATAGAGGCTTGGGTTTATTTCTGGGCTCTCTGTTCTGTTCCATTGGCCCATGAGCCTGTTTTTATGCCAGTACTAGGCTGTTTTGATTATCATGGCCTTGTAGTATAGTTTAGTGTCAGGTATTGTGATCCCTCCTACTTTACATTTCTTTCTCAAAATTGCAGCAGCTATTTGGGGTCGCTTATGATTCCATATAAATTGTTGAAGTGTTTGTTCTATGTCTGTGAAATATGCCATTGGTACTTTAATAGGTATTGCATTGAATGTGTAAATTGCTTTGGGTAGTATGGACATTTTGATGATATTAATTCTTCTGATCCATGAATTCAGTATATGTTTCCATTTGTTTGTGTCCTCCTTGATTTCTTTCCTCAGTGTTATGTAGTTTTCTGAGTACAGGTCTTTTACGTCCTTGGTTAGGTTTATTCCTAGATATTTTATTATTCTTTTTGTTATATCAAATGGGATTTTTTTTCTTGATTTCTGCTTCTGCTGTTTTATTGCTGGTGTACAGAAATTCCTTTAATTTCTGGATATTGACCTTGTATCCCGCTGTTTTGCCAAATACATTCATTAGGTCAAGCAGTTTTTTGGTGGAGTCTATAGGATTTTCTATGTACACTATCATGTCATCTGCAAACAGTGACAGTTTTGTTTCCTCCTTTCCAATTTGGATTCCTTTTATTTCTTTTTCTTGTCTGATCCCTGTGGCTAAAACTTCCAGTACTATATTGAATAGAAGTGGTGAAAGTGGACAGCCTTGTCTTGTTCCTGATCTTAGTGGAAAAGATTTTAATTTTTGCCCATTGAGTATAATGTTGGCTGTAGGTCTCTGATATATGGCCTTTATTATGTTGAGGAATGCCCCCTCTATTTTCAGTTTGCAGAGTGTTTTTATCATAAATGGGTGCTGTACCTTATCAAATGCTTTTTCTGCATCTATTGATATGATCATGTAGTTTTGTCTTTGCTTTTGTTTATGTGATGTATTACATTTACTGATTTGCGAATATTGTACCAACCTTGCACTCCTGGAATGAATCCCACTTGGTCATGGTGTATGATCTTTTTAATGTATTTTTGGATGCAGTTTGCCAGTATTTCGTTGGGGAATTTGGCGTCAATGTCCATCGGCGATATTGTCCTGAAGTTTTCTTTCTTTGTTGTGTCTTTATCTGGTTTTGGAATTAAGATGATGTTGGCCTCATAAAAAGAGTTTGGGAGTCTTCCATCTTTTTGGATTTTTTGGAATAGTCTGTGAAGGATAGGGGTTAGTTCTTCCTTAAATGCTTTGTAGAATTCTCCTGTGAAACCATCTGGCCCAGGGCTTTTGTGTTTTGCTAGTTTTTTGATTACTGCTTCAATTTCTTTTGCTGTTATTGGTTTGTTTGGGCTTTCTGCTTCCATTTTATTGAGTTTTGGAAGATTATATTTTTCTAGAAATTTGTCCATTTCTCTTAGGTTTTCAAATTTCTTGGCATACAGTTCTTTGTAGTAATTTCTTACAATCCTTTGTATTTCTGTGGTGTCAGTTGTAATCTCTCCTCTTTAATTTCTAATTGTGTTTATTTGGGTCTTCTCTCTTTTTTTCTTGGTGAGTCTGCTTAAATGCTTGTCAATTTTGTTTTTCTTTTTAAAGAACCTGCTCTTGGATTCATTGATCCTTAGAATTGTGGTTTTAGTCTCTATGTCATTTAATTCTGCTCTGATCTTGGTCATTTCTTTCCTTCTGCTTGCTCTGGGCTGTCTTTGTCATTGTTCCTCAAGTTCTTGTAGATGTAGTGTTAGGTTGTTTGTTTGAAATGTTTCTAACTTTTTTAGGTGGGCCTGTATTGCTATGAACTTCACTCTCAGGACTGCCTTGGCTGTGTCCCATAAGTTTTGGGTTGTTGTGAGTTCATTTGTTTCCCAAAACTTTTTGATTTCTTCCCTAATTTCATTCTTGACCCATTCACTGTTTAATAGCATGCTAGTTAATCTCCATGATTTTGAGTGTTTTGGTTTTTTTTTCCTTCAGGTTGGTTTCTAGCTTCAGTCCCTTGTGGTCTGTGAAAATGCTTGGTAGAATTTCAATTTTCTTGAAATTCTTGAGGCTTGTTTTGTGACCTATCATGTGGTCAATCTTTGAAAATGTTCCGTGTACATTTGAAAAGAATGTGTATTTAGCTTCTTTTGTATGGAGGGCTCTGTATACATCAGTAAAGTCCATTTCATCAAGGGTATTGTTCAATGTCACAATATCTTTGTTGATATTTTGTTTGGAAGATCTGTCCATTTTTGATAGTGGGGTGTTAAAATCCCCCAGTATAGTTGCGTTGCTGTCCATATCTTTCTTGTAGTCCTCTAAGATTTTCTTTATGTATTTGGGTGCTCCTATGTTGGGTGCCTATATATTTACAATATTTATGTCTTCTTGGTGCATTCTTCCCTTGAGTATTATGAAATGACCTTCTGGATCTCTCTTTATGGCCCTTTTTTGGAAGTCTATTTTGTCTGATATGAGTATTGCTACCCCAGCTTTTTTTCCCTGTCCATTTGCTTGGAAAATTTGTTTCCAGCCCTTCACTTTCAGCCTGTGCTTGTCTTTTATCTTGAGGTGGGTCTCTGGTAGGCAGCATAGGTGTGGGTCATGTTTTCTTATCCATTCATCTATTCTATGTCTTTTGATTGGAGCATTTAATCCATTTACATTTAAGGTTATTATTGATAGGTACTTATTCATTGCCTTCTATGTATGTGTGTTCCTCTCTCTCTCTCTGTTTTCCTTCCTTTCCTTAAAGCAGTCCCTTTAGAATCTCTTGCAGAGCTGGTTTGGTGGAGGTGTATTCTTTTAGACTTCTTTTGTCTGGGAAGCTTCTTATTTGGCCTTCTATCTTGATTGACAGCCTTGCTGGGTAAAGTAGGCTTGGTTGCAGGCCTCTGGTTCTCATTACTTGGAATATTTCTTGTCATTCTCTTCTGGCTTGGAGTGTTTCCATTGAGAAGTCAGCTGTTAGCCTTATTGGGGCTCCCTTTTATGTCACTTCCTTTTTTTTCCCCTTGCTGCCTTTAATATTCTCTCTTTGTCTTGAAATTTTGCCATTTTAATTATAATGTGTCTTGAGGTGGGCCTCTTTGGGTTCCTCTTGATTGGGACTCTCTGTGTTTCCAGCATTTGTGTAACTTTTTCTCTCATCAAATTAGGGAAGTTTTCCATCATTACTTTTTCAAATAGGTTTCTATCCCTTGCTCTTCTTCTTCTCTTTCTGGTATTCCTACTATACAGATATTATTACGTTTCATATTGTCTTGCATTTCTCTTAATCCCTCTTCATTCTTTCTGAGCCTCTTTTCCTTTTCTTGCTCTTTTTGGGTGTTCTTTTCTACTTTGTCCTCCAGTTCAGTAATCTGGTCTTCTCCTTCATCAGTCCTGCTTTTCATTCCTTCTACTGTGTTCTTCAGTTCAGAAATTGTATTCTTAATATCCTCTTGGCCCTTGTTGATAGTTTCTATTTCCCTTTTCATGTTTATATAGTTTCTAGTGAGATCATTGTAGCTTTCCTGTAGTTTCTGATAGCTCATTGTGAGTTCATTAAGCTTCCTGATAATCATTGTTTTGAACTCAATATCTGATAGTTGAGTTGCCTCTGTTTCATTTAGCATTTTTTTGAGGCTTCCTTCTTTCCCTTCATTTGGGGATTGTTTCTTTGTCTTCTCATTATTCGTGAGTCTCTTCTTGTTAGCCTCTGTTTCTTGAATTGATCTGTTCTTGTTTCCTGTGATTATGGTGTGAACTTCTGTGGTAGAATACCTGTGAGATTCAGTGGTGCAGTCTCCTCCATGTATTCTGGTATTCACAGCTTCCCCATTCTCTTTTTTGTGATCAGTTGGAGGAGTAAGGCACAATGGTTTAAGACAGCAAACTGTATACTATGATATTTACATTAGCAGCCAGTAAAGAAGAGATGGGATATTCTTTGGCTACTTACAGTGTTAACTGTGATCTTCCACCCCACTATCCATGTTTTAGAAAGGATGGAAAGAAGGTAAGACTCTTATTGGGGACGGGAGGATTGTTAATTGGATCTCAAAAGCTGTGAGGCTGTGTGAGGTCAGATTCTGAGGTAGGGTGGGAATAAAGATTAGTAAATAGGAGTAGTGTGTAAAAGAATAGAGACAACCCCCATAATAATGTAGTTCATGAAATTGTGAAGTGGGCTGAGATCAGGGAGGGGTGTTGAGTAGTATTTACAATTGTATGAACTAGGTCTTATTTACAGTTATATTAAAGCAACTATCATGTCGCAGAATCTATGGGATCTAGATAATAAGAATAAGGAGTATAGAACCTTGAGAGGTGTACTAATGGAACACAAATGAAGGATAGTAAATTATCAACACACTTTGACTGAGATAACAGGGGGAACCTATCAAAAGACAGTATAACCAGCCAAGTAAAGAAGATTGATTATACAGTAAGAAAAAGAATACCAAAATACTATTAAAATAAAAAATGTCAGAAAAGTGAGAAAAAGATAATACAAATTTGCAGTAACTTGCAAACTCAAAAAAAAAAAGAGAGAAAAAGCAGAAGATGGAATACAGGAGAGATAAATTTGGAGTGGAAGGAATAATACTAGGATGAAAGGAAGAGAAACGTAAGTGATTGAGAGATATAAAAATAATAAGAATTGAAAAATAAAAAGTCACTTAAAAAACAAGATAAAAAGGAAACAATCAACCAACAACAACAGCCAAAAAAAAAAAAAAGATCAAAACAAACAAAGAAACAAACAAATAAACAAAGAAACAAAAAACCTCTTGTTGGTTTCTAACTGGCCAGACCAGTTATTCTGGTCTTACTGGCTTCAGCAGGCTGAGGGGTGTTTGAAATGCTTATTACTCTTCCCAGTCAAAACTCAGTAAGTCTCTGGGGTACTGTCCCCAGGGCCAGCAGGGCACTGTCCCCAGAGCCAATCCAATTTTCCCCTGCAGGACCCTGGGCAGTCCTGAGCAAGCTCTCCAGTGCTCACTGCCATGGGCTCCGGGGACCCTGCAGAGCTCCTGGGTCTTTTCTGGGTTCACAATGCAAGCTCTGGGGATTGCAAGGAGACACGCCCTTCCCCCAAATTTCACGATGGTGGGCGCTATGTTCTTGGGAAGCACCCGCATCTTTCCTGGATTCATGGTGCAAGCTCCGGGGATCACGAAGGGGCGCACACTTCCATCAGTTTCCCCGTTTCAGGCTCTAGGATCCCCGGAAGTGCCGTGTCCCTTCCGGGTTCACAGCACGAAAGTTGGAAATCCCGAAGAGGTGCGTGCTTCCTTGAGTTCTCCACCACAGGCTCCAGAAACCTGCGAACCCCCTTTCCTTCTTCAGGGCTGCGAGGTATGGGTTTTACACAGATCCACACTCCTACTGGGCTGGAGGCATGTGTGCACATCCAGGCCACCCCTGGTCATGCAGGCTGGGGGCACTCACCCCTCCCAGGGCTATGCGTGGGTGCTTGCAGCCCCTGTGTGACTGTTTCCCAGTCCAACTCCCCTCTCTGTGCCTTCAAGCAACAAGGTCTCCCCTGGTGTTGCTCAACCCCACTTGTCTGGGGAGGGAGCAGTGACTCCACTCTGCCAGGTGCCCTGAGGCAGACCCCGGAGCACCGGGCCTAGGGGCTGCAACCCCCCTGATCCCCATGCTGATCCCTGGGTCCCTGTTGTCCTGAGGCAGTCTCCTTACCATCTGGTTTTTCAATGTCCACTATAATTTTTGATGTCCTGTTTTCATAAATGTTTTGGTAACCTAGGCCACTTGCTGTGTTCCTCCGCCTATCTGCCAGTTTCTCTCCCCTGCACAGAGGAGGAGGATCACGCTCCCTCAAGCAAAGCTGCCATCTTCGAACTCCAACATTTATTTCTTCCTTTAGTTCCAAATCATTGATTTGGGTCCCAGTTTTTTTGCCTTCACTGTTGGCTCCCTGTATATTTTTCTTTATTTTACTTTGTATAGACTTTATTTCTTCTTTTATATTGTGACCCTACTCAATAATTTCTGTAAGCATCTTGATTACCAGTGTTTTGAACTCCTCGTCTGATAATTTGCCTATCTCCTTTCCACTTAGTTCTTTTTCTGGAGTTTTGATCTGTTTTTTCACTTGGGCCATTTTTATTTGCCTTGGTGTACCTGTTATGTTGCAAGCAATGGAGGCTTAGGTATTAGCCAGGGCTAAATTGTGGCTCTGTACATGGGGGAGGGGTCAGAAAGGGAACAGTGCTGCTCTATAGCTTATTCTGCTCTCACCCCACTTTCCATCACTTCCTTTGCTTCCCACAAGCCATTGTGCCCTTTGAAGTGCTGATCCCCAGGTGGTTGGTCTTTTGTGAAATTTAGGATCCCCCGGGCCTCTCAAATGGACTCTCCTGTGACAATGGGAGTTTCTCCCACTGAAACAACCACTATAGGTTTTCACATTCAGAGGTTTTGAGGCTTTAGTTTCACATGTTGGAACTCTGGGTTGTGTAGCCTGTCTTAGTGTCCAGTTGTTTCTCCCAACTTATCCGCATGCCAATATAGGATATTCTGGTCTTTCAGCCACTGCCTCACCTGTCCCAGACTGCTAACTGCTGCCTTGTGGTGTGCCTTCTCTGCTCCAGGTGCCCATATCTGCCCCTCCTAATGGTCTGGAGGAATGTTTTCTGTAACTCCTTGGTTATTGTACTTCAATGTTTGATTTTTTCTGGTAGTTCTGGTTGTATTTTGTTTTTAAATTGGTTGTTATCTTTGTTTTCATTGTGCAAGGAAGCGGAGTATACCTACCTATGCCTCCATCTTGGCTAGAACTCTACCCTATGTCTTTTGATTGTAGCATTAAATCCATTTACATTAAAGTTATTATTGATATGTACTTATTTATGGTCATTTTACCCTCTTTATACCCGTGTTTCTCTCTCTCTCTCGCTCTCTTTCTTCATCTTCTTAAAGCAGTGCTGCTTTATCTTGCAATGTTGCTTGATAGAAGTGTATTTTTTTAGCCCTCTTTTGTCTTGGGAACTCCTTATTTCACCTTCTATTTTAATTAAAAGCCTTGCTGGATAGAGTAGTCTTGTTTGCAGGCCTTTGCTTATCATTATTTGGAAAATTTCTAGCCATTCTCTCCTGACTTATAGTGTTTCTGTTGAGAAGTCAGCTGCCAGTCTTATCAGAGTTCCCTTGTGGGTTACTTCCTGTTTCTCCCTTGTAGCCTTCAAGATTCTCTCTTTGTCTTTGAATTTTGTCATTTTAATTATGATGTGTATTGGAGTGGGCCTCTTTGGGTTCCTCTTGATTTGGACTCTCTGTGCTTCCTGGACTTGTTTGGCTTTTTCTCTCCTCAAATTAGGTAAGCTTTCCATCATTACTTTATCAAACAGGTTTTCTATCCCTTGCTCCTCTCCTTCTCTTTCTGGTATCTCTGTTATATGGACATTATTATGCTTCATATTGTCCTGAAGTTCCCTTAACCCATCTTCATTCTTTTTGAGTTTTTTTCCCCTTTCTGGGAGTTTTTTTTTCTAACCTTGTCATCTAGCTTGCTGCTTTGATATTCTGCTTCATCCTGCTTTTGATTCTTTCTACTGTGTTCTTCAATTCAGAAATTGTACTCTTCATTTCCTCCTGGTTCTTGTTGATAGTTTCTGTATCCTTTTTCATGCTGATGTAGTTTGCAGTAAGTTCTTCGCAGCTTCCCTGTAGTTTTCGGTAATTCTGACTGAACTAATTGAACTGCCTTATAACAATTGTTTTGAACTCAATATCTGATAATTTACTTGCCTCTATTTCATGTAGGGATTCCTCCTTTCTTTTCAATCAGGGTTTGTTTATTTGTCTTCCCATTATTTGTGAGATGCTTCTTGTTTGCCTCTGCTTCTTAAATTGATTTGTTTTGACTCCCTGTTTTTATGGTATGAACTTCTATGGTAGGAGACCTGTGAGATTCAGTGGTTCAGTCTCCTTGATCTTCTGAACTTCATGCTCTGGGGATGCCCTTTATGCTGTTTATGTTGGTTCTCTGGATGTAATTAGGTTTTGATTGTTGTTGGGTCATTCCTTGCTGGGTCTTTCCATCCAGCTGGTTGACTGAGGGTCACTCCACCCATCATGTCTTGCATATTTTTGTGCTGCCAGAACATATCCATAAGGCCCAGGAAACAAAACCACACCTGCAAAAATATCTCCCACCAGCAATCCCGCTATCAACAGCAAATGAATAGTATTATTAAGAGTATAAAGATATTAAGACTATTATCAGAATGGAGAGTGAATATGACATGACCTACTGAAGGAAAATGATTTTGAGAGGGTAGACAGAGGAGCACTAATAAGAGTTGGGAATCAGAAAAGAGAAAGTTAAATGTATGTCATAAATTAAAAAGGGAATAAAGGTGGAATAGAGTAATAGAGGAGAAGCATATAGTATTATGTTTCTCCATAAATTAAAGGGAAATAAAATAAAGTGAGAAAAAGAAAAAGGAAAAAATAGGAACCATATTAGAGAGAAAGATCCACTACATTAGTATCAACAACAAATGAGCTAAAATTAGTATGAGTGGGATGGGAATAACAGGAAAAAAAGAAAGAAAGAAAAGCTTAAGAGATGTCTAGAGGAATGGGAAGTGATTGTGAAATGATAGAGTGAGAGGGAATTTTAAGAGGGAGGAATGAAAACCAGGGTAAGACGAGGAAAAGTGAAAATATGAGATAAAAAGGAAAAGAAAAAAGGAGAATAAACAAAATAAAAGGGCAGGATGAAAGAGAAATAGAAGAAAGAAAAAAGCAGGCTAAGACAGGGCAAAATTGAAAATCTGAGATAAAAAATGTAGGAGAGGACCAGTAAAATTTGAGATTTGAAATACAAAATTAGTGAAGATGTAGAGATAAAATTGAAAATATGCAACAACAACTACCCTATCCACAATCAATGAGCAAAGATTGCTAAACGTGGAGAGAGAACATGGGCATTTAAAGAGCAGGGAAAAAGAATGTGAGATGACCATTGACAAGAAAACTGGTTTGGTGAGGCTGAATGGGGGAGAAATAGTAAGAGTGTGGAATGGAAACAAGTGGTAGCAAGAAAGAAAACAAAATTTAAAATGAAAATAATGAGAGGAAAGTAGAAGGTAAAATGGGGTAAGGGAAAGGAGGGGAAATATGTGAATTAAAATAAACAATAGTATAAAATCTAGTAAATTAATATGTAAAAATTTGATAGACAAGAAATTAATGTTAAAAGTTATACAGGAAAGAAAATAAATCATGGAGAAGACCATGGTGGATTTCACCTTGGTAGCTTCTGGTATTTACTACTGTTTTTTTCTTTCTGGATCTGCCTCTGGTGATGTCAGATGTTGACCTTGTCTGACCTTAGGGAGCCTGTTCCAGACTCTCAGGGAATCTACTGTCTGTGGCTATCTCCTTCAGTTGTTAATCTAGGCACTCTACACTTAGCAGTCAGGCTTAAGCCTCCTAGGGCAGGACAGACTTCCTTCTGGGGTTTGGGCTATTGTTTCCTCTCAGGCTGTTGCCTTTTGGAGGTGAGTGGTCTGCCTGAGCATGATGGCTACTGCCGTATGGTGTATGACTCAGCACCAGGGCCCTTGTGGGTGCTCCCTCATTTTTCTCCCCAAAGCCATCACCCCTAGCCTCTCATCAAGCATCTCTATAGTCCACTCTGCCCCCACCCTCCTTTGCTGGAGCCCAGGGTAAGTAGCTGCAAATGAAAACTTTTGCATTAGCCCTTTAAAAAGCTCTTTATTTCTCCAGCCATCCATGTCTGGCAGAGAGAAACCCTGCTGCCGCTGGATGTTATCTGTATACTTTTGTGGCTCTGTTGCTCTAGGGTGGGGATTCTAGCTTAGAAAATTTAGAACCCACACTTCTCAGGGGAATCTTCCGGCCACTTAAGTATCCCTTTAGTGCTTCAGCTGTCACCTGTGTGTGCTCAGCCAGCCCTCCACTGCACTCCCTACCAGTCAGGTTGTGTTGAAGCTTCTGTCTGTCTGAGGTTATAAGACTTCTCTCTTGCTATGCAGGTGTTTGTTCCAGGTGATTTCTCAACAATTCAGTTGTAATTCCTGATTGGTCCTGGAAGGGGGTTAGTGTAATTTCCACACACTCCTCTGCCATCTTGGATCTCTCCTTCCACTCTATTCTCAACTGCTGCACTATGGAAATGGCACCTGCCGACCCTTGCCTCTATTCCTCTTACCAGCCTCATTGTGGCTTCTTTATATCATTAATTACAGGACATCTGTTCAGCTGTGTTTAGATGCTTCTCGATGACGCTTGTTTTATAATTTAGTTGTAACTTTGATGTAGTCATGGGAGGAGGTAAGCACAGTATTTATTTACTCTGCTATGTTGACCAGAAGATATAATTCTTTACTTTTGTTTTTTGTTTGTTTTCTTTTGTGTTTGTTCAGCATGCCTAAACTTCTAAGGACAAAATAATTGAAATATTGTCTTAAACTTCATTCACTGGTTCTAGTCCTCCAAGTAACCTTAGAAATGTAATTTTTAAATTATTTAATGCATTTGTAGGTTAAAGTAAATAAGTAAATATACTGATTGAAGCTAAGATGTTCAGTTTAAGAGAAGAGACATATAAATATAAAATAAAAGAAGTTAAGGAAGAAAAACTCTATAACATTAAATTTAAATTTGAAGTATCAGTTAGAATACATATTTTTAAAAAATGTAAATTTTCTAGCACTGTTCACTAAAAGGCCCAGGACCAATCATATACAGGGAGCAACGAGCATACCTAGCAACCAAATTTTGGTTTTTAATACCATTTTCCAGTGAAAGAAATTAGAACATTTAGAGTAATGACTGACTCTAGGGATGAAGAAAAAAGTATGAGGTGAGTTTTGGAATATCTTATGCTAGCAACTAAGAAAGTCTTTTGTGCTAGGTAGCTCAGTTGGTGAGAGCATCCTACTGATATGCCAAAGTTGTGGGTTTGATCTTTGGTCAGGGCACATACAACAATCAACCAATGAATGCATAAGTAGTAAGTGAAATAACAAATCAATGTTTGTTTCTCTCATTTTTCTTTCCCCTCTTCTCTCTCTGTAAAAATCAATGAAAAAGAAAAACTTTGTGATGGTAATTTTTATGTGTCAACTTGACAAGACTGTGATGCCCAGTTATTTGGTCAAATACTAGTCTAGATAGTGCTGTGAAGGTATCTTATAGATGTGATTAACACCTGCAATCAGCTGAATTTAACTTAAGGACTTACCCTTGATAATGTGGGTGACATCTTAAAGTTGAAACCTTTAAGAGCAAAAATGTCCTAGAGCAGAAGGAATTCTGACTGAAAGTAACATAAAAATCATGTGGGATGCCCTATAGATTTCAAACTTGCTCAGCACCAGCAAGTTCTTAAAATTATATATATGTATGTATGCATTATATATAATTTTATGCATATGTATGCATATGTATATATATATATGCATATTTATATATATATGTGCATATATATACATAGAATGAATATGATATATACATATATGTATAATTATTGTATTATTTCTGTTTCTCTGGTAACCCTGTCTGATACATCTTCAAAGACTAATAGGGACATATCAAAATGACAAGGAACCAGGTGAAAGAGACTTCCACTGAATAAATAAAAATCCATGAGTCCATAGTAATGTTTAAAAAGAAAGAAAAAGAGGAAAGCCCACTTTATTTACCTCCATCAATGACAATTATAGCAATTCCTTATTCTGAAAATAAAGAGAAAAAATAAGCATTTACGTTATCTTTTTAGCAGGAAATATTGAAGGAATGTTAGAATTAGAAAATAGCCATTTAGCAGTCTCCAATGAAATAACTGATTTGGGAATCAGTCAATGGATGCTAAACCCATTAGTTGAAAGTTTGCTAGGGATCATGATACCTACATAGTGCCAAAGTATAGTACCACAGCTCATCCACTAATGGCAAGATAAAATATCTTCACAGTGGAAAGAATGGGCTGTCACTACCTTAGCCAAGTAACCAAACTCAGTATCACTAATAATGGGATCAGCTAATGTTCTTGCTGTGATATAGTGTGAAGTACACAGCATCTCAGGTCAAGGAAGCCTGCCAAAAAGTAGTTAGACTTACTTTTCAGTTTATAGTAACCCAGGAGAACAAGTCAAAGCTAACATCAAGTAAAAACAGTTTGGAATATGGGACATTTTATAAGAAACCTGACCTAATTTCTTCGAGCAATATCACATCCCCCAAAAGATGGGGGCCTATTCAAAATGGAAAATGTCTCAGCAACAAATGCAATGTGTCAACCTTAATAAAATCCTGGCCCCCCAGAAAACCTCACAATATAAATGTCTCTGTGATTACTGGTAAAATTAAATCTAACTTAATATGCATTGGGTATTAGATGATATTAGACATATTGTTAAATTTCTCAGGTGATTAAATTTATGAGAATTCCTTATTCTTAGGAGATGCACACTGAAGTCTCTAGGAATGAGGTGTCATGGTATCTGCAACTGACTTTCAAATGGTTCATATATCTTATATAATATGTAAGTTATACATACATTATACATAATATATTATGCATATAGTTATATATAATGTATATATACTTTATAAGTATATATAATTGTTTAGCACATATATAATATGTGGCAAAGTGTTCACAACTGTTCCATTGAGGTGATGTATGTATGAGCATTTGTTGTCTTATCTTTTTCATTTTTCTTTATGTTTAAAATTTTCCATTAGAAAAAGTTAGAAAAAAACAATAAAATCAAAATAACAACATAAATTTAATGTGAGGAAGGATATTATTTTACTAAAAATAAATCATGCTTTTTTAGGATGACCAGTTGGATGCCAGCTCTTACTGCTGTTTTAATTTTTAGGTGCAGCATGCCAATAGAACTCAGAGTCAAGCAAAGACTCAATTTTCCAACTACTTCCTCCACCCAAACTATTGTCAAACCTTTCTATAGGGCATTATGAAATTGTTTGCCTTCTCTTGGCTTGATGCCAATATTGACATATAAAATCTTCCTGTCCTTTTATAACTTCCATGAGATATAGTAATACTTGGTGCAAGTATGATCATGAACGGAAACATAAATTCCAGCCTGATGTGACTGATAGCACTCGGTCATAAGATGGTCATGTAGGTAATCCAGGGTGACAACATTGATGGTTGCCTTCTCTCAGGTAATGACACTTGTGATTCTAGCATATCAGCACACTGAGTTTAGCACTGTGCCTGCTTTAATAGTCACTTTCCCGAATTTCCTTGTTGCTAAGCATGGCATATGATTTAGTTCTGGCTAATTTGAGATGGAAGCAAAAGACATTCATCAGGTGGGGCTTCTGACAACCTTGGTACAAGAGATATACTTGGAGAGCATGTAGCCTCAGTCCTTTACCTTGTCCCTTCCTTTCTTCCTAACTAAAATGGAAATGCAACAGCTATCATACAGTTGTGAAGATAAACATCCCACAAACTATTACTAAAGTAATGGAGTCAAAAGATGGAAGGAACCTATGTCTTTAATGGCATCCTTTAACAGCTCCATATGCCATAGACTGCCTTTGTCAGGCTTCTTATTACATAAGGAAAAATAAACTCAGGTGTTTAAGCCAATGTTCATGGACTTAACTTGTAAATAAATTAATTCAGAATATACTAATGTGAGATGTTTAGATTATCATATGTGGAATGAACGTAGTTGCAAAAATTGTTAACAAATATTAGCAAATACAGTTCAGCAATATGTAAGATATATATTTATATATATAATATAACTGAATTGGATTTATTACAGGGAAGCAAGGCTGGTTAAATCAATTAATGTAATCCATTTATTAACAGTCTACAAAGAAGAAAAATTATATGATCACATCAGTTGATGCAGTAAAAACATTGGAAAGAATTCAATACCCATTCATGATAAATACACTCAGAAAATAAGGAATAGAGGAAACTTCATCAATCTGATAAACCTACAGCTAACATCATACTTAATAGTGAAAGATTGAATGCATTTCTCCAGACACTGGGAACAAGGCAAGGATGTCCACTGTTATTCAACATACTACTGGAAAATCTAGCCAGGTCAATAAGTCACGAAAAGGACATTAAAGGCCTATAGATAAGATAGGTAGAAATTAAATTATCTCTACTTGTGAGCGACATATTTGTCTATGTAGAAAACCCTGATAAAAGAAGGCAAAGAAGACTAACTAAATGGAAACATATATATATAGTGTTTAGGGGTTGTAAGACTCAACATTGAAAAGATGTCAATTCTCTCTGAATAGACATACAATGCATTTCTGATCAAAATCCCAGCACAACATTTTATAAACAAGATTATCCTGAAATTTATATGGAATGCCAAAGGAACTAATATAGCTATTCCATTTAAATCCCAAATATTCTGGCACCAGTGACTGTACTGTAATAAAATTTTGACACTAACCACCTGGAATTGGCATAGACCTCACTAATTAAAGGTCATGGTCCCCAATAAAACTGCTCCCACTTCAGTTACCAGCTACAAGTCAGGTCCTAGGACACCTGCATTTCTGACCAACTGGCTACAAATCTGGGGGTTCCCATGACCTCCTCTCATTTGATAATTCACTAGCATTACTCAAAGAACTAAGGAAAATTATACACTTATGATTACAATATTATTATAAAAGGTACAAACAGCCAGATGAAGAGACACATAGGACAGGTCTGGAAGGAAATGGGAAACTTCTGTGTCCTCTTCCTGTATGACCAGAGCACATCACTCTCCTGGCACATCAGTGTGCTCACCAACCAGGATCTTCCCTGAATTCCAGCATCCAGAGTTTTTACTGGAGTTTCATTATGTATTGAATCATTGGCCATGTGCTTAAACTCAATCTCTAGATCCCTGTTGACTTCCTCTGATGTTGGGCTGATATCTGTGTGGCTCAAAGTCCCAACCTTGTAATCACATGGTTGGCTCTCTGGTAATGAGCCCCCATTCTGAGCCATTTCCTCTCTTAGCATAAACTGATGTGAAATCTTAAAGCTCATGAATAACAGATACTCTTATTATTTGAGGAATTTCAAGGATTTAATTTATCTTCCAGGAACCAGGGACAAATGCTAGTCAAATTCTTTGTTATATAATAATAGCTAAAATAATTTTGAAAAAGTGAAGAGAGGAAGGAACCACTGTGTTTTCAAGACTTATTATATAGCTACTATTATTAAGATTATGTGGTACTGGTAAGGGAATAAACATGCAGAACACTAGAACAAAATAGAGAACCCAGAAATAAACTCACACAAATACGGCCAACTGATTTTGACAAGGAAACATTTTTGAGAAAGAATATAGATAAATAGGAAAAATTCTTCAGTGCCCAGATTTGATGAAGAGCTCTTAAACATGACACCAAAAGTGAATTCACTAAGGGAAAAATGAACAAATTGAACTTTGAAATGAAAAGCCTTGGCTGCAAAAGATGCTGTTAAATAGATGAAAAGATAAGCTACAGACTGTGAGAACACACTTCAAAACCACACCACATTTCCAACAAATATTGGAAATTATCTAGAATATAAAAAGATCTCTCAAAACTCAACAGTGAAAAATAAGAAAATAGGTGGAAGACATAAAGAGAACTCACTGAAGAGCATATAAAAATGGTAAATTAGCACAGAGAAGATTCTTGCCACCAGTAGCCATTTGGGAAATGCAAATGAAGGTCACAATGAGATACAATTATACACCTGTCAGAAAGACTAAAATGAAAAATAATGACAACACCAAATGCCAGCAAGGATGCAGAAAGCCTGAGTGTTTTATGTTTTGCTGGTGGAAAGGTAAGATTGTACACACATTCTGGGAAAGTTTGGTGGTTTCTTAAAAAATGAAACACATACTTTTCATATTATCTGGCATTTATACTCCTAGGTGTTTATTCCAGAGAAATTAAAACTAATGTTCACACAAAAAACACGTACACGATTGCTCACAGTAACTTTATTTGTAATCATAAATACGAGAGTCAACAAAAATACCACTGAAGGTAATGGTTAAGCAGTGTGGGGCATCCAACCACACCATGGAATATTGCTTAGTGATACCAAGGAATGAGGTATCTATCCATGAAATGTCTGGAAGGGATCTCAAGGGCATTATGTTGAGGACAAAGCCAATCTCAAAACATCACATACTCTATGATTCTATATATATAACATTCTTAGAATGACAAAATTATGTAAATGGAGGACAGATTAGTGGTTGCCAGAGTTGAAGGATGGTGGGAGGGGAAGCTGTGAAGGAGTAGTACTAAGGATGTCTTTGTGAGGCTGAGGCTGGAATAGTTCTGTGGTAGTTAATATGAATCTACACATGTAGCTCTGGCTGGGTAGCTCAGTTGGTTTGAGCATTGCCCCAAGATACCAAGGTTGCAGGCTTGCTCTCCAGTCAGTGTACACAAAAATCAACCAATGAATGCATAAATAAGTGGACCAACAAATCAATGTTCCTCTCTCTCCCTTCCTTTATCTCTCTAAAATCAATAAATAAAAATTAAAAAAATAAAAATATTTAAATATCTATATGTAATAAAAATGACAGAGCTATAAAATTCTTGATTTTATATTGCTTTATAGTTATGCAAGATGTTACCATGAGGAAAACTTGGGTGGAGGGTACCTGGGATTTCTCTATACTACCTTGCATTTTACTGTGAGTTTGCCATTATTTCAAAAGTGAAAGTAAAGGAAAAATGGTGGCAAAATAAAGACTTCTTCAGAAAAAAAAATTAGAATAGAGTGCGTGGACCTCCTTGCTCATCTCCATATACCTCATAGACCTCCTAGGCCCACAACTTCTGTGATTCTCAATTTGAGAATCACAGAGGTGGGTGGTGGTGGGGGAGGAGGGGAGGGGGGCTAGGATTAAGTCCTATTAAGTGCAGATGCTATCTGGTTGAAGTTCTGATGAAGTTTGCAGGGCTTGTGGCAGAGGAAGGCTCCTAGTCATAAAAAGGACAAATAATATAATGTTTCTTGCTTTCTCTCTTCTAGTCTCTTTCACCCAAACACTTGAGTACATTATGCATCAGATGCTGTTGAGCACTGAGGATGTGGTGATGAATAAGGTGGAGCCTGCTCCTTAGAGGGACAGATAATAAGGCAGAATAAGTACTGTGGGGTTTCAGAGCAAAGTCACTGGCCCAGCTGGCAGAGCTGGCGAGGCTTCCTGGAAGGCAGGACTCTTGAACTGGGTCTAGAAAGATGAGCTAGAACCAGTTAGGCAATGAAGGAGATGCTGGTCAGGCAGAGGGAACAGCTTGTACCAAGGCCTGGAGTGAAGGGTCAGCAGGGAGTGCTGGGTTGGTTGAGCCCGGGAGTGCAGGGAGAGAAAGATGCAGAGGCAGGACGGGTTGGCAGAAGGCTGCATATTAATCTAATATATTTGGAATTTATTCTAACATTTGGGAAGCAGTGAAAGGCAGGAGAGTGGCATAGTCAAAATAACAGTGAAGAGGGCAGGTTGGAGGGGATGGACCAGGATTTAACAAGCAGGGCAATGCAGATGAACTGGGAGGCTTGAAGGAGGCACAGGGAAAAGGGTTCAGAGGGAGCCAGTCTTGGGGGCCAGAGTTAACCAGGGCTGTGTGGACACAACACAGCTATAATGGTTTTAGAAACAGGCCAGACCCCTCCAGGAAATACTGGAACACACTTCCTTCTGGCTGCCAAACTGTCTCTGCCTGGACCTTGGGGCAGAGAGGGCACAGCCCTGGGCTACAGCATAGTATCCTTTAAGCTCCTGGGTTAAGAGCTCACTCACTGCTTAGGAATGTCTTATTTCTGCAGATGACTTGAATGAGTGTCAGGCTTTTTGAATGGGTATGTCAGGATGTTTCTGCAGGGACCTCCCCACCCACCAGGGAGCTGCAATTGCAGATAATAAAAAACTCAGGTATAGGTACCACAACTAGAGTTACAAGGCAGTTGCTTTCCTCCATAGGGGTCTATGGGGCTGGCCAAAAAGTTTATTTGTTTTTTTTCCATAAGGTAGTTCTAGTATCCCTTAGTTGTCTTTAACTTCTCGAACTAATTTTGTTAGATTGTATTGTGACAGCTGTCATATCAGCATGCATTAAAAAACTTATCAAAATTGAATTTTTGTGTAGCCATTTTATTTTTGAAAATGAAAGAAACTATGTGACATTTTCAGCATGTTGTTATTTCAAGAAAGGTAAAAGTGAAACTGAAACACACACACACACACACACACACACACACACACACGAGTTGTGGAGTGTAAGGAGAAGGTGCCATGTCTAATCGAACATGTCAAAGGTGGTTTGTGAAGCTTCATGCTAGAGATTTCTCACTGGATGATTGATACTCCATGGTCAGTAGACCATTTGTTGATAGTGATCAAATTGAGGCATTAATTGAGAACAAACAATATTATACCACATGGAAGATAGCTTACATACTCAAAATATCCAAATCAATAAAGTTATTGGTGAAAATGAATTTTGTTTAATGGAAAAAACTAAACAGACTTTTTGGCCAACCCAATATATTTGTATGTCTATAATTCAAAGCCAATTCAAAATATTGATCCTTGTTCAGTTTTTTCTCCAATTTGTAGAAGTTTGGACAAGAAGTAGCACTTCTTTGTGTTATAGATGATCACTTACTATGGGTTGCCTATAGAGTATTGTCTGTCTCCTTCCAGATGGAAGACTCCTGCCCTCAGGGACTTGTTGCATTCTCTCCTGAGGGTTTCCAGTGTCCAGGACTACCAGCTCAGTGCCCAGTGCATGCTGATAGGCACAGATTCATTCTCAACAGCCTTTGTTTCTGCTCTGACTGGCTGGCAGTGCTTGGGCCTTGTTGTACTATACAAAACATCTCCTTGCTTTATGTTTGCAGTGGGGTTTGTATAAGCTGTTTATATATATATATATATATATATATATATATATAAGCTATATATTGTGATATATACAGGATGGTATTTAGAATCCTAACAATGGCTTCTCCCTTCAGCATTTTCTGTTACCCACTACCCAGCCTGTTTCAAACAGATGAGCTCTCTGCTTTTATTGCCTCAAGGAATGAACTTCTGAAAAAGCCTGGACCTGTTTATTCAGCTAGTAGACTGGGGACAGTGCCTGATGAGTTATTCTAGAGCAGATCTTCCTCTTATCAAATCAGAAAGCTATTCTTGCCCTGGTTGTTCTGGCTCAGTGGGTTGGGCATCAGCCTGTGAACCCAAAGGTTGCTGGTTGGATTCCCAGTTAGGACACATACCTGGGTTGAGGACCGAGTCCCTGACTGGGGACATGGGAGAGGCAACTGACTGATGTTTCACACATTGTGTGAGATTGATCTCACACATTGATGTTTCTCTCCATCTCTTTTTCCCTCCCTACTCCTCTCTAAGAAATAAATAAAAATCTTTTGAAAAAAAACACACAGCTATTTTTATGGTGGAATTGTGGGGAATCAGAGAAGGAGAGAATGTTGACACTTCCAGGTTCTTGAGAGGTGCCCTGGCTCTGCTGTTGGGACCAATACCCATGAACAGGGAGAGTGAGAAAAATCTCAGCAGGTTTAAGAAAATCTGAGGACAGAATACGGCAGTCATACAGAAGGTAGGAGGATCTCTGCCATCCCATATGGGTGATGGGCCTAAGGAAGCCTCAGAAAGTTATAACTATGGCCCCACCATGGAAGGAGAAGAAAAATGATTCCTTATGTTTGCCCAACAGCCTGAGAGGCCACCAAAGTTGGGTGTTCCAAAACTGAGTCATGAAGGATGTTTCTCTCCTGCCCTGGGACAGACATGTGATGCAAATATGTGGGTGACCCATGGTTTCCAGACTGGAGAGAGACAGGAGGAGCACACTAGGTGGATAGAAGTGGCCAGAAGATAAATGTGAGGATCTGGGCCTTTAAGTCTGGAAACATGGGAACCAAGGGCAGTAGTGACCTGACAGTGAAATAAGAATTTGAGAGAGGAGTAAAGGAAGTCAATTATTTCTTCATAGCCAGAACTGTGGGTTGAGATCTACCCCATTACTATAAATGCACATTTTGCATTCTTTTTTTTTAATTTAAGGAAGCATTGTTTTGGGGGCAGAACCCACTGAATTGGGCATTGTTGGATGTTTACTTAGAATGAACAAAAACTATCATTATGTTGTGTCCTGCTCTGTAAAATATAAAATGCAAGAAACATGATTTCATTGCAAGAGTATGCTGGACACCTGCACTCTGTGAATGTGTGTCTGTCTGCTCCAATGCACCCAACACCCAGAGGTCCCCCAGCCAGAGCTCAGCCATGTCCTCAGTGCTTTCATCAGCTTCCAGGGGCCATGAGCAAGGCTGGGGTGGTAGAAGCCATCTCTAGAATAAAGGTCATCAGGAAATAAGTGAATTAAGCATGGCCAATGACTTATAAAACCATCATATCACACTCGTGTTTACCAAAGCAAATGTGAAAGAGAGAGGAGATGACAAGGGGGGCGGTCTATGAGAAAAGACAAAAAGGCAGGCAACTTGGAACAAATGCAGCTTGCCCATTTATGAGACACCAGCTATCGGTAGGTTTCATACTCTTGAGTCTTGAACACCTTCCCTGATCTTAGGTGGACTACTCTGAGAACCAGATTCAGTGAAGATATCCAGCATACATTTAATAAATACCGGATCTGTGCCTGGACTCATGGAGGACATGGGGGTCAGAGCCTATCACATCCAGTCCTTGCCACCCAGAAACCTCAGTCAGAAGTTGTGGTTCTCAAATGGGGAACCATATGATAGAACCATAGGCATGGAAACATGGAAGAGACTGACAGCTGTAAGAGGAGAGAAGGGAGGTGGGCACTGGTTGAAAGAAGGGGAAGGGATAAGTTGAAGAACATGTATGAATGACCCATGGATATGGACAATGGTACAGGGATTGACCATAGGAGTTGGGGGGAGAGGCTGGGTGGAGAGGGAAAAAATGAAAAAATTGGGACAACTATAGTAGCATAAATAAAATATTTAAATTAAAAATAAAAATAGAAATTTAAAAAACCTATGAGCATCATGTACACTCAAAGGCAAGCACAATTCTGTGCAGGAGGTTGTCATTTCTCAAGTTGGAGTCTGAACGATTCTTCCCTACTAAGGAGCATAACCTCCTTCCCAAACTCTGGTCATCACTCGGCCAGGAGAAACACAGTAGATACACCCTCACTAACTGTCAGAATTAGAAATTGGGTCCCAGAGTGCCTTCCCCCTAATATTACAGAATAACTTTTGGGCAAGCACAAGATTCTGGGGAGTGCAGTGGAGGGCCACTTAGCCCTGTCTAAGTGAGATGGGTTGAAGAAGGCTCTCTAGAGAAGTGCCATATGAATGGATCTGAAGGACAAGGAGGGCTTGTCAGGTAGCAGATAAATATTATGAGGGAAGGAGAATTGGGCAGTGTGTGCATATCTTTAGCAAGAACGCATTAAAAGTCCCAGCATATATCAGGGGCCTGTCTGAGTTGGTCAGATCCTCTTAATCCAGGTTGTTATTTGCAGACACAAGAACACTCAGGGGGTGAAACATGCAGCTGGGCTCACAATTAGACTTCAGGTATATACAATGAACTTGAGTAGAACATGCAGGAGGAAAAGATAGAAAAAGAAAAATTCATCATGAGGAAAAAAGAAGAAATCTGTTATAAGGTGTAAGTGGCTTTGGGCAGAGCTCCAGTTGCTCCATATGCTAAGATACATTTGATGTTGTCAGTCTATTTAATTTTAGCCATTTTGGGGGAGTGTGTAGTGTTAGCTCATTGTGATTTTAATTTGTATTTTTCTAAAGACTACTGAAGTTTAGCATCTTCTCATGTGCTATTACCATCCTTTTTGGTAAAGATTAATCTCTTCAAATCATTTGCTTATTTTTTTGTTGTTTTTTAGTGCCTTGTTTGCCTTCTTGTTACTGAGTTACAACAATTGTTTATATATCCTGGATACGAGTCCTTTGACAGTTGTAAGTGTCAGAAGTAGTTTTTATATGAGTGAATTACTCTTCATTTTCATAATGATATCTTTGGAAGAGCAGACTTTCAAAAATTTTAAGAAGTTCCACTTATCAACTTTTAATGGTAGCTCAATATTCAAATATAGATATACCAAAATTTAGAAATTTAACTTGCTTAACCAGCTCATGCTTGGAAATTTGGGCTGTGTCCACCTTTTCAGTATTTTATTTGTTCAAAGGAATATCACTGTACTTAAAACTGTGTTTTAAGGATAGTATCAGATGTATCTCAAGAGACAGCATTTGTAAGGTTTTTGTTTTACACCCTGGAATGGTTTTCCTAAAGGACAGTTCATATCTTGTCAATGAAGCCCAGTTTCAAGTAACTGGCCAGTCCTCTTAGTATCCCATAGCTTGTTAATTTGTTTATAAATAAATAAAACCTCAGAAATGCTTAAAAACATACATGTGCAATACTGTCCTACACTTTGTTTAATAAACCATTTTTTTGTCCATAGATAAAGGTAATTGCCCTGGCTGGTGTGGCTCAGTGGATTGAGTATTGGACTGCAAAGCAAAGGGTCGCCAGTTCGATTCCCAGTTGGGGTACATGCCCGGGTTGCACGCCAGGTCCCCTGTAGGGGACATGTAAGGGGCAACCACACATTGATGTTCTCTCTTCTTTCTCTCTCCCTTCCCCTCTCTCTAAAAATAAATAAATAAATAAATAAATAAATAAATAAATAAATATTTTTTAAAAAGAAGATAATTATAGTAAATTTACAGTGAGCATTCCCAGAAGCTGAAATCTCATTTCTAAAGGAACTTAGCAGTGATTTATTGAAAGAGTGCTGGGCAAAGTGTGCTTTTCTGAAACTCTAATTACCCATCTGTGAAGCTGGCAAAGGTCAGCCTACTGTGTCTCACCAGCAAAGACGCCACAAACCAGATTAAGAGACACTGTTCCTGACCCTTAGAACAGGATGTCTTAACAGTAACTACCATTTACCCAGGCCACTATATCCTGGCTATGTTTAATCTTCAACAATTGCCTTGCCTGCTATTATTGTTCCATTTAGAAGGAGCAGGCAGTGACTGGCCCAAGGTCACATGATTGATAACAATAGAGCCATAAACTTGTGGTATAAAGCCTATGTAGTTGTCATTTTCTTCGCCTACTACCTTCTAGCCATACCACAGAACATACACAGGTCACTAAAAGTTTAAAGACATTTTGGATGAACACAGAGAAGTCAGTTATATAAGAATTTTTTTTTCTTTTGGAGAGAATTAATTTGCTGGTGGCAAAAGGGAGTACCTGGGTTTTGCTGGAAGCCTTGGAAACATCCTGGAGCCAGGTGGTGACCCCATGACTGGCCAGATTACTCCCGTAGGGCATGGTTAAACTGGATCAAGACTGGAGCTAAACATCTGGGTCTGTAGGTTTGGAAGCCAGGAGGTATAAAGTCTGGGGACATGTCTCCTTTCAGAAGGCCCTCTGGAGGGTCACTTTCCCATCTCTGTAAGGATCCCATAAAGGATGGCTGGAAAGGCCTAGAGAATGGACAGGTGATGTGTCAGTACCAGCTTAAACAGCAACTGTGAACTGCACGACTATAGCCTCCTTTCCTATCTTTACTCTTTAAAAAAGAAAAAGATTTTATTTATTTTTTGAGGGAGGGTGAGGGAGGGAGAAAGAGAGGGAGAGGAGAGAAACATCAATCGGCTGCCTCCCACATGCCCTGACTGGGGACCAAACCAGTGACTCCTCTCCTTGCAGATTGATGCCCAACCAACTGAGCCATACTGGTCAGGGCTCCCACCTTTAATCTTAACTCCTATCCCCCAACTTAGGTGCTTAGATATTCCAATTTGCCTAGGGCAGTCCTGGTTTATGTCTACTGGCCAGGTATAACTATTTTTATCCCCTTACATTCAAAACTGTCTGAGTTTAGATAGTCTATATTAATTCAGATGGACCAGGTGGAGACACTCACGAGAAACTCTAACTTAAAGCTCCATTAGAGTTGTCTTGAGAAGGACATTTTATGATAATATATTAGTCATGACCCTGTAGATTGCAAGTGACTTGAAATTGACTTTAGCAAGAAATATCATTATGTCTGTCTCTCTGCCTCTTTTTCTTTCTCTGTCCCAGTCTCTCTAACTCTCAACTCTTGATGATTTTATCCTGTCGGCAGGATCTTTAACATGGTGGGCAAACTTGCCTCTGGAGACTCAAGACTCACATCCTCATATTTTAACAACTCTAGCAGAAAGAGGAACTTCTGTGTCCTAAAAGCATGCATCTCTACAAATCCAGGGAGGGTTCTCAGTGGCTCTGCTTGGGTCATGCATTTATCTTCAGGCCAACTGTTATAGTTGTGGTGAATGGCTCACCTATGGTATGTGCACATCATGGTACAAAGGACAAGGCTGCCTCGAATCACATCAAACAAGGAAGGAGTTCTTAAGAAAAGGAGGACAATTAGCTGGGCAGACCAAATTTGTAGCATTTGCCATCTACTATACAGCCACCATTTACAGTCATTTCTAATATTCCAGGGGCTTTATATACCTGTATATTGTTCTTTATTTGCACAGTAATCTAAAGAGTGTCATTTACTTCTCCCCCCATATTGCAGAAGAGGCTGGAACAATTTAAATAATGTCGACAAATATAGAAAAGTGGTAAATGGAGGAGCTGACTTGACTCCATGTTGGTGTGCCCTTCCCACAATATCATGGCGGCATTTTACACGTGAGAGGGAGTGAGGATAATTTGGGCTGGGGGGCGGGCAGCCCTTCATGGACACCATATAACACATATGCTGCCCTGAAATCATACCTTTGGAAAGAGAAATTCCCTTCTGGTTCTGCCTGTAAAAGTCTTCTGCATCTTTTCTGTCTCTGTGAGAGATGACACCCAAGGATCCAGACCACAGTGTGAAGCAGGTCTGTTCCAAGCTGCAGCTGGCTAGGTACTGAATGATGTCAGAACAGGAGCCTCCAGCTGTCTGCTATTGGGTATAGCTGTGTGCTCCAAGTCTTCAGCTATAAAAGAATAGCAAAAAGTCTTACTGCCGTTGAATGCAGGATTATCCTGACAGTTAAGAGTATAAAAAAAAAAATCTCGCTCTGTCAAACAGAATGATGATGATGATAGCCATAATATAATGCTGGTTCAGAGCCTCTTTCTCAATTCTTGAAGAATAGAAGAAAAACATGGGATGGTGCTCTTTTCTCTCCATGGGAAGGGAAGACTGCCCTTTGTTTGACTAAGTTCTTCATGGTTTGAAAAATCACTTCCCCAGACTTCACAGTTCAGACGTGCAGGCACAGCACACACATTCTCCCCTATGCTTTCTCTTTCTACTTCACCACATTGTGGTTGCCCAGCTAGAGTCTTGGATGACAGTTGTCTCATTTCAATAAAAATATTTGTATTTTTAGCCCTGGCTGGTGTGACTCAGTCGATTGAGTGCCGGCCTGGGAACCAAAGGGCTGCAGGTTCGACTCCCAGTCTAGGGCACATGCCTGAGTTGCAGGCCAGGTCCCCAGTTGGGGGCACTTGAGAAGCAACCACACATTGATGTTTCTCTCCCTCTCTTTCTCCCTCCTTTCCCCTCTCTAAAAAATAAATAAATAAAATCTTTTTAAAAAGGAAAAATAATTTGTATTTTTAATAGCATTTATTTCTGATTACACACAAATATGTAAAATTTGAAAAACAAAAAAGAAAAGAAATAATCCCTCACTCCAAATTGCTCCACCCAGAAATTCCAATACTCAACACATTTGGATAGCAGTTAACACTATATTGTTATACAATTTAATATCCTGTATTATTTTAATAATACATTATGGCACTTCACCATCATAAGAAACTCCATGAGCATTATTGTTTTGATAAACAGTTCATGTATGTTTATACTGTAGTTTAGTTAATCACAGGTGGAAATAGGCCTTTTGCTGATGTCTGGGGGTGGGCTGGATAGATGGGCCTAGGGGTATCTGCTGTGGAGAGCTGGAAGCATGCAGGGCTCACAGGCTGGACTGCTGAAGAGGCAGAAGAAAAGGGAGGCCAGTAATGCACTCTATATTTGCTTGTCTGCCATTTCTTTTGGTCTCAACATTTAAGGGATCTGTTAGGCACCAGGCTGCCTCCCTGTTCTGTCAATGCTGACTTCAGGTCTTCAACATCACCCCTTCAAAGAGCCTCCAGTTGCTCCCTACATGGGGATGTATCCCTGGAAGGAGCTACATTGAACCCACTGCTGTTTCTGCGGTGAACCTAGGGCTGGTACTTGGCGCTCAGAAATGTTTGCAGACTGAGAGAGTGAGCAAGCATGATTGACAATAGCTCACACTTGTATGCTTTCAATTTTTTACAATTATAATAAATCTGATTAACACCTGTATTATTAAAGCTTTTCTAAAATTTTGAATTTTGTCATAGACTTGAGATTCTAGAGTTGAAGAATGTAGATATTTTGATGATCCTTAACACATATTGCAAAATTGCTTTTCAGAAATTCTGTATCAGTTACACTCTCAGAAGTAGTATGTGAGAGTGTCTGTCTCTGTTTTTTTTAAATATATTTTATTGATTATGCTAGTTGTCCCATTTTTTTTTAAGATTTCATTTATTTATTTTTTTTAAAGAGGAGAAGGGAGGGAGAAAGAGATAGAGAGAAACATCAATGTGTGGTTGCCTCTGATATGGCCCCCACTGGGGACCTGGCCTGCAACCCAGGCATGTGCCCTGACTGGGAATCAAACCTGTGATGCTTTGGTTCGCAGCCTGTGCTCAATCCACTGAGCTACGCCAGCCAGGGCTGTCTCTGGTTTTAAGTAATGTAATTTAAAAAATGATTTTGCTAATTTGATGAAAGTGGGGTCAGGAATCATATCTCACTGATTTAACTTTTTCCCCTCCCATAAAACTGAATTTTAAAAACCTATTTATTGACCATATGCATCTCCAATTTTGAGAATTGTCCATTTGTACCATCTACCCATCCATTTATATAAGTGGAATCTTTTTTTCAATATTTTATTTATTTATTCTTTTAGAGAGGGAAGAGAGGGAGAGAGAGAGATAGAGAGAGGGGGGGGGGGGAGAGATGGAGAGAAACATCAGTGTGTGGCTGCTAGGGGCCATGGACTGCAACCCAGGCATGTGCCCCGACTGGGAATCAAACCTGTGATGCTTCGGTTCACAGCCCGCGCTCAATCCACTGATCTATGCCAGCCAGGGCTATAAGTGGAATCTGTTTTTTTTTTTTTTTTTAAAGCTTCTATTGTTGGTTCATTCTTTTTTTTTAATATTTTATTTATTTATTTTTAGAGAAGGAAGGAAGGGAGAAGGAGAGAGAGAGAAACATCAATGTGCGGTTACTGGGGGCCATGGCCTGCAACCCAGGCATGTGCCCTGACTGGGAATCGAACCTGCGATGCTTTGGTTCGCAGCCCGCGCTCAATCCACTGAGCTACTCCAGCCAGGGCTATAAGTGGAATCTTAATGTTTTCCTTATGAATTGTAAGAGTTCTATTTGATTTAAAAAATATTTTCCTAGTTTCTTACACTTCAATTTTTTATGCCATATTTCTTTTCAAAATGGAAATAGCTGTGTTTTTTTTACCCTAATAGTAAAGACAATGGGCTACAATGGTAAAACAAACAAACAAACAAACAAACAAACAAACAGCCCTGGCTGGTGTAGCTCAGTGGATTGAGCATGGGCCTGCAAACCAAAGAGTTGCCAGTTCGATTCCCAGTCAGGGCACATGCCTGGGTTGTGGGCCTGTTCCCCAGTGGGGGCGTACGAGAGGCAACCACACATTGGTGTTTCTCTCCCTGTCTTTCTCCTTCTATTCCACTCTCTCTAAAATTAAATAAATAAAATCTTTTTAAAAATCCTCTAATTAAAAAAAATAAACACTGTAGAAAATCACACAGAAGAAAGTAGAAATCTCCTACATTGCTATCCTTGGACTTGTATTGACATTTTGACATTTCTGGAACATTTCCTTCCAAACTTTTACCCAGTGTATTGATGGTATTTCTTGAACTTTAAGCATTTTAATTTTTATGTAACACCAAGTTAGCATTTTTGGCTTCAATATATCTTCCAGTGCTTTTGTGCTTAGAAAAGTCTTTCCAATTTAGAGATAAAAAAAAAGAATTACCTTCTTAATAATAGAGCTGTATTTGTTTTTGCTTATGAAGGCATTAGAGAATATTACAGAACATTTGGGAAATTAAGAGAAAAAAAGTCAGCCATGATGGCTTGACCTTAGCACATCTATTTCCTTTGTACATAGTTCTTTTGAGTCTTTGGTCATGAACATTTATATTTATTTTTATGTGGTTGCAAGGATAATGCATGCACAATTTATCTTCTTTCACTAAGTATACCATAAGCATTGTTTTTATGTTACTACATAATCTCTGTAATCATTGTTTAAAGTGATACTCTAATGGCCCCTCTTGTCATTGTGCCATCTAGCTGACCCTATGCTGCTGAAAACCATGGAAGTTGGTTCCATTACTGTCAAGTGATATTTCAAAACACCAAAGAGCAGCAGCAGCACAGCAGACTCTCCCACTGTTCCTGGGGCTGACTGTAATAGGATTTGACTTCTGATCATCCCCTCTTTTCCTCAGAGGAGTGCTGGAAGAAATTGCTCTTGGAGAGTGGTTAGAAAAATGACAAATATAAAATGAGGAGGATAAAGACTAGAAATGAGAGCATGTCATGTTTTTAGGAGAAAGCTGCCTTGAAACTGAGGCTGTACTATTTAGGTTTTGTTTTTGTGACTCACACATCAGGTATGAGCTTATAATAATAATTTTGACAAAAACACTTTTCATTCAGGTGTGCTTGGTGCTTTTTCTGGGAAGCAGTTCAGTGTATTGACTGAGGGCTTAGTGCAGGAGGGCCTGGGTCTGAATCTCTGATTACCTGATGTGACCTTCAGCAGCTGCAGAGCCTCAGTCTGTCTTTCTGTAAAATAGGAATAATAGGCCAGGATCAAGATTCCCACTTACAAGTGCTGAGCAATAATAGGAGGAACCAGGAGTATCCAGAGAGACTACCAGGGGCCCACCAGGCAGAGGGAAGAGAGAATGGCTGTGGAACCCAGGCTGAAACTCTTATTCTTGAGGGTGTTTCTCTGCTTGTATAAGGGGGCTTGGCTTAAGGTCTACAAGAGTCCATCCTGCTCTCAAGGACCCCTGTCCTGGCTCCTGTCCACACACTGGACCTGTCTAGGTCTTGTCATTCTCAGCAGGGCCTCCAGGACACCTGTCTCCATTCAACTCAGCCCATAGTCCCTGAGAAAATGACCACCGCGGCAAAGAGCTGTGGCATCCTTCACAGCCCTGACATGATTTGGGGGAGTGGTGGGGATGGTATACATACAGGGTGGGGAAAAAGCAGGTTTGCTGTTGTGACTATGTGAAACGCAGTTTATTCTTGTATTATTATTATTTATTAATTATTGCATTATTTTCCATATGAAGAACTGTAAACCTACTTTTGCCCCCCCCTATTTATTCATGTTGAATAATTGTCATTGGTCTTTTGGCAAAGCTGGTTAGCAGTAAACTTATCTTCTCTTTGAGTACTGATCCTTTATCATTTTTCTTCCATCAAGCAAGAGGAAACACCTAGGGTATAGTGGTTGAAACCTGAGAGTTAAGAGCTGGTTCCTGGACTCTCTGTGCTTCATTTGTAAGATAAGAATAACACTTTTATTATATTAAAATGCATTTTAATAATAGCACTAACTCATAGGGCTCTTATGGAGACTGGACGAGATAATACCTGTCCAGGAGGCACCTAGGAAAGTGCAAGCCTACAGTGAGCGCTCACTAACGTTAGGTAGTTATTATAATAAAATAGCTCTTGGCAAACTGGAAGACTGAGCGCCTGGTTGGCGTGGGACTAGGCGCCTGGGACAGAGGCGTGAACATGTCCGGGAGGCATCAGAGAACCCAGGCGGAGACCGGTGAGTCTGCAGGCTCCGAGGAGGCTGAGAGTGGAGCGCAGGGCCACAGAAGCCGGGGGAGACAGGGGGCTCCTGGATTCCAGGGGCAAGCACCAATCGCCGCACGTTATCTCTGCTTTTTGAAAGCATCTTGCTACGTCATCTGGCCTCCTTTCCTGGGCTGCGGGAGGTAACTAATGGAGAGGAGAACCGGGCCCACGGCGGCGCGAGACCCACGACTGTCATATTAGTCCTCGTCCAGGGAGTCCCGCTCCGGGAAGCCCAGCGCACATGCGCGCCGCTCTCTCCAGGCGGGCTGAGTGGTTCCCGCGCCTGAGAGGCCCTTTAAAAGGCAGTGTCTCGTCGTGCCGGGTTGGCTGGGGGTGCTGACCGCCCCCGCAGGCTCGGCCCCTCCTCTCCTCTCCAGTCCCCACCTCCATCCCTTCTTCCTTTCCTCGTCCCCCGTCACGCTCCCTGCTGGCTTGTGGGCGCACGCTCCGCCTCCGCCAGTTGGCTCGGCTATCCAGTGCACCGCTTGGAGCCGGACCGGACCCCGGAGCCGGTGGCGGGGGCTGGGAGCTCGGCGCCCGACCGGGCGAGGCCCTAGGCGAGATGGCAGAGATGGGCAGCAAGGGGGTGACGGCGGGGAAGATCGCCAGCAACGTGCAGAAGAAGCTCACCCGCGCGCAGGAGAAGGTGAGCGAGCCGAGAACCCGCCGCGGCGCGGTTCCGGCCACCTGCCTCCATCCCGCCCAAGGGGCTGGTTCTCACCCGGGGTCGGGCGCTGTAACCTCCGGACAACCGCTGCCGTTGGTCTTCGGGGGTACACGGGCTGCGCTGCCCGGAGCTGTGGTCGCCTTCTGCGATCCGCGTCATCTGTCTTCCCCACCCCCCACGGCGGGCTGGAGAGAGCGCAGCTGTCTTCCCTTCCACCTCCCGGACCATTTTGTATTTTCGCCGCACGTCTGCGGAGAAACGGCGGCCCACGCTGATCTTGGGTGTTCGAGGTCCACGCTAACTCCGCCCTGGAGGCCGAGGACTCGGAGATTTGGGACGAGGTGGCGCCCCCGGCGGTTCAGGCCCCCAAGGGTGCTGCGGAGCAACAGCGCAGGGGGAGTTCCCTCCGCCCTGGTCGTCTGAGCAGTGCTGAGGGAATCCCGAGGGTGTCCCTGGGCCTAGGGGCCCGCGAGCTCGCTGCGGGTCTCTAGAGGCCCTCCTCCCACCCCCCTCTCCCTTTGTGTCCCGGCTGGCTGCCGGAGGATTGGTTTTCTTTTCCCGAGCGTACCCGCGGCCTGGAAGCTCTGGGGAATGAAAGGTTGCGTACCCATTGGGGGCTTCGCATTTCCTGAGGGTGGGAGGGGGCTTTTGGGACTCACTGTCGGGGTCGGGAGCCGACCGACCCGGAGGAGAGCGGCGGGCCTCAGGGTCGTGGAGGGCACCGCGGGGAAACTTGAGCCCTAGAGCTGGGAGCAACTGGCCACGGGCCGGGCCTAGAGCCCGGCCTCTCCCAGAGCCCTGGCTGTTTAGGAGATGTAGGACTGGGGGCGGCGGCCCCGCAGGCTCGGCCTTCTGCCCCAAGCCACCTCTGGTTTATTGCATTGTATTGTGCCAGCTGCTGACGCCACTTCCCCTGCCCACTCGGACTCTGAAATCTGAGATTGCAGAATTTGTGCTCCTGCCAGGTTGGCCCCTATCCTCCCCACCTTGGGTTCTGCCCCACGCCCTCAAGATGCGCGGACGAGTGAGCCCGGGGACTGACGGCCTTCCCTTGCAAGGCTTGTGGTTGTTTATAAACAATGATTTTTGCACAGCTGGGACCTGGGGGCTCCCTCAGGATTCAGCCACGTGATGGAGGAGGTGCACCGGCTAGAGCTTCCCCTTGCCTCCCGCACAGTCCAGCTGCTCTTCCTGGTGGTCCTGGGCTGAGGAGGTGAATGGCAGTGGGTGGAGGTGAGGGCGCTCAGCCAAATTGCAGATCGGGTCTGTCCCAGCTGCCCTCCCTACCCACCTTTCCGCCCTAGGCTTGAAGGACGGATTAGAGCGCTATAGATTGTCAGTGGGTGCTGGGAAGGCTTCAGCCTCCCAGGTTAGGGAGGGCAGATGCTGCTGCCCTTCCGGCCCCACCTCTCCCCTCCCCATTCCCTTTTTGTGACTGGATAATCCATCTAGGCGCCTGGAGGGGCTGCTCTGGGCCTAAACCTGCTTCCTGCTCCAAAGGGACCAGGAAGATGAATGGGAAGCAGAGAGCTGAAACCAGGTTTCCTGCCCCTACTCCACTGAGGTCCTGTTCCTTCTTGGCTTCCCTTGCTTTTGCTGTGTCCCGTTTGCTCTGGTTGCCTTGTCACTGTAGCAGCATCTTTCAGTAATTCAGGGGCAGTAGGCTTATATGAAGTGTCCCCTTCATATATGCGGTGATATTACTGGCCCCCCTGAGCTGCCACCCCTCTCTCTTTAGCCCATTTTGTGGCCACAGGCAGTTGGCTGACAGCTGGTCAGCTATCGATGCTGGCCTTGCACAATGGCTGGCCCTACCTGAGCTGGGACTGGAGCAGCTTAATGCTACTGGTGGGCAATGGTTAGGGTGTTGTCCCTCATCAAAAGCCAGAGCAGCACAACAGGCTTCCCGGCTGAGTCTCAGAAAGTAACCTTTCTTCTGTCCTCTCCCTTGTTAGCCCAGCTGGGTACCCCTTTCCAGGCAGTTTAATATGTTAACCCACCAGGACTTCTCCCCTCTCCCTCCTGCAGCTCAGAGTCTGTCACAACCTGAGTGACATTACCTGGCTGCCTCCTAGCACCTTCTGGTAGTGACAAAATCACATTGAACCCACTTTGTCAGTGGTCTCACAGGCACCCCTGTCCTTGTCCCACCTGTCAAATAAGTGAGCAATGTGGTGATTCTAGTTGTCCATTTGCCACAGGAGGACACTCTCTGAGCAGGGCCAAACAGTAGCTCAGTCCATTGGGACTTGGAGAGTGACAGTGTGGTCAAGGAAAGCTTGCTCTATGGTGCCTGTGGAGCCAGCTTTCTTGTCCCTCAGCTCAGAGTGTCTCTCCATATGTCCTGACTTGGCAACCCATTGACCAGCCTGCATCCATCACTGCTCTGAGTGCTTCCTGAGGGACAGGGCATTCATTTGGTCCCTGCGGGTCCTGAGTGACTGTTGATGAACAAACAAGGGTGTTTGGAGGCTCGGCTTGGGAGCCCTTACACTGACCTGTGGGTGGACTAGTTTGTGCTGTCTGTTCCTTTGCCTTCCCTTGTTTAGCAAATCCTGACTGGACATGTGTCCTGGGCCTGATCCTGGGCTGAACCCAGAAACAGTGGGGAGCAAGGTGTGTGTGGCTCTGGTTAGCGTGGAGCTATGGTCGTAAGGTCCTGTGGCCTCTGGGCCTGGTATGGGAAGAACATGAGAATGTATGGGAAGGGTCACCAGGGTCTGCCAGCCTGGCACCATTGCTGCTCACCTTCCAGCTCCCAGCTGCCCCCAGAATGCTTGGGGAGCAGAATGCATGCCTGGAGCTCAGACCCCAGGCGCCATGAGGTCATCTTCCCATTGTGTTTGGCTTCTTGGACCCTCTATAAATGACACTGTCCATTTTTGGGCCTAGTAGGGTGGTTGGGCAGAGCTAATTTAGGGTGGAGCTGGGTCAGATGACAGAGGATTAGAGAGTGTCTGGCTTGGCCCCTTGGGGGAGGAGATGGTTGGGGAAAAGGGACAGCTGGAGTGGGGGTGGAATCTGGCCTGCTTCCCGCTGAGGTTCACTGCCCAGGAGTCCTCAGAGATGGTGCATGAGGGTGGCTGGCCTTGAATTGGGAGTCTGGGCTGATGGTGACGGAGAAGGCCCTGTGGGAGTGAGTGGGTAAGCGTGTGTACTCTTTGTCTGGTTGGGAGGCCCCCCTGAGAGGGACAGGGTCTGGCACTGTCAGTGGACAGAAAGCCCTGGAATGCGGGAGCAGATGCTTCCTGGAGGGAAGGTGCAATGGCAGTTATTTATAGAAGCATGACACATGACCAGAGTGGCACCATGCTTATCTGGTGATCAAGGGCTTCTTCTGCAGCATCCATTTTGGTCCCTCAGTAGGAGTCAGGCCTTTACAACCAATGCTTATCCTCATAGCAGCCTCGAGAGCAGCCTCCTTACACCAAAGAGCAGGCCCTGGGAGCAGCAAGGCCACCCAGGTCTCTTCCTCCCACCTCCCCCTTTTCCATGCCCTAGTCCAAAGGTACTCCTCCTTACCCATATTCTCCATTTCTGTTTCCCCTTGGCATCCATCTCTCTGCCCTTGAGCAGCTGAGGAATCTTCCTGTTCTCCTGCTCTACTTGCTCATCAGCACCCCCACCATCCTTTTCCTTGCTTTCTCTCTCTTTAGTCCCTGGTCTATCTCATTCCTTTGAGTGTTACAAGCTTTTCTGTACCTTTTCAACCTCAGATCAGCTTCTCCCTGAGCTCGAGCTATTGATGTACATGGTTCCATCTTGCCTGAGGAAAGAAGGCATCAGAGCTTGGCATCATCTCTAGGTGGGGTGTTTATGGGGCTTGGTGGACATTTGGCTAAGGAATGTGGATGTGGGAAATGGGAAGCCTGGCCTCCAGCCTTCCCTGAGGCCCAGTGGGCTCTGTGTGGGTTGAGTGTCCACCTAGTAGAGTCTGCTGGTTCATGGCAGGGCTTAAAGTGAGGCTAAGGCTGTTTTGCTCAGGGGCCTGGAAAATAGGTGAGCACATTGGGCTGCATGGGGTGTGGAATAAGGTGTTCCAGGAGGGATATTATGGACCAGGGTGTAGGGTGGGTGTGAGCATTGCAAAGCTGCCCATACAACTGAAGGGAAGTTGTGTGGTGTGTTGGGATTGGTGAGTTGGGGGTGGGCAGTAGATTTGGGCCATTTTGATCAAGTCTTGAATCCAAGGGTATTTGTGTACCCTGCAGGTTCTCAGAGAAGCTGAGGCTTGAACTCTTGTGCATTTTAATCCCACCAGAGCTCCTTCTCACCTTCATCCTCTGGCATCTGGCCAGGCCACATCCTGGGCTCTGCCATCTCAGCCTAGCTCATCCTGTACAAGCTGTGTGAGTTGGAAAATGTGAGGAGAATGCACTGCCCCTCCCTCCTCACTTGGTTCTTTTTTCATGAGGTTCTGGAATTCCTGGTGGTAGGCTTCTGTCTTACCAAAGGGGAAGAGGGAGTGCACGTGTGGGCGTGGCAGGTAGGCTGTCCTGGGCTCCCTGCTAGTCAGGACCTTGGGCAAGTTGCAGAATTTCCCTCAACCCAGTTGCCTTATGTATAAGATGGGAATAATAATGGTTCCTCTTCACATGTTATGGAGTAAAGCCTTAGACAAGTGCTCATTAAATACCGGCTCTGGGGCAGAACAGTGCAATTGAATGCAAGCTGCAGCCTCTTACAGGCCTCGATAGACAGACAGCTAATTCCTGCTGAGCCCTTGGCTGATCAGGGATTATGATGTTGCCCTAGCCCCAGGTGGGGGGTGTGCATGTGATGTAGAGGGGTGGCTTGCAGCGGGGAGTGAATCAGACAGCTCTGGGTGATCTTGACTTGCCTGCACATAACTGTAGGTCTGGGTCAGTTTTCTCTCTCTGGGTTCTACGTTGGTTCTTGGCAAAAGGTTGAGGATGCTCATTCATTCATTTATTTATGAAACAAATGTTGAGTACCCCTAGGTGGTGGACACTGTTCTAGGGACAGGGGCAGAGGCCAAACAAAACCAAGATCCACATTCAGGAAGCTGACATTCTAGCTGAAGAGACAATAAAGAAACATGCATCTGTGGTGGCAGGTAATTATTATAAGGGCAGTGAAGCAGGGAGTGGTGACCTTTAGCTTTTCCTCAGCAGAGTGTGATGGATAGGCTCAGCTTTTCCTGAACATCCCCAGTGCAGGTGCTGAAGACTCAGTATGTATGTGGACGTGGGTCCTCACACAGGAGATTGGGTAGGGAGAGGCTGAGTGGAAGCTTCTGGTCTCCAGTTTACAGGGCACCTTTCACCTGGGGGTGAAAGGTTTCCTATGGGATGTCACCCTGCTATATTGTGTTTCTCTAAAGTTGCCTTTTGGTAAGTCTCCTTTTGGGATTAAAGGTGCAAAGAAAAGGACACCAGTGTTAAAACCAGCCATCAGAGGGCAAGTGTGGGCAGCCTTGGAGGGCAAGGACTCCCACCCAGGATGTAGGATGGGGAAGTGAGAGGGCTGCTGAAAGAGGAGGAGAAAAGCAGCAAATATGGCCTTGCCTGGTCAGGCCATTTGTAAGATTTTCACGTCAAGCATCACTGCAGTATGGGAAAACCACTCGGGCTCTGGAGCTGTGGGTTTGATCCCTCACCATCAATTATGAGGAAAGTCATGTTGACCTCTCTGAGCCTCAGTCTCCTTACCTGAATTAGGTGGTGTGTGCCACAGATTAAATGGACAGATTAAATGGACATGAGGAAAGGGCAGGGCCCCTGGTTTCCTAAAGGAGTTGTTCTTGACTGTGAGAGAGGCACACCTCATGGGAACTGGCTGGAACCCTAGGTTCCTGGTGCCTCCCCAAAGAGGTGTCACCTCCCAAAGAGGCCACATGGTTCTCTGGACTGGGCAGAAAAGCTGGCTGCATGCCAAGGCTGGGGACTTGAGAAGAGAAGGGCAGGTTACTGCTCCAAGGGAACTCTTTGTTAAATATTAACTTAATAGTAATAGCCCTGGTTTATTACGTAGCTGAGTGCCAGGTGCTTGGTAAATATTGTCATCCTTACAGCAGTCTGGTGAGGTCATTAGGATTCCCAATCAGCAGATGAAGAAACTGAGGCTCAGAACAGTGGTGTGATTTGGGCTGTCCTGGTAGCTGTCTGGGTTGTCTGGGGGACTTGCAAATAAGATGAGTGAGGCCCTCCTGACCAGGAAGGCTATCGCTTAGTGGGGGGGTGGTGGTTGGACAGATTTTTGTCCCTAAGACCTCTCCTTTTCCTATTAAATGAGATTTGGGGCCCCATTCTCCTCCTGGATCCCCACCTACTTTATTCATTATAAATGAACACCCTTTATTATGACATATCTATTTTTGTTTAAGTGTTTCTTTGATGAAATGATGGTAATACTAGCTATTTCTTAATGTTCTTGGGGAGGAAATGGTCCTGCTGCTGATCATGCCACATAGACATACACACATATAGGGAAGACTTCACTTTTCCAGGTGTGGAGTCTAAAAGTCCAGAACCTACTGCTCTGCGAGCTTGCTGTCCACCCTCTGGACTGGCCGTGTGGATGGGGAGGCAGCTCTCCCAGGTCCAGGCTGCACGCAGGCCCATGATATTCTGGGGCAAGGTCCCTAGAATATCTGCTCCATGAAGCTGGGTCCTGCCTCCTGTAGAGCCTTACTCTGGTGTCCCCAGCTTGGCACACAGGTGTTCAGGGTATACCTGTTGCACAGGTGTATGGATTCTTCAGGCAGGAGAGAACATAGGCTGATGGCTGGCAGAGGCTCAGGAAATTCACTGGGTTTCAGGGTGCAGGGGGAAGGAGCTGTAGCTGAAGGATTTCAGCCTTTAGAGATCAGGGGAGGCAGCATTGGGAGCTCAGGTGTTGGAGTCAGATGGAGGGGCACATCCCATCCACTACAGACCACTCAGAGGGACCTGGACCTCACTATATAGCATCTTCTTCCACAGAAGAATGGCTCAGAGCTGTGGTGGTGCTTGCCTGAACCAAGGGCTGCGGTGTTTGGGCCAGAAATGGGATTCCCAGGAATGGACTGGGGCCCTTTCAGGGAGTCAGTCCTGCTTGGCTTTAGGCCATAAGCCTGGACCCTCTGCAGGGGTGCTCTTCCTACCTGAGAAAGTTTTTAGGTGACACAGGTGCTAGAGATCATTGACCTGGGGATCTGCTGGACCCGAGACCTCACTGTTTAGGGGCCAGTGAGCTGTTGCCCTCACACCCATCTCCACTCTTTGCCATGCTTCTTTTCCGTCGTCCAGGACTTCACCTGGGGTGGGATGGGGACCACAGCATGGGGCAAGGGTGGGAGTTGGAGCCTGATGGTGGGCAGTGGTCTGTGGGCACTGAGGACTATACATGCTGCCCCTGGAATTGGGCATTGGTGCCACCATGCTGTACCCAAGCCTGGGTCGAAGGGCCAGGTCCCCACTGCTATTTCTGCCCCATGGAAGGCCAGCAAGCTGCGGATATCTCCACCTCTGCAGCTTGAAATCATGGAGCAGTGAGCAGCAAGCAGCGTATCTGGAGCCGAGGGAGTGAGGGGGTGGCTACAAGCTGCAGTTACCATAGGACTGGAGGAGGGACTCATCACTGGCCTGCTGGCTGGGGTCCTAGACCTTCTTGGTTCCTGCAGGCCACCATTCTGGAGTTCCCAGGGCACCTTTGGGTGGACATTCTTGCTAGCTCCTTGTTTTAGGTGCCTCAACTTCTTACACTGAATTATCACCAGTGGCTATGATGGCCTTATTCACTGCCAGTGTCATTCTCTATTTATGGCCCATATGCTGTGGGCCAGGATGCTGAAGCACTGAGGATACTGAGAAGAGAAGAACCTGCCTGCCCCTGCTCCCAAGGAGCTCCCAGCCCCTGTGAAGTGCCCAGAACAGCACTGGGGGGAACACTAGGGCAAGGGCACTGGGGCCCTAAAAGCTTCCCATCCACCCTGGGCAGTCAAGGAAGGCTTCCCAGGGGATGTGGCCCCTGATCTGGGTTAGAAGGGCAAAGGAGGCAGGTTGTGGGGTGGGGAGTGATGTTTCTGGAAGCCTGTTTAGGGTGGCTGGAATATGTGTGAGGGGGATGAGGTGGGATGAGCCTGAATCTAAAAAGACAGGTGAGGGAGATCAGGCCCTGGAGGACCAAGAGGGGCCAGCAGGCTCTGCCGCCAGATCCCCATTTTCCCAGCCTGTTCACCTTTCTTCCTCAGGTCTGGCCTGAGCCATTTGTTCGTCTCCCAGTCGGCTCACTGATGACCCAGTGTCTCACGATCCTGGGCCTCGGAAGTCTCTGGCTTTCCAAGGAAGAGAAGGAGGCAGAGTGAGGGGTGGGTGCCGAGTACCCTGAGGGAATGACCTTAGCCTCAGGTTAGGATGCAGCCCTGTCCAGGAAGGCACAAGGGTCTGGGGAGGGCTTCTGTCCCAGACTTTACCCCTTCAGGGCTGGGGTCACAGGGGCTGGTTGGTGTTTGTGCCCTAGCCTTACTGGAAAGGCTGGTGTGTACCCCATTACATGGATACCTGCTTCTCTGTCTTTTTGGGGTCCCCAAGGTGACACTAAGGAGCAGGGGACACTGCTGGACTTGGAGAACTTAAGAACTGGGAGGGGCCATCAGTAGATCAGTTCATCCTTCTCCAAGGCACCCTGTGTACTCTGCCCCTTGAGGTCAGGCTTTTGACCAGATGGGGTCCTCTAGCTTCTGGGTCAGAGCTGGGGAGACTCCTCAGAGGAGAAGTGTCCTCACAGGAGGAGGGGGCATGCTAGCTGGTAGGGATCTGTGGCTGTAAGCACAGCTCTCTGGGTGGGGAGTGGATGGCAGTATGGAAATGTGTGGATGGAGGATTAGGGGAAGCAGTGGCCTGTTGAGAGGTCAGGGTTTCCAGACATGCCTGTGCCTAAGGTGCCTTAAGAAGCTATGGGGCTGGAAGAGGGATGGTGTGACAGGAGAGCTCTTGCTAGAGGCCACTTTTTCCAACAGTTGCTGCTACTTTCTTTGGACCCTTTGCTCAGCTCAGCCTTTCCCCAGGACTATGGCCAACATGTCTGAATCCTGGAAGAGCCTGGACCCGACATGGGCACTAGGGACAGACCTGGTTCAGGGAGACCTAGACTGGGAGAGACCCCTCCGGGGGACCTTTACTTCCCCCATCCCATCTGTTGTGGCTCCCCCCTTTCTCTGCTCCAAGATAGCATCAAGTTTCTCCTCACAAGTCCTCCAGCTCTCTGATAGCTTCCTCAGTGGTGGGCACATGAGGTGTGAACCCTAGGCCTGGGAGCACTGTGGCTAGGTGAGCATAGGGGAGAGATTGAAGGGAGAAAAGGGAAGAGACAGTTAGGAGGTTTGTGTGGGAGGAAGACAGACCCAAACATGGAGGGAAAGGAATATGGTCCCAGTGACCACTTGCCCTCTTTGGGGCCCTGTGCAAACCATACACTCCCTGGGCCCTCATTTCATGCTCTGTCAATGGGAATGGGAGTTCCTGCCCCAGGGCTTATGGAGAGGGTCCAGGAGGAGGTGAATGTGTGGTTAGTGCCTAGTCCCTGGTGGAGGCCATCTTGGGGAAGCCCCCCAGAGCCCACATGTATGTATCATTCTGGCTTTTGTGTTGTGAGTCATTGTTTTTGTGTATGACAGATCCTTGAAATTGAATTGCAATACATTTCCTCCTTTTTTCCTGTATAGGCTGAGAAAGCTAAATTGGGAGGTAGTGGTATCACCTCCCTGAGGTGGGAAGTCAGAATGTCCCCCCAAAACAAGAGCCTGACTGAATGGGGGAGGACAAATGGTTCCAGGTGGGGTTGTGGTTTGAGAGTCCAGATGAGGGCAGGGAGCTTAGGGCAGAGGTGAGAGGTCTCCCATCATTCATTCATTCATTCATTCATTCATTCATGGAGCCTGGTGTGTAGCAGAAGGGTGCACAGGCTTGACAGACTTGAGTTGAGCCTTGACTGGGCTCCCGAGTGTATGTCCATCTGGGAACTGGAAAGTCGAGATCCCCATCCAGTCTGTGAGATGCGGTGACCTCTGGGACTCCTGTAGGTGATAATGGCAGAGCTGAATTCCTGCTGGGTTGAGCCAGGTCCAGATGGTTCAGGAAGGGAGGACAATCTTAACATTTCCATGACATTCTGACCCTCATACCCACCATTTTTCATTTGTCTCATGGTGTGAAGTAGCAGGACTGGAATGTGGCTCCCTTTGACAGATGAGAGCCCTGAGGCTCAGGGAATCCCTGGGATTTCCTCCCTGGAATTTCAGTCATTAGGCTTGGCCCCAAGTTGTCCTTTCCCAGGTGCTGCGTCTGGCCATTCCTGAATTCAGAGAATCAGAGGGTGATAGTGACAATTAAAATGCAAACATGAGTGCTTAAGAGTTTTCAATGAAAGTGCAGGGGCTGCTTTTGCAGGGCACACACATGTCTGCCGTTGTATGTGTGTGTAGCTTGGACTCTTTGGTTATGCCAGGACTGGTGCACTAGAGGAGAAGGTGAACCTGCAGAACTGGCCCTTCAATGTGTTGGGGATCCCCCAAAGGCTCCATGAGGAGGCGGTTGGGGGGTCATATTTGGATAGAGCTGGCCCAACTTTGCACTCCCCAGGGAGCCTCAGGATAGAGGAAGAACTGGGCAAAGATACTACAGCTTCCACCTCCCACAAAGAAAGAGTTGAGGAGGATCCTGGGGCCAGGGAGACTATTTAAGACATGTTAATGGTCAGGAATACAAATTGAGTCTTGTGATCTAAACCAAGAAAAAGAATCCATAATTAATTGGATGCATTTGCTGAACCTGGGACAGGGCCCAAATATCATTTTTCTGAAACTTAAACTAAGCCAGAAGTTTATATATTTGTGTCCTTCCTGCCCTCCTCCCTGAGGACTCAGAGGAGAAATCTATTCTGGAAGCAGGCCTGGCTGAGCTAGAATGCCACCATATTCCCTAAGCCTGGCCCTCCTGGTTGGGTGGACTGTGGCCTGGGGGAGGCCACAGCCAAGGGAGGCCCTGGGTCCTTTTTGAGTGTCAACATAAGAAATATCTAAACCTATAAGAACTGTTACAGATTTATTTAAGCCAAACTGACAACAATTGCTGGGAAGCAAAACCTCAGTGGATTGAGAAAATGTTCCAGAAAATGGCAGTTTTGCACCTTATTTTATGCATTGCAATCAAAAGAGAAGAAAGATGTAAATGGGTTGCACGAAAACCACTGGTGATAGATTAGGGAAGTGGGAGAAAGCAAAGTGGAGAAACTTCTGGGATTGGATAAAAAGGAAAATGGTAGACACATACTTCTTTTACATGGGTACAGGATAGGTAACAGTCACCAATTAATTCAATAACAATGTAGGGATTTATGGTCTTTCTCTCTGGTGTGATGCCTGTGTTCTGAGTGGTCTGGAAAAAGGAAATTTGACATTCTGAAGGCACGTTATAGTAGATGCAAAAAGAGAATAGACAGACTCACTAAAGGTAAAGATTGACTTTTGCCAGGGAAGATTCTAGCCTATAACATGACTACCCACCATAACCTGCCTCCAGTTAGAAAGTTTTAATTTCAGACCATCCTATTTTTTTACTTTAGGTGTCTGAGATTGCAAGGCCGTCACACAGGCCTCCCCTCAGGTTTAGTATCTGGTCCCTTTTTGTCCACGTGAAGATTTTGAGCACCATTCTGGGTCCTGATCCTGGCCCTACTGGCCTGGGCTGTGTGAAAGCTGCCCTGAGGGCAGGTGTGTGCAGGGCCTTGGGGAGGGAAGCTGAGTCATCACTGTGGGGAAGCCATGGTCAGCAGTAGGACAGAACCTGATGCCTGTGTCCTGACTTAGTACCACTGTACTCGTGAGTCACCTTGCTCGTTATGTGCTCCAGGAGACCAGGGGAAGCCACCTCTGTGTGCTGCAGCCAGCACTGTCACTCCTGAGCAGTGTGGTGGAGAGAGAGGCCTGAGTAATCAAGTGTTCTCCATGCATACCTGGAGCCCCACATGGTCCAGAACTTGTTCCTCCTTCTCTCCACCTGGGACTGGGACCAGCTACTTAACCCCTCTCACTTTGGTTTGCTCCTCTGTAAAGTGGGGTGACTCTCTCTCTTCTGGATGTTGAGCCTTGGAGGGTGGAGGCTGGAGGCTGTGAACCTGGCACTGCACATAGTAGGCATTCAATGCCAAGTGAATTGGAGTGTGAGCCTCCTGTGCATAAGGGATGAGAAAGGTTTTGCAAAGCATCTGATATAGTGTGGCAAGGCGGAAGACCCAGGCTCAAATCTGAGCTCTGATCTTCTCAAGCCCTTGATCTTGGGGAAGTTACTTATTTCCTCTGAGCTTCAGTCTTCCTATTTTTGAGGATTAAATGGGAGAATAGTGCCTCCATTTCACACTCGAGGACATGAATTTGAGGTAGCAGCTTGTGGTCTCAGTTCTGTGGGGTGAGGGTGGCTGAGATGCCTTAGGCAAGTGTGGGATGTTCAGCTGCACTCATGCCCTGCATGTGTGTCCTGTTGGGCCATCTGCCCGAGTCCAGGCTGGTTTTGGCCCCCCATCAGCTAAAGAGTCAAGGTCTAGCTTAGAATGCAGATGGTGGGGCCTGAGGCCTTAGGGAAGAGGATTGCCCAGAGAGGCCCTACGGGGGCCGGGGGCCAGGTGACAACATGGATCCCCCTCCACTTTCCATCATTTCAGACCTTCTACCCTGACCTTTTCTCCCTGTAGGCAGCAGGAATCCCTTCCAGCTTTTAGATGACTTGGACATTTTCAGAGCTGCAGCATAGGATGGCCAAGGGCCAATCTCCAGGACCTGGCGCTGGGCATTCAGATTGAGACCTAGTCCCATTCTGTCCTCTTCTGTGTTTTTTGCATGCCTCCTTTGGCATGCTCCCTTGATTTTGTCTTTTTTTTTTTTTTTTTTTTTTTTAAACAAAAGGGATTGGTTACTGTGTGGCTACTCAGATTTCCCTGTGTTTCTCCTGGGGGACAGTAGGTATGATCCCTTCCCCAGCAGGCAGAAAGCATATACTGGTATTAGCTGTGATTTCTGGAGGGGACTTATTCCACCCCTCCCTGTCCTCACTACCTCAGCTTTTTTGAGCCTTTGGAAGGAGCCTGGAAGTATTAAAAGGAAGAATGTGGGCCAGGCCCCAGAGACCTCCTTAGATGGTGAGACAGGGGCTCTGGAGTGGACACTGCCTGACTCCTGGGAAGCCAGAGCTAGGTCTTCCTTGCTCACCTGGTCTTCATCTTCCTCCTTCAACTCTAAGGGTGGGACACTGAGATCTGGAGAGTGATGACCCACCTTCCCAGGGCTCTGGTATGCAGTCCTGAAATAGTGAACTGTATGCTGACCTCCTGCATCTGCTGGGATTGGAGGATGGTACCTTCTTCTTCAGTACCCTGCTGTGTGCTCTGTTTCTCTTGCCCCTCCATTCCCTACTAGATAAGAATAGTAGAGTATAGGATTAATAGGAGGAAGCCCAAAAAAGCCCATCCTGCCCCCTGGACATTCATTCCATCTGTCGAGGCTGGGGCAACCACGTGACTCCCCTAGTCCATTCTTGGTCTGCTTTTGCTCTTCTGTCCTCCCCAACCTTGACCCTTAACCTGTAAGTTGATTAAACACCCCCTCCTCTTCCAGTCCCTTCCCACTCTCCTCTGTCTTTGGCTCTAGTGAAATGCAGTGGAGCTAGCCCTGGGCTGGGAGCACGGCCACCCCAGAACCAACAAGTCCCCACCCTTGATTCTCCATTCAGAAAGTGAGAAATCTTTTCTGTGGTGGCCTCATAGGTACTGGGAACTTGCGCACAGTACAGGACTGAGGCACAGCTCCCAGGCAGAGGAGGGGCCGGGAGTGGCTTCAGGGACTGGTATGAGGACCAGCCCTCCTCACTTCTGTGTCATGTGGTCACTTCTGTGGTGTACCCTTGGGTGGGTAGGACTGGATGGCAGCTGCTTAAAGCTGACTCTGGGCATTGATTGACTCATTTGAATTAAAAAATAACAATAACCAAAATAATAGCAATAATATGTTTGAAAAAATATCACATCTTATCTCCTTCCAGTATTACTTAATAGTTCCAATTGCACAGACCTGGAAGTGCAGGGTTCTGATTGGTAAAATGAATGAATAACCTGGTTGCACATTTAGGTTGGGCTTCTCAGATAGGAACAGACATATGCAAAGGGCTGAGGGCATCTGGAGGGACAAGTGGGTGTCTCTGTGTCTGCGGTGGGGTCAGGGAAGGATGCTTGGAGGAGTTTGACCTGAAGGGCCGGCATGGTTGGGCATCAGGAGGGCAGCAGGTTACCTAATGAAGGCTATGGGGGTTTTGTGGACCTCCACTGGTCAGGCCTTTGCTGGGCCCCTAGGAAAGGTAGATGGGTGCAGGTAGGGCCTTCACCCTCTCCTTGCCTCATCTCTGTTCTCTTCTGTGGGCTGTGCCCATGTCTGCTGCTCCTCTGAACAGGCTGTCCTCCCATTGAGCCCAGGAGGCAGGTGCTGAGGAGAAGTGGGTGGCCCGGGGACAGATTCTGCCCCTTTGTTGATGGCCGGTATCCAGGAGCCTGGGCTGAGAATAGCACCCACACTTGCATGGAGCAGACAGGTGGGTGGGTGGTGACTTATGGGGTGGCTGTGTTGATATCTCTGAACAGGTGGCATGGAGCACTGGGCCAAGGGTGGGGTCTGAACGCCCCACCCAGCACAACACAAGGGCCAGTGGGTGGCCCTGGCTGTGGCCCTCCATGAACCTCTCCATCTCTATAGAGTGGGCTGTATCCAGGCTTGGCTCTGAGATGTCGAATATCAAGTACCATTGGGCTGCCCATGTGGCTGCTAGTGTTTGGAAGAGGCCAGTACTTTCTGCTGCTCTTTGGTTTCCATGGGGCACTTATCATTTTACCCTTTTTCCAAAGGCACCAAGGTGTGTGGGGGCATGCAGGGTCCCTGCAGAGCTGATGGGTGAGGAGGATGCTGAGGGGATGTTGGGCTAGGAGAGGGAAGTGGAGTGGGCTGGTGTTTGCTCTCTGTGGGGAATGTTCTGTGAGAGCCCAAATGAGTCATGGGGAGCAGGTGTCCTTGGCTGCAGGCACCAGGCACCAGGAAAGGCTGTGTGGGCTGCGTGGTGGGGAGGGGGCAGGGTGGGGACTGGATGGGAGAGGCTGCCAGAGCTTTCTGGCTTGGGTGGGAGGTATCTTGGGTCAAGATACAGTAATGGAGCAGGAAGGAAACCAGTTGTCTTACCTCCACAGCCACTCATTATCCACCCTTAAATTCCCTGTTGACGGAGAGGGCTTGGCTGTTTCACTGATGAGGCTCAGGACTCAGAAAGGTGGAGTTCCCTTCCAGGGTCGTACAGCTGGGCCTCTCCCTGTACCTCCTGCCTGGGGCCTCTCCCACACATAGGGATCCAGAGCAAGAAGTGCTCTTCCCTGCTGACTCTCCTTCCCCTTTCCTTAGCAGCTGTCCAGACAGACCAACACTCTGAGCTTGTCACCACCGAACTGGTTGCTGGAGTGGGTGTGACTGAGGCAGGTGGGTGGGGAATGGGGAGTGGCAGAAGTCTGATGGTAGGTCTGTGCTGCCACCCCAGGATCCCTAGGCTGGTGTGTCCCTGCGTCCCTCCCTGATACCTTTGTATACCTCAAGCTCACCATGATCCCTAGGTGTCCCCATCTCAGATGATGGCACCTACTTCCTTGACGTGGCTCAGACCCTGGAGTCCCCTTCACTTCTCTTTGTCACCTCTTGTTTTTTCTATTTCTCGCCATGTCCTGACCTTGCCCAAGCCACCATTGCCTCTCACCTGGGTAACTGCAATCACCTCTAAACCAGCTCTGTGAGCTCTTGCTCTGCCATGTGTCCCCCCACACAGCATCTATGTGTCCCCCCACACAGCATCCATGTGTCCCCCCACACAGTAGCCTGCAAGGTTTTAAAACTGCCAGTCAGGTCAAAGCTCTTCAGTGTATGTGTAAGAAAGGTGCAAACCTTTAGGGGAGTTTTTAAAATTTACCTGAGCCAAACTGATGGCATATGCCAGGGAGCAGGATCTCAAGGGCTCTGGAGAATAATGGGCTTATAATTTCTTCTGTGCATATGAAATTACAGAGGAAATGAAAGGAGGATGACGTGAAGGTGGGAAAAGGCAAGGTAGGGATTGGATATAATGTGCTCTCTTTAGGGTTGATACCCCCTTCAAGAGGTCTCACTTCTGGTATATCAAAGGTGTGTTAACCTAGATACACAGAAACAAGGGGTGGGGCTTGCTTAAGGCAAAGAGAAACTTTTTACTAAAGAAGTTATATGCCTGGGGTGTGAATACGTACTATGACCTGGCCAGTTAGGATTATGAGCAGATCACCCTGTGAGGTTACTTCCTCCCTTTTTTTTTGTCCACAACCCTCTCTTCAGACACATTGGCTTTGCTCTTCTCACCTCAGGGCCTTTGCACCTGCTGTGCCCTTTTTCTGGCATTCCTCCATTATCAGGTTTCATATATCACTTCCCTGAGCTCCTCTCAGGAGCAGTACTTCCCTTGCCTCACCCACTCCATACCCTGCTGGGTTTTTGTTAGAGCACCACATGCTGGTCCTTTGGAGCACTGGCCCCTCCTGGGCAGGGACCTTGCTTTGCTCCCTGCAGAACAGAGCTATGCAGTCTGGGGGAAGGCATCCAAGATGCCCCCAGCCCTCATAACCCAGGGGAAAGGTCCGATGTCCATGGTGGGGGCTCCGCACTAGAGAGGCTGTTGGGTCAGTGCTGTGAGGGGTGAAGTCAGGTGGGAGCCACTGAGGAGGGAGCAGCAGTTCGTGAACAGTCCTGTCTTCCATGGGAGTGTGGGCTGGGTGGGGTGGAGGGCTAGTAGGGAGGTCTACATAGTTGGGTGGCACTTGGTTGTAAAAGTAGGGGCCCACCTTGGTCTGTCTGGTTTTGGCCCTTCCAGAAGCCTTCCTACCCCCTGTGGACTCCTGGTTCTGTGAGGCTAGAAATGGGCTTAGCCTGGTGGGAAGGGGCTTTCTGAGGGGAAGAGAGCCTGTCACCAACCAGCCAGGGCCCTCCAGTACTCCCTTGGGGCCCCAGTGTTCATTTAGCCTGTCCTCCTCTCGGCAGACCCCATACCCCTCTGTGCACAGTGGCACCTTGGGGTTGGGAGCTGATGGCTGTGTTAACATCCTAGCTTCTCACTCACTTAGCCCTGAGGTCAGGGACTTTGAGCCTCAGTTTCTTCTTCTGTGGAACACCTCCATCTTCTCACAGGATTTGGAGGACCCTTGTAGGTCTTTTGGATGCCTTTGGATGAGTGGCTACTGCTGTTTTGTGGCCTCCGTCTCACCCCCCACCAACCCAGCCTGGCCCCTCTGAGGACCCTGAACCCCTTCCCCATCTTGGCTTTCGTCCCATCTGCCTCTGCTCTGCTCTGTTCTAGTCTGGTCTAGTCACCTAGCCCACCCTAGCTCTTCTAGGGTCTGGGTGGCCCTACCCTGACCCTGGACCCAGCTTATCTGCTGAATGGATGGAATTTCAGGTACACTGGCAGGGGCTGGAGAAAGGAGAGGAGGGAGGGAGTCTCCTAGCCTGGAGTCAACTGGAAAATCCCCACGTGAGGTGGAGCCTTCCCTTCTACAAGGGGAGATGAATATGGAGGGGGAGGAGGAGGCCTCCATCCCTCCAGCTGTCTCAGGGGTGGAGTTAAGCTGCCAGCCCTGGAGTGGTCACAGCGGAAAGGGCCTGGGCTGGAAGGGCATCTCTGCACTCTGGCTTTTGCCCAATCAGTCACATTTCAAGGCATTATTGTGGAGCTAGCCATTGCTTTTGTGTATCCAGTTAAGGACCTAAAAGAGGAAACCAAATACCACTTTTTACTCTTGACAGTATTTCACAATGGAAAGAGAAAGTAACTAAAAGAGGAAGGAGATAATTTTAGAGGTGTAGTCTCCCAAGAAAGGCCAGTTGGCTTGCTCAGTCAGTCAGCTGTTCTGACCAGGGGCCCACAGAAAAGGATGGTGAGCCTTTTTGGACTAGTGACAGGGACAGCGATTTTCAGAACACAAGGACTTAAAAAACAAATCGCCAAGTGGGGCTGAGGCCTTGGAGCTGGGGGTGGGGATGGGTATGGGTAGCCCAGCTGTAGTTCACCAGTAGGAACCCGAAAATGTGTTCCTAGTTTTACATGTTGTTGCTGAGCTCTTTGCGGACTGTATTCTGCTGTATATCTGTGTTAGTTATGTCACAAGAATGTTTTTTCTACCAGCTTAATTTTTGGAATGAAGAAGGGTGGAGTGGGAATTTTTTGTAGTAAACCCTAGACATGCTGCCTGTTACTCCCAAGTGCCTGTGAATCCTGTTTGAGAATCATAAGTTGAACCATCGGGCTTGGGGTCCTGGTTCTGCCACTTGTTAACTGATTGACTTCTTTGAGCCTCAGCTTCTTCATCTGCAAAATGGGTCAACAGTCACTACTTCAGGTTGCCCTGGTGACACACCTGTAAGGGTGTGAGAGGTGGTGGACCTCCCTCAGGGTGGGTCCTTGGACCGGGCTTTTGGGGTCATGCTTTGTCATGTGATTTCAGTGAGGCTTGTTGGAGCTCAGAAGTGGGGACAGATGCAGTGCCTGCCACTGGTGTCCATGGAGAGCCTGCTGGGCTGGCTGGGCAGGTGTGTGACTGAGAGATGGAATCTGGTGGTTAGGGATCCCTTCTGGAGTGCGACCCTTGTTAGCAGCATTTGCCCTGGGAGGAAGGCAGGAAGGCAGGAAGGCAGACAGCTCATTCCCAGAACCAGCCTGGGGGAGCAGAGACTAGGGGAGGTGACTTAGGCCCCTAGGCCAAGCCTGACTCTCAGGGGCAGACCTGCGTGTATGTGTGAACATGCCCCGGAACTGGACCCTTCCACCTTGGGCCACTGCTGGTTTCCCTTTCTCCGATTTTTCTCTCCAACTGTCCTTCATTCTGGTTCTTCTTGCAGTTTCTCTTGGCCTTTGCTCTGGCTCCATGGCCTTCTCAGGCTGAGGCAAGAGCCCTGTGTGTGAGTGTGTGCACAGATAGGTGGCAGGCATCCACATGTGATGTGTGAGTGTGGGGGTACTGCCATGTGGACACAGGAACCTGTGTGTGTGCAGAGGGGCACTGCATTGGGGGCCTTAGTGCCGGGGGACATTTTGGCCTCTTACGGATGGGATGCAGTTCCTGGTTCTTGCCTGAGGCCAATGTTTCAAAATGTATCTTTCTTAAGTCATCAAGCCTTTGGGAAGTTGTAGGGCAAAACTTCTTGGTGCTGCATGAGGCTAAGGGGCTTTGTTGGCCAAAGCCTCTCAGCCATGCGTCCTGAGCTTTCTGGGACGCAGGCTCTGCTCCCAAGCAAGAGCCTGAGCTACTTATCCCTCAGACTTGGCTGGAGCTGGGCCCGGGGGTCCATAGGCTTAACACCCTCTCAGGGAGGCCAGGCCTCTCTTTCCAGCCCCTATCTCCACAGTCCCTCTCAAGCCAAGGGCACTGCAGCAGCTCTGCAGCTTCTGACCAAGCCAAAGTTGTCACTAGGAGATCACAGGCCTTGGTGAGCAGTGCTGCTCTGAAGGCAGAGTTGCCCGATTCCTCTTTATGAGTGAGTTCACTGGGCTTGCTGGAGGGAGAGGCAGAATTTCCTGGGCTGAATGAGAAGGCAAAGCTGCCCCCTTGTACAGTTACCACCAGCCTGGGGTCAAGAGCCACGTCCCAGGAGAGATACCTGGTGAAAGAACCCAGGAATCAGAGTACCCAGGTCTGGTTCTGGCCAGCCCCCAGGTGTTCCTGTGTCTCATCCTCTCACTCACTACGTGGGAGCACCACAAGCCCACTTAGAAGAAGAGGCCAAGGAAGGCAGGCCCTGTGGAGGGCCAGGCTACAGCACAGTGCTGAAGGCGCCCCTGGGCCCCAGCTGCCTGTTGGAGGAGCCTGTTGTCTCTTTGCAACCCACCATGCCCACAGTCACCAGAGCAGCCTTGACTGTGTGGCCTTGACTGGAATACAGGAATGGCCCCAGAGGGCAGCTGCTGGGGCTGTCAGTCCAGCTGGTTTGTCAGAGCAGACGAGATTGAGCCATACTTCTTCACAGCCACCACAAAGCCACAGAGTTCTGACCCTGCTTCTTCTTAGCCATGGGTCCAAATTAATGTCTCAGCATTCCTTTTCTTATCTTTAAAGTGGGGTAAGCATAGACAGCCCAGGGCATGGCCTAAAGATTCAGTGAGATGAGTAACCACATCTGTACCAATGAGCACACCTCTTCTTGAAGCGAAGGGATTGGGACTCCTTGGAGAAGTGACTCATTCTGGGCTGGGGCAGGAGAAGTACCAGCTGAGCCTGTAGCATCTCACGGTGTCAGAAAGCAAGGAAGTACTTCAAGACAAGTGGAGATATGGCCACAGGGTCCCACTGGCCAAATTTAGGAGAGTTTAAGCTTCAAAAAGAATGATGATGGTAACAGATTCAAACACAATGGTGATATCCCCGACCTCTCCATACAGAGGCACAAGAAGGGGCACTTGTTCTGTATGGAATGCCAGGTCACATGGGATGTGGTAGCCGTCTTGGGTGACCTGGTTCCGTCAAAGCTGACAGGTGCAGTGCTGCTCAGACATCAGTGTGCATACTGAGTACCAGGGGACTTATTACAGTTCAGAGTCTAACTTAGCAGGTCTGGAGCAGGGAAGATGGCACTGAAATTCTGTATTTGTGTCAGCTGGGCTCCCAGATGATTGTAATGCTACTGGTCTATGGATCCCACTTGACTAGCAAAGTATTAACGGAGGGTGAATGCTCTGTGTGAAAATGTGTTGGCCTTAGACATTCACATGGTGGCAGCGTGTCGGCCCTCAGGTGATTGATGACCAAGAGGAAAATTACCTTTACTGCAGAGGCCTGGCAAACACTGTGCCATGAAGGGGGTCAAGTTCAGCATACTAAGCAGGGCATATCCCCACGTAATGTGGCCGGAAGAATACAACATCATCTCTGTAGTCCTCTTGCCAAATCAGTGTTTAACCTGAACTTAATCACAAAGAAATAATCAGATGGATCTAGAGTGTGGAGCATTTTTGTGACTGCTTTGTACTTGTAAAAATGTGTCATGAAAGAGAAAAAAAAGTATACAATAACGAATAATCAGTAGGTGTAGCAGGTAATATTCTGTATTAAAGGAGAGAAGAGACATGACATTCAAAAGCAATGTGTGATCCATGTTGGATCCCAGATCTAGAAACAACAGAGATGTAAGGAATATTTTGGGAAAGAACTAGGGATATTTGAGTATGGGCTGCTTATCAGATAATAGTGTTAAACGAATACTTAACATATTGGGTGTGTTAATGGTTCTATGAGTATTTAGGAGAACATTCTTATTTTTAGGAAATATGTTGAAGTATTGAAGGGTGAAGTATTTGGGGGTAAAGGATCATGATGTTTGAAGCTTACTTTGCAGAGGTTCGGCAAATATATAAACCAACCACCCACACTGTTTTATCGACAAAAAGAGAGAAAACAAGTGTGGCCCAGGGGTAATAGTGCATGTGGGGAAGGGTATCTGGCAGTTTGATGCACTCTTCTTTCAACTTCCTTTGAGGTTTACAGTTCAAACTAAGAGGTTGGGAGGGGCATGTGGAATGTGGCAGAGAGTGGTGGGCTGGAGCTGACCTCTTCTCCTTCCTCCCTGCTGTCTTTGCAAGCACTCCTGAGACCCTGCCCAAATGACTCCTGCTTCCTGGGAGGAGTGCGGGAGCAGGGTAAGCCACTCTAGTGTCAGATCTCTCTCAGGGGGCTGAGGAGCCTGATGCTGGCTCTGCACTGTCAACAAACAGCCTTTGCATTGTGGCTGGACACCCATAGCATGAAGAACCCAGGTAGTGGCAGAGAGCCAGAAACCCAGGGGTCCATGGGCAGAATATCCCATCTTGTAATGTCTGCCTGGGGGAGGGCAGCTCTGGCCACTTGGTGGCCTTTGACTCCTAATTCTAGTGGCCCGGGCTCACTTTTTCCTCTTCGGGTGTAACGCCCAGAACAGGGCCAAGCTGTGTGTGTTGAGAGATCTGTGGGAAAACCTGGCCTTTAACTTTTCCACTTGCCTGACCATGTGTATATTGGCCCCTGCTTGTCTGAGAACCTCTGTGTGAGGGTGTGAGGATGTGCATCCTGTCGCTGTGTTCCCCTGACCACTGCTTTGCTGGGAGGAAGCAGTGGGGTGGTGCGGCCCACCACCTGCGTACGACTGGCTCAGAGTCTGAGGCTGATTGAGGTGGCAGAGGAGCAGGGCTGGAGGAGATGTTGAGGAAGGTGAAGGCCTTCAGGGATTCCAGCAGCTGGGTGGTGAGTCCCTTAGAGGGAGCTGGATGAGGCCCCCCTTGGATGTGTGAGTATGAGTGTGTGTGCAGGTGTGGGTTGGGGTTCTGGGGACACTCTGTGTGAAGGATGATGGATGGCCATGTAGGATACTTTCTACAGCAGCTGTTCCAGGCTGCTGGAGGGGCCCCCAGCTTTGCTACATGGCACAGCGCCTGGACACAGGCCTGACTGGGAAGGTGGGCCATCTGTCCCTCTGGCTTCCCTCCTCCCCAGCCTTAGGTTCTAGAAAGTACTTATTCCTGCCTTGTGTCATGCCATTCAGATGCAAGCATGTGTCACCACCAGTGTGGGGGTCTGGGCACTCTGGGAGCCAGAGGCCCCAGGAGGGGATGGCCTGGGGCTCAGGGCTCAGCAGTCCCAGCAGGCCACCCAGCATCAGTGCAGCCGGTGAGCCTGCAGGTACAGTCCATACCCGGTGGGCCAGCTGGAGTGGTGTGGGTAGGGCGTGGTCTCCCGGGTGCTTGTCCTCCAGTTTTGGAGGTTGGGAGCAGTAGTGTTATTCAGCTCAGTCCTCACTACGAACACCTTAGGCTCAGGTCCTGATTTATCTCTGCTTACCTGGCATCTGCTCATGGAGGTAAAGACATTTCCCTGTGAGGAGGGAGCACTTGATGTCTGTAAAATTCCAGGCTCCTTAGGCAGTAAGTGACAAACTCCTCTTAGTTCAGGTAAGACTGGCCGCAGGGGTCTTCTGTCCCTGTGGATTTGGTGGCCATGCAGCACAGTTGTGCAGAGGCACATGTTCGTCATGGGCTTGTCCATCCCAAGGCCTGTTTGCTGCCTGGGAGGACAGGAGAGGGCTTGGCAGGCCTCTGTCCATGCTCTGGGTCATGAGAAAGGCCAGTCTCGAGGCTGGGGCAGGAGCACCTCGCTCCTCCATAGCACTCTGGCCACAGGGAGCGCCTGCCGAGCCCAGGCTCCAGTGGGCATTCTTTTGTGTCTGGGGAGTCTCCCTCATTTCCCCAAGGTGGGGCTGCTGGCCCTGTCCACAGCCAGGTTCAGAGAGGCTGAACTGTGGTTGCTGTCAGAAGGGGACTCCTGTTTCTGCCCTGCCCTGAGTGGGATTGTCACTTCAGAGACACTTCAGCTCCACTCCTATCTGGCTGGGCTGAGGATGTGGTGAGAGGAACCAGAGTGACGCCGATAAGGCTTCCTGCACTGCTGGCAATTGTGCTGCTGAACTTGTCCCTACTTCCTCCTTCTGGGCTAACACCAAGTGTGGTGGGGCCTGTGTGCCCGTCCTCTGTCCCACCATCAGAAGCCTCCCTTTGCTTATCACAAAGGGAGGCCTGTGGCAAAGGGGGAGTGTCTGGGGCTCCCCCGATGCCTAATCCTGGACAGAGTGGGAATTCTGACCATCTGCCATCAGGCCCTCTTCCTCACCTAACTTCTGCTTCTCCTTTAAAACCCAGCTTGGTCATCCTGCATTCTCTGAGCCCCCATAGGCCAGGCCTTCCTAGACACCCAGAGTCCCCCTGTTGCTCTCAGTGGTCTGTCTGTGAGCTTGACATAGGGGTCCCCACTAAGCATACATCAAATGGGTGGAGCGTCTGTGTCCCCAAGGCCTAAGGTCACAGCTTCCCTCTCAGCAGGTGGAGGGTCTCTGCAGTCTGAGCACCTAGCAGCTGCTGTGTGTGACAGCAGCCCCAGTTACGGAGGGTGGGAAATAGGAAGCAGATAGCATTTGAGGGTGTGGGATTTTATTGGACTGAATTGTGTCTTGGTGTCTGCCCTCGGGCAGGTGGTGCTCAAATTGTTTTCTCTTCCAGTAGCCACACTGGGAGCTCCTTGAGGATAGGGATACAGGCCATGTGCCCTTCTTCCCTCATCTATAAAATGGGGTGTATTTAAGTAAGGATTAAATGAAGCCGAGACCAACATACATTTACTGAGCGTTTTCCTGAGCCTCAGCCATGTTGTGGTTACACATATTACTCCCATCTCAGAGGTGGGGCACTGAGGTGTGGAGAGCTTAAGCAGTTAGCCCAAGGTCACTCAGAGCCTCCCAAGCTGGTCACCCCTTCCACACTGCTTCTTCAGGGCTGGGACCCACTGGAGTCAGCTTGGGTTACCTAAGACCAGACTTTGGATCAACACGTATGCTAATTCTAATCCTAGTTCTAATGGCTGCTTCTCATAATAAGCTGTTGTATACGACCATGAGAGGAGACTGAATTTGAGAGATAGGATGTTTTGTTCAGTGTCATGACTCTGCCCTCAAAGCCCATGGCTCAGATTAGCCAGTGGACACCGAGAACATGCCGCCTGTCTGCCCTGTGCGCAGCCTTTTGTAGGAGCTGGGGGCAGAGAGCTGGACCTCAGGCTGTTCTCATGGCTGGGGCAGGGCCAGTGGTGGATACTTAGACACCATGACACAGCAATGAGGAGTACAGTTTCCAGACCTTAAATGGTACAGAATGATGCGGGAGAGGGAGAAGGCAGAGGCAGCCTTCACAGAGGAGGTAAGGTTTTGAAGGATGAATAGGAGTTTGCTGTGTGTACATGCATGCCCATGCATATGTGAACAGTGTGTGCATGTGACTTCTGTCTAGCATCTTGAGATGCCATCAATGTGGACCTAGTATGAGGGTTAGTTGTTGGCAGGCCTGGCCCCTTGTGTACAGGCTGCTCTGAAGGCCTTTGAGGGGCTTGCTGTTACTTGAGTATGTGCTGTGGGCCAGGTACAGAGACATGTTTTATAATCGTGAGCCTTAAGGTGGGTGCTAACATTTTCTTTATTTTCCAGATAAGGCACTTGAGGCTAAGAGAGATAGAAAGAGTCCCTTTTCTCAAAGGTCTTCTCACTGCCTGGCATAGTCTCACTGTAGCTGGCCTTTCTTAAGTCCTAAAGCTCTCCCTGGTGGCTTTGGCCATCTGGGTGTAGCACACAGCTGTGTCTGGGAATGGGGCCAGTGTGCGTATCTATGTGTGCATTGGGAGTCCCAATGGCAGGTGTAGATCTTTGCTGATTGAGTGCATCTCCTCAAAGAGAAGAGGCAGAGGTGGACAGGCCACCCCCTTGGTCCTCCAAGATTGAGGGCCAGCCAGGCCATGATCCTGATCCCTGGGAGCCTCTGGCTTACTCAGTGACCTCTCTGATTTATGGAGATTCTTTCTTACCCACAGGTCCCTTTCTCTCTTTGTAATAGAGCTATCTAATCTCAGGCACTTCCACAGCTCCACCGTGTTCCTACAAGACCAAATAGAGGTGGCTGCCATGGGAAATGGGGGCCTGTGGGTACGGTGGTGGCTTGTTTTGCTTTCCTCCTCTTACCTTAGTGTCTACTTGGTATCCAGCTGCATTTGTCCAACAGATTGTGTGCTGACCATGCGGCACAGAATTGTTCATGGGCTGCTCCCCAATGCACACCCTTGTCTCTCCTGCCACTCACATTGTCTCTCACTATCCTCTGTGACCTCAGGTTGCCTTGAATAATTAGAAATTTCTTGGTAATGTACCTCATCTTTCTAATCTTGCCTTTGCTATAAGCTCGCCCTCTATATTAGCTGCTGCTTCCCCCTGGAAGTCCTCCTTGATTGCCCACGCTAGATATACCTCTACCCTGGACTCCTACCAGGCCCATGGGCCTCCTTCTCTCTTGGGGCTGGACCCATATCTGGTTGATCTCTGCTGCTGCAGCAGAGATGCATGGCACTGGCCACAGAGCAGGTGCTTGGTGACAGATGGCCGAATGTACTACTGAGTGCTGATTGGCCTGCTGTGGCTCCTGGGACAGCCAGCCAGGAGCAGCAGGGAAGCACAGGCCCTCCTGGGCCAGTGGGGCAGGGGGTGGGGGTGGGGGGGGATCCATGGTCTCCTCAGGAACTGGGCATTCCTCGGTCCAGAACCCAAGTCTGGGTATTGGGTGGGCAAAGCTGGTGCTTCAGGCAGTGTAGCCCACTTTAGGGTCTTTGAGGGGAGGATATAGCTGAGGGGAAAATGGTGAGGACCTTCTGTCCTCAGGCAGCTGCTGGGCTGGCTCTGCTGCTCCCATCTGCTGATACTCATCCTTGCCCTGTCCCAGCTTTTTTCCCCCTGCCTGCCGTCCTCACCACCACCTGTTTTCTTCTCATTCTTGTTGGGTTTTGGCCACTGCCTCTACTGAACATCTAAGTGTTTTCTTCTGCTGCTTAATGGAGGTCCTGCCCTGCACTGTAGATGGCAGTCTGTCTCCGTCTTGGCCTCTGCTTCTCTCTCCCTGTGAACCCCAACCCCTCTCTGCCTCAGCATCACCTTTCCGAACCACTATCTCTTATCTCTCTCTGCTCTTCTCCCATGGTTTTCACCCCTCTCTTTGCCTCTTTATTTTGTGCCTCTCTTCCCCTCTCCCCCCTCTCCCCTCCCTTGTCCTCCCCTCCCCGCTCCTTCTCCCTGCCTCTTTCTCTTCCTCCTCCTCCCTGGGACTGTGGGAAACAGGACCCCAGAGTGGGGAATCTGGGAGAACCTGACAGGCCAGCCCTTCTGTTCAGTGCTTCCTCTCAGGCTCCTCTCCTGGTCTAGGATCTCTCTCTCTCTCTCTCTCTCTCTCTCTCTCTCTCTCTCCCTTTACCTACCTGTGCCTTCTGCCTCTGCCCTCCCCTCCTCTCCAGCATGTGGCTATGGTGTCTAGACGGTGGGGGCTATGTGTGTGTGCCCAGGGAGGCCTGCTGCTCTGTGGAAAAGGGAGCGGGTGGCTAGAGTGGGTGATATCTGAAAATCGAGTCAGATTGGGAGGTGACTCCTAGTGACACAGAGCCTAGTCCTTGGTCACTCCCGGCTGCCCTTCTCCCTCTGGGTGAGAGGGTGGGAAGGGCACTGCTCTGCTTCTCCCTCTGGGATTCAGGAGCCTTGGGCCCAGGATATGGAGCTATGTGGGGAGGTGGGTCCACCCCTGGTTTTTAGCTCACTTTTCAGCTGCCAGGGCTCGGGTGAAGCACCCCAGCATGCAGTGTGAGATCATCAAGGAGGGGCGCCTGATTCCTCCTGCTGTCTCTGAAGCCCCTTCCTCCTGGTTTCAGTCACTACAGCAGGCCTGTCCTAAGTTCCTCCTCTTGGCTGATGGGCAAGCCTTAGAGAAAGGATGGGGAGGTCTCAAGACTTGTGGATGCAGTGCTGTTCTTGGGGATCATAGCAGCCATGAGACCTTCCGATGGTCCCAGTGCCCTGGGCTGGTGATATTGGCTGGGGCCTCTCAGACCCTGGCTGGAGTGGGGAAAGGCCTTCAGTATTGATGACTGGGCCTTCTTGGTCTGGCCAGTTTCTTTCTCAAGGTAACACTCTTCTCTTCTCACTCTGCCTCTGCAGGTCCTCCAGAAGCTGGGGAAGGCAGACGAGACAAAGGATGAGCAGTTTGAACAATGCGTCCAGAATTTCAACAAGCAGCTGGTGAGTGTGGGTAGCCCTTGGCCTTAGGGAGCTTGTGAAAAAGGGACTGTGGCTGCCAGGTGGAAACTATCAAAAGCTGAATTTGTGGAGTAGGGGAGATTGGAGAAGGGGATTGATGTGGGCTGGCAAGGTCACAGAAGACTTCTGGAGGAGGGAGCACGGGCACTGGACATGGACCATGGTGGACAAGAGGAAGGACAGGGGTATACATGAGGTCCTTGGTGAGACATAGAAAGGGTGGGGGGGGGGATGGTGGGGATTGGGTGAAAGTAGACAATAGATTGTGGCCAGACTCTAGACAACCTTGAATGTCATGTCAAGTGGGAGCTACAGAAACGTGTAAGGAAAGGGTCATCTGCAGGCTTTACTGTGGGAGCAGAACAGACTGGATTTGATTTGGATCCTTGCTGAGCATCAGCTGTGTCTGGCTTTAAGCCATTTGTAGATGGCTCGTGGCTGCTTCCCAACAACTGTATAAGGCAGCCAGTATCATTGTTCCCTTTCTGTAGAGGAAAGACTCAAGGCTCAGAGAAATTAGATAATTTTCCCAAGGCTGTCCAAGTGTTGGGGTGGATTCAGTTCCATACTTGTCTGCTTTCAGAGATTGCAAAGGACTTGAAGGGCTTCCTTACCAGGTTCCTTTGGAGGCCAGTGGCCAGTTACAAAAGGGCTCAGTCACGTGGCAGCCTGGGGGCAGTGCTTAGATACAAGGGAGGACTTTCTGCCTGAAAGGCTTTGGATGCTGTGACTGGGTTGTCTCTGAAACCACTCCCCCACAGAGTCCCAAATAAGCCACAGCTGTGTCTGAGACAGTAGAAGGGCAGTGAGAGGACCCTGTGACTATCCCATCCCTGGTAAGGGCCAAGGCAGTAGGGAAGGAAAGAGAGCTGGGTCATGACTGGCTTCTGCAGCTGTGCCCCAGTGAGTGACAGATGGAGATGGACGCCCAAGGAGGCGATAAGGATGCAAGTGGGCATGGGAAGTGAGGGAAAGGTCTAAACTCTGCTAGGAAGGGGGCCAGGTGAGCACCCACCACCATCTCTACAGCTGGAATGGGACCCAGGGAAAGGGGTCTTTTTTGGAGAACTCTGACAGCTCCCTAGCCAGGGCCTGGTGAACATGCTGGCAGAGGGCCCAAGGCCAAGTCCACCTTCAGGAGCTTGACTGAGAGACTCCTAGGGTGGGGGTAGGTGCCCCCATGGCTGCTTGTCCCACAGACCAGTCATAGGGTGTGTTTCACAGCCCCGGTAGGCACCACGGCAGAGACTGCCTCTGTGGCCCTGGGTGAGCTCCTGCTCCTTCGGTCTCAGTTTTCTTGACTGTGAAATAGATGGTTGAACAAGAAACCTGAAGTTTTTCCTTCTGATTCTGTCTCCTGTAAGCCCATGGGACAAGTCCTCTATTCATCTGTCCTCCTCAGTTATGGGATACTTCTCTGACAGTCATTTAGTGATTGTTGTTACTACAGTATCTACTGTGGACCTGGTCCTGTGGTGTGTTTTACAGACATGAGCCTTGCATCCCTGAGCTGGATGCTAATATTCTTTTTATTTTACAGACTAGGCACTTGAGGCTCAGAGAGATTAAGCAGCTCTTCCAAGGCCTCCTAGCAGGTGTAGGGGCTCAGGAGTTTAAATCCATATCTGCTTACTCTCGAGCTCCCACTCTGGAGCTAGAGCCAGTACTAAGGGCAGCTAACTGCCTGAAGACAAATGTTAGGGCAGCCTGAACTGCAGCCTGTGCTGGGACATGGGGTTGTCTCAAGCAGGGTGGGCTGTTTGGTAGAAGGTGACGAAAATGCAGTCTGGGAGCTGGGGTTTTCTGTGCCCTGGTCCCAGCTCTGTGGCCAGAGAGTTGCTCTTCTCATTTGTTCCTCAGAGCCGTTGCCTCTGCACCCCTGGCTCTGGGCAAGCTGTCACTCACTGATCCTTGGGCAGAGGGGTGGGCAGTGAGGCCAGGGCCAAAGGTGTGCTAGTGGGTCTCTGGCTGTGGACATGGAGTGGCCACTTTAACTGGCACTCTTTCCATCTTCAGGTTGGTGGGGTGGACAGCTTTTCAGGGGCTAAGGGTGCTAGCAGGAGGGGGCAAATTTGAGTTCTCATTTGAGGCTTGGGGTAACCCTCCCTTGGGGGTTTAGGCAACCAGTCGGTTCTGGATTTGATTGGTGTGTGGGGGTGACTGGGCCCTGGGGGTGGGTGTCAGGATTTACAAAGGTATGAGGGTCACTATTCTGCAGGGGGTGAACTTAGGGTGTTGAAGTGGGCTTAGCCTTTCCAGCCTGCAGGGCTGGGGGGGACTCTCTGAATGGCAGGGAGGAGATCGAGCATGGGGAGCCTCAAAGCTGAGCATCCTCCTGTTGTTCATCTCTGAACTCCGAGCACAGTGAGCCCAGCACTAGTGAGGGACTGGGGTAGTGGGTAATATGATCTTTAGGGAAGCACATTCCTAGTCCTTCCTGTTGAGGTAGGTCCTAGGAGAAGGTATAGGTCACCCTGCTGTGTCACTTGTTATCACAGCCCCTGTGGGGCTCACTTAGTACTAGCCACAGCACCCCTGTCCTCTGTGCCTGCGCTGAGAAATCCTGGAGGCCTCTTGTCATTCCTTCCCCCCTGAGCACTGTAAACCCAGCTCAGGCAGTCCTGAAAACCATCCAGGGTCCTTCAGGTGGGCCAAAACCTTCTCATAGGGGCCAGCTATAGCTTGTACCCTAGGGACTCATCCTTGCTGTCTGTTTATCCTTCTTGTCCTTAGGGCCCACCCAGGCTCTGCTTCAAGTAGGCATCCCAGTCTGGGAGGGAAGACCCACCGACACTGATGCACAGTGGCAAAAGTCAGCTGGAGCCAGAGGGGCTGCATGCAGGAGGGCATGCCCCTACCCCTCAGACCCACTGGGAAGATGGGGCTCAGTCTTCAGGCCACCTGTGGGGGCTGATGTCAGGGATGGTGGGGAGCACTCTTTGGAGGGAGAGGTACTGTGTAGATGTGGGGTGCTGGCTGAGCTGCCACCATAGAGCTATAGTAGGTGTTGGTCCTGGGCTGTGGTGCCGGTCCAGACTCTGGAGCCCGGAGAGCCCACCGAGGGGGCAGTGGGTCCAGAACTTCGTCCTTCCCCCAGCTGCTCTGCAAGGAATATGTTAGAACTCTAGGCAGTTCTAGAGAATTGACAGAGCGGTTTTGGAAGTGAGCACATGAATTCTGTGCTGGCAGGCTTGGGCACTGCTCTGCAGGAGCAGCTTGATGGTGAAGGGCTGTGTCTGACCCTGGAGACTGACCTTGAAGCTGGTTTAGGGCCCCAGCTGCAGTTGCATGTGGGTGGCAGACTCTGGGCCACCCCTTGCACATCTGTGTCCCACGTGCCTGCTCACAGTGTGGCCTTGTTTGGGAGGCACAAGGGGCCCTGGTACTGCTTGGTACCCAGGCAAGCACAGCACCCCATGCCATGGATGACCCTTTCCTTGGGGTATGGTACACACAGGTGCTGGGGGCTGGTAGGGAGGGGAGTGAGATGATGGAGGCTGGGCAGGAAGAGAAGCTGGGTTTGGAAGTGTGACCCCTGGCACATGAGGCCCAGCGTGATTGTAGCCTCCCTACCTGGCCCACTCCCCCTCTTACGTCCTATGCCCTCCCTGTCAGCTGGGCCAGTGCCCTGAGAGCCCTGGACATGACCCCCACACTTCTCTGCACCCTGGTTTGGCCATCCCCTTCCAGCAAGCCATTCTCTCTGCCTGGCACGCTGAAGTGGGTGCCCACTGGTCTTGGGCACACCTAAGCTTTTGGAACAAGGTGCTTCTGCCCCTGACCCTCGCCCATGTTTCTGTGCTCATTGGTCACCCGTTCTGTGGTTGCATGAGGATGGGCTTCTGCATGCCAGTTCCATCATACATGTGTGTTCTGCCATGTGTGTGTCATTCAACCATGTCTTCAGTGTCTTGTCCAGGATGGAGGGGTCTCTGTCTTCTTAACTTCCATAGAGGGCTGAAAATAGTGCCTGGAGGAGACAGACAGGTGCTGACAAACTTGGGATGAATGTCCCTTCAGGCACATGGCTCCTACAGCAGGGATGGTGCCGAGAACACAGTGGGTGCTCAGTATGTGTTTGTGGCCAGAGAGGTGACAGGTGCTCTGCTCTGAGTTGAGCTGGTGCCAGGCCCCAGCCCAGAGGTGTTGACACATCTCTCTTCTCTACTCCTCTTAATGTACTGATGAGGACAGCCTTTATTAATTAGTCTTTGTGGAAGTACAGGAAGGAGAGGGTGGGATTCAGGGTGTACCCTCAGGTCCTCACCTTGTTCTCATCTTTTCTCTTTGCAGAATGAGGGCACTCGGCTGCAGAAGGATCTTCGGACCTACCTGGCCTCTGTCAAAGGTGAAAAGCAGACCTGGCCTGTGTGGGCGGGATTTCACAGGATGCGGGGAGGGGCCTTCCCCATGTGGAGCAGATGCATAAAGAGCCAGGAAGGGTGTCAGGGTCTGTGAGGAAGGGGTGAGGACTGTTGTAGAGGCCCACATACCTCCTTGGCCTCTGGGGGACCCCCAATCCTAGGTCCCCATGGCCTAGCTGCAGCATGGCCCTTCTGTCTCACAGCCATGCACGAGGCTTCCAGAAAGCTGAACGAGTGTCTGCAGGAGGTGTATGAACCCGACTGGCCTGGCAGGGACGAAGCGAACAAGATTGCTGAGGTGAGCGGGGGCAAGTGGCTCGGCCCTCCCACAAGGCCTTGCTGGCCCCAGCTGCCAGCGCATTTTACAGATGAAGAAACAGGTTTTTAGAAGCCACCGACCCTTGAAGTGATGGGGCAAGAGCTGATCCCCAGGTCCCTGGGAGGCAAGAGCTGCGGGCTGGGGTGGCTGACAGCCCCAGTGGTGCATTCACGTGCTCTTGCCTCTTCAGAACAACGACCTGCTCTGGATGGATTACCACCAGAAGCTGGTGGACCAGGCACTCCTGACCATGGACACGTACCTGGGTCAGTTCCCTGACATCAAGGTGAGAGACTGTTGAGCTAGCCAGCTTGTGCAGGGAAGGTGGTGAGGGAGATGGGCCAGGGATGGAGGCAGCCAGGGCTGGCTCAGGCCCTGCTGTGACTCTACCCTAAAGGCAAGCATCCCCTTCACTGGGTACCTTGTCTTTCCAGGGCTGCTTCCGCGGAGGCTAGCCTACCAGCTCCAGACCTGGGCTTTTCTGAACTGGCACCTTTGAGCCCTATACCACTGGGTCTCTGGGCTAGTGGAATACGCCCCATGGTGCCTATACATGTGTGTGGCTGAGGCACTGTGGAGTCTGTGGAATTGTTAAGATGTTTTAAGGGGATGTCAGGCCTTGACATTTGTGTCTAAAGGTGTCTTGTGTTAGGCTGTGTGTACTTAGAGGAGAATGTATACATACTTGTGCATCCACGCTTATCTGAATGTATTTGTGTGATTGTGTATGTTCAAAAGGACAGCTGCCTCTGCTGGGCCTGGGTATGTACTGTGAATTGTCAGTGTGCCATCATCTCCACTGAGGTCAGTGGGACCTGGGTGCTTTAGCCATGGAAGAAGGGGTGTCTGGAGCCCAGGTGGTGACTGTCATGCCGAACCTGATCCACTGGTGGTCATGCTCCCTGCTGGCCCTCTCAGCCACCCAGTGTGGATGCCTCAGGCTCCCAAGGTGTCTTGTGGTGAGTGTGGAAGGGAGCCTAATGGTGGTAGCCCTGGAGAAGAGAAACCTGGAACCCAGAAGACATCCCTGAGGATCTGAGGGCTAGTCTTGGGAAGAGGCTCCTCCGACACAGTATTGGCTGGTGGGTACTGACAAATGGGTTAATATTTGCAAGGAAATGGTTTCACTTCTAATAAGAAAAGATTACAGAGGACACATTGCTTGGAAGAAGTGAGATCTTTGCCACCAGAAATGTTTGAGCAATGGTCTCTGAAGCACGCTCTTATCGAGCCCGGGGCCTGTGCATGGCTCCTCTGGCTTCACTTAGGTCCCCACTGTTTTGGGCCCAACTGGGTCAGCATCACAGCAGGCCCTTTGCTGGGACCTGTTCAGCCCTCTCCTCCTCCGTTTGTTTCCCAGTCGCGCATTGCCAAGCGAGGGCGGAAGCTGGTGGACTATGACAGTGCACGGCACCATTATGAGTCTCTCCAAGTGGCCAAAAAGAAGGATGAAGTCAAAATTGCCAAGGTAGGGGCTGAAGAGGGACCAGGGCAGTGTTCTGGGAGACAAAGTGGAGGTGGGGGTGGGGGTGGGGATGTGTGCAGGCCCCAGGGAGCCACCCTCTTGGGCTGCACTTACCTGCCCCTTTGCACCCTGGCTCTCACACTCCCCTGGGGGTGGGAATGCTCAAGCCCCTTTATGGAAAGGTTTCCAACTGTGACTAGTACCAGGTCCCAGAGCTGGGGTGGGTGACTGAAAGGTCCTCACGGTCCCCTGGGAGAGGGCCTACCTCTGGCTCATTCTTTGGTGCCTGCCCTGGCTCCTGACCACTCCATTCAGTCTAAGGGCACTTTCCAGGAGAAGAACAGGATTGGGGTTCACTGGGAAGGCTCTACCTGGTCTGGTATGCTCTGAGTAGACTTCTGTCATGTGATATGATGTGACCCTGTCTTTGCTGAAACAAGCAAGACAGTTGGGTTGGGGTTGGGGATTGGAGGTGTAGGAGTGTGAGCCAGTGGGGGAGCACAGGACTTGAGCTGGCCACATTCTCCCCAGAGCCCTGAGGGTGAGTCTCCCAACCCCACCCACCACAGCCCAGAGCAAGATCTTGCTTGCTGAGTCCTCTGCGTTTGCTAACAATTCTCACATTTTGCTTTGCAGTTGGATGTCACTATCTTCTGTGCCCTGTTGGGGGCTTCACTTAATTCTCTCAGCCTGCTGAGGGTGGTGGGATCCCTGGAGGGGCAGCCAGCTTGTCTGTTATCACGTTTGGGACATTTGGACTTGGTGTTTAATATCTGTGTCTCTGTTTCTCTCCCCATTTCCCTCCTGTTTTTCCACTCTCCTTTGCCTTTGACCTTCCTGCCCCCAACCAGCCTGTCTCGCTGCTTGAGAAAGCCGCCCCCCAGTGGTGCCAAGGCAAACTGCAGGCTCATCTTGTAGCTCAAACTAACCTGCTCCGAAATCAGGTGACGCTGGCTTCTAACCTTGCATGTGCTGGCATCTTATGGTCTGTTGTCCTGTCCTTATGCTGCACTGCCTGGCTGGGGAGGGCTCAGCCCTCTTCCTGGGTCGGGAGGCAGGGGTGGTTTCAAATTCCTGTGCTGGGAGAGTTCCCTGATCTCAAACACAGGAGGGGGTAGGGGCTGGAGACTCTGGTTGGCTGGGGTGGGTTTGAGTCTGTTGCTCAGCATTGGGGTCTCTGGTAGTCCTAAGACTGAAATTTTAGTGTCCAGAAGCCCAGGAATGCCTTGGAACCCTTTGTCCTCTGTGAGGGCTACTGTCCTGACATGTGTTACCCTTCGAGCCTCAAAAGAGCTGTAAGGGTGATTCTGGATTTACTGAGGAAGCAAACCTGCAGAGGGGCAAAGTCTCCTGACCAGTGTCCCCGAAATACTTAGTGCCTGAGTTGGGGCTCACGTGACTCAAGGCCTAGCCGCTGGGCCATTTTCCTAGCTCACTGGCCCTGGGCTCCATGTGGCTGGTCCTGCCACAGGTGACCAGGCTCATGGGGAACCTTGGGATCTGTGAGTCCCAATGATGCCCCTGGAGGGGACACTGGGAGGGCTTCTCAGTTGGGCTGGTACCCTGAAACCTGGAGTTGCCCTTTGGGAGTTTCATGGAGGGCAGTCTGCGCCACAATGGTCCTGGAGGAGGTTCTTGGTACAAAACTTCTACGTGATCCTGCTGCTCTGGCAATACTTCAGTCTTCTCAGGCCCTGCTCTTGGAATGGGCTGGGTGTGGCCAGGGGCTGTTGGACACAGTACTCTGAGAGAAGTGGCCTGGTGGCTTTCTCTTCAGTGAAACTGACCTTACTCTAGTACCCCTTCATTTTCATAGTTTTGGGGTGGGGGCAGGCAATAGGCCCAACCCAGGAGGTTTGGCTTCTCTCTGGGCAGCTGCCCCATTTTTTGGGGGAGGGGGCACCTTCTGATTTCATCATCTCCAACTTACATGTATTGAATGCCGGTGATATGGGAGCTTTGGGCTCAGCATGGGCTTGTGGCCCAATTTTTACCTGACCTGCTGCCTGATTCTTTTAGGCCAAAGCTGTGGGCTGATTTTTGAGGGCAGGGTGACCCAGGATATACAGGGTTTGAGGGAGATGGCATAGGGAGGTTTTGATAGGCCTCTGTGTCCTCTGTTGCAGGAGGTGCAGGAGGAGTGAGGGGCTAGAGTGGGCCTTTTGTAGAGTTTAGGACTCTGGCTGGAGGGGGAATAGGGCCACTGACCTAGAGACAGGGTTTCTGTATAATTTTCTGAAAAAAGTTTGGCAGGAGGCCAGGTGGACATTTTTGTTGGGTAGGGGTACCCCCAAGAGCTTGCAGGGCCTGGGGTGGGGCCTGGGGCTGCGTTTGGGTTCCTGGGATGTGTGCAGTTGAGGATCCTGCCTGGAGGGCCCCACGCTCCAACCCTTGGGGAGCAGCAGAGGAGGCTAAAGCACATGATGTCATCTTTGGATATTGGACTGCAGATGTTTTGTCTTTCAGCCAAATTTGCTTTCCCATTTGGATTCAATTCTTATTTGAGCATATCCTCCGGCTCCTACCCTGCCTCATGCCTGGCCAGGTTTCTGTGGGCAGCTGGCTGGATGTGAACTGGGTACTTGGGACCTGGGGCCACCTTGACTTTGGGGAGACAGTGCAACCTTGTGAGACTGTGATCCCTCCAGCTGACCAGCTCTAGGTACCCCTAGGGCTAGTTTTGAGCTGTTCTTCACACTTGCCATAGTCTCCCAAAACTTGCCTGCAGGACCTGGGTGGTCTGGCATGCAGTAAGCAGGCCAATTTTGGGTCTGCTGTCCATGTCTATTAATCAGCATGTAGCAGAGCTGGCAGGGATACAAGGCCTCCCCCACAATGGCAGCTCGCCTGTACTGCCTGCCACCCAGTTCTTCTCAGAGATCCAGGACATGAGAACATGACTCAGAAGGAATAAAAGACTTAGACTCTGACCTCCAGGAACTCTAAAATGGAGCCACCCTGCTCTTGCACTATTGCTGGAATATTGGGACAGTCCCTGGCACATGGTGAGGAGATGCTGTGCCATTGTCATGGTCACGATTGTTTATTGGGAAGTCAGGACCAGCGTTGTGGAGTGGAGGCTGAATCCTTAGTGAGAGGCGGTCTCTGAAGGCACAGGAGCTGGGTTAGTCGAGGTGGGCTCCTGGGGCACATGAGTCTGGAGTCAGACTCCTGGTTGTGGGTGGGAGGCATTCATGACAGTGTGAGGTGCTCACAGCCAGATGTGTGGGAGTCACTCACTTTGTGGATTTTATAAACCATCATCAGTAGCCCCAGTTAGGCACAGGGTACCCAGACCAGATCTAATCCATCCAGGAGCAGCTGAGGCATGGATGTCTAAGGAGATATTTCTTTTTTTTTTTCCTCATTCTATCTTTAACTTTTAAATTACATTGTAAAAACTTAGGCAAGGAGCTCATGCTCACTCTAGCAAGTCCCAACAACCTGAAGGTAGCTGTAGTAGGGAGAGATGGTGACCCCTCTCTCCTCCAGTCCCTCCCAGAAGTCACCAGGCTCAGTTCTGGGCATAGCGGAGACAAGGCTGACTTGGGCTGGTCCCAGTGCCTGACACTGGGGGGGCCAGCCTGGTGGACTAGGGGAAAGCTTATGCTTTGTGACACTTTGGCATTCAGACCAGTTGGCTCCCTTGGTTAGAGGCCTGAGAATTTGAGGCTTCTTCTGGAGGGAAGTTTTCTCCTGGGTGGGTCCTGCCACATTCCTGGGCCATGACTCAGACCTTGAATCCGAGTTACCTCCTCCCCAAATCACTATTTCCATCAGTGCCCTCCAGAATGAGCTGGCAGAGCTGCTTCTGGGGCGGAGTCCTATGACTCACCTCCAGCCTTGTCTGGCCCTCCACCTTTAGAAGGGGCTCCTGCTGCTTCATTTCTCTCCATTCTTGGCTCTGTGATGGGGCCCAGCACTACTGCTTGGTGGATTTAAGCAGCTGGAGAGTACAGGGCTTGCCCAGGGAAGAGGAAGGCCTTGGAAGTTGACTCAGGCACCCTGCCCAGCTGTCCAGTTCCATACTTCCCTGGCCTTGCCCTCCATCTAGAGTGGACAGGTGATCGAGGAAAGAATGCTAGGGGGGTGGAAGGAGTGTAGGGAAGACTGTCCCAGGGAGGTGAACTGAAGGCTGGTGGCTGAGACTGAGTAGGCGGCAGCATTGAGACAGGAGGAAAGGAATACTCTGAGGGGAGAGCAAGGCCCAGAGAGCTGGGCAGCAGGCTGACACCTAGCCTCAGAGGGGTTCATGGGTAAGTGGACAGGGTCTTCACTTGGTGGGTCTGGGTCTGCCCAGCACCCTAGGCCCCATGTCTGCACCTTCTTATTGTGCCCTGTTCATCCCTCACCTCTTTCCTGGTTTACCAGGGCAAGACAGAGAGGCCCTCCCTTTTGTTCGGCTCTCCCCTTTCTGGCGCAGCCCCTGAGGTCCTGGCTGCAAGGTCCCCAGGTGCCATAAGGGGTGGTCTGCCCAGGTATCCACATCCAAGTCCACCTCCATCTAACCCAGACCCCTGATCTGAGCCCATTAGGTGGGAGGTAGGGGGGCAGGTCTTGAGGGGTTGGCCTGGCCTGGTCTCGGCTGGCTGGGATGGGGGCCTAGCAGGAGTGACTGGTTCTGCCCCTCAGGCTGAGGAGGAGCTCATCAAAGCCCAGAAGGTGTTTGAAGAGATGAATGTGGACCTGCAGGAGGAGCTACCATCTCTATGGAACAGGTGAGGGCCAGAAGGTGGTACCTGAGCCTCAGCCTCCTTTCCAAGGAGTCTGCACAACTCTGTCTTGCATGTCTGCCCGTGGTGCCCCACGTGGTCTCAGGGCTGTGTCTCTGATGAGGGTTGCCCACCCTGACCTTCATGTTCATTTTGTCTGCCTCCCTCCCCCACTGCAGCCGTGTAGGTTTCTATGTCAACACATTTCAGAGCATCGCAGGCCTGGAGGAAAACTTCCACAAGGAGATGAGTAAGGTAGGCCTTGGTGACTCGCATGAGCCTCAGGGACTCTGGGCCTTGCTCCATACACCCTGCTTGGGGTGACGGTCAGAGGCACAGAAGGGGATAATGAGCTCTCTGTTCCCTGCTGAGGTTCTGCACACACTGTTGACCACAGCACTCCCTCAGGTCCCTGCACTCAGAGTGTTCTGCCCAGTGGGAACTGCTGGGTGTGCGGGGGGAGGCAGGCAGGCTGTCATCAGAGCTGGAAGGTCTAGCCCCAGCCTTTGTCCTACTCTTCCCCGCTCCCAGCCCTACTCTTCGCCTGGCTCCGGTCCTGCTCTTCCTGCCTGAACAGAGCCAACCCCACTCACACTGGAAATGTGTTCTCAGACAACTTTGGTTCAGGGAGCTCAGTGTTAGAAAATGGTGGTGGTCCCAATTTGTAGGCAAATAATAATTAAATTGCTAGGATTTTCTCAGTTTTTAATGTTCTTTCATGTGTCCTAAGATATCGAAACATGTCTTTATCCTCCAAATCTGCTTTAAGAAAGGGTCTGATTAGCTTACATTTCTATGCTGTGTTATTTTCATTTTAGTTTAACTGGCAGTTAAACTCAAAGCTGACTTGAAGAAACTCAGTCTTGGCAGCTTTTTCCCACAGTGCAAGTGGGTGGATCTGACTCTTGTCTCCTGGGCCCAGAGGAATGAAGTGATGGTGGTAGATTCCAGGCCCAGGGCAGGAGGTGGAAAAGCAAGCTTGGGGCTTTTTCTGAGTTGACACCCGAGGATGATTTCCTCCCTTTTCGGCTGTCCCTTTCCTTTCTTCTTTACTTTTTCCCTTTAGAGACTTGAGACAGCTTCGGAAAATTTAAAGAACAGGCAGAGAAAGGTGACTTGGGGAAGAAAATATTTATATGAAATAGGAAGGAAATTAATCTCTGAGCTTCCTAGTAGCCAGGAAAAAGAGGGAAATATTCTCAGTAAAGAAACTCACTATGTGCATGGGATAAACCTCTTTCTTCTCCTGCCTGTACATTTGGTGGAATCTGGCAGTTGTTTTGTGACCTGGAAGCATCTTGGCAAAATGATCTTAACAAGTAGGATCAACAATTAGTTTGCAAAAATAGTTTTAAAAATTTAAAAATAGTATAACCTCTATGTGGAATTTTAGGAAATCCCTATAAGTAGAAAGAAAAGGAAAGATGGTCCCCAGGAAGAATAACTATTAGCAAAGCATCCCACCTCCTCCATTGCTCTCCCTGGTTTCCTGGTGTGTTGGAAACCAGGTCCCACTGATGAAGAAGGAGGAGTGGGGACAGGGGGACAGGGAAGTGATTAATAAGGGAGAAGCGAAATGGTACTGGGGAGATTGGGGCTGTTTGGTGATTCCAGAGGCCCCCCTACCTGGTTGCTATCCCTCCTGCAGCTCAACCAGAACCTCCATGATGTGCTGGTGAGCCTGGAGAAGCAGCACGGGAGCAACACCTTCATGGTCAAGGCCCAGCCCAGGTGTGTGATGTCCACTGACCTTCAGGCTGCTGGTGGGTGTGGGAGGTGTGGCTTGGGGTGGGCTTCTGTTGCTTGCTGCTCTTGCAAGGCTGGCACAAACCTTCTTCTTGTGGTCCCATGGGTTTGGCCTCCCTGTGCTCAGAGGAGCAGGCGAGGCCACTGCCGTTCCCTGTGTCTCCCATCAGGGGAGGAGCACTCCTCAGCAGTCTGCACGGCATCTGAATCTCACTTCCTGTGGAGCAGAACAGCCAGGGTGCCTGTGTAGGTTTGGGAGAGGGTAAGGGGGAACTGAGTGATTCACAGGTATGGAGCCTTCTGGAAAGTGAGTAGTCCTCTTAGATCAGGGGCAGCACAATCTTTTCTCTCTTGTGCTCCCAGGAAGCCCAAGTCCCAGGATGGTGGCATTCTGCACACCTGCAAGGGTATCCTTGTTCCTGCCATTAGCCCAGCCCTGGTCACCTCCTACCTTGCTGCCTCTGAGAAGACACCTGTTTCCTGAGGGGCAAGGAAGAGGCAGGAGACGAAAGGTCTTGCCCTTTGTCTTTGCCCTTCCTGATGGGAAATTATAATGAATCTGGGATTTCCCTTCCTTTCTGGCCCTGGCCATTGTAGCACAATGTGGAGAGCACAGGCACCCTCACTTTCCTCGTCTATAAAATGGAGTGGTTGTTTCTGCTTCTTGGGGTGATTGGGGTGTTATGTAGGACTAAGGAAGCATTCAGTGAATATCATTACCCCTCTTCTCCCCTGAAAATAAAATATATGTGAGACAGAGGGGCCCAGAGAGTGCCCTGGACTGAGGAGTGCTGGGGGTGGAGTGGAATAAAGGCCAAAGGTGATTTCTCAGGTCTCTGGAGGGAGGACCTGCCACCCCTTGTGCTGCACGGCATGGCTTAACTGAGGTCATGGTGGAAGTATCTAGGTTGGGGGTGAGGGCAGGGGTAAGTGGTCGTCATCCTGGGCACTCCTGCCCTCAGTCAGCCATTCTGTGGCAAAGGGGCTAGTCGTTCTGAGGAAAGGCGAGGGATATGAGGTCTTGTGAGCCTTCCTTATACCGAAGGAGGCCTGCTTGCCTCCTCTTCCAGGGCCCCATGAGGCTAGCTGACCCCATTCTTTCCTGGTCCCATTCCTCTGGGCCTGGAGCTCCCGTGGGCCGGACCTTGGCAGCATGCCTAGGTCAGTGTTGGGGGGGCAGTGTTCAGGACTGGATGATGGTGGCCCAAGGGCAGTGTTGGGCCCTCTTCACAACCCCTGGGTGTTGGGGGAGACATTGCTTCTTTGCTCAACCCCTTTGTTAGGGGTTGCTGATGGGGGATGGTGACAGGCCAGCCCCTCACCACACATTTCCCCCAAATGAAGACCTCCACATCCTGTCCGTCCCCACAGAAAGAAAACTAAACTGTTCTCCCGACTGCGCAGAAAGAAGAACAGGTACTGGCAGTGAGTGCTGCATTTTGGAGGCACCCCAGGCCAGCGTCCTGGCTGGTGGCCCCTGTGCATGCGCCTCATGCCCTTCTCTGAGGGTGCCACTAACTCCTAACCTGCCTTCCTGTGTGTGGTGCTGCCCACAGGGTTGGTGCTGTGTGGTGTCGTGTGTAGCTGTGGGCAAGGCAGAGGGGTCATGGGGGGAATGGCAGGCAGACAGCTTGGGCTCAGTTTAGCACCTGCCTTTGCAGACCCATGTGTGCCAGCTGCGGCTGGACTCAGAGCGTTAGCAGGTGGACTGTGTCACCGGGAAGGAGGCCTGGGCAGTGCAGGGAGGGCTGTGCAGTGCAGTGGTGGTTCTGAAGGGGTGTGTGCCTGTATGCTGTCCTTATATATTTTCTTTTTTCCTCCCTTCCTTCCTTCCTTCCGTCCTTCCTTCCTTCCTTCCATCCTTCCTTCCTTCCTTCCTTCCTTCCTTCCTTCCTTTTTTAATGATGTTATGTATTTATTTTTTGATTTACTTTTTTTGCATTTTTTCTATTACTATTTAGTCCCCTTTTATCCCCCTCCCTCTCTGTATATTCTTCAAGGAGGCAAATACATCCCATGAAATGCAAATTTAATAAAGATGGGGCAATACCGGCAATGTTTTTCACACATCTCTTCTGCTGTCTACGTCTCCCTCCCCCAGGTGATCGGTTACTGTCCTGTCCAGCACAGTGGCCAGTCACCTCATGTGGCTGGCCAGCATTTGGAATATGGCCACTGTAACTGAGGAGCTGAATTTTTAATGTAATGTAATTTAAATATAAATGTAAACACCGCCTATGGCTTATGGCTAGTCTCAGTCAGTACTGTCCTGGAATTTCTGCGAGTACAAACATAGGAGGTGGTTATTTTCTACCACCTTTACATCCAAGTGGAGGTTTATGCACATTTGCCTAGTTTTCAGTACTGAACAATCTGGCTTATGGGCCTCGCCCTGTCATCCCAGCTGCTCTGCAATAGGCATTGCCTCCTGTTCACCCACCTGCCACAGCTTCTGGGTGGTCTTCCATGTTTTCCTGGAAGGGCCCGTTGTCTGTGGGAGCAGAAGTGCAGAGACAGTGATGGCATGGTGTGGCTGGGAGTGTGGTGTGGTTGGGAACGAGTATGGATGGGAGCTAAGCTGTGCTTGGCATTCTGGTGGGAGTGGGTAGACAAGCAGGGAGGCAATGAAAGGCCTTTGGGGTCAGGCTGAGTGGGAGGGGGCGGGTTGTGGGGGGGGGGCTCAGCCTGCACAGCTGCCATGTGGAGTGTGGGCTGAGGCTTACTTTGCCTCCAAGATGTTTGGCTTCCTCCTGCTGTGGGGAGCTTGGGCACTCCTCATGTGGGCCTGATGTGGGGCTGCTGGGCTACCTCTGGCGCAGACTCCTGGGGACCATGGTCCTCCAGTTCAGAGCTCCCCATGTGCTGTGCGGTCTCATTTTCACCAGTCCTCAGGCACACGGACATGCAGTTTCTCACGTGGGGACAACACATTTTCCCAGCCTGTGTGGATGCACGTTATACTCAGTTTCACAGACATGTCTACATGCTCATACATATGCACATGTTTTCATGCACATGGACCCTAAGGCATCTGCACATGCACATGCTCCCTCACAAACACACCTGTGGATTTACACATTTCCTTTCAGATGCTGGGATCTCCCTCCAGCGGGCTCCCTCTTGTTTTGCCTCCACAGTGACAACGCTTCTGCAAAAGGAAACAAGAGCCCTTCACCTCCGCCGGACAGTTCCCCTGCTGCCACCCCTGAGATCCGAGTCAACCATGATCCCGAACCAGCCAGTGCAGCCACCCCTGGGGCTGCCCTCCCCAAGTCCCCATCTCAGGTATCTCAGTGGCCTGTCCCCTTCCCTCCCTGCTCTTTTTCATGCTTTGCTGTTATGCCCCCTCTTTTCTAGTTCTCTTGTTTCCTTCCTGGGCCTTGGTAGGTTTGGAGCTGGAGGCTTTGCCCAGAGAGGGCTAAGCCTGGTCTTGTTCTCCCTTGGGCCCTGCCTGGTCCAGGCTTATCTGAACGGCCTTGGCCCTTTTAGGGACATCTGTGAACATTTCTTTCCTCCTCAGTGTCCCCCTGCCCTGCGGCAGTGTCCGCCCTTTCTCTTCCCTCCCTGGATTTTGCGTGGCTCGACTTTCTCCATCTTCTTTTCCAACTGAGGCACAGGTCCTTGGAGGTGGCTGCCTCCCCTGTCCTCACTTTCTCTCTCCTGTGTGGGGTCATGCAGGTCCTTTAGAGGGACAGCAAGAGAAAGGACTCAGAAGGGTTATGTGAGGTGGGTAGGGGATAGGCTTGTGCTTCTGGTCTGGCTCCTGCTGGAGAAGCCTGGCCTCTGCCCCCAACAGGTTTCTCCGGGTTTCCGCAGGGTCCCCAGGAGCTGGAAGGGGAGGGAAGAGGTGCTACGTTCATGGGCAGACCTCACTGAGCCGTGTTAGACTGTACCCCAGCTCTGTTGGGTTTATGCCATTACCCCTTTAAACAGCTGATTAGGACAAAGATATTATTAGTGATAAGAACCCACACTTGAATAGCACTTACTTTGGGTTGGACACTGTGCCAGCACTTTCCATAGTTTTGTTAATTGAATCCTGACAATCACCCTTTGAAGCAGATGCTGTTATCAGCCCAGCTTGACAAATGAAGAAGCCCAGGCTTGGGGGTGTTGTGTGACTTGCCTGAGGCCCCCAAGTGGGCCGGTGTGTGACAGTGTTTCTTAGGCCTCCTCCAGGCTCTGGCTCTGTGCCGGCCCCTCAGGTGATGGCAGAGGCCGAGCTGGAGCTCCTTTCACAGACTGTGGAGAGACCCCAGGTGTGCAGGAGAGTGGAGGCCTGAGAGAAGGCTGGGTGCGTGGGCTGTGTCTCCGCCACTGTTTCTCAGCCTTCTTATCAGGTGGTGAGCCCTCCTATGGCTACTCCCTTTTTCTTCCCTCTTATTTCACCTCCTTCCCTCCTCCCTTCTTTCCCTTCCCTTTTCTACTTTCTCTCTGCACAGTGTTTCTGAACCTCCTGCCGTGGGAGGGTGGCCATCGTCCTGGTGTTTATCTTGGGGAGCAGTGACTATTCTTGCTTCATTTTTCTCAGTTGCCTGGGTGGGGCCGTGGCCCAGGATGTGACTAACCATGGCTTTGTCTCTATCTCCCCCCCTTTCCCACCTGACCTCCATGCTCTGCTGTGCCTCCCTGTGCTGTCCCTCACCCACTGTTGAATCGCAGCTCCGGAAAGGCCCACCAGTCCCTCCGCCTCCCAAACACACCCCATCAAAGGAGGTCAAGCAGGAGCAGATCCTCAGCCTATTTGATGACACCTTTGTCCCTGAGATCAGCGTGACCACCCCCTCCCAGGTCAGCCGCGGCTGCCGCGGCCCAGCTACCCCCTCCTCTTGCTCTCTTGGGGTGTGCATGAACTTACCTCCATTCCACACCCTATGCCTCTGCCTCAAGAGCCGGGAATCTGGCCACAGAGCCTGGCCCTGAGCCACCCCCTCACTCATTCCTTCATCCTTTCATCCATCATCCCTCATTCACCTCTGAGCATGTATGTGGCCAGACTCAGGGACATAGGTGAATGGTCATAGCAGAGATGGTCAGCTCAGCAGTGGCCTTGTGGTTCCATCAGTGCTATGGCTGAAAGGGGTGGGGAGCATGGACGACCTGGGCTGGTCAGGGCAGGCTTCCTGGAGCAGGTGGCTGCAAGCTGAAACAGTGGCATGTGCTTAGGGCAGGACAGGTGAGAGATGGACTCAGGAACTTCTGGAGTTTAGTGTGCTCATAAATGCCATAAGGAGGCACATAATGCCTATTCACACATGGACAAAAGGAGGGCCGGCCAGGGAAGGTTGCTGTGGTAGCGCTGGAGCGGGATGTGCACAGTGTGCTAACATCTCCAAGACTGGTACCCAGGTCTCCTCGTCAGGCCCTTTCCACGTGAAGCTTGGTTTTGTGTAGCCTACTAATACCAGGCTGTGGTGGGCTTGTGTTGGGCTGCTGCTGTGGGGTTGCCCTACCTGGGAAGCTCTGGGCTCTGTCTCCTCAGTACAAGCTTGGAGGCCTGGAGGAAAGAGGCAGAGCTGGAAGGCATGAATGTGGAGGAAGGGGCAGATGAGATCTGACCCCTAAGAGGAGTCTTGGGGCAAGTAGGCTTCCAGCCAGCCCCCAGGGAGGACTTTGGGTCAGAAGTAGGAACTTCCAGTAGAGGGTGCTAGGTGGGTGCAGGATTCTGCCCTGGCTCAGGAGCCCAGGAGGTAGCCCCTGTCTGTAGAAGGTGGCTGAGTCTGGCCCAGGGGCACTCCTGGAGCATTGCAAAAAACAGGTGGTCAGACCTTCAGGGCAGCATGCTGCTGGGATGCTTGCAGCTGGAGCTTGCCTCTGCCCTGGTGACCTGAGCACTAGTGAACCCTGACTGGGGAGAGGTGCTGGTACTTACCTACATGACCTTGTTCAGTTTTCAACCACCCTCAGTGAGGGGGTTGTCTCCATTTAACAGGTGAGCCTATGGGCCTGACTGGTAGCCAGACCAGACTGCCTGTCCCAAGTGTGTCCATCTCCACATTCACCGCACATTGGCCTCACTGCCTTTCCACTCACTGCAGGGAACTGGGTGTCTGCCCAGTGGGGATGGGGAATGTACACTGTGGGTGCTGTTGCCTGGGGCTGGGGTGGGCTTGTCCCCATCCACGAAGCTATGCTGACAGGGCTGCTCTCCTGGCTTGTGGTAAGTAGCCTGTGTCCCTGTGACAAAGACAGTCCTGGTCTTGCATGGTGGGGATGGTGGCCATCTGTCGTTTGACCTGGTTACTGTGTCCCCTTGGAGTATGAGGGGAGCAGCTGTCTGGGCTTGAATGACTTCTGAGAAGGTGGGTGGTGGGGCTACTTGGGGGAGAGAGATGCTAGGAGGGCACCTAGTGGCTGTGCACCTAGGGTGTCCTGAGCATATATTTCCATAGAGACAAAGGGTTATGACAGAGGGACAGAGCAGTGATGTCTCTCCCCCAGGATCATCAAACGGTTTGACCTAAAGAAAAAGTCAGTGGTTGAGATGAGCTTGGGACAGGGCCTCTGGGACCGGGGCCTCCTGTCCAGGAAGAGTCCACGTGGTCTGGGCTCACTAGGCTCTGTGTCTTGGCACCAAATGTTCATTCTTGGGCCTGAGGGTTTTGGCTTTGTCCCAGCAGGCCATACCTCAGCTGTGCAAGCCCCTCCCCACACTTCTGGGTCTTTATGGGGGCCCTCAGAGGGACAAGGGCTAGAGGGTGCTCCCTATCAGTGCTGAGTGCCTATCAAGAGCAAGTGGAGCTGGGCTGGAGCGGGCTTCTGAGGGCTGTGGCCCTCCCAGAAGTGTATGAGGGTTGGGGAGGAGGACCTGGGCTGAGCCCGTTTCCTGACCCAGAAAGGGAGACCCTTCATACCAGATGGAGGCCACTCCACCCAGGAGGGCAGCATGTCATCTGCTGTGGTGTTGAGCTGGCTGTCCTCTGCAGGTGGCTCTGGGAAAGACCCTTTCCTCCCATGATTGTGAGGCCCAGCTTACAGTGTGGCTGGTTCTCCCAGCGTGATCAGGGCCACTATGTCCCAGCCTCCCAGCGCTGTGCTTATCACATGAACATTCATGAGCTGTACCCAGACCCACTGAATGGTATTCTCAGGGTGGTTGGGGCAGGATCTTTAATTTAATTAGACAAAAATATCACAGGTGTTGGGGACCCCACCTTAATGATTGGACTTCTAGGCAGAGTGATTGGCTCCGCTCAGCCCTGCCCTTGCTTCCTGGAGCTGGCTAGTGGTTGGGTGTCTTCACAGGGTGGCCTGTCCATATGGGGCAGTGAGGGGAGACTGAAGCCTTTCCCAGGGGCCCTATAGGTCAGGGGTACCAAATGTGGTCTTGTCCAGCCTGGTCTGTTGCCTGTGCTGCTTCTGGGGGTGTGTGTGAAATCTTGGGAGTTGGTGGTGCAGGGAGATGAGAGGCACAGGTGCTTCTGTCAGCCTGCAGGGTAGAGACCAACGAAAGAGGGGGTGGGGCTTGGCATTGGTCTGGCAAGTAATTGGCCTGTTCCCAGTGACTGAGGTGGGTGCCAGGCTTGTGTGGGTAGGAATGTGTGCTGGGGTCTGGCATGGAGAGTGCTGCTTTGTGTGTGAGGTGGACATCATGTCCCTGATTTTGGGTGCCTGCTGTGTGTGTCTGTGTTGAGTGCTTTCTACTTGTCACTAATTGCCTTCCTCCTCTGCTGCTGCTGCTGCCAAGTTTGAGACCCTGGGGCCTTTCTCGGAGCAGGCCAGTCTGCTGGACCTGGACTTTGACCCCATCCTGCCTGTGGCGAGCCCTGTGAAGGCGGCCACACCCTCTGGTCAGGTTGGTTTGAGTCCACCACCACCCGTGGGCCCATTGGCCTCTAGGCTACCAGGCCCTGGGCTTATGCTTGCCCACTAAGCCCTGTGGGACCATGTAGGCCTGGGCCTTTAATGACCTTCTCCCACTCACACTCTGGTCCCTGGCCCTTGTCACCTCTCTGGTCCTGATTATGGGGGAAGGGAAGATAGCAGACAGAGGCTGGTGAGAGGACCCTTGGGAGGAGAGTCAGCTGAACACTCACCTGGCAGTATACCATCCATCCCAGCACCCTGTGCCTCCCCTGGGAGCAGCCCTGTGTTGGGCACACTCCCTGGCCTGGTGTTGTGGCCCCTGAGACGTGTCCAGGACTCAGCTGTCTGGGGCCTGCAGAGCCTGGCTCAGGGCTGGCCTGTGCCTGCTGGCTCACCCTGGATGGGTGCAGGGGTGGGGGAAGGCGGTCACTGGGGACTGCTTGCCTGAGCCTGTCTCTAACTTCTGTGCTAACTCTGTCCTTGTCCCTGTGCTGTGCTCAGCCGATCCCCTGGGACCTCTGGGAGGTAAGCCATGTTTGCTCTGTGCCTGTCCCCAGGGGTGGGGCGGGCGGGGGAGCTGCTCCTTCACATGTGCTGGGCCCACTTACCTATTCCTTCATCTAGCCTGTTCACAGGTGCACAGGGGGCTGTTCTGCTGCTTCCTTCTGGGGAAGCACCATGCCTCCATCTGGGCCCTATGGAAACAGGGCTTCTTGGTGTAGCCTAAGAAGGGGGCCCTTCTTGGTGTGGCCCAGTTGTCAGGACCTGTGAGTGGCCCAGACAGTGACTAGCTGGTCACCCAAAATGGACATGGTGTACTCATGCTGGGCTGAGGCTTAGAGCTGGAGGGCCTTGGTGTGGAGGGTACTTGTTCTTGAGGAGCTTTCTACCCACAGGGGCCACATAGGGCAGTGGAATCAAGGGACTGTTGGAACAGAGAAGGAGGGGAGGGAAGGCAAACTGAGATTAGGTGCCCTTATGTGAGCAGGGCCTGCTGGGCATGTGGCATCAGAACCTAGTGGCTCTGACATAGAGGGTTAGGGAGGGCATGGGACCTGCCCTGCAGGAGCAGGGGCTGGGGTGACAGTGCTGGTAGCCAGGCTCCTGGCCACTTGGTAAGCTCCATAATAGGGTTACACTTCGGAGGAGGCCTGGTGGGAGCTGGCAGAGCCATTTGAATGAGCAGATTTCAGTGGGTTCTAAAAGTATGTTGGTGCATTCATACACCTGCCTGTCCCTTGGCAGTGATAGGATCAAGGGATTGGAAGTAGGTGTCCTTTCTGAAGGTCTGCATCTGTTCCCCACTGGGCTCTGGCCAGGTGGCCTGCCACAGGCACTACTCTCCCTTCTGACTACACTGGTGGCTCATGCATGTCTTCTGTCTCGTGCCCTGCCCAATACCTTCTCCCCCTTGCCTCCTACCTACCCACCCTGTTCTCCCTGGTGGCCATCATCAGCCCACAGAGAGTCCAGCTGGCAGCTTACCTTCCAGGGAGCCTAGTGCTGCCGAGGGCACCTTTGCTGTGGCCTGGCCCAACCAGATGGCAGAGCCGGGCCCTGCCCAAGTAAGTGCCCACCTACCAGCCCCCTATCTGTTCCCAGTATCTGGGGGTGTACCATGGAAGATGAACCCAGAGAAGGGGCACAGGATGGACAAGGCCACAATGAGACTGAGGCTGAGGCAAGGGCCATGAGCCAGGTGCCTCAGAATGGGGCTTGTCATTTGTGTTAGGGGTGGCTGGAGTCAGATTAGCCCTTCTTCCCTCACCACCCTCACCCCAGTCTCCTGGTTGAGGCCTTTCACAGTGGGAGGGAGGAACATTTTGAGCACCCACTAGTTTGTGGTGGTATCTTTTCAGAATTTTCTCATTTAACTTTCTCCTTACACTAGATGTCTCCTCCTTTTACAGAGCTAGGGAGGTTGAGAGATTGCTCCCAGAGCTGGAAGTGACCAAGTTTGAGTGTTGGTCTTGGGCAGCCTGATTGCATTCAGGTAGCATCCACTTGGTCTTGTCCAGGTTTCCAGACTGTGCTTCATCCTCTCCTGGGAGAAGCCTATGTGGGCAGGTAGGCAAGGCAGGTTCAAGGAAGCTGAGGCTAGGCCAGACCTTGTGCCCATGAGCGGTGCTTGTGAGGGAGGGTCGGGGTGACGCCCTGGGACCTGTGCTATCTTGTGCCTGTCAGCACCTTCTCCAGCTGTTCCCCAAGCCCAGGGCCTCATCTTCCCTCCAGGGGCTCTCTGTACAGTGCAGAGACACCGGCCAACTCTGGACACCCCTTGGGTGCTTCCCTCAGTGGCCCTGTTCTTTGTCCTGGTGGCGGTGCCCCCACCCTGCGTTTGACCCCATGCGGGCATTTATGTTGCAGCCAGCAGAAGCCTCAGAGGTAGCAGGTGGGACCCAACCTGCAGCTGGAGCCCAGGAGCCTGGGGAGTCGGCAGCGAGTGAAGCAGCCTCTGTAAGACTCAGGGACCAGGGCTCTGTCTTTCTTCCCTGCTGTCTGTCTGTCAGCCTGCCTGCCTGTGCCTCCTAGCTCTGTGTCTTGCCTGTTCTCTTTGCTTGGTCCAGGTTGTAGTTACTGTCAAGACTGGAGGCAGGCTGGGCTGGCATCAGGCTCAGATACCCCCTTCCCCTGCCAAACAACCCCTGCTCCCTGGGACTTCCTCCTGCTCAGGCTGACCTGTGCTCTTCCCCCAAACCCTGCCCAGAACTCTCTGCCTGCCGTTGTGGTGGAGACCTTCTCAGCAGCTGTGAATGGCACTGTGGAAGGAGGCAATGGGACTGTGCGCTTGGACCTGCCCCCAGGGTTCATGTTCAAGGTGAGGCCAGGCTACGGACCCCACAGCTCTGCTGTCTGACAGTGTTCTGGGGGTGGGATCACCCCATTTATAGATGAGAACACTGAGCCCTGAAGACTGTGTAGGTGGTCCAAAGTTGTCCTGCTCGTACAACCCTGCTACCCAATCAGAGGGGTGGTATCTGGTTTCCTGAGGTTCATATACTCCTGGTCACTGTTGCACACCACACCGGAGCCACCACAAGGCTTGGTGCACTATACAGGGTTGCAGGTGGGACTAAGGGCCTGAGAGGGGAGGATGTCCAGCTCTCCCCAACCTCTGCAGGTGCAGGCCCAGCATGACTACACAGCCACTGACACAGATGAGCTGCAGCTCAAGGCTGGGGACGTGGTGCTGGTGATCCCCTTCCAGAACCCTGAAGAGCAGGTGAGGCTGGTATGGGGCTAGGCTGGCTGCAGGGCAGCTGGGCAGCAAGAGACTCCTTTCCTCCCCTCCTCTCCTGTCTTTTTCTCTCATCATTCATTACTCCCCACCCTTTCTACTTTCATTCTATCCTTTCCCTCTGCCTTTTGGCTGGCTTATCTCCCATGTTGTCATATTTCCCCCTCTGTTGCTGTCTCCCTGACTGTCTCTTCTCTCTTTCCTCACTTTCTTCCTCGAAGTTTGTCTGCTTCCTTCTTTAATCAGGCTCTGTCCACTTTCTCCCAGCTTTACACATATTTCTCCACTTTTCCCTGCCCTGCCCTGAGTTCTCCCTCCTTCCAGGACAGGGTCCCTGGCTGTCCCTCCATGAATTCTCCTGCCCTGCTTACTGCTACTTAAGGTGCTTGCTCCGTGTACTCATATTGGGCTCCTATAATCCTGCATGCCATCCCCTCCAGGCTGGCCTCGTGCCCGGCCACATAGGACCCACAGGGACAGTGTGTGGTCTCTAGCAGTGTATGACCCCTGAGTATCCCAGCTGTTTCTTACCCCAAATGTCTTCCAGAACCTTCTCTTCCTGCTATGGCTTCTGCATGTTAGTTTTTTTAGTCAGAGTGGGCTCCCTCATGTCCTGGACCCGGCCAGGTGAGGCAGAACTATCTCCTAGGTCGGGATGGGCTGCTTTGTGCATGTAGATGTGGCTCCTTAGCAGTAATCTTACTGTGTGGTGTCAATGAGCCTTTGCAGGGTACCAGTGGTGGTGTGGGGTGCCCACCTTGATATCTGGGTGACATTAACAGTGTATAAAAGGCCTAGTTAGACTGACCTATTTAGTTTTCAATATGTCCATGTGGTTTAGTTGTCGGGCTGGCTGAAGGTAGGAGGAAGGCTGGGTATGGGATGAGGCCAACCTGGGTGGGGGTCCTGGGCTGGGCTTTAGGGTACCAGGTACTTACTGAAGCCACACTGGGCTGGGAGATTTGTGCAACAATGATTTCCTGGGCCTGCTGAATCAGCCAATTCTCCTAAACCTCGGGTCTCCACTGATCTCCATCGTGGGCTAGGCCTGGGCTGGGTATGGTTTTCAGAAGCAGAATCCTGGCCCCTGGCCCATAGCCGAAGTCAGCTAGGGCAGATGAAACAGCAAAAACATAGGTGGGTAGCAGTTGCAGCCCGGCTGAAGGGACAGTGATGTCCTCAGCCACAGGCCAGGTCAGTGGCTCATGCAGGTCCAGGGTCAGGGTTAGGAGCCTGGGAAGTTGTAATCCCTGGGAGGGGCAGGGTTAGGGCAAAGGCCCCTTTGGAGGGCTTGGTGGGGTGTCTCCAGAAGCTTTTTTTAAAAAAGATTTTATTTATTTATTTTCAGAGAAGGAAGGTCGGGGGGTAGGGGGGAGAGAGAGAGAGAGAGAGAGAGAGAGAGAGAGAGAGAGAGAGAGAGAAACATCAACGTGCGATTGCTGGGGGCCGTGGCCTACAACCCAGGCATGTGCCCTGACTGGGAATCAAACCTGCGATGCTTTGATTCGCAGCCTGTGCTCAATCCACTGAGCTACGCCAGCCAGGGCTACTCCAGAAGCTTTTCATACTCAACAGAACTTTCTGGAGTTGTCTGTGTAAGTCTGGAAGGACAGCTGATGTCCTCAGTGAAGTGTCCTCTGTGGGCATCTGACATTGAAGAGCTCCTTGGCTGGGATCGAGGGGTTGTTCAGACATGTTCAGACCAGTGCAACCATCAGCCTGCCTTTCCAGAGTGAAGAGGACTTGCCAAATGACGAATTCAATGCACCTGCTGAAGGGCAGATAGCTTCTGGGGCAGTTAGGTTTGGGTCTGGGGAGATTATCATGGAATGCTGCCTGGAGGAGGTGTTCTTTAAGGGGCAGTGTGACAAGCTAGAGGAGGGAACATTTTCCCAGCAGACCCTCAGTGGGACACATACTCTGTAGGGTCCAAGTACCCTCTTTCCCCATCCCTGGGTGCTCTGCTTCCCCTTCAGGATGAAGGCTGGCTCATGGGCGTGAAGGAGAGTGACTGGAACCAGCACAAGGACTTGGAAAAATGCCGGGGTGTCTTCCCTGAGAACTTCACGGAGCGGGTTCAGTGAGGGCAGCAGCTGGTAGAGCTCTCTGGGTGTGTGAAGAACATCTTTTCCCAAAAAATGTGTGTGTTTATTTTTGTTTATTTTTTTTCTTTAATTTTGGAAAGCAAAGGGAAATCAAGAGGAGAGACTAAGCCAAGAGGTGTTCTCCCAAAGATAAGGTTATTTTCCAAAGAGCCTGGTTTCGGCAAGTTTGGTAGAATCACCAGTGTTCCTGAAGCTGCTGTGTCCCCTAGTTGATTTCCTGGCTGCCCCTGCCAGCGCTCTTTGGGTGGCTGCTACCACTAGTGCCCAGCTGAAGGGCAGGGCCTAGGAGCCTCAGAGCCACCGTGCTTGCCTGAAGCTTTCGGCTGAGCCATTTGGGCAAGGGTCCTCCTTTCCTGGCAGCTGCTGTGGTGGATCCAGGCTCTCCAGGCACCTTGGGACCCAGACAGCCAGCTGGCCTTGCCCTGTCCTGCAGACCGTCTGTGTGCCGTTTGGAAATAAATCATAGTGTTCAAAACAAAATGAAACAAAAACACTGACAAAAGCACTCAGAAAATGTGTGTTTATTTTTCTCCATCCATTCCTGTTTCCTGTGCATTGTAGCTGATTACCTATGGCTTTCCTGCAACTCAGGCCCTCCCCTCAGGCCCTCTCCCTGTGTGGTTTTAGTGGTGGTTGGATGGGAGGTGACAGGAACAGGTGTTAGCAAGGGAAGACCAAGAGCTTGAAGAAACAGCTGTGTGCTAAGAAGTCTGCAGGTGCCTCCCTGAATCATGTGATTTAATATATGTGAGAACTTGGGGTCAGGTGCCAGGAATCTTTGTCACAGCTTAGGAAACAGGCCTGAGGAGGTTTGATGGCTTGCAGGAGAGTGGTGGGATGGGTCTGAACCTGAGCAGCTGGTCCAAGCATATGGGAAAGGCCTCTGCCTAGTGTGCCAGGACCATCAAGCTTGGCCTCTCAACTGCTCCATCCAGGCTATCTGGGGCTGAGCATCAAGGTCAGCGTGTGACTGTGAACATAACCCATGTGCATCTGTTCCTCCACGTTCCAGGAAGAATAGTCATCTGACCTCCCTGCCATCACTGCCTCCATGTCCCAGAAACTGTTCCACCACAGGTTACATTATGAACAGTATATATCCTTCTTTAGCCATTTGGAGACTTGTGGCAGTGGGTGCACCTGAGTATAAGTTCAGTCTCCTGAATACTCACTCACTCATCATTTCCCATATAGGCATTGAGGTTACAGGAAATAAAATATGTACCCCTGATGTGCTCACAGTTGGGGAAAGCAGAGCAATTGAGACCACAGCAGGGGCTGTCATGGTAGTATGCTCAAGGTTCTGTAGACAAAAAGCCACCACTCTGGCTTCACATGGGAGGAGGTGTCTGCTGGGCCTTTAGGGTTAGTGGGGGTCCCCAGGAACTGACTGATGCAGGGAAGGCTCATTTTAGGCAGAGAAGCAGGTGAAAGAGTAGGCAAGTGGGGCCAAGAGGTTACAGTTAAGTTGTAGATGCCTGTGGGGGTTTGAGCTTCTGCTGAGGAGTCTGGAACTCAGAAAGAGGTAGAGACTGAGGCCAGGGAAAAAATGAAGGCACCTGGTGGAGGAGGGAGGAAGGAGAGGTTTTTGTGGCACTGACTGCTGAGGAGCTGTGAAAGGCCTTACGAGAAGAACTCCCTCCTTCAGAAATAGTGGTCCATGAGTCTGGACAGAATGGGATGGGCAGTTGACCCAGTCTTGGTTGTCTTGCTCTGGGGTCCCCACGGCTTCCTGAGAGGACACAGGTAGGCTGCTCTCCTTAGGCAGAAGAGCAAATCACTAATCAGAAAGGCCCTTTTCAGTGTAATTAAAAAGGGTAACTAACAGTGAGCATGGGAGCTGCCTTCCTGGCAGCCCCTGGCAGCCACTGCTGGTGGAAGAAAGGGAGCTGAGATTTCCCCTCCCAATCAGCCCAGGTCAATGCCCAAAGGCAAAGATGAATGTTGAGACTTGCTAAAAGAAAGGCTTGGAATCCCACCGTGGACAGAGGCTGTGTCCCCCAATCTGTCAACCTCAAGTGTTTAGCTCATGTCCCCAAAGTGCCCTGTCCAGTGGGAACTACCTGGGGTGATCAGGAAGGAGGCACAGCTCTTCACTCAGGAGATGACAAGCTCATGATGGGCCAAAATTTATTCACAGAGATCATCGCAGAGGTAAGGCAATGGGATTTTTTGTTCTGGAAGCCCGTTCTTATTTCAATAGGTCTAGAGCAGGGTGTCAAACTCATTTTCACCAGGGGCCATATTAGCCTTGTGGTTGCCTTCAAAGGGCCAAATATAATTTCACCTCCTTAACAGTTAAGGAGTAGTTGCATACAGTCCTAAAATTATTTTGGCTCTTTGAAAGCAACCGTGAGGCTGATATGGCCCCCAGTGAAAATGAGTTTGACACCCCCTGGTCTAGAGAACATGTAGTTTCTCTAGAGCAGAGTCATGGAATGGGCTGGGGAGGTGCTGGAAATTTATCCTTTTACTAATGAGCTGGTAACCTCGAATCTATGGCTTGAGGTAGGTGTCTTCACCTAAGCTTTAGGTGGGTGTTCTAACTGCCCAACTTCCCCAAATGCCCATGGCACCACAGACCTAATGTCCTGTAGGCTGGGCTCATCAAACATAGGGCAAGCCCTAGATGCTGCTGGGTGCCCACCTAATACTCATCTGTTCCTTCTCCCTAACTGAACTCTGATTTTGTTCAAGTACCAGTGAATTCCACTAAAGTCACCCTGCCTTCCCTGCAGCTCTGGGTGGCTTTATGACACAGTCCTAGCCAGTGAGATGAGGGAGGGTATCATTTCCTAAATGAAAAGTCAAAGCCTTGTTAAGAGAAAGGGACTTACTTCCTTCCCTGCCTGGAATGAGGGCTGTAGGTGCAGCAGGCATCTGTGAACCTGAAGCTATAGGTATGAGGACAAAGACACTGAGGATGGTAGAGTGGCAGGACATCATCACAGTCATGTTCATTCCAACCCGATTACTGTCTCCTGACATTTTTTATGTGTGTGCAAAGTGTAAGCCCATCATATCTGTGGGGGGCCTCTTTTACTTTAAGTGTTCCTGATGTGTGCCCCAGTGTCTGTCACCAAGTCCCCTGACTGGCCTCATTTCCTCTTAGTTCAGGCCTGTTACCTTCTGCTGCACAAATGTGATAGTGTCCTGGTAGGCCTCACTACCTTCAATCCATCCCTGGAGTATACCATGGCTGCCAGGGTGGTTTTTCTGAAACTCATTTCTTACTCCCATTACTCCTGTGTTTAAATCCCTTGGTAGTTTCCATCTCCCGCACAAATCCAAATCTGTTACCCAGACTCTGCAGGTTGTGGCCACTGACCATCTCTGTACTTGATTTTCCTCCACTCCCAGTTTTGAATTTCATGTCCTAGTAACATTGCTGAGCTACATGTCCTCTTCCCTCTGTCCATCTTTGCTATGCTGTGGCCAACTGTTCCTTCACTTGCTCATGTTCACTCCCTAGTAGGACTTGAGTGACCAGTCCCAGGGGTTGGCTACCTCTGAGCTTCCCTTCATCTGTCCATCTGCCACAGAGCAGTATTTAGGGGATTGAGCTGCCCACCCTTCCTTCCCCTGACTGTAGGACCTAAGTCAGGATCCAGGTTCAGGATGCTTGGAGAGTGCTGTGTTCTACTGTGCTCCATCACACTCTGCTCCATTCGTGCCACGTGGCCACCACTGCTTATTGCAGAGGCCACAGGTCATTGTTTACTAGAAAATGAAATAAATGAGTCATAATCACATCACCCCACCCCAGTAACCTGTTTCGTTTTTGCCTATTTTGGGCTGTAGTTTTTAAAAACTCAAGGGCAGACTGGTATTTCTCCTGGTTGCATTTTACCCTGTTAGATTTAACCCAATAGTTGAGATTGTCAGCCCTCCACAGGCTCTGAGTCAACTGTGGCAGACTTGTGTTTCAGCCTGTGGTCTAACAGGGCAAAGCTGGTGCCCAGGTGACAGGCAAAGAGAGGAACAGGAGAACAAATCTTGACTCTGCTCAGTATCTCCCCTCTGTGAAACCTCCAACAGTCCATTCAGAGGACTCAATCCAAGCTTCCACATGGGTTTAAAAAAGAGGTGGTAACAGAATTGCTGAGTTCCACAAAGTCAACTCATGCCTGCATACATAGTCTCTTTTAAAATACTGGTTTCCCAGAGTTTGACCTCCCATCATTGTCTTGTCATCTACTAAACATTCTCTATTTTATTGGCAAGACCATGAGATCCCAAGGCAGGGATTACACTTTAAGATATGTGTCCATAATTTTTTGAGCCAACAGCTCATTCAAGTGAACATTTCACACCTGTCAGATTGGCTGCCATCAATAAATCAACAAACGTGGTGAGGGTACGGAGAAAAGAGCCCTTTTGCACTGTTGGTGGGAATGCAGACTGGTGCAACTACTGTGGAAAGCAGTATGAAGTTACCTCAAAAAATTAAAAATGGACCTGTCTTAATGACTCAGTGATCCTACTTCTGGGACTATATCCAAAGAAACTCAAAACACTAATTAAAAAGAACAAGCACCCCTATGTTCATTGCAGAGTTATTTACAACTGCCAATATATGGAAGCAGCCCAAGTGTCCATCAGCACGAGTGGATAAAACAACTATGGGACATTTACACAATGGAATACTACTTGACAATAAAAAAAGAAAATTTTACTTTTTGCAATAGTATGGATGGACCTGGAGAGTATTATGCTAAGTGAAATAAGCCAGTCAGAGAAAAACAAATATCATATGATTTCACTTTTAAGTGGAATCTAATGAACAAACTGAACTAACAAGCAAAATAGAAACAGACTCATAGATATCAGGATGACAGCTACTGGTGGCAGGAGGTTAGCGGAAAAGGAAAAAGGAAAAGCAAAAAGAGCAAAGAGCAAAAAGGAAAAAGGACTCATGGACATGGACAACAGTGTGGTGATTGCAGGGAGGAGGGCGGTATAAGGAAGTTAAATGGTAGTGGAAAAAATAAACAAAAATTAAAAAAAAACGTAAAAAAGACTGACAGTGACCAGAGGGGAGAGGGGAGAGAATTTCAGGGGAAGGGGGGAAGGGTTTGAGGGAACTAGTATAAAGAACACATGGACAATAACAAGCGGCGGGGATGGAGACGGCAGGGAGGTGGGGGGGGGCGGGTTGGGATGGGGATAAAGGGCAAAAAACTGTACATGAACAACAATTAAAATAAAAAAATATGTAAAAAATAGTGTGGGGTGTGTGTATCCTTATTCTCACAAAGACTGAAGCTGCTCAGCATATTCTAGAATCTCTCTGGGAAGTATCTTCAGGCCAGTAGCAAATGCACACACTATGTGCTGACAGCTAATTACCTTCTTTTGGGAAAATTTGATCTTTATGTAATAAGAAGAAAAATTATATTTGAAAAATTGCCTATGATTTCAAGTAGGAGAAGCAAAAAAATTCTCTAACAGAGATGAAAGGTCAATTGTTGGGGGAAAAAACCAAAAACCTGACTGATTATGTTTGATTCTGAAAGGTGGTCCCTCAGCTCCCGTCATAGTCTGAATGGGAGAAGTCAAAGAGATGAATAGTTCTGTATGATAAAGTCATTTTGCTTCTGCCTGTGGGAAGGTGAGAGGTGGATGTGAGGACCTCTGAAAGGGGAAAGGTAGAGAGAATGAGAAGAGTCTGGAGGGAGAGGGCCTGCGGAGATGGCAGTGAGCCCAGCCTGAAGAAGGACCAACGGGAGAAATATCCCTGCAGCAAACACCTAATGAGTTTGTAGGGCACTGAAGACTAACATTCAAGTTTCTAATTCTGTACTGGGTTGAAAATCTCACCTCTAATGTTAAATGCTTATTAGTGTTGCTTTGAGGAATTCAAGGAGAAGAGGCTGAATTCCACGTGGAAACTGACACAGGGTGAAAGGAGAGAGGGTTTGCTAGGAGCAAAAGGACAGAGTAGTGTATCAGAAAAATTCCATCTCCCTTAGAAGCCTCTGCCCAGCAAAGGTTGTAAGGATTGTAGGGCAGGAACCAAAAGTTACAAAATAAGTAGGAAGGAACAGAGTCATTTTACCCTGGAGTAAAGGAAAGGGTGAATCCTGAAGGTATAAGACAAAGGGCAATGACGAGGCAGAGGTCTGGGTTATGTTCAGGCACCTGGAGGCAGGTGCTGGGTTGGTTAGATCTGAACTCTGGCAACAGCATTGCTTTGTACCTCTGTTACCCATCAAATAGTTGTGATAACACAATCAATTCACAGTGTTGTTGTGTGAGTTAAGAAATTTTCCAAAATGTTTTTAAAAGGTAAAATCATACATACATATGTACAACTAGAAATGCAATACATCTCATTCAATTAACGAGAAACAGGCAGTTATGCGAGAAGTGGATTGACAGAGCTGTATAGTCTCTCCTGGACAAGATTCATGATCATTGCCTTGAGCAGGAATCATATGCCTCTCCGTCAGCCCACATTAGCTAACTCAGACTCTATAAACCTGCAGGACATGCCAATCCCAGTCCAAGACATGCACCCACAGAAGTGGACAATCCCTGAGGTCACAGTAGGTGAGGCCCAGAATCCCATTCTTGGTTTAGGTTCTGTCATTTCCCCCTAATGTCATTTTCTGTTCCAGGATCCCACTACATTTACTTGTCATGTTTCCTGGTTTTGATGGCCCTGACAGTAGTACTGAGGGGTCAGGTATTTTTTACAATGTTCTTCACTTGGAGTTTGTTTAATAGTTTTCTCATACACTGGGTGCATGTGTTTTGATGTTGAAAACCACAGAGATAAAGTGCCTTTTTATTCCAATGGATCAAAAGCACACACTCTCAATATGAATTTTGGCTGTTGATATTGTCAGGTTTCTCCACTGTAAAGTAACTCTTCTTTTCAGGGTCTTCGGAAGCAAGTCATGATGTATAACCCACACTTAAGCAATGGGCAGCTATGCCCCACCTGTGTTCATTTTTATCAGAATGGACTCATGGCATTTTAAGCTCTGGGTTATCATCCAATGCTACTTTATTTTGTTAATTTGTTCCAGCTTTGGTCAGTGGGAGGTATGTCAGTTGACTCCTGTGTCCCTTTGACATAACCCCATCATTGTGGGGTTATTTTCCTGACACTTTTTTAGTTTCTGGCACTACAAGATGCTGTAGGTCCATTTGAATATTTCCTGCTCCATTCTTAGAAGCACCAATTTCTCCAAAAGCCCAGGGCACACATTGTTAAAATTCTCTAATACATATTGCTAAACTATTTGCTAAAGAATTTGCACTGTTTATGATTCAGACAGCACTGCATGCATCTATTTTTCATACTGCATTGGTTTAAAACCTATCTAAAAATATTTCATCACTTCTAATTTGATTTAATTATTATTGACTTTATCTAATTTTTGTAAGTTTATTAGTCATATGTAATTTGGTAAATTGGTTTTCGTGTTCTTAACCCATTATTTTTAACTTTAAAACAATAAAAGATTTCAATTAGAAAGTTTTAAACATGCACAGAAGAGGATAATATAATGAAAAATTCTTATGTAACCATCTCTCAAGTTTAATAATTATCAATATTTTCCCTTTTATTTGAGCTACCCCTTCTCTGATATTTTTTTTAAATCTGTAGTTCTTTTTAAAAGGAAATTTCTTGAAGCATGTAATTTTACCTATAAATATTATACTATGCATTTCTAAGTAGCAAGGGTATTTAAAAAAACAAATACTTCACATTATGACCACACACTCAGTCACCTTTTGGACATGCTGTCTGATGGGATCTTGGGATTCTCTAGTCGATAAGATGTCCAGGTGTCTCACTGAGGGGAAACATGGCTGGTCCATCTGGCCTGTCCCCAACAAACAGTACAGATTTACCTAGTTCAGCCTTCAGCAGGAATGCCCATATGCCTTGTACCCACCCACCTTCAGGAAGTCAGGTCTCCTGAACCTGCACAGTCCTGGGATTTTAATTAGGCCTGACTTTCCACATAGCTGCTTGATTGCTGGTGCCAAGGCTCCTGACTTGCACTGCTTGTGCCTGCACAGTAGGTGTCTGGTCCATAAGAAGGCTTTTTAGTATGGGGGCAGGGAGCTTTTAGCAAGGTTCCCGACTACCTACATTGCCGGAGAAAAAGGTGGGACAACTGTAACTGAGCAACAGTAAATTTAAAACACACACACACACAATGAAACAAAACAGATTTCACTGTGCTGAAAATTGTGTGAGGCAGCCCCTTTAATGTGGCCACAGTTGTCAGTCCCCATTTAGACTTGATGCCTGATGGGGTTCCTGGTGTAGGGCCCCATAATGAGGCACTCCAAGGTATGCTTATTTGGAATGAGGATAAATTTGAGCTCAAGGCAACTGAAAGCCTGCAAGCTCATGAGAAACTTGACCTCTCCCTTAAAGAATTGAAATTAGGAACTGGACCTATGACAAGAGTTCTCATCAGAAATAACATTTTATGACCTATGTATAGTGCAGGGCAAGCTCGTGATTACTAAACATCTGCTCTTCTTATCTTTCTGAGAATGACCTTCCTCTCCTCTGAAGCCCCAAGGTGCCTTGCCTCATTCTTGGCTCAGAGTGTCACATACAGGGTCTGGCACAAATAACAACCCCTTTTTATTACAAAATCATAAGCATGTAATTCTGTAATATAATAATATCACACTCAAGCACACCATATGACATTTTAGGTGAAATGTTCAAATTAAAACTAAGTTATTACACCCATATTATTACCTTACCCACATACTCAAGCAGGTGTTATTTCTGCCAGACCCTGTATATGTCATATTCCTTTTCTGTCTCTGAACCTCGCATACATCTGGTTATTTTTTCATGTTAATCTCTCTCATGTCTATTTGATCATTAGATCGAGTAGAGGGTAGATAACAATTTATTTGTCTTTCTCAGTTGGTGCTGTGAGCAGGACACCTTACCAGCTGGGCACTGTTCACCCAGAGGCCCTGCAGTAGGGCCTCTAACGTTAGCTGGCAAAATAAGAGTTCTTGCCCAAGCAGACTCCTGGGTCTCTACCTGCAGAGTTCACTGGAAGCAAACTGACAAGAGTCTTCTTTGCTAAATTTGATTAGCAGGAGAAATATTTGTGTAACCTGTTTTTTGGGCTTAATGACTTTTTTTTTTAACCTCACCTAAGGACATTATTTTTTCTATTGCTTTTAGAGAGGGAGGCAAAGAAAAAGAGAAACATCAATGTGAGAGAAAAACATTGGTTGGTTGCCTCTCATAGGCACGTGGACATACGTGCCCAAACCAAGTATGATCCCAGCCCGGACTGGGGAATAGACCTGCACACAACTATGTGCCCCACCTGGGAATCAAACCTGCACTTTCTGTTATAGGACAATTATTCCGACCCACTCAACCACACTGCCCAGGGCTGGGCTTAATGACTATTGGTTATTCAGTATCAGTACTTGCGGATTTTTCTGTTTTTCTCTGTCTCTGTCTGGTGTCTCTCTATTCTTTTTTTTTTAAATTCTTTTTTAATTTAATTTTTCTTTTAAAACTGTATTTTATTGATTATGCTATTACGGTTGTCCCATTTCCCTCCCTTTATTCCCCTCCACCCTGCACACCCCCTCCCACCTGCATTCCCACCCTTTAGTTCATGTCCATGGGTCATACATATAAGTTCTTTGGCTTCTACATTTCTTATACTATTCTAAACTTCCCCCTGTCTATTTTCTACCTACCATTTATGCTACTTATTCTGTGTACCTCCCCCCCTCTCCCACTGATAACCATCCATGTGATCTCCATTTCTGTGATTCTCTTCCTGATTTAGTTGTTTGCTTAGTTTGTTTTTCTCTTTGTTTTGTTTTTTTTTTTTAAGTTTGGCTGTTAACAGCTGTGAGTTTGTTGTCATTTTACTGTTCATATTTTTTATCTTTTTCTTAGATAAGTCCCTTTAACATTTCAAATAAGGGCTTGGTGATGATGAATTCCTTTAACTTGACCTTATCTGGGAAGCACTTTATCTGCCCTTCCATTCTAAATGATAGCTTTGCTGGGTAGAGTAATCTTGGATGTACAGCCTTGCCTTTCATGACTTGGAATACTTCTTTCCAGCCCTTCATGCCTGCAAGGTTTCTTTTGAGAAGTCAGTTGATAGTCTAATGAGAACTTCTTTGTAGGTAACTCTATCCTTTTCTCTTGCTGCTTTTAAGATTCCTTATCTTTAGTCATGGCTAATGTAATTATGATGTGTCTTGGTCTGTTCCTCCTTGGGTCCAAATTCTTTGGACTCTCTGAGTTTCTTGGACTTCCTGGAAGTCTATTTCCTTTGCCAGATTGGGGAAGTTCTCCTTCATTATATTTTCAAATAAGTTTTCAATTTCTTGGTCCTCCTCTTCTCCTTCTGGCACCCCTGTGATTTGAATGTTGGAATGTTTAAAGTTGTCCTGGAGTTTCCTAAGCCACTCCTCCGTTTTTTGAATTCTTGCTTCTTCATTCTTTTCTGGTCGAATGTTTCTTCCTTCTGCTCCAAACCATTGATGTGAGCCCTGGTTTCCTTATAGATTTTTCTTTATTTCACATAATGCAACTTTCATTGCTGCCTGGATCTTTTTTATGCTGGTGAAGTACCCAGTGAGTTCCTGGAGCATCCTAATTACCAGTATTCTGAACTTTGCATCTGATAGGTTGGTTATCTCTTCATAGCTTAGTTGTATTTTTCCTGGAGCTTTGAACTGTTCTTTCATTTGAGCCATTTTTTTTTTTTGTCTCAGTGCATCTGTTACCTAGTAAGGGGTGGAGCCTTAGGTATTCACCAGGGCAGGGTAACCCATGTGGCTGTGTTGTGATGCTGTATGTGGGGGAGGAGTCAGAGAGGGAACAGTGCCACTTGCTCCCCTCTCTGATGGTTTTCAGTCACTTCCCGGGTTACCCACAATCAAATTGGGCCCTTCTGGTGCTGATTCCTGGGTGGGCGGGTTTGCGTACATTCTAGGACCCTGTGGGTCTCTCCAATGAACTCTCCTGTGAGGCTGAGAGTTTCTTCCACTGCTACCTCCACCCTTATAGGAGCTTTCAGTCAGAGGTTTTGAGGCTTTTTCCCCTGTGCTGGAACCCTGCATTGTGTGCTCTGTCTCGCTCCCCAGTTTTTCCTCCTGGTCTATCCACATGTGAATTTGAGACTGCCTGGTCCACCACCCACTGCCTTAGCACAAGTCTTCTCTTGTTGGGTGCCTGCCTCCGCCCCTCCTATGGTCTGGATGAATGTTTCTTTTTTAACTCCTTGGTTGTCAAACTTCCATACAGTTAGATTTTCTATCAGTTCTGGTTGTTTTTTATTTTTAAATTTGTTGTTGTCCTTCTTTTGGTTGTGTGATGAGGCACAGTGTGTCTACCTACACCTCCATCTTGGCTGGAAATCTCTCCTTTCATCTTATTATATGTCCTGAGGTCTTGGCCTTATCACCAGTGAGAATATTTTCTCTTCGGCCTTCACCACCTGGAGGGTGTACTTGCTGGGGTGTACTTGTGCTCTGGCTGTGCCAAACTCTCAAGGGAGTTTTCTATGTATCCCTTTCCTCTGCCAGATGGTAAAAACAGAGAAATGGAGTATGAAATATTTTCGATTTCCTTATTCCCACAAGAATGAGGGAATCCAAAACAAGAATGGATTCCCTCATTCTTGTTTTCTGCTATATACTTGCTGGGCAGCCAGTGGACTGTGGATCTAAGTTTAGGGAATCCAAACACATCATTTCAAAGGAAGAGGAGACATACAATTTTCTATGTTTTGGAATGCCGTTTTTAACTCTGAAAGTGATCTTTATCTTTTAAGGGTTGGATCTTTTTGCACTTTCCTTTGGGAATCCCTCTTGTGTCGCATAGCTCCTTTTGATTTGCATTGCTATTAAGATTTTACTCATCATGGCAAGATGGTGGATCCTTTGAATTGGAAAAACTTCTAAATTGACAAAGGAAGAAACTTTTTTAAGACAGTTGTTTTATTGGTAGTCATTACAATTTTCTTAACAAGCTGGGAGGACAGAAGTTAGAACAAAAATCATAGTCCACTCAGCCACCCTGTTATTTTCCTTTAGACATTTGAAGACATTGTAAAAAACTGGGACATTGCAAGTACAATTGTCTTGGACTTAAGAAGCAAAAGGAAAGAAAAGATGACCAAATAGTCTTGGCTGGTGTGGCTCAGTGGATTGAGCACTGGCCTGCAAACCAAATGGTCCCTGATTTGGTTTCCAGTTGGGGCACATGCTTGGGTAGCAGTCTGGGTCCCTGGTGGTGGGGTGTGTAAGACGCAACCACATAATGATGTTTTTCTCTCTCTTTCTCCTTCCCTTCTCCTCTGTCTGGAAATAAATAAATAAAATCTTTTTTAAAAAAAGAAGAACGGCCAAATACTGCCAAAAGACAACCTAAAAATGTAATGACCTAAGAACTTGGTTTGGTAACTGTCAGGCAAAAGCTCCACAATATGGCCAAACAGAAATACAGGCTAAACACCATTTATAGCATGGCTAGGGTCCTACCAAACTACTGCCAGCACTCAAGGAATTATAACTTAACTTACAATGGCAGTTATGAAGAATGTTCCAATTAGGTTAGATCCTTTAATGTGCTCTTAAAAGCAAGGGTTTCCAAATCAAATAAACAGAAAGAGATACCCCTTTTAAAATATTAATAAGGGTGAAAGAAAGAGAAAGTCACAAGACTAGTCCCAGCAGGATGGAAATTACTAGATGGCTATAAGAAGATTGGTATAAATAAAATAGACACTGATGCACTCAAAACAAAGGTTTTAATACAACACTGCCAAAGACTGGATGGTCCGAAAGTGATCCACCATTTGTCCCTCAATGTTAGAGGACCCTATACAAGTCTGCTGTTATTTATCCTAGTTTGGAAAAATTTAAAAAGCCAGAAGGCAGAGATTATAATGAGAAACCTGATCAGTAATTGCTTGGGGTAGTAGTCAGGCCAGTGAAATGAAGTTAAAAATTGATAACAGGGCCAGGGTTCCGTGACTTGACCCTTTGCTAGAGACTCAAATCCTTTTTACATAAGAGTGGGTAAAATAGGGGATAGGAAGAAAGTTCCAGGACTCCTTGATATGAGAATTCTGTGAACTATGGTATGAAAGCCCATTGGTGAAGTCCTGACTCAGGCTACGATGAGAGTAAAAGGATATAAACATGTAAGATTGATAAGATTATAAAAATTAGAATGTTTAAACAGGTTTTATATAAAGAAGTTATGTCAGCTTTACCTGAACGTTTATGGAAATGGATATTAAGTATGGTCAGTAACACTTTTTCTACTCAGTACTATAAAACACAAACCTGTGGATAAATCAAAGGAGGCTGTAGTTGAGAATGTAAGAGTTGATGGAATTAAGGTAAAAATTTGTAGGCAAATTGACACATTTTGAGCAGGCTTAATATGAAGTGACTACCTTTCATTTATCTGGTTGTATTGTGGAAATAAATACTGTGTCTTACTGGGGAACACTCCCCTGACTAATACTGTAAGTTAGAAGGTATACAAATCCACTTTTCAAGTAACATTAATTAGACATTCTAGAAAAAATTTAATTGCTTCATTGAAAATTTTGTTGTGATAGGCTAATAAAAGATTGAGGAGAAGATGGCAGTGAGGTAGGTGGGAGTGGAGCCCACTTCCCCCTGTGAACAGGTGGAACACCTAGCCAATCTTCTGGGGAATTGAGTGAACAGCCAAAGGTATCCCAGCATATATGAAAGTTAGAGGCCAAAATTGTAGAGGACATTGAAAACCAGACGGTAAGGAGATTGCTTTGGGACAGTGAGGTCCCTGGGACTAGTGCATCTGCAGCTCCTGGCCCAGCACCTCCTGGTGCCAGCTGCAGGATCTTTGGAAGAGAGACAAATCAACAGCTCCCTCCCCTGCCAAACAGGGAGGATAGAGTGGCACAAAGATTGACCTGGATGCTTGAAGTCTCTGGGGGGAATAAAGATGAAGTGGGAGATGCACAGGGGCAGTGTTCACACACTGAGACTGTGGATGCTGGCCAGGTCATTACCAGAGAAATTGGGGAGCCAGGTGACACCTGGAAAAGGGAGACAAGTTGGGCTGTGATGGACCCTGACCCGGATAGTCTCCTGTCTGGTTGGAAAATTGGGCTGTGTGGGAGGATGGGTGCTTATTAGGAGTGGCGGGCTTGAACAGGAGTATTTTGTTCAAAAAAGGGCTCTCTGTGGCTGCTTAGGGAACTATCCTGTAGAGGCCAACCTGCTGCTTCAGCCATGCCCCTGCAGCTGCCACAGCCACAACCTTGGCAGTGCCCCCCCGACCCCTGCTACCACAACTGCAGCCACACCCTGGCCCCTTTGCCTCAGCTGCAGAGATCACACCTTTGCCCTCCAACACTGCAGCTGCCACATGTGCCTGCCCTGCACCACCTCGGTGGCTGTGGCCGTGCCCCTCTGCCCATGTGGTCTAGCTGGCTCGTTAAGAGGAAGGTGGAGGTGTTCCCTGCAGAAGAAAGCAGTAGGGCGTTGGGGAGCTTTGTCCAGCAGAGGCCCCTGGCCATTGTAGATGAGAGTAAGTCTAACAAGACACGATCTGCTTAGGGAGGAAAGGTGGCCAATATCTCAAAGGAGAGGGGCCTTGAGCTTGGTCCTCAGTGGGCTTTTATTGGGTTTAACTTGCACAGATATACAGGTAAAGCTTATCAATCATTGTCATGCATTAATGATCAAATAGTAGATAACATACAAAGAACTATGAGGGCTTATTCTGAGTCAGGGTCAGTTAGCTAAAGGGCCATAAAACTTTGGGAAACAAACTCATTTTATATTTGGAGCCTTATCAGAAAATTGAGGGAATTCTTAGCAAAACAGTTTTCACAGAATTTTATACATTCTTTTTTAGACCTGATCACCCCAGGGAACCGTCCATTCCTGCCCAGGGTGGTACCACCCTCCAGCATTATTTCAGGCTTAAGGCATTATTTCAGGCTTAAGTCAGGCAGGGGAAGTAAGGCAGCCAAGAGATTAGGAAACTTCTTATAGACAGAATGAGGACTCAGGTTATCAAAGCCAAGGGGTGAGGGTCCATTACCCACTTTTTTTCTGTAGCCCTCCAAGTCCCTCCCTGAGGGCCCCCTTGTGACTGTGCCTGTCTTAGGTCATACTTCCCTTAAGAAATCTTACCTGTTATTGGCTAACCAGTCATCTGCCTGGGGCCAAGCAGGGTGAAGTAAAGGGGGCAGAGGCAGCACCCCAGCCAAGAAGATAAGCTTTGTCTCCTTAGTGGCTTATGGTCCCAAGGTCTTTTACTCAGCATTATCCATGGGGGGTTACAGCTTCTGAAACCTAGCAGGGTGGTTCCCAACAGTAGGGCTCAGGGAGTTAGCAGTCCCCAAAATAGACTTAACTCAGTGGGGAAGCTGAACTACCCTGAAGAGACTTTGAAAGTGCTTAGCACCCAGGACAGCAAAGAGCAAGAAGGTAGTATGTGAGTTGCCACTAATCAGTGCACCTCAAGGACAGCACAACTGGTGAATTGAAGGTTCAGGCCAGACACAGACAGGCAGAGGGACTTGGCTGGAGGCTGGGCAACTGTGAAGATTGCAGCCTAGACCTGGCTCCATCCTTTCAAAACCATAGGAAGGGAGACAAGTGAAGCTCAACCCCCCTGAGCCTATGGAAGCCAGGAAGACCAGCAGAACTCACTTGGCTGGTTTAAAGTCAGCAGGATGCCTGCCTCCCTCCCTCCCTACCTCAGCCAAGCCTACCTCCCTCCCTTCCATCTTTCCTTCCTTCCTTCCTTCCTTCTTTCTTATTTTTTTTCCCATGTGAGACAATAAGACCTGGAGCTGTGAAAGGACCAGAGTTGAACCCAAAGAGGGGTCATCCCAACAGCTGAGACAGTGAAACAAATTTCACTTTGCTACTACAGAAAACTTGCAAGCTATTGCATATTTGTATTATTATTTTTTCATTATTTTCATTATTCTCACATCTTTTATTTTATTAGTATTTTTGTATTTCTCTTCTTTCTGTTTAGTCTTCTTTGCTTGGTTGGTTAAATTGCACTGTTTGACTGGTTTCCCTTGTTCTCTCTTTCATAGTGTATTGTTAATTAACTGTCTTTCACTTCACTTGTGTTCCATTAGCACCCTACTCTATGTCCTATACTTCCTATTCTGGTTATCCAGATCACATCGATTCTGTCATATGATTGTGGCTCCATTATTACAGTAAATAATAACTGTTCCATACAGTTGTAAATACTACAAAGAACCCCTCCCAGATCTTAGATCACTTCACAGGTTCCTGAACTTTAGTACTATTGTGGTTCATTCTATTCTCTCACACACTACACCTATTTTCTATCCTCTACTCTCATGTTATCTCATAGTCTGACCTCCCACAAGCTCACTGCTTTCTAGATCCAACTTACAATCTTTTGCCCCCCAACAAGAGTCTTATCTTCTTTCCACCTTTTCTAAAAAGTGGCTAGTTGAGTGAAATATCACAGTTAACAATATTCATATCTAAGGAATCTCCTATCTCTTCTCTATGGGTTGGTAGTTTAAATCTCATTGAATACACTCTTGCTGTTTTAATCCATTTTGACTTCCCCCTCCAAATGATCTCATAAAAGAGTAGGTGGGAGCTGTGAACTTCAATATACCCACTGGAAGAGAGAATGCACCAACAAAAGAACCACCAACAGATAATAAAGGAAGATAGAAGAGGAGTAAGTAGAAGCCACACTAATGTCCACCCAGACCAATCTGGAATTACAACTAAACTGTGGAGAAATTATCCAGAACAAACAAATTAATGATAGCGAGAGAGAAGCCTCATAACCTTGGACAGACAGAAGAACCAGCTTTGACACAGCCTGTCCATACCTGCAAACAGCATAAAAGACATGGTGGATGTGGTGACCCTCAGTTAATCAGCTGGAGGGAAGGACACACCAAAGAAAGATCCAACAACAATAAAAAACCAAAGACCTACAGAGAGCCAACATAAACAACAGCCCAAGAACAGCAAGTTCAGGAGATCAAGGAGATTGCGCCACTGAATCTCAGTGGCTAACAAGAAGAATCTCATGAACAATGAGAAAACAAAGAAACAATCCCCAAGTGAAAGGACAGGAGAAAGCCTCAGAAAGAATGCTAAGTGAAATAGAGGCAACTCAACTATCAGATATTGAGTTCAAAGCAATTGTTATCAGGAAGCTCAATGAGCTAACTGAGAATTACCAAAAACTACAGGGAAACTATGATGAACTCACTGCAAACTATATCAACATGAAAAAGGAAATAGAAAGCATCGACAAGGGCCAAGAGGAAATGAAGAATATAATTTCTGAACTGAAGAACACAGTAGAAGGAATAAAAAACAGGCCAGATGAAACAGAGGATCAGATCAGCTAGCTGAGGACAAGGTAGAAAAAAAATACCCAGAAAGAGCAAGAAAAAGAAAAGAGACTCAGAAAGAACAAAGAAGCATTAGGGGAACTGCGGGACAACATGAAACATAATAATATCTATATAACAGGGACACCAGAAGAAGAAGAAGAGCAAGGGATAGAAAACTTGTTTGAACAAGTAATGATGGAACACTTCCCTAATTTCATGAGAGAAAAAGTCACACAAATCCAGGAAACACAGAGAGTCCCAATCAAGAGGAACCCAAAGAGACCCACGTCAAGACACATCATAATTAAAATGACAAAGTCCCAAGACAAAGAGAGTATCTTAGAGGCAGCAAGAGAAAAACAGGAAGTAACATACAAGGGAGCTGCAATAAGATTAGCAGCTGACTTCTCATTAGATATGCTCCAAGCCAAAAGGATTGGCAAGAAATATTCCAAGTAATGAAAAACAAAGACTTGCAACCAAGAGTACTTCTTCCAGCAAGGCTCTCAATTAAAATGGAAGGCAAGATGAGTTTCCCAGACAAAAGAAGGCTCCAATTATACACTTCCTCCAAGCCAGCAGTGCAAAAGATGCTAAAGGGACTGCTTTAGGAAAAGTAAGAAAAAGAGTGAGAGAGAGGAACACAGATATGAAGGAAGTAAAATGGCAATGAATAAGTACCTATCAGCAATAACCTTAAATGTAAATGGATTAAATGCTGTAATCAAAAGGTATAGATTAGCTGAATTGAGAAGAAAACATTACCCACACATATGCTGCCTACAAAAGACCCACATCAGAAAAAAAGATCTACACAGACTGAAAGTGAAGGGCTGGAAACAAATATTCCAAGCAAATGGATGGAAAAAAAAAAAGCTAGGGTAGCAACAGTCATATCAGACAAAATACACTTCAAAACAAGGGCCATAAAAAGGGACCCAGAAGGTCACTTCATAATATCCAAGGGAAGGATCCATCAAGAAGACACAAACATTGTAAATATACATGCACCCAATATAGGAGCACCCAAATATATAAGGAAAATCCTGGAGGAATTCAAGAAAGATATTGACAGCAACACAATTGTAATTGGGGATTTTAACACCCCGCAGTCAAAAATGGATAGATCTTCCAAACAAAATATCAACAAAGATATTGCAGCATTGAACAATGTCCCAGATCAAATGGACTTAACTGATATATATACAGAAAGAGAGCCTTTCATCCCAAAGAAGCACAATATACATTCTTTTCAAATTCACATGGAACATTTTCAAAGATAGGCCATATGATAGGACACAAAACAAGCCTCAACAAATTTAAGGACATTGAAATCATATCAAGCATTTTCTCCAGCCACAAGGGACTGAAACTAGGAACCATCCTCAAGAAAAATCTCAAAAACACTCAAACTCGTGGAGATTGAATAGCATGCTATTCAACAATGAATGGGTCAAGAAAGAGATCAAGGGAGAAATCAAAAAGTTTATGGAAACAAATGAAATTGAACTCACAACAATCTAAAACTTATGGAACACATTGAAGGCAGTCCTGAGAGGGAAGTTCATAGTGGTACAGGCCTACCTAAAAAGATAGAAACATTTCAAATAAACAGCCTAACCCTACATCTACAAGAACTGGAGGAGGAACAACAAAGACAGCCCAGAGCAAGTAGAAGGAAGGAAATAACCAAGACCAGAGCAGAATTAAATGACATAGAGACTAAAAGCACAATTCTAAGGATCAATAAATGCAAGAGCTGGGGAAATAAAATCACACAGCTAATCTTTGAAAAGATTAACAAAATTGAGAAGCCTTTAAGCAGACTCATCAATAAAAAAACAGAGAGGACTAACATAAATAAAATCAGAAATGCAAGAGGAGAGAATAAATCTGATACCACAGAAATACAAAGGATTATAAGAAATTACTATGGAGAACTGTATGCCAAGAAATTTAAAAACCTAAGTGAATTGGAAAAATTTCTAGAAAAATATAATCTACCAAAACTCAATCAAGAAGAAGCTGAAAGCCTGAACAGAGTGATAACAGCTGGTGAAATTGCACCAATAACAAAAAACAAACAAAAAAAACCCCCCAAAACAACCATCACACAAAAAGCCCTGTACTGGATGAGTTCACAGTAGAAATTTGCAAAGCATTTAAGGAAGAGTTAACCCCTATTCTTTACAGACTATTCCAAAAAGTCCAAGAAGATGGAAGACTCCCAAACTCTTTTTATCAAGCAGCATCATCCTAACGCCCAAACCAGATAAAGACATAACAAAGAAAAAAACTATAGGCCACATCACTGATGAACAGAGATGCTAAAATCCTCAAAAGAATATTGGCAAACTACATCCAGCATTACATTAAAAAGATCATACACCATGATCAAGTGGGATTCATCTCATGGACGTAAGGATAGTACAATATTCACAAATCAATAAACATAATACATCACATAAACAAAAGGAAAGACAGAAATCACATGATTACAACAATGGATGCAGTTTTTCCAGATAGATGCAGCACTTGATAAGGTACAGTACCCATTTGTGATAAAAACACACAGCAAAGTGAGAGCAGAGGGGGCATACTTCAAAATAATAAAGGTCACATATGAAAAACCTACAGCCAACATCATACACAATGGGCAAAAACTAAAAGCTTTCCCACTAAGATCAGGAAAAAGACAAGGATGTCCACTTTCCCCACTTCTATTCAGCATACTGTTGGAAGTCCTAGCCATAGTGATCAGACAAGAAGAAGGAAAAAAGGGCATCCAAATTGGAAAGGAGGAAGTAAAACTCTCATTGTTTGCAGTTGACACAAAAGGGTACATAGAAAACCCTATAGACTACACCAAAAACTATGCAACCTAGTAAGTGAATTTGGCAAAGCAGCAGGATACAAAGTCAATATTCAGAAATTGAATGCATTTTTGTATACCAACAATGAAATAGCAGAAACAGAAATCAGGAAAAAATTCCCATTTGCTAGGGCAACAAGAAAAATACAGTACGTAGGAAAAAACCTAACCAAGAAGTTAAAAGATCTACACTCAGAAAAGTATAGAACACTGAGGAAAGAATTTAAGGAAGGCACAAATGAATGGAGGCATATACTGTCTTCATGGGTGGGAAGCATTAATATCATAAAAATGTCTATGTTACCCAAAGTAATTTAGACATTCAACACAATCCTGATTAAAATACCAAAGACATATTTCACAGGTATAGAACAAACACTTCAAAAACTTATATGGAACCATAAACAACCCTGAATAACCACAACAATTCTGAGAAAGAAGAATAACATAGGAAGGATCACAATACCTGATATCAAACTATATTACAAGGCCAATGTAATCAAAATAGTCTGGTACTGGCATAGGAACAGACACACAGATTAATGGAACAGAGTAGAGAGCCCAGAAAAAAACAAACAAAACATGTTTCTATAGTCTATTGATATTCAAAACAGAGGGAAGAAGCATAAAATTGAGTAAAAATAGCCTCTTCAAGAAATAATATTGCGATATCTGGACAGCTACATGCAAAAAATTGAAACTCGATCACCAACTTACACCATACACAAAAAATACACTCAAGATGGGTAAAAGACTTAAATAAGTCGTGACTCCATAAATATCCCAGAAGAAAGAGAGAAAGGAAATCTTCAGGCATCCCATACCATAATATTTTCACTAATACATTCCATAGAGCAAGGGATTTAAAGGAAAGACTAAACAAATGGGACTTCATCAAAATAAAAAGCTTCTGCACAGCTAAAGAAAACAGCAGTAAAATGAAAAGGGGACCAATTGCATGAGATAATATATTTGCCAATCATATCTTGGACAAGGTTTTGGTAGAACTGCGGCTCTAGGGCGGTTCGGGAAGAACCAGGGCGGTTGGGTCAAACAGGGAGAACAGCGGCAGGAGGGCCCAGCCAGTAGAACCGCTGCCAGAATGCCGAGCAGGTAGAACTCTGACGGAGGGCGGAGCTGGGAGAAGGGCAGCCGAAGGGCCGAGCCAGGAGAACTGCAGTTGGAGGGCCCAGCCGGGAGAACTGGGGCCGATGGGCTGACCCAGGAGAAATGCGGCAGGAGAGCCTAGCCGCGAGAACCGCCGCTGGAGGTCCGAGCCCGGAGAAGGGCTGTCGGGGCCGAGACAGTAGAACCGCGGCCGGTGGCAAACCCAGAGAACCGCGACTGGGGCGTGGAGGCTGGAGAAGCACAGTGGGAGGGCCGAGCGGGAGATCCGCGGCCGGAGGGCCGAGCCCGAGCCCGAGGCCGAGCAGGGAGAACCGCGCAGGTAGGGCCCAGGTAGGGCCGAGCCAATAGAACTGTGGCAAGTGGGCCGAGGCTGCAGAAGTGCGGCTGGAGGGCTGAGCCGGGAACGGCCGCAGGGGGCACGAGACCGGACAACCGCGGACCTGAGGACGAGCCGGAATAGAGGCGGCTGAAGGGCCGAGGAGGGAGAACGGCGGTCGGAGGGTCAAGCCAGGAGAAGGGCAGCCGGGGGGCCAGGGCAGTGGAGAACGGCCACCGGAGGGTGGAGCCTGGAGAACTGGGGCCGGGTGGCGGCGCCGAGAGAACCTCGGCCGGAGGGCCGAACCAGGAGAAACGTGGCAGGAGATCCCAGCCGGTAGAACTGCGGCCAGTGGGCCGAGTCTGGAGAACCACGGCCGCAGGGCCGAGCTCGGGGAATGGCAGCAGTACGGCAGAGCTGGGAGAAGGGCGCCTGTAGGGCCGAGTGCAGAGAAACGCGGCTGGAGGGCTGAGGCGGGAGAACCGCGGCGGGTGGGCCTAGCCGAGAGAGCCGCCACCGGAGGTACGAGCAGGGAGAACAGTGGCCGGAGGGCTGAGCCCGGAGAAGGGCAGCCACGGCGGGGAGGCCGAGACAGTAGAACCGCAGCCGGAGGGCCGAGCGGGTAGAAACGTGGCCGGAGGGCCCAGCCGGGAGAACCGCAGCCAGGTGTCCGAACAGGGAGAACCGTTGCTGGAAATCTGAGCCTGGAGAACTGTCCGGGTCGACCAGCTGGCCCGATGGGACTTCCTCTGTGGGCCCGCGCTGCGGGGGTCGACCGCTGGGCCAGCGGGGCTTCGTCTGTGGTCCGGGATGCCCAGGTCGACCAGCTGGCCCGGCGGGGTTAGTCTGTGGGCTCGGACTGTGGGGAAGACCAGCTGGTCTGGCGGAACTTAGTCTGTGGGTTTGGGATGCGGGGGTGGACCAGCTGGCCCGGCGGGACTGTGTCTTTGGGCCCGGGCTGCCCGGGTCGACCAGCTAGCATGGGGAGACCGTCTGTGGGTTGGGCTGTGGGGTTCGACCAGGTGGCCTGGCAGAACTTAGTCTGTTGGCCAGGGCTCCCTGGGTCGACCAGCTCACCTGGCGGGACTTAGGTGTGGGCCTGGGTTGCGAGGGTCGACCTGCTGGCCCGGTGGGACTTACTATGTTTTCCCAGGCTGTGGGGTCGACCAGCTGGCCCAGCGGAACTTAGTGTGTGGGCTGTAGCTGGGAGAAAGGTGGCTGGACGGCCGAGCCTGGAGACCCGTGGTCAGAGGGCCGATTCGGAAGGGCAGTCAAAGGGTCGAGCCGTGAGAACTGTGGCTGGAGGTCCAAGCCGGGAGAACGGACACTGGATGGCCTTACCGGGCCAACCCTGGCTGGAGGGCCAAGCCTGGAGAACCCCAGCCGGAGGGCGGAGCAGAGAGTAGGGCGGCCATGGAGCGGAACCGGGAGAACTGTGGCCAGAGGACGGAGCCGGGAGAATCGCGGACGGAGGGCTGAGTTTGAACCGCGGGCAGAGCTCAGACCAGGTGCCAGACAGCCGAGCTGGGATAAGTGCGGCAGGAGAGCAGAGGCGGGAGAAGCGTGTCAGGAAGACCGAGCCGGAGAACTGCGGCTGGATGACTGATCTGGAGAACCGCGGCCGGAGGGTCGAGCTGGGAGAGCGGCTGCCGAATGGCCGTGCGGGGAGAACCGCGGCCGGAGGACCAAGCGAAGAGAAAGGGGGGCAGATGGCTGAGCCGAAAACGGTCGCTAGATGCCCGAGCCGGGAGAAGGGCAGCTGGAGGGTCGAGCCGGGAGCTCCGTGGCCGGAAGGCCGAGGCGGGAGAAGGGTGTTCGGAGTCTGGAGGTGGGAGACCGGCGGTGGGAGGTGGGGAGGTCATTTCATGACTCTGGTTTTTAACAGTGCACTTAACTGAAGCATTTCACCAGGACTGTATTTCTGCAATTTGACTTTATGTATTAACCCTCACATTTATATAGAAGCTCATTCCTAAATGAAAAGAACATGTCATGCTCTCTGAAATTTGAGCAGACTTCAACAATAAAAATCAACCTATGTGTGCCCACTTTGCTTATCTATCACATGGTAATTGTTCATTTACAGTATTTTATGCTGTAGGAATTTTAAGGACCATTTCCCCTGGATGTTCCTGATGAAAAAATGGTATGCTTCATTACTCGGCACTTAGAACTAATGGCTGTTAGTCTAGATTGTTGTCAGCCAGCTTGCACTTGTGATGGCAAAGGACACTTTTTGGGATCTTTTGAAAGATCAGGATCCAGAAATGTCAGGTTCATAAAATCCTTGTTTCCTGACAATTTTCCAACAAAATACTAAGTCACAATTCCAGCTGATAGGAAGGGAAGTGCTTGTTGCAAAGTAGTATTTCACAAAAGAAATAGCAAACAAGACTACTGCCCATAAAAGGGGTTAGTACTTGTTCTCCTAACAGTCCAGTTCGCTCCTGGCTTCATGCCACAATAAGTCACACATAATGTTCAGGTGCAGAGAATGTTCTTTTGCATTGGTATACAAGATCAGTTATAGGAACTAAATTGACCAAATAATTCTTTCAAACATTTTAATTATCTTATATTTAAAGCACTTTTAAAAATTGTGGTTTGAGATACCACTGACTACTGGAAAGGACCATCAGTGTTACCTGAATAGCCTCTTGACCAGTCCTTACCCATCAGAAGGTAGGTCCTTCTGATGTAGCATGGCCGGTGGCTTCCCGGCCCTGGTTGACCATGTCTCATTTCAAAGAAGTCTCTATTATCAACCTAGATATTTCTGGTTTTGAACTAGTTTCTTAAAAGTTAGGTTTACTAATTTCCTCTTGGTTCTATCAATTGGTCCTGATTTTTGACTTATGTCCTCATTCCCAAACTTATCCCCTTATTTTTCACCCCTAAATCTGCACAGAGAAAGGAAAGGCTTTCCTTTTTCATTTGTGCATGCAATCGTCTAAGCCAATATATACATATATATATATATATATATATATATATATAACGTGTGTGTGTGTGTGTGTGCATGTTTGTATTTTTCATACTCGTCTCCATGCCACACTCTAGATCAGACTAGTGATCAAAGTAAAAATTGTGGCAGCCCTCAGAGAATTTACTGGCTAGGAGAAACATGGACAAATGAACTGCTCATTTCATTATATGATCAGTGTTTTAAATCTTTGTATGCAAGTTTTGGGAAATAGCTTTGCATCTAATAATCTTATATGTGTTTGACCCTCTCCATCCCCCCAAATTAATAATTTCAACAATATATTACATTCATATGGTACTTGCAATATTGCATTGTATCTGTAGTACTCAATAAATAATAATTACAAACTTTGTTTATAACAATTGAGAGTATCATTTCAATAGTACTTTAATGTGTATTGTTATTTTGACTTTATTTATGAGTCTGAGGGGACTGAGATTCACCTAAGTGACTCATTCAAAGTCATAGAACAACCGAATAGAAGAACTAGATATAACACCCAGTGCTCCAACTCTTAAGTTTCTGCTGAGTATCTGATGCAGACACTGGCCCACAGTATCCACGTTATTATGGGACGTGGGCTATTTGAAGAGGGATATTTGCAAATGAAGAGACAAAAGTGGTTGAACCGGCTGCACTGATCCTTGGAAGGTTTAGCATGGATTTTAGGAATTTACTTTGCAGTAAATGTCCTCAATTCAGGGTGGGGGAGTTTCTGGCAAGAGCAAGACTCAAAGTGGTCTAGGTACATTGCAGGCCTGATTCCCCATGGGAGAACCTATCTGTGGGTGTGGGTCCTATGCATCTCTGAGTGGGAGCTGGGCCCATGCCATGCAGAACGGTCTCTTACAGTATCAGCCATGGGAAAAAAGCCTTTACTTTTTCATAAGTAAGAGGCATTCTTCACTTTTGAATCAATCCTATAAAATGTTACTAAACACCACAAATGGCAAGCAGCCCCAACAATAAAATGGACGTATAGAAAGGACGTGTATACATGAGTCTTTTAAGGAAAATGGTTTTAACTCATGTTCAAATAATAGTGATATGGTGATTAGAACCACAGCATTGCAATTTTAGATCTAAATAATTTTAAATATTTTATAAGAAACAAAGTCATTTCATTAAATAGCCCTGAGAGAAGTACTGGGGTCATCTACATTTACTGTTCCAGTGGACTTCAAGCTTCAACCACTCAGTTAAGCATAGCTATATAGCTATAGCTATTTATAGCTATAAAATAAGATAGCTATAAATAAACCCCTCCAGATCACAGATTTTTGGATTTCATGACTCTCAGAATGTTATCTTGAGTGATATCTAATAGATACACATCATCCTGAAACGTTGTTAATCAATGACAGAAGAAGCAGGGCTAAGTCAGTTATCCCTGGGACATTGTATTGTGCACTGCTCTTCAATGATTTTTTTCTGTTCATACATGTGACCAAGAAGATGTTTAAAAAAGATATATAGCTATACAAACTGTTTTTCTGCTATGGAAACATTTGAACCTCAATAATAAAGGCGTTTAAGTTTTTCTTTCTTAGACAGAGATTATCAATAAAAGACAGAATTCATATTTAATTGTAACCCTGAATTATTATTTCTAGTTCATTTCAATTTACAAAATATATTAAACACACACATTATATGAGCACATAAAATGAGCAGTGTCTGAGATTTATGGCTTACGTTTTCTACTAGAATTTTTACAGTTTCAAGTCTTTTATTCCATTTAGAATTTATTCCTGTGTGAGGCATGAAAAAGTGGTATAGTTTCATTTCTCTGAATGTATCTGTCTAATTTTCCCACATCATTTATTGAATAAACTATTTTTAGCCCATTGTATGTGCTTGCTTCCTCTGTCAAATATTAATTGACTATAAAGGTGTGGTTTTATTTCTGGGCTCTCTATTCTCTTCTATTGATCTATGTGTCTGTTTTTATGCCAGTACCATGCTGTTTTGATTACTATGGCCTTATAGTATAGTTTTATATTAGGTAGTTTGATTCCTCCAACTTTGATGTTTTTTCCTCAGGATTGCTGTTGCTATCTGGGGCCTTTTGTGGCTCCATATAAATTTTTGAAACATTTTTTTAAATATTTTATTTATTTATTTTTAGAGAGCGAAGGGAGGGAGAGAGAGAGACAGAGAAACATCAATGTGCGGTTGCTGGGGGTTATGGCCTGCGACGCAGGCATGTACCCTGGCTGGGAATCAAACCTGCGACACTCTGTTTCGCAGCCCATGCTCAATCCACTGAGCTATGCCAGCCAGGAAATTTTTGAAACATTTGTTTTAGTTCTATGAAATACAGCATTTTACCTTGATAGGAATTACACTGAATCTATAGATTGCTTTGGGTAGTATGGATATTTTAATGATGTAAATTCTTCCTATCCATGAACATTGTATGTGTTTCCATTTATTTGTATCTTCTTCAATTTCTTTCTTTAGTGTCATAATTTTCTGAGCACAAGTCTTTTGCATCCTTGGTTAGATTTATTTCTAGGTATTTTATTCTTTTTGAAGCAATTATGAATAGGATTGTTTTCTTAATTTCCCTTTCTGATAGTTCACTATCACATATAAAAATGCAACTGATTTCTGGGTACTAATCTTGTATTCTGCTACTTTGCTGAATTCATTTATCAGTTCTGGTAGTTCCTTGGTGGCACCTTTACGGTTCTGTACATACGGTAACATGTCATCTACAAAAAAAGACAGATTTACTTCTTCCTTTTCAATGTGGATGCCTTTTATTTCTTATTCATGTCTAATTGCTATGGCTAGGACTTCTAGTGATATGTTGAATAAGAGAGGGGAAAGTGGACATCCCTGTTTTGTTCCTGATCTTAAAGGGCAATGCTTGTAGTTTTTGCCTGTTAAATATGATGCTGGCAATGGGTTTGTCATATATGGCCTTTATTATGTTTAGGTATGTTCCCTCTATTTCTACCGGGCTGAGAGATTTTATCATAAATGGGTGCTGGATTTTATCAAATGCTTATTCTGCATCTATTGATATGATCATGTGGTTTTTATCCTTCATTTTGTTCATGTGGTGAATCACATTTATTGATTTGCAAATGTCATATCAATCTTGCATTCCTGGAATAAATCCCACTTGATCATGGTAGATGTTCTTTTTGATGTACTGCTGTATTTGGTTTGCTAATATTTTGTTGAGGATTTTAGCATCTACGTTCATCAGTGATATTGCCTCTTAGTGTTTATTTCTATGTATTAGGTAGATCTACAAAGAGTCAGGTGTAGCCCTATGTTGGATGCTGCCTGTGATCAGCCCTGAGCAACCTGTTTGGAACTATCAGAAATCCACAGCTTTTGTCTCCCTCTGCTGGGCCTGTTTGTGTGCAGAAAGAACCAGGCTATACACCAAGACCAGCTTTTAACAACACTGGGCCCAGGGGACGTTTGGCTAATGCCTCATAGTTCCCCGATAACTGCCTCTACCTGGAGGTTTTCTTTTAATCTTAAACCCTGAAATTGCCTCCAGTTGTATTCCTTTGCAGGGCTTAAGGTCAACAGGGTGGGGTGAGAGGGATTCCTGTGGGTGGGGCTATTCCTTAAACCCAGGATGATGCCACATGGAGGGGAATGCTGTGCCTGAGAAAGATGGCTTCTGCAGTATGGGAATGACTGAGCACAGGGATCCTGGTAGTTGACCCTTCAGCTCTCTCCCCACAGCCACCAACTCCAGATTCTCCTCATGTGTCTCTAGTGTGCTCTGTCCAAGGAAACTGGCCGCAAATGAAATTCCATGCATTGGCCCTTTAAGAGTCTCTGTGTATCTCTAGCCATCTTTCCCCAGCAGACAGAAGCCCCATTGCTTTCTGAAAACAGGTATTATTTGGGTTCCTTTCTTGGTTCTGGTGCTACAGGCTGGGGGGCCTAGCTTGGGGTTTAGACTCCACGCTTCTCAGGGGTAACCCCCATGCCACTGAAATATCCCTCCAGGACTTCAGCTGCCATCTGCAGGAGCCCAGCCAGGCTTTGTGCACCTCTGCACTCCCTACCAGTCATATTGTGGTGAAGTGGTGTCTTCCATAAGTCCTTGGTTATAAGGCTTCTCTCCAGCTAGTGTTCAGTTGGTTTTTCAGGATGATTTTTCCATAATTAAGTTGTAACTCCAGTTTGGTCCTGGGAGGGGGTGAGTGTAGCTTCCACCTACACTTTACATTCCCATCAGCAGTGAATTAGGGTTCCTTTTTCTCTACAGCCTCCCCAACCCTTGTTATTACTTGTCTTGTTGATAATAACCATTCTGACAGGTGTGAGGTGGTATCTTATTGTAGATTTGATTTGCATATTCCTAATAGCTAGTGAAGTTGACATTTTATCATTTATCGGTTGGCCATTTGTATGTCTTCTTCAAAGTATCTATTTTGGTCCTCTGCCCATGTATTAATGGGATTGTTTGTTTGGTGTTGAATTGTATGAATTCTTTATGTATTTTGGATATTAACCCATGTTGGAGCTGCTGTTTGCAAATATCTTCTTTCATTATGTCGGTTCCTTTTTGTCATTGTTGTTGTTGTGCAGAAGGTTTTTAGTTTCATATAGTCCCATTCATAGCCCCATTCATTTAGTTTTGCTTTTGGGGTCAAATTCATGAAAACTTCTCTATAATCAAGGTCCATAAATTTAGTACCTATGATTTCTTCTAGGTAATTTAGTATTCAGCTCTAATATTTAAGTCTTTGATCCATTTTGAACCACTGCACTCTGTTGTTTTGTTTTTCCATAGCATTTATTACTAACTATGTATTTTACATATTTACCCTACTTAGTGTTTTCTTTCACACTAGAAAATAAGTTGATTAAGACAGATATTCTATCTGCTCCCTATCTGCCTCCCCCACTCCTGGTACAGTATCTGTTGCATTGTAAGGATCCCATAAATCCATGTTACAGAAGCCAATGTATGAATATTACCACTGGGTTCAGAGAGAACTTTCTAATTAACCAATATATTAATGTGTGCTAGGACTCTGATTCTACTTAAATTGTTGATGATAAAATAGACTTATTCATTTATTGTCATTGTGGCATAATATTAACCAAGTTAAATTCATTGTTTTGGTGCCTCCTTGTGCTCAACACCATTAATTGACCATCTTGAATACAGGTAGATTTGCTTTCCTTATTGAGGGCATTGAAGTTTCTATTGGAATTCTCATGATTTCAGAATAATAAATTTCTTCTTTTTTTGTTCAGTGAGGATAGCCAATCTATGTAGGGAGAAAGACAATTTGAATTTATGTGGATTTAGATATTCTGAGAAAATTGTGCAATACACAACTCATCAGAAATGTGGAATACAGTATAGAGAAAGGTAAAAATTCTCCTTTGCTATGTCTTAAATTTAAAGCGTTTATCCTAACAGGTAATATTAGGTTTAATGTTCATGTGCTTAACTTATCAAAGCCCCCAAAAATGGTTACCTCAGATTATTTTTGTAACCTGTGTACCACTAAGTGCATACCTGTACTCCTCTGTCATACTACTAACTATGGACCTGTCTCCTCCAGGGGCTCTAGTGCCTTAAAGATAGGGATTATTTCTTCATTTTTGTGCCATAAAATTAAATATCTGTATATATTTTTAAAAAGTCATAAAATATATATTTTAGATTTAAGACATGATAGAGAGATAGATGATAGATAATAACTACAGAATAGTTAGTAATTGATTACTTCTTGGACTTGGAATTGGTGGATCAATTCTTTCTTTACAGTTCTAGAAACCAAAAGAGGCCTTCTTTCCAATTCTGTTCTGATATAGACAAATTTGACAGTAAGATGGACAAACCCTATTCAACTAAAAATCATTGATACAATTTTACAGTTGTAAAAGTTATGATCCATTCCAGTGCACCAATCACAAGATCTTACTGAAGATCTGAAAGGTCTTAGCACAATATTAGGTAATTAGAATATGTTTTTGATGTTACATATTTTCTATGCCTTCAAGGAATATACAGTTTTTGATTCCTTGTCAAATGGACCACTCTGCCCCAAATCAGAGGCCTATCTGCCAATGCAGAAATTTGTACCTTTGTGTAGAAATGCTTTTACTTTTTGCTTCATTTAATATTGCTTCATAGTACTAAAATTCAACTCATTCTGCTAATATACCTAGTGTTAACTCTTTTGCCTTTAGGATTTTATAAAAATACTAGTTTAAATTATTGCCACATGGAAACACAAGCACTTTAAAAGTGAATTTTTCCAACCCAAATTTTGTTATTAAAATTCTGTGAAGTTTCTTCAAGAGCCTACCAGTCATCTTAAATACTGTTCACTGCTGTGAGTTTCTTAAGAAGAAAGCCAATGGGACATTGCTGAATTTTTCCTGAGGCAAGCCATTGAAAAGATTATGAAGACATGTCCGAGCAAGAGCATTGAAGGGCAAATCTATTCTTATTTTTGAAATTTGTTTCACTAACCACAGACTGCTCCATGGGTCAGATGACTGATTGGAGGTTTTATCCTCCCTGCCTTATGTACTTGGTAGGCTGCCACCAACTGAATTTGTATCATAATGAAAACTGAGGATTTATTTAAGATCCATGTGATATCCTCCTCTTAAAAACATATGGGAAGGTTTTTAAAGAAATGGTCATATCTTTAAGTCCTAGCTTCAGGTTACTGATCAGATGTGCTTGACTCCACAAGCTAACAGAACACCACGGTTGCTTGCTATTTTCCTGCCTGACTTCATTTTCTTTAACCCTCCCTCCATTCTTTTCTACCTCCACATATGATGAAGGGTAGAAGTAATTGTGTTATACACAAATCTATGTTATGGGTTGTGGCATGTTAACATGAGTTTTAATGTTTGGAGGTTTCAAATTAATACTCGATTTCACTAAAAATATTTTTTCTTAAACCTTTAGTTCATGTAACACTTTTTAATTTATAAGTAATACTTAAATACAATTGTGAGCAATCACTTTTACTTTATTTAAAAATGAGTGACTGTTTAACCCAAGTTAAGCAGACGATGTCCCCTAACAAGTGGTTCCCAATTATAAACTTAGAAAGGTACATTCTCTTAAGCATATTAAATTGAATTTATAAAGTTATTTTATTTTTAAACATAAAGAAATGTATTAATCTAATAAGTTAATAAAAGTTGAGAACTGAGTTTCCATGAATATTTCAGTTCATTTTTCAAACTTAATCATAATTTCTCACAGCTGAATATCACAAAACTAATGAGATAATTTTGAACATAAGTACTTTAAATAATATATACAAATTATTCTAAATTTAATATAAAATATTAATGCTCTGAGCTTAATTATTACATTTATACATACTTATCTGCCTGCCCAGTGCTCCTGAAAGTTCTCAATGAAGTAATCTCATTTAAGTCTTCTTCATAACATCTTAGTAGGCTGACTTTACTAATTTAAAACACTGGAGCCTAAGAAAAGTGCTTATCAGTTTAAGTTTGAGATGGGGACATGAGTTCTACCAGGATGATTATACTGAAGTCTTTCTTGTAGTCACTAGGTCAGCAGGTAAAGGTCCCTGCCTTTTACCTTGAATTTGGTTTTGCATTCTATGCCTTTAAGCAATTTTCTGAATCTCCTTTATGTTTTTATAATTTTAGTTGACAAAACATTGCCCCCATCCATAAGTTCTTGAATTTTCTATCATCTGTCTCAATAGCAACAGCTCTGTTATTTAGTGATGTCCTATTGATTTTGGCAGCCTTTTTACACTTTTCTAGTTTTTAGTTGGCCACAAATATGTAGACTGACTACTTCACTGAATAACTATTTAAAGAATAATTTTTTGAAAGTAAAGAAGACATATTATCTATTTGATACAGATAATTCCCAAATATATTCATTCAGTATTTTACTTCATCATGATTCATTTGGACAGCCACTCCTGTGATTCCAAATTTTTCTAATCATAAATTATAGACATCAGTAAATCATGGTTTTGAGATCTCTAAATGGAGAATATTATATAGGGGCTAGAAAATCCAACTATCACATATACATTTCAGATGCCTCCAATTTGAGAGTTAACTGCAATGTCACAAGAGCAACTAATTATTTCCTAATTGATAATGTTAAATATTGTTACATATATCAGGTGCATAGGTTCAAGGTCATGACTAGCTGATGTTTGTATGTGACTAATGTTAAGTCATGATGTCTAAGCCATCGGTTTGGTTATAGTATGTGTTTTGTAAGGCTGTGTGATATTTGATACACGCAACCTAGGCTGTAATTTTTTTGACTGTGACCTTTGCAGGGTTAAAAAAAGTCTGTTTGTATTTCTCAGATGAGCCACTGCCTCCATAGGGTAATGGAACATATACTTTGCTTACATCCTATAGCCAAGTCACTGGATATATATCACATTATTGTTCCTGCAAAGAACAGAGATTGATGTTCTAATACCTCTTATTATCTTCCCTGGAAGTAATTGCATTTTTTTTACCTCCAGGGAAGAAAACATATTGTTTAGGACATAATAAATATGGTGGTACACACTTCATATACAGATGTATATCCAGAAAATCCACCAAGTAAGATTTTTAAGCAAAGAGTCAGTAAGTCATATGTACTTCCTTTATGCAGGTTTGTAAGAGACAGAAAATTTGGAAATACTTGGCTTGAAAACAATGAAGCCATAGTTCCTTAGAACTAAATACTTTCCATGAGAAGTAAAAAGGTAACAATAGACATCAGGTCACATTTAGGTTTATCCTGAGTGTTTCTAAAGACAATGCTGAAATTAACAAATCTTGATTCATTTGTGTGCTGCCATTGAGGATACTGTTGAGAAAAAAAATGGAAGCAGAAAATAAGAATATCCTATGGAAGCCTATCTATAGTCTGTGACTAATATTATTAAAAAATTAATATATTTTCATTGGTTAAAGTAAGGTAGCTTGAACAAAGAAAAAATATGCAATTCTGAAAGATAAGTCTATCATCTAAGACAATGTTGGCTAATGTTGTGAAAATTAAACAACCAGCCATATCTAGACAGCTGGTGAAGGCAGCGGTCATATTACCCATTGTTAACCATTAAGGCTTAAAATAACTCTGAAATCTTTAAACAACAGTACTTATGAGATAGCTTCTTTTCCAGGGGCATATACAATGCTAACATAATTGAAAATGAACACCTCACAAAAATTAATCTGGGTGTGGTTTCAAAGAGTGAGAGATATGTATAATTTATAAATGAACAAGATAACAGTTGTTTGTGCAAAGACATAAACTTCAGTTCAGAAAGTACCTTAAAATATGTATTAAACAAGTAAATATGTTTATTTAAAAAAATACAAGAAAAAGGCAAGTTACTTAGTTCCACTGCACAGAAAGAACTCTTATGTACTGTTTAGTGTAGGTCTCTGCCAGCATTCTTTTTTCCTATGGAGGGAAAGGGAGTGGATATTGTCCAGTGACAAGTTCCACAGCAGTTGCAGAATTGGAGAGAATGAGAGAAGAGAGAAAACTGTTGTAGTGTAGTTGTGAAGGATGGATTTAATAAACTTTAATATTCTTTGATACCCATAGATTTTTATATTTGTTTTAATTAATTTGACCTTTGTACATATTTCTCTAAATTCAAATCCATTCAGAGTTTGTATCATGCAACCTCTAGATTTATCTAGGCTACAGTCATATCTTAATTTTATTCCACGACAACATGTTGTGAAAACATTTCTGTCAATACATATATTTCTACAATATAGCTGACTTTTATAAACATATTTTATTAACTAATCTCTACAATATAGATATAGTTTTCTTCTTTATCCTATTATATGGAGTGTTAGATAAGTGTATTTAAAATTAATGCCTAATAGTAGGAAAAGAGGAATTTTTTAGAATTTGTGATTTTTTAGGATTAATGCCTAATAGTAGAAGTATAGGGGTTAAGGATATTAGATTAATTCCATCCATCTGCCCATTCCCTCTCCCAAGCAACCATTAAAATGATTATAGATAAATTTTGAAAAGCATAAACCCTAACATTGAGAGTAAATAAAGAGAATCATTGGTGGACCTATAGTTTCAATAAATTCTGGGATATGGATAGCATAACAATGGGTAATACAAAAGGAGAGAAAGTAAGAGCAAGAACAAGACATAATGCAGGAAGAAGCAGATCTGACAGGCAGTCCTCAGAAATACTTGGTTTTCATTTAGCATATCAGAGATCCATCAGAAAAAAGACACAAAGGAAGGGATTGATTAAAAGTCTACCGAGTTTTTTCTCCGTATCTCCTTCCCTTGCACTAGTAATGCAGCATTGAGTCCCATGAAAAATTTGCAGAGCTCTTTTCTAAGGAAAATTTTCTACTTGGGAATTATGAGTATCAGGATGAGTGTTGGCACTGTTCTCTTGCTGGTATTTACATTACATGTATATTACACACAGCTTAGAGTCAGGTCTCTCTCCTTTTATGCTAGAGTGAAGCCTGAAATTTATACACATACAGCCTTTCTGGTTTTCCTTCACTAGGTGGAAAACCTCTCAGTCAACGGAACTCACAGATACAAAAGAAGAGGAAACCACAGCAATTTCCTAGGAAAATCAACCAGAAGCAAGGTTTACTCTCTATATGAAGTTGACTAAAAGATAATAAATAACACACTTTTAAGTTTAAAATTCACTACTAACCTTCTCTCCATCTTTTTTTGTAAGTCTAGACAATCAATAAAACAAACAAAAAAATCAAGCCCTGATAGTGTTTACCAATTTCTGTGGTATAAATGCTCCCACCACTGGGGATTTCAAACTATCAGTGTACCATATTTGAACACAGAGTCTGGAAGAGATTCACAGAAGTTTATCTTTGTATATGTTATTTATAGTATAGAAATATTACATATAAGTAATCTTAAGAGGATCAATGATAGTTAAATAATTTTTAAAAGGAGAAAATTTTACCCTTTGAAACAGCATGGATGGATGGACTAAAGAACATTATGCCAAGTGAAATAGACCAGTAAAAGGACAGCAAATACCATTTAATTTCACTTATATGTGGAATTTAATGAACAAACTGAACTAACAAGCAACATAGAGACAAATTCATAGATAGACAGCGGGATAAGAGCTATTGGAGGGGGGACATTTGGGGGTGGAGGGATTGAGCAAAAAGGAAAAAGGAGTCATGGACATGGACAGCAGTGTGGTGATTGCAGGGGGGAGGAGTATAAGGGTTTACTGGTAATGAGAAAAAATACAATAAAAATTTTTAAATAGAAAGAAAATAACCAAGAAAGCAAAAAATAAGGTAAAATAATTAAGAAATGATGAGCATTTAATACCTAACTTTATATTTAATATATTTAACTTAAATTTAAGTTTTTCTATTTGTTTTAAATATAATTAACTTAAATGTATTTAGTTTAATGTTTAATAATGATCGTGTTTAAAACCAGCTCACAAAATTCCTAACAATTTAACAGTTGGCTTTGGTGAGGAATTGCAAGCCAAATCACACACACACCACTGCACCTCAAGGACTTTTGGTCCCACTGATACCTTTTCCATGATTGTTCTTCCTCCATTATTTTCAACTTCCACTTCTTAATAAGATCTATTCTGATCATACTATTTAATAGTGCAGTTTAACCCCCCTCTTCTTTGTATGTTCTGTTCTACTTCCTGTATCCCACTAATTTTTTTCCTATATAATTTCTCACTTCAAATATACTATATTATTTATTGATAGGTTCATCCTCTATACCATCTAAAACATAAGCTCGATGGGGCAGGGATCTTTGTCCATATTTTCAGTATTGTAGCCAGTGATGTAAAACGGAATTCCACTTATAGTTTCAACTCATATAACTTATATAGTGACTGCTTAAAAATCCCAAACACTCCCTTTTCCACTTTAATCAATCTTCCTGTCTGTCCATGATTCTGCTTGTCAATATGCATTGTCTATTCTGTCAAAACAAGTGGTTAAAATTTTAAAATTCAATCAAATTATTTTTTACAAACTTGATTGAGCAAAAAACAGATTATTTGACTACATTCAAATAACTGTTTTTGGTGATATATGTCAAACAGCTCTCTGGATATGTCAGTACAATCTGTGCTTCATAGATAGCAGTTAATATTAATACAATCATAATATATAACTGTAGTCTGATTTATTATTCAAACAAGAGGCAATTGATTCTTCTTATGTACAGAATTGCTCTTATCAAAGTTCCTAATCGCTTGACTACATGTATTCAGAGCTTATGAATATGCATTTATAGTTCAACCAGGTTCTGAGTTTAAATTAGCTATATGTTCTTGAACTAAAACCTTATAGTGTGAGTAGTAGGGGTATGTGAGTTCTATCTTCTGTTTATTAAGAAGGTTGTTTTATCCATAAATGTTAATCATAACCTATTTACCATACAGCTTAATGAGCTTTAGTTAGAAAGAAACAACTGATTTAAAAACAACTTTAAATATCTTTAGGAGACTAAAATTTGTGTGAATTCCTTATGTTTTTCTGTAGACAAGATTTGCTATCAGCAAATATAGATTTTATGTCTTTTCAATCTGGATGTATTTTCTTTCTTTTTTGTCTAGAACAAATAATACAATGTTAAGTAGAAATGTCAAGAAGGACACCTTATAATGTTCCTGATGTTAGAAGAAAGCTTTCAGTCTGTCACTATTAAATGTGATTCTGGCTGTAGGGTTCTCACAAATGCCCTGTATCAGATTGAATGCATTTCCTTCTATAGCTAAGTTGTTGAGTTACTTTTTATTGTTATTATGAAAGGTAGTTGGATTTTTATCCCATGCTTTACAGCATCTATTGAAATGATCATGTTGTTTTTTTTTCCTGATTTTATTAATATATTACACTAATTTTCACAGCTGTGAACATATTTTTCATTTTTAGAACAAACTCCACTTGGTCAGAGTGTGTATTTTTTGTATATTAATAGATTTATTTGTTAGTATTTTATGGAGGATTTTTTGTCTTTATTCATAAGAGCTGTTGGTCTTTTTTATTCCCTTTGTGCTGTCTTTGTGGTATCAGTGTAGTGGTGGCCTCATAAAAAAACTACATCTTCTTTTTTTATATTCTTTGGAAGTATTTGTAAAGCATTCTCCTTTAAACATTTAATTTTCAAACATTTGGTAGAATTCACCAATGAAGTCATTGGGTCCTTCCCTTCTGAAAAGTTTTTGATTACAGATTTAAACTCGTTACTTGTTTTAGGCCTATTCAGGCTTTCTATTGTTTCTGGAGTCAGTTTTAGTAGGTTACATCTTTTTAGGAATTTGTACACTTCATCAAAGTTATCTAATCTGTTGATATACAAGTGTTCATGGTGTTTACCTATAATTCTTTTTATTTCTGTATGACTGGAAATAATGGTTCCTCTTTCATTCTTGAGTTTACTAATCTGAACTTTCTCTTTTTTTAACCTCCTTGGTCAGTCTAGCTAAAAGGTTTGTAAATTTTGTTTATGTTTGTAAAGAACTGATACTTGGCTTTATTGATATTCTGTACTGATTTAGTTTTCTATTTTCTCTACATGCTAATCTTTGTTATGTCCTGCTTGCTTTGAGTTAGTTTGCTCTTTGTCTTTTTACTTTCTTAAATAAAAGGTTATCGGTTTGAAACTTACTTATCTTTAATGATGTGTTTACTGATATAAATTTTTCTCTAAGCACTGCTTTTACCACATCTCCTATATTTGATATGTTGTGTCTTCATTTTCATTAATTTTGAAATATTTTCTTCTTTAAATTTTTTTCATTCATTCATTATGAGATATTTTCATTCATTTTGAAATTATTTCTTCTTTAATTTTTTGACCCAATTGATTACTTAGCAGTATGTTGTGAATGTACCGAATACTTTTCTTTTATTAATTTCTAATTTTGTTCCATTTTGGTCAGAGGGCACACTTCATATGATTTCAATTCTATTAAATTTATTGATACTTGCTTTATATCAACATATGATCTATTCTGGAGAATGATCCACATGAACTTGAGAAGAAGGTGTATTGTGATGTTGTTTGATGAAGTGTCCTGCAGGTGTCTTAGTTCTAGCTAGATAATAGTGCTGTTCAAATAAATTTCCTTGTGGCTCTTCTCTGCCTAGTTGTTCTATCCATTATAAAAAGTGAAATGTTGAAGTTTCTATTATTTTTTATTTATTTTTTGTTATTATTTTATCGTTGTTCAAGTACAGTTGTCTACATTTACGCCCCACCACTTCCCCCACACCCCAGCCATACCCACCTCCCTTCCCTGCTTCCACCCCTCCTTGATTTTGTCCATGTGTCCTTTATAGATGTTCCTGAAAACCCTTCCCCCTTTCCCCGTTATCCCCTTCCACTTCTCCTCTGGTTACTGTCAGATTGTTCTTAATTTCAATGTCTTCAGTTATATTTTGCTTGCTTGTTTGTTTGGTTGATTCTCCAACTACTATTGTTAAATTGTCTACTATTTCAAATCTGACTGTTTTTCTTCATATAATTTAGGTTTTTTTTTATCAAATTCATATATATTTATAATTGTTATATCTTACTGAATTTGCCCTTTTATCTTTATAAAATATCCTTCTTGCCCTGGCCAGTGTGGCTTAGTTGGTTGGAACATCATCCTGTAACCAAAAGGTTGCAGGTTAGATTCTTGGTCAGGGAACATCATACCTAGGTTGTGGGTTTGATTCCTGGTCTGGGCACATATGATCCTGGGTTTGTGTACATTTGAAAGGCAACCAATTGATTTTTCTCTCTCACATTGATATTTCTTTACCTCACTTCCTCTCTTCCCGAAAGCAATGAAAAAATGTCCTCAGGTGAGAATAAAAAAATAAAATAAAATGAATAAAAAATAAAATATCCTTCTTTGTATTTAATAATTTTTGTCTTAAAATCTAGTGTCGCAGGTTCGATTCCCAGTCAGGGTACATGCCTGGGTTGCAGGCCATGACTCCCAGCAACCACACATTGATGTTTCTTTCTCCCTCTTTTTCTCCCTCCATTCCCTCTCTAAAAATAAATAAATAAAATCTTTAAAAAATCTATTTTGTCTGATGTTAGTACAGCACTATATAGCTCTCTTTTATTTACTGTTTGCATGGTATTTCTTTTTTCTTTCAAACTGTTTCTATTTTTTAATATAAAGCATGCCTCTTATAGATAATGTAGAGTTGGATCATATTTTTATCCATATCAATGTGTTTTAATTGGAATATTTAATTAATATACAATGTAACTCATAATGTAAGATTTATATCTAGTCAATTTTGTATGTTTTCTCTATGTTTAATGTCTTTCATTTCCTCCATTACTTCTTTATTCTGTATTAAATAGACATGTTCTAGAGTACTACTTTAATCCCCTTGATATTTATGTTGATATATATGTGTATATAAATATATATATAATTTATTTTCATAAGGGTGACACTGGGAATTATAATTGGTACTTTAATTTGTAACCATCTATTTTGAATTAAAAACAACTGAATTTCAATAGTATACAACACTTTTGCCCTTATATGGCTTCCTACTCTCCCCCATCTTTGTATTGTTACTGTCACACAATTTACATCTTTATGGATTGTCTACCCATCAATGCAGATTTATAATAAGCACTTTATGCAGTTGCCTTTTAAATAAAATAGAAAAGTATTACAAAGAAAAAATATACTTAACTATTTTTTATATTTATATATATAGTTATGTTTACTACTGCTCTATTTTTATGAGGCTCCATTTACTGCTAATGTTCTTTGACATCAGCCTAAAGAAATTACTTTTGTATTTCTTGTTGCTAGGTTTGCTGGCGACGAACTCTTTTAGGTTTTATTTCTTTTGGAAAGTCTTATTTTTTTTCTCCATTTTGAAGGTTGATTTTACGGGATATAAAATTTTTGATTGACAGTCTTTTTCTCTCAGCACTTTGAATATATCATGCCACTGCCTTCTACCTCCCCTTAGTTTCTGATGAGAAATTAGTTGTTTATGTTATTGAGGATCTGTTGTACAAGATGAGTTGATTCTTTCTTGCTGCTTTCAACATTGACTGTGTTAGCTTTTGACAGTTTTTTATGTGTCTAGATGTAGATCTCATTTATCCTACTTGGTGTTTGTTAACCTTCTTTGATATGTAAATTTATGTTTTTCATTAAATTTGGAAAGTTTTTGACCATTAGGTCATTAAATATTCTTTCTGCACTTTCTCTCCACTCCTTTTTGTAGTTTCATTATGTACATGCTGGTATTTTGGGTTGCACCCCAAGGTCTCTGAGTCTCTGTGTATTTACTCCATTTATTTTAATTCTTGTCTTCAGACTAAACAATCTTAATTGACCTATCTCAATTTGAGTTTAGTTTGCTTTTTGCCTATTTACTTTTTTTAAATAAAATGTTATTGGTTTGCATTCTTTATTCTGCCTGCCAGATCTGTTATTGAGACCCTTTAGGGAATTTTCCATTTTAGTTGCACTTTTCTTTTTTTCTTTTTTTATTCCTTTAAAAAAAGTTACTGTTGTGCAATTACATTTGTCCCCATTTCCCCTTAGTTGTACTTTTCAACTCCAGAATTTCTATTTTGTTCTCTTTTACAGTTTTTACCTATAGATATTCTCTATTTGTTGCAACATTGTTCTCATACTTCCTTTTATTCTTTAGACGTGATTTTCATTATTTCTTTGAACATATTTAAAACAGTTGATTTAAAATAGTTGTCTATTATATCACATGTCTGGATTCCTCAGAAATAGTTTCTATTTGTTGATTTCCCCCTATTTTTGGATATCAGTTTCTTGTTTCTTTGCATATCTCATAACCCTTTTTTAAATAGTGAACATTTTAAGTAGTGTAATGTGGCTGCTCTGGAAATCAGATTCTCTCCCCTCTCCAGGGTTTAATGTTCTTGCTTTTTGTTGTTGATGTTACTTGTTTAGTCACTTTTCTGAATCCATACTGTGAAGTATGTACTCTTTGTTGTTTGTGGCACTTAAGTCCCTGCTCATTTAGCTTAGTGGTCAGCTAATGATTGGGTAGAGAGTTTCTTCAATATCTGGAATCAAAATGTCTCACAACCTTTGAAAAGTTATTCTGTCTATGTGTTCAGTCATGTCTTTAACACCAAGACAAGAAATTCATAACTCTACTTTAATATTCATTTCCTGCTTGTGCAAAACCTCAAGTTCAGTCAGAAGTGAGAGGCTAGGGCCTTCTTCTGTCTTTCCTGAGCAGGTGCACAGCACTGGGCATGAGCATGTGCTTCCAGATTTCTAAGAATATGTCAGAGCTTTTTAAAGTCCCTGTAGACTTCTTATTCTCTAGCTTTTCATTTATAGCTTTAAGGTTAGCCTCTTTTTTCCCATTACTTCATGAAGTTTGAAGTTAAATAATTGTCTCTTAATGTTTTCAACAAATACCTTTTGCAAAGAGGCTGTTCATGTTGGGTGAGGTATGAATCAGGTAAGCCTTGTGAGTGTTGTCTTCCAGACAACTACCAAATGAATGAAATAATGAGAATTCTCTGGGAAAAGGGCTTTCAAGTAGTTTCAACCCACTCTATCCTTCCAGATTTGTTTTCCACTGTGATTTCATTCTGCTTGTTTTCTACATTATAGCAAATCTGGAAGTGGTGGGATGGGATTGAAATAGAGCAGGTAAAAAGCCAAAAAACTCACTGTTTTTTATTGAGATTCTGCCACTTTTCTCAACCAAATACTTTAATTAGTTTCATCTTAGTTAATTTTCAGAGTTGTGAAAAAAATTGATTCTGGTAGTCTTTGACAGTTTTCTCATTACAATTAACAAAATAAAAATATTTGGAGGTAGCTATTCTACCATTTTTATTGACAGTACCCCTAATTTTTTTTCCTTTTTAGTTTTCTTATTTTTATTTTTATTAAAATATCATTGGAATTCCATGGTATGATTTTTAGGTGTACAACATAGTTATTAAACATTATTTACCTTATGATGTAATTGCTATGATAAACCTAGTAAAATCTTTAAAAATGTAATTAGTAATGGTCTGTCCATTACAGTGATGAATACTTTTATAATAATAAACTATATAAGCTTCACAAAATGAAGGATAAACTTTTTGTTATGAAATAGGAGGAATGTCATAATAATATATACCCTATGACTGGATTTTTCTAGCAGAAGTCATTGCAGCAATAGTGATTTTCTGAGGCATTTGGGAAAGAATCAGCTTGTCCTGGGTAATCTCATGGCACAGACAATAGTAGTCAGCCAAAGAGTTTATATACCCCAGTAAAAAGAGGATTTTTAAGCAAAGGCTCCAGAGCATTCTGAGACCAACACACAGCAACTGGATTTGGAAAAGAGCAGAGGTGATGTTTGCCAAAGGAAAATCATGATTAGATGAAAAGCCAATAGTCAGTCATACATCAGAGCTTTTAGACTGATTTGTGAACACAGCTCTACCCACTTTGGAAAGGACATATTAAGGTATGAAGGTGAAACTATAACTATTACAAAGGATTCAAATTCCAGAATGTTCTGAGGGGCTGGTCTTGCATTTGAGATGTCAGATAAATTTGGGAATTTTCTTTTATAGTCCTATGAAAAACACAAGGATGCTCAAAAGGGTAATTCTATATTGTAATAATTTTTCAAACCCTATATTTGAGAAGTCTAGTTTAGGATTAAATTCAGAATTCACCTATGCATTCTATCATCACAGTATATTTTAAACATCTAGTTATTGTTTTAATATGTATGTAATGTGAAAGTGAGGTAAAAGTGATTGATAATGCTTTGTTGTTCCAAAAGATTCCAAAATAATGTAATTTGATCAATATTTAATAGAAAATTCCCTGGAAATCAATCTAATTTACCAGTAGAAAATATCAAGTATTTTATTTTATTTTATTGTGAAGTATACATATAGAAAAAACTACATGGCATATGTAAATTATAACAAATAATTACTTATGTAGTATCTTGCAATAAAATACTGGGTTGACCAAAATGTTGGGTTGGGTTTATTTATTTATTTTTTCTGTAACATGCTAATTTTCTAATAGTATTTAGTTGTCTTTATCTTCATTTGAAACAATTTTGTTAGATTGTATTGTGACAGCTGTCATATCAGTGTGCATTTAAAAAAATTATCAAAATTGGTGAATTTTTGTGGAGACATTTTAATATTGAAGATGGAAGAAAATACACAAACATTTCTGGCATATTTTGCTTTATTATTTCAAGAAAGTTAAAAATGCAACTGAAATAAAAAAAAATTTGTGCAGTGTGTGGAGAAGGTGCTGTGACTGATCAAATGTGTCAAAAGTGGTTTGTGAAGTTTCATGCTGGAGATTTCTCACTGGAAAATGCTCCACCGTTGCGTAGACCAGTTGAACTTGATAGTGATCAAATAAGGACGTTAATCAAGGACAATCAACATTTTATCACATGGGAGATAGCTGACATACTCAAATATTCAAATCAATAAAGTTATTGGTGAAAATGAAAAATGTGTCTTGTTTTATGGAAAAAACTGTATGGACTTTTTGGCCAACCCAGTACAATTATTACAATTGCGGCGATATACTGCTTCTGCCAAATACCCAAATCATATCAAACTGATGAGTGGGAGTCCTTCAAGTAACTTTTAAAGTAGCCATTTTGTTTTGAAATGCAAACTAAGATATCCAGACTTACCTAACATTTTTCCTGTTTCAGGTGTAAAATAAGCCAATAGTTCTGATTGTTTTTAGTAAGAATACACATAAATACCATATAAGGGGGCTAGTTGTGTCTGCTGCCACTTAATGTGGGATTTCTCCCTGGAATAGTTCATGAACTGAGCTAGAAGTAGTACCACCCATACACGTATACATTTTTAAAACTCAGCAGTTCACTCTGATATTTTAAAATTGATTTTAACATTGTGTATATCTTTATTATTCACTGAACAATTTTATTTCTGATAGCATTAACAAATTTACTTGTTTGCTTTATTCTATAACACAGTATATTAAAACATTCAAATATTTTTAATATTACATATATTACTATTAACAATAACACTATTACAGTCTTGCACTGCATAACGATGTTTTGATCATTGTGGTGGTCCCCCAGAAATAATGGAGCTGAGAAATTTTTGTCATCTAGTGTCATTGCATAATGTCACAGCACAATGCTATTCAACTATTTGTGGTGATGCTGGTATGAAAAAAACACACTGTGCTACCAGTTGTATAAAAACGTACCATATATAGTTATGTATAGTAGATAATACTTGATAATAACAAATGTTTGTTACTGGTTAATGTATTTTCTGTACAGCAGATCTTTGAATAACATCATTTTCTTATTTAATTGATAAGATGCATAGGAACTTAATTCTTGCTTATATCAAATAGTAATGGTATGGTAAAACTGGTATCATTATACATGGTTTCACTTAAAGTCACAGAACTTAGCAATAATGTTAAGTGAGCACTTACTGTATTATTCTTTTCATCATTATTTTAGAGTGTACTCTTTTTTTTTATTTTAATCATTGTTCAAGTACAGTTTTCTCCCCCCTACTCCCATTCCAGCGAGTGTACTCTTTCTACATATAAAAACCTTTTCTCTGCATGGCCTCCAAGGAATAAGAGCCCTCTGGAGCATCTGCCCTACAGGAGTGAGAGGAAGAGAGGCCCTCAGCTGCTGGGGAGTCTGTGCCCCAAGTGGATCCTCCAACACACTGAGAACCTCCTGACCTCCACAGTGTCCACTCCAGATCCCCTGAAGAAGTGGGGATGCTTAGTGAGTCCTGCCTTGTCACATACCATCAATAAAGTTCACTGGACCCAGCCAAAAAAAAAAAAAAAGGTTTCTGTAAAACAGTATGCTGTGTTATGCCGGCAGCAACATTATACATCCTCATGTTTATGGAGTCTGTTGATTGCATCATTTTCTCTTGTGCATGACTTAATCTTGTGTTGTTTTGTACAGTAACATGTTTGAAAGGTTTGGAGCCTAGGAGTAATTAAAGCTATGTCATACAACATGGATGTGCAGTAGGCTATACCATCTAGGTTTATGTAAGTGCACTCTATGATGTTCACACAGCAACAAAGTCTCCAGACCACACATCTAGGATGTATCCCTGACATTAAACACATGTGACTGTAAATGAAATTTCAAATTTCTTTGCACTTCTTTTTTTGTAGTTTTGTAGTTATTTTTCCCCCTAAGTTTTTTTCCTATGTAAAACATTTATGTTTTTCAGAGACCAAAATTATATAAAAGGGCAGACTCCAAATTTTCACTTCCATTTGCTGTATTGTGAACTCTCTTCTCCCACTTTTTTAGAAAAATAAACTTTTAATATTAGAACAGTTTTATATTTATGAAAAATTACAAAGACAGTGCAGAGTTCCCATGTACCCCAAACCTAAACTCCCTTAGTAACATTTTACATTGGTATGACACATTTGTTCCAACTAATATATTATTAACTAAAGACTATAGTATTTTTTTCTGACTTTGTTAGTCTTTTACCTGTTGTAAGAATGACACTGGAGTGTAGTATGTATGTACATATGTATGTATGTATGTATTTATTTATGTGTAATCTTTATCAGGTTTAGATCAAGAGAGAATTGGAATAATTTAAGCAGCTTTGTTATGATTTTGACTATGAAGTGTTCATAGAATTCAATAAAATCATTAGGGCCTGGTGTTTTTTCAGTAGGACTTCTTTGTTAGTTTGCCTCAAACTTTTGGGAAATTATACTAGTTTGATTTATCTCTCTACTAAGATCAGCTTTAGAAATTTACATTTCTACAAAATTATCCAATAAATCTAGATTAAGTTATTTGCATAGAGTCAGACAAAATAGATTACTATGATTCTTCAAAGTTGTTCTTTGTTTCAGTGGTTATTTACCTTGCCACTATTTATTTTATGACTTTACATTGTTAGCCAGTTTTTAAAATCTCTTTTGCTTATTTAAAAACTAGACTATTTATCAGTTATTTGTCTGTTCTATTATTTTCTGTTTTCTTTTTTTTTAATTGTTGTTCAAGTACAGTTTTCTGTCTTTTACTTCCATCCCAGCCCACCCCCTTAGCCCTCCCCACCTCCCTCCCATTTCCACTCCCCCTAGTTTTGTCCATGTGTCCTTTATACTTGTTCCTGTAAACCCTTCCCCTTTTCCCCTGAAATTCCCTTCCCTCTCTCCTCTGGTCACTGCCAGCCTGTCCTCTATTTCAGTGTCTGACTATATTTTGCTTGTTTCTTTGTTTTGTTGTTTAGGTTCCTATTAAAGGTGAGATCATATGGTATTTGTCTTTTACCGCCTGGCTTATTTTGCTTAGCATGATGCTTTCCAGTTCCATCCATGCTGTCACAAAGGGTAGGAGCTCCTTCTTTCTGGTGCATAGAATTCCATTGTGTAAATGTACCATAGTTTTTTTATCCATTCATTTACTTATGGGCACCTAGGTGCTTCCAACACTTGACTATTGTAAATTGTGCTGCTATGAACATTGGGTTGCATAGGTTCTTTTGGATTGGTGTTTCAGGGTTCTTAGGATATAATCCTAGCAGTGAAATTTCTGGGACAAAAGGCAGATCCATTTTTAGTTTTCTGAGAAAATTCCATACTGTTTTCCATAGTGGTTGTACCAGTCTGCAATCCCACCAACTGTGCACTAGAGACCCCTTTTCTCCACAACCTCTCCAACACTTGTTGTTTGTGGCTTTGTTTATGATGGCCATTCTGTCTGGTGTGAAGTGGTATCTCATTGTGGTTTTAATTTGCATCTCTCTGATAGCTAGTGATACTGAGCATCTTTTCATGTGTCTCTGGATCCTTTGTATGTTCTCCTTGGAGAAGTGTCTGTTCAAGTCCTTTTCTCATTTTTTAATTGGGTTGCTTGTCTTCTTAGAGTGGGGTTGTGTAAGTTCTTTATTTATTTTGGAGATTAAACCCTTGTCTGAGGTATTGGCAAATGTGTTTTCTAATTTATACTTTTTATTCTTTATTGGTTATTTCTTTTTGTTCAGAATAGAATTTTGTTTTTTTTTCTGAATTTTTAGGAGACTAACTTTATTTCTGTTAATTATTTTTATTGACATAGACATTTAAGATTAAGGCTTTTTCTTATATAACTGCTTTAATTATATCTCATATGTAGTATTTTATTATTTTAGGAATTCTAAAATTTGATTGGTTTGATTTTTTTCACCCAAATATTGTTTTACATGCAGTTACTGAATTTCCAGTAAGTCCATTACTCTTTGTTACTTGCTTTATATTGTGCTGAAATCAGACAATGTCAATTTGTTATGTCTACTTGTACAAAATTGGGTTTAATTTACTTTTCTAGTAAATGGTCAATATTCATGATGATTGTATTTCTTCTCACATATTCGATATTGTTTGTATAGTCATGTTTGATATGTTAACATAACTGATCATTATTAAATTCTCTTTTAAGTCAGACCATATCTGTGAATTTTTTATCTAGTTTAATGCTTTCTGACCTGAATTATGTCTTTTCAGATATCAAAATCCCAGCGCCCATTTATTACTGTTTGCATGTACCTAATATACTTGCCTGTCTCTTATTTTATGCCCTTCTGAACCACTTTGGTTTAGGTTTAACTCTTATATAACATAGAGTTGGAACTTGTTTTGTGAGCCATCTGAAATTATTTTCTATTAATAGAAGTGTTAGGCTCAGTTATACTTATTTGACTGATATTTTGGTCTCACCTTTGTGATTTAAAAATTATAATATTCATCCCCTCTTTCTTTCTCTATGTACTCTTTTCTTACTTTATCTCCATTCAGATAGCTGTATGTATATCTTTTGGCACATAAGATAGACTATGCATCTTTTTGTTTTAGTTGTAATAATATTTTTATATAATTTCTTTAGTTCCCTTTTTTTTTAGGACTTTTACTCGTTTGTCAGAATTAAATGTTTTTGGCTTTCCTGTATTATATTTATATGGTATTCAAAGACTTTACTCCTCTTTGTTTTTCTCTCATATTCCAGTTTTAAGAGTTATACTTTTTTTCTTTTTATTAAAGTTATTGGGGTGACATTGGTTAATAAGATTATGTAATTTTCAAGTATACATTTCTATAATACTGAGTGTTCATATTGCATTCTGTGCTCATCATCCAAAATAAAATAACCCTCCATCACCATATATTTGACACCCATTACCCTTTACTACTCTCCCTACCCACTTTCCCTCTGGTAACCATCATGCTGCTGTCTGTGTCTGTGAGTTTTTGTCTGTCTGTTTATTTGTTGCTTTCAGTTATATATTCCATAGGTGAGTGAAATCATATAGTGGTTAACTCTTTCTGTCTGCCTTACTTCCCTTAGCATAATAGTCTCAAGTTTCATCTATGTTGTTGCAAATGGAAGACTTTCATCTTTTCTTACGACTGAGTTGGAATTCATTGTATATATGTACCACATCTTTATCCAATCATCTGTTGAATGACACTTCAGTTGTTTCCCTGTCTTGGCCACCATGAATAATGCTGCAATGAACATAGGGCTGCATATATCTGTATGAATAAATATTTTCTATTTTGGGGGGTAGATACCCAGAAGAGAGATTGCTGTATCACATAGTAACTCTATTCTTAAATTTGAAGGAAACTCCATGCTGTTTTCCATGGTGGCTGGGCCAGCTTACATTCTCAGCAGCAGTGACCCAGGGTTCCTTTTTCTCTCAATCTCCCCAACACTTGTTGTTAACCTATCTTGTTGATAACAGCTAATACCTCAGGTGTGAGATGTTATCTCATTGCAGTTTTGATTTTTATTTCCCTAATAGCTAGTGAAGTTGAGTATCTTTTTATATACCTGTTAACCATTTGTATGTCTTCTGGGGAGAAGTGTCTGCTCAGGTCCTTTGCTCATGACTTAATTGGATCATTTGTTTAGTGTTGAGTTGTATGAGTTCTTTATATATTTTGGATATTAATCCCTATTGGACGTGTTGCTTACAGATATCTTCTCCCTTTGGTTGGTTGTCTTTTTGTTTTGTTGGTAGTTGCTTTTGCCGTGCAGAAGCTTTTTAGTTCGATATAGCCCCATTCATTTATTTTCGCCTTTACTTCCCTTGCATTTGGGTCAAATTCATAAAATCTTCTGTAAGACCAAGGTCCATAAGCTTAGTACTTATATTTTCTTCTATGTAATTTATTGTTTCAGGTGTTATATTTAGGTATTTGATCCATTTTCAGTTAATTTTTTGTACATGGGGATGAACAGCAGTTCAGTTTAATTCTTTTGCATGTGGCTTTCCAATTTTTTCATCACCATTTATAAAACAGGTTTCTTTTCTTCATTGTATGTTTTTGGCTCTTTCATTGAAAATTGTGTGTTATTTCTTTTTTTTTGTCTGAGAATATAACATTTGCAGTTCCCCTCTATCTTTACCCACTTTTAAGTTAGATATAAAATTAAATATTTAGTGCCTTTTACCAATGACTTGTCAGTTTCCTCAATCATCTTTTAAATGAAAAATGTTTATCTACTAGTAACTTTCATAAAAATAATGCCTGAGAATATATTCACAGATTCTTAAGGATTTGTAACTATTTTATTTCTACATCCTGACATTGCAAAGAGAATTGAACTGAATATAAAATCTTTAGATGATAATTTTTATTTAGTTTCTTGAAAATAGTTCTCTATTGTAGTATTGTTTTCCATGACTTTATGATCAGTCTAACCTCAATGTAGTTTTTTCTTTTTCATTTTTAAGTGAGTATACGTTTTTTGTCTTTAGCCCACAGAATTTTTTGTTTATCTTTAAAGTCCAATAACTGGACTAGGAAATGTCTAGAAGTTGATAATTCAGGTTTTCTATCAGGAACCTTTTCTTGAATTATGGTTTTAAATGTTCTCTTTCTAACATTCTATATTTTGCTTTTCTTTTTCATAGACTCCAGTTATACATATGATAAAATCTTCTTTGACTCTATCACTCTCACTGGACTATTTTAATTTTTATTTATTTTGGTTTTATTTTTTTTGCTCTTTTTATTCCTATTATCTATAGTACTCCTATTGAACTTCCAGTTTTACTTATTTCCATTGAGCTTCATGTAACCTTTTTTTCTTCTGAGATGACCTTGTTTATTTGTTTATTTATCTATTTGTTTACTTCAGACTCAGCTCTCTTTTCACATATCTCCTGGTTCTGAGTTTTCAAATTTATGATTTGTGGCATTTATACTTGTTCTATTGGTTGTTACAAACAGTCATATTGTGGGACCCTCTCTTCAACTGCTTCCTACCTTTTTTTGTCATTTAATCAAGGGAAACCCTTTTCCACATTTCCTGCCCCATTTCCCAAAACTCAGAAACAGTTTTCCCCAGGCTCTCACCTCTAGTTCTTCACATACTTCCACCATTTTTCTTCTCATTTCACTCTCCAGTAGTCAGTGCTCTGATATGCCAGGATTAAGTCCTATTCTCAGATTTATCTATACACTGAGCTTCTTTCCTTACAAGGGTCAATCCTAAATGATGTAGCTCTATTTGTCTATGTGAACCCTATGCATCACTTGTCTTCTGTACAATTGACACCTGACTTGCCACAAATGCATGTACTCTGCATCCAACTCTGATGACCTCTCTCTTTCATTCACCCACTTAAAGATAACTTGAAATTCTAGCATTCTCTGTCTTCTAGCTATTTGTAATTATGTACTCTAGGATATTTTATTTATTATTTATAGTTAGCCTGTATGATATTTTTGATGATATATGGGTAAGATTTAAAATTAGGGGGCCATTATTTTTTTTTCAGAATCCTTCTTCATGAGGAGGTTCTAAGTTAATGAGAATATTTAGTTTAGTTATTTTGTTCACTATATTAAATTGTGAACTGGTGATTAACTTGAGTTAATAGTATAATAATAATGGTGATGATAACAAGAAAATAGAGACTTATTTTTAAACTTTACACAGTGCTTTAAGGCATTTTTTTCATTTCTTCTGTTCATATTTTTAAATAGATGTTTAAAAAGGCTGAGAGCTAGTGCTATTATCATGATTTCCAAACTTCAGATAAAGTCAGTAGAATCAATGATATGCTCTATGATCTAACTTAATATGATCCATTAAGTGTGTTAAACAGCACATTACTGCTTGTCAGAGAAAATTTAAAAGAAGGAAAAGTGAGCCATGCTAGCCAGGGAGAAATTCTCACTTTTTAATAGTTTTTTGACATTGTAATTGAATTGCCACTTCATCTAACTTCAATATATTTGGTTGAATAGATAATTTATCATATTTTTGACTCTTCTTGGTCTCTCCCTCAATACTATCCTACAAGATGTTGACATCTAGAAATATTGCTGAATGCATCTTTAATTATTACTCCAAAGTTATCATGGTATTTATGTGGTTAAGATGTAATTCAACTGCCTTTTCAACAAAAATTAAGTATCTCAGATGTTAAAAATATAGGTTAAGAGTGGATGTCATCAATTAAAACATCTTTCCATCTCCTGTGGAGATAGGCACATCCAGTAAAAGAGACAAGCTTATTTCTCTTTGTCACTACATGGACATGCACTATTAATTTTAAATATTTTGTCCGAGAAGAGTTAGTAACCCAAAACTTTGAGGCATATAATACTTATCAAAGGGAATTATATTTAAAATATGCATTCAAATTTTCTCTGAAACCTATGCAAACTATTAGATGTCAGCCATATCTCAGTTCAGTGAGGCATAATTAGTTTGAATCCATTGACACTTGGATGTAAAGAATAGTATATTTGGTCTCTCTTTCAAAAACTAAGAATTGAAGGAATCCAATTAGAGTGTTCTCACTTTTTATAATTAATGTTTAAAGTTTAAAAGGCATCTGGATGTACAGAGAATTATAAGAAAAGAATTTACTAAACTGATATCTATTCCTGAGAAAGCTACTAACTGTTGACCGATGTATTTTCTTCACCCCTGGTTAATTGTGACATGATTGGAAAAGTTGTTTCTCTGTGTTTCTTTATTTAACCCAGTGGTTTTAACTGGAAAAGTATATTACAGTTACCTATGAAGGTTTAAAAAATATATGTGGAATATTAGAAAAATAGTTTGGAAAGCAATTATCACCGTCAAAATACAAATCATGCAGGCCCTGGAACCTAGCAGTTATATTTCTACAAATTTGCATGACAGATATACATGCAGAAGTACACAAGTATATTTGTAGAAAAGTATCTAGAAACTAAAAATGAAATAGCTATTAATAAGAGATTGGTTGAATACATAATGGTATAGATATATTAAGAAATAAACTGTTGGTGGGAATGCAGACTGGTTAAGCCACTGTAGAAAATAGTTTGCAATTTCCTTAAAAAACTAAAGGTAGAATTGCCTTTTGATCCAGAAAGTCCACTGCTGTGATTATACCCTAAGAATCCTGAAACACCAATTCAAAAGACCTATGCACCTCAGTGTTCATAGTAGCACAATTTGCAATAGCCAAGTGTTAGAAGAAACATAAGTGCCTATCAGCAAATGAATGGATCAAAAAGCTATGGTACATTTACACAATGGAATACTACATAGGAGAAAGAAAGAATGAATTCCTTCCCTTTGCAACAGCATGGATGGAACTGAAGAGCATTATGCTAAGTGAAATAAGCCAGGTGGTGAAAGACAAACACTATATGATCTCATCTGTAAGTGGAACCTAATCAACAAAGCAAACAAGTGAGCAAAATAGAACCAGAGACATGGAAATAAAGAAAAACTGACAGTAACCAGAGGGGAGGGAAGAAGGAGATAAGACGGGAAATAAGGGGAACGGTTGTCAAGGAACATGTTTAAAGGATCCATGGACAAAGCCAAAGAGGGGTAGGATTAAGGGTGGAAGGTGGGGTGTGGGTAGGGCAGGGGAGAGTAATGCTGGGAAAATGGGAACAACTGTAATTGAACAAGAAGATAAAATAGAAAAAGAAAAAAAGAAATACAATGAAGCTTTCAGTAAGGAGAAAAACCAACATACAAATATGTTTTCAATTTGTTTTGTGATAAAACAAGTTGCAAATCAACATACGTGCTATAATGCCATTTATATAAATATGTATGTAAATATACACATATGTATATATACACACACACATAATTACAATATATGAGGTGTACACATTAAATAGCAGAATAGGAAGATGAGTTCAGAAGATTTATTTTGTATCTTACATGTTATGAAACAAAGGATATATATTTACTCTCTAATATCAATAACAATATTTAATGCGAGAGCTTTAACTCAATATCCAGAGGTTCTATTCTGGTTCAATAACCTGAGGTAGGGCCCAAGAACCTTTACAATTTTAGAAATTCACAGCTGATTTTTATGCATATTACCCTTATTTTCTGAACACCAACTATTTGATGGCAACCCCACTGGCACTGTGTGTTGGAAACAGACATAACATGCACAGGTGAAGCTCACAGTCTGAAGGAGTATATTATTCAATTTATTTTCAATAACAAATCTACCCCAAAATATTTATGATTTAAAAACAATAAGAAGTTACAACCATCAGTAGGTCAGCTCTGTGACCCAGGTTGAAGGAGCAATAGCTATCTGGGGTCTACTGTTATCATGACAGATAGCAGAAGTATAAGTGAAAACAGGCAGATATAGACAACATCACAAAGCACCTGCTCAGTTTCACCCAGATTAAAAACCAAAGGTCTTCCTTTGGCTAACAAGACCCTACATAATTTGTTCACCAGATATGTTACTATCTGTGTATCTCCCATCCACTCCTGCTATGTTTGTTCTGGCTATTCTTCAAGCACTCCAGACATGTCCATTCCTGCGACTCTGAAGTTGCTATTTCTTCTACTTAAGGCAATCACTCACTATTTGCAAAGGAAATTCACATTGAGAGAATATTTTATTCTCTGTCATTTAACATTAATTCTTGTACATTTATTTCAAGTCACTTAGAATGTTCGAATTTATAATAGAATGGGTGCTTTTTCCAAAAAGATTTCATTTATTTATTTATTTATTTATTTATTTATTTATTTATTTATTTATAGAGAGAGAGGACAGGAAAGAGAAAGGGAGAGAAACATCAATGTGTGGTTGCTTCTTGCATGCCTCTTATTGGGGACCTGGCCCACAACACAGGCATGTGCCCTGATTGGGAATTAAGCCAACAACCCTTTCGTTCTCAGGGCAGCACTAAATCAAGTGACCTACACTAGCCAGGGCTAGAATGGGTGTTTTTTAAAACTTAATCAACAAGATGAAATAATTTTCAAAATTTCATTTACTCAAACCCAAGACAAATTACATTCACATAGTATTGTCCTGACTGATATTTAGGATTCCTGAAGAGTGGTTATTGGTTTATTCCACAAACATCATTTGAATTTTAAAACTAGCAATGTCTTGCTGCCCAAAAAACAAAAACAAAAAAACTCTTGTCAAGTACAACTATGGCTTACATATTATCTTCTTCATTATGGGGAATAAGGGGACAGCTGAAAATTGTTTCAGCCTCATGATAAGGAAGGGAGAATCACTTTGTGGTTCTTAATTATACTAAATAAGACAGACATGTGAATTCTCCCTGAAATATTCTACATTTTGTAGAGCCTTTGCCTACATTTTATAAACACATTTCCAGTATAGTTGAATACTTAAGTGCACCACATTTTGCATATTATTTCCTATGATATTTACATTGCAATAGCAAAGTAGGATACAATCAGAATAGCACAGCGATGCCCCAGATTTCAGTTCATTGTAACAGCACAGGTACTTTTTTGGTGGTAACCATTCTGGCAGGTGTGTAGCTCATTGTGGTTTTAATTAGCATCTCTGTGATGATTATGACATGGAACATCTTTTCATATGTCTGTTGGCTTCCTGTGTGTCCACTTTGGAGAAGTCTCTTTTCACAACCTTTGCCCAGATTGGTTGTTTGTCTCACTCGTGTTGATCTGTATAGATTTTTTATACACTTCGGAAATTGAACCCTTATAAGATGTACCATTGGCAAATATGTTCTCTCATATAGTGGGTTCTCTTTTCATTTTTTAATGGCTTCATTAGTTGTGCAGAAACTTTTAAATTTAAAAAATATTTTATTGTTTATGCTATTACAGTTGCCCCAATTTTCCCCCTTTGCCACCCCCACTCCCATGCTCAATCCCCACACCATTGTCTGTGTCCATGAGTCCTTCATATAGATTCTTTGATTAATCACTTCACCTTCTTTTTAATTTGATGTAGTCCCATTAGTTTATTTTTTTCCTTTGTTTCCCTTGCTCCAGGAGATAATTGGCAAAAATATTGCTATACAAGATATCAGAAATTTTACTGCCTATGTTTTCTTCTAGCATTTTTATGGTTTAGCAATGTATATTTAAGTCTTTTATCTATTTTGAGTTTATTCTTGTGTATGGTGTAAGTTGGTGGTCTAGTTTCATTTTTTGCCTGTACGTATCCAATTTCCAAACACCATTTATTGAAGAGACTGTATTTACTCCATTGTCAACAAAAAGCAAGTGTTGGTAAGTATGTGGAGAAAAGAGAACCCTAATGCACTGTTGGTGGGAATGTAGACTTGTGTAGCCACTGTGGAAAACAGTATGGAATTTCCTCAAAAAAATTAAAAATAGAACTGCCTTTTGAGGTGTTCTTCTGGGAATATATCCTAAGAATCCTGAGGCACCAATTCAAAAGAATATATACACCCCTGTGTCCATAGCAGTGCTATTTACAAGAGCCAAGATCTAGAAACTGCCTAACTGTCCATCAGTAGATGAGTAGATAAAAAAGCTGTGGTACCTTTACACAGCAGAAAAAAAAAAAGGAAGAAACTCTTACCTTTTGCTACATCATGGATGGACCTGGAGACTATTATGCCAAGTGAAATATGCCAGTTAGTAAAAGACAAATACCATATGATCTCACTTATATATGGAATCTAATGAACAAAATAGAAACAGAAACACAGTAACATGGAATAGTCTGACATCTGTCCGAGGAGAGGAGGAGGGGCACTGGAAGAAAGAAGGTGAAGAGATTAGCCAAAGAACAGATATGCATGACTCATGGACACAGGTGATGGTATGATGATGGCCTGAGGGTGGGTAGTAAGGTGGGAAAAGGGGGAAAAGGGGCAAAAACTGTAATGGTATAAACAATAAAAAAACTTTTAAAAAGCACTGATACCTTAAAATTAAATAGGCAATAGCACTGGTCACTGATTATCCCCTCAACCCTCTTCATCCTATTCCTGTACCACCTTCCCTTTGGATATGGCTTGTCAGGGAAGGGGGGAATTCCCTCTCTCTATGCTTCTTTAGTTCTTATGACTAGACTAACAATAACATGAAATGGACACAAGACTTGATTAACAGGAGAAAACCCAACTTAATACATGTGCATGGGAGAATCACAATATGATACTTAGATTATACAATGAAACTCAAAGAAATGGTCAAATTCAGCACTTTTAATACTTTTTAGACAAAAAAACCCCAGTAAATTTGTGAGAAATTGACAGGACAAAAGTTAGTGCTCATTAGAAAGAAATCTATGCAAAACCTGGGCTTAGGTAGTAACTTAGTAAGGGCGTTACGAGGTTTGCTATATAGGCTTTTTCTACTGTGGGAGTGATAACTCTTGTGAGAAGGTTGTCACTCAGCACTCATGAGCAGGGAGGGCAACTATCATGGAGATTTATGTCCTGCTTTTAGGGAGGTAGAGGAGAGTCAGAGAGTTCCTCTGGCTCCTGCTGCTTCTCAAGTGATTTATTGTACTTTTCTTTTTTAAAAATTTATTTATTTATTTTGTTTTTTTTTTTTAATTTTATTTTAATCATTGTTCAAGTACAGTTTTCTCCCTTTTACTCCCAATCCAGCCCACCCTCCCAACCCTCCCCATTTCCCTCCCATTACCACCCTCCCCCTAGTTTTTGTCCATGTGTCCTTTATATTTGTTCCCGTGAACCCTTCCCATTCTCCCCTGAAATTCCCTCTTCTCTCCCCTGTGGTCACTGTCAGCCTGTTCTCTATTTCAGTGTCTTTGGTTATAGTTTGCTTGTTTGTTTCTTTTGTTGTTTAGGTTCCTGTTAAAGGTGAGATCATATGGTATTTGCCTTTCACTGCCTGGCATATTTCACTTAGCATAATGCTTTCCAGTTCCATCCATGCTGTTGCAAAGGGTAGGAGCTCCTTCTTTCTTTCTGCTGCATAGAATTCCATTGTGTAAATGTACCATAGTTTTTTCATCCATTCTTTTACTGATGGGCACCTAGGTTGCTTCCAACACTTGGCTATTGTAAATTGTGCTGCTATGAACATTTGGGTGCATAGGTTCTTTTGGATTGGTATTTCAGGGTTCTTAGGATATAATCCCAGCAGTGGAATTGCTGGGTCAAAAGGCAGATCCATTTTTAGTTTTCTGAGAAAATTCCATACTGTTTTCCATAGTAGTTGTACCAGTCTGCAATCCCACCAACAGTGCACTCGGGTCCCCTTTTCTCCACAACCTCTCCAACACTTGTTGTTTGTGGCTTTGTTTATGATGGCCATTCTGACTGGTGTGAAGTGGTATCTCATTGTGGTTTTAATCTGCATCTCTCTGATGGCTAGCGATATTGAACATCATTTCATGTGTCTTTGGATTTTCTGTATGTCCTTCTTGGAGAAGTGTCTGTTCAAGTCCTCTGCCCATTTTTTAATTGGATTCCTTGTCTTCTTAGAGTGTAGTCATGTAAGTTCTTTATATATTTTGGAGATTAAACCCTTGTCTGAGGTATCGTTGGCAAATATGTTTTCCCATACAGTTGGTTCTCTTTTAATTTTGATACTGTTTTCTTTAGCTGTGCAGAAGCTTTTAATTTTGATGAGGTCCCATTTGTTTATTCTTTCCTTTATGTCCCTTGCTCTAGGGGACAAGTCAGTAAAAAAGTTTCTGTGTGAAATATCTGAGATTTTCCTACTCACGTTCTCCTCTAGGACTTTAATGGTGTCATATTTTATATTTAAGTCTTTTATCCACTTTGAATTTATTTTTGTATATGGTGTAAGTTGGTGCTCAAGTTTCATTTTTTTGCACATGGCTGTCCAGTTCTCCCAACACCATTTGTTGCAGTGGCTATTTTTACTCCATTTTATGTTGCTGCCTCCTTTGTCAAATATTAATTGACCATAGAGACTTGGATTTATTTCTGGGCTCTCTGTTCTGTTCCATTGATCTATATGCCTGTTTTTATGTCAGTGCCAGGCTGTTTGATTATCGTGGCCTTTTAGTATAGTTTAGTGTCAGGTATTGTGATCCCTCCTACTTTACTATTCTTTCTCAAAATTGCAGCAGCTATTTGGGGTCGTTTATGATTCCATATAAATTTTTGAAGTGTTTGTTCTATGTCTGTGAAATATGCCATTCATACTTTAATAGGAATTGCATTGAATGTGTAAATTGCTTTGGGTAGTATGGACATTTTGATGATATTAATTCTTCCAATCCATGAACACGGTATATGTTTCCATTTGTTTGTGTCTTCCTTGATTTCTTTCCTGAGTGTTATGTAGATTTCTAAATACAGGTCTTTTACCTCTTTGGTTAGGTTTATTCCTAGATATTTTATTTTTCTTTTTGCTTTTTCAAATGGGATTTTCCCCTTGATTTCTGCTTCTGCTGTTTCATTGTTGGTGTGCAGAAATGCCTTTGATTAGTGAATATTGACTTTGTATCCCGCTGTTTTGCCAAATTCATTTATTAGGTCAAGCAGTCTTTTTGTGGAGTCTATAGGATTTTCTATGTACACTATCATGTCATCTGCAAACAGTGACAGTTTTGTTTCCTCCTTTCCGATTTGGGTGCCTTTTATTTCTTTTTCCTGTCTGATTGCTGTGGCTAAAACTTCCAATACTATACTGAATAGAAGTGGTGAAAGTGGACAGCCTTGTCTTGTTCCTGATTTTAGTGGAAAACATTTTAATTTTTGCCCATTGAGAATGATGTTGGGTGTAGGTCTCTCATATATGGCCTTTATTATGTTGAGGAATGCTCCCTCTATTCCCACTTTGCCGAGTGTTTTTATCATAAATGGGTGCTGTACCTTATCAAATGCTTTTTCTGCATCTATTGATATGATCATGTGGTTTTTGTCTTTGCTTTTGTTTATGTGATGTATTACATTTACTGATTTGTGAATATTGTACCATCTTTGCATCCCTGGAATGAATCCCACTTGGTCATGATGTATGATCTTTTTAATGTATTGTTGGATGCGGTTTGCCAGTATTTTGTTGAGGATTTCAGCATCAATGTTCATCAGTGATATTGGCCTGAAGTTTTCTTTCTTTGTTGTGTCTTTATCTGGTTTTGGAATAGGATGATGTTGGCCTCATAAAAAGAGTTTGAGAGTCTTCCATCTTTTTGGATTTTTTGGAATAGTCTGTGAAGGATAGGGGTTAGCTCTTCCTTAAATGCTTTGTAGGATTCTCCTGTGAAACCATCTGGCCCAGGGATTTTGTGTGTTGGGAGTTTTTTGATTACTGCTTCAATTTCTTTTGGTGTTATTGATCTGTTCAGGCTTTCTGCTTCTTTTTCATTGAGTTTGGAAGATTATATTTTCTAGAAAGTTGTTCATGTCACTTTGATTTTCAAATTTCTTGGCATACAGTTCTTTGTATTATGTCTTACAACCCTTTGTATTTCTGTGGTATCTGTTGTAATCTCTCCTCTTTCACTTCTGATTGTGTTTATTTGGGTTTTCTCTCTTTTTTTTCTTGATGAGTCTGCTTAACGGCTTGTCGATTTTGTTTATCTTTTCAAAGAACCAGCTCTTGGATTCATTGATCCTTAGAATTGTGCTTTTAGTCTCTATGTCTTTTAATTCTGCTCTGATCTTGGTTATTTCCTTCCTTCTGCTTGCTCTGGGCTGTCTTTGTTGTTGTTCCTTGAGTTCTTGTAGACGTAGGGTTAGGTTGTTTGTTTGGAATGTTTCTAACTTTTTTAGGCGGGCCTGTATCGCTATGAACTTCCCTCTCAGGACTGCTTTGGCTGTGTCCCATAAGTTTTGGGTTGTTATGAGTTCATTTTCATTTGTTTCCAGAAACCTTTTGATTTCTTACCTAATATCATTCTTGACCCATTCATTGTTCAATAGCATGCTATTTAATCTCCATGATTTTGAGTGTTTTTGGTTTTTTTCCTTGGGGTTAGTTTCTAGCTTCAGTCCCTTGTGGCCCGAGAAAATGCTTGGTATGATTTCAATTTTCTTGAAATTCTTGAGGCTTGTTTTGTGCCCTATCATGTGGTCTATCTTTGAGAATGTTCCGTGTACATTTCAAAAGAATGTGTATTTAGCTTCTTTTGTATGGAGGGCTCTGTATACATCAGTAAAGTCCATTTCATCAAGGGTATTGTTCAATGCCACAATATCTTTGTTGATATTTTGTTTGGAAGATCTGTCCATTTTTGATAGTGGGGTGTTAAAATCCCCCACAATAATTGTGTTGCTGTCCATATCTTTCTTGAAGTCCTCTAAGATTTTCTTTATTTATTTGGGTGCTCCTATGTTGGATGCATATATATTTATAATATATGTGTCTTCTTGGTGGATTCTTCCCTTGAGTATTATTATGACCTTCTGGGTCTCTCTTTATGGCCCTTTTTTGGAAGTCTATTTTGTCTGATATGAGTATTGCTACCCCGGCTTTTCTTTCCTGTCCATTTGCTTGGAAGATTTGTTTCCAGCCCTTCACTTTCAGCCTGTGCAGGTCTTTTATCCTGAGGTGGGTCTCTTGCAGGCAGCATATATGTGGGTCATTTTTTCTTATCCATTCATGTACTCTATGTCTTTTGATTGGAGCATTTAATCCATTTACGTTTAAGGTTATTAGTGATAGGTACTTATTCATTGTCTTTTATGTATGAGTGTTCCTCTCTCTTTCTCTCTTTTCCTTCCTTTCCTTAAAGCAGTCCCTTCAGCAACTCTTGCAGAGCTAGTTTGGTGGAGGTGTATTCTTTTAGACTTCTTAATCTGGGAAGCTTCTTATTTGGCCTTCTATCTTGGTTGACAGCCTTGCTGGATAAAGTAGCCTTGGTTGCAGACCTCTGGTTCTCATTACTTGGAGTATTTCTTGCCATTCTCTTCTGGCTTGAAGTGTGTCCATTGAGAAATCAGCTGTTAGCCTTATTGGGGCTCCCTGTATGTTACTTCCTTTTTCTCCCTTGCTGCCTTTAAGATTCTCTCTTTGTCTTGAAATTTTGCCATTTTAATTATGATGTGTCTTGAGGTGGGCCTCTTTGGGTTCCTCTTGATTGGGACTCTCTGTGTTTCCGGCATTTGTGTAACTTTTTCTCTCATCAAATTAGGGAAGTTCTCCTTCATTACTTGTTCAACTAGGTTTTCGATCACTTGCTCTTCTTCTTCTCCTTCTGGTATCCCTATTATACAGATATTATTACGTTTCATATTGTCTTGCATGTCTCTAAATCCCTCTTCATTCTTTCTGAGCCTCTTTTCCTTTTCTTGCTCTTTCTGGGTGTTCTTTTCTACTTTGTCCTCCAGCTCGGTAATCTGATCTTCTGCTTCATCAATCCTGCTTTTCATTCCTTCTACTGTGTTCCTCAGTTCAGAAATGGCATTCTTCATTTCCTCTTGGCCCTTGTTGAGAGTTTCTATTTCCTTTTTCATGTTTATATAGTTTACAGTGAGATTGTTGTAGCTTCCCTCTAGTTTCTGATAGCTCATTGTGAGTTCATTGAACTTCCTGATAATCATTGTTTTTAACTCACTATCTGATAGTTGAGTTGCCTCTATTTCATTTAGCATTTTTCCTGAGGCTTCCTCCTTTCCCTTCATTTGGGGATTGCTTCTTTGTTTTCTCATTGTTCGTAGGTTTCTTCTTGTTAGCCTCTGTTTCTTAAATTGATCTGATCTGGTTTCCTGTAATTATGGTGTGAACTTCTGTGGTAGGATACTTGTGAGATTCAGTGGTGCAGTCTCCTTCGTGTATCCTGGTGTTCACAACTTCCCCTACTGTTTTTTCTGATCAGTTGGAGGAGTAAGGCAAAATGGTTTAAGACAGCAAGACAGTATACTATGATATTTACATTAGCAGCCAGTAGAGAAGAGATGGGTTATCCTTTGGCTCCTTATAGTGTTAACTGTGATCTTTCACCCCACGAGCCACATTTTAGAAAGGATGGAAAGAAGTTAAGACTCTTATTGGCGATGAAAGGATTGTTAGTTGGAACTAGCAAGCTGTGAGGCTGTGGGAGGTCAGATTCTAAGGTAGGGTGGGAATAAAGATTAGTAAATAGGAGTAGTGTATAAAAGAATAGAGACAACCCCCACAATAGTATAGTTCAGAAAATTGCAAAGTGGGCTGAGATCAGGTAGGGGTGTTGAGTACTATTTACAATTGTATGAACTAGGTCTTATTAACAGTAATAGTAAAGCAACAGTCTTGTGGCAGAATCGATGAGATCTAGATAACAGGAATAAGGAGTATAGAACCTTGAGAGGTGTATTAATGGAACACAGATGAAGGATAGTAAATTATCAACACACTGTGACTGAGATACCAGGGGGAACCTATCAAATGACAGTATAACCAGCCAAGCAAAGAAGATTATACAGAAAGAAAAAGAATACCAAAATACTATTAAAATAAAAATTGTCGGAAAAGTGATAAAAAGATAATACAAATTTACAGTAACTTGCAAGATCAAAAAAAAAACAACAAAAAAAGGAAAAAAGCAGAAGATGGAGTGCAGGAGAGATAAATTTGGAGTGGAAGGAATAATACTAGGATGAATGGAAGAGAAACATAAGGGATTGAGAGATATAAAAATAATAAGAATTGAAAAATAAAATGTCACTTAAAACACAAGATAAAATCAATCAACCAAAAACAGCGACAAAAACAAAACCAAACAAAACCAAACAAAATAAAAAAAAATCTCTTGTTGGTTTCTAACTGGTCAGACCAGTTTTTCTGATCTTGCTGGCTTCAGCTGGCTGAGGGACGTTTGCTGAGGGACGAAAAGCTTATCATTCTTCCCAGCCAAATCTCAGGAAGTCTCTCAGATTCTATCCCCAGGGCCAATCTGACTTTCCCCTACAGGACCCAGGGCATTCCTGTGCACGCTCACTCTCCGGAGCTCACTGCCGCATTCTCCCGGGCTCTGGGGTTCCCGCAGGGTTCCAGCTCTATGATCTCAGGAAGCACCCGCAGTGTTTTGGGATTCACTGTGCCATCTCTGGGGATCATAAAAGGCCGTGCCCATCCACCAAATTTTTGAGTTTTGGGCTCTAGGAATGCACTAAGCACTACATCCCTTCTAGGTTCACAATGCAAGAGTCAGATTCCCAATGGGGCGTGCACTTCCACAGTTCAGCACCGCAGGCTCCAGAAACCTGAGAACACCGTGCCCTTTCCTGGATCTGGGCTGCGACGTCTGGGTTTTCCACCTTTCCACACTCCCACCGGGCTAGGGGTGCGGCGCTCTTCCAGGCCGCACCTGGTCATGCTGGCTGGAGGCACTCACTTCTCCCAGGGCTAAGGGTGGGTGTTCGCAGTCCCTGGGTGATTTTTCCCCCCAAGTCCAATTGGCCTCTTTGTGAATTCAAGCAACAAGGTCTCCCCTGGTGTTGCTCAACCCCCCGTATTCCGGGGAGGGAGCAGTGACTCCACTCTCCCAGGTGCCCTGAGACAGACCTGGGAGCACCAGGCCTGGGGACTGCAACCTCCTTGGTCCCCACGCTGATCCCTGGGTTCCTTTTGTCCTAAAGCAGTCTCCTTACTGTCTGGTTTTTCAATGATTGCAATAATTTTTGATGTCCTGTTTTCAAAAATGTTTTGGTAACCTAGGCCACTTGCTCTGTTCCTCCACTGATCCACGAGTTTTCCTCCTCTTCACAGAAGCTGAGAATCATGCTGCCTAGAGTAAAGCTGCCATCTTTCCCTCCTCGATTTATTGTACTTTTAAATAATCAATCTGCCATTGTGAAATATCTTGGGACATCCTGTCCTGGGCCCTGAGAGGCCAAAAGAGGACACTGGTAGAAGTCCATGGGTAGAAGTGAAACCAGAAAAGCCGGTGTTCATGCTGCCTGTCACCTACCAGAACCAATAAGCAGAGACAGGGATTGAATCTTTTGGGGTACTTTATTCAGATGGCCAGCCACCTGAGAAAACAGCAGGTTATGTACCCACAGACCATCTTAAATTCCATTATAGATCAACCCTTTTTATAAGGAGAAGGAAAGTGTAGGTAGGGGTTAGGAATTCAGGGAAAAAGTTAATCAGATAAAAGCTGCAGCAGCATTTGTCTCTGTCGTGGGCAGTGGGCATCTCACCCTGGAATACAATGGCTCAGATACATCTTGATTGCAGTCCTCCTTAGCACAAATGTGGAGGCACAAACTGTTGTTTATGGTCTAGTGGAGTCAGGGTGGATTATAACTTCAGATCCTGAAACAATAGCTTTTACATACATTGATTATAAGCTTATTAGCTATTACCTTAACTAAAATTTTCCAACTCTTGAGTCCCTCATCAGAAGGAGAAAAGTTCTGGTTCCTCAGGGTGCCTCTCACACTTCAGGGGTAGCTGTTCTCCTCCTTATACAAACAAAGCTCCTGGGTGACCCCTCTCTTATAGCTGCGGCTCTCACATATTCTGGCATCACTCACCCCTTCCCTTCAGGCCTTAAAGTGGTATTCATTCCATACCATTGTAGTTGTATCCTCTGTGCCTCATCATTTCTTGTGACTTCCTTAACCTGGTCTCCAGCTTTCTAAGGAGTCATCACATTAAACTCTCATAACAACCCTGTGCCCTACATCTCTTATTTTCTCTCCAGGACCATGGCTCACACAGTCATTACCATGTACTGTGTCCTACAGAAGATTTAAAATAAAAATTATAAGGATGAGAATAAGTTATCATTTTCCAGCTGGAAGTCTCTTTCAGATCATAAAAATGAGATTCAACTAACCTCATCTCTGTTTCTAGGGCACTTGTCCCCCATGTTCTTCTGAAAACTGGGCTGACCTTAGTCTTGCTAACCCTCCTTTTCAATCTAGGTCCCCAACACTTTGACTCTCCAAAGCCAATGGAACCTGATGTCCACTGACAGAAAACACATGGCTTACCTGCTTGCTTTACTTTTCTTTCTTTCACATATTTGGATAATCATAGCTTTCAAAAAATTATTTTGTATAGGCACAAGATTTTTGCTGTGGTTATTTAAAAAATTTAAGCTCCCTTTCTCATGACATGAGCAATACAAGAATATGTTATTATTTCACAATAATATGAAAATGGTATTTCAAAAGTAGAATGTAAGAAACCCTCCTTGTTACCTTCCAATCTTACTTCGGTCTCCAGAAACAACTGCTCTTGGACAATCATCTAATATGCATCTTATTTTTGTTTTTAACATCAATGGAATAATATTATGTGTGTAATTATGTGACATGTATGTTACATTTATGAGATATCTCATATATATGTTATAAAAAGGCATGTCTGTAGGCTTATTGCTATGTGTCATACATTATCATAAAAGGCATAATCTCCATACCTCAATCTGTCTAGTCTATTTATAGATGCCTTTGGTCTCTTTCCATGTCTGTACATATTAGTACAATTTGTAAGTGCTGCATAAAACTCCACAGAATTAACATATGTTCATACTACGTAAACAATGTGGTGATAATAATCAACTTTCTCATACACATTCAATTGAATACTTTCTTTGGGGTAGACCTTGGAAAGTAGATTTCTGAGCCAAAAATTATGTTCTTTAAAATTCTTGATAGGTAACTATCAAATTGCCACACCCACTTAGCATTCATGCCCCATTACCCCTCACCCCAGACAAACACTAACCTACTTTCTCTCTCTGTAGATTTGCCTATACCAGATAATGGAAGCACAAACTTAGCATGATATTTTGAAGGTTCATCATGTTGTAGTATGTGTCAATATTTTATTTTTTTATTTCCAAATAATATTCTATTTTGTTGATATACCACATATTTATTTATTTATAGGTTGGTGGAAATTTGGGTAGTTTAACTTTTTGACTATTATAAATAATGCTCCTATGACCATCCACATAAGAGTTTTTGTGTAGACATATGTTTACACTTCTTATGAGTTTATAGCAGTGGATTTTCTGGATAACATGGTAACTCTGATGTTTTGAAGGATTAAGAACTATGCCAAGAATAATCAACAATAAACTTGGCTTTATTTGTGTTGGTGGCATTTATGTCACCAATAGATATTGAGTCTATAAGGTAGATAAAGTTTTATGAAGATCATAATAAATATTTTGTCTGTGAAGTTAATCAAAAGCTATTATAATTTTGCTCAAAACATCAATTGGCTACTCCAAAAATATTCATAAACACTATAAAGAGAAAACTGGAAAAGTAAAATCTATATTTTGGGCCAATTCAATTTAGATTATGGTTCAGGTAGAATGATTCTTAGAAATATTTAGAGCTTAAATTTCAAAGCATTATAGATCTTAAAAATCATCATTGCAAATATCTTTATTTTACACTGAGGAAACAAAGTAATTATTGTTCACATAGGATAGAATTAGGAAAAAAGTTGGGTTTTATATTACTAACCCCATTTTTATTGTGAGGATCATAAGATTTTATGTTGCATACCTGTTTTGCTTTTGGGGGGTTGTCTGCTCAAAGTTAATATGTATCTCTCTAATGGAAAATAGATGGTTTTGGAGTACACAAAGTTTTTCAAGGAAGCCTGACCTTTTTGGTATTAGATAAAGTACTATGTACACACAATAGATGACCTTCTGACAATGATAAAATGATCTTCGATTTTTATGTAGAAATTTTAGTTTATGGCTATGTAAAAATTCATCTTTAATATAAAAGAGTTTCTATATGCTAATTAGTATGATAAATACTTTTAAATATTTAACTTATTTTTTAACAAGTTATGCTACAAAGATATATTTTATTCATATTTTCAGTAGAAACCAAATACTCAGAGTGGTAATTGACTTATTTACATTCAAATGTTAAGCAGCTGTAATTTTAATCCCTGTCTCCTAATTCCACTTTTAGATTTTTATATCACAGCAACAAAGATAGGAAGATATAAAAGAAATTTACTTCATTGATTAATTACTCATAACAAGTGACTTTCAGTGAACTGTGAATGCTTCACAAGCATGTTATTTAAACCTACCATACCTCTATAGATTGCCTGGGGATATTTTTGGTGTGGTGAGTCCTGTAAGATACGGTGCCTCTAGGAGGTACAGGCTAGGGTCTTCTAATAATGCTTCCTAGGGCTTTTCAAGGAGCTTGGAGGGCTGAGTTTCCTACCATAGCCACCTTATCTGAGGGCTGTGAACACTCCTAGGTATCTAATTTGTGATTTAAAAAATGCTTTAAATGAAAACTATGACCTCCATTGCTGTGTCACAGCTATAGTTATTCACTGATTTTCTTAAAAGTTACTAACAATTAATATTTAAATTTTGATGTCAAAAGCCCCCAGGCCTCTAGCATTCATCTAAAATATGTTTTTTAAATAAACACTACCAACAAAAGACATTAAATGTGGTAACTTCTAAGTTCTATAATTCTAGTTTTATAAATTCACTATCTTCTAGATATTTTAATTATATTTTTATTTCCATTCTTTGTATTAACTACTTTCTTTGGTTGTCCCTCCTCCCTTCCTTCCTCCCTTCCTGTCTTCCTTCCACGTTTCCTTCTTTCCTTTGTATTTCATATTTATTTTTTCTTTTGTATTAATAGTGTCAGCTTTTCTTGCATGCCTACAGATTCTTGGTTTTCTGTTCATATTTAAGAATAAGGCAGTGAAAAGTTGATGGGGCTTTGACTTACATGAATGGGTATTGTCAATTTATAGGACTAACTAAGGGAGAAGTAGATAAACTATCTCGTTAAAGAAATTTTAAATAATTGCTGCTGGATGTCTTTGAGCCAGGGCACCATATCCCATGGTAGTTGAACTGTTTCACAAAATGGTATGTTTTAGTTACTGCTGTGTATTCCTACCTTTGAAAAAAGAGAAGATAAACATGTAATCAAGCCACCAGTTAGGAATACATCATTTAACACCTATTAACATCATTTTGGGAATTGCTAGACTCAACAGATACAGTGACAAAACTCAGACTTTGTTCTAAATGAGCCCATATTATTTTGTTGTTGTTAAACCCAAACTTATTTTATTACTGGCAAACATCTTGTTATATGGTTTTTACGTATTCTCTTTTGGTAGTACTGCTCTCCTTGTATCCTGTCTTCACACACCGGAAGCTGCGCTTGGATACGATTTTTCTGCTGGAATTTGGTTTAGTATTTATCCAGCATCTGCCCCTCATTTCCATATCTCCTGGAGCCACCCTTTGCCTGGACTTCTAAAAGCTCTTTAAAAAATAACTTATATTTGTTATTAATGTGTCCACACTTGAAGAAAGATAGCATATGTACTCTAGAGCCAGATAGAACTGGGTTCAAATTCTGACTTTGTCATTTATAATCTGAAAGAAATACAGAATTTATCCTCACTAACCTGCTGTTTCCTCTTCTACAAAGTTGACACAATCATATTTCTTACCATAAAGGATTTTCAGAAAGGTTACATGAGATTAAAAAGGTAAAACACTTCAACCAGTGCTGACACATAGTAAGTAACTGAAGTGTTACTATTGTTATTTTTTATTTTATTATCTGTGAATTTTTAAATATTATATTTGGTTGGCCAAAAAGTTTGTGTGTTTTTTTTTTCTGTAAAAGACACATTTTCATCTTCACCAATATCTATATTGATTTGGATATTTTGAGTATGTTGGCTATCTCCCACATGGTATAGCATTGATTCTTCTCAATTAATGTCTCAATTTGATTGCTATCAACTTCAACTGGTCTACTCAACCATGGAGCATCGTCCAACAAAAAATCTCCAGCATGAAACTTTGCAAACCACTATTCATATGTTTGATCAGTCACAGCACCTTCTCCATATACTGCATAAATATTTTAATTTCCATTTCAGTTGCATTTTCATCATTCTTGAAATAACATAGCATAAAATGTTGCTTGCTTTCTTCTGTCTTCAATATTAAAATGGCTATACAACAATTCACCAATTTTGAGGGTTTTTTAAAAAATGCATGTTGATATGATGGTTGTCACAATGCAATCCAACAAAATGATTTTGAATGAAGTTAAAGACAACTAAGCACTACTAGAACCATCTTATAGACAGAAAAAAAAAGCCAAATGAACTTTTTGGCCAACCCAATATTAAGCCAACATTCTCAATACATAAAATATAAATTATAGTTATATCTTTCAATTATGTTCTCTTTTTCATAGCAAAGCACTTACTTCTAGACTCTTAATGACAAACTAACTGCTATGAGCTTTCTGTTGTATTTTTAACCACTTGCAATACACACCTCACTTATAATCTAAAAATCACAGATTTCTATAATGTCTTTTTGCACGGAAACCTCATACAGAGAAACCTTGATATTTCTCCCAATTACCTAGATAATACAGGTGAGATGTCTTAGCTGATATGGAAGGTACTTTTCTGTCTCATGTCTATCTACTTTTGATTTTCCATCGATGCCCCATTATTTTTGTTCATTTCAGCAAAATTCATCTGCTTATTAACTGCAAATATACCATTATATATGTCTGTCCTCATTCTTTTTCTGATGAAGTAGTCTAAATTATTCCTTGAATTCCCAATTCCAGTTTTCATGCTGACTTGAAGTGTGAAATTTTATGTTTTTTTCACATTTATACCTGTTACATAGTACTTTTATTAACCTTTTTTTTTTACAAATATGACAAATATCTAAACTTAAAATTAGGTACCAGATATAGTTCACCATTATCAGTATGCAGATAGCAAATAAGGAGAAAAGAACTATTTGTAATAGGGTGCTTATAAAAAATTCACTCCTTTGATACAGACATTCCAGTTGGCAAAATCTAGAGTGAAGAACAGCCCACAATGCAGAAAGTGTTATGCACACAGATGTTCATGATGTTTTTTTACAATTGCAAAAATCTCAAAATCACCTAAATGTCCCAGTACAATGAGGTCATTAAAAACACTATAGTGAATTCACTGGTGAAGAAACACATACTGTTAAAAATTAGGTTATAATCTGCCTCAAAAACATACAGAAATACTTCTTGTGTTCCTTACCATTTATCAAGTACTTACTCTATGCCAGAGTTGGGTTAAGAGGTTACACATATCTGTTAATTTCAGTCTATATATATCACCTGATGAAGTTGGTATTCCTGCAGTTTTTCTATTAATCTATTTACAGCAAGGTTCAGCTCCTGTGTCATTGCCATGGTAGGTGACCTGTAGTTATATACTGTTGTTATGGGTTCTAGCTTTCCCTAAGGGCAATCTCCCATTTGCAGAGCAAGTGATCTTCATAATGTTTAGAAACTAATACAGCATGGGCAGTGACCAGTTAGAAAAATGCCGCAGCCCCTAGGAGTGGACACCTGTATAGTTAAACAATAAGACCATAGCCGTGCATAGTGGGTGAATGCCTGCCCTGGCAACTGGGGATTAAAAAGTTACTTGTGTTAATCTATCCCCTTTCAGTCACCGTTTACCAGCTGATTCAGAACTATTAGAGTCTTAAGAATCAACTTGTATTTGCGTGGATGGCTGAGCAAAGTTTAGACAATCCTTTAATGCACTGAAAGCAGTTTCTCACAAAATCCCAATAACCAAGATAAGTAGAGCTTCCAAGTTATATTGGGAAATGGGTGCAGAGTTCTTAATGAAGTGGCAAAGATAATTACAGACTTCTAATTAACTACTTAATTGCTTTGAATTAGTAAATATCTCATCTTGGATAGCTTTTACTCAGTTTTGAGGTTGACAAAATACATTATCTTCAACTTTCTTCCTATTATTCTTTCAGTGTAATTAACAGTTTCCTTGTACCAGTGACCTTTTCTAAGAGTCATTCAATTATTGTTAATCCTTAGCTCTTGTTATTAATCATCAAAAAAATAATGACTAGCAGCAATAAGCACCTTAGCCTAGAACTGGGTCCCTATAAGTTATAGAACATTGAGTCATGTGACCTGCAGCCTAATGTAGCCTCTGTCTTACATAGATGAGAAACCGTGCCAAACATCTATTACTGGTAAAAGGAAAGCATTAGTTAACATTTTATGATACATTTTTGGTTTTGTTACATGTTAATTCATTTCTTCTCATCATCACCTCTTCATTAAGGAGAGAGAGAAGGACATCGTAAAGGGGCCATTGAGTTCCACCTTTAATTCAAGGTAATGAAGGGGAAAGCATTAAGAATCTACTTCAAAACAATCATTTTTATTTACTGGACTTATTCACAGAAGCCTGATATAAAGACCCCATCAATCTCTTTCTGTCGGTTGTAGAAATAATGAATTATAGAGTAGAAACAAAATTTTAATTCAATATGTTGACAGAAACTAAGAAATTTTGTTATAAGTAGTATGTGCTGTGTGATCTAAATTATCACACAATTGTTCTGTCTTGATCTTATGGGTGGGAGAAAGCATTCCATTGTCTCCCATTTTCTCCCACTAGTTATTGTCAACAATTATTGCATCCATTTGCTTATCTACTCTTTCATTGTTTTATTTGACAAACTTTTACTTATCTTATGGATGATCAAATTCAAAACAAAAGGGACAGGAGAATCCCTGACCCATTTCAAATGCGCTTGATGAAAATCCATCCAATGAACAATACAAAACTGAACCCTTTCTGAGTCTCTGTCTACAACCTAAACGGGAGGGTAAGGAGGTGAACAAAGTTGCAGAGGGGACAAAGATAAACTGTGCCTGAGGAGACTGATCAGTTGAATAAAAATTAGAAAAGTCAGTTAAAATATGTTTAAGACTTTTGTTAACATGCTGCATTCTCACGTAACACGGGGAAAATCAGAGAGGTCAGAGATATGAGGGGCCACCAGCACTGCTCTTTACTGTCTCTGTGAGTGTAGGCAAGTCCTTTGATTTCTTCAGTCCTCAGTTTATCAGCGACTAATTCTACCTCCTTACAGTGTGATTCATAAATGATGCATATATATTTCTTAGTAGAGTGTTTACCATTAGGCATTACATAAATATAGCCAAGCAGTCCAATCTAAGTTCTGAAGTGAATTAGCTGCATCCTTATAAAAGTTAAATTACATACAATTTTAGTTTTTAAAAAGTTCCCAATGACACTTTGTTCCTCTCTGAAGCAGGGAGGAACAAATATGATGAGTTCTTGGGCAAACCCTTTCCAGTACGACAGTCTGGCAGTTTCTGCTAACTCCCAGGCACCACTCAGATGTGGCTGTTGGTACCTCCACGTGGACTGAGCTGTGTTGTTACACTGGCCTTGGTGCTTACAGTGAGCTGAGGACTGAAGACTCCTTGAATATAAAGCTCCATGAATTTCTCTGAGGAAGGTGCTTGGCATGCTTACAGCCATGCCATAGAGCATTCTTTCCAAAGTACAACTTCCTATAATCTGCAATGGCCCTGTGACCCAAGCCATGACACTGCCCCACCAAGCCAGTCTCAGCTTTAGTTGTGTAAACTTAGAGGGTGGTTGGGGTTGTTAAGGTGTCTTCAATGTCTCCATGCTGAAGTCCCTGGGGTATAATGAAAGCCTAAGTTTATGCAAACCCAACAACAGCTGTGGTCATGATGCAGATTCTAGGTTCTCCAGTCCTCACGTGGTCCTCCATTTCCTGGGGTTTATAGAGATGCTATCAGGAGTGGAGTTGTCCACATCCAAAACGTAGTGACCCTTCTCAGTGCTACACCTACATGGAGGGGTGGGGGTTGGCAGAGACCCAGGAAAGACTGGTTGTGTCGAAATCTTCCCTGTTTGTTCCAGGCATTTCTAATGGGCCTCTCCCTCCTCCATGTCTGATAGACCTGGAGGGAAGTATCCTGTTGTCTGATCTTGCTGGGGGAAACAAAAAGACCATAGGGTAAAGTACAGCTTAGAGCTTGGATGTCCTTTTTATATTTTTAATGTTACAAAATTGCATTTAATACTTAACAGGTTCTATATTTTAGGAATTCATCCATTATAGCTGTAAAAGAGTTACATAAAATCCTAAAGTAAAATATGTATTCAAAACATATTAAATGCCACAAATCAGATTTTTTTACAAACATTGCAGAAATTACCTTCTCAATAAATATGTTCCTAAATAAATTTATTATTGGAGCAAGATTTAGACCTGCCTAAAAGCATACTTTTTATCATAACTTAAGTACATTATTTTTGGGTAGTTCATAACCGATAAACTTTTTACATTCATTATTTCAGAACTCCCACTTGAGAATAAATTTTAGTATTCTAAAAAGTTTTAAAAAACATTTTAATTTCATTGCCAAAAATGTGTTTTTTTTCTTAGAGTTAAAATAGGCTTCACTATAACCTGATGGCATATACATATGTGTGTATCAGCAATACACACACATGTACACTGGTGACATTATTGTCCTCAATTAGCTTTAGGAAATAAGTCAGAATGACCGTCTTTTTACATACACTTTAATACAAATGTGTAAACAGTCACTTAGGTATTGACATATAGGTATGCATGTTTCAGAATATGAAAAATAGCAAAGTATAAAGGAAACATATTCTTTCTTTCCTATGCTGTCTTCAAATGCATCTACAGCTAGCAAATTCTGTACCTACCAAAGGCACAGTGGGTGCCTTCCCTATCCATTTCAGAAGAGGATCATCACAGCAAGTTATGTTTGTGTCTAATTCCACATGTGAAATCTTGTGTCATCCACTGGAAATTAGCTCAGCAAGGATAGACATTGTCCTGTCCTTGCCCCCAAGCATCCAGTGCAGTTTTTAGTCAGATGTTTAATTAATCTCCCTTTAAAGATTGAATGGAAAAATTCTCTTTCTCAGAACTTGTTCCTTTGGACAATCTGAGATCCTCACAGACTTGTGTGCTCTGCTAAGTGTTCTGTGGACACTTTTATTTCAGCTTTACAATGGTAACTATGAGGAAGGTGTTATGCCCATTTTAAGAATGGAGAAACTGAGCTTAAAAATGTTAAGTAATATACTCAAGCCTTCACTAGGGATGAATCTGGAATTTAAAGATAAATCGCTATGAATCTGTGCTCTCATCTATTAAATGTGACTGGAAAAGTGAAGGTAGAATCTCACAGGATTGTGTCCTCATGCATGCTCACAAGGCTGCTTGCAGTTTGCGAAGGTTGGGGGAGGAGAAGAGGAAAGGAGTCAACAGGGGGTGGCTGTCCCGTTCCACCACAACCCAGCGTGTACCTGTCCAGTCCATATCTCCTTTCTGTGGGATGCTGAGGGAACAGAACAATGTTCCCCCACCAGATGCCCATGCCTTTATCCTCAGAATGTTTTAATACATTACATTATGTGGCAAAGGGGGAATTAAAGTAGCAGATGGGTCCTGGCTGGTGTGGCTCAGTGGACTGAGTGTCAGCCAGTAAACCAAAAGGTCTCTGGTTCGATTCCCTGTCAGGGCACATGCCTGGGTTGCGGGCAAGGTCCCTGGTGGGGGGTGCATGAGAGGCAACCACACATTGATGTTTCTCTCCCTCTTTTTCTCCCTCCTTTCCACTCTCTCTGAAAATAAATAAATAGCCCTGGCTGGTGTAGCTCAGTGGATTAAGTGCGGGCTGTGAACCAAAGCATCACAGGTTCGATTCCCAGTCAAGGTACATTCCTGGGTTGCAGGCCATGACCCCCAGCAACCACACATTGATGTTTCTCTCTCTCTCTATTTCTCTCTCCCTTCCCTCTATAAAAATAAATAAATACAATCTTAAAAAATTTAAAAAAGAAAGTATAAAAAAGTAAAATCTCAAAATTTAAAAAAATAAAAAAAATAAATCTTAAAAAAAATAAAGTAGCAGATGGGATTAAGGTTACTAATCAACTGCCTTTAAAATGCAGGTATTGGATATTACCCTAGTTTATCATAGTGGGTGCAATGTTATCACAAGTTTCCTTTAAAGTAGATGAGGGAGATGAATGAGGGTGAACCAGAGGAATGGCAGTTTGGGTAGGCCTGGGACCAGCATTGCTGGTTTTAACAATGGGGGAAGAGGCCCAAGACTGCAGGCAGTCTCTAGAAGCTGGATAGGTTAGAGAGTGAATTCTTCTTTGGAGCATCCAGAAGGAATGCAGAACTGTTGATATCTTGGTTTTAGCCTATTGAAACCCATTACAGATTTCCAACTTCCACACATAGTAAGGTATTGTGTTTTTTAAGCCACTAAATTTGTGGTACTTTTAAGGCACTAAATTTGTGGTGATTTGTTACAGCACCAGTAGGAGACTAATACTAATAGGTGCTGTAGAAGCTTCAGAACGTGTATTTTATACTGGGATGATTCAGAGCTGTTCCTTCCCTCCCCACATTTACACAGAGCTATTCAGCATTGAATTACTAAGGTGCGGCCTTACTCTGGCTGTCAGCTCATGCATGTGTGCCCTGGGTTTAGTACCAGAATCAGCTCTGCCATGAACTTAACATAGACGCTATCTTTGATGGGACAGAAGTTTCAGGTATGAACGATTAAGAGCAAACCCATTAGTAATTTTTGTCTGAATTTCTCCCTAAAATTTTTATCAAATTAGACAATGCCAAAGGGGCACAGTATCACTAGGGGGAGTTAGGAGAGCATGTGTGCACTTGTGATTTTAACTACTGCACATTTGCTGTCACAGTTCAAGTGATGAAGAAAGGCCTAATTCTTTAACTTCTCTGCCACACAAAAGATGACCAGGTGGGGTATACGTATGTGGGACAGGTGCTGAGAAGAATTACACATGAATATATGTTGGAAGGAACAGAAAGTCGATATGGGTTTTGATAGGCTTACTGTTTTAAAAGCAAAATTTTAATACCAGTTAATTATCAATACCCCCAATTTTGATTCCGATGTTACCTGCTGCCATTAATTATCTTTCCACTAGATGGCAGTATCGTGTAAGCTAAAAGAAAATCAGGCTCAGCCTTGGGCTTGTCTTGGTGCTGGTAAAGGATGTTTTGTAGCTACTGAAAGAGAAGAGGAAAATCAACTGCGACAAAACAATCAACTTAGAGGGGCAGGGGATATTCTAGGCTGATTCTAGGGCAACGGAGTCCTAAAAAGAGCATGGACTTTGCAGGTCTCAGTGTCTATAATTCCCACCTGTGAGTTACTGCCAAATTGCTTACCATTTTAGTGCCTCAATTTCCACGTTTGTACAATGGTTGTGAGTAGTAATATCTTTTTACAGAGCTATATAAAAGCAAAATAAAGTAATATAGATTAAAATCTTAGGACATATGGACAATCAATTTTTACCAGTTTGTTCTGTCCGTGGGCAAAAAATAAAATCTATTTAAAATTTTAGACCTTAAGCACATGTAATCTCTAGGTACGATTGTGATAAAAAGAAGGACCTTAAGAAGTAAGGAGAAATGATTCATTATTTACCCTGCTTTCGTTGGGCCAACACTTTCCAAAAAGCAATGCCATCACCTTCACTATGCCCTCAAAAGCAGGTGCTCCCTTTCCTGTCTTTCCCTTACAGCTGAAGTCAATCTTCTGTGAGTTCTGCAGTGCTAGACAGCCATTCATGGCCTTGACATAGGCGGGAGACCACAGAGAGACTCCAATGCTCAGCATTCCTTGCTTCCTACACCTGCAGCAGGCTGGCCTTTATCGTGTGGGTACATAAGGATGTTGCCCGGGGCAGAATTTGATGATGTAGTGAGTTGAAAGATGACCCCCCAAATATAGGTCCACCTACAATCTGTGAATATGACCTTATTTAGAAATAGGGTCTTTGCAGGTGTAATTAAGTCTTCTGAGATGGATCATTCTGGATTATCCAAGTGAGCCCCAAATTCAGTGACAAGAGTCCTTAGAAAGGCAGAGGGAGATTTGAGACAAGAGCAGAAGGCCATGTGAGATGGAGGCAGAGACTGAACTAACGCAGCCACAAACCAAGGAACGCCTAGAGCCACCACGAGCTGGAAGAGGAGGGTGTGGATTTCTTAGAGTTGGCGGAGGGCAGAGGGCGTGTGGCTCTGTCAACACGTCGAAGAACCCTGGTCTTCACAATTGTAAGAGAAGATAAATTTCTGCTGTCATAAGCCACCAAGATTGTGGCAATTTGTTACTACAACCCAGGGGAACTAGTATATCAAGAAAATTTCTGTCCTCAAATATATTCTAGTTTTGCTAAAAATTTCATTATTAGCAAATTTATTTATGTGGTTTAAATTATAGCCTCTTAAAATTAAATACATAAGGTCCTTGGGAAAGGTAATATATTTCAGAGAATTAATTCTTCACATTATATCTTCTGAATGCATGGCTTGGATTTGTAGACAAGCACTGGGTATGTACTTGGAAGGAAGTAATCCTAAAGATGTGAAGGGATTTGGCTTTAAAAGACCAGCTTGATTTGCAAAGTAAATTGTCTTGCGTTTGTCCCAGTTATTCCTCATTATTTCAATGATCCTCAAGGAGAGAAGCGATGATTTGGAGAGATCTCAAGCAATATTGCCATCAAAGAAGATGCCGCTCTAGACTAATTTCAATATGCTGTTTGCCATGAGATAAGGTGTCTGTGAGGCCAATGAAACCTTCCCAAAACTAGCACCTTCCCCTCTCACACCATGATGCAAACACCTAGAATCCCAGAAGTTTCTGCCCAAATAGCCCATGTCATTTTCCAAGGCCATGCAGCCTTCTTTTCCAGGTCTAATCTGCCTAGTGTGGATCACACTAACAGTGTGCATACACCTGTGCTCGGGTGGTTAATATGAGAGGTCTCACATTTCTCAGCACAGGATGGAGCAAGAAGTGGAGAGAAGAGGCTCCCTGGGGCCCAGGACACAACTCTTTTGGCACCACATTTGGGAAAGAGTTTTGAAAATTCTGTACTCTAATATGGCCTTTATGTGTCTAGTCTTTATCAAGATATATTTGTCAAGTTAGAAGGATCAGACATATTTTATTTTGTTAACTTGATATACAAATTAAATATTTAGACAAATGAACGTGGACTCGTATTTATACCTTTTCCCTGTGCCCAGCAGAGGCCGGGGGAGGCCCTGTGTCTGAGACACACAGCACTTTAACAGCACTTTGAAGGTGAAGTGGGGAGCCAATAGCAGTCCATAAAAGGCAGAGCATAAAAACAGAACCACAGTGTGGAAGTGCCAAAGGAGGAAAAACTGGGAAGGGAATTGGTAGTAAAACCTAAGAACTGCATCAAATGTGTAAATGGTTACATGGTAGAAAGCAGACACGGGCTGCACCATCTATTAGCTATTTGACTTTAGAAAAGATACTTAAAGTCTTTGAACAACAATTTCTTCAAATATAAATTTGAAATGAATAAACCTATGCCAAAGAGTTATAATGAGAATTCAGAAAGGCGTAAATGAAAATGATTGCTTTGAGTGAGGATACATGCTATCCTGTGATGACTGCTGACAATTTCTCTCCTGATAATATGGAGGCTTAAAAACAGGGTGCAGCTTGGCATGGGGTACATAGCATTGGAACGTATACCTTACTCAAAACATCAAGAGTCTCAGGAAAAGAGGCAAAACTGTTACCCAAAATTGAGTTTTGCATGGACATATTCCTATGTGTGGTGAAAGTGAGCTGCCTGAGAGAACACTGTGAAGGAAATGACTTATCAGCCAGCCCATTCTAAGCCTAGAGTCATCAATGTGAGTCTGAAATGGGATTTTCATTTGGGTTAGCTCAGATCAGATATCTCTTTGACGTGATACAGAGGGAGAGCTATTATTAATTTTTAATAATAGGGTTATTTCTAATTTATGAGAAAGTAAGTAGATTATTAAAAATAAAACTATATGTAACCTATTAAAAAGCAATTTGAGAATAATTACATATAGTAAAATGAAAGTTATCAATAGCATACTCTTAAACTTCATTCTGTCTTTACTGATATCTGGTGGGTCCCCAGTCAGCTGGGAATGCTGATGGGAATAGCTTTTGTTTTGGTTCTGCTCAGAGTCCCTTACTCCTTTCTCTTCCTAGAACTTAATTTCCTTTGTGGGCTGCATCTCCCTGGGTCCTTCCCAGGTGGTTGGGATGAAGGCTTCCTTGTATCGTGATCTTTACTGTAATTGCAGAAATGTTTCCTTTCTACAGCCATAGCCACTAAAAAAGTTCAGGCTTTAAGTAACAAAGTCTTTACTAGGTCTTCCTAAGGGGGACCCTTCCTCCACTAGAGTCTGCAAAAAACCAGTGTGCTTGCTGTGGATCACTGAATGTGCTGGGAAGAATGGCCTCTCTTCCTGCTCTCCTGGGTCAGCACCCGTATCGGTCTTGGCCTTGTGTACTGGCTCTGTCTGCCCACTTGATTCCACGTTGTTCTTAAAGCAGTGGCAGTGAGTTGGATTTTAAGATTCATGGAATTTTTTTTTCTTTCAGTATTTAAAAAGGAACTTTTCAATTTGATCATTGCCATTAAGCAGAAACATAATTATCATTTTATTTCTTGTGTAACACCATTAAATATCCTCCTTGGCTGCAGCAGTTTAAATTTTATGATTTTTACTATTTCTTACCCAGTAGTCATTTGGCTGCTGAAGCACCCAGAACAGGGCAAGGTGAGAAAAGGAGCAGAGAATAGCCGATATTATATCACTAGGCAAGAATTCTATAGCTTTAGTGGTGACTGACAACTTCTGTTTAAATTTTTATACACCATCCAGTAAGATTTTTCTTAGGAACTTCTCAATATCTTGATGAAAGTGGAAAGCTGAAAGATGTAGCTAATATACTATAAGTCAGAGTCAGGGGACAGTAATATCTTTACACAGAAGTGATGAGCAGAAACCGACAATGTCAAGCACAGGATGGATAAATGCAAATTTCTGCACTGAAGCCGGAGAATGTGCCCATCTGGTGCAGTACCAGAGATGTGTCTTAGCATCTGGGTGTTTGCCAGAGGCTCAGTCTTCACAGCAGCATTAGAGGCTGATGTGGCCTTCAATGCCCTTCATCTCTGGCCTTTACCATCCTGTCTAGCTTCAAATGTGATGACATTTTCTCCCAACCCACTCCTTCACACAGGTAATAGGGCAGTTAGATGTTAGTTCAATATAAGGAAGAATTTCCTAACGGCAGAGCTGTCCAAAAATAGAATGGACTATCTCCAGAAGCAGCCAGGCCCCCCAGCAATAACAGGGGCTCCAGCTGAGGCTTAATAACCTTTTGTAGGGTAATTGGAAAGGGGATTGAAACAGTGTAACTAAGAAAATAGACTTTGGAGTAGAAAAGTGTTCAAAGGCTCTCTCTAAATAGATGCATTATTTTGGGCAGAATGGTGGCTTCTGGAGCTCGGTGGCCCGGTTTCCAATGTGGATCTGCCAGTGACTAGCTATGTGACCTTGGTTTGTCCTTAAAGCTCTCCTGGCTTTAGCTGTGTCCTCTGTAAAAGTGGCAACAATAGAACCTTTCTCACAAACACTATCTTCAGCATTGTGTGAGGATTAAGCAAATAAACATATGTAAAACACTTAGAACAATATCTGGCATATAGTAAGCATTTATAAATGTTAATAATAATAATTATATTTAACTCATTAGACTTATGTTTTCTCTTTGGGAGACTGAAGATAGTATTTACTTCTTAAATCTCCTTTGAAAAGGAAATGAAGTGTGCTTAACATAATGTTTAACACATTAAACAGTTATGATTATTAGTGACAAAAATGTTTTGTAGTATATAATATCTAACACTTCTTATAAACCGGAGGTTTTTTGATTAAATAACTCTCCGATGGCCAGAACTCTGAGGAATTTTCCCAGAAAGTTCTGTGGAGGTAAATGCCTATAACTTGTCTATGGAAACAAAACTTTTCATCAGTCCCCCCAATTTAATACATTGGTGATAAAGTGGGAGGGGATGTGGGAGAAAGAAGTAAAGAAAACAAAAACTTAAAGATAGTAGTCCTTGTTCCCAATATCCTATAAAACAACCTAAGGACAAGTACCAAAATGGAGATAACAAAGAATACTGCACTGGAATTATATCCTTTCTGATAAGCAATATATTTGTTAGTCCTCATTATCATTTTAATTGGGATTTTTAAAATGTGCATTTTCCAGGTTGAAGAATGGAAATTGATTTCCAAATCCCTGAACAATTTTTCAACTATATTCTAAAAACTCTGAACTCCTCTCCAGTCTGATCACCCGGAATGAACCATCGGTATCAAGACGCATGAGGGTTGTGTTTCTCCGTGACAGTGATTTTTTAATGTGTTTCTTGACACTGTGGATTGAAAGACATCTCCAATGCCCATTTTTAACTTCTTTTATCCTGGTACTAAAATGTGAGAACCAAGACACATATTCTCAAAGTTTCAGTGCTCCTATGAATTGGGCTCTCCATTCAGCTGCTTTTATTTTGATTTTCTAATTCATTTACACGTCTGTGTAACAGACACTAACTTCTCTGCATACAGTGGGCCTTCACAAAGACACAAAGGGAGAATAAGATATCACCCCAGATTTTTAGGTTAATATATTGTAGTTGGGGCGGAGGAAGGAAAGGAAGTTAGAAATAAGTCTACAAAATAGTTCATTGTTAGCACCAATAGTTGGCAGTTTACAAAGTGGACCCTATCAGTACTCTGTGGTTAAGAGATGACTCTGGATTGATGTGGGGGAGTTATTCCTAAATGATGTTGCCCCCACTCGAGAGCGAATGCTGGCTCCTGACATCTACACTCCGTGACGACAGGCAGAACAACCTCACTGAGCCTCCGCTTCCTCATCTATAGAATGAGTGTAACGCTGCCTGCCTCCCCCTTTGCCGGCTGTGAGAACCATAGGCAGTGTATGGATGATGTCTGCCATATGAAAATAATGAATGACTGTGAGCTTGTTATCTTTATCTTGGTGTGTAATGGAGCTAGGGTTCAAAGGGATAAATAGAATCCAGAGGCACAGACAAGGACTTGAATCTGAATATGTATGACACCCTGCGAGGAAAAGGAGCAACCAAGAGAAGTCCCATGGTGATAGCGGTTGGTGGACGGGAAAATTGGGAAAAAGTATGGGCAGCCCAGAAGGGAGGGTCAAACTAGTTGTATTTTTTTAATATAAGCAGGAGTGGATCTATTTTTTAAAAACTGAAACTTATATAATTGGGTATTTCCATTAGAGTTTTCATACAACATTAGCTACAAAATGGTGTTTATTTCAAGTGGGGAAGTAATTACAACACATTACAAATTTTTAAAGGCTGACAGATTCCAAAAACATTACAAAATTTAGGAAAATAGCACAATGTGACTGGGAACCAAGAGGGATATATGCCACTACACTGAACGAGAATGTCTTCTTAACTAAAATTACTGTTATGCAGATCCAAAGTCAAAGCAGCAAGACATGGCAGTCCTAATTGATTTGGGTTAAATATCACACTTTTGCTGAGTTTACAGAATAGCATATCACCACACAAACGTGATGCTGGCTTTGCTGGTGGGGAGTAGCCTTCAGTGTTAACCCATGTTCTCTTTGTGGCAAATCCACCTCTGCATAAAGGCAGTGGGAAAACCGCTGAGGTTAATTAAGTCACTGAAACTTGTTTAGGGAAGATGAACTGAGTGTTGTCATAGCTGGAAAAACAATGGAACGTGGAGAGCCCAACACTTGGAAGTCAAAAAAGTGAGACATTAGAGAGGGTATCAACACATTAAAGGACTGAGAATGACGAGAGGGGGACCCAAAGTGACAGAAACATTGACCTCATAAGGCTAAGAAAATACAGGGTAAGACAAAAGTAGGTTTATAGTTGTTCATATGGAAAGTGATATAACAATTAACAAAAATATAAGAATAAATTCTGTGTTTTACATACTCACAACTGTAACACTACTTTTGCTCAACCCTGTATATACTAGAGGCTTTAACAAGTAAGCAGCTGCTGTCTGTAAGTCTGTCTACTTCACATTGGCCATGGACGTCAGAAGGTAAATGCATCAAGTGGTCTGAAAGAAAGGAAAGTGTCCCTTGCAGCCTGATTGACCACATCAAACACAGAAATAGAATTAATAGTTACTCTGGGGCTCATGGTGCTTAGGAATCAGGAAAAGACTGGGTCCCTCCTATAGCAGCACTGTCACCTGAGCCTAGGCGTTCCCAACTTAACCTAGAGCCTCACAACATATAGAGGGTAAACTGTTCTTGGTTATTCTGGAAGCTCTCTGCAAGTCCCCAATGGGAGCTATAGGAATGTGGGATGTACCACATTACTTAAATCTCTCCTTAAATTGAATCCTGAATCCCAATTCCAGTCATGATGGGGGAAAGGAAGCAGATAGACAACAAGTGAGAGTGTTTGTCTGCAGTGCCTATGCTGAGCAGGGGTCATATTCTATCTTCAGTCAGCAAGTGGACCCGATCCACCATCCTCCTGGACACTAACTAACCTGGGGAATGATTCTAACTACTAGGGAACAAACTTACTTTCTTATTTGATCATCTCATTCATTAACAGGTAAGCATTGTCATTCACTTCACAGATGACCCAATAGACTCCAAGATTAGCTACTTTTGCAAGGCTACATGGCTATGAAGCAAGTACCAAGCCTATAATAGTTATTATAGTAATAGTTATAGGTAATAGTTATAGTAATAGTTACAGGTAACATAGTATTTCAGTACAATAGTTTACTCATGTTAGCTCATTTAATCATCACCACAACCCTATAAGGTACTGCTGTTTTCACTATCTGCAGTTTTTACTATCTGCAGTTCATGGGTGAGGCAAGCGAGGCACATTAAAGCCAGGTAGCTTGTCTGAGGTGAGGAATTTGAACAAAGGCAATAAAGTTCTAGAACCTAGGGTACTTACCGTGTGCTATTCCAACCCCAAAATTTCAAACTATGACTTCTGATTCCACCCACAGTCATCTTCCTTGAGCTAACTCCACCATCCTGACCTTCGCTCACAGCCAGATCTCGCTCACATACAGAGGACAGATCTTTTCAAGTGCCGATAGAAGTAAGAAAAGGAGGAAGCACGCTGGGGTAAGGGGATCAGTCCATTACTGGAAATACAAAATGGAGATCTGTGATCGTCCCTGAGGAACAGGAGCCTTTAGGGACTTGTCCTAGGAATATAGACTTAAGAGTCAGCAGCAGGAGGTAATAGAGCCGTGAGATAGGATCTACTTGTGTATAATTAAGTGATTAAAATACTGATAGCTTTGAGTCATTTAGTACTTTATAATTTCCAAAACACTTTTACATATACTATTACATTTAATCACCTGTAAAATTTTTAAATTTAAACATACTTAACCTGTTGCATGTTACAAAAACGTTTATGCCAGAGATAAAAGAGCAAGATGATGCAGGAGGGCAATGAATCTGGAATTTGCTGAATTCATGCTGTGTATTTAGAAATGTATGAGATGTTCACGATGTTATCTTATTTAATCCAAAAACAAATTTTGAGAGTAAATCACGTCCTAACTCTACAGATAGAGAAACGTCACACAGCTAACCAGTGTTTAGGCCAGCTTCTCCGAGCTCTAATGATGGAGTTTGTTTTCCTAGGAAACACTGCAACATACCCTTTTTGCAGTCTTCCCATGTGTGATAGGCCCCTGTCTGTCATCCAGCAGATGACATTGCCCAAATATATATTTTTAGCTTTCATGCATTATAGTATTCCATTAATACGTTCTGTTCTGGATGCATCACTCACACATCCATACAAAATGAATGGGATGAAGATTACAACATCTGTGTCAACCCATCTCCCTACGACCACCAAACTCCTCCCTCTCCGAGCCAGCTCACTTGGCCTCAGTTGTCCTCCACAGGAACAGCCTTTACCTCCACACATGCTGCTACTTCTCATGCACTAAGACTTGCTGAAGGAATGGATTTTCTCTGCTTCTCTATCTTTCTTGTATTCTTTATTGTGGTCTAGCAGGAAGTCATTGGCTTTAACCCTGACACCTGTTGTGACCAAGCCTGACTGTTGACCCTTTTAGCTGATAGATTTGGGGGTCAGGGAGGCCATTTAAATGAGCATGAAATTATACTAGATACTGACAGAAAAAGCCCACCATGCCACTTGAACAAATGTGTTTGCTGGATCGAGTCTTCCTGAAGCAGGCTTCAGGCTACATGGTCAGAGTTACTTTTCAAGCATCTAGCATGAGGGGTCCCAGTTAGGATCAGCCTGGTCAAGTGGTTGAGACGACTGGTTTGTAGTGAATGTTGTGTTGAGATCCTCCCCTATTCTTTATTTACCTTGTAATTTTGAACCATGTTTTCTAAGACATTTGAGACTCAGGTTCCCCATGTATAAAACTGAAGAATACCACCTTCCTCAGTATTGTTACATGAATTAATGAATGTGAAACATTTGCTACCTATGGAGTACTCAAGGGGGTTACTGCCACTATTAATAAATACTTTTTATCACTAAGAGTTATAAGAATAAGATTTTTGAAGATTTATGGGCCTTTTCAAAATGTTACTGTAGTTGCGTAGGGAGCTAAGTGTGATATAGACCAATGATTCCAAAACTTTGCTATCTATTAGAAGCACCTGAGGAGCTTTTCAAAATTCGATGTCCATATTGTCTTAGTTTAATCGGAATACCTGGGTGTGGGAACTAGGCATCCATAGTTTTCAAAGACCCCCAAGTGACTGCAATCTGCAGCCAAGTTTGGGAACCACTGAGGCTGAGTTGCTTTCAGTTGTTCTTACGCCTGTTTCAAAGACTCTTGTCATTGCACACTCACCCCTGGTCACCCACCCAGGAGGGGCAGTGACTCCTGCTTCACCACTGTGGTCTGCCTTCCTCCGCTCAGTACATGCACTTCACCCATGGAAGCTTGCTGAGCCTCCTTCAGTAAAACGATAAAAGCAGAAGAATGTGGGCTATTAAGCAGGGAGGTTGGAGAGGCCACAAATTCAGGAAAACAGGGGCTGAAGGATTTAGGCCTCTGGCGCTCCAAGATGATAAGTGCGGTTATTCAAATCCTAGTCAGTCCATCTCTGGAACCAGAGCCGTTTCAATTATGCAGGTTCTCCTCAGGATAATTCACTTCCACTCCTGCTCCTGTTAATGTGCTAAAGTAAAAAAGTGCTGAGCTTTTCAACGGAAGCTTACAATGCCCCTTCTCAAAGGAATTAATGAACAGGAGAGATTAAAGGTGCCAAGAGGGTATTCTTATGAAGACTGTCTGAGATAGAGCTGGATGCCAGTTAAAGGTAAGGACAGATTTTAATCAGTAGCACCTATGCCAATAAAGAGTCCAGTGTGAACTGACTCAGCTTTAGTTTATGACTGGGTATTTAAAAAGGAGGATGAGGGGATGGGTGGGCAAAAGTGAGCAGGGGCTCAGAGTCAGGGAAGTAAAAAACTGCAAGTAGTTGGAAAAAGATTGGTCCATATGAAATTCGTCTGGGTTTGCTAACTGGATTTTCAAAGTTCAGCTTCTCCCCCCACCCCCACCCCCACACAGACATGGGGGTGCAGGGGCACTGTCTTCAGGTGGTCATTGGAACAAACAGCAAATTCTTTAGGCAGCCTTGAGTTTTCTCAGGCAGGCACTTTAAGGGAAGCTAGGGTTTTCCTGGGGACGTGGCCTTATTAAGGTGTTAGAACCATGTTAGTGTTATTAAAGTCTTTTAAAAATCTTTTTATTCAAGTCTTTGCAGGCCTAGTTGAGGCCTAGTGGAGAAGAGGGCTCAGAAAAGCCAGGCTAACTACCATTTGGTCAGGGAGAGAGTCTCCATCAAGACCGAAGATTGGAGAATGTTGTTTACAATCTTTCCTTTCCCTTGGTGTCAGCAGGTAACTTTCTGCCATTTGGTAGGATTAAGGCTAAATTCACATCTCTGTTAGCTTGTGATGTGTAGCACATAGCAAAGCAAGTGGCACAGGCCTGACTCATAATGAAAGCAGTTTTTGCTCTTGACATCAGGACCTCCTCTTGTTGAGCACTGACTCAGACTCCTTGTTCTTCCGTGTCCTCTCTTCTCTCTCTTATCAAATATGTGGTTCTGCTTGGCCTCTCTGCTAGTTAAAGAAACCCCAACAGAAGTGGTAGTAGTGGCCTTCAGGGCCTCAGAAGATTCTGCTGCCCTGGGGCCAAGGAAGCTACAGTGTCACCATGACAGCATGAGTCATACAACCCTTCCTGGACTCCAGTTCTCTGGAAGGGATTTTTTTTTTTTTTTGCTGATAATGAAGAATGCTGAGTCAGATTATCCCCCAAACCATTACTACACAGCCAGATAGGAAAAGCTGTCACTTAGTCATTTCACAGGCTGCAGCCTGGTCAGCGCAGGTGCCATTCTCCTGAAACTGGCATGATGGTGAAGGATGTTTGCGTTTGGATTGGACTCACTGACCCAGCTGGTGATGTGGCAGCTCTGCTACTTACTAGCTGAGTGACTTTGGACATTGCTTCTCTGTGTGTCTGCTTCTAATCTATACACAGGATTAATAAACTTGTGATAATTACATAATTAATATGTATAAAGCACTTAAAACAGTTCCTGATGCATAATGAGCACCTTTCAGGTATTTACCATTGTTATCCCAGTGTCCGACAACCTTCCATTCTTGTCCCCCTCTGGCAACAACTACTGCAAATTATCAATTTTTGTTGAAACATCCTTCCTTATTTTCTGTGACTCAGCCCCACTTCTATCTTCTGATTTCTTTCCTCTCCATATTCTTATTTCTTCTTATTTCTCACTATCCATTCAAATTAGGCTATTCCAATATTTTGTTCATGGCAATCTTTCTCTTGATCTTTATGTGTTTCCTTATAACGATTTGCATTTTTCTTGTAGTGCCTTCTGCCACGACAAGATAGATGACTCAGTGCCTCAGTTCCTGCCTTCAGGGGAAATCTGGCCTTTTGGTTGGAACCTATGTGTTGATTCAGTGGTTGATCAACTTTGATATCAGATAGACTTTGTTTGGGTTTGGCTAGATGGATGATATAATTAGTAGATCACTTAATTTCTCTAAGTCTTAGTTTTTACCCCTGTAAAATTTAGGTAATAATAATATTTTCTACTTCATAGAATAATTATAAGCATTAAATGAATATTTTATATCAAATACATGGTAGAGCGCCTGACTCATAAAATGTGTTCTAGCTAAGCATTTTGACTTCTCAAATCCAATGTATTGAAAACTACAATTAATGCCAACTTCCCACAAAAGCCAGCTCCTGTTCTACATTTCTTATTTCTGTTAATGGCACTATCATGTTCTTAGTCACTTGTTTCCATGAGTTAAGTTATCCTTGACTCTTTTATTTCTTTCACTCCACATCTCATGGGTCAGCACATTCTGTTGACCTTATTTATATTCAGGTTCTTGCTAACATCTGTCTTTCTTTCCACCATTTTTATTGTCACAGCCCTGCATCTTTCTTTCGGCTTAATATAGTAGTTTGCTAAATAATCTCTTTGGTTTTGGAGCTTCACTACTATATTGCTACTAGCAAAATGATGGTCACAGACAATGGTCACAGAATAGGGTGTGTGTGTATGTGTGTGTTTAAAAATTTAACATTGAATGTCCTCACTTTTTCTAGTATGTCACAAGTCTGTCATTTCCTTTGCTTTTTTATTCTGTTTGGTGCCTTAAGCTATTAAAAAATTATTATTTACAACCTCTATTAACCCTGTTAATGCCAATCCTTTGATGGCATAATGGGCAGAATTGCCCAAAAGTGACCCCAGAAGCTAACTGGACTGTGGGACCTCCATCAAAACTTAAATTCTGAAGTGGCCTCTTCCATCCACAGAGGATACTGCAATATCTTTTGGATTCCAAGATCTCTAAATTCTGACTCTCTGCCTTCCCCAGACACTTCCTATAAATAGCTTGTACCCCACATAGTCAGATAGCTCAGTGGGTTAGAGCATCCTCCTGATACACCAAAGTTGCTTGTTTGATCCCCTGTCAGGGTACATACAAGAAGCAACCAGTGAATGCATAAATAAATAGAACAACAAATCGATGTTTCTCTCTCATTAAAAAATTAAGTAGCTTGCACTCCAAATTCAGACCCATGTGACTAAGAAATATGTACATTCATTCACTGTGATGCATAATTTTAATGTGTAACTTGACTGACCAAGGGGTGCCCAGATTAAACATTATTTCTAAGTATGTTCATGTGGGTATCTCCTGATGAGGTTAGCATTTGAATCCTGCACTCAAATCTTGTAAAGCAGACTGTGTGATACCTATGCACATTGAGGAGGGCAATGTACTGAGGACCTAAATAGAACAAAAAGAAAGAAAAGGAATCCAACTCTCTTTGCTCCCTTCTTGCCTGCCTGAGTCTTCTCCTGCCCTTGGACTGTGGGTTATGCCATTGGCTCCTCTAGTTCTCAGGCCTTCAGATCTGGACTGGAACTATACTACCAGCTTCCCTGGGCCTCCAGCTAGCAGACAGTAGATCATGAGACCTCTCAGCCTCCATAAGCACATGAGCTAATTTGTAATAATAAATCTCTCCATATATGTGTATATTATTGGTTCTGTTTCTCTGGCCAGCCTATTTTCCATACTTTCCTTGTAAGAAAAGTGAGAGTTAAATAGAAGAGAGTTAAATAGAAGAAGTGGATGTCAATTATGGCTTGGGCACTTGTCAAGCTGAGCAATTTGCCTTGAGGGCAACACACTGCTCTGTGGAATGATAGAAAAATCAGGGCTCCCATGACTTCTTTTTCCCTTGCTTATCTTTGGTCTATGTAAGCTTGCCTAATAAAGTCAGGTCCCTAGTTCACACCATATGAAGTAGTCAACTTTGTACCTTACCCTGGTGTGTTATAGATGGGGACTCAGAAGTCTACCTTACTAAAACAGCTTGTCACCCTGTCCTGTAAAGCTCTTTATAACCCCATGACCAATTTTTCTTTCCAGATTTTTCTTCCATTATCCCTTCCAGTTAATCTGTATGTACACTGAGGAACTCACCCTTTCAAATTTAGTACCTTGTGGTTTGCCGCCTCTACCCTTAGTTACTTCTCATCTCACCCCTACCTCCTCCTGTGGAAACTCTCCTCGTCTTCCACCACCTATTTAAAGTCACCTTCTCTAGGAAAGGTTCCCTTGCAATTTAGATGAATTTTCTTCCCCTAGATGTTCTTTTCAGACCATCTTTATGGTACATAACTCATACAACCTTGGATTGTGAATATTTGGACACACCTTTTTTTATCTGCTCTCCTTCATAAATAAGATTATTACTCATTAATGTATGCCCCATAGTCAGCACACCCAGCTCTGCTTGAACTATTCAGTAAATGTGTGGTAAACTAGGGCTTCTGTGTCATGACATACTTGAAGAAAAATATGGAATGTTTGTGGCTTTTAAAACTAACACACAATTTTTTTTCCTTACTTTAAAGGCTTCACAAAGCCAATGACTTATTGAATGCAAACTATAATTACAACCTTTCCCTGCCATTCTGACTCACTGGAGATATGTCTTCCAAGTCTGAATGCCTGGCAAGTCTTCTGAAATGAGATTTTTTGGTTGTTGTCCTTTTTAGCTATACATAGTGAATAGCCCTGATATTTTTATTTGATTGTGTATGGGCTGTGGGACCTCATTTCCTAGCCAGCCTTCTTATCAACAAACCAGCTGTTTTCTGTATGTGGAACACACACCTATTTTAGTGTTTTACAGTCTTTTACATTCAAATATATTTCAAAAATGAGTGAATACTCAAGATGAAGTCTGAATGATAAAATGTCTTTCACCTTATGTAAAATAAGGCTTATCAACAGGGTATGAAACTTCTGGATATAATGTCAAACAATCTAGGTGCTTGACACAAGCCATACATCCTCCAAGTATTTGCCTTTTGCCTTTTTCTCCCATAAGATATTTGGTATCTTTTCAAATAAATTATTTAATGTGTGATTTGTAAACTGATGTTTATCGAGCCTAAAATAGGCATGAAAGGAAAGTAAAGCTGTCTATATCCATATTCTAACAGCTGTTTTTATTGACCACATTCAAGTTGACATAAAGTGACTAAACACTTACCTTCCAATCAAGAGTAACAGAAACTGACTTTACCTTGTATGTACTGAATGTCTGTGCCCACCTCAAATTCATATGTTTCAGCCTTAATCCTCAATGTGATGTAATAGCAGGTGGAGCCTTTGGGAGGTAATTAGGTTTAAATGGTAATTAGGTCACAGATTTAGAGCTTCCACGAGGCAATTAGTATCCTTATAAAAAAGCGAACAACGGCCAGAGCTATCTCCATCTTGCTTTCTACCACATGAGGACACAGCAAGATGGCAGCAGCCTTCTGCAAGTCAGAAAGAGTGGCCTCACCAAGAACCGAATCCGTCAGCAGCTGACCTTGCACGTTCCATCCTCCCAAGCTGTAAGAAATGAATGTCTGTTGTTTAAGCTACCCAGTCTATGGTATTTTTGTAATAGCATCCCAACCTGATTAAGACATCTTCCTGATTAAAACAATTAAAAAACAAGACAAAATATGCAAAGCAATAGTTTTCACACATTAAACAACAGTGATCGATGTATATAACAGCGATTCCCTAGAGAAAGGAAACAAACAAGATGAACCCCATGATTGTCCCTACTAACTGTATAATTTTGAGATAACACTGTAAGGAGAGCAACCATAAATGGAGCCTGGTAATCTATCTGAGTTCAGGAAAACAATTTGGATTTTAGGAGGCCAAGGAAATTAGAATTTGAGGGGGAGAATACAAGAGATAACAAAGCTTCACAAAGAGGGAGTTCCAAAGATTTTGAGAGAGTCCTGCTTTCAGCCTTTAGTGGAGTACTGATCAGTGCACATAAACAAACTACCAAAACCTAGCAAAGAACCATAAAAAAGAGGCAAGAAAAATAATACAAAGAGCTCATACTGGGCCAAGAACAGTTTGTATTTCCATCAGCCAAAGTGGAAATATCTCCTAATATATGTGCACAAAGTGGAGTCTTCAAAAGGATACTGCCTTGTAAGTGGGATAAAGGCTGCTCTATCCAAAACCAACAAATTTTAAATTTACCATATTTTTCAGACCATAAGGTATACCTAGATTTTAGAGGAGGAAAATGGGAAAAAATTTGAAGCAAAAAATGTGGTAAAATATTTAATAACATAAATAACATAATATTGCACCAATGTAAATGTATACAGAACTAAACAGCAGCATTAACAACCATTATTCCTCCTGAATTTGGGGTAGGGGTGCATCTTATAGTCTGAAAAATATGGTAATCCTCAAAAAGATAAACCAAATGACTTAACTGCATCTCAGAACAAAGTTCCAAAATAATTAATGGAATTAAAAACAAACAAACAAACAAACAAACAAACAAACAAACAGAAATGCCAGCACCCACCAACATAGAATTTACAATATCTGGCATACACTGATAGTGTCACATATACCCTAATTCATTGGGGAAGGCAGGAGCTGTTTCTTGAATGAATGAGGAGAATGCTAGGTGAACTGTCCTTTTCTAATATGTTATTCAGCGAGGAGGATACAGTAGGGGTGCACTAAGCTTAACCCACCTTCACTGTCCCTCACAGTCTGTGACCATCAATGTTTTAGCCTTGATTTGACATTGAAAAACACTAATATTTATATCTTTGTCACTATCTCTGAAAAAATCAGAAGGGAAAATATGTGTATTTACAATCAGTGGTTGGATTTTGATGAAAGTCAGGGACATGGAATAAACCACCATTTATGCCACCAATAAAATACACTTAAAAATTTTCCCTTAAAATAGGATTTTTCTGAATTATAAAATGCAAATAAATAAGATTTACTATTTCTTGTGTTATTCCCTCATTTTAAAAAACAATAAAATGCAAACAACTCACAATGTTAAATATCCAGCTTAAGCCATTCATGCATATGGTTTGGAGACAAACACATGCAGAGTTGGTTCTACTATTTATTATTCCTATAACTGCACAATTTAAACTACCTGAGCCCCTATGTATACATTAAAATGGAGATAGTGACACCTCATAGGATTGTTGTACATATTAAATTAGGTCACAAAAATAAAGATTTCTCTCATTCAGCTCTTGGTACTAGTAGGTGATCAATAAATATTAGTCCTCTTTTCTTCCCTTCCTATAATATTATTGCCTAAATATCTTAGTATAATTTAGAATTTCAATCTAGTAATGATCAGATTCATACCTTTACTCAGCATTTGGAAAAATAAATTTGTTTGCTTCCTGATCAAAATGGCAGACTGAGACACATACATTTCAAAATATCATTGAAATTATAGAATACAGGTACAAAATGAAATAACTCCTTCTTAGCACCACAAATGGGAAGAATGCCTCTGTGAATCAGATATTTTGGGAAAGTGGATGAGACAACATTAACATATAAGGCAGGATACAGGAAGAAAGCCAAAAGAGGCCACATTAGAACAAGGAGCTATGCTTCCTGACAGAACCCTGGAAAGACTTCAGGCTCAGAATCATTAGGCAGGAAAGCAAAAAGGTTGTGGGAGAATAATCTGAATAATTCATTTTGAAACTGTCTATATAAAAACATAGTCCATTGATTCTTTCAATTCAAACACACCTTTATACACCAAGAGTCAGAAAGCAGTGGTGTTTGCCTCCCTAACTAAAAGTTGAAAATTGTTTTCCAGAGATTTTGAACAATCTCTCCATGTAAGACTGGATTCCTAAAAAGAATATGCATGCCTAAGGGTTAAGCACTTCTCTCTCAGTAGAGGGGAAGGCAGTTTGCTTGCATATGTCCACCTGTGCTCCATGAAAGGAAACCTGACAGCCAGCTTGTCCTGCCAGTCACCCAGGACTTGTGGTCAGCCCTTCAGTTTTAAGGAGGATTTTTTTTTGTCTGTTTGTTTCCTGTTTGGTTGTTGTAAGAACCAGATTGTCAGAAGAAGCTTAGACCAACTATCCACTCATTTATGGTCACTTACCTCATTGATTACTAATATAATAGAAAATAAAAGACAGCTAGGCATTTTAGGAAAACAAATGGCCTGATATAGGAGTGCCAAAATGATAAGTAGAGTAGGATAGCATGGGGTATGGGTTTCCTCCCCCCACCTCCCCCTGCTTTTTAAAATCCTCCATGGAAAACTTCTTTTTCCTATCCCTTTAAAAAGAGTGGAAGGGAAAAGGAAGGCAGAGAGAGAAACATTGATGCAAAAGAGAAGCATTGACTGGGTTGCCTCCTGCACAAGCCTACACCAAGACTGGACCTGCAGTCCAGGTATGTGCCCTGACTATGAAACAAATCCAAATCCTATCAGTTATGGGAAATTGCTCCAACCAACTGAGCCTCACTGGCCAAGGCTGAATTTCCTCCTTTTTTTTAGGTGTAAAGTTCATGGAACAAAAATATTGGCCCAGGTATTTTATTTACATTTTTTTGGTAAATGATTTAGAAGAACTAAAATAATATGTCTTAAAATTTAGGATAAAGGGAAATACTTAGGATTTCCCTTTATCTTAAGGATGCAGTGGAATAAATGAACTGAATTTTTACTCTTCCATAGCTGAATGAAAGAGAACTATCCTAAACTGATAAATCAAGCAATGGAGTCATATCCATATTATTAAAACACTTTTAACCACCAGAAAACTGAAAATATAAATAGTTGAAAGTGGTTACCTGTGGGGTAACTAGGAATGGCAGTTACAATCAGTTTGGTCTTTTTCATTGAACTTTATACCATTGTGTGTACATATTATTTTCATAAGTATTGATCAAATTATAGCAAATGTGATGCAATTTAGATAATTTTAAAGTCAAAGTGCTTAAAAGTTATCATAATATTTACATGGAAAAATTATTTGAGGAGTAAATGAGATACTGAATTTGAGAATGATTAGCACATGGTAAATATACATCCACAAAATTATATTGTATATACTTATTTTCTCAATTTATATGTCTTGATCTAGTTTTTCTTTAGTTCTGTTATGTGATTTTTTTGTTTTTTATTTTTTATTTTTTAATTTTTGTTCAAGTACAGTTGTCTCCACTTTCCCCCCACCATTCCCCTCAACTCCAGCCATCCCCACTCCCCGTCCTTGATCCTACTGCGCTTTGGTTTTGTCTATGTGTCCTTTATACATGTTCCTAAAAATCCTTCCCACTTTTCCTGCCATTGTCCCCTTCCACATCCCCTCTGGTTACTGTCAGTTTGTTCTTAATTTCACTGTCTCTTTATATTTTGCTTGCTTGGTTTGTTGATAAGGTTCCACTTACAGGTGAGATCACATGGTATTTGTCTTTCACCACCTGACTTATTTCACTTAGCATAATGCTCTCCAGAACCATCCTTGCTGTCACAAAGGGAAGGAGCTCCTTCTTTCTCTCTGCTGCATAGAATTCCATTGTGTAAATGTACCATAGTTTTTTGATCCATTCATTTGCTGATGGGCACTTAGGTTGCTTCTAGCACTCGACTATTGTAAACTGTGCTGCTATGAACATTGGGGTGCATAGGTTTTTTGGGATTGGTGTTTCAGGGTTCTTAGGATATAATCCCAGCAATGGAATTTCTGGGACAAAAGGCAGTTCCATTTTTAGTTTTCTGAGGAAATTCCATACTATTTTCCATAGTGGCTGCAGGAGTCTGCATTCCTACCAACAGGGAACTAGGGTTCCCTTTTCTACATCAACCTGGTTTTTTGATAGCCTTACCCATTTATTACAATCCAGTTTACTTCCTCACAGGCCCTGGAGAAAATCATACTGCTTTTGACTATCATGTCTATATTCATTTTTCTGAAGGAATCAACAAGTTGATGTCCCATTTAACTAGAATATTTTTCTTTTTGAATTTTTCCTTGTATGGTACTTAACCATATGATAACATCTGGAGAACCTATCATGTGCCAGGCATTATTCTAGGGACTGAAGATGGTGCCCATTCACCCAGACAGCTACCAATGGGCATGCTGCCTTTGAGGTGCTTACAGGCTATTAGGGAGGAGGCAATATCAGGACATTGCAGTAATTTTGAGGACTATAGTAAATTAAGATATTCTAACAATGCAAGAAATGGTTTTTGAATCCAGCCAAGTGGGGTCTGAGAGGTGTCCCAGAGTATGTGATGTCTGAGTTGCTCTTTAATGGCTAGAAATTGGTGGTCAAAATAGAGTGAAGAATAGGATGTAGCTGTTTAGGCCAAGGGAATACTAAGCATGAGTCTTGGATACAAAAAACAAGGTGTGTTTTTAGGGTAAAATTAAGTAGTGCGTGTGCCTCATTCACAAGTTTTAGGTGAGAACTGGATGAGGATCCAGCCAGAGACAGAATCAGTGCAATCAGGGAAGAGTTTATTCTGGAATATTGCTCTGGAGCTGCTGCTTCTTGAAATAGTAACTAGATCTTGTGGACCAGAGTAATCACTCCCTACTCAAGCCTTTCAATTCAGAGTCTTATTCAGGTTGTCTTCCACTCATTCAAAATGTCATGCACTTCCTTTTTTCTCAGTAAGATTCTATGTTCCAGGAAAGAGAGACCATGCATTATTTGTACTTTCATAGATGTTAGCATTATTCTTGGTACACAGTGGTACTACATATATACTTGTTGCATTAAAATGTTTAGGAACATATATATTAGATAAAATATGATAAATCTTTAAATCTAGTTCTTAGAATCTCTGCTAAATGGATAAACACAGTGTCATTGTAGATGTATTTATTTCTTCCATATGAAATTGTTCACACCTGATTTTAGCGTATTTTCTTTTTGAGGTCACTGAGATTGAATGAGAAATGTAAATGAAATGCTATACTACTTTTTAAATTTATTTTTATAATCAAGACTTTTTCAAAGTTTAAAATGGAAATGCTTTTTTTCATCAGAACATGCCTACATATTCAAGAATAACATTCAAGAATAAAATGAATGTTAAAAATAGCATTTTTTTCTCTTGTCAGTCCAAGCTAACAAAGCATCATGGCATTTTCAGCAAAGTCTAGATTCTCATTTTCAAATGAGGGCTTGACTTATACTCTAAATTCTGTTCTATGTATCAGCCAGACACCTCATTAAAACCTGGGTTTATTAAAATCGAGGAAATAGCAACTCCTAGCCTTACTTCTGAAGTGTACACTATCTATAACAAAGCCAACAAATAAAACTGGAATAGCTATACAGTGAAACAATAACTAATTAGGGAGATTCGTTATAATGAAATAAAAGAAGTTAGAAAATACAACACGAACACTATAAGGCCAGAATATTTTGTATATAATCACATGGGAACTCTAGGAAAATATCATACTAGTTTCAAATAATCTAAAGCATTGAGTTTCCCATAAGAGGAAAGATAAATAATCTTTATTGCTTTTTATTTAATTAACTCTTTTTATGCTATGGTAAGTTAAACTATTGGTTATGTCATTATGCAAGACAATCTCCCTCTGTGTCCTCCTTTCTCCTGTGTAGACTGTATGTCTCACACATAATAAGTGTTCAGTAAATGTTGCTTGTTGTCTTTTCCTGAGACAAAACATAGAAAGGCCAAGATAGAGTAAATTCTGTTTTAAGGTTTTTAAAATTTACCTCTTTGCTGCCCACATTACTTCTTCTTCTTAGGTTTACCTGGCATCCCCATCTCTTACCTTTTCAAGTACCACATCATGACCATGTGGTTTTGTAAGTTGAATTATACCATGCCCCTGAATATCCCCACTACAAACAGTTTCCTTCTCACTTTTCTCTGAAGTCACATAACTAGGCATTCCTTGCAGTTATAAATCTTTGGTCACCAACCTCAACCAGACTGCCATTTCTGCATTTTTCTACTCAAGTCTCTCCCATTTTCTTTAATCCTCCAACACTTACCTCTGTGGGACTCACAGTAGAAAATCTGTCTGGTCTCCCATTTCTTGGAGTAAACAGATGCTAAAAGAAGCAAAGTATTTCAACTTTTTGTTGTGAAGACCTCAAATCTTCTTGCTCCTAAACACATTCATTCTGCCTTGTCCCCTGTCAAGATGAAAGCAAGCCTCTCCTCTGGTCTAAGGCCAATCTTCCTAGTACTTCGATGCTGTCTCAAAACTCAGATTCTTATGATTATCTTCTTTCTGTTTCTTCAGCCGTTCTCTATGAACTTGCACACACTAGCTTTTCAATACTGTATACTCTAGACTTCCCTTTTTAGAAACAAACAAAAACTCCTACTTTCATTTTTAGCTACTACACTCTCTTCTTGAGTTTTCTGGTTGTTTTTAGTTCTTTGAGCTTTGTTTATGCTTCAACCCATGGCAAACTAGCTTACCCTGTCCTATGTATTTGTCCTACTTTAGGATGTCACCAATAACTTTGTCACACAATTTAATCAGACTCCTCAGTTCTCTTTAGCTTTAATCCTCATAAACAGTGTGTTACACTTTGACACATTGCAGAAAAGAATAAAAAGCAGGTTTGACTGCTTTTCCTTTGAAAGTCTTGCTTGTTAGTTTGGTCCTTGGGAGGTATTAAGGACCTTTACTTATGTTGTCACAACTTGCTGCTGGAGGGATTGAGTGTGTCTTGTGTGGCTCCCTCTAGGAGAGGACACTTGGAAATTTGTGCCTAGTTCCCTTTTCTCTTTGCTAATTTTGTCTTGTATGCTCTCACTGTAACCAATCATAGTCGTGAGTACAGCTAAATACTGAATTTCATTAGTCCTCCTAGACAATCATGGAAACTAGAGATGGTTTTGGGGACTCTAACACAGGCTCACACTCCTTTTTAAAAGCTCTTTCTACCTCTGGCCACACATTTTCCTGGTTTTCTTCCTGCCTTTCTCTCCTTAATTTATTTTTTAGGTGCCCCTTTCTCTCTCTGTCTATGAAGTGTTAATGTACAATGGGCTTTTTCTCTTGGTGGTATTTCATACATTACAGCATTGCCAGTGACAGTTTTTACTACTAAACATTTCTTGACACTAGCCAGCATTATTTGCTGCAAGGCACAATTATGAGCCTAATACTTGTACATTTCTATTTCTCTTTTTGTTTTATTTATTTTATTTTTAATTCAATTGTTGTTCAAGTACAGTTTTCTGCCTTTTATTCCCATCCCAGCCCACCCTCCCAGTGCTCCCCACCTCCCTCCCATTTCCAACCCCTCTTGTTATTGTCCATGTGTCTTTTATACTTGTTCCTGCAAACCCCCTTTCCCCCTGAAATTCCCCCCCTTATCCCCTCTGGTCACTGTCAGCCTGTTCTCAATTTCAGTGTCTTTGGTTATATTTTGCTTGTTTGTTTGTTTTGTTGATTAAATTCCTGTTAAAGATGTCCATTCTGTTCTTGATCTATAATCTCATTATGAATTGAATTGTATTACCCAACTGTTTATATGTTGAAGTCCTAATATCCAATGTAACTTGACTATATTTGGAGATGGGACTTTATGGAGATATTTAAGGGTAAATGAAGTCATAAGGGTGGGGCCCTACATTCAATAAGACTAATGTCCTTGTAAGAAGGGAAAGAGATACCACACTTCTCTCTCTGTCTGTCTGTCTCTCTCTCTCTGCACATTCACAAGGAAAGGTCATGTGAGGACACAGTGAGGAGGTGATCATTTCCAAGCCAGGAGGAGAAGGTGTTAATCCTGCTGACACCTTGATCTTAGACTTCCAGCCTTCAGAAATATGAGAAAATAGATGTCTGTTTAAGCACCCTAGTCTGTGGTGTATTATTATGGCAGCTGAAGCTGACTATTGAAGATCTATTCTCCATACAGAAATTAGAATAATCCTTAAAAACCTAAAGCATAGAAATGTAACATCAGGACATGTTACTTTCTGCTTAAACTTTCAATGGTTTCTTATTGTTATTCAAATGTAATCCAAACTCCTTATTATTGCCTACAAAGTCACAAATAATAAACCTTTAACTTCACCTTGGATCATTCTCCCTTTCCTTTTATACCCTAACTTCTACAGCCATCTTTAATTTTCTGAAGTGTCTCAAGATATTTTCCTCCCCTGGCCTTTACACACACTGTTCCTTTGCCTGGAATCTTCATCCATTTTTCACATGGCTGCCTTCTCCTTCTTCATTTGTCACCATAAATTACACTTCATTGGAAAAATCGCTACATGACTGAATGTGGCTGTTCCAATGTCTATTATCCTCTGTGACTGTAAGAAGATTGTTTTCTTCACTGCGTTGATAAGCTGTATTACATATTCGTTTCTTTATATTTTTATTGTCCACTCTTCCAACTTTTGTATAAATTCACAAAGACAGCAACCATGTGTAGTTTATTCTCTAATATAAAGCTAATCCCTGCTACAGTGCTTGCCACATAATAAGCACTTAGTAAATACCTGCTAAACGAGCATAGGCATGGATAGATGTATGCATGGGGGATTAGGTTGATAGCTATTGTAAAAAATGTTCCAACACCAAATCTAAATTCTTTAAAATAATTTATAAGACCCTCTACAAGCTGACTCCTTGTGGGTAATGGGCACCTGAGCAAAAATAACTTCCTTATTATGAGAACAATAATCTGATCCTAGAGACATTAACTGACTCAATATTTCTTTTTAGTAACTACTTATGCTATTTACTGTGCTAGCTCCATCTGCCCCCAGTCTCTCTTCATCACACCATTATGTTCAAACCATCATGAACACATTGTATTTCCTCCAGGGGCCAATGCTCCCTTTCTTTTGCCTTATTCTTCACACATGCTGCTCTTGATGCCCAAAATACTCTCTACAGATAGTTTCATTTGGCTAATCCTATTTGTCCCTGTGATCCTGGCTTAAACATCATTTTAGAAAGGAAGGACTTCTTTGCCCCTAGATTAGTCAGGCCTCCTGCTGTAACTTCCCCTAGCTGCCTGAACTTCTCCAACATAACTCTCTCCTTACAATTTCATTATCATTTGTCTTAACTGTTTTCCTTCCCATTAGACTGGCAGCTCAGTGGCATTACATGACACACTGTGCACCACTGGATCTCTGGGAGCTAGCACAGTGGTGAGCAAAAAATGGCTGTGGGATTACACTGGTATTCTCTAAATCAGCAAAGTCTGATTCCAGTTACAGGGCGTTCTGCCTCAACCATCCATCCACTCACAGTTGGTTGTAAATATGAAGAATGTACTTATCTAATTAACTTCAGAACTAAAAGACTTAAATTGTGCCTTAAAAAATGTGTCACAATGTTTTCAGACAGTACTAGGCTACCTGACTTTCTAACCTTCATTTAATCCCTCCTTAAATCAATGGTTTTTCTTCAGAGGCTGGGATTCTCTAATGATCAAGAGGTTTACGAATGCTTAAGTGACCCCCCCCCCCCCAAAATAATCCCAGTTATGCCGAGTGTCTTTAATTTCTCAGCTCTTTATATAGGATTTAAATAAGTGAAGTGTTTTCTTGAGAAAGCAGGCTTCTGCAGGCTCTGGAATTTTGCAAATGATCTCAGTGTTAAATCAGATGGGTTGTTATCCTTGTCCAAGGACAAACATTCTACTAGTAAACCAAAATTGTCTGGGGGCTGGCTGATGGATAGCAACATTCAGGAGTGTGAGCTCAGGGGCAGAGACCTTAGTTACTGGCCACTAGTGGGCTAGGACCACCCTGAAGACGTTAGCTGTTTCATTGGGTGAGCTGTGTGAGTTGGCCAGCTTCCATACATGAAAAGACTATTTCCTGTCCTGTAATATGTATCCTTGTCTTTGACACTGACACACATTCCTCACACTCCATGCCAGCTTTACCTTCTACTTCCTTGTCTTCCACCTATCTCACCTGTCCTTCAGGGGCCCGTCTGTGACACAGAACCTGGAATACACTCTAGCAACTCTTTCTTCTTCGTTTCTTAGCTAAAGTCACTTTTCCAGTCCTTTTTTAAAAATAAATCTCTCTCTCTCTTTTTTTTAAACAAAACTATGCTCGGTGATTCTGATATAGCCTCTGGGAGACCAGTTAAAATCCTCTTCATTGGCTGTGATGCTTTTTTTTTTTTAAAGATTTTATTTATTTATTTTTAGAGAGGGAAGGGAGGGAGAAAGACAGAGAGAGAGAAACATCAATGTGTGGTTGCTGGGGGCCATGGCCTGCAACCCAGTCATGTGCTCTGACTGGGAATTGAACCTGCAATGCTTTGGTTTGCAGCCCACGCTCAATCCACTAAGCTACACCAGCCAGGGCTTAAATAAATCTCTTAATTTCATGTGTGGTTGAGTCATTTTTGTACTCTGACTAGCAGATGATTTATCAGTTAACCTTATTTATCTTTATAATAGGTCAAATGATGCAAGGAAGAATAATGCAACCCAAAGCAGCTTGAACGAACAATAAAATTGGGAGCACTTATTGGCTTAGGAAACTAGAAAGAATACCTGGACTTGAGGTAAGAACTGTAAGAACTGTAAGAACAAAGAACTCACCTCATAGACAAATACCAGGATTGAAATCACATTACTGTTTTTTTTTTTACCCTCACTTTGAAGATATATTTTCTGTAGATGGACAGAAGACAGTTTCCAGCAGTTCCAGATTCCAGTTTATTAACCTCAGTGCAAAGTTAGCTTCATTCTCTTAGTATCGGCATATCAAAAAAAAATTAAATAAAAAGCTAAATGTCAACAAAAATACTAGTGTTTACCTCTTGGACCAATCACTTATTCAGTGAAAAGGAATATAATAATTGGCCAGACTTGGGACATGTGCGCATTCCTATATCCTGAAGAAAGTAGATGATTAAGGATGGATGGGTTAGAGTTAGGGATAGGGTTAGGGCATGACCTTCCTACCCCTGTCCCTCACTTGTTTTTGCACAATAACCTCAATTTGGATCCAATCCTTTTATCCACTCCTATACTGAATTTCTTTTTTTTTTTTTTTTTTTTTTTTACAGTTGTAAGCAGGAAGTATAAACATATTGCATTGGTAACCTATTTTTTTCAAAGACACTTAGAAATGTAGGATGGAAAAGAACTTCAGTGTTTCATTCACTACAGGAATATGTGTTGCCTTCTTTCTGCACCTCAGAATTTGCTTCCACAAAAGGGAAACTGATACAATCTTTGGCCCCTATGCAAATCAGCACCCCTAAGGGTAGAATTTTGCCCTAAGATATTTATGGGGTGCCTTTTCTTTTGGTTAATCCATAACCAAAAGAGTTAAGACTGAGAGAATAGATTTGCTGTTGTTTGACATGTGAGCCACAGTTATCTAATGCAACTCATTTTCTGCAAAAATAACTGGGCTTAAGGAAGGAACACGAAGCTTCATTGTCCAGTAAGCAACCATTCTCAAACCAGAAATCCAGACCTAATTTTCAAAGGGAATCAACCCAATAATTTATTCATGAAATTTACTCATTCATTTATTCACTGAATAAATATTACTTAAACATGCCAGGTACTGTTATACTCTGGGAAAATCAATAAACTAATGTCTTTAGATCTAGAGGAGTTTTTAATCAAGGAGAAGAAATAGGTATATAAATTTTCATTGTAATTTAATGTTTAAAGTACTGTTAAGAGATGTATGAATAGAATGTTATAATAACACAGAATGAATAAATCAAACTCCCTGTAGGTGCCTAGAAGGACCAGAATACTCCAGTTATCTGTCTCCTGGAAGATTGTAGAAAGAGTAAGTAAAGGATTATTTAGAACTATTAGCTTAAAACTAAATCTTGAAATAGATAAGGCAAGATTTTCTTCAGTTTGAAAAAGTCCAACAATAATGTATCCTGATATTTAATGATTAGGATGACTGTTAAATGTATATTCAAGCTGAAAAAGTTTTACAGGTCAAAGAAGTCTCTTTTCAAAATTGTCTTGGGGTATCTTCCCCCAGATGTTTCCTTGGAGACAATAATTTGAAAACAAGTCATATTTTTGGGGAAGTTATCCCAGAGAACAGCAGTGGGAGAGTGAAGAACTAGTACAAGAACATGAGGGAATCCAATAATAGATATGGGGCAAGCCAGTTACCACTGTAGTCAATTAGAGCTCAAGCTCACTGAGAAATTCAGTGAGAATCAGTCAATACTGCAGAGCTATTACCTAAGCAGAAAGGAAGCTGAGGTATCTCCCATTGTCTGAGGCCCTCTCCCAGAGGCATAAACAATTACACACTCCTGGCCTCTCTTTTGAGCCAAGAAAAAGCCCTTATAGAGACAGTCCCAAGAGATTGCACTGGAACACCTTAGACATGAACTTGAATGTGACGACAGTAGAAACCAATAGCCCTTGCTATAAGATGTTAACTAAGACTGCCCTGACAAACAGACATATGATGCCCCTGCAGATTAGGTATAAATGTTTTTCCATCTCTCCTTGAGTTGACTGTGAATCTGAAGAGTACAGAACAATTACATTTTAGGGAGGCAAATAAAATTTCCATTATTAGACTTCTGCTAAGATCTTCTTCTAATATCTTGCTTATACAATTCCACAATTACATAAAAGCTCACTGGATTGCTCTATTCCTTCATTCAATTACATTTGCTCCATCTGTACTCACTCGTGAAATCTCTCTTAATTACCAAGCACACATTTAATTAAGCACCTTTTTAGTCACTTAGCATGAAGTTGTTGAAGTTGTAAGAATGAGAGTCAGTCATGTGAGATGAATAGCAAAAAGCATAATAGACCCTCCTGTTTGGAACTGGGGTAATAAAATGAATGTCTAGCACATCAAATATTCTGAGGAACAAATTCTACTTTATTGTTTTGCAAAATGGCTTTTGAGTCACCATTAATACTCTCAGTAATTAATGAATACCAGATGGAATATGAAACAGGGCCACATCCATCAAGAGGTGTTTTCTCAGAGTTAAATGAGACGGCCTGAAAAGTTTTCAGCTCCTTTACTCTTGGTTCAAAAAACATTTTGAACACACTTTGGAGGAAACCTGGATGCATACCTTGATCTTTCTGATACCCAAATATGAAATACAGCACCTTTTTTCCACTCATCCATTTTTATACAGGATTCTGTGATCTGACCTCAAAATTTTTTGAGAAGTTTTCCTTCTTCCCCACTAGGTAGAAAGAAGAATTTTGAAAAGCTAGACAATGGGTGGAGAGAGGAAGAAAGCAACCCATGTTGCCATGTGGCTAAGTCATGAAATGAATGAGTTAGTAGTTACTCCATGGGTCTCTGCTTGGGAGGCAGGGTGTATATTTATAGATCAAGCATATCAGCAGAAATTAGTGCTTCTAAATAGTAATAGAAACAGAGGTTCTGAAGTTTTCTAAGGTTTTGAAGGACAGGGAGTCAGGGTCATAACCTAAGGAACTTCAACATGCAGGAAGATGACTAAAGATCAGGTACTGTGAGATAGGTGGCAAGTGAGGATGTAATGATTGTGTTCTGCATGTGATACAAGAATGGAAAGATTATTTGTTCTTTAGATTTTTCTATAACTTTCTTTGTAACAGAAACTTGGGAATTCTCAAATGGAATGGAATAACTCTGTTGGCAACACCATGCTTGGTTTCAGAAGCCGTAATCCCCCATGGTTAAGGCTCAGTAAAAAGACCTTGGGACCATAAGCCATTTAGAAGACAAAGCTTGTCTTCCTTGTAGGGTCACCACCTCTTCCCCTTTTTACTTCACCTGGCTTGGCCCCAGGCAGATGACTGGTTAGTCAATGATGGTAAGATTCCTCAAGGGAGGGATGGCCTAAAACAGGCACAGTCATGAAGGAGCCCTCAGGGAAGGACTTGGGGACTATAGAAAAAGGGGGTGATGGACCCTTGCCCCTCAGCTCTGACATAGCCTGAGTCCTCATTCTGTCTGTGAGAAGTCTCCTGGTCTCTTGGCTACCTTACTTCCCCTGCCTGACTTAAGCCTGAGATACTGCTGGAGGGCAGTGTAGCCCTGGGCAGGAATGGGTGGTTCCCCAGGGTGATCAGGCCTAAGAAAAAATACATAAAATCCTGTGAAACCTGCTTTGCTAAGAATGCCCTCAATTTTCTGATAAGGGTCCAAGCATGAAATGAGTTTTTTCCTCAAAGTTTAATAGCCCTTTAGCTAACTGACCCTGACTCAGAATAAGCCCTCATAGTTTTTTGTATGTTATCTATTGTTCATTACTGCCTCACAATGACTGATGAGTTTTACATATACACCCTGTATCCTGTGCAAATTGAACCCAATAAAAGCCCATTGAGGAACAGGCTTCTGGCCCTTCTCATTTGAGAGATTGGTCACCTTTACTCCCCAAGCAGATCATAGACTTATTCTCATCTGTGGCAGATGAGAGGGCTCTGCGGGTGAGCCCCTCCCCCGCAATAACTCCTTAGTCTAGCAATGAAAATTTTATTGGTAGTTTCTGAAGAAGCTAGTGGAAAAGAGATGAAGGTGTCAGAGGTCATGGTCAGAGATGAAAAAGGGAGGATGGGCTATAATATAGGGGATCTCTCCTTTGAATTAAATAACACATAAATGTATATGAATACCTCAGTTGATTAAACTCCAGGTCTTGAGTTTGATTCTTACCCAAACCAGTCAGAAAGTTGGAAATAGCCATTTTTCAAGTAGAAATGAACCAATTTTTACCATTTGAAACTGATGATAATATCGAGCCCTTTTCTTAGTTGACCTTATTATGTTCACTTCAAATCTCCATGAACTGGATTACTATTACCCATTACCTTTGCCCTTTAATTCATCTACCTGTTGGGTCTACCTACAGTAAACCTAAGTCTAGCCTTCTCTAGGGAGATTTTCTTTATCCTTTGAATCCACATTGATCTCTCCCTTTTCTGAAATATTTTGATATTCAATATTTTAGCTACTCATGACTAAAATATAGTCTGTTCTTTAATTCTATTACTTCACATGTGTAGCTGTATATCTCCAACTAAACTGTAGGTTCCTCTAGTCATGACTGTGACTTATACTTCTGTATACCCATAACATTGAGCATTAACATGGATTCATGGACTTTTGAGCAAGAATAGAGATTCAATTTAAAATCCAAGGTTTAAGGATAAGGTAACTGAGGCTCAGAAAAAGAAAATACCTTGTTCAATGACTTTTAAGAGTTAATTACAATGTCAAAACTGGAATATAAAATTTCTGACCCAAGTCTAATGTTTTGCTATTATGGCAGATAGCCAGCAAGATCTGATGGGCAATGAGACACATTTAATTACTTTCAAGTCCTGGAAATTATTGTGAGTATTCTCTAAAAGGCAAGGATCAGACTCACTACTTTTTTTGTGGGGGGTGGGGAGGGGAGCCCTTTAAAAGTTTCAAAATCAAAGTGTTTTCCTCCAGAGAACATTTAATCTGTTTTGGTTGGAGCAGAGAGCTTTGGTTTTTCTCAGCATTGTCTCTTTTCTTTGGTTCTATTTAATAATCAACAAGAAGGAGGGTTAATGTCATTTCAAGTAAATCAGTCCATCTGAACTTGAGACCATCTTTCTGCCTTTTCTATCAATTAGGAAGTCTATAAATTTGGTAACAAGTGCCAAGTGGGAAACTTCTAGCTATGACTTGAGACTTCATCAAAAACCTGCCTATCCCTTCCAGCTATAGATCACTCATCATTTTCCCAGCAGCATATGAACTTTCTTCCAAAGAAAAAGGAACAAACACACCATGAGAGAAGAAAGAGAAATGTGAGACAAAAATACAAAATGACACAAAATACCGGTGAAGACTCCCTTTTGCAAAGCTTATACTGCCTGACGTCCAAACCTGACTCCTATACCCCAACCCAAAGGTAAGAATGTGACAGTTACCGGTCTGCAGACTCAGGTGTGAGCTGCTGAAAATACACAACACCTGGACTTCTTAAAATCTGACACCAAAGATTAGCTTGAAGGAGTCTTATAGGGACAATACACTTTGAGCATAGGGATGGATAGAAGCTGCTTAAAAATAGCAATAGTGGGGCTCGAATGAGTGCTATGAAATTAACAGTCAGTATATATTTTTCTTGAATTCTGAACAAATAGCAGAGCATTAATCTTGGTAAAGCTTGACCAGTTAATTCTAGACTTGGAAACTTGAAGTGCTTCTAGTCAATTTCTTGATTTTAAAATTTGTTTTGGGCTACTTTTTCTTTCTGTTGGGCTAGGATGTTGTCAGTCCTGCCTTAAAACACTCTCTCACTTTTTTCTTTTCAAATGGATTCACAGAGTTGGGTTTCTGAAACATACCAACCTTTAAAAATTAATTCACATAAGAGAAAAGACTAGGCAAAAATTACATGTTTTAAAAATTATAAAATTGAGACTATACTTGACAACTAAAGGAAGTGGGAAAACAATTTATGTTTATGTCTCTCTCTAAAAACCACTCCATAGCTCTGGCTGGCGTAGCTCAGTGGATTGAGCGCGGGCTGGGAACCAAAGTGTCCCAGGTTCGATTCCCAGCCAGGGTACATGCCTAGGTTGCAGGCCATAACTCCCAGCAACCGCACATTGAGGTCTCTCTCTCTCTCTCTCTCTCTCTCTCTCTCTCTCTCTCTCTCCCTCCCTCCGTCCCTTCCCTCTCTAAAAAATAAATAAAATCTAAAAAAAAAACAAAAAACCACTCCATGATTTTCTTCCTATTATGATAAACCAAAATGATTCCTAGAACCAAAGATAAAAAAGTCATGTCCTATATGGTTCTGACTCATTATAAAGTAATTTGTTACTGAAATATACCATATTTATGAGTACATGTACATTTAGTATTGCCTTAAATACAATTCATTACAAATTAAAGCTGATTTATTTTTCCAAGCTTTGAATGCCATTATACATTTGTAGTTAATGTGAGTTAATGTTTCAATTCAAGGCCAGGAGTGGGGTGAAGTGAGCGAGGGTCCTAGAAGCTGACACTGCATTTGCATGACCCTCTGGATGAGTGCTTTCTTAAATTTGCACCCTAGGAGTTTCACTGGCCTTGCATTACTTTGAGCCCTAGTTGCAAATGGTGCCCTACACTCTTCTCCAATAATCTGCTATGTTTTCTTGAACTGAGTATTGTGGTGTTATCTGCCTCAATCTAGCCTCTCTCACCATCTCTTTGTGTTCCACTTAACAGTTTAGACCTATAACTGTCTGATTAAATGTATGCAAAGAATAGGAATGGAAAAAGACACAAAAGAAAATGTCATATGAGAAACTAAAATGCCAAGTATATTATGAATAAAAGAAATGGAGGAAACCATACTGAAATAACAGAAAGGAGCTGTGGTTGGGGGAAGTGTTCCAAATTATGAAGAGTGGTATAAACTTCCCTGCCTGGGAAAATGGACCAACCATTATTTGAAGTGTAGCTGAAGAAAAAAATATATACTGTGTGTGGTAGCATATTCTAACTTCAGGGGATCTGAAGTAAACAGAAAAAAATGCATCATGGTTTATGCATCTGACAACTATCTTGTCAGAGACTAATCTATAAAAACTTAATAAACCTGATTCAACTATGTCTAGAGGTCATCATTTTGTGAGTATCTACCTTGTTCTATCACAGTTTATCTCCAATTCTCACAATCATCTGTTTTACAGATAAAGTTACAGAGTGATTGGGGAGATTGCTGGCACCCATGAAGCTAGCAAGTGTCAGAACCTGCAGTGTTACATGACTGTGAGATGTAAAAACAAAGTAATATCTATAATTTAAAAGGCCAGAATTATGTGACAATCCATTACTATATGCTGTGATTAGCCTTATGACTTAGGCAATATTTGAACATGTCACCCTTAATCCAGGTCACTAGACTCTATTGTGTGTATTCTCATTAGATTTCCCAGTAGAATACACTACACAACACTATACAGACACACCCATAGGCACACAAACACTAGCACACAGATTCAAACAGAAACATGTTTTCTCATCTCAGTGTGCAGAATTAAAGATCAGCTTGCTCCTCCTAGGTTATACACTTGGACATAATCAGGTTCCCAATTGTGTTGGGACCCTTTGAGCCCAGGAAGGTTCACTTGGGATTCAGGCAGATGGAGGAAAATGTGCTGAGCCCTGGGAAAGCCTGACATACCTTTATTCTAGGGTGGGGCGATCTATACACTCCACAAGCAGCAAGTCGCACAGCAGGAATCCCCAAGTCCCTTAGTGCTAAATGTACACAAAGCTGGCAGGATGCAAAAACATTGTATAACACAGTGTGATTCTGTGCATGTGGGCCCACTCAAGGCTATTGGAATACAGTTATCAGACCCTGTCTCAAGGCTATGGGAACACTGCTGATCTTGGTTGCCAGACATCTGGGTGAGGGAGACTGACTGACGTTGTTCACCCAGCACCATCTTCAAGTTTATCTAGTCTAATGTTTCAAGTATATCAGGGAATTTTACAAAGGTTATAATTCTAATAAATATAATCTTTATTTTTCCACTTAATATTCTCATTCAAGTCTTTACATTATTTGTTGCACTATAAAAATATATTGCTTTTCTTAAAGTTTTCCAGCCAAAACATTCTCTCTTAACCATCAGTTCACTTCTCAATTTATCTATTTGGAAGCTCTTTTTTTCTGTGTTTTTTAAAAATTTTTTATTGTTCAGTTACAGTTATTCCCATCTTTACCCCATTACTCTCCCCTGTCCTACCCACCCCCCATCTCCCAAATTCAGTCCTCCCTCACTTTGTCTTTATCCATGGGTCCTTTATACAAGTTCCTTGATTTGACCGTTCCCCTTCTTTTCTCCCCGTTATTCCCCTCCGTCCTCCCCTCTGGTCACTGTCAGTTTGTTTTCTATTTCCATGTCTCTGGTTCTGTTTTGCTCACTTATTTGTTTTGTTGACTAGGTTCCATTTATAGGTGAGATCATATGGTATTTGTCTTTCATCGCCTAGCTTATTTCACTTAGCATAACACTCTCCAGATCCATCCATGCTGTAGCGAAGGGTAGGAGCTCCTTTTCTTCTTTCTGCTGCATAGTAGTCCATCATGTAAATGTACCACAGTTTTGGTCCACTCATTTATTGATGGGCACTTAGGCTGTTTCCAGCACTTGGATATTGTAAGTAACACTGCCATGGACATTGGGGTGCATAGGTTCTTTTGAATTGGTGTTTCAGGATTCTTAGGGTATAATCTCAGCAATGGAATTGTTGGGTCTAAAGGTAGTTACAAAAAAATTTTAGTTTTTTGAGGAATTTTAATACTGTTTTCCACAGTGGCTGTACCAGTCTGCATTCTCACCAACAGTGTACTAGGGTTCCCTTTTCTCCACAACCTCACCAGCTTGTGTTGTTTGTTGATTTGTGATGGCCATTCTGACTGCTGTGAAGTTGTATCTCATTGTGGTTTTAATTTGCCTCTGTCTGATAACTAGTGATGCTGAGCATCCTTTCATAGGTTTATGAACCCTTTATCCTCCTTGGAGAAGTATCTGTTCAGGTCATTTTCCCATTTTTTAAATGGATTGTTTGTCTTGCTGATATGGAGTCATGTGATTTCATTATATATTTTGGAGATCAAACCCTTGTCTGAGGTATCATTGGCAAATATATTTTCCCATATGGTTGGTTCCCTTTTAATTTTGTGGATGTTTTCTTTAGCCATGAAGAAATTTTCTCTTTGATGAAGTCCCATTTGTTTATTCTTTCCTTTATGTCCCTTGGTCTAGGGGACATATCAGTGAAAATGTTATTGTGTGGGATATCTGAAATTTTCCTGCCTATGTTCTCTTTTAAGAGTTTTATAGTGCCATGACTTATATTTAAGTCTTTTATCCATCTTGAGTTTATTTTTGTGTATGGTGTAAGTTGGTGGTCAAGTTTCATTTTTTTTGCATGTAGCTGTCCAGATGGGAGCAACAGCCCTTGTTGAAGAGGCTATTTTTACTACATTTTATGCTTCTGTCCCCTTTGTCAAATATTAATTGGCCATAGAGGATTGGGTTTATTTCTGGGCTCTTCATTCTGTTCAACTGATCTATGTGTCTGTTCTTATAATAGGACAAGACTCTTTTGATTACAGTGACATTATAATATAGTTTGATATCAGGTATTGTGATTCCTCCTACTTTGTTTTTCTTTCTCAAAATTGCTGCAGCTATTTGGGGTCATTTATGGTTCCATATAAATTTGTGAAATGTTTGTTCTATATGTTTGTTCTATGTTCTGTGAAATATGTCTGGTATTTTAATAAGAATTGTGTTGACTCTATAAATTGCTTTGGGTAGTATGGATATTTTGATGATGTTAATTCTTCCAATCCATGATACAGTATATGCTTCTATTTATTTGTGTCTTCCTTAATTTCTTTCTTCAGTGTTGTGTAGTTTTCTGAGTATAGGCCTTTTGTCACCTTTCTTAGGTTTATTCCTAGGTACTTTATTTTTCTTGTTGCTATATCAAATGGGACTTTTTTCCTGATTTCTGTTTCTGATATTTCGTTGTTGGTGTACAAAAAAATGCCTTTGATTTCTGAGTGCTGACTTTGTATGCTGCTGTTTTGCCAAATTCACTTATTAGGTCAAGTAGTTTCTTGGTGAAGTTTATCAGGTGTTCTATGTACACTAGCATATCATCTGCAAACAGTGACAGTTTGACTTCCTCCTTTCAAATTTGGATGCCTTTTACTTCTTTTTCTTTTCTGATTGCTGTGTCTACAACTTCCCATACTTTGTTGAATAGAAGTGGTAAAAGTGGACACCATTGTTGTGTTCCTGATCTTAGTGGGAAAGTTTAGTTTTTGCCTGTTGAGTGTGATGTTGGCTGTAGGTTTTTCATATATGGCCTTTATTTTGTTGAGGTGTGTGCCCTCTACTCCTATTTTGCTGATTTTTTTTTAATCATAAATGGGTGCTATACCTCATCAAATGCTTTTTCCACATCTGTTGATATCATCATGTGATTTTTGTTTTTCATTTTGATTATGTGATGTATTATGTTTATTGATTTGTGAACATTATACCATCTTTGCCTCCCTGGGATGAATCCCACTTGATCATGGTGTATGATCTTTTAAATGTATTGCTGAATGCGATTTGCCAATATTTTGTTGAGGATTTTAGCATCTATGTTTATCAGCAATATTGGCCTGTAGTTTTCTCTCTTTGTTGTGTGTTTATCTGGTTTTGGGACTAGGATGATGCTGACCTCATAAAGAGAGTTTGGCAGTCTTCCCTCTTCTTGGATTTTTTGGAATAGTCTCAGAAGTATAGGGGTTAGCTCTTCTTTAAATGTTTTGTAAAATTCTTCTGTGAAGCCATCCACCCTAGGGCTTTTGTGTGCTGGGAGTTTTTTGATGAATGCTTCAATTTCACTAGCTGTTATAGGCCTGTTCAGGCTTCCTGCTTCTCCTTCATTCAGTTTTGGAAGATTACATGTTTCTAGAAATTTGTCCATTTAATCCAGGTTTTCAAATTTCTTGGCATAGTGGTGTTTGTATTAACTTCTTTCAATCCTTTAGTAATTTCTGTGGTATTAGTTGTAATTTCTCCTCTTTCATTTCTGATTTTATTTATTTGGGCCCTCTCTCTTTTTTCCTTGATGAGTCTGGTTAAAGGTTTGTTGATTTTGCTTATCTTTTCAAAGAACCAGCTCCTGGATTTATTGATCCCTTGAATTGTTCTTTTAGTTTTTATGTCATTTAATTCCGCTCTGCTCTTGGTTATTTGTTTCTTTTTACTCACTCTGGGCTTTGTTTGTTGTTGGTCCTCCAGTGCTTATAGGGTTAGGTTGTTTATTTGAAATGTTTCTATCCTTTTTTTTTTTAGGTAGGCCTGTATTGCTATGAACTTCCCTTGCAGGACAGCATTTGTTGTGTACCATACATTTTGGTCTGTTGTATGATCATTTTCATTTGTTTCCAGGAACTTTTTGATTTTTTTCTTGATCTCACTATTAACCCATTCATTGTTTAATAGCATGCTATCCAGTCTCCATGAATATGAATGTTTTCAAGTCTTTTCCTTGAGGTTGGTGCCTAGTTTCAGGTCATTGTGGTCGGAGAAAATGCTTGATATGATTTCAATTTTCTTGAATTTGTTGAGGCTTGTTTTGTGTCCTATCATGTGGTCTCTCTTTGAAAATATTCCATGTGCATTTGAAAAGAGTATGTGTTTTGCTTCTTTGGAATGAAAGGTTAGGTATCTATCAGTTAAGTCAATTGATCTAGTGTGTTGTTCAGTGCCACAACATCCTTGTTGATATTCTGTTTGGAAGATTTATCCATTGTTGACAGTGGGGTATTAAAATTCCCTAGTATAAATGTGCTGCTGTCTGTATCTTTCTTGAAGTCCTTCAAGATTTTCCTTATATATTTGGGTGCTCCTATGTTGGGTGAACATAAGTTTACAATATTTGTGTCTTCATGATGGATTCTTCCCTTCAACGTTATGAACTGTCCTTCTGTGTTCCTTTGTATGGTCTTTGTTTTGAAGTCTCTTTTTCTTCTGATGTAAGTATTGCTACCCTGGCTTTTTTTTCATGTCCATTTGTTGAAATGTTTTTTCCCAACCCTTTACTTTCAGTCTGTGTAGGTCTTCTGTTATGTGGTGTGTCTGTTGTAGGCAGTATATTTTTAGGGCCATGTTTTTCTATTCAGCTATCCTATGTCTTTTGATTGCAGCATTTAATACATTTACATTTAAGGTTATTATCCATAGGTAGCTAGTCATTGCCATTTTCCCCCTTTGTACCTGTGTTCCTCTCTCTCCCCCTCTTTTTCTTCATCTTCTTAAAGCAATCCCTTTAGCATATCTTGTAATGCTGGTGTGGTGGAGGTGTATTCTTTTAGCTTTCTTTTTTTTCTGGAAAACTACATATTTACTTTCCATTTTAAATGAGAACCTTGCTGGGTAACAATAGTCTTGGTTGCAGGCTTTTGCTTTTCATCATTTGGAATATTTCTTGCCAATTCCTTCTGACTTGTAGTGTTTCTCTTGAGAAATCAGCTGCTAGCCTTATCAGAGCTCCCTTGTATGCTACTTCCCATTTCTCCCTTGCTGCCTTTAAGATTCCCTCTTTGTCTTTGAACTTTGCCATTTTAATGATGGTGTGTCTTGTAGTGGACCTCTTCAGGTTCATCTTGATAGGGACCCTCTGTGCTTTCTGTACTTGCATGACATTTTCTCTCATCATTCAGGGAAGTTTTCCATCATTACTTTTTCAAATAGGTTTCCTATCCCTTACTCCTCTTCTTCTTCTTGTGGCATCCCTATTATATGGATATTATTACATGTCATGTTGCCCTGAAATTCCCATAACCTCTCTTTGTTCTTTTTTAGTATTTTTTTCCTTTTTTTACTCTTCTAGGAGTTTTGTTCTACTTTATCCTCCAGCTCTGTTTCACTTAGCCTGCTTTTGATCCTTCTACTGTGCTCTTCAGTTCCAGCTACTTACTTGTTGATAGTTTCTATGTCCCTTCTTATGCTGATATAGTTCTCAGTAAGTCCCTTTTACCTTCCCTGTATTTTTTTGGTAATTCTCACTAAGCTCATTGGGCTTCCTTATAACCAGAGATTCCTTATTGTTTGGAACTCAATATCTGATAGTTTACTTGCCTCTATTCCATTTAGCACTCTTTCTGAGGATCCCTCCTTTTCTCTGATTGGGGATTGTTTCTTTGCTTTCCCATTTTTTTGGAAACTCTTCTTTTTTGTGTCTGCTTTTTAAATTGTTCTGTTTTGACTCCCTGTCTTTGTGGTGTGAACTTCTATGGTAAGAGACCTGTGTGATTTACTGGTGCACTCTCCTTGATCTCCTGAACTTGATGCTTTGGGGATGCACTTTATGCAGTTTATATTGATTCTCTGAATGTAACTGGGTTTTGATTGTTCTTTGGTGGGTCCTTCCCTCCAGCTGGTTGACTGAGGGTCACTCTACCCACCATGTCTGTATGCTGTCATGCAGGTGCTTCCAGAACAAAGCCATAAAGCCCAGGAAATAAGTCCACACCTGCAGAAATAACTCCTCCTGCAATTCCACTATTAACACCAAATGAACCATATTAATAAGGGTGTAAAAAGATTAAGACTATTATAAGAAAGGGGAGCAAATATGAGATGACCTACTGAAAGAAAAATGATTTTGAGATGGTAGGGGGAGGAGCACTAATAGGATTAGGGAATTAGAGCAATGCAAGAGGAAGTAAAATTTATATCACAAATAAAAAAAGGAATGAAGAAGGTGGAATGGAGTAAGAAGGGAAGTATATAGTATTAGGTTTAAATAGAAATTAAATAAAATAAAGTGAGAGAAATAAAAAGGGAAAAAATAAATAATTTAAAGAAATAGGAACCAAATTGGAGAGAAAGCTCCACCATGGCACTATCAACAACAAATGAGCTAAAATTGATATAGATGGGGTGGAAATAAGAAGGGAAAAAGAAAGAAAGAAAAGCTTAATAGATTTCTAGAGGAAAATGAAGTGATTTTGAGATGGTAGTGGGAGAGGAAATGCTAAGAGTGAGGAATGAAAACCAAGCTAAGACAGGAAAAAGTTAAAATTTGAAACAGGGAAAAAAATTTTAAAAGGGCAGAATGAGAGAGGAAAAAAGAAAGAAACAGGCTAAGACAGGGCACAATTAAATTTAAGATGTTAAAAAAGAGTAGGAGGGGAACAGTAAAATTTGAGATTTAAAATACAAAATTAATGAAGATCTAGATATAAAATTGAAAAAAAATGTAACAACAACTACCCTACCCAAAACCAATGACCAAAGATTGCTAAAGGTGGAGAGAAGATGCAGGTATTTTAAGAGCAGGAAAAAGAATGTGAGATGACCATTGACAAAAACATTGGTTTTGAGAGGCTGGACAGGAGAGAAATAGTAAGAGTGTGGAATGGAAACAAGTTGTAGCAAGAGAGAAGGTAAAATTTAAAACAATATAATAAGAGGAAATAGAAGGTAAAATGGGATAGGTAAAAGAAGGTAAAAAGAGAAGGGAGGGGCAAAATATGTGAGCTGAAATAATATGTAGTATAAAATTTAGTGACTTAATATGCACAAACTTGAAGGATAAGAAATAAATGTTAAAAACCTATGCAGGACAGAAAATATCACAAATCATGGAGAAGACCACGATGAATTTTGTCTTTGTAGCATCTAGTATTTACCATTGTTTTTTCTTTCTGGGTTTACCTCTGGTGATGTCAGATGGTGCCCCAGCCTGGCCTTAGGCAGCCTGTTGGAGACTACCAGGGATCTACTGTCTGTGGCTGACTCCTTCAGTTGTCAATCTAGTCATTCTGCACTTAGCAGTCAGGCTTAAGCACCACAGGGTAGGGCAGGGTCCTTCCTGGGTTTGGGGCTATTGTTTTCCCTCAGGTTGCTGCTCCTTATAGAGGAGTGGACTGCCTGAGCACAAAGGTTGTTGCAGTATGGGGTTGACTCATCACCAGGATCTCAGCAGCTATTCTTTTGGTTCTCTCCACAACACCTCTGTCCTCAGTCTCTCCTCAATTGTCCCTAGTCCACTGTGCCCCCAACACCTTTTCAGGAGCCCAGGGTAACTGGCTGCAATTAAGAATTTATGCATTGGCCCTTTATGGCTCTTTGTGTCCCCAGCAGTTAGTCTTTGGCAGAGAGCAACTTTGCTGCTTTTCACAGTTGGATATTATCTGTGTACATTTTGGGCTCTGGTGCTCTAGGCTGGGTATCCCAGCTTAGGGTTTGGACCCCCACTTCTAAGGGGAATCCAACCGCCCACTTAAACACCCCTTTGGTGCCTCAACTACCGCCTGTGGGTTCCCAGCCAGCCCTTTCATGTCTCCACCACACTGGTCTCAGTCTTCATCTTTAGATGATATCTCCTTGTGTCTTTTTATTTATGTCGTAGTAAAGCAGATTCTCCTGTCTTTCTGGGGTTATAAAGCTTCTGTACCACTATTGTTTAGTTGTTTTATTCCAGGTGATTTCTCCACAATTTAGTTGTTATTCCAGCTCAGTCCTGGGAGGAGGTTAGTGTGACTGCCACTCACTCTTCCACTGCCGTGGATATCATCTATTGGGAAGCTCTTAACAATGGTTTTTGGTATGTAACATAAATGCTTTTCACAATAATCATTAATTCTTGCAGCATTTTATTTTGGCAGCATCATTTTTTCCTTAGATATAGAATTTCTCAGTGAAAACTTCTGGGCCTGGTACTTTGTTTTTGAAGGGTTATTAATTATTCATTCACTTTCTTTGAATATGACTACTCAGATCATCTATTTCTCCTTGTGTGAGTTTTGATAGGTTGTACCTTTGAAGGAATTGACCTATTTCATCATAAGCATCAAATTCATGGGTGTAGACTTCTAAATAATATTCCTTTATTTTCCTTTTAATGTTCATGTGATTAATAGTCATTTTCCCTCTTTCTTTTCTGACAGTAGTAACTTATGTCTTCTCTCCTTCATTAGCCTGGCTAGAGGTTTATCAATTTACAGATTTGTTTTTAAAGAACGAACTTTTGGTTTTATTGATTTTCTCTATTTTTAAAATACATTTTAATATGATTTAATATGATTTTCTCTATTAATTTTCTGTTATCAATTTCATTGATTTCTGCTCCAATTTTTACCAGTTCTTATCTTCTGTTTGGGTTTGTACTGTACTTCCTTCTCTAACTTCTTCAGGTAGAAGCTTAGATTATTAATTTTAGATCTTCCTTCTTTGCTAACATGTTCACTGAATGCATTAAATTTCCTGTAAGCACTGCTTTTGTTGCAGCCTACAAATTTTGATAATTTTCATCTAAGATATTTTAAAATATTTTCACAATATTTTTTCTTTTGATGAAAGAAAAAATATGTCATATGTCATTTTATAATATGTTGTTTAATCTTTAATATTTTGAGATTTTACAGCTATCTTGTTAAATTTCTAATTTAATTCCACTGTGGTCTGAGAACATAATTTATATGATTTCTATTTTTTAAAACATGTTTAGATCTGTTTTATAACCCAAAATGTGGTCTATTTTGGTGAATATTCCACATGAGCTTGAGAAGAATGTATATTCTGCTGTAATTGGGTGAAGTATTCTATAAATGCCAGTTATAAATAATTAATTGATGATACTGTTCATTTTAACAACATCCTCACTGAGTTTCTGCTCGCTGAATCTGTCAAACTACTGATAGAAAGGTGTCTCTTCCTTTTATGACACCAGCCACCCTGCTTCAGCATGACCTGCATGGTCACTGAGGCCATCTGCAGTGATCCTATTTCCACAGAAGGTCACATTGTTAGGATACAGGGTTAGGACCTTAACATAGCTTTTTTTTTTTTGAGTGGTGGATGGGGGTTACAATTCAACCCACAACAGCATCATTTGCAAGCCATCCCTGCCTAGTGGGTGGTGGGCCATGGAGCCTGGTGTTTAAAAGCAAAGGCCTAGCCCCAGAGAGAGCAGTTTCAAATCCCAGCCTTCTTACCAACCATGAGACCCTGGACTGGTACCCAGCCTCTTCCTCTGCCAAAGTGGGGACAAACATGAGTACCAACCAGGTCACTACAAAAACGAAACAACCTGTAAAGTGCCTAGCATGGTGCATGGTGTAGGGTCCATAGGTGTTTAAATGAACTGTATCAAGTGGCCCAGTGGGGATGAGTGGATGATCAGCTGTTGGATACAGACTCCACTGTGCTGTGAAGACATATCTGCTGAGTCAGCATGCATAGTGATGACAGCCCAAATGCCCCATAATCAGAAGGGTGACTTCAAAATCTATCATCTCATCAAAGGAACTGCTTTCCTTTGATCCCTTTTCCTCTCCATGGAGGAAGTTTTACTTCAAGGCCAAGTAGACTGAAGTGAAACGAAGGCCTGGGATGGGAAGTCAGCAGTGTGTTTCAGGCCAAGGGGCTTAACCACAGCTTCCCTCAGACCCTGCATAATTGTGGCCAGAGTGTGGAATGAGGATAGTGAGGAGTGAGGCTGCTGCAGAAGCAACTGCCAGGCCAACAGCCTCACCTGCCTATTAAGGAGTGTGGACCTTGCTGAATAAACACACGGAGGCTCTGAAAGATATTCAGTAGAGGAACAGAGGAGCAAGACTAGAGGCTGACCCACTAGGAACTGCAGTGATCATTGCAGTGAACACTGTAGGAGGCAGCTGCAGTGACTCTGACCTATGGTGGTGGTAGTGGAGTGAGATTCAGCAAATTCCCTTGCCTAATCCTGGACACCCTGAGGGGCCAGCTGCTCTGTCATGAGAGGGAAGCACCAGCCTGGAATCTGTGGCATGTAATTAGCCCCAGCACAGCCCCCTGCCCCCACAGCAGCCCCCCAGCAAGAATACAGCTCTGTCTGTAGTCCAGTGTGCCTCCTACTCTTCCTGGTAGATGAAAATGGTGGAATAATGTTTCATGAGGTAACACCCCTGAGTTCTGGCTGGTGGCAGAAGGAAGGAGATTCCAGCAGCACAGTGACAATCCTGGTTCTCAGAGGAGGATACGGGGCATCGTATCTTTATCTGCTTCGGTATCTGCCTTTATCACCAGACAGCCAGCGCCTGTGGCTGAGCTGACATCTTTATTCACTTCCCAGGGACATACACACCTCAGTCCTTAAACTCAGGTGTGATGCGTGCATAGCATCTTCATTTTTTCCAGGGTTTAATTTTTGTTTTGAGGACACATAGTCTTGGTTAACTCAGGAGTCTTGTCCTTTTTCCCCGAGAACACACAAGTGTGGCAGGTGAGGCTTTGTAGAGTGTGAGGCGAGGTCAGACCTGGGCCTCAGGGGCTTCTTTGGTCCACTGCAGTCAATATATGACATCCCTGAGAAACCCTAGCCAGCCAGGGCCTGAGACATCAGCTCCGCAGGCTGTGCTAACCCATCCACAGTCCTCTCTGCTTGGATACTGACCTGTTTCCTCCCCTCTCACAAGCCCAGGGATCATTCCATGTTTCCTGATGTAGAACCCAACCCTCCCTCTCCCCAACCCCAGGACTGACTGGATGAGGTCTCTCATGGTTTCCCACCACCATCAGGTGTGCAGGGGTCAGCCCGGAGCTCCCACCCCAGGCTGGTCCACTGGGATCTCAGGAGCTCAGCACATGGCCCCACCCTCCCCCTGGGTAGGTGGAGCAGCCCGGACCTTCTGGCTTTCTGGTAGCCATGTAGTGCCTGGGGCTCTGTCATACCCTCCCCACAGCTCCCTCACTGCAGGGCTGTGAGAGGCCAGCACAGGGCCCCTTCTTAATGACCTGCCAGTGTCTTGAGGGGTCTGCAAGGGAGCCATTATAATGATGACATGTAGGGGGAAGGCAGGACAGTGAGGAGCTGGTGGAGTAATGGATGAGGCCCCAGGGCCCTGAGAGGGGCTGGGTTGGAGCACAGGGGCCAGTGTAGGTGGTGACATCAGAAGAAACAGACATGAAGGAGGAGCTCTGACAGGACAGCTGTTGGTGGCTTGATGGGGTGCAGGCTCTCTGGGGCATTTTCTTGGGGACAGAGCAGCACCTAGAGAAGAAAAGGGGTCACTGGATTTGCGAGGTGAGTCCACTAAGACTCCAGACCCTCAGGTCCCTTAGCTGTAGTTGTCAGGCTCATTGAAGTCCTAGGAAAATTCATTCAGTCACATGTGGGAGGGTGTGGGTTTGTTCCTTTCCATGTCAGGTTTCCTGAGTCTGGGGTCCAGTGCTAGGAAATTTCCACCATTGTCCTGGGAAGTCTCGAGGTCCTTCCGGAGATCCAGAGAGCAGGGGATGTTACTGCGTGAGTGAGAAGTCACCACACAGAGGGATTTTCTCCCTGACTGCGGTCACTGGTCCTTCTCCTGGGCTGGGGCAGGGGGCAGGGAGGACAGGGATGGGCTTGGGGCCTGTGCCCAGCTCACTGTGTCCTAGCACACAGACCTGGGAGGACTCAGCTCCCCAGGCTCTTGCTTCTGAAGCAACACTCACTGCTGCCCCTGGTGCCCTGGTACTCCTCAGCCAGGGATGCCCAGGAACAAACCGGGCTGTCCCTGTTCATTCCAGGGGATTCCTGAGCCCAGACATCTTTCAGGCACCCAAGCTCAGGGACCAGCTGAGCCCCTTGATACTTCCATGGAGGGGCTCCTGGGAGAGGATGGAAATGCCCAGGAAGGAGGAATCACTCCAGAGCACCAGCCAGTCCCACTCTCAGGCAGTCTCCCCGGGCAGCAAGTGGGTGAGGATGCAGCCCCAGCCCAGGTGACTCAGGCTGTAGGAAGGATGTGCTCTGGCTCTGGCCCAGGCACTGCCTTTGACAGTCTCCATCAAGACCTCGGTTTGCTTATCCCTACAGTGTACACAGTGCTGCTGCAGGCAGGCCCTCCAGGTCACTCGCTCTAGAATTCTCTGCTCTGAGGTCACAAAGACACACCCTGAGGGAACAGAGGCAGACATCTGAGATTCTAGAACCCCACACTTGGGTCAGACTCTCATTTTCTGCATTGGCAGAGATGAAGAAGAAAGGCGTCTCTTTTGTTCCTGTTCCCAGACGACGCTCTTCCACTCCTCGTCCTTCTGCCTCTTCCCTCTCACTTGTTACCCTCTCCTCCTGCCCTCTACAGGCCCCCACTTCTGGGCTTTGGCCTGTCCCTTCCTCTGCCCCCCAACCTGACCAAACCAATGCCCCATTTCTCATCATCAGACCTGCTCCCCTCTTGCCACCCCACAAGGCCATCAGCCTCTGTGGGTCCTCTTGGGTCTCTCTTACCCCCTGCCCTGTCAATGCCCCTTCCTCTGCTTCCCTCCCCCTTGCCCAAGTGGTCTCCCACACTGCTAGTCAGTGTCCTCTCCTCCCGAATCCCTCTCCTGGTCCTTTTCTGGGGGGCAGAGGGTTCACCGGCCTTTCCCTACCCTCTGCCAGGTCACCACTTCCCGCCATCTACCCTCCTTTGGGCCGTCCTAAAAACTTCCCCAGGGGCCAGGAGTCCCAGCCACAGGAGACCGCTCAAAGATTCAGGTGTCAGACACCTGCTGTGCACAGGGAGTGGAATACTGTGAGAAGCGGCCACAGGTAATCCTGGTAGATCCCCAGAAATCCAGGGAGACTCCCACCCCTCACCATCTCCACAGTGAGTTCTCAGGCATGTGGGTGTCTAATCCATGTCACCAGGTGGATGCCCCTCTTGGGCATTGGTAGAGGAGCAATGGTGCCCTGTGCCTGGTATATACCCTACTCCCCAAACCAGCCTCCCTGGGAGAGAGTGACTAGGGTCCCTCTGGCAGAACAACGACTCTGGGTTGGAAGTAGGGGGCTATGGCAGTGAGAAGAGAGGTGAAGCCCTGCTGTAAGGTATTGGGACCTGGAAGCTGGGGGAGGTCAGGGACTTCGCTGGGGCAAAGCACCCTATTCACTCTGGTCCTGGACACTCAGAGGCTGCTAAGCTCTGCAGTTGAGCTGGCCCTCAGCTTCACTGGGTCAGGGCCATGTTCCTGCAGCCTCCCTGGGGCTAGCTGTAGGCCTCTGAGGGTGTGGGAGAATGTTGCACCTGGAGGTGAAGGCTGTCTCCAGGGGCCCCTCTGAGGCCTCCATGGACACCCCCGCACCATCCTTCCCTCCCTTCCCTGCAGGGCCCAGAATATCCAGGGCTACTCCCGTTTCCCATCTCTGACACGAGCAAGGAGAGCCCTGACTGGCCAGAACTTGAGGAACTCACATCTCAACTCTTCTGTTCACCCATTTGACCCAAGCAGCATGAGAGTGGATGGTCAGCAATTGACAGTTTTCCCCCGTGGCTCTAAGAAGGTGAGTCTGGGTAGTGCTGACTTAGTGTGGGGAGGGGGACCCCTGGACACTCAGAAACCGCACAGGCTGCCTGCCCCTCAAAGGGGGCCCACCCTGGGCTGGCTGTCCTGACCACAGCCTGCTGTGCTCAGGGTCCAGAATGATGCTCTCTTTTGGCCCCTGTAGCCTCCTCAGTTTTGATCATCATGTTCGGGCCCAGTGAAGTCATGTGCTGAAGACATACCCTGAGACTGGTGCCCCCTTACCAGGAAGCACAGCATTAGCAGGCTAGAGGAGCCAGACCCCTCCTGCCTGTGGCCTCCAGTTTGCAAAAGATCATCAGGTGAATGCAGTCTGCCAGGACCCCAACCTCAGGCTCTGCTTTCTAATGAAAAGAGTGGATGGGGAGCCAGGCGGAGCTTGAGGACCTCCTCCATAAGACCTTCCTGAGTGGTTAGCACCCTTCCCCTATCTGTCCATCTGCTGGAGGGGTGGGTCCTACCATGAGTGGGGCCTCTGAAGGGCACTGGTCCAAGCACAGGCCAAAAGCCAAGTAAGAACTCACTGCCAGAGGCTCCAGTGTTCTCAGGCGCAGCGCAGCAGGATTCGAGAATGGGAGGACTGGATGTGTCTGGGGCTGCCTCCCAGCTGCAGCCCATGTGCTATCTAGTCAGGGGAAGAATCATGGCCTGAATCTGCTTCCAGAAGAATGACCACTTCTCCTATTCCTGCACCTGACCCCCAAATTCCTCCTGCCCATTCTCTCTCTCAACACATACACACACAGCAGTCCTCCAAATCACATTTGGCTCACCTTGGTCCACGTGAGACCACACACTGCTCTGTACACCTGGTTCCTCCCCATTCTTGATGGGGTACATGGACACATTTGGGCCTGTGTTACTGCCAGAGACCCACAGACACTTGTGCTTTGGAGTTGAGAAGCCCTTTGTTCTCCTGCTCAGTGACTTCCAGTCACCACTATGAATGCCTCTGGAGCCAGCAGTACAAGGTCCAGACTCCTGCAGCCTGGGGGAGGGAGCTAGGCAGGTTGAAGGACACATATAGTCCTTTCAGCACCACAGAGGTGGACAGCTTCTATGAACACCTTCCTGGACTGCACCCACCCTTTGGGGTTTGGAAACTCCTCTGGTAAACATCTGGGTCTCCAAATAGCCTCACTCCTGAGGCCCCTGACTTCTGTCCACGACCTGAGGCTCCCCTAGACATCAGTATCTCAGAAAGGATGGAACAAGGACAGGGCTGTGCAATGTCTACACAAGAAACCCAAGATGCAACCCCTTGGGGCCATGGGACAGGAGCCTTGTCCCCTAGAGCTCCTCAGCCCCCAGCCCAGGGGAAAGGAAAGACTAGGTTCTTAGAAGTGCAGCCCAGGTCCTAGGACTGCAGGGCAATGGAGAAACCTGGGGAAGAAGCATGTGGGGAGGGTTCATGGTTGGCTAGTCCCCTTGCTCTCCATCTTGCAAGCTTGCCCTCTCAAGAGATGCATCTGACCTCCATGTGGGGAGGTGGGAGCTATGCTTTATCCAACTTTCCTTCTCAAGTGCCACTTAGGGGCAATGTTTTATGAGCTCTGATGATACACCAGGCCCTTCTGCCAACAATGGAAGCTGTTGTTTAACCAAGACCTGTAAGAGGTGCAGCTGGAGTCAACATTCCCATGAACATGTGATTGGAATTGGAGGCTTTATTTCTTCCCACCCAGAAGGCATCCTGCAATTCCCTGAGGGAAATGAAAGGGAGACAAGGTCATGAGACCTCCTGGAGAGCTCCAGGCTTCCCCAGGGCTGAGGAGGGAGGGTGGGGGTGCCAGGGCCCAGAGCCCCCTGGAGCCCTGCTGCTAGGGGTCTCAGAGGCTTCTGTATTGCCCAGAGCTGGTAGAATGGAGCTTAAAGAGGGCCAGCGATCTCCCCTGACTCTCCTTCTCACTCCAGGCTCTCAGCACCAGTCAGCCTCCCCTTGTCTTTCCTCCAACTGATAGAAAATAGTTGTTAAAACCATTTCACAGAAGCAGGGGCAAAAGGCCAGGGTATGTGGGGTTGACTCATTCATTTTTGGTAACTTGGTTACAGAAAGATAATTTTGATTTTTGTTCTTACTGTGTTTTACAATGAATAAACAGTGTCAAATGGTCTTTTGTAAAGAAAATTGATTCCATCTGAAGCCCATCCTGACAGCTTCACTTTCTCAAGCAGCAGCTCAGAAGGCCCTGGTCTGAGCTTTTCCATGATCCATCCAACCATCAGTATGAGGATGACTAATCAAATTTTAGAGCATTCACACATCTTGCTCTCCTTGGTACATTTTCTCTATTCTATTCGGTGATCCAACATTATCTGTGCTGCATAGTGTACAGATTTTGAGACATTAGCATTAATGTTCCTCTAGATGAGGCCTGTGTCATGTGATTGTTCTTTCTGAATGATCCAGGGCAAGACTTTTTTCAATGGCTTCCATTTTACCCAGATCCACAAAACAGGTAGCTGCTAATTATTATATTTTTATGGAGTGTTAAATCATAAGGCCCAGACTAAAACCAGGGCCATCTTATTCAGAAGAACCAATTTAAACTTTGTTAAATTTGTGTTTAATTTGTTAAGACATGTTTACAATGTGTCAACAAACTTAGGAGAATAGGGAGACAAAAGGAAGACTAGGGCAACATTTTTTGGCAAAGGAGATCCAGCTCAGTTTGGACTCAAGAATCGCCAGTTCTAATCCGTTACATGGAAGCTAAAAGGAATCATCATAAATATTGTCTCCTTGTCACAGAGCCTCCAGCCAGACCACCAATAAGCCCCTGAATTCACCAACACTTATTTTCTGTGTATTTGATTGTAAACATCCTAGTATGTTAGAAGTGGTCTAAATACACCCTTTTGGTCACAAGCCTGAGATGTCCCGTCACCTGCTCTGATGTTGCCCTTTGGTCTCATGAGCGCACCTAAAGCTTCCATTGTCCTGTAAATCAGGTGAGCTTGTGCTATCTTCACAGCTAAGGTGGTGATCCAGGGGCTCACAGGTGTAGGAGAGGAATCCTGGTTGTACACTAAACATGAGGTGAGCTGAATGTTTGCAAAATCAATGACTGAACAAACAAACAAACAAAAACCTCAAAGAAATGAACTTTTCCAGCATATGGCCCACTCACAATGTACTTGGGAGCTCAGAAAAACAACTTAGGGGAGGGGTGTGAAACACTTGAGACAGGTGACCTTTAGGACTTTGTAAAGCTACACTGTGTGTGTGGTCAGGGTAACCTGGCCCAGGCCTGGTGAGTCCAGTCCTCCTGAGAAAACTGAATCAGTGGGGAAATCACTCTTCTTGGACCAGCCCCACCACGGAAAATTTTCAGCCAGTACCTGTTGTCTAGGGTCTTAGTGGCATAGAGACCAAACCTTGGAGCTGGGGACCCCAGTGTCAGAGCCTGAGAGCAGTGAGGGTGAGAATGACCACTCCCTGCACATGAAGGACATTCAGAGGAACACCTGTTTCCACGATGAACAAGAATCAAATCAGATTCTCCATCCCTCAGCTTTAAGCCCCCCAGAAACTTCCAGGAAAAATCAAGGCACCAACCATGGAGCTTATGTGGGGAGGTCCGAGGTAATTTTCCTTATGGCTGGTGGATGATTTTAGTTATGGCTAGTTTTCAGGCTTGGCAGCTGAACAGAAGTCAATAGCATTCATTCAATAATCTAGGTTTTCTCTTATGTTAGCCTCACACCAAGTAAAGCACCACCAAAGTTTGGAAGTGGAGAATTCCACCTGGTGCATCAGGGGAGGCTGCACAGATGAGGGAGCATTTGGGGGGGACCTGCTTTAGAGGATGGATGGCACTGAGATAGAGGAAGACGGGGCAGGGAGGTAAAGGTGTGTCCCACAGGCACATATGGATGGCTGAGCCCGGAAACCAAAGGTGAATGTCCCAGAGTAGAATGGACTTTTGGGATGAAACTAAATATGTAACGTATCCAAAATTTTGTGTCAAAAGTCCACTGGTCAAATTTTAAAAGTCTGAGGTTTTGAAAGAGATCATTATTTCTTGGTCCTGTTAATTGTGAGATTTCTTCCATACTCACTCTGCCGAACATTTGCCAGACTGTTTTCCACTAAGGCCAATGGATGTTTTTCTCTGAGGTAGGAACAGAATGTTCTGGGAGCACCAGGGCTACCCAAGACCATAACATTTATCCCCATTCCCCCAAAGTGTCCCAGTTGGGACAATGTGTTATAACTGTCACTCTAATGATCATGGCTTATTATTTATTTTTATAATTGTAGTAAAATTTACCATATTAACCAGATATATGGTTTGATGACATTAAATATATTCTCATTGTGATACCACTTTACACTGGTCAGAATGGCCATCATAAACAAAGCAACAAACAACAAGTGTTGGAGAGGTTGTGGAGAAAAGGGGACCCGAGTGCACTGTTGGTGGGATTGCAGACTGGTACAACCACTATGGAAAACAGTACGGAATTTTCTCAGAAAACTAAAAATGGATCTGCCTTTTGACCCAGCAATTCCACTGCTGGGATTATATCCTAAGAACCCTGAAACACCAATCCAAAAGAACCTATGCACCCAAATGTTCATAGCAGCACAATTTACAATAGCCAAGTGTTGGAAGCAACCTAGGTGCCCATCAGTAAATGAATGGATGAAAAACTATGGTACATTTACACAATGGAATTCTATGCAGCAGGAAGAAAGAAGGAGCTCCTACCCTTTGCAACAGCATGGATGGAACTGGAAAGCATTATGCTAAGTGAAATATGCCAGGCAGTGAAAGGCAAATACCATATGATCTCACCTTTAACGGGAACCTAAACAACAAAAGAAACAAACAAGCAAACTATAACCAAAGACACTGAAATAGAGAACAGGCTGACAGTGACCAGAGGAGAGAGGGGAGGGGATTTCAGGGGAAAAGGGGTAGGGTTTACAGGAACAAGTATAAAAGACACATGAACAAAAGCTGGGGGGCAGGTGGAAATGGGAGGGAGGTGGGGAGGACTGGGGGGTGGGCTGGGATGGGAGTAAAAGACAGAAAACTGTACTTGAACAACAATTAAAATTTAAAAAATGTCATAGAAAAATACATTCTCATTGTTGTGCCCCCATCACTATCATCCATTTTAGAACTCTCTGCATCTTGCAAAACTGAAACTCTGTACTCACTGGGTATCAATGCCCTACCCCCACCTCCAGCTCCTGGCAACCGACACTCTACTCCCTGTCTTTGTCTACTCCAGGTCTCTCATGTATCTGTGATCAGCCATATAGCATTTGTCTTTTTCTTACTGGCTTTTTTCATTTAGCATAATGTTTTTCAGATTCATTCACATTATAGCATGTGTCAGTTTCCTTCATTTTTAAAGCTGGGTAATATTTTACTGTGCATATGTATAAATTCCATGTTGTTTATCCATTCATCTATAGACAGACACTCAGTTGTTCCCAGCTGTTGGCTATTGTGAACATTTGTTGTGTCTCTGCTTTCAATTCTTTTCAGTTCAGGAAGTGGACTTGCTGGATCATGTGGTAATTCTCTTTTTAATTCTCTGAGGAACTTCCATACTGTCTCTGTTAGTGGCTATACCATTTCACATTCCCATGAGAAGATCATAGGAGTTCCAATTTCTCCACATGCTCTCCAGTACTTGCTTTAAAAAAAATAGTCATCTTCATGGGTGTGAAGTGGAATCTCATTGTGGCTTTGACCACATTTCCCTAATGACTATGCCGTTGAACATCCCTTCAGGTGCTTAATGTCCATCTTTATCTCTTGGGAGAAATATCTACTCAGGTCTTTTGTCTGTTTTTGAATTAGATTGTTTATTTATTTTGCTTTTATTTTCCATTTTAGGAGCTCTCTATGTATTCTGGATATAAATCCCTTATGAAACATGTTATGGATTTTGTTTTACATTATTCTGGAACTTTTGTTCCTTGTAAAATTCAGAGATATATAGAGTCCCCCAAATGGGCTTTTACTTAAATGATTCCATCTGCATAATTGAATTGTATCACTAAAAATTAGATAGCACCTGTCTTTCAGCCTCTCAATGCCAGAGAGTGTCACTCTCTGGGATTTGGGCAGATGGAAGAAAATTCATGGAGCCGGGGGAGGTGATCCATACACACCATAAGCCACGTGTCACACAGCGGGAACTATCACATTCCTTATATACTAAATGCACACAAATCTGGCAGGATGCCAAAACATTGCATAACTCAGTGTGATTCTGTGCATGTGGGCCCACTCAAGGCTATGGGAATACAGTTTACTGGACCCTGTCTCAAGGCTATGGGGAACACTGCTGATCTTAGTTGCCCAGACATCTGGATGAGGGAGTCTGACTGACTCTGTTTACCCTACACCTATAAACTTTTAGGAAAGCAAATATCTCTAACTAGAAATTAAAGCAATGTTACATGTGTTCAAGAAGATTAAAGTTTCTCATAGCTTTATGAACCTTATTTATCAATAAGAGATTTATTTGCATTTGCTGTTAATGTATTTGGAGAGGAGCTGCTATATCTTGTGCTTACAGGAAGTGAAAAATAATAATTCTCTCTTTTATAAAGACAGAAAACATATATTTCTGACCCCATAGTTATGAAGAGGTTTATTTTCTAAGTTGCTTCCTTCTGATTTGGGGGATAAATTTGAATGACTCCACCTGTTCTCATATGTCACTATTTGTGTTAGAAAGCTCAGCGTGCATGTGGGGGTGTAGGACTGATAATTGTTAAACATATGTGACCAGCCCTCTGTTGAGCACTTTATGTCATTTTTTCATTGTGTACTCACAAAATTTGATGATGCTCTATATTTTTTGGAACTCTTCCATTTAGAGGTGACAGAAATCCATCTTGAAATGGCTTAAGCCAAAAAGTGGTTTATGAAACAGCCTCATCTAACCACAAATGCAAGGCTTAGCTAGCTGCAGGCACCAGAGAAGCCAGGGCAACAGACACTATCATCAGGATACAACACTACTCTCCAGCTCTGAGGTCTACATGGTGTTGCTCTGGTTAAGTTCTCCAACAGCCTCTCAAATGATATTAGCAGCTCTAGTCTCATATCTGTATCTCATAAGCCTGTTAGAAAGTAAATTCAGCTCTCAGAGTTACTTCATTGAGTCCTAGGATTGGGTTCAACTAGATCACTGTGGGTCACATGAGCAGCTTTGAGCTAGAAATAGTGGCAAGGAGAATATGGTGCTTGATTGCCCACACCTGCATTCCATTTCCTGATTAGTGCTGAGTACAGAGAAACTCTACCTGAAACACATGGGCTTACTTTAGGGGAAAGGTGGTTTCCTGGGGAAAATCAGGACTTATCAGAAAATGGGGTGGGGGGGGCGGAGTGGGGTATGGTGGGGCGGGGCCGGTGGGTAAGCATAGAGTAGCTGGATAAAATACAGGATTCTTATTTAAATTTTAGTTTCACACAGTTAATGTATTTTTTACTATAAGTATGTCCAAAATATTGCATAAATTTTAGTATAAATATGCCCCATGCAAGATTTGGAATATATTTTCATCAGGAAATTATTCATTATTTATTTGAGATTCAAATTTAAGTGGGTGTCCTCTATTTTTATTTGCTAAGTCTGGCAACCTTAATAAGCAGAAACAGCAAAGGTCCATTATAGAGGTCCTATTATTTACATTTTTTACATGAGAATATTTTAGTTCAGAGAACCTGCATATCAAGTTTAATTGTATAGATTAAATATGTTGACAGGATATAAACCCATGTCTATCTGATTAAAAATACCTTATTTACTCTATTTTCAATCTTCCTCATTTCATGCCTCTTAAAATAAAATGTTCCAAGTGTTCACTGGAAATAAGGACCTAACTGTGGCTTTCAATTTAATAGTGCTCAGCTGGGATAAATCAACATGCCCTCCTGACTCATCAACACTAACTTCAGAAGCATCAGGAGAATTGCAGCTACTAATAATTCAAATAATTCAATTTAGTCAATATTCTTTAAAATATAGATTTTCCCACCAGTTTCCTTCTTAATTCACCTGGCTCATTGAGAGGAATATTGAAAAGTGGACAGAAAGATAATCTGGGAAGGGATGCAGAGAGTAACTTACCTCACACACAGTTGACCAATAAAGAAATACAAGAGAGGTTTGGTAGTGCCTTGAACCAGAGGTTTTATAGCGACAAGGAGAACCGACAACTTGGACTCACTGGAAGGAGCAGGAAGTTAAAAACCTAACAGAAGATTAAAAGAGAACAAAATTCTTGTTACATTGGCTTTAAGTACATAAGGCAAACAGCAGTTTTAGACTTAATGCTATCACACTTTTGTTATCTGCTTTGTTGTCACTTCAAAAAAGAAAAATGCAACTGGCTCCATTTCATTTCCTGATACAGTGTATTTGTAATTTATCACCTCACAAAAATTAGTATACTAAGGATAACTGGACCTTCTCTTTTAATTACCAACCTTTTCACTCTGATCACAAAATTCCCTCTATAGACAAAGTACAAAGAAGTAAGAACATAGATGACAAAAGAGCCAAGAGCATGCCTGCTTACATGAGTTTATTAGCTCATGAGGATGGATTAGCCCCTATCACTCACAGACACATGGTTTTGAAGAAACCAAAACAAGCAGTCAGTTCACACAAAATAAGACATAATAATAAAATCAATAGCTGGATTTAGTCAATGGGTCATTCTGTTCGGTCCATCTCTGTTACCTGAATGATCCAACATGGCCAAGTTGACATAACTAGTAATCATGACAACAACACTTATTTAACACTTTCAATGATGAAGACTATAAATACTCGTATTAGCTTATTTAAAATTTACAACAATCACATCAGGTAGATTTTATCTTCATATTTTGCATTACAGGAGACTATAGTTGCAAGGTAAGTAATTGAGCTTACTCAGTGACAGAGCTGGATTTTAATACAAATCTATTCTGTTTCAAAATCCATGCCATTAGCCACTGCATCATACCGCCTCTGTAGGCTGCAAAATAAACATAAAACCAAGGTTAGAAAAAAACTTTAAAAAGTCTTAAAATTTTTTGAAAGCATTTGTATTCGTACATTGGCTACTCATTAAAATAACTGAAGCAGATGGCCTGTAAGATTTCTATCAGGAAAATAATCACCTAGGGCCTAACACCACCTCAGGATACCGGTCAGACTCTCAGCGGCACTCTGGTGCCCATGGCTCCTCTGGGGGCCTGACCTAGGACTTCCTTCCATGGTCAGCTCCTGAAGGTCCCCACCAAATTCCCCTGGCCTGGAGTGCGCATTGCGGCTCTCATGTGGAAAATTTTGTGTGACTCTGTGGTTGGGCCCCTGGGAAGAGGAGGTAAGACACTCATCAAACACCACATCCTGGGCCCTGGATTTTCAGTTGCTGCTCCTCTCTGAAACATTTCTTTTTAGTTCTAGTCCATGATGATCCAGCAACCAGCCAATTTAAATAAACTACTATTCTTCAGGATATAATAATTAAGGAACTATCCAGGCATATTTTTTGTGGTAAAAGCTGTATAGGGGCTGGTATTCATTTTTTTGATGCCCCACAATTCCCAATGTGTGAATAGCACCACCACTTAGCTGGTCAGTCCACCCATCCTGATGGGTTAATCAGGTAACCAATTACCTATGGCTGTGGGACTTACGGGTTGTTAGAGTAAAAAAACAAACTAACTGAGTCATCTGACTGAGGACTCACCATATTTAACTCTGTGACTGATCACCTTTGTGCATGGTGCTACCACTCAGATTAGCTGTGAGCATTTTAATAAGGACAATAAGGAGGTATCCTTTAGGTAAATATCACCTAGAGGGTTGAATCTAATATTTAACCCAGAGGGATGAATCTAATACTTGGAATCTCCAATTCCAAATGATGAACCCAGAAAATTGCATAAGGAGAAACGGTTTTTCATACCTCAAATAGTACTTTACACGTTGATGTCATTTTATGTACATACAGAGCCAACCTTGGCCCCATGGACCATGGAAGAAGTAACTGATTCCAGAGACCCCTGTTATAATATTGACTACTGCTAAAGCGCAAGATTTTGGTATAGAAAGCCATTTAATATCTTCAAGACTGCTTATTAAGTTGTAGATACTTTCTAGAGCCTTGTCCAGATTGCCATGCTTTTGTGATTCTATAAAATCTAGTCAAAGAGCAATCTCTGTACTGGGAAGCAAATGAGTACTTACTTGTCTTAATCAGTCCCAGCTCCTGCACCAGAATACGATGGCTGGAAGGGTGAGAACCAATTCCTGGTTTGCAGAAGGCTGCTGTCTTCTACTGAACGACCTTGAGGAGGGCCGGGATGGGAAATTTGTGTCTCTTCTTTTTCTGAAGACATTGCTCCTATTTTGAGGGCCCTAATTATCTCCTGAAGGCCTCACCTCCAAAACCTTCACATTGCATATTAGGGCTTAATTTTTTTTTTGGGGGGGGGGTCACAAACATTAAATCTATAACAGTATTTTTTGTCTCAACATCACTATCATTATACTCATTAAAAGTATTAAAGGAAAGTTTTTATTAAGTGTCTGCTTATGTTTCTCACCAATAAGAATTCCACAGAGAGGGAACTCTCCTGGGTAATTCTTAAACAGACAATGCTAATACATGCTCTAATCTTTCAAACAACTCCTCTGGCTAAGCACTATTATTTTCCCTTTGCAGGTAAGAAAAGTAAAGCTCAGTGAAATTTTTTCTTATCTGAGGTTAAAAAAAACCTGGTTGGTAAGTCAGCAAGATCTCGCTCCAAACAATCAGATCCTCCTTCTGTTCATTGGCATGAACAGAAAACTAGCTTTCTTTCTGCATTATAGCTAATTGGAGTAAACTGGACAGAGAAATGTAAGGGATGAAGGAATATTATGGCAATCCTCCAATGAAATATAGCAGAATCTTAGGGATTGATTGCTATGTAGCCAGACCTAGGTTCAAATTCTGTTCCTGCATTATTAGCTTTGTGACCTAGGTTATCTACCATGTGTTTCTGATATTTAGACATCTGGGTCCTTGCTGACCCTGAACAGACTGCCTTTCCAAAGTTTAGCCAATTCCTAGAAATAGTAAAGGACTCACCTAAGAATGTACCTTTCATCTGCAAACAAACCAATCCAGAACTCATATCCCCAACAACCTTCTGTATAGGACGCTTACACACCAGGCCACCTATACTCCTGCTCTGATGACCCAGGTCCAGGTGCCAGATAACTAGGAGCAGCCCCTATACCCTAGAACCACCTGAAGTTGTTCTAACTATCCAATACTATACCCCATTACCATGCTCCATCTGTTCCCTGCCCTGGAAGCCACCTCTTGCCCACATTTTCTCTTCTCCTCATCTGCTTTATCAACTCTGCTGCTTCTCTGTGTGGCCTTGCATGATGTGGCGTGGTGTGATGTGTCTCCTCTTGGGAACTATGAGTAACAAACTCTCTTTTCAATTATAGGCATCTTCTGATCTGTTGGCTTCACCATAATTGAATACTGAAATCTATATTTTAAAACATGTCGGGAAATTGATTTAACCTCTCTGAGCCTAATTTTCTTTTCTATAAAATTGCTGATCATAAGTTTCTACATGAGAAAGTGCATGAAACACACAGCACAGGGCCAAGCTTGTGGTAAGAATGCAACAACTGATAATATTGTTGATCTCCCTCATCAGATAATTATTATTATCTCACAGTGTGCTTCTGGAAAACATAGACCAAATCTGATTCACCTCTGTATCTCTGGTGGCTGGCAGAGGGTAGGCATTCAACAAAATGTTTGTCAAATTTCAAGTGTTAGAGCATTTATATTTCTCAGAGTTCTCTATGACTGATGTTAAAAAGCTACTTGAGTGAACCTGCCTTTATCATCAGGGTGCTTTAAGTTATCAGTACCTGTACAGGATGACTGAGCAAAACCTGCATGTCTTGGGTATATGTAATTTAACCTCTTTATTTTCTAGGTAATTATGTGAACATAATAAATATTTACATGTAAAAAAACCCCCAATAATTCTTCCATGTAAAGCTTCCTCAATCCCACCTTCTAAACTATTAAGAAGTTGAAGCTTAAGATGCATTCTTTGAGGAAACAAACCCATTTTCTTTTAAAAATGAAATAAATGTTCTTTCCTCATAACACAGTATCTGCTGGGTACGAATGATTGCCACATTAAGTGGAAACAGCATGCATCCTTTATAAAGAGGAATTTAAAATTACTCTTTACTTTTTTATTCTAATTGTGCACTCCAGAGGCGTATTATAGCCCAGAACCCTGGGGGGTGAAGCGGAGCCACTCTCATGAAGGCTTTGGACTCAAACAACAATTAGTGAGGAATGAGATGATCTAAGTTTCTGTCCCATGTGTGCAGGCTCTGATCTACCTCCAACACGATTTCCCTGTGTGTGCTGGGGAAATGTTACTCTGTGTGCCAAGCAGAAAGGGTTGGTATTAAGAGCAGATGGTATCATGTCTGGGCAATATTTTCTCAAACTAAAATTCTCTATAATAATTCCAAAATTCATAGTAACTGTGAGGGAACAGAATATAAGACAGAAGAAATGTGATTCTGTAAGAATGTCTACCATGAGCAGTGATTCTGACTGACAAGCGCCTTCCGTGGTAATGGCCAGAGTGCCCAGGGATGGCCTCCTCACCTCAGTCTTGCCTCTCTCACCCTCTCTGTGTGTTGATGTAGAATGGTTTAAGAAAGAACTTCAGTTTTCCACTTCCAGGTCATAGAGTCTTCATTCCCTGCCCCCCTTGGTAGTTTGTCTTTTCATTTGCACTGCCACATCTATTAGGAAAATTTGGACCAATATCAAGAACACACGCCTTCTTAATAATCTGTGTTTTTGTGTGCTTACAAACTCACAGATGTTACTTGGCTAAAATTGCTTGGCCTGAAAAAAACCTATAATATTTAAATCCTCATTGATTGTGTGCCTGTGCCAAATTTATTGCACTCATTATCTATAATTCTTATAAAAATTCTCTAGTCTATCCTCTGGTTTCTCTTCAGATTGTATAAATCTTTCGCCTTTTGCAAAAATTCTCTAGGCTAGACATGTGACTGGAAATGGGACCAGCCTGGAGCAGGTCTGCCTAAGGCCCGTTGGTCATGTGTGGGTTCTTGACTTTGTGCAGGAAAGATTTCACAACACAAGTCCAGGTGATTTTGAGAGTACACTTGTTAAAACTGGGGGCAGTGAAACAAGGAAGGGCCTAGAATAGAAGAAGCAACAGGAGAGAGCCTAGGCGGGGTTACTTTGGCTCCCTAGAAATGTTATGGGAAAGAAGTGAGCCAAGGTGGGGTTGCTGTCAACTTACTGGAGAGTCAGAGAAAACGGGGCCTTGAAGACAGGGGTTTAGCCTAGGATGAGCAGCCACTGCCAATTGTTCCCCTAGTTGCAAGGCTTGTGGAGATCCTTAAAATTTAAGAGAAAGAAAATTCAATTTGAATGGGTATGTCCAAAGGAAGGCTGTGCTAGCTTCTGTGACTTTGAGGGGTTTTACCTGCTTTCTAAAGGTGGGGATTTTAGGCAAAGTTTCAGGGGAGATCTCAATACATAATTAGCTTTTCCAGGTGTGCCCTTTCAGGGTCATGGTCTCCATTGCTTGGTCAATGCCAAGGCAGGGGGTCATTAGTCACAGCAGCTGGTCCTGGCATCCCCTGGCTGGTTTTGCTGCTTTTCTGAGCCTGGTGCTGAAATACAGCTGAGGCCTAGAAGGTAAGACCTTCAAGAAGGTCTTAAATGAATGACCAGCAATATACCAGAGGAGGAAAGTCAACCCTGGGGTGAAGTCCAGCACCAGTTTTGCCTGTTGCTAGGCACCTGTGGTTTTCTGCCCTGATTGACCTTCTATATCTGGTTATAAATTGCTCGGCCACTTTGTTCAGCTATCTCAGTTTCCCCTTTCCACTTGCCAGGGAATTTTCCCAGCTTCTTACTGTCCTGCCTCAGACATACTCATTTTACAAATGTGGAAAGTTAAATTGGGCGGCAAACATCATTCAGATATAACTAGTGACATAGGAACTCTACAGTCTATGTATTCTTCTCCTTCCTCTTGTGTTTCACATTACTATGCATTTTCAGTGAATTGCCAGAGTTTTAAAAAGCATTTATTTGATTTTATAATATAGAGATGCATACTATTTCTATTCTTTATCATATTAAAAAAGAAAGGGTAGATTTTTCTGGTTGAGTCACATTTGTCTGCTTCCATAGGATTTCTGAGAAAAGTTGTTCTTTTAGTCCTTGTCCAGCTTTGAAACTAGATGTCTGACTCTATGCTTTTCCTTTTCCTGTGCAAACATTTCTACTCAACTGGTGAGGAGTCCCAGGCACCACCAGATGCCCTCCTGATGTGAAGTTCCCCAAAGCTGAGCTAGAATGGCAGATGTTACTGATTTCATGACAACTGGGATTAGGGGGCCTTTGCACTGGGCATTGAATTTGGAATTGAGCATTCTTTCATTCATCAAGCATAACTGGGCTATTGATAATACCTGGGGCCCAGGCTTTCAATTAGTGGATGTTTGGATGTTTGTTCTGTCATGCTAAGGTGATTCTTCAGCTTAGCATATAAAACAGTAAGAATTATCAAACAGAAAGTTGCTTTAATGCCAGCAAAACAAGCACTGGGATACAAGCTAAATCTGAAAAGTTTAATAATGAGTGTTATCCACTAAAGACTCATCAGAGGGATACACTGAAATTTGAGGGGGGAGAGAGGTCCACCATCCAGGAACGAGTTAAAGGGCAGCCAGCATCCAGGGAACTCCCTTTATCAGCACCCCACATTAACCAACCACCGTTGTGGCTGTATTTGTTGCCCTTTCTTAGAGCAGAGGATTATTTTTGTTTTTTCCCCCCAGCCTTATCATAAACAGTTAATGTTGAGGCATTGGAAACCTCAGAACTAATGTCCCTCTATAGCCTCTGCTATTTAGTTGTGACAGCAGGCTCTGCCATACTGTATGTGCCTTTCAGATTAACAGGAGGGTTTTACTTGTTCAGGACCTGGCTCCCATCATTGTTCTGATATTTTTGTTGCTATTGGGAAACATTCTTTAAAAAGATTGGTGTGGGAAAGAGAAAATGGAAATGCAGCAGATTACAGAAGAGGAGGGGCAGTTTGTGCAATGCAGCTTTGCTGGGGTTAGAATTGTGATAGGCAGTTAGATAGACATGAGCAGACAAAGACGATGGGCCAGGTACAGAAGGTCACTGGGGTAGAAAGCCCCAGGTGCCTAGCAACAGGGAAAACTGGGAAAACAAGGACTTCATCCCCAGGATAACCTTTCCTCCGCTAGTATATCACTGGCCATTCAGTTTGGTTCCCCTAACCTTTTCCCTCTAGAGATAACATCTAGGCCTCAGTTTAATTTCAGCTCCAGGCCCAGAAAAGCAGCAAAACCAGACATGTGATGCCATGGCAGATATCAGGACCAAGTGCAGGGGCTAATGACCCCCTACCCTGGTGCCCACCAATCAGTAGAGACCATGGCCTTGAAAGGACATACTTGGAAAGCTGATGGATATTCTATTGAGATCCTCCCCCTGGGACTTCTAAAATCTCCACCCTTAAAAGCCCTAAGGACAGAGGATGCAGCTCACTCTTTCCCTCCTGGGAGCACCCCCTGCACTTTTCCCCACCTCTCTTCCCCCACGTGTATTGCCATTACCTTCCTCTCTCCTAAACTCCAAAGGCCCTTCTTATGTCTCTATCACTTGTTTCCTGAACCCATTTCTTCTACAGCTCACTTCTCCTACCTCTGTGACTTTCTAAGTAAGCTTGCTCTTACAGTTTGAGTCTTGGCTCTGAATTCCTTCCTAGCCAGAACTCAATTACTGAAGTTGCTAAACACAGATCCAGTGTGACCCCACCTGTCTAACACCTGGTGCTGCTGTTCTCACCACCACCAACAGAATAGAGGGAAGCCAAAGTTACCCAGGCACATTTCTTGTTGGATATGAGTGGTATCAAAATGCCATAAACATAGAATATCTCTTTATTTCATTCTTTGATTTTGTTTGTTAGAGTTTTATAATTTTTCTTACATAGATCTTATACATATTTTGTTAGATTTATGTCTAAGTATTTCAATTTTGGGTGGGCTAGTGTAAATGGTATTGTGCCTTTAATTTCAAATTCCACTTGTTCATTGTCAGTTGGTAGGAAAACAATTGACTTTTGTACATTATCTTTGAATCTTGCAATCTTGGTGTGATTGCTTATTGGTTCTGGAAGTTTTTGGTCAGTTCTTTCAGATTTTCTCCTTAGATGGTTATGATATCCATAAATAAGGACAGTTTTATTTTTTCCTTCCCAATTTGTATATCTCTTATTTTCCTTTCTTGTCTTACTGTATTTGTCTATCACTTCTAGGACAATGTTGAAAGGATTGGTGAGAAGGGACATCCTTGTCTTATTCCTGACCTTAGTGGGAAGCTTTTAGCTTATCACCATTAAATATGATGTTAGCTATAGATTTTTGAAAATGTTCTTTATCAAATTGATGAAGTTTCCATTTATTCCAAGTTTGCTGAGAGTTTTGATCATTAATGAGTGTGAAATGCTTTTTCGTCATCTATTGAATTGATATGCAATATTATTAATTGGCCTCTATATATTGTATACTTTGTAATTAATATGTTTATAGCTAATCTGTCTCTGACTGATTTTCTCTCCCCCAAGGGAAAGTTAACTTTTACTTCTGTCACATGGTTAGGCTAAGCAAATTAACGAGCTAATGTGAAGTTGGACTTCTGTAAAAACTGCCTATTTCCACTTACTTTTAAGTATGTTGCTCTCAGGGCCTTCTAGTGTGTGGCCCTTTGGTATTGGTTGCAACTAGAAATCTGGAATATTTACCAAGGCTCTTTCTCCCTGATGTTTTCTGATATCTAATTTTTATTCATTGCTGTGAAATAGCCCAAAATCCTTCTAAATATCTCTACTTTTGCCCACATTCTCAGTCTCTGTGCCATAACTTTCAATTAGCAAAGTCTGAAGTGGAAATATGGCACAAATATAGGCCTCACCTCTTTGGAATTCCTTTTACTCTATGTCAGGGGTGTCAATCTCATTTTCACCAGGGGCCACATCAGCCTCAAGGTTGCCTTCAAAAGGCCAAATGTAATTTCAACTCCTTAACAGTTAAGGAGTAGTTACATTTATATAGTCCTAAAATTATTTTGGCCTGTTGAAGGCTACCACAAAGCTGATGTGGCCCCAGATGAAAATGAGTTTGACACCCTTGCTCTACACTTTTAGCTCGGCACTCAAGTTTTTGCTTTATTTCCAGTGAATTTAAATATAATATATATTTAATAATATATCTATTTTGTCTATTTTCTTTTATTTTTAAAGTATATTTTATTGATCATGCTATTACAGTTGTTTCTATTTTCTCTCCCCTTCATCCCCCTCCACCCTGCAGCTCCCCCATCCTTCAGCAATCCCCCCTTAGTTCATGTCCATGGGTTGTACATGTAAGTTCTTTGCCTTCTTTATTTCCTGTACTCTTCTTAACCTTTCCATCTATTTTATGCCTACCAATTATGCTTCTTATTCCTTGTACCTTTCCCCTCATTCTCCCCCTCCCCACTGATAACCCTCTGAGTGATCTCCATTTCTGTGATTCTCTTCCTGTTCTAGTTGTTTGCTTTGTTTTGTTTTTGGTTTTTAGGATCGATTATTGATAGTTGTGAATTTGTTGTCATCTTACTGTTCATAGTTTTTGATCTTATATTTCTTAGGTAAATCCCTTTAACAATTCATGTAATAAAGGCTTGGTAATGATGAACTTCTTTTAACTTTACCTTATCTGGACAAATAATAGAGGAAAACTTCCCCAATCTGGTGAAGGAAAAACATTTCCAGGAAGTCCAGAGAGTCCCAAAGAAATTGGACCCAAGGAGAAACATATCAAGGCACATCATCATTAAGTTACCCAAGATTAAAGATAGACAATCTTAAAAGCAGCAAGAGGAAAGGAGAGAGCTACATACAAAAGAGTGTCCATAAGACTATTAGCTGATTTCTCATTTTTCTTGTTAATTACTGAAGGAGGGTTGATCTCAATTGTTTGTCCACCAATGACGGAATGGGAATTTTTGTTTTCTATGCTCTTGAATCACATTTTAGCTGGGTCACATTTTCTGGACTTTGTTTTTTCCTCAGAACTTTGAAGTCATTGCCTGCTGGGGTCTGCTCTGTGTGGTTTCAGAGATTGCAGCCCCGAGAGAGCAGGCTCTGAAAGGGGCTAGTAAATCCCCCTGGAAAACTAGGTAAAACTGCAGGTGGCAAGAATGGCTCAACTCTAACACTGTGGGTTCCTGTGGGAATCAGGCCTGAAATATATATTTTATCCTTTGAAGATTCGTCTGCTTTGTTTTGTATAACCCTGGTGATACAAACTGGATGTTTAAGTTCAAGACATAAGGAGTAAACTCCTTTATCATGAAATATGTCTTAAAGACCCTCTGGCATCAGCATAACTGATAGACCCTGACCTATGACAGATCCCTTTGTTCCTTCAATTGTTATCTATAGATAATACCTGCTTTTGTATGACTATAGGCTTTTTGACATTGATTGATGAACTATGCATGCACATTGCATACACCTACACATACCATTCCCAATAAAAGCCATTTGGAAGAAATGCTTGGGGTATTATCCACTAGAGGGAATAGCCACCCCCTTTCCTGCCAGAATAGCAAGATTGTGTTCGGAATGACTTATTTCTCATCTGTGGTGGACAGGAGGATTCTGTGGGCTGGAGTTTTTCCCACAACTTCCATTGTCTCTGATGTTGAATAATGCTTAGAGAATTGTCAATCTCATCTCGACAATGATTTAAGTCTTCTGCCTTGGTACATAAAAATAAACTTTATATGTTCCTGATCTCTTACAGAGGTATGAGGTAAACTGGGGTATGTTTTTGTAAAAACCTTTTAGGTCAAAATTTTCTTAAAAAGAACACCCAGAGATTCCACTTCTGGGAATTTATCTGAAGAAACCTGAAATACTAATTCTAAAGAATATAAAAGCACCCCTATGTTTACTGCAGCATTATTTACAATCACCAAGATATGGAAGCAGCACATGTGTCCATCAGTAGATGAGTGGATAAAACAACTATGGGACATTTACACAATAGAATACTTCTCAGCCATAAAAAAGCAGAAGAAAATTTTACTCTTCATGACAGCTGGATGGACCCGGAGAACATTATGCTAAGTGAAAGACAAATAACATATGATTTCATTCATATGTGGAATCTAATGAGCAAACTGAACTAACAAGCAAAATAGAAACAGACTCATAGATAAAGAGAGGCTGGCAACTCTGGTAGGGGTGAGGGGCGAGAGGTGGAGAGATTGAGCAAAAAGGAGAAAGGACTCATGGACATGGATACCAGTGTGGGGATTGCAGTGCGGAGGGAATTGAAGGGTGATAAATGGTAATGAAAAAAATGCAATAAAAAGTTAAAATGAATAAATATGTTAAAATGAAAACATCTTTATTATCACAGGTTAGCAAAATAGCCTTTAAATATACATGTATGGTAAACAATGATCTTTTGATAAGAACATTTATTTTTTGTAATATTTAGAAATTAGAAATTTTTTGGGTTATATTTTAAATGTTTCTTTTCTAAAATTTTATTTTTAGTGTTCTCTACCCATTAACATTGTGGTGTATTGTCTGTTGAATTTCTCTTTTACTATATTTTTTTCTGTATTTACTGTGTTTATATCATGTTTTAATCTATCAGTAATTTGAAAAACAGAAATGTTTATTCTAGTATTTTCTCTTTTTAACTTACTTAATTCCATAATAATGTTTTTTGGTTTCTAGGTAACATTGTAGTTCCCTTTTTATATACACTTTTGTAATTTACTATGCTGTTTTTGAGTTCTTGTTGCCATAAGATTTTATAATATGAAACAATTGATAGAATTTACTTCTAATTCTTGAATTATAGTTTCATCTATCATGGCTTTTCTGCTGGTTGCTTGCATGGTGCATTTGTTAAGGTAATGCTGGTTGTCATAATAATTTTTAATTTGTAATGTTTCACAAGTGAAGTAAACTTATCTCATATATAGATATTCCTGAGAGTGGCAGCTTTCTGCCAAGTTTATTTTCTAAGAATCCAGGCTTTATCTTGTGGCTCTACCATTTTCTTTTTCTTTTTTTGTTTTTCTGCATAATCAATTATATATATATAAAGTTATATATATGCTTTTTCAGGTACATTTGTATACATTTTCATCCTACCATGCTGCCCCCCACCCCACTCATCTGTGCCTCCCACCCATGAACCACCCTCTTTGGCTTTGTTCATGTGTCCTTTATATATATTCCTTGATGGTTCCTTCCCCTATTATCCCCCATTATCCCTCTTCCCCTTTCTCTCTGGTTACTGTCAGTTTGTTCTTTATTTCAGTGTCTCTGGTTGTGTTTTGCTTGCTTGTTTGTTTTGTTGATTAGGTTCCACTTATAGGTGAGATCATATGGTATTTCTCTTTCACTGCCTGAGTTATTTCACTTAGCATAATGCTTTCCAGTTCCATCCATGCTGTAGTGAAGGGTAGGAGCTCCTTTTTTCTTTCTGCTGCATAGTATTCCATCATGTAATTGCATCATAGTTTTTTGATCCATTCATTTACTGATGGACACTTATGTTGATTCCAGTACTTGGTTATTGTAAATTGTGCTGCTATGAACATTGGTGTGTATTCTACTCTGTAGCACACTGGATAGTACATTGGACTTCTACCATTTTCAACACATAGCTTTCAGAGTCAAAATATTTGTCTGTATCAAGTTAATAAAAGGCAAACAACCACATTGTATTTCATGTGGAATGTGGATATTTTTGATGGGCCATTTCTTTCTTCCTTTCCTCCCTCTCCTTCCTTTCTTATTTTATCCTTCATTTCCTTCCTTCCCTTCCTTCCTTCCTTCCTTCCTTCCTTCCTTCCTTCCTTCCTTCCTTCCTTCCTTCCTTCCTTCCTTGCTTCCTTCCTTCCTATTGGCTTAATTGCTATGATTGCTTTATTTTCTATTTTGTTTCTTTTTGGGAGTCTCAATGTACACAATTTTATTTGACATGATAAATTTTGGTTAACTTTAAGACTCTCTCCTGAGAAGTATATTTTTGCTTTTTTGTTGTTGTTGCTGTTCTTTTTCACCATGAGTTGTAGTGAGAACTGGATACTTTGTATTAACTCTATTTTCTACAGCCTGGGGATTGGCAAAGAAATAGATAAAACTCCGCTGAGTTGGTGTGTTTTCTTAGCTAGAATAGTTCAAATCTATTTTCTCTCCTGAGACTTTTATAATGGGAATAATGAAGTAATAGCATTTATTCCCCCTTGCTGTGGCTAAGGTGAGCTTATTACAGCATTTCAAGAGGAAGAGGTCAGAGGTGTCACAGGTGGGCACAGGCAACCAGGTTCTTGGTGATTAGGACAAAGAACTGAACTGAACACCCAGAGTTTATAGAAGAGAACATGGAAACAGGCCAATTCCAAGCAGAGACTGACCTCTTGGGCTGGAAGGTTTCTTTTCTTATAGGGTGGATTCTTCCTGGCTAGTTTTGGTGGGCTTTTACTATGCATGTACAAGTAATCATATTACTTTAAAGCTACTGTGCATGTGGTCTCCCATGATTTTCCCTGACTGGCCACCAGGGAAGGGGGTCCCACAATGTTACTGAATGGATCCCCCCTTCTCCTGGAGTCCCCCTGTATTAGGTTTGCCTTGCCCATGACCAGAGAATTATAGCTCTCCATGGTAGAGATTGGTGAAAAGGAAAGGAATTATTTATTCAAGTTATAAAGATTTAAGAGTAATGACTTAATGTCTTCATTAAAATCCCAAAGTCCCTCAAAACACCTATAAACACAGTCTTTCCTTCCCTCTTTGCCCAGTCTGGGGTATCGTATCTCAGGAAAAGAAATAGAAGTCCATGGTTCAGGTAGCCCTGGCTCTTCCCAGTAATCCGTGCTTGGCTGGTAGGCCTCCCTCAGTTCCTGGCACCACCAGCTGTGGCACCAGGATCTCCAGTTCTTAATCCAAACCAGAGTGGCACCTATTCATGGCCCATCAGCAAGAATCCTTTCACGCCTCTCCTTCCTGAAGTGTCTCTGCTGCATTCTTTCAAACTGCTAAGAAAGAGCTCTGCATTGATGCTAACTCTTGCTTTCCATCTTCCTAAGCTGTGTGGCAAAGGGAGACCCAAAGCTGTGTTGTTGTTCCCTGCCAGAGCCATGTGGCGATTCTCTGCTAAAGCTGTGTGGCAATTCTTATCATGCTGCTGTGCCTGGATTTAAATCCCAGCACTAATCTTCCTCTGCAGTCCCATTTCCAACTCCTACCACAAGCTGCTACACTTGCCAGCACTCCCATATTTTCCAGCTTTTCTGGGCTGCCATAGTAAGTCTGGGAAGGCATGGCCCCATGGCATGGAACCAAACATCTCAAAGCTCTTATGCAGGCTCTACAAGCAGGAGGAGTTGCCTCCCAGTTACATCTTAGGTGGAAGTCACTCCAATCCCCCTGGCTCAAAGCACAGCCACAGCTATTTAACATATCTATGAAACCAGTTAAGGGTTATAGATATGTTAAACAACCGTGCTAGAGGTTATCTGCAAAACTGTTGCTATGCAAAACAACTCAATGGCCCTGCTCCATGCATGGCATTCCCTCCCTCCCCCACTTGTGGGGGTGAGGACATCCCATATTTTTAATATTTCCTGAATACCCTGAGTTCTGGACCCCATTACAAATCCTTCTTTTGGGCCCCTCCTGGCTGCACCCTCTTACAGAGGGATTAGTTTTCCCAGAGTCATTGCACTTAATCAGCTGGGGAAGGGTGGAAGACACTACTCCTTTGGCAACACACATTAAACTCTAGCCCATATTTCTGTCTTCATTAGATAGCTCTCAAACCCTTACATCTCTCCAAGAAGGTCAGTTCCCTGCTTCATTTTTTTTCAATTTCCTGTTATAGGGATTTACAGTATTCTTTACAGTATTCTTCCATCACAACCCAGAATTAAAGTGTTCTCAATTATTAAAGTTATTTTGTTACTATACAGTCACATGAAGCAAAATAAACATCACCTATGTTCCCTGAATAAACAGGGCAGCAAATAATAGGTTCCTGAAGATAACAAACTACCTTACTTTAAAAATAAATGAATAAATGATCTACCTAAATGATCTACATCCCTAAAATAGGAAAAATGATTTCTAAACTGTATACCTTCTAGTTGTGTTACAGGGTGCAGCCAAGGGGGGGGGACCCCAAATAGGCATTTGAAATGGGGTCCAGAACTCAGGGTGTCTAGGAGATTTTAATATGTCTTCACCCCCATTCCCCAGGTGTGGGTTGGGGAAAGGGACAAATGGAGCAGGGCCTTTGAGAGCTGTCTCTCATAGCAACAGCCTTGTAGCTAACCTCTGGTGTGGTCATTTAACATATCTATAGCCTTTGGCTGGTCACTTAGATATGTTAAATAGCTGCGGCCATGCTCAAGGCCAGGGGGATGGAAAAGGATCTCCATTCCCCAAGATGGGACTGGGGGGCAGGTCCCCTGAGTTACAGCACCTGCATGGGAGCTGGGAGAAGATTGGCTCCATGACATGGGGCGACACCTGCCCAGACCCATGATGGCAGCCCAGTAAAGCTGGAAGGATATGAGTTCTGGCATGTGAAGCCGAGTGTGGGAGGAGTTGGAAATGGGGCTGCAGAGGAAGGCGGGCACAGGGATTTAAAACCCAGAGGCAGCAGCCATTGAGAAGGAGAGCCATGCTGCTTTAGGAAGGAGAACCATGCGCAGCCCTGAAAGGGGGAACCATGCAGCAGCCCTGAGAGAGAGGGAGAACCACGTGGCCTGGACAGAGTGGGGACTGTCCCTTCCCATGGCCCTGAGAGAGAGAACCACGTGGCCTGGACAGAGTGGGGACTGTCCCTTCCCGCAGCCCTGAGAGAGAGAACCACGTAGCCTGGACAGAGTGGGGACTCTCCCTTCCCATGGCCCTGAGAGAGAGAACCACGTGGCCTGGACATGGCCTGGACAGAGTGGAGGCTCCTGCAGCCCTGAGAGAGGGAGAACCACGCAGCCTGGACAGAGTGGGGACTCTCCCTTCCTGTGGCCCTAGGAGAGAGGACCACGTGCCTTTGCCAGAGTGGGGACCCCTGCAGCTTTAGAAGGGGGAACCACCACCTGGTTTTAGCAGAGATCCCGGCGACTCAGCTGAGGGTGCCGGGAACCCAGGGAGGTCTCCCAGTTGAGATGGAGTACTAACTGGGAAGAACCAGAGGACTGCCTGAGCCATGGACTTCTATTTCCTTTCCTGAGATACGGTACTCTGGGCTGGGCAAAGGGGGAAGGAAGGAAGGACTGTGTGTGTTTGTGGGTGTTTTAAGGGACTTGAGGATTTTTGATAAAGACATTAGGTCACTACTTGAAGTTTGTATAGCATTAAATAAACATTTCCTTTCCTTTTCACAAATCTCTGGCATTGAGAGACGTCTTTCCTAGGGCGGCGCACATAACAGACCCGGGGCCTTCTTTCAATAATAGCATATCGTCCCAGGCCCCCCTTGTTGTGTTCTGTAACAGTTGGATATTTTAGTTATTTCTTTTGGTCAAAGTCATGTACAAAACTCAGGTCTTCCCTAATGAAAAGATTGCCTTGAATTAACTGAATCAAACCCTAGGTTAAGTGAGAATATTTTTACCTCAAAACTCTCCTTTTGGCAAGCAAATAATATTTGAAGATAGGACATTTATAGCCTAATTCAATTTATCAATAAAGACAGTTATCATGTTCCCAGATAAAGAATTACATAAACAATGCTACTTCTTGATGACATGAGATGATTAAGCTTAAAAAATGCTTTAATAGTCGTAACTGACAGTGAAAACTCCGATAAAATATCCTAGTAAACCTTTCAGCTCTACAATTTCAGATACAGTGTTTTATACTCTTCAACATTTTATCCCCATGTTTATTACAGTCTCTTGACCAAGGAGCAAATAAATGAAAGGATAAATATAACTATTTTCCTGAAAAAAAGGAGGATAATGTGGTAGATGCTCAAGTTTAGTCAATTCCCAAAATACCACTTCCAAATAGAGGTCCATATCTGAAGGGCACTAAACAAACTATTTTTTTCCAATGAAACTTGAAGTTTTTGAGTTTTCTTAATGAATTGAGGCCATTTAAAAATCCCAAGAGTATGCATCACATTGAAATTCTACCAAGTTCTAAGCAGCCACATTCTTTTTTTCCTTAGCTCAGCTGCTAATTACTGTAAAATTTTGACAAGTAGTTCACACATTCCAAATTCTGTGCTCTGCTCCTCACAGACTCCCCAGACCCTTTGATCATCTCAGCACTGTCAGCTGTGTCAGCACGGAACACAGGAGCACAGCACAGCCAGTGAGGAGTCGCCCAGCGCCCCTTTCTTTCTAGCCTTGAGTGGCAGACAGGGTACAAAGCACAAGCCTGGGTGTCTTTTTCAAACACCTATTGAAGTTTAATGAAAGGGGAAGGTTTCTGTTTACTGAAGAATTAGAGAAACAAAAAAAGTTTGAGACATTTTACTTTCAGAGGAGTCAGGAAATAGCAACTTTGAAACGAAAGGATGTTTAGAGTTTTGAATACATGGTCAGATATCAAATCTCTGCAAAAATTTGTGTAAGATTACCAAGAGGGAGAACAATATGGTGCTTTTCATTCCTCAGCACTTCGTAGTTTATTCATGCAATATTTACAAGTTTGTGAATATTTTTATTCATCTTCAGTAAGCTAATCATAAAAGAGATTGTCCATTCATTCATTCATTCCACAAACTAGTGTAGAATCATTTTATTAGATATAGGCTGGGTATCAGGAAAAGATACACAGTTTGATGTCTACTTCATTCTATACAGTAAAATAAATCATACTAAAATATTTATGTAGCATTCCTTAAAAACATACAAAGTACACAGCTTAAATGTTTATACCTCACCTTTTGAATTGTGGGAGCAGATCAAAATAGCTAAGTAGAAAATAGATTTCAAGTTTTTCCAGGAGAAGACTGGCAGAGGGAAGGTGGAGTATGTGAACTGTGTTTGCTCCCAGCTCTGCTTTTTTGACCTGGGCACACTTGGCCTACATTTCACTCCACATATTTCAATTTCATCATCCTGAAATATGAACAGTAATAGCACTTATGTGGTTTTTGTGAGGATTACAAGTTAAGATACACAAAGAATTTAGTGTGTTGCCTATCTCATTAAAAGTGGTATGTAAGTGGAAGCTATTACTGTTACAGAACAAACAAGGGGGGCCTGGGATGATATACCATTATTGAAAAAAAGCCCCCAGGTCTATCATGTCCGCCGCCAGAGGAAAGATGTCTCTCAATGCCAGAGATTTGTGAAAAGGAAAGGAAATGTTTATTTAATGCTATACAAACTTCAAGTAGTGACCTAATGTCTTCACCAAAATCCCAAAGTCCCTTAAAACACCCACAAACACACACAGTCCTTCCTTCCTTCCCCCTTTGCCCAGCCCAGAGTACCGTATCTCAGGAAAGGAAATAGAAGTCCATGGCTCAGGCAGTCCTCTGGTTCTTCCCAGTTAGTACTCCATCTCAACTGGGAGACCTCCCTGGGTTCCCGGCACCCTCAGCTGAGTCGCCGGGATCTCTGCTAAAACCAGGTGGTGGTTCCCCCTTCTAAAGCTGCGGGGGTCCCCACTCTGGCAAAGGACGTGGTCCTCTCTCCCAGGGCCACTGGAGTCCCCACTCTGCTAAAGCTGCATGGTTCTCCCCTCAATGGCTGCAAGGGGGGAGGGGGTCACCACTCTGCCAAAGCCGCATGCTTCTCCCCCTGCACAATGGCTGCAAGTGGGGGGGGGTCGCCATTTTGCCAAAGCCGAGTGGCGGTTCTCTGCTAAAGCCGCATGGTGAGCCTCTCTCTCAGGGCTGTGGGAGTCTCCACTCTGTCAAGGCTGAGTGGTTTTCTCTCCAATGGCTGTGATCCTCCCTGCACTTCCATAGCTGCATGGTTCTCCCCCTCAATGGCTGCCGCCTCTGGGTTTCAATCCCCATGCCAGTCTTCCTCTGCAGCCCCATTTTCGACTCCTCCCACACTCGGCTTCACATGCCAGAACTCACATCTTTCCAGCTTTACTGGACTGCCATCATGAGTCTGGGAAGGTGTGGCCCCATGTCCTGGAGCCAATCATCTCTGAGCTCCCACGCAGGTGCTGTAACTTGGGGGACCTGCCTCCCAGTCCCATCTTGGGGGGAGGTCCCTGTCCATGCCCCTGGCCTTGAGCATGGCCATAGCTAAGTGACCAGCATATCTAAGTGACCAGTCAAAGGCTATAGATATGTTAAATGACCACACCAGAGGTTAGCTACAAGGCTGTTGCTATGAGAGACAGCTCTCAAAGGCCCTGTTCCATTTGTTCCTTTCCCTAACCCACACCTGGGGAATGGGGGTGAAGACATATTAAAATCTCCTGGACACCTTAAGTTCTGGACCCCATTTCAAATGCCTATTTGGGGTCCCCCCTCTTGGCTGCACCCTATAACATTACTGCTTAAGATATGTCATTTAAATGTTTGGTAAAATTCAGCCATGAAGCCATCTGTTCTTGCCTTTTCCTTGGTAGTTTTTTCATTACTAATTGAATCTGCTTTTTATTGTTAATTGAATCTAATTACTTATTACAGATTTAGTTATATTGTCTATTATTTCTTGCATAAGTTTTGGGAGTTTGTAACTTTTTAGGAGATGTGTCCATTTCATTTGTTACTTAATATATTAACATACAACTCTTCCTAGTATTCTTTTATAATTGTTTGTGATTCTGTAAGATCAGTCATAATGTCTCCTCATTCATTTCTAATTCTAGTAATCTGAGTCTTCTATTCCCTACCCCAAATCCCTTCCTTGGTCAATCTAGCTAGAGGTTTGTGAATTTTGTTGATCTTTTCAAAGAACTGGTGTTTGTATTATCAATTTTTGATATTATTTTGTTCTCTACTTCATTAATAAATACTCTAATCTTCGTATTTACTTCTTTCTGATGCAGACCCCGGTTTGTGGGGTCCGCATCATTATAGATGAAATGAGACATTCACATGGACTACCGAATCTGGTGGAGGAGAAGGGACAGCATGGCTTTTCTCTCAAGGGGAGCAAAAGCCTCTGCCCTTGCTCCAATGAGCTTTTATTGTCTTTCTGGACACATTACAAGAAGGTCCTCATTAACTATGCACAGGCTTGCTTTAGGTGGTTACCTTATACAGAAAACAAAGGAGCCAATGCTTCTAATCACATCACAGAAAAGGGATATTTGCAAATGAAAAGGCAAAAGTAGTTGGACTGGTTACACTCATCCTTGGAAGGTTTAGCATGGATTTTAGGAAGTTGCTTTGCAGTAAATGTCCTGAATTCAGGGTGAGGGAGTTTTAGCAAAAAAACAAGACTCATAGCAGCCTGGGTACATTGCAGGCCTGATTCCCTACAGGAGGACCTATCCGTGGGCGTGGGTCCTGCGCATCTCCAAGAGGGAGCTGGGCCCATGCCACGCACAATAGTCTACTACACTTTCTGCTTGGTTTTGGTTTAGACTTCTCCTTATTATTCAGTTGCTAAAGTGGAAGGTTAAGCTACTGAGATATATCTTATTTTTTAAATATAATTTCTCTCCTAAGGACTGATTTAGTTGCCTCCAATAAGTGTTACTGTAACCAGAAAAGACACTGGCATTTGGGCTGCCTGTCGCTACCAAATCCAATAAACAATGACAGCAATTGAATAATTTATGAGGACTTTATTCAGATGGCTGGTGATCTGAGAAGATGGCAGGTTCACTTTCCTGGCCAGATCTTTTATAAGGGGTGGGAGAGGACAAACAAGGTGCCGTGAGGGCTTTGAAATTCAGGGAGGATGAAGTGAGCAGAAGCTGCAGCATTTCTGTTCTCGGCAGTTAGCTGTTCCCAAGGAGTGGGGGGGCTCACACAAAAGTCCCGGATGCCTCCAACAGGTCCCCAGGTGGTAATCTCTAGCCAGTGCCCCAGGAGGTTGGCTGCTTTTCTCAGGAGCCAGGATGGCCTTTATCTGTAGTTTCTGAAACAAAAGCTTAACATACACATTACTTGTTAGATTTACAGCTTTTTACCTTAAGCTAAAATTTTCCAAGTCTTGAGTCCCCTATCATTACTATGTTGTATCTTCATTTTCATTAGTCGCAATGTATTTTTTTAATTTTTCTTTTTATTATGACCCAATGGTTTTTAGGAATGTGTATTTAATTTCCACATTTTTTATTGTTCCAGATTAATTTCTGTTATTCCTAATGTTTTATACATATTTTACAATAAAAAAATCCAGTAGGCAAGATAGAAATACTGAAAGCTACTCTTAACTGAAAGTGATAGGGGGCTTAAGGCTTGGGAAAATTTAGCTTAAGGTAAATAGTCATAAATCTAGCAAGTAATGTGTATGTTAAGTTTTTGTTTCAGTAACTACAGATAAGGCCTATCTTGGCGCCTAAGAGTAAACAGATGACCTCTTGGAGAAGTCAGTACCAGGAAGAAGCAAGCAACTACCCTTCCCCCTTGGAGGCAACAGTTGAATTTCAAGGGCTTTCGCTGACACCTTGTTTGCCCTCCCCCAACCCCCTTATAAAAGATCTGGCTGGGAAAGAGAGAGGGAGATGGTTTGTTAGGGTATGAACCCGCCATCTTCTCGGATCGCCGGCCATCTGAATAAAGTGCCTATAAAAGATTCAATCACTGTCATTGCTTATTGGATTTGGTAGTGACAGGCAGCCCGAACACCAGTGTCTTTTCCGGTTACAAAAGTAGACAACAAGCCCTGGCTGGCGTAGCTCGGTGGATTGAGCTCGGGCTGGGAACCAAAGTGTCCCAGGTTCGATTCCCAGCCAGGGTACATTCCTGGGTTGCAGGCCATAACCCCCAGCAACCGCACATTGATGTCTCTCTCTCTCTCTCTCTCTCTCTCTCTATCTCTCTCTCCCTTCCTTCCCTCCCTAAAAATAAATAAATAAAATCTTTAAAAAAAAAGTACAAAGTAAAAACAAAACAAAACAAAAAAAAGTAGACAACAGTAATAAAGTATCATGATAAACATAATTATCATAGTAATAAACACATTAAATAAATGGACAATAACTTAAAGCATAAATTATTAGACTAGATAAAAAGTAAGATATAACTTTACAATGTTTACAAGAGGCACTATAAATATAAAGACACTAAATATTTAGGTAACTTTCAATGTCAGAGTCTTGTTAAAAGAAAAGGATGAAAACTATACATTGTGCAAATGAAGCATGAGACAGCCAGTATGACTTCATTAATATTAGACAAATTAGACAGACTTGAAAACAAGGGGTATAACCCTAAAAAAGAGGACCATTTCCTAATTATAAAAGGAAGAATATCCTGTATATAAATGTGTGCACAATTAAAAATAGAATTTCAGAATACATCAAAGAATTAAAGACAGAACTAAAAGGAAAATGGGCATTCCTACAAATGTATTTGGATATTTTAATAGTTCTTACTAATTGGTAGGAAAAAACAATAAATAATTAAGTATACAGAGGATTTGAGTAACATCTGTGTTGTTCTAAGGTTGTTGGCTGAGAAACAGACTCAGAGGCAGGTGTTTGTTCACACTTTTTTTTAAAATTTATTTTTAGAGAGGGAAGGGAGGGAGGGAGGGAGGGAGAGAGAGAGAGAGAAGCATCAATGTGCAGTTGCTGGGGGTTATGGCCTGCAACCCAGGAATGTACCCTGGCTGGGAATTGAACCTGGGACACTTTGGTTCCCAGCCCATGCTCAATCCACTGAGCTATGCCAGCCAGGGCTTTTTTTTTTCACACTTTTTTTAAATTCTCACTCAAGGACATGCTTATTGATTTTTAGAGGGGGGGGGAAGGGAGGGTCTGGTGGGGGAGGGGAGAGAGAGACAGAGAGAGAAAGAATAATGTGAGAGGAACATCAATCAGGTGCCTCTTGTATGTGCCCTGACTAGGGACCAAGACTGCAACCTCAGTATGTACCCTGACTAGGAATTGAACCTGTGACCTTTTGGTTTATGGGAGGACACTCCAAGTGAGTCACACTACTTAGGGCTGTGCACAGAAGTGCACAAAAGTATAATGAAGTATACAAAAGTATAATGAAGAATACTTTTGTAAACTTTAAAGAAGTTAAAAAAACAGAACTGAACTGAGGGACAACATGTATGATGTGAAATTTTTTGCCCAAACCTTTTTAAAAAAGATTTTATTTATTTATTTTTAGGCAGAGGGGAAGGGAGTGAGAAAGAGAGGGAGAGAAACAGAGGGAGAGAAACAATGTGTGGTTGCCTCTCTCATGCCCCCTACTTGGGGACCTGGCCTGCAACTCAGGCATGTGCCCTGACTGGATATTGAACCAGTGATTCTTTGGTTCTTTTGCCCAAACTTTTGAGGGAAATACAAGGATGCACATTATACATGGGTATAATGATTATATACAATGGGTGAAAAAAAATGGGTATATTAATCCTGTGTACACAGTGCACAAAAATGTGAGTGCACTTCACACGTGGAAGTGCACTATACATGGTAAAATATGGTAACTGCTAAAGTACAAAATTATATAAATTGTGGTCTTGGTGTAAAGATAAATATTAATGCCCAGAAATGATCAGTACACACGCAGTCAATAAATATTTGACATGATGCCAACTGTGCACTAAAAACCTGTGTATTTTATTAGATGTAAAATAACTCAATTTAAAAAGAAATTTAATACTTTGCTTTTCAGTTCGTGAAGAACAAAACTACTTAAAGATAAATCCTCATAAATCAGAAATAAAGACAGCAAGATGAAGTCATGGTTTAAAAAGCATTGAATCTATTTAAATATAGAATGAAAATTAAGTGATTATAGAAATTATGGTTGTAGTACAGAATATAAATTTTTAAAATTTGATCATGGACATATTACTATACGTGATGGGGTGAGGATTAGGAATAAAATGTTTAAGCACATTTATTTCACCAGCTTTTATCATATAAATAATATTCTAATTTTTGTAGATAATCCTTTCATACAGATGCCAACAGGATGTTTGTGAATATATGTGTAGAATGTGATTTTTGGTCAAAAAATTTGAAATAGTACCTTTATATATGTGTGTGTACACATACACACATATATGTAAACTAAACATGAAGAGGGGGATACAAGGTTGTATTTAGGTTTATGTATCATGCTCAATTATTTTTCAGTATCAAGCTCAACCACTAAAGGTATGCATTAAAATTTATAAAGATTTTTTTATGAATATAAAAGCTGAATATTTAAATTAAGTAATGATACAAAGGTAGGAAAAATAACCAGAAAACAGAGATATTAACAACAGAGTTACTGGAATATGAGTATATTTAATATTTGAAATAACTCTTGGCACCAGCAGGAACAAAAGGATTTCTGATATCCTGAGCTACATCAGTGTATGTGAACATTCCAAGAGCTTCCAGCAGTATGAGTGAGCTCCAGACTTTCAATCTCTATAGATTTCTGTTACAAGTTACATATTCCCTGAGGGAAAACTCAAATGGGCCCATCTTGGATCAGGATCTAAAGTGGATTAACTGACTACGGCTGTGAAGGTAGGATGGTGATGTTTAACACACCTGAACAGGTGGCACTCACTCCAGTATAGTTCTCAGAGAAGGAAAAATAGTTGTGAGCTGGGAAGACATGCCAAGATGTGCTAATTAAATAAGATGTCTAATTTTCATTTATTTTCATCTTTTACACTCAGAGCATTTGTTATTTCTTTTGTTGAAATTATCTTCTTACATGTATTAGAGAAAGACTGTCTGGATTTGCCTAGTCCCAGGAAAATCATTTCTCTTCAGTTGTTCTAAAGGTGATCACTGTTTTGTTTTGTTTTTTAAAATATTTATTTGAAGAGCCCTGTAGATCAGTTAAATAAGAAACTAAACTAAAAGTGAGGCTTTTCACACTGTCTATTAGTCTTCTAGCATTAAACCAATAACCAGTTCTATGCTTACATTCAATGAACTCGGTTAACCTTCCAAAAATCATTAAATAGGTTATGTGAGATTACCTTTCTAAAAAGTTACATATATGGCAATTGATTAATTTTCTCTCACCTGGATTTATCCAAAAAATTGTTCAGTTGTGTTTATTTGCCAATAATTTTAATTCAATAATTTTATAACATTAAACTAAGTCTTTACAAATTAGGAATAAAGTAAATTCAAACCTTGGTTCTGGTTCTTTAACAACTATATAATTGTCTTAATTTCCTTAACCATTCTGAATCTCATTTGAGTCATATATGCTAGAAAAATAAGGTATTCATATGATTTTTTATATAAAATATATTTTTAAATGTGTTTTTCAATTACAGTTGACAGTTTCAGGCATACAGCATCATGATTAGACATTAATATACCTTATGAAGTGCTAAACTCAGTAAGTCTAGTATCCATCTGACATCATACATAGTTATTAAAATATTATTGACTGTATTCTCTGTGCTGTAGTTAATATCCTCTTGACTATTATTGTAAGTATCGATTTGTGCTTTTTTAAACTTCTATAAGAGTTAATTTGAACTGAACTGACACCATGTGTCAGGGAGCAAGATCTCACATGATCCCTCAATTTTTACTTCTTAGTCCCTTTTAACTTTTTCTCCCATTCCCTCCAACCCCTCCTCTCATCTGGCAACCATCAATTTTCTCTCTATCACTAAATTTGTTTCTGTTTTGTTTGTTCATTTATTTTGTTTTTAAGATTCCACGTATAGCCCTGGATGGTGTGGCTCAGTGGAATGAGTGCTGGCCTTCCAACCCAAGGGTAGTGGGTTCAATTCCCAGTCAGGGCACATATGCCTGGGTTGCAGGCCAGGTCCCCAGTAGTGGGTGTGTGAGAGGCAACCACACATTGATGTTCCTCTCCTCTTTCTCCTTCCTTTCCCCTCTGTCTAAAAATAAATAAATAAAATCTTAAAAAAAAAGATTCCGCATATAAGTGAAATCATACAGTATTTGTCTTTCTCTGCCTGACTTATTTCACTTAGCATAATGCACTTTAGGTCCATCCATGTTGTCCCAAATGGCAATATCTTATTATTTTTTATGGCTAGGTATTATTTCTTAGCCATAATTTTTATTATCTATTCATCTATATCAAACTAGGTTACTTCCATATCTTGATTATAGAATGCTGAAATAAAACACAGGGGTGCATATATCCTTTGGGATTAGCATTTGAGTTTTCTTCATAAATATGGAAAGATAGATATTTTCCAGATAAATATGTAGAAGTGAAATTGCTGAAGCATAAGGTAGTTCTATTTTTAATCTTTTGAGGAACCTCCATGCTGTTTTTTATAGTGGCTGTACCAAGTTGCAATCCCATCAACAGTGCATGAGTGTTCCTTTTTTTCCATGCCATCTGCAGCACTTATTTGTTGACTTCAGGAAGCTAACTATTCTGACAGGTGTGAAGTTTGTTTATATATATGTGTATACACACACACACACACACACATAAATATGCGTATATATATATATACACACACACATATATACACACATATATATAATGTTTTGATTTACATTTCTCAGATAATTAGTGACATTGACCATATTTTTATATGGCTATTGGCCATCTTTATGTTGCCTTTGGAGAAATGTCTATTCAAGTCCTCTGACCAGTTTTTAATCAGATTTTTTGGGGGTTCTAAATTGTATTAGTTCTTATGCATTTTGGATATGAACCCTTTTTAGATATATTATTGGCAAATATCTTTCTTCATTCAGATTTTCTGTTTTTGTTTTTTTGGGTTTTTTTTGTTGTTGTTGATTCCCTTCACTGTTCAGAAACATTTCAGTTGATATATTCCCATTTGTTTATTATTTATTTTGTTTCTCTTGTCTAAGGATGTATTTCCCCCCAAAATCTTGATAAGAGTGATGTCAAAGAATTTAATGCTTATATTTTATTATGGGAATTTAATGGTTTCATGTCTTGCACTTAAGTCTTTATTTTGAGTTTGTTGTATATAGTGTAAAAGAGTGCTCCAGTTTTATTTTTTGCATGTGTCTTTTCAGTTTTCCCAAAACATTTATTGAGGAAAATATCTTAACCCCATTGTACATTCTTGCCTCCTTTGTCATAGATTGTTTGACTATGTGGCTGTGAACCTATTTCTGGGTTCACTACTCTTTTGCACTGATCTATGTGTCTGCTTTTATGCTAGTACCATGCTGTTTTAATTGCTATAGGTTGATAGTATAATTGGATATTAGATAGTGTGGTACCTTCAACACTCTTTTTCTTAAGATTTTTTTAGGCTATTCAAAAAAAAATGTCTATGGTGCTCCCATATACATTTTAGGATTAGTTTTTCCAGTTCTGTGAAAATGTTTTGGTATTTTTTTTTAAGATTTTATTTATTTATTTATTTTTAGAGAGGGAAGGGAGGGAGAAAGAGAAAGAAAGAAACATCAATGTGTGGTTGCTGGGGGCTGTGGCCTGCAACCCAGGCATGTGCCCTGACTGGTAATCGAACCTGCGATGCTTTGGTTTGCAGCCCATGCTCGATCCACTGAGCTACGCCAGCCAGGGCATGTTTTGGTATTTTGATGGGGATTTCATTGAACCTATAAATTGATTTTGGTAGTATAGACATTTTAGTGACATTAATTCTTCCTGAAATGAGTACGTTTAATTTTATATTTAATTTAATTTTATATTTTTTATTTTATTTCTTCAATGTCTTTTTTTTTCCAAGTGCAGGTCTTTTACCCCTTTAATTAAATTTATTCCTAGTTTTTTTTTAAATCAATTGTAGATGAGATTTTTGCAGTACTTTTTCATGACTAATTGGAGATGGGATTTTTAAAAAAATTTCTCTTTCTGATAGTTCATTATTGATATATAAAATTTAATCTATTTATGAATACTAATTTTGTATCCTGCTACATTTCTAACTTCATCTGAGTTCTAAATTTTTTTGTTGTTGAAATTTTTAGTATTTTGTATATATAGTATCTTGTCATCTGAGAATAAGAACAATTTTTCTATTTCATTTTCTATCTGAATGTCTTTTTCTTTTTCTTGTCTAATTTCTGTGGATAGGATGTGCAATACTACATTGAATAAAAGCAGTGAAAGTGGATATCCTTGTCCTGTGCTGATTTTAAGGAAGACACCTTTAGCTTTTCACTGTTGAATATAGTGGATGCTGTGGGTTAGTCATGTGTGGCCTTTATTATGTTGAGGTATGTTTCGTCTATCCTCACTTTAATTACTTTTTATCATAAATGGATGCTGGATTTTAACAAGTGTTTTCCTGCATCTATTGATACAATCATATGATTTAGGTGGAGTATCGCATGAATTAATTTGCAGGTATTGAATCAATCTTTCATCCCAGGATTAAATTTCACTTAATGCTGGTGTATGATGTTATCAATATATTACCGAATTGGATTGCTAATATTTTGTTGAGGATTTTGGTATCTGTGTTCATCAGGGGTATTGGATTTTTTTTTTTTTTTGGTAATGTGTTTGTTTTGTTATTAGTGTAAATGCTGGCTTCATGAAATGATTTTGGGAGCTTCCCTTTCTCTTCAATTTTTTGAAATAGTTTGAGAAGGATAGGTGTTAACTGTTTGAATGTTTGGTAAAATTTCCCCGTGAAGCCATCTGGTCTAGAGCATTTGTTTGTTGGGAGTTTTTTGAATACTGATTCAATTTTGTTAGCGTCCATGTGTTTGTGTGTTTTTCAGTTTTCTTCTTGTATTGATTTAGAGTTTCATACATTGTGATTAGAGAAAATGCTTGATATGATTTCAATCTTCTAAAATTGCTGAGACTTGTTGTGTTCTAACATTTTATTTTACCCAGACAATGTTTCATTGTGTACTTGAAAAGAATGTATATTCTACTGCCTTTGGGTGAATTGTCCTAAGAATATCAATTAAGTATATTTGGCCTAATGTGTCATTTAAGGTCACTGTTTCCTGGTTGACTTTCTGTTTGGATGACCTACCCCTCAATCATACCTGGGTGTTAAAGTCCCATTCTATTTTTGTCTTACTGTGAGTCTCTGTTCATCAATATTTGCTACATATTTAGATCCTCTTACATTGGGTATACAAATGTTTACAAGAGTTATATTGTCTCGTTGAATTGACACTTTATCATTAAGAAATACCCTTATTGTTTCTTCTTACAACTCTTCTTTTAAAGTCTATTTTGTTTGATAATAAGTATTGCTACCCCAGCCTTTTAAAATTTCCATTTGCATGAAATATCTTTTTCCGTATCTTTACTTTTGTATTGTGTGTGTGTCTTTTAATCTCAAGTGGGTATCATATGTGTGGGTCTTGCTTTTTTATCTGTTCAGCCACCCTATGTCTATTAATTGGAGCATTTAATCCATTTACATATAAGGATGTAGTTATTGCCGTGTTAACAATTGTTTTCTGATTTTTTTGTAGTTCTTATCTATTCCTTATTTTCTTGATCTCTTCTCTTCTATATCCATGATTTTCTTTAGTGTTTTCCTTGCATTCCTTTCTCTTTATTTTTGTTGATCTCTTACTAATTTTTGGTTTGTTGTTACCTTGTGCTTCATCTATTCCAAGCCATGTTTATAGCAGTCTGTTTTAAGTTGATGGTCGCTTTAGTTTGAGCACATTCTAAAATCATTACATTCTTTTCTCACCCCTCTACATTTATGTTTTCTCACTACTTTTTACTTTTACGTATGTGTTTGTGTTTATCCCTTAATTTATCATTGTAATTACACGTGATCTTTTGACTTTTGGCTTTTAACCTTTGTACTAGCTTTATATTTGGGTGGTCCACTGCCTTAACTACATTTGCCTCTGTCAGTGAGGTTTGATTTTTTTTTCTCATTCCTATTTTTTATCTTTATAAGGAAGTCCCTTTAACATTTCTAATAATAGTGGTTTAGTGGTAATGAACTATTTTAGTGGTTTTTTTTTTCCCTGGGAAACGCTCTCTCCTTCTATTCTAAATGATAGCCATATGGGTTGGGACAATCTTGTTTGTAGATATTTGACTTCTATCACTTTAACTTTTTGTTTCAATCCTTTTGGTCTTACAAAGCTTTTGTTGAGAAATGTGCTGACAGTCTTGTAGGAGCTCCCTTGTATGCAACTAACTGCTTTTCTTTGCTACTTTTAAGAGTATCTATTTGTCTTTAACCTTTGACATTTTATTTATTTATTTTAAAATTTGATTTAATTTGATTAATTCATTCTTAAAATTGTACTCTTTTTTGTTTTTCAATTACAGTTTATGCTCAATATTATTTTGTATTAGTTTCAGGGATATAGTATAGTGGTTAGGCAATCATACACTTTACAAATTGTTCCCCACAATATTTCAAGTACCCACCTGGCACCATCCATAGTTATTAAACATTATTGACTATATTCCCTATATTCTACTTTACATCCCCATGACCACTTTGTAACTACCAATTTTTACTTTTTTTAAAAATTTTAATCATTGTTCAAGTACAGTTTTCTCCCCCCTACTCCCATTCCAGCCCACCCACCCAACCCTCCCCCCTTCCCCCCCGTTACCCCCCACAATCTAAACAACAAAACAAAACAAAACAAAACAAAAAACTAGTATAATATAACCAAAGACACTGAAATAGGGGATAGTCTGACAGTGACCAGAGGGGAGAGAAGAGGGAATTTCAGGGGGGAATGGGTAGGGTTTACAGGAACAAATTTGGAGGACACATGGATAATTTTTACTTCTTAATCCTTTCACCTGTTTTACTCAGTTCCCCAATGCCCCTCCCCTGTGGCTATCATCAGTCTGTTTTCTGTAACTATGTGTCAGTTTCTATTTTGTTTGTTTTTATGTTATTTAGATTCTATATATAAGTAAAATCACATAATTTTTGTCTTTCTCTCACTGACTTATTTTATTTACCATAATACTCTTTAGATCATCCATGCTGTCACCAATGGTAAGATAGTATTCTTTCTTGTGACTAAGATTCCATTGTATATATGAACTACATGTTTTTTATCTATTAGGCTACTGGTGGGCACTTGGGTTGCTTCCATATCTTGGCTGTTGCAAATGATGCAATGAACATAGGGGTAAATATATTCTTTCAAATTTAATTATGATGTATTTTGAAGTGGACCTCTTTGGGTCCATTTTTTGGGGGGGACTCTGTACTTTCTGTATTGTATGTCTATTTTCTTTGCTGGGTTAGGGAAGTTTTCAGTCATTTTTTTCTTCTACTAGGTTTTCAGTCCCTTGCTGTGTTTTTTTTTCCCCTGCTACCCATATTATGTTGGTTCATTTGATGTTACCCTAGACATCCCTTAAATTATACTCATTAAAAATATTTTCTTTGTGTTCTGATTGGGTGTTTTCTGCTGCTTTGTCTTCCAGATTTCTGATTAAGTCCCTTGTTATATCTAATCTGTTGTTGGTTTCCTCTAATTCATCCTTATTTTCAATTATTATATTTTTCACTTCTTACTGTTTCTTTCATATGTTTTCTATATCCTTTTCTATGTTTTTTCTTTGTTGAATTGCCACGGATTTCACCCATTATTCCATAAGTTCACTGAGTGAGCCAGTGTTTTGAACACTTTCTCTGGTAGATCAGTTGTCTCCATTTTTTTTTCTGGAGTTTTGTTTCATTCTTTCTTTTTGGACATTTTTCTTTGTCTTCTCATTTTTGATGAATCCCTGTGTTTCATTCTATGTATTAGGCAGAGCTTCATCTTGACTGATTGTTCTTATATAGAAGGTATCCTAGGGGGCCCATTGATGCAGCCTCCCTGGTCGCCTAAGCTGGATGCTCCAACAGTGTCCCTCTATGGGTTTTGTGCCCTCCTGTTATATTTGAGCCTTGATTACTGTTGGTACATATGTAGGTGGAGTTGTCCCTCAGGATAACTGGCTGTGATGACTGGCTCTGACTAAAATGGACAAGCTGTTGTCCTGGGGCTGACCCCACAGAGTGATAATCACTTAAGTGGGTCTTTGGTGCCAGCTAAGTTTGGCCTTCAGGTATGCTGTTTGTTAAATTGGTTGTGTGGTACTCTGGTGTGGTCTAAAGACAGCCATGAGGTGTGTTGATTTTAGAGCCTCTTGGGCAGGGTTCAAGTTGAGCTGCCAAGTTGAGCTGCCAGTTGTGCCAGTCTTGGGCATCTTGACTGGAGCTGTAAAGTAACCGCAGCTGGTTACCTCTTGCTCTGGGCCTGAAGGCACTTGGGAGAGTCTATACTGCAAACCAAAGTTGGCTCCTACTTGTGTTGAGTTTGAGACCCATTGGTGATCACCATGATGTGAGATAAGTATTGTTGCCACTTATGCTGGCCTTGTGGATTCTTAGTTTAAGCTATGTTCTAGGTTAGGACTGGCCATCAATTACACCAGGCTTGCAGTTACCTTATGGGAGTTAACAATGCAAGTTGAAATTGGTCACCACTTGTGCTGGTCTTGGGGCAACTTAGCAATAGCTAGAAAGCATGCTAATACTGTTTGCTACTTGTTTGGGGTTTGTGGACCTTTGAAAGACTTGGGTAAAGTATTCATTGGAAGGGGCTGGGTCATAGGAAATCACCAGTATTGAGTGCATGATGCTAGTCTGATTAATGGAGACTCAGAGTTGGTGCCTGTGCAATACTGGATGGGTAGGAGAAGATTCAAGAAAGATACAACAATGGTGTCTGCCAGTGCTCCATCCCCAAGAGTGGGCCTGACCCATACCCCTCCAGCCTTCTCCATGAAGTTAGGCATTTTAGTTCCTCCCCATATGTTCCTGGTGCTTCCAGAGCTGTTGTGCCTGTACTGGAGCTCAGAGTGTAAGTGAACTTTTAGATTGAGCTAGTTTGTGTGCAGATCCTTTCAGACTTGCAGCACCTCAGTCTCTAGAAGCCCTTTTCTTTGTTGAATTTAACTCTTTCTGGTTTTCACAGCCAGATGTTATGGGGACTCCTCTTCTTGGCAGTGAAGTCCTAGGTTGAGGAGCAAGGTATGGGGCTGGGACCCCTCACTCCTCAAGGGTGACCTCTGCAGCTGAGATTTTTAATTGCCAACCCACCGTTTTGGAATCTGTTTTGTGTCTCTGTACCTCCTACCAGTCACTGCATCCTTAGTTATAGGAGTCCTGATCAGCTAGTCTTCAGGTAGTTATCAATAATGGCCGTTCTATAATTTAGTCTATAGTTTTGAAGTAGTTTCAGAAAAGGCCAGTGTAGAGTTTACCTACTCTGCCATCTTGACCAGAAGTATGAAGTATATTGATAATAAAAACACTAGGTAGAATATCACATATAGTGGTTGCTTTATAAATGGTTTCAAATCTTATAAGGAGTTTTTACCATGAACTATGAGAACAGATGAAGAGAGAAGTGCTGATACATTGTTGAACATGATGGATTTTCACTGAATCTTTGCCTAAGAAGAGGGATGGGGAGATGAATAGAGAGACAATTTATTGGTTAATGGTAGAAAATACCACAAAGGCAAGGATAGAAAGTCTTGTAAAAAGCAAAAGAACAAGAAAGAAATCTTAAATAGCTATGTTCAGAAGTCATATGTATCTATAAATGTATGGAATTTGTGGTGTTTTCTATTTAACAATGTGTTCTTTGTTAATTTTATCCATCTTTTATGGTGATAGATAACCTTTTATATTGTGCTTCTATTGTCCCTATGTCAGACATCTCTGATTAAATTTGGCTATAGTATCAACCTTCCAAATCTCAGTGACTTCAACAAAATTTGTTTTTGTTGTGTTGCTTGTCCATCATGGATTAAATGCAATTTATCTTTATTCTGGGACACAGGATGAAGGAACAACCTTATTTGGGGTATTTCCAGTCTCATGGCAGAAGAAAAAGGAAATAGTGAAAGAAAAACACTGTGGCTCTAAAAGTTTCTACTCATCAGTGGCACACATGATTTCTGCTCATAATTTATTGGTCAAAACTAGTTATGCTTAAGACTGAAATTAATAAATTTGAGTGTATAATCTTCATGCAAGAAAGGGTAGAGATTATTTTGTATCATAATATAACATAGGCTCCTTCCCTTGTTTTGAAAATAATCTTACAGATTAAATAAGTACTAAAATATTACTAAGAAAATAAATTCATATTTTAATCTGATTTTAGTGGTACATCCCAGTATTTTCTTATTGTCAAGTATAATGTAAACAAATTAAGAACTCCCTCAAGTTTCTAGCTTATGCATCCAGATATATAAAGGCTTAAAAGTTGCCATTATTATGCTATCAAAATATTATCTTTAGCTTACATGGACGGATTCCGTGTATCTTACATACATGGATTCATATGCTACCAATATTTGAATAACTACTGAAACCTAATTCTTAGGAGAAATTCTAAAGTCTAAAATATGTAAGAATTAGGTAAAGAATTAACTTTTAAAGGCAACTAAGAGAAGTAGGCTTGTCAGTTCAGCAAGATCACTGCTGACATCTACTGGATGGAAAATTAAGCCAAAATGAATTAGCTTGGAGAGCTGTTCTGATTGACATGTGCTACATTCAGAAAGAGTTTGCAGAACTGCCTATTAATTTCTTTTTGGCCATCCAATTATACTTGAAAGTCATTGTTTTATGTTGTTATGGTGATAGCTATGGCAGACTATTTAATAGTAACGTTTTATTGAAAAATTTGACTAATCCCTCTCTCAGTATATAAGCATCTACCATATGCCAAGTGTTGTGATATGATAGGAAATGAAATCTTACAGCTTCCAATATTAAGGTTATTTATTGTACCCCAAACTATATTAACTGCTTATATGTAAGTTTCACCTTATCTTATTGTCAGGAATTCTGAAGGTTCTGATATTTTTTGCTTTTCTTGCAAGCTAACAAGTTAGTCTGCCAGTTTCACTGATGCTGGTAGATTACCTGAGACTCCTAGTTCAATCAGAAAAGAAATGTTTATTACACAGAGTAATGGCATGAGCTAGGGTAGCTAGAGTAGTTGCATGTTTTCACAGAGTGCCTCCAAGTCCCAGTTCCCACACAGCTCTGTGAAGAGGAACAGAAAGCACTTACACATACTGTCAGTTGTGTTAGAGAAGAGGAATACTGAATACTGTGGTTAGAACCCTGGTATTTCATAACAGGCAATAAACATGTCCTTTGCTCCACAGGGAAATATTATCTTCATTATATTTGATAGTAGGAATATTTGTCTTTTGCTCTGGAGGGAAACACTATCTCTGTGTTCCAAGGTTGTTCTTCTCTATACAAATATCCTTAAAAAGATAGTAAAAAATGAAGGAAAGTAACTACTTTTCCTTAATATGATACACAAAACACAAGAAGATCAATCCCTGGAAAATTATATCCCAATAGTATCTGACCTACATTGCTACTCTGTCTTGACATCTGGTGAATTTCCCTATGAGTATGCCACTCAGTTGGCCACTCATTAATCTGAACAACACGGGTTGGGAATTGGTCCATCAATTGGTTTCATATATCATTTATAAGACTGCCATCACTAGGACTCTAAGCAAGCAGGAGAACAATCTGCAGTATTGACCATTCGCCCCAGCTGAACCCAACTGGCTGAATAAATTTCATAAATATCAGTGTCTGCCATAGACATTCATATTATTTTCTTTTGAAATTTCTGCATTGACCTTTCTACTTGGTCCAAAACTTCAATCCAGGTACAATGAGATGTATCAATGATCATACAGACTCTGTCCTGTACCATAGGACAGAGAAAAAGTCTAGGGCAATTTTATCATATGTTGCAACTGTAGCCATTGAGCTGTGGCTGATCCGAATACATTCCAGAACTGAGGAAGTATTATTGATCATGTCAGCTAAGTTAGGGGATAATTTCATACCACCTTTTCTGATTGGATGACTCCCATTGTAGGATTGACTACCCATAGTGTATGCATGAATGATGAGTTATTTACCTCTCCAGGAATCTCTTCTGAATAACTTTGTGTGACCAAAGTTACTGGGAAGGTTTCCATAATCATATGAGGGCTACATGAGCCTAGTGGCCATGTCTTCTTAAATACTTTAAAGGTCCTACATTGGTCAGGGCCACAGGCTGACAAGGCTTTCTAAAAGTCTCCTGTCTGGCCATTGAACCTTAGAGTCCCCAGTTCAGTTGAAACAATTGAGTGAAGTCTTTGTTTGGGGGGAACTGCTTAAGGGAAGTCTGTTCAATTTGTTCTGTTTGTTTATGTCAGCAGTTGGGCAGAATTAGCCTCCCCCAGGAGGCTGAGGAAGGACTATAAGAATGGGGCTGGGGAGGACATCCAAATGTGTTAACAATGTTCTACCTGGGAGGTACAGGAGATGCTTTTCCCAATAGAATTCTCAGCATGGTTAAGGGCAATGATTATATCATTGATAAAATATGGGAGATGGTGCACCAAGTAGTCAGTTGAATTTAAAGCACTTACACCATTTTTGTAGACCAAAATAAAGTATTTTGCTTATTTTCCTTTGTGAAAAGGGTTTTAGGGGTGATTCTGAAAAATGAAGACGATTAATCTACTTCCTTCCCCCATTCTTTCTGATGTCTGAGGTGTTCCTCTCCCTGGTGCCAGGATGTTGTTCTCTCTGCTGCCACAAACACAATGCACCTCCTTTCAGTATCAGTAACTCCCCCCCACCTTTCTTTGTAATCATTCCCTATTCACACTTAGAATTTTTTTTTTTACAAAGAGATCAGGTATGAGGAAAAAACCACATTTTCATAAATCTTATAGAAGCCTGTTAAGTTCCCCAGTTTGGCCTGGATAAGTCACCATACAGGGACTCAGTGAACACTACAGTCAGTCAGAAGATGACCTAGGACCTATATATGATCTAGGACCATGCCAATCCAATGTGAGAACCCTGGTGGCTGAAGTAGAATTAAGTTCATAATCTTTATGCTCCCTTTTGGCTGGGCTGCTCTCCAAAGGACATATGAACCAAACTTGCCTGTGTTTCCCTCAGAAACAGTAAGAAGCTTCATGCCCATGGATGGTGAAGGAGGAATGGGTCTATGTAATCTCTCACACCTTTGGTCTTGATCAAAGACCAAGAAGCAGCCACAAGGAGTTGATCCCTTTCTTGGGACAGTTAAATTCTATGACCAAACTGCCTTACTCAGGTGTGTGGACCAGGAGAAAGTGAGAAGGGTATAGTAAAAAACTGTTTGTCAATTTTTGAAGGGACTGTTATATTGTATAGTATCAAGTATAGGTGGATGAAAGGGAATATAGAAATTCCATAAAATACCTTGATAGTCAACTCATTAAGTGACTTTTGTGATTAATAAACAGTTATCATACTACAAATGGTTTGGAAGGTGAATCCAAAAGCAGGATTGGTTTTAAGGGCCATCATTTTGGTCAGATGAAGCTGATCATACAGGAACACCATAACAAGAAAGAGTATAAAGAGTGGTGAAGCATTACTGTTAGCCTGAAGCAGAACTCAAAGATTTGATCTAATTAGTCTATAGGAGTGGATGAGAGCTATGTCCTATTGAAGACAATACTCCTACCACAGGACATGGCTCCACTTTTGCCATCGGTTATGAGACTGGCAAGATGTGGTAACCTCTGCATTAGAAATGTAGTCCTTTATATTGTTTCCACTCTAGGATAGTGGGTGTATTGCCTTATCTGGTATGATGATAAATTCAGGCAGCAGTGGTGCCAATCTGAATGGTACAAGCTGGAGTAGCCTCATCAGAAAATGAACACTGTATCTGTGATATGTTTTTTCTTAATCCCTTTGTCTTTTTTACCCAGCCCCACAACCCGCTTCCCTCTCACAGCTGTCAGTCTGTTCTCTATCTATGAGTCTGTTTCTGTTTTGGTTTTCATTTTGCCCATTAGATTCCACATAGGAGTGAAATCATATGGTACTTGTTTTTCTTTGACTGGTTTATGTCACTTAGTATACTGCTCTCAAAGTGCATCCATAATGTTGCAAAGGGTAATATTTCCTTCTATTTTACAGCGGAATAATACCCCATTGTGTAAATGTACTACAGCCTTTTTATCCACTCATCTGCTGATGGACACTTGTGTTGCTTCCATAACTTGGCTATTGTAAATAACACAGCAATGAACATAGGGCAATATACCCTCAGCATATATACTTTTGAATTAGTGTTTCAGGTTTCTTCAGATATATTCCCAGAAGTGGAATCCTGGGTCATAAGGCATTTCTATTTTTAATTTTTTGAGGTAACTCCATACTGCTTTCCATGGTGGGTGGATATAACAGCATGGTGATTACCAGAAGGAAAGTAGGTGGAGGGAGGTAGAAGGGAGCATGGGGGCGTAAATGGTGATGGAAGGAGACTTGACTTGAGGTGATGAACACACAATATAATATACAGATGATGTAGTAGAGAATTGTACATTTGCAACCTATATAATTTTATTAACTAGTGTCACCCCATAAAATTCTAGAAAAAACATTAAAAAAAGAAAGACAAAGGACCCTGACCTTGGACATCTACATGAGTAACCAAAATGTAGCCATGACTTGTTTTCACAGTTTTGTGCCCCAAATAGGGTTTACTTTAATCTGCCAGTCTGTAGTGTACTAAGTGGTGAGTCATACAGCTATGCCATTAACAAGAGCCCAACAGCCAGTAAAAAATACAAGAAGGTTCACCAAGGGGAGTATTACCTGCAAAACAGAGTAATTGCATCAGTTTTGGTTCTCCAGAGGTAGAGCTGGGATACAATAGCTGTAGCAGCACAATGGGTATCCTCAAGTTTCAGTTTAGGTGTTTCATCACATCTAAGGCACACAGGTCCCAACAGTGTACTGAGAGTACAACTGAGCCAGCAGCTTTGTTTAAATAGTGGAGTAGGGGATGAAGATTTTCCCCCAAGTGATAGTTGTCAGGTTTAATGTAAAGCTAAGATGGCTGTCCCAGGCCAGCCTGGCTGTGTTCTTAAATATGCCCAATCCATTTGACAAAGTGAGGCTTGATGGGCCTTCCACACCTTGTTAATTAATGAATCTAGACTGATCCATACCAAAATGGAAATATCAGCCTGGAGAGTCATGAAGCCTCCATGAGTCCAGAGTTCAGTATCAACAAGAACCCAATAGGAAGCCAATGATTGCTTTTCCACAGAGTGCTCCTGGTAGCCATGCAAAGGAGGCAGCAAGTCCAAACCAGAGGGGTGCCTTCAAATGGAGGTTCCTCTCTTTGGAAGAGGATCTAATCTGCAAAATCATGAGTCACAGAGATTTTTAGTTTAAAGAGTCATTAGAGAAATCCAAGCAAGATGAACACAATGAAAACACCTAGGCACAACATAGCCAATCTGCTGAAATCATGAGATTAAATAGAAAGTTTTTAAGGCAGTAAGAGAAAAAGTGATATGTAGGTTAATAACAATAAGATACTGGACAACTTCTTGTTAGAAACAATAATGGTCTGAAGAAAATGGAATGAATTTTTTAAACTACTAAAGGGAAAAAGATTCTATAGCTATGAAAAACTATCCTTCAAAACAAAGGGTAAAATGAAAACATTTTTAGGTGAAGAAAAAAGTAGAGAGTTCATCTCAAGCATCTTGCATTGCAAGAAATGGTAGAGAAAATTCTTCATTCTGATGGAAGATGATAGCAGATGATAACTTTTCTCCAGATGGCCAGAAGCAAACATCACTGGAAATGGTAATATAGAACACTAAATATAATTTTTTCTCAATATTTTATAACTGACATCTATTTAAAGCAAAACCTTAACACTATATGATATGCATATAATGTATGTAGATATGAATATATGCCAGTAGTACAAAAGGGGATGGGGTAAATGGAAACATTCTATTGTTGCAAAGTTTCTATATTTAAACAAATAAATAGTTCTCATTAGATTGTGATAATTTTCAATTTATATTGTGATTCTGTAGAACAAACACCAAAGAAATTAATGCAAGGAAGTACAACAAAAAAGCCAAATGAGGAATCAAAATAGAATTCTAAAAATATTTATTTAACCCAAAAGCAGAAATGAATGAGGGCACAGAGTAACAAAACAAACAAAAAACCAGATGAACCAAATATAAAACACATACCAAATGGCAGATTTAATATATATTAATATAAAAAAACTATAAGCTCCAATTAAAAGGCAGATTATGAGACTGTATAAAAAGTAAGACTCAATTACTTCTCATGGAGATGTGTTTTTAATATAAAGTTAGAGTAATTGGTACTTGATATTCTCTTCAATGATAGACATGTTACCTTAGGTAGCTAACCTTAAGCCGTGAGTTAGCCTGCAAATATTTACAGATAAAAAGTGTAGAGACTGAGGTGATGTCAGACTGGAATTTATTATTGTTGGTATTATTACTTTTACTATTATCATGAGAGTGCAGTTCTAATTCTAAAAAGAAAAAGTGAAAATCTGAAAGACATTTTAAAAGAAGAAAAAAATGGAATCAATAACAAATCGGATAGGAAATGGGATGAAAGGGTAAAAAATGGCTTAGGACTTATTACAGAGCATTTTGAAATTAACATTCTACTGAGCAACCCGTTTTTGTTGATTCAGTGGTTGTCATTAAGGATACAAATATAATTTTGTGTGTTTGATTTCCTTTTTTTTCCCAGTTGGCCTCAGTTAGTGACAAATGAGTTCCAGATTGGGGGAAGAGCCTTAAATTGTGAGAAATGGCAGAACTCAAGAAATTCATGAGAGAAGAGTAATTGAGTTTCTAACTAATTTTCTCCATAAAGTATTTTTTTTTCAGCTAAATTTCCCCTTCTGGCACTATCAAAATGTTCAGCTATTTTTTCTCCTTCTTAATCTTACTAGTTCTTACATGTGATCTTATATTGTAATGGAAAAGCTTATCTTGCTGAGGTAGTAAAACTACAGATACATGATTAAGTTATAGTGCAAAGAACCCAGTGTCTCTGCCATCTCAACTCAATATACAGAAATAGGCAGGTTACCATATTATGAGAATCGGGAGTAAATTCCACACACATTCAACTTGTGTCTCTAACTTATGAATAAATGATACCTAAAATTAAAGCCGCTTTGTTTTTTCCATGAAACAGAATGTTCATCTTTAAAATCACTCTAGAAATCTGCCTGGAGGGTTGGATTGATTGGAGAGCAGGTTGTGTTCATTACCATCATTTTTTGTTTTGTTCTTTGTTTGTTTTAGCCAAGTCTCATGGGGATGTTTTCTGAACATATTTCCTTTTAATGTCTACGGTACTCCTATGTTTAGATTAGCTTTAAAAGCTCACAGAAGAAAAGAATTAGCCTCATGGGGATAACATCCCTGAAAAAAGACATTAATAATCCAAATAAATTCCAACTGTCCTAAGGAGATAAGATACTAAGAAATATGTAGAAGGCTGAGTGTAGATTGAAAAAGAGACATCAAGTACATAAGAGACTATTCTAGGAATGAAACTATCTATACCATTCTCCATTTGAATACATGACATTTTAGACAATAATGTAGTGATTTACTAGAGCAAACACTGCAAGGTTGCTAAGAGTTACTGTATTTTTTGAAAGTACTTATTTGTAAGTCTCAAAACACATATTGCATTACAGAGTTAGTTGAGAAAGCATCATGTAAAGTAATTATCCTTTCTTCCTACAATTATCCTTTCTTCCTAATCCTAAGGAGATGGTCTAGGCTAAAGCAAAGGGACTTCATGTTCACTGATAAATATAAAATATTTTGGAAGACAACTTTGTTTCCAGGGAGTTAAAAAGCACAATCTTGAATAAAATATATATTTTGAATAGTTACTGATTCTGTTTCTCGGGCTATATAGTTCTTCATTTGAATAGAGTCAGCAGGAACAGAATAAAGCCTCATTAAGACTATATTCTGTGCATGTAGATGCTTACCTGTTTAATCCACTCAAGGCACTAGAATCTTGACTCTAATTTTATAAGATGGTTTTCATTCATCCCATAAGAAAACATTGAAAGCTCTTTGCTTAGGGAATATGTCAGATGACAAAAGGAGGGCAATAAGAGCTATATAATATTTTAGTTAAGCACATATTATAATGAACTTTAAATTAATTCAGTGGCTTTTGATGTCTATTTGCAATTCTAATTACCACAAAGCTGATAAAATCATCCCTCAGGTGTGATAAGGGGCTAGTTCTGATCTTCTCTAGGCTCTCTTTGGGTGTGCTCTCATCTCTGCTGCTTTGTTTGGGTCCTAATGACTTACTTTGTTTCTCCTTTTGCTTATGAGACAAGGCCTTTATCAATTGCTTTCACAGAAGGTGTACTTCAATTCCACAGGTTCTGCTCATTGCTAGCTTCCTATTTTCATATTATCAGAAATAGCTGTGGACTCTTGCCAGCCTCTACCTGAGGCAGTGGCTCCATTCTGTCATCTGTCTCCTTCTCTCTGCGATCACTATCACCCCAGGTGCTAGTGAGATGGGGAGGGCATTTCAAAACCACTTCAATGGGAAAAGTAATTTTCTGCCCAAAGACTTTATAGAAAATGTTCTGCAATCTAGTTAAGCTAATTTTATATGGTTGTTCTTGGTTATGAAGTTCTATTTTGGTTAATCCTAGGAAGTCTCCAGGTAGTTGAGAAGTATAGTTATCTCCCTTATAGTCTGTCTACTAGGTAGTAGGATACAAAGAAAACAAATTCTCTTATACATATCAAAGGTATTGTCAAGCACAAAAATAATCATAGAACATGTTCAGTTATACTGATGTAAGCCCAGCTCTCTGTCTATTTCATTGTTCCAACAGCACATTACATGATCACTGGGGACAAATGTGACATCATTCTACAGGTAGCATTGACTTAATGTTATAAGTCAGGGCAAATGTCAACATTTTTTGATTTGTGCTTATGATGGTTAATTTTATGTATCAACTTTACTAGGCGCAGGGTACCCAGATATTTGGTCAATCATTATCCTGAGTGTTTCTGTGAGGGTGTTTTCATTCAGTTTAACATTCACATCAATAGACTCAATTAAGCAGGCTGCTCTCCCTAATGTGGGTGGGCCTTATTACATCAGTTGAAAGCCAGACCAGAACAAAAAGCCTGACCTTCCCCCAAATAAGAGGGAATTCCTTTTAACTGCCTCTGAGCAGAGACATTGGTTTTATCCTGACTTTGGACTCAAATTGAAACATCAGTTCTTCCTGGGTCTCAGGCCTGCTGGCCTTCAGATGAGAACTTATAGCTTTGGCTCTCCTGAGTCTCCAGCTTGCCTCCTGCAGGTCTCAGAGCTTGTGGGAACTCTGTGGTTGCTTTAGACAATTCCTTACAATAATTATATATTATAACCTTTTCTTGGTTCTGCTTTTCTGGAGAATTCTAATACAATGGTGAAATACAGGTCTAATTTCAGAGTCCTAAATTTAAGACAATTTGTAGGGTTGAACGCACCGAGTTTTCCAATTTTTACTTTGCTTTTCCAAAGGTGCTGGGGCAGGTCATGTTGCTGTGAACAGTAACTCCCCTCCGCACCTGCCTGAAATGCCACACAGTTCACTGATGAAAATGAATTTTATTATCCAGTGTGCTAACTTGTAAGGAGTCTGTTGATTGAAAAAAAAAGACAATTTAAGCCTCTGAATTGGAGGCTTACAGGACTACAAGCTGGTATATTCCCAGTAGAGGAACTCATTCCTGCCTCTAGATTATAGATTACAAATAATGTGTACAGAAATAGCCTATACTAAGATGTTTTAAAACCAAGTACAGACAATGATATAGCAAAACAGGCCACTTACTGCAGGCACATGAGCAGTAAAACCCTCTCTACGTAAGCCAGTACATTCCTCTCAACAGCAGGAACTTGAAGCCTATTTCATTATTCTATGTCCTATATTACAGGGCTATCCAAGAAAGATGGCATTTTATATTTTGTATAAGGCCAAAACTTTAGATTCAGTCTCTATTATCAACATTTTGAAGAGACTTTAGAAACAGGTGTCTTTGTGACACCTCCTTACAGGCTTCTATTCAGAATACCAGCTCACGAGCATTTCTAATGATACACCATTTAATTGCCAAAGTTTAAATGCATTTTGTGACATTCCATGAAAGGAAATTACATGGCTCCTGGGTTCTTTTGAATATGTAATTAACAGACACAAACACATTCATTCCATATTATCCCAGCCTGTCAGCTGGATAGCTCTTTCTTGAAAATTATCCCAAGAACTAAACATTCTTCTTCATATTCATATTTATTCCTTTGGGTAAAAAAATAATATATAATTCTCAGTCTCTTTCATTATTTTTAAAAATACCACAGAGCACCAGGCTGGTGCCCATTGCCTCCTGAAACCCTTACATGTAGATAGGATTATCTAGGGACTAAAATATCTTTCCTTTTGGTAATAGCCTTTGTATTTTTTTTTTATTGTTGTTATTATCTATTGACTGGAGAGAGAGAGAAAGAGAGAGGAAGAGAGAGAGAGAGAGAGAGATTGATTTGTTCCTTCACTTATTTATGCATTCATTGGTTGATTTTTGTATGTGTGCTGACCAGAGATCAGGTCCACAACCTTGGCACATGGGGACGACCAACTGAACTGCGCAGGCAGGGCCTGGCCTTTGAATTCTAATACAGCTATTGAGGATCCTCCTCCAATGTTGCCTCAGTTTAGCAATGCCATCAAGGCATGTAGTTTGACTATTGCTAACTACTTGCTAACTGTGTTGGTTTTTAGCCTCCAATATAGTGGTCAATTTAAATCCCCAAATTTAAGAAAAATACTGCTTCCAAACAAAGGCTGTATCCAAATGAAGTATTTCTTTTATCTATTTTGCATTCAACACAACACAGCAACAAATTAAGGGCACTTTCCAGTCTAACCAGAGTGCTTGGGGGGATGCTTCCCCTGTGCCTTCCCCGTCTCACATCAGGTTCTCAGGAAGCTTCAGCTCTATTTTGAATTTAAGGTATAATGACAACATACTCCTAATCATAGGTCATTATTTGGATTAAAATTTGGGCCATTTCACCTGAACACAATCTGAAATGGAAGCATTGGGCATCTGGTCCCCAGGCTTAGTCAACTAATGAGCAAAAATAGTTTTCATTCCTTTATAGCAAGCCAATTAGCTTAAAGCAACAGGCCAGTCAGTTATTTGACTAAAATACCCTGTTTCTGATTAAGTTTAGTAGCCTGTTTATGTAAAACAAGTAACCTAGAGATAAATGAACTGGAATCCCTTTTAGTATACTGGAATCTATTGGTAATCTCTATGGCCTAATTGAATAGATTGCTATAGCACTTTCTAGATTGGATGAGACAAACAGTGTGAGAGGAAACACAGTGGTTTTATGATTACTTTGCTCTTGCCCCCTCCTTCTTTACTCCAGAGTGATTTTGGAAGCCCCTGCGGAGTCTGGAGAGACTACTACAGGCTGCGAATGCCAGACAGTTTTGTTTAGGCAAGTTTTGGTTTTGCCCCTGGGGCCTGAATGCCTTAAGAGGGTTGGGAGGAAGAGGACAACATCTAGAGACTGTTTTCACAGATGTGGGCAGAAAACGCATCTAAAGCAAGATTTCTATGGGGGGGGAGGTGACAATATTGGACATTTATGTGGGTAGCAGGGAAATTAGAGGCAGAAGACAAAGAACACAATGACCTGGGGTGACTAGGCATCACTCCACTCACCTCCCAAAATGACATGGCTGAAGTGGTTAGGAGAGATTAGACACAGACAGGAGCAGCAGGGTGAAGTGCCTGCTTAATAATCAGATGAGTAGCTGCCTGTGCACTGTGATAAGAAAATGCAAATGCGACAGGGTTAAGGGGGAGAATAATGCACTGTGTCTTCAACTGACAAGTTCTGATTGTCCTGTTGGCCTTCTAAAAACACTTCTAAAAATACCAAGTGCAAACCTCAGGCCTCTCAGGCTGTTCACAAATCCATGCACCCTTTCAGTAGAGCTCATTTAGAGGAGTGCTCACCCTTGCAGCACTCCACTGGTGTTAAAGTGATTGAGGAGGACCTGAACAAATGGGCATACAACAGGCTGAATTTCCAGGTCAGCATTTTGGAAGTCATAGTTAAGATGGAATTGGTTTTTTCTTAAAGCAGTATTGGTAACTGTTCAGAAGAGAGTTTTGGAGTTGTACCATGTAGTTTCACATTCTAACTCAGCCATCCACTCTGTAACACCAAGTAACTTTATTTCTCTGCCCTGGTTTACTCAGCTTATAAAATGAGGGGACTAATGTTTCTGGGATGATAAAATTTATGGTAGGTATGGAGGAATTAGACTAGTGCTTGGCACAGACTGATTCGCTAACAAATTTTTGTAATGATTTCTGTGGCTCCCATATTCTGATATGTGCCTTGGCTGAAAGAAAAGCCTTTAAAGTTCTGTGCTTTCTCTTGATAATGAGAATGTACATGATGGCATGGTCCTTTTCTATGTGCCTTTTTAAGTGAGGGATTTGGGTGGTGATTATAGGGAGGAAGATGACAGAGACTTCCAGGGAATGGTGCACCCACAGAAATCTATTCACAAGAGAGTGACAGGCTCCCACACAGGCAGGACTGGGGATTACTGCTCTCTTTGCCTTCTTTTATTTCCATATTTAACTGAAGCAACAAAACTTCTTAATGTCCACTCCTGGCATTTTCATCACATGTGTGTAGCAAGTTCCAGGTGTCACAACAGGATAACTTTGTGGTGCTGTTCCCAGAAATTCATTGGAAAATCGATTTTGAAGGAACGAGGCCAAGCACCTCACACAGCTAAACTGTTACAGGTATTGTGAGGGGTCAAAATCTTTTGCTAAATTAATGAAATACCAATCTTTCACCTATAACTTATGTCTCCCTGTCAGCTCAATTTACCTTCTTGCCCATTTTCCCTTCAGAACGCAGGGCTGTCGGAACTGAACTTCATTTCTTTTTGTTGAGGCACCTGCTTTATATTCATTCACTGGAAGGCATTTTTATGTCAAGAAAACCACATTTACTGTCATGAAATGACCCTAAGGTAATAAACCATGAATTATCTTTAAAACCTAGAAAAGGACTTTGAAGTTATAAGCAAGTTATAAAATAATTTGCAGGCACTGTTATTTCCCCACCAGATTTACCTAAAGAGGCTATTTTATGATGAGATTGATTTGTTCCTTAAATCATTGTAAAAATGGCAAATGGCTATTACAATTTTTATTTACTTTCAAATCAAAAGAAAACTGGAGGTAGAAGGTATGGGGAAAAGCTCTAATATCAAGTTAACTGAAGAACTAAAAAATAATTTTAAAATGAGTGAGCACATTCATGGCCTCACATTATGTTTCATGTAATTGTAAGAGATGGGAAATTTGATTTAAATATGGTATATGGAATAAAATGTTTAACCTTTATACCTATGCACACACACTGACATTTCATATTAGTAAATATCTGCTGTGAAAATCACTGGGATCAAAGATGTACCAAAAGGGATTTCTTTTTCCACCAGCAATAGGTGTTCTTACATTTTGTAACAAAGCCTCTCTAAAAAACAGTACATCTCATGTGTGTGTGTATACATGTATATAAGTGTGTATATGCACATATGTGTGTATGTACAGATGTGTGTGCCTACACATATATCTAGTTCATCAACCCCACTGATCATTTCATTTGCCTCCTCTGCATATTGTTTAAAATTTTAGTAAGTCAAGTATTTGGGATGGTGATAATAACTGATTTTTCAGAGTTGTAATGATTTTTTAAAATGCATAAAGTGAAAGAACAGATTAAAAAAGAAATTGAGATGAAAAGATAAGAGAAGGGAAAAAGCAAAGGAGAAAGGTAGGATAAGAAGGCAGGTTCTGGGATGTGGAAGTAAAAGAATGGGAAATTAGGGAAAGAAACTGATCAGATCACTACATTGTATACCTGAAACTAATATGTTAATTATACCTCAATAAAGAGGTATAATTGAAGAAAAAAGAAACGGATATGTCCCCTAGAGCAAGAGATATAAAGGAAAGAATAAACAAATGGGACTTCATCAAAATAAAAAGCTTCTGCATGGCTAAAGAAAACATCAGCAAAATGAAAAGGGAACCAATCATATGGGGAAGATACATTTGCCAGTGATAGCTTGGGCAAGGGTTTGATCTCCAAAGTATATGAAGAACTCACACAACTCTACTCCAGAAAGACAAAAAATCCAATTAAAAAATGAGCAAAGGACTTGAACAGATATTTCTCCCAGGAGGACATACAGAGGGCCCAGAGACATATGAAAGGATGCTCGGCATCACTAGCCATCAGAGAAATGCAAATTAAAACCACAGTGAGATACCACTTCACACCAGTCAGAATGACCATCATAAACAAATCAACAAACAATAAGTGCTGATGAGGGTGTGGAGAAAAGAGAACAGGGTTCTCTTTTCTGTTGTTGGGAATGCACTGTTGTTGGGAATGGAGACTGGTGCAGCCACTGTGGAAAACAGTATGAAATTTCTTCAAAAAACTAAAGATGGAACTGCCTTTTGACCCAGCAATTCCACTGCTGGGATTTTACCTTAACCACCCTGAAATGCCAATGCAAAAGAACCTATGTACCCCACAGTTCAAAGCAGCACAATTTACAATGGCCAAGTGCTGAAGGCAACCTAACTGCCCCTTAGTAAATGAGTGGATCAAACACCTGTGGTACATTTACACAATAGAGTACTACGCAGCCAAAAGAAAGAAGGAGTTCCTACCCTTTGTGACAGCATGGATGGTTCTGGAGAGCATTATGGTTAGTGAAATAAGCCAGGCAGTGAAAGACAAATGCCATATGATCTCACCTATAAGTGGAATCTAATCAACAAAACAAACAAGTGAGCAAAATAGAACCAGAGACATAGAAATAAAGAACAAACTCACAGTGACCAGAGGGGCGGGAGGAGCGGGGTAATGAGGGAAAGAATGAGGAGGGTTGTCAGGGAACAGGAACAAGTGTAAAGGATGCATGGACAAAGCCAAAGGAAGGAAGAATTGAGGGTGGGAGTTGGGGGTGGGTGGGGCAGGGGAAAGTGGTGGTGGAAAAGTAGATACAACTGTACTTGAACAACAATAAAAAAAGAAAAAGAACAAGGAGGTACAATCTCTCAATTATGCATGAGTAAGAGGCTCAAATAGTTTTTTGTTAATATCTTCATTAATGGATAGGGGAAAAAGAAGAAAATAAAATGACAACAGCTTTTCTCATGATTGAAGAGATAATGGGAAAATGAAATTTTGTCAGCCCTTACCTAAAAGTACAGAAAACAGGCTTGAAAACAGTTTTTAAGAATTATCATCTTATACTCCACCTCCTAAAATATACATAATTTGCTTCCTTTTTATTTGTTTATATTGCCCTATAGCCTTTAACTGTTAGGGATTGAATTTGTCTGCCTAACTTTGTATAACTTAAAGAAATTGGGAATTTATAGTTCACTCACACAATGAGAAGTCTGAGAACAGGTATTTACAGGCATTAGCTCTGCTGCTAAAAGATATTTAAGTCCAGGTGTCTGGGATTCTCTTAACTTTTCATTACTGGTCTTCAGATGGCCACACCAATGCCAGCTTTCATTCTCATACCAGGCAGGATGAAAGGAGACAGTAAATGGTGAAAGGGCATGAACCTCCTGAGTCTATCCTGTTGAAGCAGCTTTTCAGGAAGATATTTATTTACATCTACTTGACCAGGAGTGCATTGCTTGGCCTTCACTGCTTGAGAGAGGGACACCTTGATGCAGGGGTTGGTTTGGTTTGTTTTTTTTTTATTTAAAAAAAGATTTTTTATTTATTCACTTTTAGAGAGGGAAGGGAGGGAGACAGAGAGAGAGAGAGAGAAACATCAATGTGCAGTTGCTGGGGGTTATGGCCTGCAACCCAAGCATGTACCCTGGCTGGGAATCGAACCTGAGACACTTTGGTTCGCAGCCCATGCTTAATCCACTGAGCTACGCCAGCCAGGGCTGGTTTGGTTTTTAAAGCTGAGCCCTTTGCTGCTCACCACAAAATCCGGATTCAGTAAAGAAGAAGAGGATGAATAGTAGGTAGGCAGTTCTTTTCGAATTACATAAATTAAATATACTGAAGTTAATACAATGGATCTAACTGAACTTTTTTTTCGCTGATGATAAAAGTATTAAATTTTCCAGTAAATACCTATGTCTTAAAGTTATTCTAAAACATAACTAAATGTTTACTAATGATGACATACTCTTTTTATATATCCCAAATAATCACTAAGAAAAGTTGAAAAATGGACTTAAGTGTAAATAAACTATTTCCATGCATAAAATCAACTTAAAATAAAAATATGAAAATGCTTTAATCAGTGGTATGGATGTCCATAAATCTCTAGAAATACTTAGGAGTCATCTGTAAGCAAAATTCCTTGTTTTTAAAAATAATAACAATAATGTTTGGCAGTTTATTAAGGTATATTATGATTATATAAATTAAGATTAGCATGGGTGCATAAGAGAGAAAATTCAAAATAACAGACAGACACCAAAGTAGGTACTCCTACTTACCATTTTGTAACAAAAGCTCTATCCAAAGAACACTGATCAGTATATGCATGTGTTTATGTGTTTATGTGTATGTGTATTTATGTGTGTGTGCATATATATAGTCTGTGTATCTATCTATCTATCATCTATCTATCTAACATACATCTGATGATTTCACAAATTACTCAGCCACCTAACTTCTAATTTTATGTTCAAATATCTTTACCACTCTATCTTTTCTATTTTCAAGTTCACTACATGGACAAAGATGGTTTCTGGAGTTTAAGCCATTTTCACTTTAATCAGGCAATAAGAAAGTAGGAGAAACAGAGGCTATAGAATTAAGTCGACTCCCCTTAACCAATTTTCCTGAAAGTCTCATACAACACTCCCGCATATATCTTATGGGCAGTAATGTATTCACCTGCCAACACTTTTTTGAAAGGAAGGCTGTAAAAAGTATTGGAAAGTTGATTATATTGTGACTCTAAATAAAGATTGAGTTCTGTTTTTATGGAAGAAATAGAGAATGGATATTGGGTGGCAATTTGCAGTATCTGCCACACTGAGTTAAAACTATTCTACTTCAGCAGTTATCAGGGTTCTTGACACACAGTCAATAAATAGCAAAGTGGCCACCAAGCTCAATTCATGATTACAAATCACAGCTTCATGGCACATAAAATACGACAATACCAATGAAGACAAATGGTTTGGATTGCTTATTGTAACATGTAGATCTTTGCAGCCTGTGCCCTTGTCTTGTGCTCATGTTCAGGCTAGACTTAGCATTTGGTAAACTCCCTGCCCCAATCCTAAATATCCAACCCTGAAAGATTTGCTGAATAATGGAGATGACAGTGAAGCTTTGCATGGGGGAAGAGATGATCACTGCACATATAACAGAAAATGTCCCTACGTGAAACTTTAAACCACTTGGTCTTTCTTCATGGGTTTCCTCCCTCTGGTAGCCACATCTCTCCCCTCTCTTCCAACTTCTTCTTCTTCAGAAGCTTCCCCTGCCTTCTGTTTGGGCAAAACTCTTAATCAAATTTGCAAAGCTTTCGTATCTCATCACAGTACCACCCACAATGGACCCAGAAGTCATTTAAATGAAGACCACATAGTGTCCTTTAATTAATCTCACCCATTGAACCTTACCTATTATATGTTAAAGAGATATTAAATGTTCACTATTAGATCTAACAAGATTCTGGATTCTTAGCAGAGTGCAAATGCATATGAGGCATTCTCATGGAGCTCCAGAAGTTTGAGTTCTATTGTAATATAGAATGTAAACACCATGAGATTAGACTCATTCTGCTTGTTTACTGGTGAGTACTATGACTATCAGTGCAAAAAATCATTGGCAAGTCTCATCTTTATTTCTGCTAGGGCCTAACATACTTCCTCTGCAGCTAAGTATTCTCTCCTTTGCGGCTTCTTTCAACAAATGCCATTCTGGAGTCTTTTGTTCTCATTTTTTCTGGCTTCTGTTAATGAATATTAGGAATATAAATTTATCTAATTTATTTTTGCATAAGTAGAAGAAAGTGTGCTCCCCATTAATAGAAATAGCTAACATTATTTTACCTTTCTGTGAACCAAACATAGTACTATTGTTTTTATGGATATTATTTCTTTCCATTCTCTAAATAAGTCTATGAGCTAAGTATCTTAAACAGAACATAACTAAAATATTTGAAGAAGAAAGGGGCCTAGAATACTCAGATGGAAATTTTGTAGTATTTTCACTTATTCATGTAAGATAAAGCCATGGATTATGTTTCATGATTTATTAGATGACTTTTTTCTATTTTGACAATTTTATTATAGTTTTAATGGTTAAAATACTTCCTGCTCAGCAATCCCTGGCCTGCCTCTGAGAGATCAAGAGCAAGGTCCCTGTCCCTGTTCTTTGGCCACCCATACCTTACTTAGGATAATTAACATATTTGTGAATTGTAGGTGAAGGAACTGAAGCTTAGAGACATGAAATAATTTGCATAATTTGTAGCAGGACAGGGATTTAAAGTAAGAACTGATCAACCATAAAGTTCATTTTTCTAGTTATTATGCTATTCAGTCTTTTAGGTTCTTAATATTAGAAGAGGCTTTCCCATAAATAAAGAATAAAAACTCTTTTGGATCAAACCATGAAGGACCAGATTATTCATTAAAAAGAGTGTGCTGGTAAATGTTTTAGAATTAATCTCTCTCTCTCTCTCTCTCACACACACACACACACACACAAACACACACACACTCCCACAGGAAACAGCTCTAACTTTTAGCATTTTCAGATTTCTGTGATATAAATATTCTCTCCATTGCTTATTTCAAGCAACCAATGCGACAGAATTGAAAGAGGAGCTGAGAAAAGGTGTGAGCAAAAGGCTCTTAGCCAGAATGAGTCAGCCCATCACTATGATAATTAGTAACAATATCAGAGCTTTGCATTAACAATTAATTAGATAATCTACTAATCTATGTGGTAAATAAGACAGTATGTTTTGTGGGGCAGACAGATTTTTCAGCCAGGTCAATCAGAATTGAATCCCCGCCATAATGCTAAATAGCTAAAATGTGATTGTGGACAACCTATGTTTTCTGAGCCTTACTTGCTTTATCTCTTATATGGTGATAACACCACCTACTGCAAGAGATTAGTTGGATATTTAATGTAAAAACACGAAAACAGCCTGGAACAGGGTGTTGAGTGTATTTAGTTCCCTACATAGTAACACATTTATTTTCTTTCATGTCATTGACAAGCATTTATTAATTAATGAACACAAAAGAACAATTTCATTGGCTTCGTAAAATGTATTTTTTGTTTCCTTAATTATAAGAAGCCATTTTATTTTACCTTTTATTTTCTAAAATTTCAAAGAGATTTTATTATAAGAAATACTTTCATTTCCTCTAACATCACTATTATAGGCAACATATCAACAAGCAAAACTCACACAAACTAGTGAGCATTACCTTGGTCTCAGTATTAGGGAGACAGTAGGGAGTTGTGGGATCTGCTCCATTTAAATACAGCAGCAATTATTGAGCTTCTGCCCATTCCCCATGAGACAACATATAGTCTCATTATTGCCAGATCATTACCTTTTACTGAACCTGTTTGTGAAACTTCCTAATTTTTATTTATTTTCATTTTATAACTGGCAGTTTGTACCTTTTGACTACCTTCAACCATTTTGTCCACTCTTCATTCCCCATTTCTGACAATGTTTTACGTATCTATGAGTTTGTTGTTTTATGTTTTTAGATTCCACATATAAGTGAGATCATATGGTATTTTTTCTGTTTCACTTATTTTATTTAGCAAATACACTTGAAGTTCATCCATGTTCTTGCAAATGTCAGGGATTCCTTCATTATACAGCTAAATTATACACACACACACACACACACACACATATACATATATATAAAATCACATTTTATTTATCCATTGATGTGTAGTTAGCTTAGCTTGATTACACGTCTTGGTTATTATAAATGATGCTGCATTGAACATGGGGGTGTGTATAACTTTTTGAGTTGGTTTTTTAGTTTTCTTCAGATAAATACCTAAAGTGGAATTGCTACGTCATGTGGTAGTTGTAATGTTATTTTTTGAGGAACCTCTGTAATATTTTCCATAGTGGCTGCACCAATTTATATTTCCACCAACAATGAACAAGTGTTCCTTTTCTTCTACACACTTGCCAATGCTTATTTCTCGACTTTTTAATAATAGCTATTCTAACAGATGTGAGGTTATATCTTCCTTGTGATTTTTAAATTTGTTTTCTTTTATGACTACGGATGTTGAGCACCTTATCATATATGTGCTGGCCATATGTGTGCCTTTCTTTGGAAAGATGTCTGTTCAGATCCTCTGCCCAATTTTTAATTGGGTTGTATTTTTTTCTATTGGGCATATGAGTTATCTATATATTTTGGATATTAACCCTGTATCAGATATAATTTGTGAATATTTTCTTCCACTTGATAAGTTGTCTCTTCATGTTGTTAGTGGTTTCCTTTGCTGTGCAGAAGCTTTTTAGTTTGATGTAGACCTGCTTGTTTATTTTTGCTTTTACTGCTAATGCTTTTGGTATTAAGTAAAAAAATCATCACCAAGAATAATGTAAAGGAGCTTGCATATTTTATTCTAGGAATATTATGGTTTCAGGTTTTACCTTCAAGTTTTTCAGCCATTTTGATTGATTTTTGTATATAGGTCAGTTCTTTTTTTAAACTTTTAATTTTAAAATTAAAAATTTTAAAAATTTGTTCAAGTACAGTTTTCTGTACTCTTTTACTCCCACCCCAGCCCACCCTCCCAGTGGTCCCCACCTCCCTCCCATTTCCACTCCCCCTAGTTTTTGTCCATGTGTCCTTTATACTTGTTCCTGTAAACCCTTCCCCTTTTCCCCTGAAATTCCCTCCCCTCTCTCCTCTGGTCACTGTCAGCCTGTCCTCTATTTCAGTTTCTGACTATATTTTGCTTGTTTGTTTCTTTTGTTGTTTAGGTTCCTGTTAAAGGTGAGATCATATGGTATTTGTCTTTCACTGCCTGGCATATTTCACTTAGCATAATTCTTTCCAGTTCCATCCATGCTGTGGCAAAGGGTAAGAGCTCCTTCTTTCTTTCTGCCGCATAGAATTCCATTGTGTAAATGTACCATAGTTTTTTGATTCATTTATTTACTGATGGGCACTTAGGTTGCTTCCAACACTTGGCTATTGTAAATTGGGTCAGTTCTATTCTAATATTAAAATATCTTCTTTTAAAACACCATAAAAGCACTGCTGGATATGTCAGATCTGACAGATCTGTTGCCAGTTTGCAACTTCTGAATTAATAGACGAGGTGGTTTTGGGTAGCAGGTAAAGTGGGCAGAGGAGCCTGAATAAGGTATAGAGGCAGGAATGATGAAGACAGGAGCATGCCTCAAGCAGAGTAGGGAGCGAGTCTGCCACTGTTGCAGAGAAGCACTCTGCAGTTGACAAACTTGGACCAATACCATTGAGAGTAATTAAGCATGGTCTAAAATTCTAAGAAATGATGTTTTCCCATGCAAAATGGACACTTTGAAATCATACAGTGACATAATCAATTTGCTAGTAGTGGAAGATAAATCTGAGAATGGGAAGAAGTGCATGAAAGTGTCTGAAGACTCCATCCTCGGTGCCCAGGATGCCTGGTTTTGCATCTGGCTCACCACTTTGTAAGTCTGTTATTATGGAGAAGATGTTTCATCTCTCTGGGTCTTATGATAAATATTGTGGTGAGGGTTTAAGAAATTACTGATTATGAAGTGTGCAGGGAGTACATAAGAAATGTTCAAAACAATGTTAAATATGATTATGTGTTTAAATAAAGGAAATAAATGGCAGAACATTGTTTAAAGAGGTCACTATAAAATGTAGGTGCAAATTTTTCAGTGAAAGATTCAAAGGCATCTGATGACCTTAAAAAGAGAAGAAAAGGGAAGTGTTAAAGTAGAGACTAAGATTTTTTTTTAACTTGGCTAATAGGAAAAATGCCCTACCTTAACAAAAACAAGGAATTGTAAATGAGGAATCTTATTATCAGAGGAAGATGAGTTCAACTTTAAATATGAGTAGAACTGAGATAAAAATGAAATAAAATGTGCTGTCAGCAGTTGAAGATGTAGGACAAGAGGTAGACTGCAATTTAAATATGACACCTTTACTGAATGGTCAATGATGTGCAACACCTTATGTTTAATGCTGTAGAGGACAGTTTGTGAAACAATCTAGGCCCTTCATTAAACAACATGCAGTTTATTTAACATGAAAAGCCAGAAAAAAGACACAAATGACTATTCCACCCGGTAAGCACTGAAAAAAAAATGGTGGCAATTTGTAGTCTGGGTGCTTACAGGAGAGAAGATCGAGAATCAGGTTAGTTTGGCTGCAGTATGGAGGTTCTTTTGTTGTACACATTGTTGAAGCAGAAAGATTAGTTAGGGGCACATTAGAGAGGGTCTTACTGTCAGGATGAGGACTTTTATGCATAAGGTGAAGCATCTGCACTGAGTACTTTGGCAGTGCAGTAATACAAGGAATCTCTGCTTTTGATATATATATTAAAATCTCTCTCTCTTTCTATATATATATATGACTGAAGAGATGAAGGAAAATAACTACATGCAGTACAATTTGTATGATTTACACTGATTCTGAAGGTGGTGAGCTTGAAGGAGGAGAATAGAAGTGCCTTTAAAAGAAGTATTTAAGTTGCACAAAAGAGCTGGTGCCCAGAAAAACATCTATAATTCCAAAGAGACTGGGTTTTAAATTGCAAATTTGAGAAACACCTAGAAATCATTGTTGAAACCAGAAAGTAAATGGGATTTTCAAAGGAGCAAATTCACAAGAAAAATTCTGTGTTAGAGCCTTGGGTGATACTTATATGGAAGAAATGGAAGGAAGAAAAACTTTAGTGAAAAGGACAGAGAAAAAAGTAGAGAGGACCTAAGGCTATCTGTGTCTTATCATGGAAAACAATGACACAGAATGCTGGGCAGCAGAGAGCTGAAATTAGGATTGGGGATGGGTTCCTGGACCTTCTTTGCTCTTCTCCTTCAAAGAAAGCAGGGTTTTTGGAAAAGGATGTGTGCCTACTGAGCTGGGTTCCATAGTGTAGGGGGCAGAATAGAAACAGCCAGAAGGAATTCAGAAGTCCAGAGTATTCCAAATTACAACTGAACATGATGTTGATTTTCTTTCTTTTTTTAAAAAAAACTAGTATCTTTTTTTTAAAGATTTTATTTATTTATTTTTAGAGCGGGAAGGGAGGGAGAGAGAGAGAGAGAGACAGAGAGAGAGAGAGAGACAGAGAGACAGAGAGACAGAGAGAGAAACATCAATGTGCAGTTGCTGGGGGCCATGGCCTGCAACCAGGCATGTGCTCTGACTGGGAATCGAACCTGCGACACTTTGGTTCGCAGCCCGTGCTCAATCCACTGAGCTATGCCATCCAGGGCTGATTTTCTTAGAAATGTATCTACATGATATATGTCTATATAACTTGTTTAGATGTTTTAAAACTTGCTTTGTACAGAAATGTCTGGTTTTGTGTAGGCATATTTTGATAATGCAACTCCATTGTACTAAGAAAAGCATTCTGTAGTTCAAGTTGTATCAGCCTTGGCACTACTGACATTTTGGACTGAATATTTTGTTGTGCAGAACTGTCCTATGACTTGTAGGATGTTTAGTGGTATCCCTGGCCTCTATCCACTACATGCCAGTAGCACTTTTCAACAAGACAAAAATGTTTTCAGGCACCAAGTGTCCTTTGGAGGACAAGATTTCCCTCTTCTCAGGCATTGGGAACCACTACTAAAGTTCAATAGTAGTAATAGCCAGAGTAAGGTTTTTTCTTCTCTTTTTCTTTTCTTTCTGCAAGGAGAAAGAAAGTATATCTATGTAATGAAGTTCTTGGAGTAATGAAATTATGGTTACCAGATTTGTGACGTAAAGAAATGACATAAATAAACACATATAGATTCACAGAGAGAAAGAGAAAGTTATGTTTTCAAATATCTAACAAGTAGAAAAGGCTGAAGTTATACAACCAAAAAATAAATTAAGCATTATATCTAAAAAGATATGCCAGAGGATGGTATTCTCATTTAGTGGCAAATACAATTAAACAGACATTTAGTTTGAATCAAATAAAGTCCTCCATATATCGGATGGCATCTTTACGCTGATATAAATTGCAGTGAGAAGCAATTTGTATAAATCACTATTATTCCAGAGAGAGAAATATATAGACCAAGAAATCTAATGTGACAGATGTTATAAATGTCATCATTTTAGTTTTTCATTTCTATTCCAGCAGTTTATAGACTTCCTCCACTGATTATATTAAAAAGAGGATTAGAGTTTTTCCTGTCAGAAAAGACAACAGCCTTGCCACAAAGCAAATTTGTTTGCCTGGGTGAGCTTCTTTACCTTCCTGAGGATAAAATGGGCTTCATAATATAGTTTTCAAAACAAAATACCTTGGATCAGGAACAGGCTTAGAATCTATCTGAAATCACAGATTAAGAAAAGACAAAAGAAATCTTGTTGATATGTAAACAGTTTTAGATAAGTCTATGTAAAATAATGAATTTTATATTTTTTCATGTCACTAAATATTGAAATGCATAATACACAATAGGGGGCCATATAAATGGTTCAAAATGTCTGAATTCTCATAAGCAGAGACCACAAGACCAGTCTTACTGCAGAAGCTGGTAAGTACTTTTGCTTCCTTTAAATACAATGAATGATGTAGAGCAAGCAGAATTTATCTGTCTGTATATGTATGTCTGTAAGGCTATTTCATGAGAAATAGTATTTCCACTTAAAATCTAGATATTTCCTAAAATAATATACTACTATCTATTGGATACGAGTTGGCTGTGCAATCTTAATGGCAAAATACAAACTTTATTTTGAGATCCATTTCAGAATGATAAGTCAAATACTTATTATATACATAAATATGTATGTAAAATATAATAATTTTATGTATGAGATCTCTTATATACACATGTGTAAGTACAAATTAAAGATTACTCTTTGAAAGAGCAGATACCCATTAAAAGGGTGTTCTGGACTTTACTAAATCTATGGCCTGAATTCTCCCCCAGTTCATATGTTGATGCTGTGACTGTATTTAGTGATAGAATCTACAAGGAGATAGTGAAGTTTAAATGAGGACATAAGGATGAGGCCCTAAATTAATATGACTAGAGTCCTTATACAAGGAAGAGACATGTGGGATGCTTGTGCTCAGAGAACAGGGCACACGAAGACACACTGAGCAGATGGCCACCTGTAGGCCAAGCAGAAAAGCCTTAGGAAAAACCGTATTTGTCATTACCTTGGTCTTAGACTTCCAGCCTCCAGAACTGTGAGAAAATAAATTTGTTTTTATGCTACCTAGTTTGTGATTATGACAGCCTGAGCAGATAAATACACAGAGGAGGTTGTCTATGCCTGAATTTACCCAAACCTGACTGCTATCATTGCTACCATCTCTTAAACTTATAAGAACATATAGAATTTGAAAGATTCTGCCTTTGTAAATACCTCCAAAATTCTCTAGGGATGCATATGTTTCTATCCACAAATGAGAATTTGTTAAGACTTTCCCCATAGAATAGTAATGCATACGGGCTTATTGAAAAAGGACTCTATAAACCATTGGTTTTAATTACTTGCCTTAAAAAGTTAGGCTACTGCCATCTTATTCACTGTTCCACAATGACAGTCATATAAAATCTGAAGGACTACTGTCTTGAAGGACTAGCCTGGAATATTCATTGCTGTTATCACATTCCAGATGTCATTCCTACAGAAAAGAATAGTGCTGTTACCAAAACCTCAGTGGTAGTTTCTGAGCACAGATATAAAAGCAGCAAGGACAAAGCACCTGTCAGTATGGAGTTCGTGATCCAGTGAGAGAAACAGAAGTTAATTACCGTATTTTTCAGTCTATAAGATTGAATTCCCCCCACCCCTGCCGAATTTGGGAGGAATAATGGTTGTTAATGTTGCTGTTGAGTTCTGTTTATATTTACACTGGTGAAATATTATGTTATTTATGTTAATAAATATTTTACTGCATTTTTTGCTTCAAATTTTTTTTCTATTTTACTCCTCTAAAACCTAGGTGCATTTTATGGTCTGAAAAAATATGGTATCTTATAATTAAAATTAGAGAATTTTTGGCTTCCAGACAAGATGGTGACATAGGCAGATATGGCTTGCCTCGTCACACAACCTCATCAGAATTAAAACTAGAATGTAGAACCACCACCACTCAGAAACATCAGAAATTGAGTTGAATGGAAGTCTGACAACTACAGAATTAAAGAAACCACATCCATCCAGACTGGTAGGAGGGGCATGGACATGGAACAGGCTGACCCCACACTCACGTAGATAAAAATTTGGGAGGAAATCGCTGGAGCAAGGAGTCCCAGACCCACACCAGGCACCCCAGCCCAGGTTTCCAGTGCCAGGGAGATAAGCCCCCACAACTTCTGGCTGAGAAAACCAGCAGGGATTAAGTTGGTGGATGAGGCTGTTGGAGCCCTAAGCAGTTCCTCTTAAAAAAAAAAAAAATCCACACATGGACTTATCTAATGAGACTCACTCTGAGCTCCAGCACCAGGGTAGCAGCTTGAAGGACACCAGTGGTATACAGGGAGATACTGAAGTGTCTATCAGGGTGAGCAGAAGCCATTGTCCCTCTGCTGAGTCCTTTCCCTACACAGCCAGTAGGCTGGTGCCTGAGGTTGATCTGAGACTCCATCAACCTGGTTAACACTGTGTGACCCACCTTGGAGATCCAAAGAGGTTCTAACTCACACAAATTATGGGCCCACCCAAGCTTCTTTTCCATAAGAATGGCTGGTCTTGACTCCTAAAAGCTATCAAACGAACAACAGCTGGCTTTGGTGAGCCCTAGTGTCAATGAGATTAGACTCACAGCTTGGCTTCACCTGGGATTTCCAAGCCTAGCACAAGTTGCAGACTTCTTAGACTGCTTTACAGTTCATACAGGGTGCCTCAGGCAAAAAACAGGCTGGGGCTGACCTTGGCCTACACCTCTGGGAAACCTCATGGCCAACGCCCCCAGTGGGTAGCTACAGACCATGTCAGAGCACCACCACCCTGCCTCTGCACAGCTGACCCTCCATGGAGGGTGGAAGTTTATGGTCAGTGGTCATAGCCAGTCCTTGCAGCTGACTGGCCTGGATAAATGACTCTCATTTATCTGCCAACAGCAACCAAGGCTAAACTACAAGAAGAGAGTGTACTCAGCCCATACAAAGGGCACACCTCCAGTACCCAGCTTTGGTGATAGAGAAGACTGTGTCCTGTGGGGACAGGGCACCTACCACATTAGTCCAAACTACCAAGACACAGAGTCAAAGCAGCCCTACCTAATAAATAGAAAGCAAAACAAAACAGGGAGGCTGTAGAAATGAGGAAACAAAGAAACATGGCCCAAATGAAAGAACAAATAAAAATTCCAGAAAAAGAGCTAAACAAAATGGAGATAAGCAATTTATCAGATGCAGAGTTCAACACACTGGTTAGAAGGATGCTCAAGGAACTTAGTAAGGACCTTAGAAGCATAAAAAAGATCAAGTGAGAAATGAAGGATATACTAATTGAAATAAAGAACACTTTATAGGGAAAAAACAGTAGAATGGATGAAGCCAAGAATCAAATCAATGATTTGGAACATGAGGAACCAAAAAAATCCACATAGAACAAGAAGAAAAAATCCCCCAAAATGAAGATAATATAAACAACATCTGGCACTGATTTAAAGGGTCCAACATTCACCTCTGAGGGGTACTAGAAGAAGTGAAAGAGCAAGAAATTGGAAATCTGTATGAAAAATAGTGAAAAAAAACTTCCTCAATTTGGGAAGGAAATAGACCTGCAAGTCAGGAAATGCAGAGAGTCCCAATTATGATAGATGTAAAGTAGCCCACTCCAAGACACATCATCATTAAAAGGCCAAAGATTAAAGATAAAGAGAGACTCTTAAAAGCAAGAGAAAAGAAGTTAGTTACCAGAAGGTTGCCAGATGGGAGTGGGGAGAGGGAGAATAGGTGAAAAGTTGAGGGGGTGAAGAAGTAAAATGGGTAGTTACAGAAGAGCCATGGGGATGTAAAGTACAGTAGAGGGATTGGAGTAACCAAAGAACTTATACACATGACCCATGGATATGAGCAATGATGGGGGGATTGCCTGAGGGAGTAGGGGCTGCTGGTTGGCTGGGGGCAAAGAGGAAAAATCAGGACAACTGTAAATAGCATAATCTTTAAAGTATAAATAAAAAATAAATAATAAATGAGAGACTTTTTATGTATCTGAAGTACCTAACCTAATCCTGGGGGTTGGGGAAAATTGCTCTGAAGCAGCTGCTATAAGGCTGAGGCAAGAATGAGTATAAGTCAACTACTTGAAGTGCTAACCAATGAAGAACATTGGAGAGGACCTGAGAAAGCACAGAGGTGAAGGAACCCAGAGAATACAATGCCTACACGACTATACTGAGTATGCATAGTGGGGCTGCATAGGCAAGTGGGAGAAAAGGATGGTAAGAATACAAGCTAAGGGAAGACATGAGGAAACCTGATACAACATGATGTTTTCAAACCACTTTTTGTGTCTGGCAGAAATAAAAAAGAAAAATCTACTTTGTAATGCTTCCAGGTGATTAATTTTACTATGGAAAATAATTATAAAACTAATTACCTTGAAGTGATAATTTAATGTGTATTGGTAGTAATTGAGTGTTCAAGTGAGATTAATTCACTTACATGAGAATATTTCTTTGGAGCTGGTGTGGAACCTGCCTGTATTGGATCTCTTGCACGAAATGTATGCCTGTGGGAAGCCATTAGGTTGTTTGAAATGGAGTTAGAAAGTGCGTTCAAAATATGTAAAACTGCCCTGGCTGGCGTAGCTCAGTGGACTGAGCGTGGGCCCAAAGTGTCCCAGGTTCGATTCCCAGCCAGGGTACATTCCTGGGTCGCAGGCCAGAACCCCCAGCAACCGCACATTGAATCTTTCTCTCTCTCTCTCCCCCCCCCTTCCCTCTCTAAAAATAAATAAATAAAATCTTAAAAAAAAAGGATTTTAAGATTAAAAAAAATACATAAAACTGACTCCTGAGAAAAGTCTTCACTTGCCCAGGAAAGAACCAGATTGTCTCTTAGTTTGTCACAGCCCCAGAGGTCAGCTGCCTCAAGAATTGCCACTCCTGAGACAAATTCTTTGACAAACCAGAGCTGCCCAAAGTTTGAGAGTGGATATTGCTTGGGCCAGAACTGCAAGCTCCTGACACCTGCTATACCTCTAGGGCAGGGGTGTTAAACTTATTTTCACCAGGGGCCACATTAGCCTTGCGGTTTCCTTCAAAGGGCTGGAATAATTTTAGGACTGTATAAATGTAACTAGTCCTTAACTTTTAAGGAGTTGAAATTAAATTTGTCCCTTTGAAGGCAACCATGAGGCTGATGTAGCCCCCAGTGAAAATGAGTTTGACATCCCTGCTCTGGGAGAATGGTGAGAGTGTGTGTTTCTCTCTGCTTGCTAAAAGCACCATTTAGTCTAAGCTGTAAGAATTAAATCTTTGCCCTGGCCAGGTGTCTCAGTTGGTTGGAGCATCATCTCACACACCAAAAGTTTGTAGGTCTGATTCTAGGCCAGGGCAAATATCTAGGTTGGGGGTTTGTTCCCTGGTTGTTGTGTATATGGGAGACAACTGGAGAATGTCTCCACTTCCCCCCATGTCTCCCCTTTTCTCTCCCTGTCTGTCTGAAATTAATAAACATATTCTAAAAAATTATATCTTTGATGACAGGTCAACTAGTAAGTATATCCCAATTTACATTATTATTACAGAAGATGCCTGCTTATTTTTCAAATAATTTTGAGTCAAAGTGGCTTTTCAAAGTGTTAAACAGCTGGTGCTTCAGCCACAATCTATTATAACCCAGCCTGATAATTTCAGCAACTGAGTCTTCAATTCAAATTGCTTGACAATGCTTTTAGCCTATAATTTATATCTAAGGCGCTTATTATTGTCTACCCCAGAGTTCTTGAAATTGTTTAAGATAGAAAAGAGATGCCTTTAAAAAGGAAAACTGTGCAATTAGGTATGGCTTTCAAAATATCCACCAGGTAATCACTGGGTTCATAAAACAAGAATAATTGGTGAAATGAGAGTTTATTTGTTTTAAGTCTGTATCATTATTGAGCTACTTGGTAGATCCTACAGTAAAGATTTAAACATTGTAGGTAAAAGTCTTGGTTTGCCTCAATTTTCCTCTTACTTATTCCCCTTTTAACTCTGCACTAAACTTTAACTAACTAACTAACTAACTAACTAACTAACTAACTAACATTGCTCCTGGGCCGCATGCATTGCACAGCCTTCAGCAATTGATAAGGAGCACTGACTGTAACACATGTGCTAGGGGCTGACTAGGGCTCAGGGGTAAGAGAAAGGTGAATAAGAGAAACACTTTTGTCTCCAAGGGAAATATTATTTAATGGAAGAAAAAGAAAGATACCTTAATAAATTTAATTCCAACTATGAGCTGACAGGTGCTAAAACTAAAGAATGAGAAGTGACATCAGACCAAGACTTTAGTGCTAGTTGGTGAAGAAAAAGAACAACATAGAGCAATTTTTAATAAAGTTAAATATACTGAAAAAATTAAAAAGTAGGTTAAAAAGTAGATTAAGTATATATAATAATATCAAACAGTAATTTTATTGTAAAATATTTGCCCTGAAAAGAAAGAATAATAAAATATTCATAAAGAGGATAAAAATCAAGCTTGGAAAAGAGTGCATATATCTTTTCAAATTAATGTTTCAGATTTATTCATACAGAGGGTCCAGCAGAAATAATGCCACTTTTTCATTATAAAATGTTTTTTCACTTATATGTAGAATCTATTTATTTATTTATTTATTTATTATTGTTCAATTACAGTTGTCCCCATTTCCCCCCATTACTTTCCCTCACCCTACCCACCACATTGTCTTTGTCCATGGGTCCTTTATACATGTTCCTTGATGACCCTTCCCCTTCTTTGCCCCATTATTACAAAATGGGGCAAAGAATGGGTTACTGTCTTTTATTACAAAATCATAAGCATTCTGTAACATAACAATATCACACTCAAAAACACCCTGTGACATTTTAGGTGAAATGTTCAAACTAAAACTATAAATTATTACACCCATATTGTTACCCTACCAACCATACTCAAGCAGGTGTTACTTCTGCTGGCCCCTGTATATTCCCAGAAATGGAATTGCTGTGTCATAAGGCAGTTCAATTTTTAATTTTTTGAGGTAACTCCATAGTGCTTTCCACAGTGGCTGCACCAACTTACATTCCCACCAACAGTGCACTAGGTTTTCCTTTTCTTCACATCGTCCCCAACATTTTTTTTTGTTGATTAATTGATGATAGCCATTCTGAGAGGTGTGAGGTGATATATCATTGTGGTTTTAATTTGCATCTCCCTGATGGTTAATGATGTGCATTCATTCATATGTCTATTGGCCATCTGTATGTCCTCTTCGGAGATGTGCTTATTTAGGACCTCTGTGCATTTTTTAATTAAATTGTTTGTTTTTGTTGAGGGGAGTTGTATGAGTTTTCAATAAATTTTGGATATTAACACCTCATCAGATGCATCATTAAAGAATATCTTCTCACTTTCAGTAGGTTGTCTTTCCATTTGTGTTGTTTCCCTTGTTGTGCAAAAATCTTATTAGTTTGAAGCAATCCCTTTTTCTCTGTTTGATTGTTTGTTTGTTTCACTTCCCTGAGGAGTGAAAAAGTCTATCCATTGCTAATATAATGAGAATAGTTTTCACAACACTAATGTAACCTGGCAGCCAAGGAGAGTGGACTGGAATGCACATTCATGAACAATAATGACTTCTCCGTACTAGTCAGTGGGGGTAGTAGACGCCGCTGAGTGGCATGTGTACTCTGTGGTTGTTGCATTCAAAATGACTGAGCAAATAAAGCAACAAATCTGCATCAGATTTTGCATTAAGCTTGAACACTCCTCCATGTAAACTATCTGGGTGATTCAGAAGGCTTTTGGGTACAAAGCGATGAGTGCAGCATAAATAAAAGTGTGGTGCAAATGCTTCAAAGATGGTAGAGAATCTGTTCAAAGTGAACCACATTGTGGAAGGCCTGCATCAAGCAGAACACCTAAGAGTGATGAACTTGTATGGGCTGCAATCAACAAAGACCAGTGACTGACAGTGCAAGAACTAGAAGCTGATCTGGGGGCGCCAAAAGCTACTGTGTCTGAGATCTTCACACAGGATCTTGGCATGAAACATGTCATGGCAAAATTTGTTCCGTGTCTTCTGCTACCAGAGCAAAAGGAACATCATGCTGCAGTTGCTAACGACTTGATTCAAACTGCTAACAATGAACCAGATTTCCTCAATAAGGCCATAACTGGAGATGAATAGTACATCTACAGCTGTGACCTGGAAGGGAAGGCCCAGTGGTCCCAAAGGAAGTTGCCTGGTTCCCCATGACTGCAGAAGGTGAAGCAAAGTTGCAGCAAGATCAAGACTGTGTTAATTGTGTTTTTTTTTTGATTGGGAAGATGTTGTCCACCAGGAGTAGGCCCCTCTAGGCCAAATAGTTAATAAAGAATACTACCTCGATGTTTTTATCGGTTGAGAGATGTAATACAATGAAAACGGCTGCAGCTCTGGGTAAGTGGTGATTGGCAGCTTCATCAGGACAAAGCACCCACTCATACATCATGCCTTGTGTAGTTTTTTGACAAAACATCAAATCACTCAGGTGACTCAGCCCCCCTACAGTCCAGATTTGGTGCCCTGCAGCTTCTGGATTTTCCCAAAAATAAAACCACCTTTGAAAGGGAAGAGATTTCAGACTGTCAATGAGATTCAAGAAAATACATCTGGGCAGCTGATAGCAATTCCAACAAAGGATTTTGCAGAGTGTTTTGAACAGTGGAAGAGATACTGGGGGAACTGTGTGGTGTCCCACAGTGCCCACTTTGAAAGGGACTGAGTTCTCATTGTCCTATGTACAATATTTCTTGTATCTTGTATCTTCAGTAACTATCTCTATTTTTCATATTACGTGGCTGGATATGTTCTGGACAGACCTCATATATCAGAAAAACATTAGCTAAGAGAAATGTCAGATTTTAATGCCTATGTCTTCTTTTCAGAGTTTAATGGTTTCGAATGTTACATTTAAGTCTTTAATCTCTATTGAGTTTATTCTTGTATATGGTATAAAAAAGGTATTATTTATAATAGTCAAGATATGGGAGCAGCCCAAGTGCCCATCAATAGATGAGTAGATAAAAACAAATTGTGGCACAATATACAATATAATATTAGTCATAAAAAGGATAAAACCTTACCTTTTGTGACAGCATGGATAAATCTAGAGGATATTATGCTAAGTGAAATAAGTCAGACAGAAAAAGACAAATATACTGTTTCACTTAAATGTGGAATCTAAGAAGCAAAATAAACAACCGAAGAAAACAGAAACAGACTCACAGATGTGGAGAACAAAGTGACGGTTGCCAGAAGTGAGGAAGGTTGGGGGCTGGGTAAAAAATTTGAAGGGATTAAGGAGTACAAAATGGTAATTACAAAACAGTTATGGGATTGTAATATGCAGCATAAGGAATATAGTCAATAATACTGTAATAACCGTGTATGGTGCTAGGTGGGTGTTTAAATTATTGGGGAGATCACTTTGTAAGTTATATAATTGTGTAGACCTGAAACTAATATAAAATAATATTGAATGTCAATGGTAATAGAAAAATAAAATCAATAATTTTAAAAAAGAAGAGAGTGAAGTTCTATGTATATTGATTAGCTATTGAAGTAAATTTATATTGTTTCATATCAGATGTGGCTGAATGAAAATAAATTTTCATTGGAATTAGTAAATAAGTTTTTCAATTATAAAAATTAAACTAATTCCATCAAGAAACATTTATATATACATAAACATTTATACATAAATATATAAAAGAAACACGCACTTAAATAGTATGAAAAAATAGGTTTTTTTATTAGCTGGGTGAGAATTCTTTTTTTTTAATTTCTTTATTGTTATTCACTTACAGTTGTCTATATTTTCTGCCTACTCCTCACCCCACCCCCTCCAAACCCATCTTTCTCCCTTGCTTCCATCCTCCCCTTTGGTTTTGTCCATGTGTCCTTTATAGTAGTTCCTGAAAACCCTTCTCTCCACTGTCCCCTCCCCTCTCCCCTCTGGCTATTGTCAGATTGTTCTTAATTTCAATGTCTCTGGTTATATTTTGCTTGCGTTTTTCTTTTGTTGATATGCTCCAGTTAATGGTGAGATCATATGGTATTTGTCCCTCACCACCTGGCTTATTTTCAGTTAGCATAATGCCCTCCAGTTCCATCCATGCTGTTGCAAAGGGTAGAATCTCGTTCTTTCTCTCTGCTGCATAGAATTCCATTGTGCAAATGTACCATAGTTTTTTGATCCACTCGTTTGCTGATGGCCACTTAGGTAGCTTCCAGCACTTGGCTATTATAAACTGTGCTGCTATGAACATTGGGGTGCATAGGTTCTTTTGGACTGGTGTTTCAGGGCTCCTAGGGTATAATCCCAGCAGTGGAATTGCTGGGTCAAAAGGCAGATCCATTTTCTGTTTTCTGAGAAAATTCCATACTGTTTTCCACAGTGGCTACACCAGTCCACATTCTGATCTTTTTTTCCCCCCCAAAGTGAATACAAAGAAATTTTAACTAAGTCCAAATTTAAAATAGTTAAAATTAGCCTTGGAGGTGGAATTCCCTTTTTCTGTATTGTAGACTTAAAGCGCCTAGCCTACTGCTCCTACAGTCACCTTAGATTAGATGCATTGCCAGCTCATGTATCTTTTCCCCACACCAGATCCACATATATTTTTAGTTCATCTCTGTTTTGTTTCTATATCCATCTACTTCTTGTTTCTGTTACCCTCTCCCCTCTTTCACTACTAAAATACAAATCCTAGTAGTGTTTTGCTTAAGTATATTGAATGGATCTCCAAGTCTTTGGATAATGTCAAGACTGTTTATTATGCTACAACAACTCTCTACAATCTAGTGCTTCCTTCCCTCTCAGGAAGTCCATTCTTTAATCCTTCTTACATTTATGTTTCTGTTATACTGGTTTAATCACAGTTTCCAAATATTGCAGGTATCTTATATCATCATGGTATGGTACTTCTGTTTCCTCTCCTTGGAATGCCATTCTTCAACCTATCTCAAAACTTAGTTCCAAATCCTTTGTGAAGATGTCTCCTAATCACTACAGGTAAACTTAGCATTTTGAGACCTCTAATATACTCTGAATATATCTTTAAATATTAAGTAAAAATGTTATTATACCATACTGCTTATGAGTCCATCTTCCACATAATAGATTTATAAGTTCCTTGAGGGCAATATCTATTGTATCCTTGTTTTCCTTATAAATAATCACCTAGAAGTGATTATGTACTAGTACCCTAGCAGTTTGGGATGCACAGTGTCTTATATAAACTATAAAAGACAAAGACATTCCAGATTGTAATGAACTGTGAAATTTTATTAAACCCCTGAAGTTAAGATTCCATCAAAGCAAATAAATGAAACTCTTATGGTCATCTCAAAGATCATATTTTGACATAAGTTTATATCAGAAAAAATACCTTTCTCTTCTCATTTTAATTAAAATTTGTTCATGAATTTTATCCTTTAATTTTGAATAATGACAATATTTTTCTATTACTTATCTTTTCTTGTCTTACCACATGGATAGGACATATTAAATGATATTGAATAGGCCCTGACCAGTGTGGCTCAACTGGTTGGGTGTTGTCTCACAGAGTGAAATGTTGCCAGTTCAATCCCTGATAAGGGCACATGCGTGGGTTGAGGGTTCAGTTCTCGGTCTGGGGGCATACAAGAGGCAACTGATTGATGTTTCTTTCTCACATTGATGTTTCTTCCCCTCCTTTTTTCCCTTCCTTCCCCCCTCTCTAAAAAAGACATAAAATCTTTAAAGCAATATTGAATAGAATCAATTATTCTGGGCACCCATGTCTCCATTAGCAACAATAACTCATGTAAGTAACATATTAGGCTAAGAGAGTTTCCATTTATTATTAGTTACTAGTAGTTTTTAACATTAATAGGTATTGAATTTAATCAAATGATTTATATATATTTTGAAATAATTGCTTCTCTTTAATTTCCAAATGTGTCAAGTTAGATCTATAAGCCATTCTTCGGATTATACCAAGTATGATTATGAAACTTTTAAAAATTTATTTTTCACTAAATATAGTTGCTATGCAATATTATATTAATTTCAGGTGTACAACATATTGATTCAACATTTATATACCTTACAGTGTGCTCACCACAATAAGTCTGATAAACAAATGCCACTGTACAAAGTTGTTAAGATACTGTAGATTATTTTTTCTGTGCTATATATTACATCCCCATGAGTTACTGATTTTATAACTGAAAGATGGTACTTTTTGTTTCCCTTTACCTTTTTCACCCAGCCATCCAGCTTTCTTCCTTCTGGCAAGTTTGTACTCTGTATCTATGAATCTGTTCTTGTTTTCTTTTCTAGATCCCACATTTAAGTGAAATTGTATTTGTCTTCTTCTGACTTATTTCACTTGGTATAATACTTTTAGGCCCATTCACATTATCTCAAATGTCAAGATTTTATTATTTTTTATGGCTAAGTAATATTACATTTTATATATATATACACACACACACACACACACACAAGTACATACACCTATATACCTACATATACACATCACTGATGCAGACACTGGCCTGCAGTGTCTGAGTCATTATGGATGAAGTGAGACATTCACACGAACTACCAAGTCCAGTGGAGGAAAAGGAACAGCATGGCTTTTCTCTTAAGGGGCGCAAAAGCTGCGGCCTCTGCCATGAAAGGCCTTTATTTCTATCTCTGGGCACATTACATGATGGTCCTCATTTACTATGTACAGGTTCACTTTAGGTGGTTACCTTTTATAGAAAACAAAGGAGCCAATGCTGCTAATCACATCACAGAAGAAGGATATTTGAAAATGAAATGGCGAAGTGATTGAACCGGTTACACTGATCCTTGGAAGTTTTAGCATGGATTTTAGAAAGTTATTTTGCAGTAAATGTCCTCAATTCAGGGTGAGGGAGTTTTTTTATCAAGAGCAAGACTCCAAGTAGCCTAGGCACATTGCAGGCCTGATTCCCTATGGGAGAACCTATCCGTGGGTGTGGGTCCTGTGCATCTCTGAGTGGGAGCTGGGCCCACACCACGTGGAATGGTCTCCTACACATCACAATTATTATGTATTTATCTATTGGTGGACACCTAAGTTGCTTCTATATATCGGCTATTGTAAATAATGCAATGAACATAGGGTTTCATGTATTTTTGAATTAGTGTTTTAAGAAAAATATCCAGAAGTGCAATTTCTGGGCAATATGGTAGTTCTAATTTTAATTCTTTGAGAAAGCTCCATGATCTTTTCCATAGCGGCTGCCTAATTTACACTCCTGCTAACATTGCACAATGGTTCCCTTTTTCTACATTCTCTCCAAAACTTGCTTTGTTATGATTTTATAATAATAGCCATCCTGAAAGTTTGAAATGATAAGTCTTTGGGTTTTGATTTGCATATCCATGATGAATAGTAACATTGACAATATTTTCATGTTTGTTGGCCTTCTGTGTATCTTCTTTGGAGAAATGTGTGTTTAGGTCCTCTGACCATTTTTTAAATCAGATGGTTTAGTTTTTGATGTTGAGTTATATTCTTTATATATTTTGAATATTAACCCCTTACTGCATAAGTTATTTGCAAATACCTTTTTGCCTTAAGTTGTCTTTTTATTTTGTTGATGGTTTTCTTTACTGTTTAAAGGCTTTTTAGTTTAATGTAGTCTCATTTGTATATTTTTACTTTTGTTACCCTGACTTGAGGAAACATATCAAAAATATTGTGCGAAAGCCCTGGCTGGCGTAGCTCAGTGGATTGAGCTCAGGCTGTGAACCAAAGCATCGCAGGTTCGATTCCCAGTCAGGGCACATGCCTGGGTTGCAGGCCACAGCCCCCAGCAACCGCACATTGATGTTTCTCTCTCTCTTTCTCCCTCCCTTCCTTCTCTAAAATAAATAAATTAAAAATAAAAGAATTAAAAAAATATTATGCTAACATTAATGTCAAAGAGGTTGCTGCCTATGTTTTCTTTGAGAAGTTTTATTGTTTGAGGTATTACATTTCATACTTTAATACATGTTGAGTATATTTTTGTATAGGTATATGAAAGTGATTACACTTTTTTTTTGCAAGGATATATTTACTTTTCCCAAAACCATCTATTGAAAAGACTGTCTTTTCCTCATTTTATATTTCTGCCTACTTTGTCATGCATTAATTGTCTATGTAAGTGTGGCTTTATTTGTGGACTTTCTATTCTGCTCCATTGATCTACGTATCTTTTTTTGTGTGTGTGCTGGTACCATATTCTCTGGATTACTAGACTTTGTAGAATTGTTTGAAATCAGGAAGCATAATACTTCCAGATTTGTTCTTTTTTCTCAAGATTCTTTTGCCTATTTGAAGTCTTTTTTAATTCTACATGAATTTTAAGTTGACTTCTTCTTGTTTTGTGGGGAAAAAAAGCCTTTGGTATTTTGATAGGGATTGCATTGAATCTATAGATTGCTTTGGGTAGTATGAATATTTTAACAATATCAGTTCTTCCAATCATGAGCACCATCTACCCTTCTATTCATTTATGTCATTTTCAATTTCTTTAATCAACATTTTATAGTTTTTAGAGTATAGCTCTTCTACCTCCTTTGCTAATTTTTTTCCCTAGATTTTTCTTATTCAATCATAAATGGGATTTTTTTCTTAATTTTTCTTTTTGATAGTTATTAGTATATAGAAGTGCCACTGATTTCTATGTATTAATTTTGTATCCTAAAACTTTACTAAATTCATTTATTATTTCTGATTGTATTTTTGTGGAATCTTTAGGATTTTCAATATATAATATCATGTCATCTGCACATAGTGACAATTTTACTTCTTCCTTTCCAACTTGAATGCATTTTATTTTTTCTTCTCTGATTGCTGTGGCTAGGACTTCTAATGCTACGTTGTTTAAGTACACTGAGCATGAGCATCCTTGTCTTGTTTTTGATGTTAGAGAAAAAGCTTTTAGTTTTTTAAAATATATTTTATTGATTATGCTCTTACAGTTGTCACATTTCCCTCCTTTACTTTCCTCCCCCCTACCATCCCTCCCAGCCACATTCCCCCCTTTAGTTCATGTCCATGTGTCATAAATTCTTTAGCTTCTGTATTTTCTATACTATTCTTGCCCTCCCCCTGTTTATTTTCCCCTACCATCTATGCTATTTATTCTCTGAACCTTTTCCCCCTCTCTCCTCCTCCCACTCCCCTGTTGCTATCCCTCCATGTTATCTCCATTTCTGTGGTTCTGTTTCTGTTCTGTTTTTTTCTTTAGTTTGCTTTTCTTTTTAGGTGTGGCTGTTAATAACTGTGAGTTTGCTGTCTTTTTACTGGTCATATTTTTATCTTCTTTTTCTTAGGTAAGTCCCTTTAACATTTCATAGAATAAAGACTTGGTAATGATGAACTCCTTTAACTCGACCTTATTGGAGAAATGCTTAATCTGCCCTTCCATTCTAAATGAAAGTTTTTCTGGATAGAGTAATCTTGGATGTAGGTCCTTGCCTCTCAGGACTTGGAATACTTCTGTCCAGCCCTTTCTTGCCTGCAAGGGCTCTTTTTAGACAGTCAAATGGGAACTCCTTTGTAGGTGACTGTCCCCTTATCTCTTGCTGCTTCTAGAATTCTCTCCTTCATTTTAATCTTGGGTAATGTAATTATGATGTGCCTTGGTGTGTTCCTTCTTGGGTCCAGCTTCTTTGGTACTCTCTGAACTTCCTGGACTTTTTAGACATCTATTTCCTTCGCCAGATTGGGGAAGTTCTCCTTCATTATTTTTTCAAATAACTTTTCCACTTGTTACTCTTCCTCTTCTCCTGGTACCCCTATAATTCAGATATTGGAACATTTAAAGATGTCCTGGAGGTTCCTAAGTCTCTCCTCATTTTTTTGAATTCTTATTTCATTCTTTTCTGATTGTATGTTTTTTCTTCCTTCTGGTTCACTCCATTGATTTGAGACCCAGTTTTCTTTCCATCACTATTGGTTCTCTGTACATTTTTCTTCACTTCACTAAGTGTAGCCTTCATTTTTTCATCTAATTTGTGACCAGAATCAATCAGTTCTGTGAGCATCCTGATCACCAGTACTTTGAACTGTGCATCTGATAGGCTGGCTATCTCTTAGTTGCTTAAAAGTATTGGCTCTGAGGCTTTGATTTGTTCTTCTGTTTGAGCCATTTTTTTTTTTTGGCGGGGAGGGGAGTCTGGTCATGCCTATTCTGTAGTGAGGGGCAGAGCCTTAGGTGTTCACCCAGATGGGGCAACCCAGTTGCTGGGTTGTGATGCTATATGTGGGGGCAGGGTCAGAGAGGGAACAATGGTGCTTGCTCCACTCTCTGTCAGATTTCAGTCCCCTCTGATGCTTCCCACAAGCAAATTGGGCCCTTCTGGTGCTGGTTCCTGGGTGAGTGGCCTTGTGTATATTCTAGGACCCTGTGGGTCTCTCTAATGAACTCTCCTGTGAGGCTGGAAGTCTCTCCCAGCACCTCAACCTTCACAAGTGTTTTCAATCAGTGATTTTAGGCTTTATTTCCTGGCACTGGGGCCCTGGGTTGCACGGTTTGTGACCAGTGTGTGTTTTCACCTGGTTTATCTGTGTGAGAATGTTTGACTGCGGACAGACAGCTGCCTTGTGCACCTCACTGGGTCTGCTTGTTGCCTGACTTTATCAGGACTGTGCCTGTGCCCACGCCTGTGCCAGAGGTCTGCCACCAGGGTCTGTTAGCTGTGGCCTGTGCCTGGTATGCCTGGGTCTGCCAGCCACTGCTTTTTCCTACTGTGACCCCTCTCCACGAGCCACCAACTCCGCCCCTCTTAACAGTCTGGATGAATGGTTGTCAGGACTTCCATACAGTTCAATTTTGTATCTGTTCTGGTGTTTTTTTGTTTCTAAATTTTTGTTGTCCTTAATTTTGGCTGTGCAAAGAGGCGCAGTGTGTCCACCTGCACCTCCATCTTCACCGGAAGTCCAGCTTTTAGTTTTTTGCTGTTGAGTATGATATTAGCTGTGAGTCTGGCATACATGGCTTTAATAGTGTTGACACATGTTTTATTTATTCCCACATTTTTGAGAGTGTTTATCATAAATAGATGCTGCATTTTGTCAAATGCTTTTCTTGTATTTTTTGAGATCATGATTTCTATTGTTTTTTTAATGTGATGTGTTATCATGATTGATTTGCAGATGTTGAATCATCCATGTACTCCCAAAATAAATTCCAATTGATCATATGTATGATCTTTCTAATGCACTGTTGAATTTGGTTTGCTAACATTTTGTAGAGAATTTTGTCATCTATGATCATTAGAGATATTGGTCTATAATTTTCTTGTAGTGTCCTTGTCTGGTTTTGGTATCAGGGTAATGCTGGCTTTATAGAATGAGTTTGAAAGATTTCATTTCTCTTCATTGTTTTTGAATAGCTTGAAAAGGATAGGTATTTCTTCTCTATAAATGTTTGATAGAATTCACCTTTGAAGTTATATAGTCCTGCACTTTTTGGTGGGGGAGTTTTTTTTATTACTGATTAAATTTTTTACTAGCCATGTCTGTTCAGATTTTCTGTTTTTTCCTATATAGTCTGGAAGATAGTGTGTTTCTAAGAATTTATCCATTTCTTGTAGATTGTCCAATTTGTTGGCATATAACTGTTCATAGTATTCACTAATGATCCTTTGCATTTCTGTGGTGATAGTTTTAACTTCTCCTTTTTTTACTTCTGACTTTATTTCTTCAGGTCCTAGCTCATTTTTTCTTGTTGAGTCTGGATAAGAATCGTCAAATTTTGTTTATCTTTTCAAAGAACCAGCTTTTAGTTTTATTGATATATTAGCCTCTATTTTAATTATTCTGCTCTGATCTTTATGATTTTCTTCTATTAACTTTGAACTTTGTTCTTATTTGCATAGGTCCTTTAGGTAGGTGTAAGGTTAGATTGCTTATTGAGATTTTTTTATGTCTTGACATAATTCTGAACCATTATGGACTTCACTTTTAGATTTTTTTTATTTGCTATGTCCCATAGATTTTAAAATGTGCTTCCATGTTTTTATATCAAGATACTTTTTAAATTTTCATTTCAATTTCTCTTACAGTGCATTGATTGCTTAGTAGCATATTGTTTAGCTTCTATGTGTTTGTGGGTGTTTTCCATTTTTTTCCTGTAGTTGATTTCTAGTTTTATTGGGAAATCAATTGCCTCGTGGTTGGAAAAGATACTTGATAAGAGGTCACTCTACTTAAATTGATTGAGACTTGTTTTTGTGGCCTAAAATCATGATCTATCCTGAAGGATATTCTATGTACACTTGAAAAGAATGCGCATTCTTCTGTTTTTGGATAGAATGTTACGTAATTATCTACTAAGTTGTCACCTAATTTAATGTTGAAGGCCAGTATTTCCTTGGTAATTTTTTTCTGGATGATATATCCAATGATATAAGTTAGGTGTTTATGTCCCATATTATTATTGTTTATACTGTCTACCTCCCTCTTTGCTTTATGTATTTAGGTCCTTCTATGTCAGGAACATAGATGTTTATAAGTTATATATCCTTTTGTTGGGTACATCCCTTTGTCATTATGTAATGCCCTTCTTTATCACTTGTTACTATCTTTGTTTTAAAGACTATTTTATCTAAGCGTTGCTACCCCACTTTTCATTTTTGTTTATAGGAAATATTTTTCTCTATCCCTTCATTTTCAGTGTGTGTGTCTTTAGATGGTATCTGAGTCTCTTGTACACAGCATATGTATGGGTCCTGTTTCTTTCCTTTTAAAAAATCTATTTGATCACTTAGTCTATTTGCATTTAAATTAATTATGGATAGGTATATATTTATTACCAGCAAAGTTTTTGCTAAAAAATTAGCTGGTAATCTTTTGGGGATTGCCTTGTATATAACTACTAGCTTTTCTCTGGTTGCTTTTAAAGTCCTCTCTTTATTTTTGACTTTTGGCATTTTAATTATGATGTATTTAGTGTAGGTCTTGAGTTTATCTTCTTTGAGAGCCTGTGTGCTTCCTGGATGTAGATCTCTTTTTCCTTTACCAGATTAGAGAAATATTCAACCATTATATCAAATAGATTTTCTGTTCCTTTTTTTCTCTCTCTTCTCCTTTTGAGACCCCTATGTTGTGAATGTTAGTACACTTGATGCTATCTCATAGGTTCCTTACACTCTTATTCCCCCCATTTTTTCTTTTTGTTGTTCCAATGGGTTATTTCTACTACCTTATCTTCTAGATTGTGGATTCATTTTTCTTCATTATCTAATCTGCTATTTATTCCCTCTAGTGTATTTTTTTATGTTAGTTACTGTATCTTTCAGCTCTAATTAGATCTTTTTTTCATTTCCTGTCTCTTCTTGAAGTTCTCACAAAGTTCATCCATGCTTCTCCCATGTTAACTGAACATCCTTATGAGCATTGCTTTGAACTCTTTGCCTGGTAGATTTCCTTTTCATTTTGTTTCTTCTTTTTCTGGAATATTGTCTTGTTCTTTAATTTGGAGCATATTTTTCAGCCTATTCATTTTGCCTGTCTTTTTGTGTTGTTTCTATGCATTAGGTAGATAAACTATGTCTCCCAATCTTGAAAGAATGGCCTTGGCCTGACTGGTGTGTCTCAGTGGTTGAGCATCATCCCACAGAGCAAAAGATCACTGGTTTAATTCCTGGACAGGGCACATTCCCAGGCTATGCACATGCCTGGGTTGTGGGTTCAGTCCCCAGCCAGGGCCTGTACAAGAAGCGACTGATTAATGTTTCTCTCTCACATCAATGTTTCTCTCCCTCTCTTCCTGTCTTCCCTCCCATCTCTCTAAAAACAAATAAAATCTTTTTTTAAGAAAATAAAAATGGCCTTATACAGAAGTCATCCTGAGGGCCCCAGTAATGCATTCCCCCATCACTAGAGACATGTGCTCAGGGACATCCCTTGTATGAGATGTATGTGCCTTCCTTTCATAGGTGATCTGCAATTGCTGTGGGTGTACCAGTGGTGGAGTTGATCCACACTAACTGGTTTTGAGGACCAGCCATGACCTGACAACATCTCTGCCCCTCTAATCCATCTCAATATTGCTTCTTTGTCTCCTTAGTTATAGAAATTCTGGTCAGCTAGCACTCAGGCCACTCTCAGCAATGATTACTATATATTTAGCTGAAATTTTGGAATATGTTCAGGGGAAGAGATGAGTTCAGGACCTATCTACTCTGCCATTTTGACCCTGCCTCCCATGATATATTTTTAAAAAGAAATGTTTGATCTGCATCTCTCTGATGGCTAGTGATACTGAGCATCTTTGCATATATCTCTGGGCCCTCTGTATGTCTTCCTTGAAGAAGTGTCTGTTCAAGTCTTTTGCCCATTTTTAATTGGGTTTTTGTCTTCCTGGAGTGGAGTCATGTGGGTTCTTTATATATTTTGGAGATCAAACCCTTATCTGCGTTATCATTGGCAAATATGTTTTCCCAAGTATTTGTTTCTCTTTTCATTTTACTGCTGTTTTCTTTAGCCATGCAGAAGTTTTTTTAACTTGATGAGGTCCCATTTGTTTATTCTTTCCTTTATGTCCTTTGCTTTAGGGGACATGTCCATGAAGATGTTGCTGCATGGAATGTCTGAGATTTTTCAGCCAATGTTTCCCTCTAGGACTTTTATGGTGTTATGACTTATATTTAAATCTTTTATCCACCTTGAATTTATTTTTGTGTATCAGAGAGATACAAATTAAAACCACAGTGAGATACCACCCCACACCAGTCAGCATGGCCAACATAAACAAATCAACAAACAAGTGTTGGAGAATATGCAGAGAAAAGGGAACCCTAGTTCACTGTTTGTAGGAATGCAGACTGGTGTAGCTACTGTGGAAAAAAGTATGAAGTTTCCCCAGAAAACAAAAAATGGACCTGCCTTTTGACCCAGCAATTCCACTGCTGGGATTATACCCTAAGAGCCCTGAAACACCAGTCCAAAAGAACCTATGCACCCCAATGTTCATAGCAGCACAGTTTATAATAGCCAAGTGCTGGGAGCTACCTAAGTGGCCATCAGCAAACAAGTGGATCAAAAAACTATGGTACATTTGTACAATGGAATTCTATGCAGCAGAGAGAAAGAACGAGATTCTACCCTTTGCAACAGCATGGATGGAACTGGAGAGCATTATGCTAACTGAAATAAGCCAGGTGGTGAGGGACAAATACCATATGATCTCACCATTAACTGGAGCATATCAACAAAAGAAAAACGCAAGCAAAATATAACCAGAGACATTGAAATTAAGAACAATCTGACAATAGCCAGAGGGGAGAGGGGAGGAGGACAGTGGAGAGAAGGGTTTTCAGGAACTACTATAAAGGACACATGGACAAAACCAAAGGGGAGGATGGAAGCAAGGGAGGGAGATGGGATTGGAGGGGGTGGGTGAGGAGTGGGGAGAAAATACAGACAACTGTAAGTGAACAACAGTAAAATAATATAAATAAAATAGAAAAAAAGAAATGTTTGAGTTTGGTAGAGTAATATTTTTACAAAGATTTTTGTATCTATGGCCAGAGTTAGGTTGGCCTGTAATTTTCATTTGTATTTATTTTTGGTCTTTTTTTCTTTCATTTATGTCATTAATACTCTATAGTTTATCTTATATTTACACATATTTGTCACTGTAACAAAATAATTAAATTTAGCTATGTATTTTCTTTTTTTTAAATTTGTCTAATTCTCCTGATTGCCTTTCAACACATATCAATCTTCACCTTCTATCAAAGGACATACACATTTTCAAGGTTTCTCCATGATCTCACAATAATATGTTAAAATGTATATGAATATTAATACATAATATATATTCAAACTTATTGAAGTGATTTGAAGTGAATATGTATTCAATCATAATGAAGTGATTTTATAAAAAATAAATATTCTACATCCTTTTCTTAACCTTTCAGCACCTTGCTTTATTCACTTAGTATTTCATAGAAATCTTTCCAGGTCGGAGGGTAGAACTATAATTCTGATGGCTGCATAATTTTCTATGTTGTACACTACCATTAGTTATTAAAAAGTTCCTATTGGACATTTACTTCTGTCTATGATGATGAAAATTGCTGCAAAAACCAACAATGTATATATGATGTTGTACACTGGTGATTTCTATTATATGCTCTCCTTGGAAATGGATTCTTAGAAACATGAGTGTATGTTTGTATAACCAAATGTATATTTGATTCTTTTTCAGTATGCTTTTAATAATGTCTATTATTCATACCATATAGTATACAAATCATAAGTGTGTTCCACATAGTTTTAATATATAGAAGTACTTTACACGGAATCATACTCTCTTGTATATGACTTCTTTTATGTTAAATTATCTTAATATATGTTAAATTAACTTTTGTTGCATATAAAAGTATTTATATCATTTTCATCATATGATATTCAATTATATAAATAGACCTTACATCATCCACTCTACAATTAAGTGTTTGGGTTGTTTCTTGTTGAGAGTTATTACTAATAGTGCTGTTATAAACATTCTTTTATATGTTTTTGTGCACATAGGTTCATAAATACATTGAATGGTATTGATGGGTCATAGGATGTGCTATGATTCCACTTTACTAGAAACTGCTACTAAGTTTATCTAAAGTTGTAGTACCAATTTACATTTCCAGTAGTAGTGTATAAGAGTTTCATTGTTTTACATTCTTAGTAACACTTGATAGTCTCTTATTTATTTTATTTTATTTTTATTTTAGCCACTTGTCAAATCTGTGGTAATAACTTATTGTGGTTTCAGTTTCAGTGTCTTCAGGACTAATGAAGTTTGACACTTTTTCATTTATTGATCACTTGAATATTTTATAAATTTCTTGTTTAGGTCTTTTATTTTCTTATTGTGTTATCTTTCATTGGTTCATAATTGTCCTTCATAGATTCTGGATACATGATATACATGCACTATACTTTTTGCTTTACCTTTCTGTAATGTTTTTTGATAAATAGATATTTTAAATTTTCATTTATGTCATCTATGATTCTTTAATTTCATAGCTTATGTGTTTGGTCTAGTATAAGTAACCTTTGCCAACCTTAAGCTTAAGATAGTCTAACATCTTCATGCAGAAGTTTTTATTGCTTTATCTATTACATTTAGAGTTATAGTCTTTCTGGAATTGACATTTGCATATGTTGTGAGGTATTTGTGAAGATTAAATATTTTTCTATATGGATATCTCATTGACTTAGCATTAATTATTGAAAATATTTTTCACACTATATTACATAGTCATCTCTGATATAAATCAAGTGACTATATATGTAATGAGTCTTTCTGAATTCTCTATTTTATTCCTCTGATTTATTAGTCTGTCAACAACACCACATGGCCTTAATTGGTATAGCTTTATAATAAATTTTGATATCTGGTAATAAAGTTCTTCCAACTTTGTGTTTCTTTTACAGATTGGTCTTGTTTATTCTTGACCCATTGCAGTCTCATGTATATTTAAGAACCAGCTTATAAATTTATATACAAACACATACATATTCTGGAATTTTCTTTAATTTACAGATAAATTTAGAGGTAACTGGCATCTTATACTTCTGAATATTGTAATTTATAAAGCTCCATTTAATTAGCCAGGCCACTTTTGATTTCTCTCCAAAAAGCTTTATAATTTTTTGTGTGTATGTCTTATACAACTTTTATTTTATTTTATTTTATTTTTTTATCATTCTTTTTAAAAAATATTACAGCAGTTTCTGATGCAGATACCAGCCTGCAGTGTCCATGGTGTTATGGATGAGATACAAGACAAGTTCAACATGGACTACCGAGTCCTGTGGAGGAAAAGGGACAGCTCGGCCACTCTCTCAAGAGGAGAGCCCGCTGACACTTACCTTGACAGGCTTTTGTTTGGTTCAATTTGCACAGGAATACAGGTAAAATCTCATTAATTATTGTCAGGCAGTAAGGACCAAACAGTAGATAACATACAAAGAACTATGAGGGCTTATTCTGAGTCAGAGTCTGTTAGCTAAAGGGCTACAAAACTTTGGGAAACAAACCCATTTCCTGCTCAGACCCTTATCATTTAATTGAGAGCATTCTTAGCAAAGCAGGTTTCACAGGACTTTATGTATTCTTTCTTAGGCCTGATCACCTGGGGAAATCTGCCCTTTCCAGCACAGGGCTGCACCTCCCTCTGTCATTGTTTCAGGCTTAAGTCAGGAAGGGGAAGTAAGGCAGCCAAGAGATTAGGAGACTTCTGGCAGACAGAATGAAGACTCAGGCTATGTCAAAGCTGAGGGTTGAGGGTCCATCACCCCCTTTTGCTATAGCCCCCAAGTCCTTCCCTGGGAGCTCCCCATGATCATGCCTGTCCTAAGTCATTCCTCCCTTGAGGAATCTTACCCATCATTAGCTAACCAACCAAGCACTGGAGGCCAGGCAGGGTGAAGTAAAAGGAGCAGAGGTGTCACCCCTGCCAGGGAGATAAGCTTGGTCTCCTTAGTGGCTTCTGGTCCAAGGTCTCTCACTCAGCCTTAGCCATGGTGGGGGTGTTACAGCTTCTGAAACCAGGCAGGGAATTTCCCAACAGTATCTTTTAAAGATTTATTTATTTATTTTTAGAGAAAGAGTATGGGAGGGAGAAAGAGAGAGGGAGAAACATCAATGTGTGGTTGCCTCTCATGTTCCCCCTATTGGCCTGCAATCCAGGTATGTGTCCTGATTGGGGATCAAACAAGTGACCCTTTGATGCAGGCCAGCACTCAATCCACTGAGCCACACCAGCCATGACTGATTTTTTGTCATTCTTGATACCAATATAAATGGTTTAATTTTTATGAAAACAAGAGTTTATAATTTTATCTGTTATTACATAGGAATATATACTTATTAACATATTGACCTTGAACCTAGAGACTTTGTTACATTCATTTTTAATGCTATTTTAATAATTAAAATTTTCTGTATGCACAGTGATGTTATATTTGAAATATGATCTTCCCCTCAAATCATACCCATTATTTTTCTTGCATTTGCTATAGGAAAGACTTTTCATGTTGTTGTACACTGTTGAGTGCAGGTGGTGATTGTGGAGGACATCTTTATCTTGTTTTTGAACCCTTGATGTAAACCAAATATTTTATTAAGTAGGACTTTTATTATATGAGTATTTTTATATTGTTTTTAAGTTGAGTTGGAATTTACAAACAGTAAAGTCCACAAATATTAAGTGTTCTGCATAATTAATGGTTACATATGTATGTACTTTGGAAATCACCAGTGGATCAAGATATGCGCGGTATATTCCAACTATCTCAGAAGGATAATATGTGCCCTTCTCCCACTTCTACCAGTACTTATGGCTTAGTGACTGAACCCAATTGGAATTAAATGGGTAAGGAAGCTCACTGATAAAATTCATAAATTATTTTCTGGAAGATACATTATGGCAGGAAAATGAGAAGGTTAAATAAATCTGCAGGGGTAAAAGATAAATATTCAGCCTTTTTCCTCCTCAGAATTAACTTTTGCCTTTTGTTCTATTGAAAAACATTAGCCCCCATGCCAAGTCCCATAAGCTACTATATTATTCTAAAATTATATCAATTCATGACCTAGCTGGTGTGGCTCAGTGGATTGAGCACTGGCCTGTGAATCAAAAGGTCGCTGGGTCAATTCACAGACAGCACACATTCCTGGGCTTCTGGCCAGGTCCTCAGTTGGTGGGGGGCACATGAGAGGCAACTGATCAATGTTTGTCTCACACATCAATATTTCTTTCTCCCTCCCTCCCCCTCTCTCTAAAAATAAATAAACAAAACCTAAAAATATTAAAAAATAAAATTATATCAATTCAGTCATATTTTTCCCTGAAATATAAAATACTGTTGTTTTTTCTTAGTATAAGACAGCAGTAAAAAAATGGGTGAAGAGTGGGAAAAAAATTAATTAACATAAAATATGTATATTGGAGTTTTGATCTCTGTTAAGTTATAGGTAGTTAAAGAAGAAAATTGATAACTCTGTTATCATTAGGAAAAAACATTAACCTTAAAAATTATATAGTTTTTAAAGTTGCCAAATAGCTACAGGAACAAAGAAGTCTAAATAAAATAATTTAGGGGTGGGTGGGGTGGGGGAAAGTGGAGGCAGGAAAATGGAGACAATTTTACTTGAACAACAATAAAAAAATAATTTTAGGGAAATATTAGCTCCTCAGAGATGAACAGAGACTGGTAACATTCTTTATTTCTTAATGCAGTTGCTTATTCTAAAGAAATAATTGGGTTGAAAAGTAAGAACATTTTAGGGAGAGGGACCTTAAGGAGAAAAAAGAGATCAACTGAGAGTTTTGCCCCTACAAACTGGCTGCCATGGTTGTTGACAAATTCTCCACATAAGGAAAAGGGGTGACCTAATGATCCTGGACAGCTGAAGGCTGACTGGACAATGAAGAGAAGTTGCTTAATTTTTCTTTGGTTAAACTTCAAGGCCCTGCTGGAGGGTGGGGCCTATCACACTGTGGAGAACCAAAGCACAAATCACTTAAACCATTGTTAAACCAAGAAATAAGTACCTAAATACATAACAAAAAACATATTATCCACTTGAGTCTCTACGGCTATTTTATACCTAAATTACAGTACAAGAAATCTAGAAGACTTGCAAGGTACCAGGAAAATGTGACTCATAATAAATTATAAGTTAGAAAGTCAAAAGAAGCAGAACCATAGATAACACAAATGCAGAAATTAGTAGGCTAAAAATAAGTATTATACATAAGAGACTTAGAGGAAAACTAAATCACTGGATGAGACTAAAAAAACTAAAATTCTATAGCTAAATAATGTAATATTTGAAGTAAATAACTCATTTGATTGGCTTAAAAAAAGACTAGACACAGAAGCAAAAAATATTAACTTCTAAAAGAGTCATTTGAAATCCCAACTCATAGAGAATTAATTAATTCTCCCCTCACTTTTTTGTTCTATCTGGGCCCTTAATTGATTGGATGATGCCCACCTACACTGGTGAGGGTGAATCCCTTTACCCAGTCTGCTGAGTCAAATGCTAACCTCTTCTAGAAACATCCTCACAGACAGACCTTAAAATAATGTTTTTCCAACTATTTAGGTCTGTTTTAGTCTAGTCAAGTTGACACATAAAATTAATCATCACAACAAATATTGTGGTAGAAATTGTATATCCATATAAAAAAAAAGTTTACAAAATTAGCTACCGTTGACACCTCCCTGCCATAGTCCTTACACCAAAAGTAATGCAAAATAAATTGTAAACATGAATGTCAAAGATAATATGTTTAAAGCTTCTTAAATTTAAACAGAGAATTCTTCTGGAGTAGGAAAATATTTTTTAATTAGGATAGATAAGGCATTAACCATAAAAAATTGAAAATGGGACTTAAAATTAAAATCTTCTACATGCCAAAAATATTAAGGCAAGGACATAAAAAGATAAGCCACAGACACAGAGTGTATTCATTAAACATATATGTGGCAAAGAATTTATATCCAGAACATATTTAAAAAGCCTACAAATCAATGATAGATGGCAACTTTATTTCTGTGTGGCTGATAAACTTGCAAAAGGGTTCCCAAGGCCATGACAAACACAAACTACATCCAAAATGGGATTTTAAAGTTAAAACAAAAGCAAAACAAATACTTACTACATGTGCCAGATCAGAGAAAAACCTCCAACAATTTGTGAGGATGTAGAGCATCTGAAACTTGTGTATTGAGACTCTGAAATTGTACAACCACTTTGGAAAACTGCTAGTCTCTAATAAAGTTAACCTTGCTTTGATTATATGAATCATCACTTTTCCATATATGACTATGCATGATTTGCACAAGAATAGTTATTAAAACTTATTTTATGAAAATACCTAATGAGAAACAACTGACATTTTAAATAATAGATTAGATAAACAGTTTGAGGGCCCCAAGACCTCCAAGCCCACTAATCTTAAGCTGAAATGAATAGATGCAACTTTGTAGGTTGATTGGCAAAATCTTAAGAGGAATCTATTCTACCCAGAATGTATGTGTCCCACCAAAATTCAAATATTGAAACCTAATCTCCAGTGTGAGGGACTTGGAGCTGGGGGCTTTGGAGAGTGATTAGATCATGAGGGTGGAGCCCACATGAAAGAGATTAGTGCCCTTATAAAACAGGGCCAAGAGATTGCTCTCCTATCCTGTAATGTTGAGGTTAAAGTGAAAAGATGGCTGTCTAGGATGTGGGCTCTAACGAGACACGATATCCACTAGTGCCTTTATCTTGGACTCCCCAGAACTCTTAAAGTCTTACACTTCTCAAAACCGTAAGAAATAAATTTCTGTTGCTTATAAGCTACGTGGTCTGTCATATTGTGTTCTAGCAGCCAGAACAGACTAAGCTATGCTCTGACACTCTGATTTTAGAACTTATTCATGGGGAAGAACATTGCTAGTTAAAGACAACTTAAAGGGGTTTACTGCATCCTTTAGGAATGCTCCTCCTGACCTTGAAAATGTCAATCTCCTAAATGTTGCCATCCATAAATAATTACACTGTTCAATCCAGCCAGCTTCTTATTGGTTATGGGAACATGTGGTAAGAATGTTGCATTTAGTGAGCTTATTTCCATACTTCATGTGTCATAAAATGTGTTTACTAGTTCGAGGTGGCTTTGTGTGGAATACCTGACAAATGATAATATTTTCTGTTAACCCATTAATGGAGGTGCTAGAAGAGGTATGGCAAAGCAATCTGCCCCCCAGAATATATTTCTGTCTCTGTGAGATCAACTTGTTCCCTCTGTGATGAAGGATCCAATGTAAACAATCAGCCATCTGGTAGCTAGTTGGTTTCCTTGGAAATCGGTTTCTCTTATTAGCAGGGTTTGTTCTCAATAATGATATGTAGTTAAGTTTAGGTGAGAGAAAAAAGGGCTACTAAGCTGTGTATAACTTCCATGACTATCATCAGGGCCCCACTGTATATGAGCCCACCAAGAAAACACTGAAGTGCCTGGGGAAAGAGGCAGACTGACATCAATTAATTGATCTTGTGCATTGTATTATTGAGAGTACCCTGGTATCCTCTAGTGGGCATTTTTGTAGAACATGAATATCATTATATTCTGTGCCAGGATATTCATCAACTTAAATCACTCTCAAATCTTATCACCAGTATCCCAGTTTTGTTCCTTTTAAGTCCTTAACTTACCAGCCAGCATAAAGAATCACCTGTGAATTGGTGTCAATCTTTATTGTGAGCCACCTCTATCTCATGTAAGGTAAACAACCTACCCATTGGGAAGATACCCCATAACCACTGTGTTTTTCTCCATTTCTTCCTGGTTATAAAATACTGGGTCTATTCATTCATAATCCAGATTTTTTCTTTCTCCTTTTTCATTAGTTGGTCTTATATCACTTTCAATGAGGCTGTAAGTAGGATGAGGAAGAGGCAGTGAAGCAGCAAGAGTAGCCACTGAAATTGGAACCACTTTCTATAGTTTTCGAGTGCATTCTGGACCTGCTAGTGCTCGATTGCCTGTTATTTCCACTTTGTAATGCAATGGCTGCTGAAAACGTTCCAATTTTGTGATTTGGCAAATTACATAACAAGTGCATAAAAGGAAATTTATATTGCAGAGACACTGGGTGCCCCATCATCATGCATTCAGTTTTCCCTCATGCCCACTAGCAAGCCAGGAGCTGCTTTTCAAGTGGAGTATAGTTGTCAGATGAGGAGAGCAAACAGTGTGTGACCCCACTCCAAAGTCCTCAGAGTCTGTACTGTGCTGCTGCTATGGGGGCAGTTTAGATGTTTCATTTGGTTTCTCGCCAGCACATGTATGTCCCAAACAGTGTGTCGGTGGGCCATATCATCCCAAGGGACACAGCAGCTTGTACCGAAGCCTGCACTTGCTGCAGAGTCATTTTGCTTCAAGGCCCCAGTTGAAATCAGGGGGCTTTCAGTTAACCCAGTAAACATCATGAAACAACATGCCTGAATAAATTATAGTTAACACCACACCTAGGAATATCATCTCTACTGGGTCCCTTCAGTGGGGGGCAGGGCAAAGAATAGCAGTTCCTTTTTAGCTTCATAAAAGATATCGCAACATGCTACAAATTGGTGGGTTCAGAAATACTGACGTGGCAGACCCCTGAACATGCGTGAGTCTTTACTGCTTACCCTTTGGCTTGTGTGTTACTTCCCACATTTAGGTACAATAAGGACAATGTTATCAATATAATGAACCAGTGTAATGTTTTTTTTACACTATCAGGAAAATCAAGGTTCCTTTAGAATATATTCTGGACAGAGAGCAGGAGGCTTATTATCGTCTCTTGACAAGATCATAATTGTATACTGTTGTTCCTAATATGTTAAGAAAAATGACTTCTAACTAACTTTGCTCACAGAAAAAGGAAAAAAATTCAAGTTAGTATTTGTATATTAGGTGCCAAGGGCTGTGTTGTTTTGCTCCAGAAATATAGCTGTCATTGACACCACTATCTAAGTTTGTGCTGATATATACTAGAAGACATCTGGGTTTTGCACAGTTCACACAAGAGAAAAGGAAATGAAATGCCCTCATTAGGGCATTAGAAATGCCCTGATATCTACAAATTAGAAGGTCATATTTTGAGAACCCCTGACCTTGAATGCCCACTGGTTGCCTGAACCAACTGGGTAAGGCTCTCAAATTATAATCTTCAAACTAAAAACATCCCCTATCACTTAGAAACTTAGATATACAAATAGGTCTCCAGAAGACACCTATTAAGACAGCATTTGGGGGTGGTGCTCAGCAACCTGTGTTTAAACAAGTCATCCAGGTGAGTCTGGTGTATGATATGGTTTGAAAAGCACTGTCCTCTTTACTTACTATACCTGTCTCAAGTCTGAATTTATGGGTAGGATACATCACCGTAGGATATGTTTGAGTTTCCTCTGGACTCATTGTGAGATGGATTGAAATAAGTGGTTTATCTATCACCTGACTTCTATAAGTCCCCTCTTTGACTTGTGAAATATAACGTTTTCACTACCTAGGCACTAGTATTAGTGAATAGCCAGTACCAAATTATATCCAGAAGCTCTGCATGTTTCCATTTTTGTAATGCACAAAGACGTCGGGAAATGGCCACAGGTATCTTTGGGGAGGTCTTGTATTGTTTCATTTTCTATGAAGAGACACTAGATCCATGAACTAGCTTAGTTAGGTCTTAGTATTGTATGACTACTATGGGGAGCCAGATCTTTGGCACCAGACCAAGGAATTTTGTCCTGTACTTATAAAGCAGTGCCTTAATAAACTTTCAGTCTATTTCATTTCTAGGGAACTTGTAATCAATTAACCAAAGATCCCTATGGTTCAAAATACTGTAATTACCACCCTGTCCCTGTGGATAATTGTCACAATTGTGCCAAATTTTAGTTGTTGTTTTTAAGCACAGCAACCTGATCTTTTCTGTGTAGGATGTTATAATTTTTATTATAAACAGGGAACCCAGTTCCACTGCTGCATCCTCCACCATTATCTCTGACCTACAGAAGTCAACCAACACAGAACTTACCATGGAAGCTGGCATGCTCTTAAGAATGCATTCCTCTTTTAATTTTTTTTCTTTGTTTTATTGAGGTTTAATTGACCTACAGGCACTGGATAATTTTAAGGTGTACAGAAAAATGACTTACATGTATTGCAAAGTGATTACCACAATAAGTTTAGTTAACATACATCTCACATAAAATATTATTTCCTGTGATGAGAACTTTTGGGGTTTATTATCTTAGCAACTTTCTATAGGGAACCTATCCACATGGTATGGCAAATGTAGCCCAGCTCTATCAGAAAACCGGCAGGCGTGAGTTGGCACACAGGCGTGAGTTGGCACAAAACCCATGGATCGGTTCTCCCATGGGGAATCAGACCTGCATTGTACCTAGGCTGCTTTGAGGCTTGCTTTTGCTAAAACTCCCTCACCCTGGATTGAGGCAGCAAATCCTTACTGCATATCTCTAAAGTAACTTCCTAAAATCTGTGCTAAACCTCCCAAGTATGGAGTGTAACCAGTTCAACCACTTTTCTCCTTGATCTGTAATATCTTTCTCTTTGAAGTAGTTAGCAACATTCTTTCCTTTGTTATCTGTGAAAGGTTACCACCTGCAGTGAACCTATGCCTAGTAAATGAGGACCATCCTCCATGTAATATGCCCAGAAAAGCATGAAAGCTTGTTCAGGCAGGGGTTGGGGCCCTCTCTCTCTCACTTAGAGAGTGGCCATGCTGTCCCCTTTTCCCCACAGGACTTCTGTCATCTGTGTAAATTTGTCTGTCTCAGCCACAACGCATAGACCCCTTGGGCCAGAGTCCCCATCAACTTTCAAATATATTATACAGTAGCATTAATTATATTCATCATGTTGTACTAACCTTATAACTGGAAGTTTGTACCTTTGCCCACTTTCATCCAATTCCCCTACTCTTTATTGTAGTTAACCACAAATATGATCTTTTCCTGAGTTTGGTGGGTTTGTTGTTTGTTTAAGATTCTACGTATAAGTGAGATTATATAATATTATTTTTTGTCTTATTTTACTTAGTATAATCCCCTCAAGATCCATCCATGTTGTTGCATATGGCAAGAATTTCTTCTTTTAGGTACTTAATAGTGTTCTGTTGTGTGTGTATTTTTTATCTGTTTACCAAAATATTTTATCTACTCATCTGTTGATGGACATATGTCTTAGATTATAAATAATGCTGCAATGAACATTGGGATGCAGATATCTCTTTATTTTTTTTCAGTTTAACATCTATTTTGTATAGCTATGTCTGACTTTTTTGATTGCCATATGTTTTTTTCTATCCTTCTTAGCATGTGTTTTTTTTCTATATTTTTTCTTGTTTATTCTGTTACAGTTGTCTCAATTTTTTCCCCTTTGCCCTCCTTTGTCCCATCACATCCCCTGCTCCCACAGTCCATCCCCACTCTGTTGTCCATGTCCGTAGGTCATTCATACATGTTCTTTGACTACTCCCTTCTTTCAACCATTCCCCCTCATCTTCTTTTCTCTGGCAGCTGTCAGTCTGTTCCATATTTCTTCCATGTCTCTGGTTCTGTTTTGCTCACTAGTTTATTTTGTTCATTATATTCCTCTTATAAGTGAGATCATATGGTATTTGTCTTTCACTGACTGGCTTATTTCACTTATCATAATGCTCTACAGTTCCATCCATGCTGTTGCGAAGGATAGCAATTTCTTTTTCTTTCTGCTGCATAGCATTCCATCGTGTAGATGAACCACAGTTTTTTAATCCCTTCACCTAGTGATGGGCACTTATGTTGTTTTGAATACTTGGCTATTGTAAATTATGATGCTATAAAAATCGGGGTTCATAAGTTCTTTTAAACTGGTGTTTTGGGATCCTTAGGGTATTTTCCCAGCAGTGGAATTTCTAGGTTATAAGGCAGTTCCATTTTTTATTTTTTGAGGAAATTCCATACTGCTTTCCACATTGGCTGCACCCATCTGCAATCCCACCACCAGTGTACTAGGGTTACTTTTCTCCACACCATTGTCACCACTTGTTGTTTATTGATTTGGTTATGATGGCAATTCTGACTGGCATGAAGTTGTATTTCACTGTGATTTTAATTTGCATCTCTCTGATGGCTAGTGATGCTGAACATCCTTGCATAGGTCTATGGACCCTCTATATGTCCTCCTTGGAGAAATGTCTGTCCAGGTCTTTTGCCCATTTCTTTTCTTTTTTTTTTAAATATATTTTATTGATTATGCTATTACAATTGTCACATTCTCCCTCCTGCCTTTATTCCCCTCTGCCCTGCACACCCCCTCCCACCCACATTCCCCCCCCCCTTTAGTTCATGTCCATAGGTCATACATATAAGTTGTTCAGCTTCTATATTTCCTATACTATTATTAATCTCCTCCTGTCTATTTTCTACTGACCATTTATGCTACTTATTCTCTGTACCTTTCCCCCCTCACCCCCTCTCACTCCCCTGATGATAGCCCTCCATGTGATCTCCATTTTAATTATTCTGTTCCTGCTTTAGTTGTTTGCTTAGTTTGTTTTTATTTTTGTTTTAGGTTCTATTGTTAATAGCTGTTTGTTGTCATTTTACTGCTCATATTTTTTATCATCTTTTTCTTAGTTAAGTCTGTTTAACATTTCATATATTAAGGGCTTGGTGATGATGTACTCCTTTAATTGACCTTATCTGGGAAGCACTTTATCTGCCCTTCCATTCTAAATGATAGCTTTCCTGGATTGAGTAATCTTGGATGTAGGTCCTTGCCTTTCATGACTTGGAATACTTCTTTTCAGCCCTTTCTTGCCTGTAAGGTCTCTTTTGAGAAATCAAATGATAGTCTTATGGGAACTCCTTTGTAGGTAACTGTCTCCTTTTCTCTTGCTGATTTTAAGATTCTCTCCTTATCTTTAATCTTTGGTAATGTAATTATGATATGCCTTGGTGTGTTCCTCCTTGGTTCCAACTTCTTTGGGACTCTGTGAGCTTTCTGAATTTCCTAGAAGTCTATTTCCTTTGCCAGATTGGGCAAATTCTCCATTATTTTTTTCAAATAAAATTTCAATCTCTTGCTCTCCCTCTTCCTCTGGCATCCCTGTGATTCGGGTGTGGGAACATTTAAAGATGTCCTGGAAGTTCCTAAGCCTCTCTAATTTTTGGAATTCTTGTTTTTTCATTCTGTTCTGGTTGAATGTTTCTTTCTTCTTTCTGCTCCACACCATTGATTTGAGTCCCAGTTTCCTTCCCATCACTGTTGGTTCTCTGTACATTTTCCTTTATTTCACTTTTCATAGCCTTCACTTTTTCCTCTATATTGTGACCATATTCAACCAATTCTGTGTGCATCCTGATTACCAGCATTTTGAACTGTGCATCTGATAGGTTGGCTATCTCTTCCTTGCTTAGTTGTATTTTTTCTGGAGCTTTGATATATTCTTTCATTTGGGCCATTTTTTTTTTTTGTCTTGGTGTGCCTGTTATGTAGTAAGGTGTGGAGCCTTAGGTGTTCACTAGGGCAGGGCAAACCACATTGCTGTGCTGTGATGCTATCTGTGGGAGAGCAGTCTGAGAGGGAACAATGCTACTTGCTCCACTCTCTGCCGTATTTCAGTCACTTCCCCCACTAGCCACAATCAAATTGGGCCCTTCTGGTGCTGATTCCTGGGTGGGTGAGTTTGTGTACATTCAAGGACCCTGTGGGTCTCTGCAACAAACTCTCCTATGAGGCTGGGAGTTTCTCCCACTGCCACCTCAAACCTCACAGGTGTTTTTAGTCGGAGGCTTTGAGGCTTTATCGCCCAAACTGTAACCCTGGGTCGCATGGTCTTTCTCTCTCCCCAGTTGTTCCTCCCTGTTTATCTGCACGTGAATGTGGGACTGCCCAGTCCATAAGCTGCTGCCTTGCCTCCAGTCCTTTCCACTCTGGCTGCCCATCCTACAGGTCTGGATGAATGTTTATTCTTTAACTCCTTGATTGTTGGACTTTCATACAGTTTGATTTTCTGCCAGTTCTGGTTGTTTTTTGGTTTTCAATTTGTTATTGTCTTTCTTTTGGTTGTGCAAGGAGGCATAGTGCGTCTACCTATGCCTCCATCTTGGCCAGAAGTCCCTTTGACCATTTTTTAATTGGATTGTTTATTTTCCTGGTGCAGAGTCATGTGAGTTCTTTATATATTTTGGAGATCAAACCCTTGTCCAATGTATCATTGGAAAATATGTTTTCCCATACAATCAGTTCCCTTTTCATTTTGATGATGGTTTCTTTAGCTGTGCAGAAGATTTTTAATTTGATGCAGTCCTATTTGTTTATTTTTCCTTTATTTCCCTTGCCTTAGGAAATATATCATCAAAAATATTGCTATGTGTGATATCTGGAATTTTACTGCCTATATTTCCCTCTAGGACTTTTATTACTTATATTTAATATCAATTTTGAGTTCATTCTGGTATATGATATAAGTTGGTGGTCTAGTTTCAATTTCATTTTTGCATGTACTATCCTAGTTCTCCCAATGCCATTTATTAAAAAGGCTGTTTTTACTCCATTGTATGTTCATGCCCCCTTGTCAAATATTAATTGACCAAAGAGATGGGGGTTTATCCCTGGGCTCTCTATTCTGTTCCATTGTCCTATGTGTCTGTTTTTATGTCAGTACCAGATTTTTTTTACTATAGTAGTCTTGTAGTATAGTTTGATATAAGGTATTGTGATCCCTCCTACTTTGTTCTTTTGTCTCAAGATTGTGTGTCTATTTGGGGTAATTTTTCTCCCATATAGATTTTTGAAGTATTTGTTCTAGACCTGTGAAATATGCCATTGGTATTTTAACAGGCATGGTGTTGAATCTATAGGTTGCTTTGGGTATTATGGACATTGTAATGATGTTGATTCTTCCAAACCATGAACAGGGCATATGTTTCCACTTATTTGTATCTTCCTCAATTTCTTTCTTCAGTGGTCTAGAGTTTTCTGAGTACAGGTCTTTGACCTCCTTCATTAAGTTTATTCCTAGGTACTTATTTTTTTGTTACCATCATAAAGGAGACTCTTTTTTTTTAAATTTTCTGTTTCTAGTGGTTCATTGTTGGTGTACAAAAATGCCATTGATTTCTGAATATTGACTTTGTATCCTGCAACTTCACTGAATTCACTTATTAGGTCAGGCAGTTTTTTGGTGGAGCCTATAAGGTTTTCCATGTAGTCTATCATGTCTTCTGCAAGTAATGACAGTTTTACTTCCTCATTTCTGATTTGGATGCCTTTTATTTCTTCTTCTTGTCTAATCACTGTGGCTAGAACTTCCAGGAATGTATTGAATAAGAATGGTGAGAGTGGATAAGTCTTGTGCCTGACCTTAAGGGAAATACTTTTAGTTTTTGCCATTGAGTATGATGTTGGCAGTAGGTTTTTCGTATATGACCTTTATTATCATAAATGGGTGCTGGATTTTATCAAATGCTTTTTCTGCATCTATTGATATGATCATGTGATTTTTGTCTTTCATTTTGTTTATGTGATATATCACATTTATTGGCTTGCAAATATTCTACCATCCTTGTATTCCTGGAATAAATCCCACTTGAACATAGTATATGATCTTTTTAATGTATTGATGTATCCAGTTTGATAGTATTTTGTTGAGGATTTTTGCATTTAAGTTCATCTGAAATATTGGTCTGTAATTTTCTTTCTTTGTTGTGTCTTTACCTTGTTTTAGGATTAGAATTATACTGGACTTTTAAAAAAAGTTTGGGAATCTTCCCTCTTAAATTTTTGGAAGAGTTTGTAAAGGATTGGTGTTAGCTCTTTGAATGTTTGGTAAAATTCACCTGTGAAGCCAACTGGTCCAGGACGTTTTTGTGTCAGTAGATTTTTGTTTACTGTTTCAATTTTACTAATTGTTATCTGTCTATTCAGGTTTTCTGCTTCTTTCTGATTCAGTTTTGGAAAATTGCATGTTTCTAGAAATTTAACCACTTTTCCCAGATTGTCTCATTTCTTGGCATATAGTTAGTTGTTCTAGTAATTTCTTATAATCCTTTGTAGTTCTGTGGTATCAGTTATTACCTCTCCATTTTCATTTCTCATTTTATTTATTTAGGTTCTCTCTCTCTCTCACCTGGTTAACAGTTTGTCAGTTTTGTTTATCTTTTTAAATAACTCCGGATTCACTGATCATTTGAAATTTTTTTAGTCTCAATGCCACTTAATTATGCTCTGATCTGCATTATTTCTTTCCTTCTGCTCTTTCTTACCTTTGTTTTTTGTTGTTCCTCTAGTTCTTTTAGAGGTAGATTTAGGTTGTTTATTTGAGATTTTTCTATCTTCTTTAGGTAGTGTTGTATTGCTAGGAAGTTCCCTCTCAGGACTGCCTTCCCTGTATCCCATAGATTTGGGGTTGTTGTGTTTGTTTTATTTGTTTCCAGATACTTGATTTCTTCCTTGATTTCATTGTTAATCCATTCATTATTTAGTAACCTACTATTCAGCTTCCATAGATTTGAATGTTTCTGAGTTTTTTCTTGAGGTTGACTTCTAGTTTCAAGCTATTGTGATCTAAGTAGGTGCTTGATATGATTTTAATTTTTGAATTTTTTGAGGCTTGTTTTAGTCCTACTATGTGGTCTATCTTTGACAGTGATCCATGTGCATTTGAGATGAATGTGTGTTTTGCTTCTTTTTGGTGAAATGTTCTATAAATACCAATTAAGGCCATTTGATCTAGAATATTGTTCAAGCTGCAATATTTTTGTTGGTTTTTTGTTTGGAGGATCTATCCATTGTTAACAGTAGGGTGTTAAAATCCCCTACAATAACTGTATTTCTGACCATCTCCTTCTTAAAGTTCAAGATTTTCTTTATATACTTAGGTGCACCTATACTGGGTGCATAAATGTTTACTAGTGTCATATCTTCTTGTTGTACTACTCCCTTAAGTATTATGAAGTAACCTTTGTTGTCTCTTGTTATTACCTTTGTTTTGAAGTCTGTTTTGTCTGATATAAGTACTGCTACCCCAGCTTTTTTTTTCATGTCCATTTGTGTGGAATGTTTTTTTCCATCCCATCATTTTCAATCTGTGTATATCTTTAGTTCTGAGGTGGGTCTCTTGTAAAAAACATGATCCAGCATATATGTGAGTCATATTTTCTTATCCATTCAGCTACCCTGTGTCTTTTGATTAGAGTATTTTATCCATTTACAGTTAAGGTTATTATTGATAGGTACTTACTCATTGCCATTTTTTCCTTTGTACCTGTGTTCCTCCCCCCCCCCCCCCCGTGTGTGTGTGTGTGTGTGTGTGTGTGTGTGTGTATTTATCAGCTGGTCCTATAAGCCTACAGGAAACAAGTAGTGATGGTAGTTGATCCTGAGGAAAGGTTGGATCTTCTGTAATACAATTTTCTAAAATTTTTATGCAGGAAAATGGCTAATTTCCCTAAAAGAAGGTAAAAGGTGAACTTTTGTTGGCAAAGGAATTCCAGGGGTGTTTGGTGATTTAAAGTTTGCAGGATTATTTCTGTGTGCTCAAATGCCCAGTCCCATTTTTACTGTCCCACTACTTCCAGACCAGTGGCTTTATTTTAGTGTAAGATATGTGCATGAATTACAATCAAGCCTTGGGCTTAAGTCTAACCCATAACTGTCCTGAGAAACCAACTGCCATACAAATATTTTGCACTCATGTTCTGAGTTGGCATTCAGGGCCTTTAACTTTCCCTTTGTTTGTTCATGCTTTCTTGCATCATTATAATCACTTTTGTCATCATGAGAATGACATGCCACAGGTGATCTCCCAATGTCTTTCTCTGTTTGTACTCTATAAGATTCTACCACCATTGTTAGCCTGGTTAATTGTGAATCTAGTGAATGCCATCAATACAGGGCAAGAAAGTAATTTGTGCTCTCCATAAACATTAAGCAATGCAATGCTAGAGTCCCATTGCCTGAGGTCATTCTAGTGCAAATTATTTACCACTCTGAGTTTAAGCAGGAAAGAAGTGACCTACTTAAACAGTTGATTTGAGTTTAATAAAAGTATGTTTAAATAAATGAGTAGGATTAAGTGAAATTAACAGCCATAACCCAGTATCCCTCTCATGCCAAAGGGGCAAAGGAAGAGGCACAGAGGGAATAGGTACTGGAAGCCAGGGAGAGAACCTCTAATTGTACAAGAGAGAAACTTGACAGAAGATCTAGCCTTTATTAAAGGAATGTAATCAATTTATGGCAATCCAGAGGGAGGCAGTTGGTTGAACAAATACTCTGTATGTTCTGATTGCCTGCCAGTACCTCTCATTGGATGATGCCTACCAGAATTCAGAGTTCAAGGGAGCCCATCAAAGTAGTCCATAAATTCAGTCTTTAAAAGTTGGTGAAGAGTTGAGAGTGAGTTTGGGGAGGAAAAAAATGGAATCATATAGCAAATCTCCCATTTAAGTTTTCTTTATTGCCTCTAATGAAATGTCATCCTACAGAAAGTCATATACATCCTTTCATGAATTTACTCCCTGTGATTTTTTTTTTGGGGGGGGCGGTTTATTTCAAGTGGCATCTTTTATTGCATTTCTAACTGTTTTGGTATAAAGAATTGCAATGGATATCAATATTTTAATTTTCTACCTGACTAACTTACTAAACTCTCTTATTAATTTTAATAGTTTGGGGATTCTTTTGCATTATTTATTGAGACAACTTTTCATCTGTAAATAATTAGATTTTTTGTCTTTCACAATCTTTATAAATGCACCCCCCAGCATATTTTTGTTTGCTTTTGTTTTTCACTGCCTTTTTGATCAGGTCTTTGTTCAAAATAAATTTTCCAACATGATTTGGTTTTTATGAAATAAACAGATTTAAGTTTATGCAACAGGTTTCTTTCCTTCTTAATGGGTTTCTTTTCTGCTGGCTTCTTTTCAGCAGCTGGATTTTTGGTGGCTGCAGTCTTTACTCTAACCAAAGGCTTTTTCTTTTCTTCTCTGCAAGAGGTTTCCTGTTTGGACCCCCCTTCCCACTTGATTTGGTTTCAAGTGATGCTGTTGCTTTATCCACCTGGAGTCTGGACTACTGATTTGGCAAAAACGGCATTACAGCTTATGGTCTTTGCATATGTGTTCAGCTTCAACATGATTTCAGGATTTTCAGGGAATTCTCTTTCAGGACTCTGCAATTAATCTTGTTGCATGGTACTTGAAGGGCTCATTAGATCTCTTGTCTTTTCCAAATTCTGCTAAGGTCTGAACTGAGCACCTTGTGCATGGGGAAATTGCAGCTACTATGAGGGAGACAGTTTTATGCCAAGTGCCATAAAAATCATCTGACTTATGAAGGGCACTTCTAGTCCAAGTACAGTAATGTCCCACATGCCTCCTACTAGGAGTAAGTTTCAAGATGTTCAATTTGCCACACTTGTGTTCATCATAAAAGATGCTGGGTCCCTTGCACTGGATATAATGACAGCTGGATATAAAGGCCTTGTTTGGCCTTTGCCAACTCTCATTTGCTGAGAGGCAGTAACCTTTTTATTATATCAGGCCTTATGTTTCTAAAGAAGCCAGACAGTTTCCTTATCTTTTCATGGTTTTCAACTTTATCTTTAAGCACAAAAGGAAATTCAGGAACTTCCTCTATACAATGACCTTTAGATGTAATCTGCCATGGTAAGGTAAAGTGCCCAGTGCAGAGCAGATAGCATATGCTTCCATGTAGTGTTCACTCCATGGGGCCAACAGTGCCATGTTTTGGTTGGTGAAAACTTGTGGCTACCACAACACATATTTCCAGAAACACCTTGTCAAGAACGTGAGTACCCACCATCTCAAACTCTGAGAATTCAAACTCCAGCTCTGCTAGTATCCCAGGACTCAGCACTGATTTGCTGATACACTAACTCACTGATGGCATAGGGCTCTTGTTTTAACACAAGCTGGTGAGCTATTGTGAGCAAAGTTCACAATAGCTAGTCAAATGGGAACCTTGAACATGGCAGGCAAAATGACATTTTTGCCAGATGATCCTATTTTGGGATATCAGTGAATGAGCACACACCATCATAGGGAGAGTAGAAGGCCCACCTCCTCTCAAACCAGAGGCTCCAATAGGAAATGCTCTCCCCATCTTATTGAGCTGGCTAAACTTTTTTATATAAGATTATAAACAAATGGTGATATCAGGATTCCCTGGCTTATTTTTTTATTAAACATAAGTATTTTAATATTTCATTACTGCTTATTAAGAATTCTGTAAGTTTTTAAAATATTTTTCAGGTTTTTTAGTTATCTATTACTATATAACAAGTTACTTTAAAAATTAGTGACTCAAAACAACAACAAACATATATTATCTATAGATACAGAATCTGAGAGCTGTGTAAGGGTATGATGCTGGCTTGGGATCTCTCATGAAGTTGTAGTCAAAAGTCAGCCAGGGATGCAATAAGTTGTAGTCATCTGAAAGATTGGAGTGTAAATATCAGCTTCCAAAATTGCTAATACATAGGGTTTGCAAGCTGGTACTTGTTGTTGGATGGAGGCTTCAGATCCTTTCTTCATGGGCTTACCTTTCGTATTTCTTGAGTGTCCTCGTAACACAGTAGCTGACTTCCCTTAGAATGAGCAACCCAAGAGACTGTAAGGAAGATACCAAAGTATTTTTATAACATCATTCAAGATCACAAGCTGTTATTTCCACATTATCTTATTGGGTTCACAGATCAGCCCAATACTGTGTGGGAGGGAGTTACGTAAGTGCATAAATACCAGGAGGTAAGGACATTGTGGGACATTTTGGAGGCTAACTATTATCAAGTTAGTATTTTTCTTCTATTTCTTGTATTAAGATTTTTTTGTCATGAATTGTTTTATCAAATTATCTTCCAGTATTTATTGAGATGATCAAGACAGTTTCTTGCTTCATTACTTTGGCTTATCATTAGATAATCAATCTTATATTCTTTGATGTATCTCCAAATAGTTATTATGTATTTTGCTAGATTAAATCTGTTAATATTTTCTTCTGAATAACACTTATTAAATTGACTAATGGTTTTCATAACCCGCGCAGTCTTCCATTGTTTTGGTATCAATGGTATGCTAGCCTTGATGTTTAAAGTTTTGTCTCTTCTAACAGTTTCATATAAATGTTTGTGATCACTGTTTGAAATTACTTTTTGAAAGTTTGCTATAACTTACTAACAAAACTATCTGTGCTAGTTCTTTCTTCTATAGAAATATATTTAATTATCAGTTGGATATCTTAAATATTAAAAAAATCTGTCCAGTTGTTCAATTTCTTTTTAAGTTTTATTTTTTTCTGGAAATTTTATGTAATCTGTAAATTTTATTTTTGTGAAGTTGATCATGCTATTCCTATTACTTTTCATGCCCTATGCCATACAATCTGTCCATTTTTTAATCCTATATATTCTTTATTTGTAACTCTTTTTCTCTTGATCAGTCTTTCCAGGAGGTTATCTTATTTGTAGTAACTTTTAAAAACCCAACCAAACTGAATTAACAAGCAAACTAGAGACCAACTCAAAGAAAGAGAGCAGGATGACAGCTAAGCAGGGGGCATGTTAGGGGGTGGAGGGGTCAAGCAAAAAGGAAAAAGGACTCATGGGCATGGACTAGAATGTGGTGATTGCAGGGCAAAGAAATGTAAGGGAGTTAAATGGTAATGGAAAAATACAATAAAAATTAGAAAAAATAAACCCAAACTTTCATATTGTTTGTCTCCTGTTTTACTTTTTTTTTTCAAAAATTTTCAAGTGTATATGCCATTTTATCTTTGTAATTTATATTTACAATTGTGATCATACATGTTTTTTCTATGCATGGAAACACATGGATTTGTCAGAAAACTTAGTCTTCAAAACAGACTTGAATGCATTGACTGGGTGCTGCTTGTGGAAGAACAAGCAAGGTCATCCTGGTCTGAGGGAAGGTGAACTTGTAGGCAATTGAACCCACAAAACTGGATGGCTATCTGGGGACAGGGACAACAATAGAACTAGAATGAACAATAATCGAAAAAAAATCTCGAAATTTTGAATCTGGATAAAAAGACCAGATGAAGGACAAGTGAGCTAGTGAGCATGTTCTGCAATGACTGCTTGAAGCCCAGAGAATTTTTGACAAACTGTGTTTATGGGTCAGTTATTGCTTTCTATGAGTATTGGACTGACATAAAAGGGTAGCCACTTTGGGGCACAGCAGGTTTTGTCTCTTGAGTTGTGATCCCGTGATTTACTAGTGACCAGAGCAGTGAAAGAGTCTGATGATAATTTTCAGTTCAAATAAAAAACAAACAAACCAACCCTAATCTTTTGTGCTAATGTAAACCCATCAACCATGGGATGGTGATAGTTATGAAGAAAATTTGTCAAATGAGGTCTTGGTGACTATCATGACAATATTTGATGAAAACCACATTTCTATTGCATTAAAACATCCAAATTTATTTTAAAAAGCATGATTTTCTTTAACTTTTAAATATATTATCAGTACATATCACTTTACAGCATGTAGCAATATACCATTCTGACTTGTGCTTCTGAATTCAATGTGACTGAATGACTTTCTTAAAATACATACAGTAATATGGCCTTGTTCACCAGCTCCCAGGAATAGCATGTTTTAATTAACATATGCATTACACAACTATCTGCTCATCTTAGTTTTCTGTATAAAGAGGACTGAAATTTGTTCTACCTAAGAAGCAAGATCAACACACTTAGAGGCTAGGTGCAGATTTTAATATTTCAGAGGTTCAATTGTCATAACTGGTTTAACTAACCAATGCTGTAATGTACATTTCAGAAAACTGCTGGAAAGGAAAACCAATTTTGTGTTTGAATTGAATTCAAATAAATCTAGCACAGTGTATCTGTACTATGCATATCCCTGCTAAGGATTTCTACAAATTAGTTGCAAAGTCTTAAACTTGCTTGAAAAGAGGCATGGGATTTGTTATTTTTCTTAAACTGGAATTTTTTTCCTTATAGATTTATGGAAATACTTTGTGTCCTTAAAAGTGACTAATGTAGACATGCTATTTTTAAATTTCTATCTAGGTGCACTTTTTAAAACTCTAAACTTTAATTACAAGTTTACTCAGTTTACTCATTTTTGAAAGAGGACATGGACTAAATGAATTGGTTCTGGTGTGTAATACCCAGGGTCAGATTAATCAATGGAAACATTCACTTAGACAATATTGGAAAAATGGCAACCCCCATTGTGCAATTAATGGTGCCTGGAGCTCCATGGAGCTGGGTCATCCCTGCCTTGCAGCCTCCAAGGGGACTGAATATTTCTTATCTTTTGTTATCAAGGGTGCAGAAAGGAGAACTTGAAACTTTTCACTAGCTCATCCCTTTCTCTCTCCTTCCCTCCTTAAATTTCCCCCATTCATGGTATTTTCTCCATTCACCTGGAGGTGATTAGCTTCATTGGTTTGTCCCACCCTGTCATTCTATCCAAGAGAAGATACCATACAGAGCCATTGTTATCTCATTTTGTTATAGATGAAAGAATCTGAAAAGTAATTTTTAGGATTCTTTTGTGGCAGCCTCATGTCTATGCTTGACACCAGGAACAAATCTCTAGGAAGATCTTCATTTGCTATATGATAACCAGCCATTCTAAACATTAGGAGACAAGATTGCAGATCGTAGCTTGTCTGTTGGTGAAAGATTAATTTATTAAGTAGTTGTAGGCATAATCTAGTGAATTCATTACAATCTACTGATGGAATAATCATCTTTTAAAGAACCTAACCTCATCTGTGAACAGATGATAGTAATTTATTTCTTGCCTGAGTTGCAAAATATTAACTCTTGAGTGGTTTCAGATCTACTCTTGTTAATTTTAAATTTTGGTTCCCCAAAGAAATGCTTACAAATACACACAGCACGTGCACACACATGCATGTGCATATATGTCCACATACATATACATATTCTCCCACAATTTTACCATCAGGAACACAACTTTCATTAGTTGCTTTTTATGGAAATGGCTTTGGATCCTTTCAACTAATGATGCAATAACCAGAACCAAAGATTTCTCTCCTTTTTTTAGTTTCATTCTTTTCATGTCTTTGTAACTTTTTGCCATCTCCTATCTGCTGTTCCAGTTGTATGTTCCCTGTTTACCATTTTGTAATATATGAATATGGTTATATTAGACAGGTGTTAATGAGAGGTGTTTTGATAAAGGGTCAGGTCATAGAAGACCTGGTGGGGAGTCCTGATCACTCTATTTTAAAGACATGCTCTGTAAAATAATATTTGTATGGAACGTATTTACTAGGGGCGAGTGGCTACACACACACATAGTAAGTCCTTTGACTGCTCCCCTTGTACTTTCAAACATGGAGCAAATCAATAGTAGTTGATACAGAGGTATTTGGAGATTTGAGAAACAAATTAAAGCTGTATGTTTAGGAAAAAAAATGAGGCTCACGTGGTTATTCAGCCCTAAATGGCAATCCCACAGAAAACAGACGTGGAGACCTGAAACCCCATGGTAGTTGTGGTCCTTCAGAAACACAGCTCTAACTTGCTGTGTATCAAAGGTCTCTTTGGGATTACATTCACTAGTTATTGCGTTTACAAGGAAAGTACAGCACAATGCAGCATCTGTCAGATATGATATGAACTACCAGCTTGAGGTAGTTTCCATTTCAACATTAGATTGCACTATTTTGTGATGAAGTCACAGTGTTTAAAGCTGAGTTTTCATTGATTATTGTGAACAAAATGAATGGTGAACAAACATCAATATGAAATAGGAAATGGGGGCAGCAGCATATAATATGAATCCAAGGTGGAAGAAGGTCTGAGAGCACAACTCCACTTAACATGCTATTGTGGTTATTTAAAATTAAAATAATTTATGTGTATATATTTTAATGTTACTAAGTTAAATATAAATTATTAATTATAAATTATTAATTATAAATTATTATTAAGTTGTTTGAGTCTAACTACTTCTTAAACAGAAGGGTTAGGTATTTTTTCTGACTAGTGAGTGTCAGGATGGGTGGGTAGGACAAAACGGTGGCTAGACTACAATCAAAATGGCGGCTGAACTACAATTAATCATGGCAGCTGAACTATAACCCAGAAGAGATGGCTGACGTCAAACCAGGGTGCAAGGGGAACCACCAATGATATGTTGCTGCTTTGTTCACAAGGGACCAATCCCCAGCTCTGTCCAAAATAAAACCCCACCATTTTCTCTGCTTGGAGCAGTTTTCTTGGCCTCCCCGCCATGTGGACCAGGGAAATTTTGCCTGGGCACACAAACCCCAAATAAAGCTCTATACTGCCTAATTTTATGGCTTATTAGCATTTATTTCCTTGGAGGAGCCTAAGAAAATCTTTCAGTGAACACCATGAAAAAATTATTTAGACGCTAAGGGTCCTACAAACCAAGAGTCTTGAAACCTCTCAATTATATAATTCTGTTGTTTCACCCTGTTTGTTTTAATCTGTTGATTTTTCTTTGAGAATAATGAAGGAAGACCAATGACACTGTAGGAAAGTTTTTTTTTTTTTTTTAATATGGGGTGTGAGTGTATAGATATGATTCCTACACAGTGGCTAAGTATTTCCAGGTCCCCAGTCTCTAACCACCAATGCACTGAGACAGATGTTGTTTATATGGAGTATCTGAGTACCATGATGTGCTTTCCACAAGTCCCACTTCTGGTGTGAGATTGATGAGGTTGTCCCATGGTGGACATGGGATAAAAGCCCTTTTGTATGAAGACTTCTAGTGATTCGGCCCAATGAAAAGGGTGTGTAAATAAAGAAACTTTTCATCCTATTTGATGAAGGAATTGATACATCTCACTTTAGGGTTATTGATTCTTGGACCAACCCAACAATGTGAAAATTATCCTCACCTTGGTCCTTACTCCACGGAATGAAAATTATCTAAATCTCTGTGGCAACAATGCCAGGCCAATTAGCAGTAACCTTGCCCTATACCTGTCAAAGGTCTTCATTATTCAGTGTGTAGCCCAAATTCCAATTTTTTCTTGAGCCTTTCCTTAATCCCCCAAATGATGTTTGTCTAGTCTTCCCATGTACTGATTATATCAGTGTTCCTTATTGTTTATATATGCTTCTTTTGATTTGTAACTTCATTAGAAATAGAAATATACTCAAGAAACCGTGGTCAAATTGTCTCAAGGAGACTCATAATTTTGGCCATAGACAGTGGAATTACTTTTCTTCTCTTTTGGAAAACAGTGATTAACAAATTATGATTGTCCATTGCAGGTCTACTTAACCTTATCACATTCATTTAAAATGATAATAATTCTATAACATCTGGATAATGAATGAGATCTTGACTAAATAACCCCAAGAGTAGAGGAAAATTGATATTTCAGCATACCTATAACCCACTGACACACCAGTGCACTGTAGTGTACAGATTGGTAAACTGAGTCTTGGGTCTTATGCTACTTTGGTTACTATACTATCTTCACGTGTATTTCTCAAAAGACAACTTATAAGCATTATAGCAAGTATAATATCTAAACCTTATAAAATCTCCATAAAATATCTCTGATTTAAAATCATTGAGCTTGCCAGTTAATGTTATTGGAGAACTGTGCAGCTCTTGCTGGTAAACACACCTTTTCCCGGGGTTCTGCCCCTAGAGGAACATTTTAGGTGGAGTCAGTGAAGACTGTTGTTTTGAGATTCCATCTCCATAATTATTTCTTAGCACAGACCAGGTAAGGAACATAGATGAATGGGCCTGCTTGGTCCAGGGCAAGGAGTATAAGTCAGGTGACAATACTGGCCTACCTCATCTCATGTCATTCCACTGTTTAAAAACCCACTGTAGCTGCACATAAATTTAGAATGAAATCTAAATTCCTCACCATGCTTTCCATGGTTGTATGCTGTGTATTTCTCATTTCTTTACCCTCATTCAATTATTCTACAAATGTTGAGTACCTACCATATTCCAAAAATTTTAGAGACATACATAAACAAAATTAAGATCCTTGCCCTCATGGTGTTAATGACTTAATTCAAGAGATAATGGACAATAGCTATAAAATAAAGGTTTACAATAAAATTGTTTTAGAGATAATAGGAATACGAAAACAAAGTTGTGGAAGTTGATAAAGTTGAGAGTAGCAGCAGGAATTGAGTCAGACACTTTTTTTTTTTGTAAAGGGTCAGGTATTATTTTAGGCTTTGCAGGCCAAGGCTCTCTGTAGCAACTGTTCACCCTTGCCCTTGTAGCATGAAGGCAGCCATAGGTATAAGTTAGTGAGTGGGCATGGCTGCATTCCAGTAAAACTCCATAAAAACATGCAGTTGGCTTATTTGGCCAATGAACTATAATTTGAAGATTCTTGGATTACAGTAGTAAGTGATCACTGGGGAATGCTTGATTGAGAAGGTAGAATTTGAGCAACATTACTCTCTGTCCCATTGTCCTGTGTAGTTTTAATAACATGTATTACCATGTTAACATGTTTTATGTGTGTGTTTGTAGGCAAGCTTTTTTCCCCTCTCTCTCCCTATAAGTATATAAATGCCATGGGGACAGTGAGCTGGTCTTATGTTGCTCACCACCTAGTGTAGTGTCCAGAACATAGTAGATATTCAATAAATACTTGTTAAATGAGTAGAGTGTGAATGTCATTCCTAAAGAGGGCATTTAATATTCAGTTTTAGCAAATTATTACCATAAAAGATCGAGGCATTTGTTATCAGGTTTTCTATGTTTCAAGCAAAGCTAGATATCCAAATTATTGTGTAAAATCTCTCAATTTTATTTTGTTAAAAATGTACATATATATTGACCTTATTTTTGAAAGACAGGAAGGAGGGGGGAAGAGAAATATCAATGTGTTGTTTCATTCATTTATGCATCCATTGGTTGATTCTTGTATATACCCTGACCAGGGATCAAATCCACATGACTGAAACTAATTTAAAAATATAAAATTCTTTGGATGTTAAACTAAATATTTCTGTAAGCTAGTTCTGGAACTTTGGCTACATGCATATACCTTCATGAGAGAAAGCAACTGGTATTTTATTTAGTCTCTTTTCTACACTGTGCAGTATGAGGGGTGATGTGGGCAACTTCTTAGGGTCAGTGCTTGCTAGCAACACCAGATCACACTCACTCCTTAGGACTTCCTACCCATAGTCTCTGACTGTAAAAACTACAGATGTTGAAAATGTGTTTACTGTTGAAGCAATATGCTCTCCTAAGAAAAAAGTTCACAGACTTCGTACATACAATTAGCATCTCTATCACCCTATGGGAAATTCTTTTTCACTTGCATCATGTCTGTCTACTTGGCTTGCTCCAGAAGAGTGAATGTCCCAAATCTTTGGATCTATGTACTATAATTTTTAAGTAAGGTAAAAGTCAGAGGAAATCACATTTCATTGAATTAAAAGTATACTTCCTAGCACTGTGCCTTGCCCATGGAAGATGTTTAATAAATTGGTATTGTTAGAGTGAATTAATGAAATCTGTATTGTTATATTTGAGAAATATGTATTAATTGGAATAAAAATGTTTTGAGTATTCCAGAATTATTGTACTCAAGCTATGGATGTTGAAAATTTAATATATAAACACCAATTCAATACCTGTATAATTGTTGAATCTATAATAAATGAAAAACTTGAAAGAGCTAAGTGTAACAGCTGAATATGCTGTGTAATACTAATTGTAGGTAATATTTATTGTATTTTTGACATGCGATTAATACTAATTATCTTACACATATTATTATTATTTAGAATAAGGTAAAATATTTATTGCTAACACCATGAGTATGAAAAGTCATATGATCTGTACAGCTGAAAAACCATGGCAGGTGATTACTGTGCACTGACTCTAAGATGTACTAGCTTGTTTCTCAGTACTAGGATTACTTATTTCAGATCATTTTCAAGATAACAGAAAACATAAACAGATAAACACATGATACTCTAACCTATGAGATAAAGGCATAGGATTAAATACAGAGTTTTTTAAGTTTATGATATTTTGAAGATCAGATTTGGAAAGAATATGAATGATCTCTATTTGTATTACCTTTAAGGGAAAAAATTATCACAGATACCTAAAAACATATATATATATATATATGTTTTATATATATATAATATTGAAGGATTTTTTGTTTGTTTTTATAAAATCACATTCTCAGTCTTCTGCCTTAAGCTCAAACCAGAACAATTAGTTCATTCTGATGTACATATCAGATGTGTGCCCAAGGTCCTTTCTTGGGGATACTGGTGACCTGGGTTTGGGCACAGGGAGAGCCAAAGATGGTACCTACGAGCCTTCCTAGTCTCTGATGGGGATTACAGTCAGGCTTCTAGATGCATGTTTAATTAGAAGTCTGCCCCTCAGGCTATGGCTCTGAAGATGTTAGTAAGCTTCTTTCATAGAAAAATTAGGTGTTTCTCTCTTGCCTCTGAGCTGTACCATGGAGGGGTGGGTAGCTGTGGTGAGTCCCTTTATGCCCTTTAGGCTCCGTTTCTCAGTTTGCTATGGCCTAGTAGTTCTTCCGATACAAGACCCTTTGGCTTGCAAAGCTAGTGTTTGGTGGCGTCATCTTTCAGGTGCAGGTCTTAAAATTTGGGTTGCCAGGTATTGGGTTTAGACCCTCTGCTCCTCAAAGTATTACCGGGCATTGTGAATTTCCTTCCAATTATGGACTGCTCTGCTGAGAGTGAGGTTCATGGTGAGATTGTGTCTCAGCCTTTTTTATTTGTTTTGATGTATATTTTTCATTTGCCTGATATGCAAGAGTTGCTCAGCTAGTTTTTGAGTTTCTTTTGTACAGAATTGTCCTATATGTAGCCATATATTTGGTGTGTCTGCAGGGAAAGGTTAATTCAGATTCTCACACTTCACCATCTTGACTGGAACTCCATTTTACATGATCATTTTCCTTAAGAGGAAATAATTTTATTATCTTTATTTTGTGGGTCAGATGACAGAGGGACAGCTATTTTGCAATTGTTGTAGGGTAAGTATCACACAGATGGTAACGGCTTTGGTCTCCACAGTCAGGCTTTTATCTCCAAAGCAGGGTCTCTTGAACTACTATAAACAGTGTTGAAAAGTTAGCTAAAGTAAACTAATAAAAAGACATCTAGAAGTTGTTCCTTCAACCACATTATTGACAGAAATTATCTTTTCATTTACTCTTTTGATTTAACCATTTAAGTGATAAATGGTTAATGGAAGCCATATTATTAATACAAACATCCATATCTCACTCATTGTATCTCATTGCTAACATTTCCATTTTCTGAGGTCTTTCAGGTCATTTACATACCTGCATTTGCCTTATGACAGTTGTTTGTTCTAATACTGACTGAGCTTTAAATATTCCTTAAAAGCAACTCTGTGTAATTGTGGTTGACTTTATTTCACAGTATACAAAATGGTGATGAGAATGTGGGGTAAGAGTCCTTTTTTCTGTCAGTGATTTCAACTCTCAATCTCTAAAACCATGACACAGGGAAACTGTTATTAAAACTGTTTTTGTCAAAGTAAGGGTACTTCAGAAGTGAATAAATATGAAACAGTTATCTTCTCAGTCTCTTGAGTACTTTATTTGTTAGAAATACAAGTCAATACCACAAGATGGCACCTTCTTACTTTCAACATCTACAATTACAAACAAGTATCTTCATAAAATGGTTTCAGGTTTTTAATGTGTTTTAGATATTATTGAAACCTTATAAAAGCAAGACTTGCTATAAACAGGATCGGCGTTTGATGTATATTAAATGAGGTCAGATAATTAAATTCAAAAAAAGAATTTATAAATTTTCAGATAAGAAAATTGAAATTACAAAGGCAGAGTTGGTCATCATTAAACTGAATTACAACTGTGTGATTAATTCTATATCTACGTTGCTAAGTTTTTGTTAAAATGTAGTTTTAATAATTAAATAATCTACCTCATTCTCCAATATAACCACCTACTTCATTTGTACACCCCAACATTCAGTACACATTTCAATTAGAAACCACTAGCTTTCATCTACTCCATCAATTACGCACACTCCTTTTTTTCAATAAATGCAATCCATGAAGTGCCATCATCCCATAGCTACAAAATAAAATACAACATTTAAAGGTTAAAAACTCAGAGAATTTCTGAAATGGCAACCCATTCTCTCTGTGTTCATGAAAATAGTCAATCCAATTTGAAAGTCTTTGAAGTTATGTAAACTCTAGAAAACTCAGTGTTGAAGTATGGAAAGAATAAAGACTTGCACTAATATAGTGCGTAACAGCGCAGTGTCAGACTCGCATTTACAGTGAGTGCCTTGATAGGACTTTCCTCTGGATTGTCATCATGCTGCTGAAGATACAGTTTACTCAAGTCTGTGGGAATTCCATCATGTGTTCTTCCTCCCGTTTCCAAACAGGAAGAGAAGGGTTTTCAGTTCCCTTGGGAAAATAAAAAAAAAATAAACACACCCACAAACAACTTGAACTCAAAATGGCAGACCAAATAATCCTTGACTCCATGTCCAAATGAAGTTGAGGCAATATTACTTTTGCAGTATTTGTATTCTGCCTAATATATCACACTGTGAGATTCCTCAAAAAACTGAGAAGTCTGAGAGCTACAAAAGAGAAAGCAGTTAAGGCAGTTGATGTCTACATTTGGATTTCTTTTTCAGGTTACATATCTAAGTCTCCATCGTAGGCTAAGGTCAGAGGCTTCTGTTGGGGAGGTGTGCTTTGATGTTGTTTTGGCTTCTTGCTGCAAAGGGAAAAAAAGAATTCCTGAGATAAAGTTCACAGAGCTTTGTTTCATCTGCCAAAAACAATTGTGAGGTTTAGAAATTCAAGTGGATAACTGCATTTTTGTTTTTCTTACTTGTATACTTTGGTGTTGTTTTTAGGAGAAGCTATAGTGCTTTCAAAGTCTTAAAAATGGTTTAGTGGAAACAAAGAACATACTAGAGGTCTACTTTCCTTTCTTGTTCATATTTATACTCAGTAATGTGAACACCTGCTGATCACTAATTCCTATGCTACTGCAACCTTCACATCAAAGATGTCTATCATCATAAGCTGATAGAGTAGCTAGACTCTGGTGTCTTACCCTGATCTTGTTTTTATGTAAACAGAACAGAAGTTCTGAGTTTTTAAGTGAACTACTGAACTGGCCTGAAAACTGATATTTATCGGCCAAGTCTCTAGAGTTTGTCAGGAAAATTAAACTGAGTCAGCACTGTGCAAGGCCATTCTCACCTGCTTGGTTTTACCTGAGGGCAACAATTTTGCCAGGTGTGTGGTGGCTCCTATTCCTTCTTGTGGAGAGAGAAGCTGAGATGGAATACCACTGGCAATTCACACAGTGATATCCCAGGTCTGGGGTAAAACCACCTCCCTTACACTCTTTGACTTTTAGTGTGGGTGACTATCAATGTATGTTCATGAATACTTATGGTCTGAACTATGCCTCACACTGCCCTGCCATGCTGATTCCCTTCCTGTCTTTGCTTTGCCCTGCCTCTAGAGCCCATTTCTGTCTCAGGTTATCCTCACTAGGAGGGAGCCCTCTCACTCCCTGTCTCCAAATTTCTACACTATTTATTCTACAGTAATATCTATTGTTAATTAGATGCCCAGTAAATGCCAAGCTCTCTGATGATCATTTTACATAAAATATCTCAATAAATCTCAGAACATATCTGAGATGGAAGAATCAGAATTGTTGCTACTTTACAGAGAAGACACCAAGGGAGAGGCAGAGTCTGGATTCTATGCAAGTCTAACACCTGGACCCATGTGTTTAACCTCTTTAGCACATTCTCTGTCTACACATGCCATTCCTTAGACGCTTGATAGAAACAACTTGTCTGTTTGAATGAATTTTTATACCCTGAGGAAATTTAAATTAAAAACAAACTTTAATGTGTACAGTTCAGTGACATTTAGTACATTCACCAAGCTGTGTAACCATCTCCTCTACCTAGTCCAGAAACATTTTTGTCACCTCAGATGGGACTCTGTGCCCGTGAGCAGTTCCTCCTCCCTCCACCCACCCTGCCGACCCAGCCTGCCCAGATACCGAGTACCAACTTTCTGCCTCTGTGCGTTTGTCTATCATGGATGTTTCACATATTTCACATAGGTGGAATTATACTAGATTTGAATTTTCTATCTGGCTTCTCTCATTTAATGGTTAAAATGGAGAATTTTATGATATATGAACTTTACCACAACTTAAAAAATGCTTAATAAAATTAAAATGGTTGTAGAGAGAATGTCCTACCTAGTTTAAAATTCTCAAGCTCGAATTTAAGGAGAAAAACATTTTATTTTAGGTTTGATGTATAAAGCAAATTATAGAAGCTAAAGAGAGAAATTAAAATGATTAAAAATAAACTCTGAAAAGAGCCACAGATCCCATCATCACCCCCACCTGGCAGCTGGCCTGTGATGGTGCTCAAAGGACATGGGTGGCAGGCAGCCTCCAGCCAGGGATGTTGAAAGGCAGAAACAATTTCCTGCTTCCCAGGTCTTTTCCACTTCTCCAAGGGTCCGAAGGGCATTTGTTATACAGTTAGATGACTAACATTCATCTTAACTACACACAGACACACACACACACACACACACACACACACTCTAGTCATATTGATGGGTCAGGCTTTCATATGAAGAATGGACCCAAATTAAAATAGGTTCCTGAGTACTCTAATCTGAAACAGTTAAAGGTACTAAGAAATCACACAAATAAGAGTTTAAGACAACTTGGAAGTGAAAATTTGTATGTCTACCCTGGTGGTGCTGGTAGCAGTGATATTGAGGGTTCTCTTAAGGTCAAAAGCACCTGGAGGTCCATCTGATATGACAGTAAGGGTCCCCTCTCTCACCTGTACTTTTCCAAGGCTAGGGAAGAGAAAGGTAAGAAATGCTGGGTTGGCCAAAAAGTTTTTTTCATAAAATAAAAGACACATTTTTCATTTTCACCAATAACTTTATTGACTTGGATATTTTGAATATGCTGGCTATCTTCCACATGGTATAACACTGATTGTTCTAAATAAATGTCTTGATTTGGTCACTATCAACTTCAGCTGGTCTACCTGACCATGGAGCATCATCCAAGTGAGAAATCTCCAGCACAAAACTTCAAACCTCTTTTGACACATTCCATTAGTCACAACACCTTCTCCACACACTGTACTATTTTTTTTGCGTTTTTACTGCTTTTGAAGTAACAAACCATAATATGCCAAAAATGTTGCTTATTTTCTTCCATCTTCAATATTAAAATGGCTACACAAAAATGCACCAATTTTGATATTTTTAAAAAATGTACACTGATAAGACAGCTGTCACAATGAAGTCTAACAAAATTGTTTTGAATAAAGTTAAAGACAACTTAGTGCTACTAGAGCCATCTTACAGAAAAACCAAAATGGTCTTATTGGCCAAATCAATATAAGTGCTTTCAAAGAGTTTTTGGCAATCCACTCTCAGTTGGCATTTGCTAAATGTAATTAGGCAAAGTGAAATGGGATTGCTGGGAGGTGGAGAGAAGGGATAGAGATGGCTGGATCGTTAGAAAGAGAGAATATTTCCTTGGAGACAGCTAATAAGGTCTAGAAACTGTGATTTGGGTCTGGAAAATTATACTCAAAACATTACAGATATTTTTATAGAAGTTTTCACATATGGAATTATAAACTGTGTCTACCTCTAAAAAAAGAAAGAAAGAGGGCTCCCAAATATAAGCCTTGGATTTTTGTGGGCTATGGGTGTATTGGGGATCATTGTGATGAAGATTGTTGGGAACTGCCCTGCCTGGTTTCAGGAGCTGTAACCCCCCATGGCTAAGGCTGAATGAGAAGCCACAAGGGGACAAAGTTTATCTCCCTGGCAGGAATGCTTCTTTTCATAACTGGTCCCCAATGCTTGATCAGTTAGCCAATGATGGGTAAGATTCTCCAAGGGGGAATGATCTAAGACAGGCATGATCACATGGAGGCCCCAAGGAAGGACTTGGGGAGCTATGGAGAAAGGAGGTGATGGACCCTCAGCCCTCGGCTTTGACAAAGCCTGAGTCCTCATTCTGTCTGCCAGAAGTCTCCTAATCTCTTGGTTGCCTTACTTCCCCCACTTGACTTAAGCCTGAAACAATGACAGAAGGCGGTGCAGCCCTGTGCTGGAAAGGGCAGGTTTCCGCTGGTGATCAGGCCTGAGAAAGAGTACATATAGTCCTGTGAAACCTGCTTTGCTAAAATGCTCTCAATTAAATGATAAGGGTCTGAGCAGGAAATGAGTTTGTTCCTCAAAGTTTTATGGCACTTTAGCTAACAGACCCTGACTCAGAATAGGCCCTCAGAATTCTTTGTATGTCATTTATTGTTTGATCCTTACTGCCTGACAATGATTAATGAACTTTACCTGTATTCCTGGGCAAATTAAAAGCCAATAAAAACTCTGTGAAGGAAGGATCGGGGCGCTCTCCTCTTGAGAGAGTGGCCAGGCTGCTCTGAGGTACCCTCCCCTTGAGAGGGTAGCCATGCTGTCCCTTTTCCTACACACAGGACTCGGTAGTCCATGTGAATGTCTCATATCTCATCCATGACTCTGAGGACACTGTGGGCCCGTGTCTGCATCAGAAGATCTCATTTTATGATGATTTTTTTTTCATATTGTGTAACCTCTCAACTGACAGATACTAAAATCATAATTAGGAATGCATGAGATTTGAGATTATAGAGTTTAATGGTTCTCAAATGTTGGCTAACATTGAATAAGGTGGTACTCTGTGGGGTAGCTGTGGCTTTACAAAGCTTCTGCTCTGGTAAAAAGCATGCTGAGAGGGGAAGCTGAGTGACAGGGCCACCCTCTGCAAAGCCAGTAAGCAGGAGGCCTTTCATTTTTTTTTTCAATTACAATTGACATGCAATATTTTATCAGTTTCAGGCATACAACATAGTGATTAGATGTCTATGTAACTTACAAATCAATCACCCCAATAACTCTAGTACCCATCTGAAACCATGCATGTTTATTACAATATTATTGATTATATTCCCTGTGCTGTATTGTACATCCCTATGACTATTTTTGTAACTGCCAATTTGTACTTCCTAATCCCTTTACCTTTATCACCCACCACCCAACCCCTCTCCCATCTGGCAACCTTCAATTTATTCTGTGTATCTGTGACTTTTTTGTTTTATTTATTTTATTGTTCAATTACAGTTGTCATTTTTTCCCCCATACTCTCCCCTGCCCTACCCACCCCCCACCTCCCACATTCAATCCCACCCCTTTGTCTTTGTTCATGGGTTCCTTATACATGTTCTTTAACTTGACCCTTCCCCTTCTTTCCTCATTGCCCCCCCACCCCCGTCACTATTGGTTTTCTCTGCTTTATTTGTATGTTTATTTTTCTTTTTAGATACCACTTATAAGTGAAATATGATATTTTTCTTTCTGTGCCTGACATATTTTACTTACCATATTACCCTCTAGGACCATCCATATTGCTGCAAATGGCAAGATTTTATTCTTTTTTTATGGCCAAATAATATTACATTACATATGTGAACCATATCATCTTTATCCATATCTTGGCTATTGTAAATAATGCTGCAATGAATATAAAGGTGTATACATCTTTTTGAATCAGTGTTTTAAATTTCTTCAAATAAATACCCAGAAGTACAACTGCTGGATATGAGAAATCTATTTTTAATTTTTTGAGGAGACTTTATGTTGTTTCCATAGTGGCTGAACAAATTTCCATAGTACCCTTTTTCCAGATTCTTGCCAAAACTTGTTTACTGATTTAGTGGTGATAGCTATTCTAACAGGTGTAAAGACATATGTTATTTTGGTTTTAATTTGCATTCCCCTGGTGATTGGTGATGTTGAGTACCATTTCATATGTCTTTTGGAAGTCTATATGTCCTCTTTGGAGAAATGTTTGATCAGGTCCTCTGCACATCTTTTTATCTAATTATTTTTTTTTGCATGTGAAGTTGTATGAGATCGTTACACATTTTATATGTTAACCACCTTATCTGATGTATTGTTGGTGAATATCTTCCTCCATTCAGTAGGTTGTCTTTTTGATTTGTTGATAGTTTCTTTCACTGTGCAAAAACTTTTTGTTAGGTGTAGTACTATTTGTTTATTTTTTCTTTGTGTCCCTGGCCTGTGGAGACATATCTGAGATAATATTACTAAAGGTTAGGTCAAAGAGTTTACTGCTTGTATTTCTTTCCAAAAGTTTTATGGTTTTGGGTCTTACATTTAAGTCTTTAATTCACTTTGAGTTTATTCTTGTATATGTGTAAGAAATTGGTAGTTTCATTTTTTTGCATGTATCTGTCCAGTTTTCCCAACACCATTCATTGAAAAGAATGTCTTACTCTTTTGTATATTCTTGTCTCCTTTGTCATAGACTGATTGACCATACAGGTGTGGTTTAATTTGGGGGCTCTCTATTCTTTTCCATTAGTCTGTGTATCTGTGTGATCTATGTCAGTACCATGTTTTGATTATTATGCTTTGGGGTAGATTTTGATATCAGGAAGAACGATATCTTCAACTTTGTTCTTTTGCAATTGTTTTGGCTATTTGATTTTTTGTGGTTCCACAGAAGTTTTAGGATAATTTCTGCTAGTTTTGAGAAAAGTACCATTGGTATTTTGTTAGGGATTGTACTTAATCTGTAGATTGTTTTGGGAAATATAGACATTTTAATGATGTTAATTCTTCTTATCCATGAGAATTCATATGTGCTCCCATTTAATTGTACCTTCTTGAATTTCTTTCTCTAATATATATAGTTCTGCAAGTACACATCTTTTACTTCTTTGATTAAATTTATTCCTAGATATATTATTCTTTTGGATGCCGTTGTGAATGAGATTATTTTCTCAGTTTTCCTTCTGATAGTTCATATTTGGTATATAAAAATGCAACCTATTTCTGAATATTAATTTTGTATCATGAAATTTTACTGAATTGATTTTTTCATTCTAATAGTTTTCAGTGGAATTTTGAGGGTTCTCTCTATATATTGTCTTGTCATCTGCAAATAATTACAGTTTTACTTTTTCATTTCCAATTTATATGCCTTTTATTTCTTTTTCTTGTCTCTTTGTGGTGACTAGGTTCCCAATACTATGTTGATTAAGAATGCTGTGAGTCGGCATCATTGTCTTCTTCCTGATCTTAGAGAAAAAACTTGCATGTTTTCTGTTGCATATAATGTTAGCTATGGTTTTGGCATACATGGTCTTTATTACATTGAGTTTTTTCTTCTATCCTCAATGTCCTGAGAGTTTTTATCATAAATGGATGATGGATTTTATCAAAATTTTTTTCTGGAATCTATTGATATAATCATATTATTTTTATCCTTCATTTTGTTTATGCAGTGTATCATGTTAGTTGATTTGTGGATATCGAACCAAACTTGCATCCCAGGAATAATCCCAGTTGATCATGGTGTGTGATCTTCTCTTTTTATGGCTGAATTTGGTTTGCTAATATTTTAATGAGGAAGTTTGCATTTATTTACCAAAGACAAATGCTTATAATTTTCCTTTTTTTTTGGTGATATCTTTGTCTGGTTTAGGATTCAGGGTAATGCTGAACTCATAAAATAATCTTGGAAGCCTTCCTTCCATTTGAACTTTTTGGAATAGTTTAAGAAATTTAGGTGTTAATTCTTCAAATGTTTGGTATAATGCACCTGTGGAGCTATCTTGTTCAAGACTTTGTTGGTAGTTTCTTTTTTAATTGATTCAATTTTATTAGCAGTTGTCAGTTGTTCAGATTTTCTATTTCTTCCTGATTCAGCCTTGAAATATTGTATATTCTTAGTAATGTATGTGTTTTTTCCAGGTTGTCCAGTCTGTTGGCTTATTATTCACATTATTTTCTTACAGTCATTTGTATTTCTTGTTACCTCTACTCTTTCATTTATGATGTTATTTACTTGATTCTTTTTTTCTTAATGAGTTTATTAATTAAAAATTTTTTTTCAACTGTTCTTGGTTTCATTTATCTTTTAAATTGTTTTTTTAGACTCTGTTTTGTTTATTTCTGCTCTGATCTTTATTATTTCCTTCAACTATCAACTTTGGTTTTGTTTGTTCTTTTTCCTTTTTTTTTGTAGTTCCTTTAGGTGTTCATTTAGATTGTATATTTGAGATTTTTCTTGTTTTTCTGAATTTCCACCACTTAGAATCACTTTGGCTATGTCCTATAGATTTTGGGTCCTTGTGTTTTCATTTTCATTTGTCATGAAGCATCTTTTGATCTCATGTTAACTCATTCACTGTTTAGTAGTATCTTATCTAGCCTCCGCATGTTGTTGTGTTTCTTAGTTTGTCTTTGCATTGATTTTCAGTTTGATATCACTGCTATCAAAAACGTTTAAATTTATTGTGACTTGTTTTGTGGCTGAACATGTGGTCTATTCTAGAAAATGTTCTATATGTACTTCAAAAGCATGTGCATTCTGCTGCTTTGTGGTGGAATGTCCTAAGATATCAATTAAGACTCTCTGGTCCAATGTTTCATGTAAAGCCACTGTTTTCTTGTTTATTTTCTGTCAGAATGGTCAATACATTGCTATCAATGAAGTGTTAAAATCCACTACTATTACTTTATTACTGTTGATCTCTTTATCTATGTCAGTATTTGCTTTATATATTTAGGTGCTCCTAAATTGGGTGCATAGATGTTTACAAGAATTACATCTTCTTGTTGGATTGATCCTTTATTATTATAAAGTGTCCTTTCATCACTGAAAGGAGCTGTTGACATGTCAGTGAGTGGGATTAACCCTCATGCTGACTAGTTTTGAGGACTGGCCATGACTACAGTAAACATGCTGTTGATATGAGGTGACCCCATGGAGATGGATTTACTTTAGCAGAGTTCTAGTGCTTGCCAAGTCCATACTTGGATGTTTCATTTGTGGAACTGGTTTCATGGTACTCTGGGTATAATTTGAAGCTGGACATTGGGCATGTTGGTTCTGTGCTCTCTTAATAGGGGCTCTGGTGCAAGCCAAGATCAGCCATGGCATGAGTCCAGCCTGGGGCCATGTGGTAGGAGCTAAAAAGTGACTGTGGTTGGTTGCCACCTTTGCAGGATTTGGAGGTCCCTGGAAGATGCTATACTGTGAAGCTAAGCAGGCTGCCACTACTGCTAGAATTGGGTCTGCTTCACAAGAGGTACACTGCATGCCAAGGCCAGCTTTAGTTTGTCTGGCATTTGTGGATTTTTGGGAGATTTTAGGAAAATCAATAGCATAAGCTGAGAGCCTGCTTGTATGAAAAAGCCTCTGCAAGAGGTTCAGACCAGCCTCGATGTGGCTTCTTTATATTTTTAGTTATAAGACTTCTGTTCAGCTAATCTCCAGATGATTCTCATTGATGGTGGTTCTATAATTTAGTTTTGATTTTGATGTGATCGTGGGTGGTGGGAGCACAGCATTTACCTACTCTGCCATTGAGTAGGGGCTTGTGTTTAGAGGCTTCTGCTTTTTTCTTTCTCACTTACTGATATTCATTATTCCCTTAAAAATAAATTTTATCTTTACACATATTTCTCCTCAATTTTGGTATCAGAAAAGATATGATCACACTAAATCAGGACCCACAAATGCTGGGAACATAGGCCCCCACCAGTCATTCTCTAATACATCATGCAACTCAGGCTATGAGAGATCATTGAGGGACACATTATAAAGTGACCTCTTCCACAATCATTTGCATCTTAGCAAAGTATAAACCCATTCAGCCAGAAAAGTGAGTTCATTATGAACTGACAGGCAAGCTGCTAGCTCTTAGCAATGTTGGATTCAAGCCACAGGGACTCATCACCAGGCCAGTGGAGATTAAATACTTTGATGAAAGCCAGAAACTGTCTTTTGTTTAGGCAGTTATTCCTGAGGGCTGACCCTCTGGAAGTAGGGGCACCACTCTCAAACTTCAGCAGAATAAGAGCCCATTTATTGAGTTGTGCTGAGCAAGGTAGAATGGATGTCATTATCTGGAGTAACTTCCAGGCATTATGTCTAGATTAACTACAAGCTCACCTAGTGGTTATCCCCATTAATTGCCTCATGGATCTTTATTGCCAGAAAAGCTGTAACATCAGCAATATTTCAAAAACTTCCAACAGTAATGGCAGAGGTACAGAATAGTATTTGAATGAAGTTTTTAAGAAAACTATTTTTCTATATTTTATCAAAAGCATTTCCAAATTTTATTATAAATTATTTTCATCTAAAGTGGATACCCGAGACTTGGCATATTATAGCAGTTGTCTTGTCTTAAGCCTTTTATTTGGGGGAGAAAATGTAAAATCTCCCAAACTATCCTCCTGTAACTCTTTTGCAAGCTACTTAATAGAAGTATATGCTGTGATAATATCTATTTGGATTCTTTTGGAAGCTCATAGGCAGCTCAAAGTTATATACTATGTGTTTTGATATCAGTTAGACCTCTTCCTAGGTCTGTAGCTTAATTTACATGAAAAACTAAAGAGCCTCTAAAAAACATGGACACAGTAGACACTGTATTCCGTCTAAAGGAGTTTGGAAATTACAAAAATGGAAATAAATGATGGAGACTGGAAGACCAATGGAAAGAGCACATGCTCTGGGGTTAGGAAAACCTGGAGTAGATGTTACCAGGCTGATGACGTTAGGTGTATTATTTAACTTTTCTGTGGATCACTTACTCTCTATTTAAAGTAAGAATGATAAAAGCAACATATCATTAGCTTGTCATGAGGACTGAATAAAGCAATCCATGTAAAGTATTTTGCTTCACATATAAATATTTGACATTTTCCCTGACCTTTGTCTCTAAAAATAATGAGTAGTACATTATATGTTTTACTTATATACTCATGTTTTTATTTGTTCATTACACATTTATCAGATATATCAGTAAAATGTAGCCATTTACCTCTTGCCCTCCCTCCCATAAAGTTCTTGGGGTTTGATAGAGGAGGAGGATATACTTATACAAATAGCTACAATACCAGAATGGAGTAAATGACACAGGGGAGGAGGCATGGACAAGTTATTCTAGATTGTGTGATAAGGAAGTGTTGGCATTTGAGTTTTACTGGGAAGAAATGGTTGAATGCCAGTAGCTAGTGATGAAAAATTCATTCTAGATGAACAGGATATAAGGAGCAAACCACGGAAGCAGAAGCCTCATTGTAAAATTAGAAGGTCCATCCTAAGTGCTCTAAATAAGGTTACTTCTCTCCCCAAAATTATCCTGCACAAAGACATTTTAGCCTTATATTCAACCCCTATAAATCTTTGTATTGTGAAGAGCTACCTTTATAATGCATAAAGTTGTTTTTTTAATGGATAGAAACAAATATGATAGGCTTGAAAAACTGAATTTATAGGATGGGAGACTACAGTAATGATTAAGTGACAGATATGAAAGATAGATGCAAACTTTGAATAAAACTATTATGAAAATAGGTTATTTTTTAATAAAAATGAAATCATATATAGTAGAGGACTATTGATGGGAAGGTATAACTAAGCAAATTGGTTAAATATTAGAGGATAAAATGGACTATTGAATATGTTATCAAAATAAGATGAAGTTTCTCAATAAAGTAATATTTTGTTTTTAAATTTTTTTCAATGATAAAATGAGGACTTAAATATATCTGGGACAATACAACCCACCAGACTTTTCCAGGCATAGGCTAATGGTGGAAGCTGGAGTTGAAAGAGTTGTTTGGGCTTAGACTGTGGAAGACTTTAGTTGACTAGCTGGGCAGGCAAAACACAACTTTCATTTTGCTGTCAATGGGGAGTCTTGGTTGGTGTCTGGGTAGGGAGGGGCGAGTCACCTCATTAAGGTTAAGGAAAACTAATCTGGCTGCAGACTGGAGAAGGAAGCATTTGTTATGAGTCCAAATATGGAGACATTGTGTTACTTCCCAAAGAGGGATTGATCAATAAACCAGGCACTGAGGCCGAACAAAAATAGATATGAGAAGTAATGTACAAAAATATTTATGTAACTTGGTCACTGAAAAGTGAGGAAAATTCTATTGATTTTTAATATTAAACACCTCTAGAAAATTATTTGTTATCAGAATTTGGTGTTGTACCTGATTAATCCCCAGAGCTTATAGTCAGGGAGGCAGGGCCTCAGTAAACACTTGTAATCAAAGGAATGATTAAGATTAACATGGTTTCAAGTTGGAGGGAATGGAGAAACATAAAAAGGCAGAGTTTATAAACATTACTGATACTAAATGTTAATTTTAGATTTCTTATATATTCAAGGAATGTGGGAGCCATAAGAGCCTGGAATTAGGGATGTGGCTATTAACAAATAGAATATATTCAAGTTTTTAAAGACTGTTGGGAACTGCCCTGCCTGGTATCAGAAGCTGTAATCCCCACCAAGGCTGAGGGAGTGGCCTTGGACCCTAAGCCAGCAAGGAGACAAAAGTTTATCTCCCTTGCAGAAGCGCTGCTTCTGCTGCTTCATTTATAACTGAACCCCAATGCTTGGTTGGTTAGCCAATGACAGGTAAGATTCCCCAAGGGGGGAATGACCTATGACAGGCATGATCACGTGGGAGGCCCCCAAGAAAGGACTTTGGGGGCTACAGCAGAAGGGGGTGATGGACCCTCGCTCCTCAGCTGTGTCTTAGCCTGAGTCCTCCTCGTCTGGGAGAAAATCTCCTTATCTCTTGGTTTCCTTAGTTCCCTTGCTCCACCTAAGCCTGAAACAATGACAGGGTGGTGCAGCTCTGTGCTGAAAAGAGTGGGTTCCCCGGGTGATCAGGCCTAAGAAAGAATATATAAAATCCTGTGAAACCTGCTTTGTTTAGAATGCTCTCAGTTTAATCATAAGGGTCCAGGGAAGAAGTTTGTTTCTCAAAGTTTTACAGCTCTTTGACCCTGACTCAAAATAGGCCCTCAGACTTCCTTGTTACCTATTGTTTGATCCTTACTTCCTAGCAATGAGTAAGGAGCTTTTACCTGAATTCTTATTCATTGAAACCAATAAAAAGCCTCTCTGGAGGGGAATGAGGTGCTCTCCCCACCAGAGAGAGAGTGGTCATGGCACCCAGGAGAGAGGGTGGCCAAGGAGAGAGGGTGGCCAAGGTGCTCCCCATGTGAGGAGTGGCCCTTCTGTTCCTATTCCCCCACAGGACCTGGTTGTCTCTGTGTATATTTTTAGCATGTTTCGATGAACATCCGCAGCTGAGATGGATACTGCTGGCCAGTATCCTCCACAAAAGACCAATAGGTTTTCTGATTATCCTAATGTATTAGACCATTGTTTGAAGAGCAGTTTCTCATCTGTCAAACTTCATGTCCTTTGTTGCAATTTAAAACTCTCCTCTTTTCCTAATCTTTTCTGGTGGTGGATGCTTCTTATCCCTCTGAACTTCACATAAGGCTTTCAACCTCCTAGCTTTTTCAGTAAAGCAGAATCTAGGCAATTCAGATATTAAAAATGGTTAAATCATTTGATTAAAGCATGAATGACTAACTTAAGGTGTTACTTTTTACTACAACCCTGCTGAAGGTAAAATAAGGTGAATGGTAAGCCAGTTTCTAGAGATTCAATTTCAATCACTGTAGGTGGTAGAAAACACATTGAAGTCATCTTGTTTGCTTCACTAACTTTTGCTGACCAAGAGCAAAGGTTTAAGAACCTATTTAGCATTGGAAACTGAATTTAAGGCTGTATAACACAAGGCTGGATTTAAACTGAGATTAAAACTTGGGTGAAAATTTTAAGGGAGAAAAAAGTAAAGTAACACTTTGATCTCATGAGAATAAAAAAATCCTTTGAAAATTCTGCTTAGGAAGTTAATAAAATATTCTCAGCATACTTGAAAACATTCAAATGTATTTACTTTTGTCTAGTTTCAACAGAAGCTCATCAACTAAAATATATTCTGTACAAAATCTAATCATCCTTTCTGAGAATAATAAATTTTCAGGAACTAATCACTTACAAAATGGAGTTCCTGGAATTGACAATCAAATTTTCTTGAATAGCTGGTTGATGGAGATAAACACTTGGATCTATAATTACAATGTACCAACAAGTTGTTTGAACCAACCTAACTGGTAAAAAGAGAAAATTTTAAGAAAAAAGCTTAAGAACTAGAATTACCTAGAGTAATAGTTCTCAGCTTTGGCTGAACATTAAAATTAGTTGGGACACTATTAAACACCTAGACAACCTGGCCACACATAAGATCCATTGAATTAGAAAAGTCTGGGCCTGGGACCCAGGTATCAGTTCCCTGTAGTGCCAGGAGATGGCCACCCACAGAAACAATTGCCAAGCTGAAAAGCGCTCATATAAGTCAAGGCTAAAATACAAAAGTTCTAACCATGATTGGTCTCATGTCCCTTCTGATGTTATCTGAAAATGAAATAAAAGAATGTTATTTCAAATGAGGATAGTAAAGATAGTGATCTCTCATTCCAATTATTCAATAATTTTGCCATTTATTTGTGGGTTCAAGTGTCCTTTATAGTGGTCAATGGTCCTAACTCCTTTTAGTATAACATGATACCCACAAAAACATGGAGTACAAACTAATAATCAGTACTTACCAAACAAGGTAGGAAGTAAATACTAGGAAAATCATGATAAGAAAACCACCACCTGAAACACCATAAACCCAAATTTTTACTCGGCCATCTGTTTAAAATAGAGATAAAACAATAAGCTTAGCATACAACATCTTTATTTTTCATCTGAATTCTGAGTCTTGCATAAGTCATAAACAGAAATACCTAATTTTGACAATTATCAAATGTAAAATGTTAGTCTATGGGAAATTTCAACACCGACAATCATTACTTCATAAAATCTAACTGGCAAGCTCTTGTGAATTTATTTTCATGTGTATATTTTCTGGTACATGTGACACAAAAGTATTGTAAACCATCTTGATCACATAAATAGACCAAGAAAATAAATTATTATTATTATGAAACAATCCTGCATGCAAAGAAAATTACTGTGACCATTTTTGGTGACTTTGCTTTCTGAATGATGTTGAGTGAACAAAAACCTCATGACCAAATAAGCTCATCTATTTGCCAAAGTACTGTAAAATTATAACTATTATGTGTACAAATATATTTTTATTTGATATTTGCCAGGATTAAAAGAAAATAGATTAACCAAATAGTCTGATCAATTTTGTGACTTCTATATAAGGTTTAACTTGAGTGCCTGCATGTTTTTCTATATATGGTAGATATTGACTTGTTTCTGAAACTAGTGTCTTTTGCTCTATTGCTCTATTTTACATGAGCATATAGTTAACTAAACAGAATTGTACTGCAAGAAGCTGTATTCCTTTCTGAAAGATATACACACCTTGACAGTTCATTATACTATATGAACGTAACTGCAGGTCTAAGACACCGATATTAGTATCCTATTCTAAATGTTTCTGTAGGGTGAAAAATAATTAAAATCTGTGGTAAACAACACTTCTTTGGAATCAAGGTGTAATTACATTCAGTTATATAATGACTGTTTACAATAGTTTTTGCTTACAAGACACTTTCAAGCCTCAATCAAGTTTTAGATTGAGGTTTCAAGATAGTAACGATAACTTTCTGTGGTCAAAAATCTGTTTACAAAGCTCTGATTCTAACCTTGTTCAGACACTAATGATGAAATCCCCCAGTCTGACTCTTTTACAATGATAATCTTAAAAAGGCTCCCCTGAGTGAGTGAACATGCACTGTTACTTTTATTACCCCTATGCCTGACAGAGCTGAAGTATTGGGAGAATCCAGTGCTTTTAAATCCCCAATGGAGAGGTATGTGGTCCATGACCTTTAATTATGTTACTTAAACAAAAGGAATTAGTATAACTTTTTATAATAACATAATGGATAGGACCCAATTTCAACTATAAAAAAAGATACGTGGTGAAAAATAAGTTGTCCTGCCACCCTCTCTCAGTCTCCCACCCAGGGGCCATCAGTTACCCATCTCCCTGTGAACATTTCCCAGTTGTTTCCACAAACACAGGTATGAGTTTGTACACACCAACACACACACAGCTTTTAAAAGACATGGATGATGCATATCATTCCCTTTGATTTGGACTTATTTTCACTTAAAATATATGTTAGAAATATTTTTGTTCTAGCTCATAAGTCTATTTTACTTTTAATATATCTATGATATATATTACATAATTGTATCATTTTGTTTTTCATTGTTCTATTTATACACATTTATGTTGTTTCCACTCATTTGTGATACAACAAGTGATCATGGAATGAAGAGCATTTACATGCTTATTTCAGTATGTATGTATATATTGGTATGATGAATGGTTGGGACAGAAATTTTAGGTCACAGTGCTTGATAGGTCATTGTGTATTGCATAGATGCCCTCCTAGAGGTTGATTGAATTTACATTCTCATCATGAAAACACTACAAGTTATACCCTCTACCCTGACTAAATATACAGGGTCTGGCAGAAGTAACACCTGCTTACCTGCTTGAGTGTGGTTGATAGGGTAATAATCTGGGTGTAATAATTTATAGTTTTAATTTGAATATTTCACCTAAAATGTCATATGGTGTGCTTGAGTGTGATAGTGTTATGTTACAGAATCACATGCTCATGATTTTGTAATAAAATATTCTGTAACAAAAAGGGGGCATCATTTGTGCCAGACTCTCTGTATTATATATATGCTTACGTACATACATACATACATACATACATAGACAATAGTTTATATATGAATATATATTAACATACATACTATTCATGCTTTAATGAGACCCCACAAGGTTAAGGACCTCACTTGTGGACCTGAAGACTCATTTCCCTGGAATTTCACCCCAATTCTCTTCTGAAATATGGTCTATAAGCAAAAGGGGAGCCTGGCTACATTTTATATCATGTACCTTTTAAAGTTAAATAAACTGATTAACTCAATCACAACATGGATGTTTTTAAACATCTGTGGCATGTCCAGGCATATGGCGAAATCAAAAGTGAATTAAGATATTATAGTCATCCTTCAAAATTGGTGATCTAGGGGGTCTTTGGGCTGGGTTCTGGTTTTTGCTTAACTTAAGCATATCGTCAAGGCATTTTTGGTCCAGCAAAGGTCTAGGATCTGGAAGAAAAGTTTCCAGGGTATATTTTGCTTGAGTTTTGTCTCTAACTTCCCTCTCCCTGCCCCCTCAGTCATGCCACTTTGCTCAGCCATTAGTAGCATTTTGTTTTTTAGAAAAGGAGTATGTGATAGGCAGAGTATCTCGCTTTCACTTTCTACCTGCTTTACAAGGTGGGAAGCAGAGACCAGAGCTATGTAAGGGCCTTAATGACCTGCCTTTCAAAGCTGGCTGTTACTTACTAGTAGTGTGACTTTCCTAAAATTAATTTGCATGGGCAGTTTCAGACTCCTAATCTCTAAGATGAGAATAAAAGCATCTCATTAGGTTGCAAGAACATAATGAGAAGATTCATGCAATATAGCCAGCATGGAACCGTGGGATATACAAAAATAGTAAATGTTCATTCCTGTCCTTAATAACCACAAATCCCTGAGCCCTGCAGGCCTGACACTGTGCTAATACTCAAGGCAGTCCTGCAGGGTAGGTGCCTCTAAACTGATCTCACAGATGAGGAGGCAGGCCCAGAGAGATGAAGAAATTATGGTCAGTCACAAAACAGGCACATGCTGAGCCATGATGTCCACAAGGTCTGTCTGCCTTTGCAGCTGACGCTCTCTGCTGTTTCACCTGTGTTTCTCAAACCAGACAGGGTCCCTGGACATTTCCTTAGGTACTTTCATGTTCCTGAGGATCTGTTCCAATTTTTTATTTTAACTTAATTACATACACACATTTACAGTTGTAAAAACATACACTGTTGCAAAGATCATTTACAATTAAAAGGTATTTTTAAAGGTTACTATTTTGATTACTTCAGTGTCTCTTAGACTGGGGTTGACAGACTTATCCTAAACAATCCATGAAAAATTTTACATTTAAAAGGGATCATATTGCCTCTTCCTTTGTTTTCTTTCCTTCCTGTCCTCCATTCTTTCAGTCTCGAACATCGGTCTCTACATGAACCCTAACCCCCCACACAAAAATTTACATTTCTTAACACATAACTGAAACATACCTGGATCAAGGGGTTGAAGAGACCATCCTTTAAACATATCATGAATTTTTGAATTCACAGGTCTGCTTTTCCCAGCAAGGTTTTTCACATGAGCCTTTTTGTCCTCCGAGCCCGGTACTTTCATGCAATAATCCAGAAAACCATTCGATCTCATTATCTCTGTGTAGCCTTTCTCACAACCACAAACTCCACCCTACAGCATACAAAAATACTTTTGTGGTTACACATTGAATTGTGCAGATGACCAATTTATTGGAATCACTTAATATCTGCATATGTCATGACAAGTTTGATTTTTTTAGCAACAGACTTGCCAAAAAGATGAAAATCCAATGACTTCATCTTTCTGAATTCTAAAGTTAACTGGTAAATAAATCATCAGCTTTTTCTAGTGGTTTACCATTCTTATATCTTCCAAACATGAAATTATAATTTGTCAATAGAGGGTACTAACTAACTGTTTTTTTTTCTATCATAGAGATGTTTAAGGCATTTAATCAAATTATCCTCAATTTTTCCCATTAGCTGTTTCAGATTCCTGGCCACTGACTCCAACCTGCCCTCAGCAGTGAGAAGCAAAGGAATGGAATTATGTACATATCTTTTTTTGAGATATGTGCTCTTTGAGCTCTGTTGCTGCCCCAGTTGCTGAATGCCTTTCTCATCTGCTACCATCAATCAATAGCTGGTCTGTACTACCTCTTTGCTTGTAGGCTTGGTTCTGCACTCCAAGAGGGCAGCCCAAGGGGAGAAAAAAGAAAACTTCACCAAGGGTACATGTGTATGAGCAGAAACCTGTTTGAGCAATATGGCACATCTCTTTAAAAATTATATATGCATTGCAGGTTATGAGTGCCATTGATTAGAATACAATGTGCATTTTGCATTATTTCCTGAACATTTGGTAGATAGGTAGATAGGAGGTATGGGAAAACAGGGAAAAGGAAAATGCTCTAAAAATTTATGTGTGTATGTATACATATATAATTTTTATATATAGGAATTTATTTTACTTGAACTACACACCAAAGAACATTTATGCACAACCCATGATGCAGACAACAATATAGGGACTGGCTTGGGGTGGGGAGAGAGAGGAGCTGGGAGGAGGTGGGAAAAAGGAGAAAAGTGGGAACAACTGTAACAGCATAGACCATAAAAATTAAATTAAAGCAACAAAAAATAAAAACTTACACTATAGTATTTAAAATCAATTTTGCTAAATAATATTTAGCAAATATGAAGATGTATTTATAATAACTTTCAAAATAATTTAGGTAGATGAAAGACTAAGAATCAAAGAATAAATCAGTAGAGAATATTTATTGACAACTAGAGCTAATATAAATGAGATATCTGAAAAACAGATTTGCCTATAGACAGATTTATAGAAAAAAAGACTGCTTGCTGTAACACATGTCCCTGCAAAAACGTGCTGGCTAGTTGTCATTACTCCTACAGATGCCTCTAGATGGTATCGTGGGCACATGGAACTGCTGCCTGACTCTCACAGACTGGAAAACATCCAACAGAGTATGCACAACACAGCAATTAAAATACTTACAGAAGTCTCCAGCACACGACTTACCTGTGTACAGTAGGAGAAAGGTTTTCTGCAGGCTGGGTTACACTGACGAATGGCAGCCGGACGTGCCCGAAGGGAGCAGCCTCCTACAAAGGAAATCCCACCATCATTTGCAGATTTTTCTATGATTAATATTAAAAACATATTTTCCCTTGCTGACATGGGCCACTTTGTAACAGTGTTTTTTTTTTTTTAATAAATCCATGGGCTGACTTGTGGCCCAGTCTTATTTTATTGATTATTCCAGGATGGATTGAAATGGGAGGCTCTGTGAACAGTAGCTATTTATAGCAGATTTTTTACACCTGTTCACTGGCAGTGTGGTTCTATCATACGGCTATGCTTGAGGGGACAGTCTTTACTGCCAGTATCAGTAAAAGACTTCGTGAAATCTCAATTTAAGTTCAGGAGAATAAAATACATCTGTTTGAGACTTATTCTACATATATATTTCTCCAATTCTGGAATATACCAACTAGACACTAGGTCGATTCCCAATAACCAAATGCTAAAAGAAGGACACTAATCAATTTATGGGCCCAGAATATCAAGCACTTTGGTAACATTTTAAAACATTTCAGTCAGGATACAGGCACACATACACACACACACACCCCCTCAGACCCCCACACATATTGTTGAGAGCAAATGTACAGGCTCCAGGAGGAACAATCATACAGTTGACACAGTAGTTGGCACAGAACTCATTAAATGATTTTGAGTAAGGGAATGGAGTAATGCATGCTTCTGTAACCTGAAAATCACTTACATGGTAGTCTTGCCCTCCTACATTCTGAGTACTAAGCAAAGGCCTTGCATACTATTCAAGGGCAGTATTTAAACTTGATTTATAATATTGGTTGCATTTATACTGTAGCCTTTGCCTTACTATAATCACCAACCAGTTATAGTTTGATTTTATAGCTATTAAAAAGCTTTGGGCTATGTCCGTCAAATCCACACTTTTCCTAAGAATGAAGCAGCTAAATCCCTACTTAGTCCCTACCTAAATCCCTACCTAAATTACTTAGAAAATAATCCACACAATTTTTTTTAAAAAAAAACCATACTCCAGACTTAGCACTTTGGTGTGAAATTATTAATTTCAGGCGTAAGTGGCAATAACCACAGTTCTGTTGCTACCAATTGTGTTCAGAGGGTGTTTTTTTTTTTCACTTTTTAAACCAGCAATGTCCAAAGTGCAGTATGTAGACCCCTGCAGGAGGGGATCTTGTAAGAACCGAGAAGAAAATATTTGAATTTACATAGTTTATACAGCATTTTTGCTTACATTTTAGAAATGAAATTAAGCTCCAAGAACACTCAGCAACCTGAGCTGCTGCACCAGGTGTCTGCATGTACTTTGTGCATGAAACGCCCTGTGCAGAGAATGGGAAAGTGCAGCCCACACCACTTTATCCCTCAGCATGTGGCAGAGTATGTGTGGTGCTTTCCATGTTCCCGGTCCAGTTGATTTACAAAAGTTTTAATAATAACTTATAAAATGTACAGGTAGCTTCAAATAAATTATTGTATGAGTAAACTATGGATTAAAGGGAATACCAACAATGCAAAAGCAAATATACAAGGAAAAGGCAGAACTGACAATCCTATTCCTATAGAAGAACAGAAATTCTCCCTACAGTAAGTTGTCAGGCTAGTACTAAGTAACAACAATGGTAATTTAATAACCTCTGATAAGAAGGCATAAAAATACCCTTTAAAATAATTAAGGTTGCTTGTAGATCAAATCATATCCATTGTCAGGAATGTGGAACACTTCCCTCAGTCTACATGTCGATATTAAATAATAATCATGGCTGTCACTGTCTTTAAAAACTAAGCTTGCAGAGAATGAATATAAGCATCTATAATGTGCAGCAAATTTTTTTTGCTGCATTAACAAATATAATGTATTAAACTGTTATATATCCTATAAACCCTTTTAATTTTAACTTCTGTATGAATCATAATATGTAAGCATATAATATGGCATGTTGAAATAAGCCCTGAAACACTTTTTACTAAGAAAGTACATGATTTAAAATGTTAGAGACCATTGTTTTAAGATAGCATCTGTCTTTTTCAGTCTTTGTTCCAGATCATAATATTTAAGAGAATTTAATTGTGTTTCAGCCTATTTCTTTAACTTATCTGGTATATTACGGGTCTTCATATAGAATTGTTTGCTTTCTGAGATGCAAAGGTCTAATGAATATTTGACAAGAAGATCATCTAAGGTTATCTGTCCAGTCTTTCCATTCTTATAATTTGTCAGCTAATTCTCCTCTCAAACAGTAACACTCAAATGTTTTGGAAGTATCCACATGAACCTTAGGTAGAAATACCTGTGACATTAATGCCATCTGAACGTTGGCACCATACAGTCCGTTCATTATTGTTCCAAAGACTTGCTTTCCATGTGTAGTGATAACATTTGCCTCCTGCAAGGAAATAAGATAACAGCAGTGCTATTATACCTGACATTAAAAAAGAAGAAGCTTAATCAATCAAAGCTGAGAATTGAAAAGTGCTCTTGGTACCTGTACAAGGACGTGTTTCTAGAACCTGCTGGGGGCAGCTGTCTTGGTTTTCAAAAGACTGGATTATAAATGTCCTTGACCTAGATTGGCGGCCCATTGTCTCGAAGCTTCTTCCATCAATGCAGGTTAATTCACATGGGCTCCACTCTGACCATTCCGTTAAATGGCAGTCTCCTGGGCGATTGTGCAAAGCAGGGGAAAAAACATGGAAGCTGGCACTTGACAACATTTACGCAAACAGGTTCACAGTGAGATTTGTGGTGGTGGCAGCGCAGTGATGGGGTGGGTTCGGGTACCACGCACTGTACCTTGACCAATTTTCCAATTATAAAGTACTAAAAATGACTAATTACTTTATGATTCAATATAGGTTAGGAAGAAACTGCCAAAATTAGACTGGCATTATTTTGCTTCAAATCATAGTCATATTTAGAGAACACTCTGTGTCTGTTAGTGATAATAAACATTTTAAAAAGGAAAATGTAAAGGTTAAAGTAACTAAGTTTTCAAGAGGCAGCATAACATAAAATTGATGTTCAGAGAAACAATATAAAGAGAATAAGTTGGTCATTGAAGTGAATAACTTTGAGTTTAAAGAATGTTGAATTTAATAAGCTAAATATATGCACAAACTTCTGTGTATATATGTACATAGGTATGTATATGTGTTTATATACATGCACATGTATTTTACATGCCATACTATAAAGATATATTAAGCTACCTTTAGCTTATGCCGTATACTGTAGAATTAAAATAAACCCATACATTTTATGTGACTATTAATGACCTTCACAATTACATAGAACATGACAATTTGGGAGTGCTTTCATGAACAGACAGCCTTACTTGTCTCAACCATGCCATTCCCCAGAGGTTCATCCACTCAGGGATTCAGTCAACATTTTTTGAGTGCTAGTCAGTGTGCTAGGTGTTGTCAGGTCAGGTATTATTAACGCATTTTCTATGTCCCAGGTAAACCCCCAGAGAAGTGAGAGACAGGATTCTAACTTAGCTCTTACATTTCCACGTCCAGTGTTTTTTTCCCCTCTGGCCTACACTATCTCCATTGAAGCTATGTGTACATTCCAAAGTTATAACCACAATTAAAAATGAGTTAAAGTTAGCTGAAAAGTTCCATTTTGATGAGATAGAGCTTCAAAAAAAAGATAAATAAATAAGTGTGGCAGGAAAAGAAAAGCTCCATGATAAGCTTCTGTGCTCTGTAGCTTCATTGATAAACTGCTCTCTGTAACATCTGTAAAAATTCCCAGTGCCTTGTTCCTTTGTCCCCCATATATGGTAACCAGACTTGACTCCCTAACTAACTCCCTAACTCCCGCATTTAGCTTCTGTAATTTTGCTTCACCAAATAGGCAGGAAGCCTGGGGCTATTTAAATCCTGGGAGAACAAAGCTCATTGCTCAGGATTTGGAAATTTAACCCCTCTGAGCCCATGCACATAATAAAGGATCATACTTCACCATCTCCCCCCAGTGTGAGTTATTTTCTGCAACATAAGTAGGTAAGTAAATAAGATCAAGTAAATAATATCACCATTGAAGGCACTCCCAATTGTTTAAAACTGCATACCTGGGCAAGGCACAGAACATAGCTGTTTCAGGATGGCATCCTGAAGGGGCATTCCTTTACATTGTGTGTCGTCTACATGTACAGCAGAAGCAGAAGCTGAACCATTGTGGACCACACAGGAAAGGCTGCGGATCTGGACTCCTTCCCCACAGTCCCCACCCTGTGAGAGGAAAGGACACTGTCAGAATTACCCAAGTAATTAGTATCTTAGAGCTTTGGCTCCTGCTACCTCTTGTATAAAAACAAAACAAAACAAAAAAACCCCCCAAAACCCAAAAACCCCAAAACACAAATTCTCCTAGTTGTATATTTCAGCAGGTTCCTCCTCTTGGGAGTTCCCTTTCAACTGTTAACAATAAAGTATCACTAAGCAATTCTTCAAGAGCTAATAGAGAAGCTGAAGAAAAATTCAAATTTATGCCATGAAATTTCTGTTCTCAGAATATGACCATTCATTTTGGAACTCAGCCAGAACTGATGGAAAAAGAAAAAAACAATACATAATTTGTCCAGGTGCATGTGATAAAATGGCCTAAACTATAATCACTCTCCCTAAAGAACATGCACAGCCACAGAGCATATGTTTCTTTTTTACTTTGCTTGTTTTCCCCCAGAGGGAACTCAGCACTTTCTCATATGGATTAGGCTGGGGTTTCCAGTACAATACTGATTTTCTCTATTTTCTGTATTGCCATGAGTTGATTTCCCAGCATGCATTTTGTGATGAACAATATTTTTTGAAGATATTTACAGATATCACTCAGATTATTCTTGGCAGTTAGAAAAGCATATTGTACAATGTCTCTCAGAAACAGAGGCTTAGATTGAAAGGCCCTTACTGGTTGGTTACCTGGCCTAAGCATTTGCCTGATGAAGGTTTCCTACTCCACATTTTGGCCAGATATTCATGAAATGAGTGTTCTTTCTTCAGTTTTAGTCAGGTGTTCATACTTCAAAAAGAAGTCCATTGGCTGTTTTGATAACTTTAGATGATAGCTCTGTTTTTGTGTAAATACCTTAAAAAACAGAACCTCAGGCAAGCTTTTCTGATGGGGAGGTAAACTCCCTCCTTGCAAGACTGAGTGTACAAGAAAAGAATCAGGAACAGAAGGAAAGCACGTATAAGGTAGTTACTAAGCTGGCCTCAACTTCAAAGTTAACACAGTTGCTTTCTTGATCACCTAACATCTTTCAGACAGGCCGTGTGGTATCTCTGTGCCTCAGTACCATCCATGAGGGGCTGAGGCAGGAAGAAGGGAGAGGCATTTAAGTGCCAGCTCCTCCCTGGATCCACTTCTTATTGATCAACCATCACCCCAGGGAGTATTAACTGCCCTGTGCTTCCAAGGTGTGCTACTCAGTTTCCATTAAGTCCAGAAGCTGGTGGAGGACCTAGAGCTTTTTTGACTACTGTTGGTATGGTTGAAGGGGGAGGGTGAGAAGGAGAGGGGGCGGGGAAAGAGAAGGAGAAGTGCACAAGCCTTTGCATCTCTGTTCCTGCAGCCAGGAATGCTATGTGCTATAACCCATCAATCCATTATTAGGAAACAGTGTGGTAACTGTGCTCTGCACTGGGACACTGGATTTCACCTCCGTATTCCTCTCCACCACTGGACTCAGAAACTGCATTGCCTTGGCCTTGGAGCTACTGTGGCTCTTGCAGTGGCAGGAGTAAAAACATTTCAGGTGGTCAGCTAAAGCAGTCGGGACAGTATTCTGGGACATGGAACAGATGATCAGGGCTGATGGGTCTGCTGGGCACCAGCCAGGTCAAGATACAGTGGCAGCAGCTACTTTGTGTCAAGGGCAGTGTGTAGATGGACCACTGGAGGGGCAGGGTGGTACGCAATGGCCGCTGAGAAAAATTCTTTATGTGACAAAGTCAGGATTCAAAGGCACATTCGCCAAAAGAAAAGGTGCAACTTGGAGGAGGTCCAAATTGTAGGAACTTGAAGCCTCCAGAATCTGAGTAGGCACAGTAACCAGGACCATCACATCCTCTTCTAGAGATGTTTTAACAAGAACTATAATTTATTTATTCAAGATGGCAATTTCCACACTTGATTTATCAATACCCCATATTTGCTCTAATAATTTTTACAGCTGTTGTGAAATTGGCAAAAAATGCACCTTAATTTTGAGTCTAAGTACTTTTATTTTGAAGATAAATGGAGGTTTAAAATCAGTTTACAGTAGGTTCATTCAAAGCAAATGCTGCAGTAAATGTTTACTCCATGAAGTAGCAAATAACTAGTGTAAGTTAAACTTACTATTAGGGGAAGATTTTCTCTTATAACTTATTATTCTATATACTGGATCTACGAATTGTCTAGGGTGTATATTTTGCTATAGAGTATCACACTTTGTGTACTTGGAGAGAAGAGTCTGAAGACCCAGCAGCATGCATGAAATTTGAAAACACTGCCATCTGGAACCTCAGAAACAGGACATGTAATTGACTCAAGTTTTGTTTGACATTCCAGGAGATGGAGTATAAGGAAATGGTAGGAAACAAGTCTATATCAGGGGTCACTTTAAAAACCTAGACAAACTATAACATGCTCTTAGTCTGTATCCATATTCAACCTTAATCTCTCATACCTTGGATGACAGCAGCCACATATGAAGATGAATCAGCATCAGAATGATAATTTCACTCATAAAGCAAACATTTGCTCACTTTCACTCCCAAGACTTTATACACTTGGGCCTGAAAACAGAGCCTGGCTTTTTAGAGCAACATTGTCAACACCGAGGCTTCTCTCAGTAACTCCCCACTGGCAAGATCATTAATGGACTTTTTGTACACTCTTAATTAGCATCAGCAGATGTGGATAGGCAGATGGTGCTAATAATCATAATTATAATTTTAATTAAAATTATAATAGCCATTACAATTTATAAGCTCTTCTTTTTCCCAGGTACTATGCTAAGCATTGTAGAGGGGAGAGGGGAGGGAGGATAGGGGGGAAAACAGGAAGGGTCTGGTTAAGGAACAGGTATAAATGATGTATGGACATGGACAACAGGGTGGGGACTGACTGTGGGAGTGGGGGATGGGCAGGGCAGGGGAGAGCAATGGTGGAAAATGGGGACAACTGTATTAGAACAACAATAAAAAAAAAGAATTGTCTACTATCTGTCAAAAATCTCCAGTAAAATTTGTACTATCACTACCCCCATTACATAGGATTTAAACATAGGCTTGGAGAGTTTAGAAACTTTGCAAAAATTGCAGAGCTAGGAACCAGGACACCATTGATCAAAATTAGGCCTGCTAAACCCCAAGAGTCTGAGCTCCTAAAACAGATCAACCAACGTACATATGGACACATGTTATCCGCTGAGGAACTTGGAAAGAAAGAGGGGGAAAAAAATAAAGACGCAGGATAAACACTCCCCTTTGCTCATCTCTTTCCATGTAAGATAAGGGCAGACTTGAAATTTCAACAGTGCTCCATGCAAGCTTCTCTTATTATGGTTTGATACTTGTTGACGGCAATCAGCTACTTCAATATCATCACCACCCTCAGTGAATGAGCAGGTTATATGCCCGCGTTTGGTGGTTTAGGATATGATAGGACAAGGAAAAGCAGAAGTGCAGTTGTGAGAGAAATGGTTTTCCCTTGTGTGCAAAGGTCCACATGTATTTTTATCAGTAATTCTGAAACCTCAGCTTACATATGAATTGAAGAAAAGGCAACTTGCTAAAAAGATACTGTGTTTTCTGTCTCACAAAGGGTTCACAATTAGGCTTTGGAAAAACAGAAATGCAATTTGAATTCAGGAAAAAGTCAAATCAAATATCATGATTCCTTTTCTTTTTTGCCTCTGCTTTTCTTTGTGTTACCTTCTTTATTCTTTCTTGCTTCTGAATGACTGGCTTTATCTACAAGGTGGGATAATGTGGCAGTGAAGAGTTCCTGAATACAGTACCTTTGAACAGCTTTAATTCCATTCCAAATTCTCAGGGAGGAACTGAATGTGTCAGTTAGTGGAAATAACCTCATCTGGAATTCTGAGGAGCTCTGAAGTTTCTGTATACATCTGCTCTTATGGTCTCTAGGGCCTCCAGGTCTGGCTGTTGCTAGAAGATGCCATAACCCCACATTTCTCACCATACTGCTACAGTGAATGTTTTCAACCCACCACTCTTGCCCCTGTGGTTCTGTCAAAATCTCAATAGGTAACAACAAAATGAAACATTACATTTGGGATTTCCCCATCATGTTCCTGTGGGACAAGATGGCAGACTTGCCTATTTTTCTTTTTTCTTTTTTTTTTTTAAGGAAAGGCTCCTGAACCTAAGAAGACAGAATGGAAAGTAGGAAGAACTAGTAAGGTTTTGTAACAGCTGCATGCCTGCTAAGATCTGGAGCACAGAGTGTGTCAGTCCCCCTCCCTTCCTTGCTCCTCCCTCTCTCCCTTCTTCCGAAATTTCTTTTTCCTCCCTTCCCCTGCAATGGGTTGCTGAGTTCTTCAAACTTATTTTCTCTACCCTGTCAACCTTTATTGCAATGATAAGGAGAAATATTCCTTTCATTTTCTTAATTGTAATTCCAAAGCCTTATTTAGAAACTGCTAAAGGTTTAGGAAAGAAAATTTTAGACTAGCAGACAAAAAATCTGTATTTAAAGCCGTTAGGTTAGTATTGAATTACTTAGCATGGTTACATTACTTTCTGTATAAAGGAGACTGAACAAATGTACAGCACATCTTTGTTCCTCTGGGATTTATCACAGTCCATGGGCATCTAGCCCCTGCCAGACAAAAATGCTGCAAGACAATGTCATCTGACAGGAGTACCAAACATCTTCATGAGAATACTCTGCAGATTTCTTAATGTACAGTCAAAATTATTGTTACCTAATAATAGTAAGCTTTGGAATATTAACTGAAGGATAAACTAGTAAAGTAAGAAAATAGGGGAAAAAAATCAATGTGCACTTTTTTATACAGTAAGCCAGGGAGAAAATGCAGTGGAGGATCTTTGCTGACCCAGCAAAAATTCTGGGTATGTGATATATTATGCTATTTCTAGGCAATTTATATTTCAGGCTAATAAAAAAGTAATCATTGAGGAAATTATAGGAACCTTGGTTTATATAATAATGTCAAAATATAACTTTCATATGCTTTTGGTTTTCTGCCCAAATGCAAGACTGTGTCTAAGCCTAAATGTGCCTCCTTAAGAAATATAGTATACAGCAAGCTGTGCATTTCCTTAGCATCAGGGCTTTGCTTAATTAAATAATATTTTGATATTTCCAACAAGCAAGGAAAATAACAAAATTTTTGAAGATGCAAAGGAGATTGACAGTCCCTATGACCCCACTTATTACAACCAGTGCCTGATGAATGGCTATGTATTTTCCTAGCAGTATAACTCTGCTTGAGGTTAAATCATTTTATTGTATTTTCCCCTGTACTCCATTGCATAAATATACATTGTGCTAGGCCTCTGCTGCTGTGAAAATTGTTCCTTCAGCACATAGGTTTGACCAGACAAGTGCTTTGGACATATGGAGAAGCATTTCTCTAAGCATCATTACATGACCTACCTCCAATTTACATGCAGACCAGTTGCTGAGGACCCAGCTGTAGCAGGGGGTCACAGGGCAGGGTTTCTGCTGAGTAAGCTCTGGGGGGCATGGCCGTCCTTCCCCTTGGGCTGGCAGCATGATAAATCGAGTCCGGCTCATTCGACCTAAAATGTTAGGAAAGATGTCAGCTTTTGGTTTAGAAAGGGAATTAAAGGACAAAATGTTGCCTTACATACACAAGTCTTCAATAAAATACACTGAACTTTGTCATGTCCAGCTTTCAATTTTCCTGCCATCTTGATTTAGGTTTCTACAGAGACAGGTTATCTAAGGTCTGCATGATGCTTAGGATCTAAAATTCTCTCTTCTACTTCTTCAGGGTTCCAAAATTCAAGCCGTGTATTGTTGCCTAATAAACTGATTCTATAGACATTAGCAGAATATTAATTCATTCAACAAATATGTATTTGTTAAGCTGTAGTATCACCCAGGCATCCTGCTGTGTGCTATGGACACAACAATGGAATTGCCAGGTATACCTTCAGCCATCATAGAACTTATATTTTAGGCCAGGATTACAAATATTAAAAATAGAGACAGTTTCATCTTCTTTATCTGTTAGACTATAAATTAGCAAGTAAGTTAAAAATTACACACCATCTAAAACACCCTAGACAATCTCTTAGGAAAGTTCTACTACAAGGTTCCAATAGTTTTTCTCAATTATTTCAACATGGCTAATTTTCCTAGAGTTTAAAACATTTGTTTTTCACTGAGCACAAGATAAAGTTGTTGCCTTATGGGAAGGAGCCATGATGTTTAAAACACATGTTAAAATTCTGGTATTCCATAATGAAATAAAATTCGTCAATAAGAATAACTGAGGAAAGAGCAGGGCTCCCATGTCAACTCATACCCATACCTAGAGGCATTAGGTCATAAACCCATTAAGTAGAATAGTGGATGGAATTTAAGTGTCTGTGTTTCTCTTGATATCTCTCTCACTCTTTTCTCTACTCTTCTTTTACTGCTAAGGTATTATGTGCATATAGTTTCATTACTATTTATCTGTGGATATAATGTTCTCCCATTATAGATTAATTGTTGTTATAGATTAATTATATAATTGTATTTTTGATAAAATATTCAAGGAAAAATCAAGGGTCCTATTAGAGAATGTTGTAGGGATGCATCCCATTCTGGGTTGAAATCAGAAAACATTTCTTGAGCAGTTAAACTTTAGGCAGAAATCACAAGTAGTGTAGCCAAACATAATATACAGAGTGTGTCCCATGCAGAAGAAAGAGCATGTGAGGAGGTCATGAGATGAAAGGAAGTAGAACATGTTTGAGGACCTGACAGAAAGCCAATGTGTCTGGAACAGCGACAGTCAGGGAAAGAGTAGGTTGAGACAATGTTGGTAAAGCTACTAAAAGTGGGGTCTTTCAGTCAATTCTGAAGGTTCTGCATTCATATCCTAAGAACTGGAAAGCTAGTGATGACTTCACTTCTATGTAAAATTCAGGCCCTGGGTAGGAACAATTCTCAGATGCTCTCAAGTTGAGAGACAAGCAAGGGTGACTCACACTTTCAGTGCACTATATATCTCACTGGCCACCAGAATATTATCATAGATTTGGTGGCAAACTAATGCCCTCTGAGAAGACCCTTGAAGACAACCAGGAAGTTCTAACTACTGAATTCTAAATTCCTTGAAGTTTGGGCATCTACCTCTAAAGTGATGTTTCATAAATTTTAAGCACTAATTAAATATGTGTTTAATTCATGTATTCATAAATTAGCTACATGATATTATCTGGTATGAGACATTATCTGTGTAATAATTTAATGATGCCAGTACAATAATCAAGCAGGTACCATATACTAGGCAATATTTATAACAATCCTAGAGAAAAATTCTATTATACTCCCTATAGATGAGGGAACTGAGGCAAAGGGAGTTTAAGTCACTTTTCTAAGGTCAAAAAACTTCTAAGTTACAGAATAGAATTCAAACTCTGAAACTTGTGATCCAGCAGAAGCTACATTAGTCAGGATGCTGTGTAGATACAGTCAAAATAGCAAGGATAGTACCAAAAAGGTATAACAAACTGTGGGTGATGGTAAAGTTTTGTCATAGATAACATGGGTTTGGTGAAGAATAGGATCTACCCATTCTGCATCCTTGGGTGTTTGGATTGATGTTCTCCCCAGCACCACTCAGATCAAATAATATAGGTTGGACATCACCTCATCCATACAAACACATTTGCCCTAAGATTTTATGTTAATTCTTGTGTATATACTCTTCAGTATTATAATAATCTTTATGTTTATTTACTTGACCTAAATATCCATTACCTTAATGTCATTATAATTGCATTTTGTTCTAAAATCTGTTTTTGTAAGAATAATGACAGTTCAGTATTGTCTTTATCATAACTATAGAAGCTCTATTTCATTATAATCAAATAACTCCAAGCTTGTTCTTGAACTGATGGCACATGGATAGCCATTATTTTAGAAATATTTTATTTATTTCCACTAATGTGATAGATATCCTCTTCCGGAACATAGGGGCAGAGGGAACCTGCCTAATGGATATAACAAGGAAAAAATGATGCTATTACTTTTTGAAATAATGTAGTGTTGAAACCATTCACTGAAAGCACAGCCATATGATTTCTCTACCTTTTGCTATGTAATCACAAAGGTTTTCAAAGAATGCCAATTACTACCAGCAATATATTTTTAAAACCAAAAAGCCTATAACAACCCTAAATTTTGATGTACATTGTTATATTTAAATGCCTAATATTAAAGTTCAGTTAAGAAGCATAATTGTTAGGCATAAAATAGATAGGGGGAGGTTAAGAATAGTATAGGAAATGGAGAAGCCAAAGAACTTATATGTAGGACCCATGGACATGAACTAAGGGGGGGCAGGGATGCTGGAGGGTGAGGGATGCAGGGCAGAGTGGGGATAAAGGGGAGAAAAAATTTGGACAACTGTAATAGCATAATCAATAAAATATACTTAAAAATAAAAAATAAAATAATTGCTAATAAAGGCACAAGAATCTTAAAGGTAACTCCTAACCCTGGTATTTCTGTGGGGTACTCAACATCTTTAATGTGTGTGTTTTTCTTTTTAAGTCAGGGATATTTAGTTGTATAAATTAAATAATCAGAGAAAGTACCCCTGAAATTAGATACTCCTTCTCAAGTCCTGAAGTTTTAAATATAAAATCTGGCTACATGGATTACAGATGGTATAACAAGGAAGCCTGCCATCCAATGATAGTAGTCTGATACTACCTGGTATTCTAAACATCATACTGGATGGAAAAGTCAACCAAACTCTACCTCAGCAATAACTTTTCTAAAAGGGACCCCCTAATGGCAGGAGCATGATGGAACTGTTTTGGCGATAGTAAACTTGCATGTGATGGGGGAAATAGTGGAGGTCACTATAAAAAAAAAGATATTTAAAATTATGATATAATATAGAGTATTAAAAGAAGATAATTTAAAAATAATTGATGTGTAGTGAAAAGAAACCTGGACTTGGCATCAAAATTCCCTAAGTGAAAACCATTCTCTCAAATTAACAGTGAGTAGATGCTGTGAGTGCATGAAAGCATTTTAACTCCTCTGTGCATAAATTTGCTCTTCTGTAAAATAAAATTAAGTATACAATAGTCCTTATTAACTGAGGAAAATCATGCCAAGGAAATGCCACTTAAAAGTGAATCTATTTAAAATGGGAATTAAATTATTTGAAATAAATAATAAAATGTCTAAATGGGACATTTTCTGAAACTAAAGAGTATGCAGTGGGTTTATTTGCTCTAATATCTACCAACCTGCAGATTATAATGGCAACTATGCACTCATTATTAGGACAAAGAAAATCAGCTATGATATTTCTTACATCATTTTATGATTATCCTATAAAAGATGCATTGTTTCATGACTGGTTTGACCCGTTTGACGTTAACATCTTTCACCTTTGAGCCACTTTTCATTAGTTTTCTCAAGAGCCCCCTTCAGATCTCTCTGTTTTATACTCTATTTGCAACTCAAGATTGGCCAACAAAAACCCTGATGCAGTGACAGCACATGTGTGTCAGTGGAGGATGCTTGTTGACTGGGATGGCTTTATAATAGGTTAGGTCATTGGTGAATAATTTGATATTTTGAGGGGTTTTGCTTCCTATAGAGACTCACGATTATAGTGATTCAGGTGAAGAATGCAGAGATGATCGGGACTCCTCACACTTACTTCTCTCAGACTGAATAAGTAAAACATATATAAACCACCTGATAGCATATCTAAAATATAGTAGGTACTTGTTAAAATTTTTAACATTTTTAATAATTTATTTTAACAAGTACTATTTCATATCAATTGCCGGAACAAGCCTATAAGGGGTACATCAAATGTGCTACCTATATTCATATTAAAAGCACACAACTATGAAATCCATAATGATTCAGCCTGTTCCCAACCCACCAAACTGCACATGCCCCCATCTGGACTGCTTTTATCCTCAAAGTAAGAGTGAAGGTTGCCGCCGTACATATCCTCGAGTTTCCAGTCTGGCAGTGGGAGATCTTCTTAGACACTGTCTGGACTTTTCTTGTTTGTGTTTATGTTTTTCAATAAAAGCATAATATATGGGTCTAGGAATCTATTTGGAACCTGAATTCAATAATAGATATAGACAATCTGCTTAATGAGCAATACCGATGAGATGTAGAAGCAGAAATTGACTCTATTCATCTGCTCCTCAGGCTATAAAAGAGAGAAAACACTTTCTATGAAATATGTTTCCATTTAGCAAAAACCCAAATTATGATAGGGTAAGTTTGCTAGCATTCTTTCTGAGCCTTTTTCTCTCCTTGGGAAAGATTTGATACTCATTATAATCAACAGTGGCATTAGGCCTACTCTTAAATTCACAATAATTACAATACTTGCAAGGAAGGAAAAGGGACTGCCTGGTAATGCCTCCAATTACAGAAACAGGCAATGAAGCATGCCAGTGTAACACACACACATATACCACTCAAAATTCAAAAAGAGACCAGAAGTTTAAGCCTGCATGTAAGGGTAAAGCATATTGGCCCAGGTTGCGTTCCTATTGAACTGTGGTCAGACTTTACTTTGAGGCCTCAGGGACAATGGGTATGTGGGAAATTTTAAGCAATAAAAGTCCCCTGAAAACTTGTGAAGAACTTGTCAGTTTATATACTCATAAAAGGAAATTAAATCAAATGACATGGTTTTCTGTTCTGACTGTACTTTCAGATCAGAGTAGCCACTAGCCATGTACCTTTACAGTGCCGTGTTTTAAACAATGGTTTTTCTGTGGCCCTGACACATGATCAATTGAATTAACTGAAAATTATGGTTTTGATAGCTCTGGACAATTTGAATATGACCCAGGCAAACAATGTAAACTATGTACATAGAAGAGAATGGAAAAGGGAATACATTAGCAATGGAGCAAAGACGAACATACCTATTTAACCTTACATAGTTCATTAAATAAACTATCTGAGCCATTTACATGAATGTACCTATAAACTCCAATGCACCATGGACAGAAATACAATAACAATACATGAATTGACTTCGAGTTCATAGCATGTTATTTGAATAGGATTATTACTGGTTTGCTTTAAACCTAGGCATTATTTCTTCTGAATATGAGTTAAATTTTTAAGGCATAGTCACAATTGTCAGCCCTTTGAAGGCAACTGCGAGGCCAATGTGACCCCGGTGAAAATGAGTTTGACATCCCTGGCTAGCACCTCACCTGTAACATATGCCTATACTTCATAGTCCTCTTGTACAAAATTACTAAAATACTAAAATTACATAAAATCCTATCATCTATAACTGTGCCTTTGACCAACAGATATTAAAAAATAGTTACTCTAATATTTTATCATTTTACAGATTAAAAAAATAATGCAAGCAAGTTTGCCAAGACCAGCTCAAAGTCCTACAACCTGCCATTGTAAAAGCCTGCTCTAAAACACAGATATTCTGGTTTCTTACCTATTCTTTCTTTTCCTATTCTACCATTTAGCTTCTTGATCTTTTGTCACAGGAGCTAATTAACTGGTATGGTAAATAAGTGTGAACTGTTATAGCTATTGGACTGTGCCTGATCAAGAACACCATACTGGTCACATGTTATAAAGACACTAAAAACAAAGGTGACTGGCTTGCCTTTGAAATCTAAGAGAGAAAAAAAAAGCTGAGAAATTTCAAAGTTGTGATGCTTTGTAGTTCATATTAGATTATTTTTCGTGATGAGCTACAATTGACAAAAATTATATGCCACCTTGGAATCACAAGAGGCAGTCTGGATTATGTAGTGTAGAAAAAATATTATAAACTCATGTACATTGAATTAAAAATATGAAACAGGAAAAAATCATGGCCTTGGATTAAGAACATTCTTATAATGTTATTGGCTAAATAATTATAAATAATTTATGCAATGCTAAATTTAGAAAGACCTACATTCTACCGAACTGATGAAAATTCAACAGAGAATATGACTAATCCAAATATTAAGCTCTTCTATTGTAAGCTTTGATCTTTGAAATCTATCTAAAAAATGCCTTAGTGGAAGCTTAGAATCAGTCTCTTTCTAACTTAAAATAATACTGGATTCATACTGTTCTGACCTTGAAATCTTTAACACAATTAGAAAGTATATATGCCAAGTATCAGGTGTACACTAAAGAGGCAATCCAGATGCCTGGAAAGTAAGGAGGAACTCAATTCAAAATTTCCCCTCAGATCAATGTAGTTGTGTGGATTTGAAAGTGAAGTGCAGCTCCTAGGGAAGCATATTCAGAATATCCAGCATACTAGGTTTTGCCTGACAACCTACTGAATTCGTCATCAGAGACAATCAAACAATTGTGTGAGCTTTTGCTTTTGATAAAGAAGTCAGCTGAGAGCTACAGGTGCTAAAGTCAGCTTCCTATGCAACTTGCTTCCCCACTTTAATGTGACTCAATAAACTCTGTGTCCACTTGTGGTCCCTGCCCCATTGCCCCAAATAGGTAGAGAAAAGACAGTGGCTGGTATAAAAATATAGCTACTGGCAGACTGTCTTAGGAGACACAAGCTGCCGATTTTTTTTTTACCTTAAACAATTGCATTACTTTCTCTTTTTCATCACTTTTAATTATTATTCTATTACAGTTGTCTCAATTTTTCCCTCTTTGCCCTCCTCTGCCCATCCTACCCCCTGATCCACAGTCAATCCCTACACCATTTGTCTATGTCTGTGGGTCATTCATACATGTTCTTTGTCTAGTCCCTTCCCTTTCTTTCCACCAGTATCCCCCTCACTCCTCCCCTCTGGTTGCTGTCAGAGCGTTCCATGTCTCTTTGCCTCTGGTTCCATTGTGCTCATTAGTTTGTTTTTGTTCATTAGCTTCCTCTTACAGGTGAGATCATATGGTATTTGTCTTTCATCGCCTTGCTAATTTCACTTAGCATAATATTCTCCAGTTCCATCCATATTGTCACGAAGGGTAAGAGCTCCTTCCTTCTTTCTGCTATGTAGTATTCCATTGTGTAAATGTACCACAGTTTTTTTTTAATCCATTCATTTACCGATAGGCACTTGGGCTGTTTTAAGCACTTGGCTATTGTAAATTGTGCTGTTACGAACATTGGGGTGCATAGTTCTTTTGAATTGGTGATTTGGGATTCTTAGGGTATATTCCCAGCAGTGGAATCAATGGGTCAAAAAGCAGTTCCATTTTTAATTTTTTGAGGAAATTCCATAGTGTTTTCTACAGTAGCTGTACCAGTCTGCATTCCCACAAACAGTGCACTAGGGTTCCCTTTCTGCCACACCCTTGCCAGCTTGTTTGTTAATTTCTTCATGATGGCCATTCTGACAGGTGTGAGGTGATATCTCATTGTGGTTTTAATTTGCATTTTTCTGATGGTTTGTGATGTTGAACATCTTTTCATATGTCTATGGGCCATCTGTGTGTCTTCCTTGGAGAAGTGTCTATTCAGGTTTTTTGCCCTTTTTTAAAATTGGAGTGTCTTCATAGTGTAGAGTCATACGAGTTCTTTATATATTTTGGAGATCAAACCCTTGTCCAGCGCATCACTGGCAAATATGTTCTCCCATTAAGTTGATTCCCTTTTCATTTTGATGATGGTTTCCTTAGCTATGTAGAAGCTTTTTAGTTTGATGTGGTCCCAGTTGTTTATTTTTCTCCTTTATTTCTTCACAGTACTTTCAAATCTCTTCAGCTCCACATTTCAGTCTCTTTTAAGAAACAAGTTTATCTGTGCCATACATTTCTGCTTTTGAGTATTGCATGTTTGTTGTCTTAGGTTGTGTGGCATGAGGATTAGGGAAACATTCCTCTCTGCCAGGGATTGGCGATCAGAGGAGAGCTGCTGTAAAACTGGCACTGGAGGGCTGGAAGGGGAGTTAGCTTGGGGACTGGTGAGGAATAATATACATGTAATATTCTACACAAGCTGCCTTAGCAAAGTCCTGAGGGTAGATGCTTAAAATATCAAAGGCCATGTGTCCTATTCTTTTTAGTACTGTGCTATTCTTTTTAATATTGAGGTTGGACACAAATATAACTGGAAAAAATCATTTTTATATTTTTGCCTATAGGTTCTAACATAGAGCCTTGAATGCAAAAGATAGTAAAAAATGTAGCTAGTAAAGAAAATAACAGTTATTAGAGCTATTGACCTTGTCATTCAATTTTGACATAAATGTCACCTCCTCAGCAGCCTTTCTTCCTCCATCCCTCACTTCCCTGCAACATACTTGTTGTTCTCCATCACATGACCTGTTTTTGTTTTGTGTTTATTTACTTGTTGATTTCCTATCTCTCTGTCTTGTTATCATCTAGTTTTCATGTAGAATATTAAATTTATGAAGTGAGGGACTTAGTTCCACACACAATACCCTCAGTTCCTGACACTCAGGAAGCATCCAATGCATATTTGCATGAATAACTTTCCTCTACAGTTCTGCCTTCAAGAATAGAACTCAAAAAAGCAGGTCATTATACCATTTATATTCCATAGTGCCACTCTTGAAAATGAAAGAGGATTCAATTAGATGCCTGAATAATAGTTGTCAATTTTATAAATCTTGTTGAATAAATAAAGCAAAACAACAATATATACACATTTAAAGCAGATCACTGAAGGGTTTTCAGATATTAAGATTAAGGAATATTTTCTAAAAGGCATTATTATGTTACAATTTAGGAGATCAAGACATCTAGGGTCAAGAAAGGATTCCCAAGAAATTAGCTAGAAGTGATTTAAAACTAGTGTTTTATCTATGTGCCAATGGATACTATTTAGATAATTTCCAAGTGTTTTATGTAACTTGATTTCTCAAGTACCATATTTTGCCTTGTATAATATACACTTTTTGCCCAAATTTTTGAAGGAAAAATAAGGACGTGCTTTATACATGGGGAGTACTGATTCTGTATCTATATAAATGTTTTAATTCTTTTATTTATGCTTATGCATTAACAGTGTAACTCCAGAAACCAATAATGATATCTGTATGCAAAATAATATACCCTGAATACAATAATTGGTTTGTTGAACTTAGATCAAGTTGTAACGAAAGCAGTTTCAGCCAATGATTCAATGAAATGCAACAAAGAGTGACGTATTGTTATCCACAGAGTAAGATAGATGATTCTGATTGTTATCCACTTGATAAGATAGGTGATGATGACTTTATTACCATAGGGTGAACAGCATGACATTTGTCTCTGTACATGTTAAGCAAGAGATATTATTGGAAAATCCCTTGGAAAATGTTGAAATGGTTTTTGTATGCTGCAAGGTTTAAGCTAAAAGTTAATAAATATGCTACAAAGCATGGTAATAGAGCTGCTGAGAGACTCTTTGGACCTTCTCCCTCAGAGAATGTCAGCAGATTGTGGAGGCAACATGAATAAAAGCTGCTTCAGATGCTAAGACAGAAGGCAGTGCAAGGGAAACCTCCACAGTGGCTGGAGGTGGAGCAGGAGGTGAAGACTTAGATTCTGGAGCAGCCACAAACTGGGATCTCTGTTTTGACCAAGATAATACAAGAGGGAGGTAATGGATTGCACCAGAAAAAAAGCATTGATGATTTCTCAGGGACACCTAAATGGTGCTTTAACTTTATGAAGAGAAGGTTTCAGTATGAGGCCATAAATGAAACTCACCCCAAAGCTTCCAACAGCCTATGAGAATCAAGTTTTGGAATTTTGTTCTCATGTTATTGATCTTCAAAAGACTTAGTATAACTTTGACCTGTCCCAAATCACCAATGTGGATGAGGTCCCATTCACATTTGATGTGCCATCCAACAGAACTGTGGATGCCAAAGGAGCAAAGACTGTGGCTGTTAAAAGAAGTGGTCACGAGAAAACACATTTCCCTGTGTTCTAGCCTATTGGGCAGGTGGGACAAAGCTACCACCTATGACCATCTTTAAAAGAAAAATGTTTCCAAAAGGAAAGATTCCAAGTGGAGTTATTGTTCATGTGCATGAAAAAGGATGGATGAAAATCTTGTTTCACAAAATCTGGTCATGAAGGCCTGGAGGATTACTTAAAAAACCAGCTTTGTTTGTTCTTGTTCACTTCAAAGCCCATGTTACCCAAAGGGCAAAAGCATTGCAGAGGACTTGCTGTGATACTTGGTGGGCTAACTAGTCAACTGCAACCTCTTGATGTGTCAGTCAGTAAACAAGTCCTCTAAGGCCCAAATGAAGAAAGAGTGGATGTTGTGGATGCAGTCAGCTGATAATGATTTAATACTTATAGGCAGGGTGAAGAAAGCATCCATTCACCCAGGTTTTTGATTGGATCCTAAGATTGTAGAACTGTGTCAAGAAGGAAGCAGTTGTGAAATTATTTAAAAAATATAGCATCAGCAATGCTGTGGATGGAACTGAGGGTGATGAAATTTACTGGGATGAGGAAAGGGACTCTTTGGAAGACACCAATAATGTAGAAATTGAAGAAGATGATACTTCTGATATTGACAGTTCTTGGCCTTCTGTGATGCATAAATATCATAAATTCATTACTGGAACATACAATTTCTTGTACTTTGTATCTGTTCTTGTGTTTTATAATTATTTGTTACATAAAATTTCTTGTAGCATATTGTGTTCAAAAGTAAATGCTCAAATTTCTTCATAATACAGAAAACAAATATCTAAATATAAATTAACAATTGAATTAAAAAAATAAAATGAAAGTTTTCTTCCTGAAATGTCGGGCCAAAAATGTGGATGTTCATTATTCATGGTAAAATTCAGCAGTTAACATTCCTTCCCTCTTTCAACTATACATTAGCTTACACAATGACTTTCCCTAGGAAATTTTTGTTTTATTGTTTATTTTTATTTATTATTCAAAGAATTAGAAAAGGTGAATTAAAGTTCAAACTAATTGCCTAGAATTTTCCAATAGTGGAATCCAGATTTGGAAGGTGTTTTTTTTTTTTTCTAGTAGACAAGAAAGGTCTGAGAAGTCCACATCACTAAATAGAACTCTGAAAAATTGAAACGATATTTTAATATTAAACTTACAATTTGGGGTCTAAGTTTTAAAGGTGATTTGTTAGCAGAACATGGCAATCTGTCATGTTTCAGTGGCAAAATTAGGACTTTCACAAAAATAATAACAGACATCTTCTGTTTCTTTGCACTGAATGCATTCTTAGGTAGTGATACCTAAGGTTGATGTGTTTATTTAGCGGGGGAGGGAAACAGTCACTGGCAAGGGCTGGCTGCCTTTGAGCTTATGAGCCAGTTTGCAAGTTTTTCCTGTCCAGGCTTTTCCCTACAATCCAGAACAACTTGTGCAATGACAAATATTAACAGAAATGTCTCCAATGTGCCAGGTACTATGCTTCATGGGAACTGGGGGAATTCACCCATGAAGAAACCAAACAGTGGGTTTGCTTCCTTAGGTAGACAACCATTAAAATGTAATTCGTGCATGATAAAAGTAGTAAGAGGCAGTAGTGGGGGTGATGGTGAGATGTTCCACAGAGGGAAAGGTGCCAGGGTGCAAAGAAGAACCCATTCAAGGATGTGACTGAAATGGACAATAGTGGAGCTCAGAATATCAACTGGACAGAGAAAGGTGTAGGGATAGAGAGGCAGGCCTGGGTGAGATCCCACAGGTCCTTGAGGACCATGCTGACAACACAGGGTGTTGTCTTTTTCTACTTTTCCATTCTACCTTTTAGCACTCTGGAGTCACACATACCAGCAGAATCCCATGTGGACAAGACTAGAGATTATAGCCACAGGATAACCAGGGTAAGTCACCACTGGACAAAAGAAGAACCAGTGATTCTGAAGGTAGACATCACTAATGTGAATAACACCTCTCACTTGTATGAGCCTTTAGTGAACTCATCAACATACAAATTATTTATTTCTTTATTCACTATTTTCTCTCAACTAGAGTGTAAGCTCCGTGAAAATAGGTAAATTATCTTATTCCTCTACTGCTGCAACCCCAGCACACTGAACTAAAACTGGCACATAGGTAAATCCTTAATGGATAAATGAATTGATGGATGACTCTGAAGTCAACAGGAAAACAACTGTTCAGATTGCATTTTAAAAATTTCACTTGGGCTATGAATGTAGCATATGGATTTTTAGTGAGGTAACAGAGTAAGACGAAAGTGGGAGATGAAAGTGACTGAGTTTATGGGATAATCTTTAAAAGATCCTAGAGAATTTCTGAAAATGCTTTCTACTGGTGGGTAGAAAAATGATGGGAATTAATATATACTAAATTAACATATTCTAGGCACTTTCATATGCCTCACATTACTTAATTCTCAAACCAAAAACAGTGCTTCTAATATGTGTATGAATTCTATTTTATAGATGAAGAAGCTGAGACTCAGAAAACTTAAGTAACTGGCTTAAGCAGCTGCAATATGAACCTAGGTTGCCCAATTTTAAGGTGGATGCCCAACTGGAAATTATGTCATGCTGCCAATCAGAAAACTTGAGGAACTATATAGGTCAATCGCTGAAATCTTGGTCCTAAAACTTACCATTTGGTTTTCTGAGGTTCTCTGCAGGTTCTAAATTATGCAGGAAATAGTATATTTTTATTAGACATTGTGATTTCTACATTTTCATTTTGAGTAATGCTCTGTGAAGAAATAGTTTTCAAGTTCCTTAGCCACATTTAGCTAATTCATGTTCTGGCTACCATTTTTAGCTCTGCCCTTTCCAGGATCTTCAGTTGAGTTAATGGAAGAGCCCTTTTTCCATGCTGCATCCTGTCTCAGTTTTTCAGATGATCCCAACTAAGGCAAGGAATTATAAATGACCCCAGCACACTCATTTGTGAGTAGCTCAGAAAGCAGCTGACATTCTGGTCCAGTGATCTAGTCACAGGACTTTCAGATACCCACTTTCAAATATCTTTGACTACTGGATCCAGGTCTGGGCATCCCCTTCTCCCACCCCAATTCCATGATTCCTCCAACTTGTTGTTCACATTCCCTTCTTCTCCCCTGCTTAGTGCCCAGCTGAGTAACAGGATTTCTCTTTATGTCCAAATTTCTGACATTTACTTGAGATAAATTATACCTCTCTTTCAGGGCTAGAATTCTATCCTATCCTAAATCACAGTCTGTGCATGCCTGTTATCCTCTTGTTGACTCTCATGCATGGGCACATGTTTTGGTCCCTACTTCAGCCCAGTGGCTGGAGTGCTGTCTATGCTTCTGTTGGTGTGGCTCCTGGGTATGGACTGCCTTCTGCATTTCTTGCCATTATGGAAACTTCATTTCCTACCCTACCATCTTACGTGGAGTTGGGAATGTGGGAATGACTATTGCCTAGTAGAATGTAGATGGGAGGGATGTATGTTACTTCTAACCTGGTCCATAGAAACCTCCACAGAACCAGCTGGATATAACCTTCCAGAAAACCTTGGTTATTTTGAAGTAGTAGAGCCTCTACCAATCAGTATCCTTGACTAATTTCTGTGGCATAAACTACCCTACCTTTCTTGTGAGTGAAAAATTAGTCTCTGGTCTATGATGTTAAAGCCACTTTGATTTGGGCTCTTACCTGACTCAGAAGCCAGAGATACTTACATAAAACCTACTTCTTCCCAAAACAACAGAGGCTGACATTTTTATAATTGGTTGAGCTTATGACCTTTTGAATAAATACTGTCCCACATAGCCATCAGCTCCTCTGGCAGTGGCCACTGTTCCCAGGTCAGTTCTTCAACCCCTGCCTCATCATAAAGGACTGATATGAGGCCATATCAGTCTCTCCTCCCCTGTGTCAACCTCATGTTGCCTTCAGCTGGCCACCATGCCTATGCCCATTTGCTAGCTACAGCATACTGAAAGACATTTAAATCTAAATTATTTAGTGGGAAAAAAACAGGGAATCCAAATACCTCCATGGCCACAAGTCTGTGAGCACTCTGTCCAAGCTGTCCACCCCGAGAGCTGACAGTCCACCACACATTCCACTAGGCAGTGAGTGCTCATCCTCTGGGGCTTCTCCAAGTTATGCTGCAGATGGAAATAAAATATGATTTTGCTGGAGAAGTCCTATCAACAGCAAATCAAAACATTATCCTTTTATGCAAAAGACTGCCCTTTATTCTATGATGATAATCTTTTTACATTTTGTGGGGAAAAATACCCTTTCTTATATACATTGTTGACAATCACAGAAAATGTTTGTCCTTACTTCACAAAATCAAAACTTGTCAGCTGAAATTTCTTTTCATAAATGTTAGAATAGCCCTGCAGTTATGGCACTGGGAAGGGCAGGTGGTTACATGACAAAGAGATCTGTCCTGTCTGTCACTGATCTGGCAGTGAACTGGAAGGAGGGCCCAGAGCTAAATTCAAACACATTGTTGTTATTCTGGGTGGGCCAATAGTCCTCGGAGGGCTCAAAACCAACTAGCTAGGCTGAAACATAAATAAAATAAGAATAAAACCCAAATCAATAACCAATCTAAAGTTTATTTAAAAAGAGCAATTATGCAAAAAAAATGGTCATGGGCTTAATCACGGGAAAAGCTGATGATATAGTTTGTTTTCCTCTTTGTCTCTCTGAAACCTTAGTCTAGGTAAAATCTACAAATTTTCTAATGATCAAGGTAGAAGAGGTCTTAGTAAAAGAATAAATCACCTAAGAAACACAGAAAGAATAATTAAAAATTCTGCTTTAAGAACCACACACAGAGTGCTCCTTTAGGAAGCCTTTGACGGTCAGCACGTGTTAAATGTTAGAAATCTCATACCAAAATGAAATTAAGGATTATAGTACAATTACTTGACAAGTGGGCAAAATGGAAATTACCATATGAGATCTATTATCTATATAATATGTGGATGTTTGAGTTAGGTTAATAATTTGGGACTACTTTAAACTACTATTTAAAAAAATAATTGTTGGACATATGGTATTTAGAAAGTAGAGAAACTCATTTTTTCTATTAATGAAAATTTTTATCTTTTTTGTGTCAAAAGATTAGACAAAACAAATGTAAGATTTTTTCAGTTATTTGACTTATTGTAGACTGTTGATTTATTTTTCTTGTAGCTGGCAACTTCTTGAGAGGCAGATATAATGAAATAAAATGCTAACATAAATCACTGACTCTTGGTTGACAGAACTCTGCCATGCAATAGCCAGTTTCAGAATTTCACCAAATGGGACATCCAATTTCAGATCGTTTGGTCTTAGAGTTGGTGTTGGTCTGCAGCTGCACTTTTGCTTTAGAGAGTGTGTTGTTGGGACACTACTTAACATGGTTAAATCAGGACAGATGAGGAAAGTTTTGTATTGATTTCAGTTTCTACTTGTGGACTCCACCTGTGTTAGGAGAAATGGGACAACTTTTATTTTGCCAATTTGTTTTAAAAAGGTTTCTGTGGTGATCTAATTTAACTGGCCCCATATTTTCGATTTATTCCAAAGATTGTTTAGTGATTCTTCTAGTGTGACAGCATATGGTCATATTTATTTCTATTAAATTTCCCCCTTGGTGCTTTCACTTGTATATCAGGAAGTTAATGCCAACTTTTTTTGAAATAGATTTTAACCAAACTCCATATAGTTTGTCACAGGAAAAATGAGGGCAAAAATTTTCAAACCTGCTAATTTGAAACTGCATAGGGAGGCATTTTAATTTAGTTTGAGAAGAAAAATACAACTGCACTAATTATCTAGCAATCAAATACTAAGAAAATTAGTGGAGTATTCTAAAAGCAAGTGTCACTGTTCTTGTTATATACAAGGGACAGTGTTTATCACATATGAAAATGAATCTCCTGCCCAACACAAAGAATCATATCTAAATATCAAGCCACCTGATGTCAATAGTTTGTTGGCCAGCTAATACATATAAATGAGTTATTAAAAATAATAAAATATATATTATTTATTTATTGATTTTTTAGAGAGAGAGAGAGTGGGGGGGGGGAGAGAGAGAGAAAGAGACATTGATTTGTTGTTCCACTTGTTTTGCACTTATTGGTTGACTCTTGTATGTGTTCTGGCCCAGGAAAGAACCCACAAACTTGGAGTATGAGGACGACGCTCTAAACAAAGGAGCTACCCAGCCAGGGCCAAATATATGTATTTTAATGAACACATTTCCCCAGTGCAAAATGGCCTTTCCTGGTCATTATGACTAAGTTCAAACTAGTGAGATATTACTGTATTATACTAGTACCAATTTCTCTAACTGAACCTAAGCTGTGATAAGAAATCAATCTGCCATCTATATCAAGCATCCTGGAAGTTACACATCAATATTAATGAAAACAAAGCCTTGGGTGTGAAATACAAGCATAAACAAGTTACCTGCTCACATTGGTCCATGCTGACTGGCTTGCCGTCACTGCGCACACAGCTCAGAAGGCGGGTCCTGACACCTTGCCCACATGTCGCATTTTCACTCAGCTGGCATGTGCTCCACTCTACAGGCAAAGAACCACCAAACTGAGTTTCAAAATCATGGCCATGAGCCCTGGCTGGTGTAGCTCAGTGGACTGAGCATGGGCTGCGAACCAAAGTATTGCCAGTCCGATTTCCAGTCAGGGCACATGCCTGGGTTGCAGGCCAGGTCCCTGGTGGAGGCCACATGAGAGGCAACCACACACTGATGTTTCCCTCCCTTCCTCTTTCTCTAAAAATAAGTAAAAATCTTTTCAAAAAGCATGGCCATAAAGACAAAATACAACAAACCTTTGATATCCGCATTGGTAGAGAAGCATAGTGTGCACATAATCCTAAAACCACTTTCAGCTGGCTTCGGAACATCATGCAAGTCTCTCAAAGAAAAACAACCAAATTGATAACAGTGAGTCACCTTCCTAAGTTTGCTTTCTTGAGGTAAAAAGCCAAGTGTTTGTTAGAAACCATCTAACAGTTGGCTGGGAAGGAAAGGAAGGCACTAACCAGGAAAACAAGTTTAGAATCATCTATTTGCTGAGGATAATAGAGAAAATAACCCAGAAATGAAGCTAGTATTTGATGTAAACTTGAAAATGTTTTCAAGGAATAAATATAATCATCAAAACAATTTGGTACAGTGAAATCAAGAGAGGTACCCCAAAAGGAAAGAGTTTAACATATTCAGAACTATATGGTCTGTCCCCAAAACTCTATATTAAAAAATATTCTCTCATCAAAAAAGGTTTTATAGATTTGGATAGTTGTATTACAAAGTAGACAACTGAGAGTTCAACTGAGAGTTAATTATGGGAGTTCAATTATCTCCCATAATTAACCTACCTCTTAAAAAATTTTTGTTGTTGGTGTGAATAAAAAGGACAATCTTGATCATATGCAATGAGAACCTTTTAACGGAGCTTTTCTGTATTTGGTAAATGATCTGAGAGTTTAAAAACATAGCAAACTCTTGGTATAATAAAATCGGTATTTTAAAGACATGCTTTTTCACTAAAGCAAATTTAATCGTATTTCTGAAAAATCACTATGAAAACTAAATATCTGAAGCACCTTTAACTAAAGAAAAGGAACAAAAACACGAGGCTATCTTTCACCTGTAAAGACAACCATACTGTTCCACAGAACTTTCTACAAGGTTTTCTACATGAGAAATCTCAGCAGTGCCATTGGGATTTCAGTGGGGAATTTATTTCAGAAAACAAGATTGCTTTGCACTGCAGGCACATGGCAGTTTGGTTGTCAGTATTGAATTCAATGCTGAGACTGAACATGGTTCCACATTTTGTAGCATTTTGTATATCTGCTACTGTGGGAAATGGTGGGTAGCAGATCAGTGTAACTAAACATTTTTTGGTATTGTACGCTGAGTACTGTTGTTCCCAGGAAAAATCTTAGTGGCTTAATAACAATGCTGTTAAAATTCCCAGTGCCTCTCAAACATCCCTGTCCAGATGGCAGGCTTATCTTTCACCCACACTGAGATCCATAGAGCAAGTACATCACAAGCTTGAGTTTTTTGAAATAATAGAAACCATTAAATAGCTAAATTCCATGACAGGATGAATATATTCTTTCCTAAGTGGTAAATTACCCCCTGATATTTTTATTGTGTCTGTCTATCATAGCTTAATTCAACTTTATTCTGAACTGTTGCCAAATTTTTCTAAGTATCTTTGAATTCAGAGATTCCAGGTGGCATTGCTGATTCTACATGAGTGGCTATTTCTTGCTGTAAAGGAACACTGGAAATATCAAAGTCTCAGCCTGTCCTGCAATACATTTGTGCATTCTATTGTTGGTCCTTAATCTGGAGAATGAATATTCATATGAATATTCTCCCATTAGTCAACATTAAGAGAAAAGGGAATGGCCATGGATTTCATCTATACCTGTCAGGTTGTACTGGAACTGGAAGCAATTTTCATTGAGGAGGCAAGGCCGCACCTGGGAGTCTTCAGCACACGTTGTCCTGGAGCTCAGCGAGGGCCTCAGCAGATGGCGGGTTCTTCTCTGCATTGTGTGGGGGTCACATGACTATGGAAACCAAAGAGCAAGCAGAGTTAGGGAAGACCCAGAGTTAGCTGAGAAGTTATAATTATCTGTAGGCACATGTGCAATAACTATAGGAAAGAGACTGCTGAAAACATTAAACATAATATTTAGGACATAAAACCATTATGTAATGCAATGTAAATAGTTTTTGGTGTTGTCTCCTGACAACTCTTTGTTTTCTATGTTACATGAAGCCTACATTTCTAATATCCATGTATAATTAGGTACATAGAACCTATTTCATCAAATAAAATGTACTCTGTACTCTCAAATAGGCTGCCCCTTAGCAAGCAAGTGAAGCATTTTGAATATTTAAATGAATGAACAAAGGAAGACACTATCCCGGTGCCCTTGGATAGTCTAGTCCAACAGAAAGAATCACACAGAACATTTTAATGAGAACATCATTTTTTAAATCCTGGAACAGAAAGATACACATTGAATTATGAAATCAATATTGCCAACAGATAAGAACTTTCCTCTTATTTGGGAGGCCCTCTGAGTCACCAATGATAAGCCACTGCATGCCATGGCTTTTTCAGCAAAATAAATGTACAAATGTGAACTTCAGAGATCTCCTGCAAATATCACTTTTCCCATGGGTCCACATGTTCTCTCATAGCTTCGATGCATGTAATGCCCTTGAGCCAAGTAAACCTGCCTGCCACATATTCTCCAACTGCTTTATCCATAGTGGATCTCAAGTCTCCTTAACTGGAATAATCTCTTTTCAGTTGCCCTACATCCTATCCTTCCCCTCCCTCAGAACACTAATGGGGCTTTAATCACTGACAGTCTTTCTTTTAATAATTAGAAATTCTCCTCTTCTTTACTGAACAACATTCTACCCATGCTGAGGATTACTCCATGCAACCTGCTTCTAAACATATATACATACACATACATTTATATGTTATACCTGCCTTTATAATATTATTATTCTTTATCATCCTGGCTTCTTCCTTTCTTTATAAATTCTTTGGATCATGGTTTCTACTTTCATATCATTTCCTAATATCTTGGTATATATTTTACACAGTGGTTGTTCAAAAAATAACATTAAGTATGGTCCTATGGTCCACAACAACACAATTTCAGACCCAGAAGTCTAAAGAGGTACAGAGATGCTCAAGCCATAAGAGAAATAAAAATCTCTGAATTAAAGTCACCAAATCGTTGTTTCCATATTTGGGATGTTCTGTTTATTTTTTATTCCCTTTACCTGTTCAGATATTGCAGCAAGAGCATAACCTGTAAATAGAATCTTCACTATTCTTCACAGTGATAATGTTTGGGTGCACTAAACTATGCAGAATGACACCACAAACTTTTTCTAATTTGAAGTGTCTGGAGCCATTGAAAGACACTTACTGTTCATGTGACTTTATAGTTGGATAACCTTTCAATATTTATAATGTAATTCTATATTTTAATTTTATTGAATGATCAAGAAGGGCCATTAAAACCAGGTAATTATTCTTAATTATCTGCAAATTAATCCCACACTAAATGCTTACCAATAGTTTATTATTAGTTCACTACAGAATTTGTTTGTCTGCATGGGAAGGAATAATAAATATATACCAATGAAAGAACATGAAATTATCTTGGTAGATATTCCTGATTACTTCTTTTCTACATTATAAAAAATTAATGCCTGGACCAAGTGAATATGCATAAGGATTTAACTACCAGTTTAGCCTAAGCCATCAAATAAAGCAAGAGAAAAAATGACAAACACACACACACACGTACAAATAAAATTACTAGGTAACCTTGAACAATTCACTTATATACTCTGTACCTTATTTGTTTATCTAAACCTAGGTGAGAAAGGGGTATATTTTGATAAGATTTAAAGATTTCCTTGCAGTCTATCAGTCTCTAGTTTCTAAGAATGGTGGATATGGTTTTAAAATATCTTCTTGAACCTAACCTGTCATTCATAACCATGTGATGTTGATAATCACCTTTTAGAAATTAACATATTGAAAACTGACAATGCAGTTAACTTTCCCACTAATACTTTTTCCATAGAAACAGGTGAAGAGGGGAGCATGAAGGACTAAAACCTACAAACACAGCTCAACCTCATCTTAGGCAATATTTTCACATTCCACCTTATAAACATTGTCCTAGTATTGCTTATAAGTGATAGATGGGCTACTGTTTCTCACAGGGACATAGGCATGGGGCTAAGAAAAAAACAGGGAAGGAGGCTTACATCTTTATTGGACCAAGACTCCTCAAATATAAACTTGGATCTCCTGTTTCCTGGAGTATTTATATAAAGATGTGTTGTCAACTTTATAAATAAAAAAGTGAGAAGGCAATGTGTGGATGACTAACCCAAAGTCAACTCTGGGCCAGTTTCATTATTAAAAAATCTGTGTTATATAGCTCAACTTTATTTGCTAGGAAAGGAGATGACCAATAAGTACCAATTATAATACTCCCCACTTCTCTGTGATTTTTCTTTCTGTGGTTTCAGTTGCCCAAAGCCAACCATAGTCCAAATATATTCTGTATAAAATTCCAGAAATCATAAGGTTTAAATTGTTCGCAGTTATGAGTAGTGTGATGAAATCTCATACTACCTCACCTGGGATGTGAACCATCCCTTTGTCTGGTGTAGCCACACTGTGTATGTTCCCTAGTATCTGAAGGAATAGAATTATTTCTCTAGTTCTCATATGTTTTTTATAAAATCTAGATGACAGTTCCAGAATAACACAATTTATCATTAAATTAATAAACATATCAATAAATCAATTTTATTTACCCATATAAATAACAGATAATTCAGATATTTTAAATAAATCTGAATAAGAATGTATAATTTGATATTTTTCTAATCAACACTGAACTATTAACAATCACAGTTTAATAAAATCTGGCATAATTACAAGTACTTGTGAATTTAAGTCACTCTGCAAATTTCTTGTCTGGAGATGAGCATGATTTCAAGGCCTGTCCTTGTCAGCTCTCATTACATACTGAAACCCAATGCCTTTATTCTCTTACAAGGTTTGTCTGCTGATTCTGAGATGGTCTCTCCCTCATTTAGTCAATTAGCCTTCCTGCCAGTAGCTTTGCTATTTCTCTCTATATCTTTCATAAGGCAACAATGGATATATGCTATGAACTTCAGTTTTCTTATTTGGAAAAATGGGGTAAAAAGATTCACAAAACTTAAATGAAATTAAACCCTCATTCTCAAAGTCTGATAAAGGATAAGAAAACCTCTAGGGGAGAAAAATCTGAGACTAAGAACTGTTAGTCATTACTCTCATATTTAAAACTTTCTCAGAGATTCTGAGGGGATCATTACAGAAGTAAAAAAGAGTTATTTGCACATTACAGTGCAACAGGGGAGCAACATCAAAAATATATAGACAGTATGCTCCTTAAAATTAAGTGAAATGTTATCTCCACAAACCTCAAAACTCAAGTGATAGGACTCAGTAAACAGAAATTTAAAAAATCATTTTCAGAAATAAATATAAAACTAGACAAAACAAGAATAAAAACACAACAAATATGCTTCAAATACAGAAATGGAAAAAGAAAATTGGAAATTAATAAAATTATTTAAAAATAATTTGAGAAAAACCAACTGAGGAGAAAAGTGGGGCAAAACAGATGCTAATACACATTTTGTTGATTTTACAAAAAAGAAAACCTAAGAGAACAGAACAATATAGAAAGTTTCAAGAAAAATTTTTAAAAGACTTGAAACTACTATTTAGAGGGTACATTGGAATCACTAATACTGAGCTATATCCTAGTAAAATTATTAGGCTTTAAAGGAAGACCTACAACCTAGATTACTTTACCCAGGAAAGCTATTATTTAGAATGAAAGGGCAGATAAAGTGTTTCCCAGACAAGGTAAAGCTAAAGTAGTTCATCATCACCAAGCCCTTATATGAAATGTTAAAGGGACTTATCTAAGAACAAAGAAGAAGATCAAAATTATTAACAGTAAAATGACAACAAACTCACAATGATCAAGAACTGAACCTTAAAAAAATAAAACTAAGCAAACAACTAGAACAGGAACAGAATCACAGAAATGGAGATCACATGGAGGGTTATTAGCAGGAAGGGGGATGGGGGAGAATGGAGAAAAAGGTCCAGGGAATAAGAAGCATAAATGGTAAGTACAAAATAGACAGGGGGAGGTTAAGAACAGTATGGGAAATGTAGAAGCCAAATAACTTATATGCATGACCCATGGACATAAGTAAGGGGGGCATTACTGGAGGGAACAGGGTACCAGACAGAGGAGGGCAGAGGGGAGAAAATGCAACAACTTTAATAGCATAATCAACAAAATATACTTAATGAAAATAAAGAAAAATAAATATTCTTTGAGTACCTAGGCAAGAATATGAGAGGGTTTATAAAGATAAAAAGTCAGATTATCATTAGACTTTTTGACAGGAAAACCTCATGTCAGAAAAAATTGCAGAACCATAATAAGGAATACACAAAGAAAAGAACCACTTATGGCCTAATGTTTAATATCTAGCAAAGTTGACTGTCAATGAAATGACCATAGCTAAACTGTTAAAAATATGAAAACTCAAGGGATATGATTTCCATGAACCATTCTTAGGAATTTACTGGAAACTGAGTTTTACACATCTAATATAGCAGGAAAGTCATCAATGTAAAGATATGTGGGAAGCCAAGTTTACATGCAGAACTTATATAAAGGCTATATGGTATTTGTATTTGTTTCTTACTGACTGGTTTAATTCACTTGGCACAATATTTTCCAGTTCCAACCATGCTATTGCCAAAAGCAGAAGTTCCTGCCTTTGGTTCACTTATGTGATCTCACTTATAAGTGGAATCTAACGAACAAAATAAACTAATGAGCAAAACAGAATCAGAGACATAGAAACATGGAACAGGATGATAGTGGCCAGAGGAGAGGAGAGAGAGGGATAATGGTGGAAAGAAAGGGAAGGGACTAAGTCAAAAACATGTATGAATGACCCACGGACATAGACAATGGTGTGGGGATTGACTATGGGAGTGGGGGTTGGGCTGGGCGAGGAGGGCAAAGGGGGAAAAATCGGGACAACTGTAACAGAATAACAATAAATTAAAAATTAAGAAATTAAAATTAAAAATGATGTATAATCTGAAGATATAGATAAAATGCAAATGTAAAAGAATGAGGAGGGCCTATGTAAAACTGTAACATTTCTAAGTACTTATGTTAGTGGTAGTATAGGGGTCATTATTATGAGAAGGCTTTTCATATTATGTGGAAAAAAGCAAATGTATAATTATGATATATTTTTTATCTCCAGTGTCCTTGACAAAGTTGATTCTCAGTATAGAAAAAAGGAGATATCGATGTATCAGTAGGATAGAACTTATGTGAACTATTATAATTCATCTTTATAAACTCACAAAATATTTCAGCTTCAAAATAAACAAATAATGCTAGAATAAATTTCAAAGCCCTGCCTACTGAAGTGGCCTAGAAACAGGCATGTGGCCCAGCAGGTATGGGCATCCCTAGGGTTCTTCCTGTGGCATTAAAGAACCCTTTGCACTAAAAGAGGCAGAGCTTTTTAGAAAAACAAGAAACGCGCAAGATGAGCCTGGTACATCTTGGCCTATCAGACAGCAAGGATGCTAACAAGGACCACAAGTCTTTATTCAAATGTTTGTCAAACAAATGTGTGAGCATTAATATAAATGATAACTGAAACAGATTAAAACATTGACTTTATTTCAATCTGTGATTTTGTAACTCTACAAAAATAGTCAGATGCAGTGAAGGATGCTAAGAAAACAACTCATTATTTTGAAAACTGGTAAATCAAGGGCAAATACACATTTTTCATGCTGCATTTTCTACATAAAATGGATCAATAGTTAATATCAGTTATGGTAAAATTTATCCTTATAAAAGTACTTCCACAGGTGAGGAAGGATGATAGAACATAGGTGTTCCAATTTTTTATATTCCCTAAATGGTAAAAGGGTCTAGGAATTGAACACCAATGATACCTAAACTCACAAAAAGAGATAACCAGACATGGCCTTCTGAAATAGAGCACATTTTATGAAGCAGTTTTGCCCTGAATCTGATTGCACCTCTATAACTCCCAATTTACAGGAAATTCAAGGACAGAGGGCTATATTAAGCCCTACTATTGGGGATGCATTTACTAGACAAACTGGGTAATTCTATACAAAAGATGGCTTGTTTTCCTTGCCAATGAATGGTTATTCAGAAAAAGGAAAGAAATGAGGGAGAAAACTAGATAAAAATATATCTAAAGTCATTATAAAACCGGCATAACTAAGCTATAATGTCCAGCTACGCAGATTATAGTTCTAAAGGAAAAGATCACCGAAGTCAGTAGGGAATTTGCTTCTGAGGGAGTTGAGGAGGTTGTATTAGGAAGAAACGGTGAAGCTTTTTGTGGGTAACTGCCAAGTTTCTGCCTTCTAACCTGGGTGGCTGTTTGATGACTAAACTGAACATTTATTTTGTGTGGTTTTCCATATTTGTGTTAAAGGGAATATTTTTAAAAGTTAAAAAAACTTTCTCGTACTATCCTTGGTTTCTTTTTGTTGTAGGATTTGATAGTTTCCCATCAGCAGACTTTTCCTCAGTGTGTTGTTTTTTACAGTGTGTTAATAGATCCCAATGGAGAAAAAGCAAATGCATTTAGAAAACATTGAAATAAATAAAGAGCTAAGCAAGGATTTTTTTACAATAGATCTTTACTATATTTGGCAGAGTCTCCTATTAAGTCATAGAAATTTATTCTCTCTTTCTCCCTGTGCATAGAAGTGAACCACATTTCCCCGCCTTCCTTGAAGTTGGTGTAACTGTGCAACTGTGGTTTGACAAATGAGAGGGAAGTGGAATACTGTGTGTGACACTCCCCTCCTGACCCTAAAGACTCCCACACACCTCCCCCATTCTCCTCGCCCTCTCTAGTGAGCTGGAATGGCGACAACAGGAAGGATTTTCAATGCCAGCTTGAAGATGGCAGACCCTGCACACTCTGCATTAGTCTGGGCCCCGAATGACTGCATGAAATGGACAGTGTCCTTTTCCCACTGAGGACTGTTTTGTGGGAAAAAAATTATATTCCATTTGAACCATACACTTTTGGGTTATATGTTTTCACAAATTATCTAGAACTATTTATGACTATCTTAAAGTCTCAGGTTTTTAAGTGTCAGTTTAACATTTCATATGACACATTTGGGAAATATGAACTTACGGGTTTAAAGACATAAATGAACATGAAATTCCTTGTAAACTATAAATTGTTAAATTATTATCTATGTGAATCAATTCCTACCTTTGAAAACTCTTATAGTAAGGTTTCCATATACTTTAAACAAATACTTTTTGAGAATACATTAAATGCAAGGCATTGCACCAATGAATAAAACATCACTCAGGGAAAATTTTCTTATTTTACTTTGGATTTTCAAGAGATCATAACTTGTCTACACAAAAGACTTATAATTACAATTTAAAAGAGTATGTTAAGAATTTAAAAGGAAATAGAGTTATTTCATCCTTCCTATACAACAAAAACATTGCTGAACTTGCCTGTCAGGAAGTTAAGTTTAATTTACTAATTGTGTGTGTTGCCAAGTAAGGTGGCAGGTAAATAAGGTTGGTGTTAGTCATCCAAAGATGTGCCCATCAGTGAATGACTGTATTAAAAAAATGTGGTACATTTATACAATGGAATACTATGCAGCAGAAAGAAAGAAGGAGCTCCTACCCTTTGCAACAGCACAGATAGAACTGGAGAGCATTATGCTAAGTGAAATAAGCCAGGTGGTTAAAGATAAATACCACATGATCTCACCTATAAGAGGAACCTAATCAGCAAAACAAACAAGCAAGCAAAATATAACCAGAGACATTGAAATACAAAATAAACTGACACTAACCAGAAAGAAGGAGGAGAGGATACTGGGGAGAAAAGGAGGAAGGGTCATCAAGGAACATGCATAAAGGACACATGGACAAAGCCAAGGTGTGGTAGAATTGAGAGTAGGAGGTGGGGATGGCTGGAGTGAGGGGTAGCAGTAGGGGGAAAATGGAGACAACTCTACTTGAACAACAATAAAAAATATAAAAAAACACAAAGAAGTGTTTTTTTTTTCAAATGTCAAGTTGTGATAAATTAGTAGGTTGTGAATACTATATTATTAACTAATAATTTTATAATGCTTATTATGTTCCGGTCACTGTTTTACATTTAAATTAATTTATTTTGTCAACATAATGGCCTTATGAAGTAGACATATTATCTCCCCCATTTTCAGATGGCACAGAGACATTAAGTAATTTCATCAAGATCACACAGCTAGAGAAGGGAAGAGCCAAGATTCCAATCCCAGTCTTACAGAGTACAAGTTCTTAGCTATGCTTCTTGGTTTTCCATTTAGTGCCAAAAACAGCACTTTTAAAACTGAAAGAGCACAGCATAGAAAATGTCTATCATATACTCAGAATGAAAATATTTTCTGAAATGGTTATTTCTGAATACACACACACATATGTAACTAAATCATGTATATACCTATTTGTTATATAAAATGTGCATTTCCTACTGGATCTCATGGTCAAAAACATCCAAAAGCCACCAATCTAATAAAAATGCTTATCAAAAGAATTATTTCATTAAATGAACTGTCATGATCATTATTGCAAGACTGTTTTTATTTTAGGTTTGCTTTTTATTTTTCAAGATAACTTGTTTTCACAGGGGCAGGTGTTCATTCTTTCTAGAGTATTTCTCTCTACCATAAAAATTATTTGTGCCTTTAAATACCAGGATTAATTTCAGGACAGAATACTTATTAAATTAAGTTTGTACCTAAAAAAACCCTGTTTATTTTCAATGTATTTCAAATATAATCCCGTAAGAAAAATTAATTTATTAAGCATATCCCTTACCATAGGAAATGCATATGCATGTAGGTTGCTGCCTGTATCCTATCTAAATAAATTGGAACTAGCCAGAGGGGAGACCAACATGGGGTGCCTCTGTAAACTTTTCATGTATTGGAAGAGCAATTACATTCAGAACATTCCCTTCCAGCGTTCTTTATGACACAATAGGAAGTGAAGTCAAAACGCAAATATAGTTACTCACCCTTTAGGCATGGGGTAATGCACATGTACCATGTGTATTACCATATATTGAAAGGGAGTAGAAGGTACAGTACCAAATTGGGCATTCCAGCAGTAAGGCATAGGAAGCATTTCAGTGTCCATGTTTTAACCCCTCTCATCTAATGATCTAGGCATTCTTTTGACCTTAGCTAAACTCTTCTGTAGGTACACCATGGTTCATTTGTGGTTTCGGGTGAACATCATCTGGAAATGTGTTAAAAATGCAAATCATTGTGCTATATCCCAGACTCAATAAATCAAAAACTCTGGGGGAACCTCACAGCTCCTATGCTGGCGTTAAGCAACCTATGCTTTAATGGGCCCTCCAGGTAATTTTAATGTACTGTCTAGTTTTACAACCACTCTCCTCAAACCTCTGCTTCCCTTTTACATGTGCAACAACACACTCCTCATTCATTTCCCATCCCCAGCATCCTCCTCCAGTCTTTCCTGCTTCTGCTAGTGACAGCTCCAGCCGCCCCCCCCCCCCCCCCCCCCCCCCCCGCAGCTCAGGTCGAAACCTTTGGAATCATCTTTGACTTCTTTGGTTTTTCTCACATACCCCAAGCAAGTCCTTTCAGCTCTAACTTCAAAAATAAAATGTATGATTTATCTACTTCTCCCCATTTGCACCACTCCTACATTGGTCAAAGTCACTATTGCCTTTCACTTTGATTATAACAATAGCCTTTTATAACTGATTCTGTTCTTCTTGTTCTACAGATGACATTGAACTCTAAGGCCAGAATTAACCTGTTCAAATAATGCAAATTAGATCCCTTAACTCCTCCTTTCCATGACCTTCAAATGTTTCCCAACTTAGTGGGAAAATCAAGTCCAATTCTATTGCCTACAAAGTCCTACACAATCTGGCCCTGCATTATCTCTGAATCTCATGACCTTCTATTTTCCTGTTTGCACACCACTCCATTTACCACCTGGGCCTCCTAGGTGGTCTTGGAGAACTCCAACCATCCCCTCATCTCAAGGCTTTTCTTGCTGTTCCTTCTATCTGCAATGCTCTTCTTCCAGAACCTGCATGACTTGCTCCCTTACTTCCTTCAGTCACTGCTCTCCTAATCGAAAGCCTTCTGTGACTATGCTGTATACATATCAGTGACTCCTCCATGTCACTCTTTGTCCCTATACATATTTTCTCAATGTCAGTTATCACTATCTGACATTCTATTATATATTAAATTAATGCTTTTTGAAGTGTCTGTTTTAAATTATACATCTTCCCACTATGAGAATTAAACTGCATGAGAGCTAGGACTTGGGCTTGTTGATTGTTGATATTTCCAGGACCTGAAATAGGCTCAGACCCATAAGAGACACTTTAATACATAGATTTCAACAGACAGTCTATTAGCGAGTGATACGCATTGCCAGTGCACTCTGGCTTTCTCATTGGCTCAAATAGAGAGAGAAATTATCACTTAGCATTCCCAGGACTTTGGGGTAGCTAATGAATTTAAATGAGGATAATAAATATAAGTACTCTGAGTTTCTGGGAGTTTGAGAATTTACAAGTACAGTGAATTTTTATTATTAATATATTTTGCATAGGTAAAAAGGAAGCATATAGCAAAGTAATATTGCTATGACATCATAGAAAACCTGATCCAAAATTAAAACTGTGCAAACTAAAAGTGACTGGCGAATGAGAAAGGTCAGGGGTTGGATCTCTGAGCACCAGAGTGATAGGGTTTGTTCCTTCCTACTTATTACCCTAGATTTGAGGCATCTGACAAGTATGTATGAAAGAACAGGCTCTTATAGCTTCTGCTTGTCTTTTGGGAATTTAAGTGGATAATAACAATGGGAATTGAAATCACATTCTGGATGCTATCCTATATCCCAAATAATAGCAACAGGCAACATTTTAGAGTATGAACACATGCCTAGTACTGTAATGAACATTCCACAGCAATTATCTCATAAAGCTCTTTTCCCTTAATCTAACCTCCCAATAATCTAGGTATATTTTTAATATTCTTGGTATTACAGATGATGAAATTGAAGCTTAAAGAATATAACAACTTTACAGTAGGTGTTCAAGCAATAATTCGAACCTGGGAGCCCTAATGTGCTCCTCAGTATCTTCAAATGTAGTGATACTTGCAGAGTATTTTGCACTAGGGACAGTGGGTAAAACAATATATCACAATGCTGTACTGTGACTGTGGCTTTTGTGGCTATTTATTGTAACCTGAAAAGCACTTAGTATGGACAGTGGTAATTAGAGATGGAAAAGGAGAGACCAGATGTAAGGAACCATGGCTTATTAACTAATCAAAAAGCAAGATAAATCACAGACTGAAGAATGAGAGTCAGCCAGGGATAGAACAGTGAATAAGGCTTGCTGCCTGCCTTTGAGGAACGCACCATTGCTCCAAGTCTAGGGTCTGGCTTGTCAGATTTAGGGAGTTCATTGGAAGCAGGAGTGCCAGACACATGTCTCAGTATAATGGGGCTGACAAGGGCAGGGGCAGAAGCTACGATATCATCAAAATGATATAATGTTCCTCGTAAGGCTTTGCTAGACTACTGCTAAGAGGAAGTTAGGATGACACATAAATGTCAGGAGATTGTGGCTTAGCTAAGATGTTTGGGTGAAGATTTTATAATGGTCACAGACCTACCCACATTGCCTTCTGGCTGGTATTTTATAACACTAAGAAATTGTGAAGGTAGATATTTACAAACCAACCAGAGGGCTTGGAACAGATGAATAATATGTGGTATATCCAATAAGAGAATCTGAGGTTGTCAGTTCTTTATATTATTGTTGGAGATTGGGCAAGAAGAAAAGACCCAAGTAGAGGCCAAATACTGGCCTTTCTTCCTCAGAAATGTCAGAGTCATGCAAGAGAAATAAAGACTGAACAGACTAAAGAGATATGATCATTAAATGCAATATGGTTTGGATCCCATAATCAGAGGAATATGAATGCTACATAAGGCATTATTGGGACCACTGGGAATGTGGGAATATAGCCTGTACACTACCTGTAAGTATTGTATCACTGTTATAGTTCCTGAATTTGTTAACTGTGCTGTGATTATGTTAGAAAATATCCTTGAACTTTGGAAATGCATATGGGATTATCAATATTAAGGGTAAAAAGGTGTGATGCCTTCAAAATATGGTCAAATGGTTCAGAAATGATAATAGCATGTGTAAATATACACACAAATACCATTCTTCATGTGTGTGTGTGAGACTGTGTGTAGAAGGCTGATAGAGAGAGAGTTGACCAAGCTTATGTGGCAAACTTAAAAATTCTATGTGCACATTTTCTGTACATTCAAAATATGTAGAAATACATTTTCTTCAATACGAGAGAACCATAAATGGCACTGGCATACCAATATTCAGGAGACACCAATAAATGACTGAAATGAAACATGCATTTTTAACTACATGCTACTCAGGTTCTTTATGTGGCAACTCCTATTTGAATTGAGGGCACACTCCTTTTAAAAATTAAATGTATTGGGGTGACATTGGTTACTAAAATTACATAGGTTTGAAGTGTACATTTCTGTGATACATCATCTGTATTGCATTGGGTGCCCACCACCCAGCGTCAAATCTTCCATCACCGTAGATTTGACCAACTTTATCCTTTACTGCCCCACCTTGGGCCCCTTCCCTCTGGTAAACATCTTACTGTTATCTGTGTCTAGGCATTTTTGTTTGTTTATTTTTCTTGTATGTTCATTTATTGCTTTTAGTTTTATACCCCACAGATGAGTGAAATCATGGTTCTTAACTTTTTCTGTCTGATTTATTTTGCTAAGCACACTAACTCTTAATCTCAATCTTTCTCTCTTTCTCTTTCTCCTTCCCTTTCTTCTGCATCTTTTCTTTTTCATGTGATGCTTACTTTTTTTATCACTTTAATCTCCAACTCTGTAAGGACCAAATGACAGTCAGGCCAAAATAAGCAATAAATTGCACTGGGGCTCCTGCCAGAGCTGGGCCTGGAATGCTGTTTGTAATGAAATCCCAGGACAAAAGTCCTGGTCTCTGCCTGCAGGGTAAGAGTGCAGGGCCTCTGTTTAGAACCCAGAAAACTAAAAGGGGGTCATGTCTGTGATGTTCTTGTTTGACTGTTTTTGCCTCTCTGTATTCCCTATCCTCACCATAAACCAAAGAAAAGTGTGAAACTGCATGTAGGATGTCTCTAGGCTCTCACTTTCATTTTGCCTTTCCCTTCCCACCAGAGATGTTTGGGTCCCTTTTCTCTCAGAAGAATGCACCCTTGGTTAGCCAAAGCATCTTGATTTGCTAGGGGAAGTATTGTTATTAAGGGCTATGCCCAGGGCTAGCAACACAGAGGGAAACTCTAATCTAGGTTTATTCTTCCTATTACACCATTGTTCTAGGCTCTCATTCTCAATCTTTTCTTTCTTCTTTTTAACTCCCCCTTTCTCATTATCCTCCTATTCTCATCTAACTAACCCTTACTAATCTCTGAGGTTTCCATGTAAATAATCTCTCCTTGGAAAATTTACTGATCCTCCAAGGGATGAGAAAATGTGTCAAGATAGGCTCTCATGACACCCTGTGCTTTTTCTCTTTTAACATCTTCTGCTCTGTTGAAATTGATTAGGAATTTTACATGTCTTTCATAAAATTAGTTAGGTTTCTTCAGGACAAGGAATCTTCATTGTCATGGCCCCAGTGTCTAACATAGCATTTGTCACATAGCAAGCACTTAATACTTGTTGAATATAAAATATTTACTATTTACTTCTGCTGAATGATTCACACGTCAATCCCTGCCTGCTGTAACTTCTGAGTTGTGCGCTATTTTCCAATTTTCCTGAATTACTGAGGTTAAATAACCTGCCCAAAGTGCCAGAGCTAAGAAGGGCACAGAGAGGAAAGAGAACACAGCACATTTGGATTATTTCTACAGCTCAAACTTATTTCCTATAATTGTGTACTCAGCATTGCTATGGATCTAACACTTGCCTGTCAGCATGAAAATCAGCATCTAGAAAATAAGATACACAACCTAATTGCATCTTATCTGAGGGCCTTCTGAAATAGAAAAATAATATGGGGGATGGAAATATGATCTCCAGAAAATCTATAATTATAAATGAATTTAAAATAAAAAACACCCATAGTATTAGTATCTGCAATTTCAGAATTATCATTTTTCTATTAATACTGCAAATAATCAATGCAGTATTTAAAAAATTAAAAAATCCCACAGATAAATATCAAGAACTATTGAAATAATCAATGCAGTATTTAAAAAATTAAAAAATCCCACAGATAAATATCAAGAACTATTGAAATAATCAATGCAGTATTTAAAAAATTAAAAAATCCCACAGATAAATATCAAGAACTAGGGAATACTAGTGGAATATGATAAATCTAATATAGTGAAACATATTACATATTTATTTAAGAAACAACAGTTCATGGAAAATTATTCATAGGTATTTTTCAAGATAATATGTATAGTGTAACCTAAATGGAAAGGAGGTTAAGACTTGGAGAGAAACACATAAATTTTAAAAAGCTGAAGTGCATACAAAAACCAGCAAGAGATCTCTCTGTCCATTACAGCTCATCAGACATGCCATTGTGTGGAGAGTTCCCATGGCGATCAATACTGTCATGTGCAACGGACATCGATACATTTCCACACAACCAACCTGCAGGATGGAAATGATGCAAAGAAGGACTTGTAGGATAACCTTTGGGTACTGTAAACATGTTTAAAATTCAAAGTGAATATCTGGCCTTTTCTTCTTGGTCATGAAACATACAACTGGGATGGAATAGAAATCACAAGTAAAATAGGATACAGATCACAAACCTGAGTTCAAAACTGCTAATGTGTAGTAGTTTGATACTGAAGTTTGAATAACAGCCATCATTGACAGTAAAGACATCTCACATAGCTCAAAGAGAGGAATTAAGTCATTTCAAAAAATTAAATTTTATATTTCACTATTTTAAAAAGTTGAAATAATCACTTATTTCATAATTCTTGAAGACAACTCTGTACTTTCACAGAGCTACAAGCAGTGAGAAATATTCATATAAGAGAATTTGGGCTTACACCTGTTTTAAAATGTTCAGTATTACAAATTTTTTATGCATTTGTAGTCCTCAGTAAAAAAATCACATTTGATATTTCAAAAAGTAATTATTACATTCACTTTTATAGATCAATAAACTGAGTGTCAAAGAGTGTCAGCAACCTATCAAAGTCTCACAGCATGAGAAGAGAAACCAGAATCTCAATATCCCCTTTATGCTACCTTCTTAGATGTCAAACACTGCATGAAGTACTGTCTTTACATACCTGCTTTATGAATAATGTTTTACTAATACTAACTCAATAGCAAGAAGAATGATTTTATTATTATAACAGTGGCTAATTAATTAGTCTCTATTCTCCATTATAAATTATACAGTTGAGTGAAATCTTTTAAATACACTAGGCAGTGATTTGGATGTTCCTATATTAAATTTATCTTATAAGAGAAGTTGGAGATTTCAAGAATTTATTTTAGCACATAGTGATTATGAAAGGGGCATTGACAGAAATCTATTTCCTTAAGAAACTAAAGTCAATGCCTCTAGAAATAAAAGTCATTTTTCCATGCCTGTTACTTCACTCATAGATTTACCTTTCACCATTCACAATAAAATGAAGACAATGAAATGAGATCAATTTGAGATTACTTGGAAAAACAACAAACTTTCTACAACAACAAAGTGGTGTTGTCCAACTGTGGGGCTCTCAGGGGAAGAGGAAGAGTTCATGCTGTGCCTCGAGAGAGCAGTTCATCAAAGTGTCCTCTAAATGAAAACCCAGAGTCCTCTAGTTTCAGCTCATCATCAATTACCCAAAGGTTGGAGCCATTAAATCCAGTGCCACCAGAAACAAATTGAAAATTGGTGGAGCACAAAATAGATGACAGTCAGGCCCTGGGATGTAAGTCAGTGAGCGGGAGGAGGGCTGGCGGCATGTGCAGCACAAACAGAACCCCCCATTGGAAGGATTCTCCACTGGCTGCTGACAAGGACTCAGAAGCAAAGAATACACGTCAAGGAGAATTGGGAGTGTATTCCATTAAGAAGCATGGCATGTTTCCTTAGCCTGGAGAGGCCCAACAGCACCAGAGAGAGGCAAAGGAAAGCAGTAGGTTAATGTAGGAGGCAGCAGGCCACTGTAAGTTCAGAAAGAAACACAGTTAACAGAGGCAAAATAAGATGAATTCTACTAAACAGTCATGATGACTTTTCATAAGATTAGAATAACTTCCCACAATTATGAACAGATAAGTCGAACTGTAGGAATACGGTTGCCATCTTTTGAATTAGGCACAATTTCAAATTTGAAACTTCCAACCTCAGGTATTATGAGTCTTATTATTATTTTACTTCTATATCTTTTACATTCCTTCCTAATAAAAAGGGGCTAATAATGCTATGAGTATTAAATGATATAATAACATACAAAATGCCTAGCATAGAGCAATACTGTTTGTTTTTTAATCGACTTTTACTTAAAAGAAAGGTTCCAAGGATACACTGAAACCAATGGTGTATGCTGTTTCTAAAGGTGAATGCCCACTTTGCTTTCTGATGGGTCCTGAATTCTAATGAAACTGATAGAGTTAGGAGTGGGCAAAATGTGTCTGCTATGATTCCGATATAATTGGGTGGGGGTGGGGGAAAGGAGGGAGAAGGAGTCAGAGAGAGAGCAGAAGGAGAAGAAGGAAAAAGGAAAAAGAGAACACAAAGGAGGCCTAAAGACATTGGAAAACAGTCACTTCTTGTGGCCACAAGCCTGCAGGGAATTTTGAGTCTTCCAGGAATGACAGGTTTGTAGGGAAAGGGCAGTGAGGAGCCAATTATGAGCAGTGAAAATTATTCCATATGCTTCTTGTAGATTTCTTCATATTATATATTAAATTCCCTAGATTCTACTAAATAGCAAAGCCTTATAAAAGCATTCAAAATGAATTTCTTTGAGCTAGATGTTTATCGATATCATATGAGAAGAGAGGAAAAACCAGAAAAATCTCTAAGGTTTTCTTTAGAGGGTTGTAAATCATTGAGTTATGAGTTACATAGATATTTACAAGCTTGGCCTAGATAGAGTATAGTAATCTATAAATGCTGTTCAAGTGATTTATGGTACAACTGTTCTAACACATTAACAACAGCAGGAAATGCATTTAATTTATTCTCAAGGAGGCACATTTACATTATTCACAACAAGCCATTTATGGGGAAATGTGCAACCCTTAAACTAAAGTGAATGCATCTCTAGTGGGCTTTGAACAGTTATAACTGTCTAATGAATGCTCATATCCTAACTTACTGTACAGGCCAGTGTAAATGTTCTCCAGCTATCCTGTGAGCACTTCCTGAATTAGTGAACAGCTCAGGCATCTATGGACTGAACTTGTCTGGGTCCTGAATGGTAAAGAACCTCTGTTACTTCCTGAAATTTTTCAAGGGCATGAAAAAGAAAGTCATCTATTATTCCTGATCTTACAGTTCAGATTTGTCAGATGTAGCAGAAAAATAATTTAAGGTTCTGAGAATCCCTTAGAATCTTTGGCTACTGTCTGGAAAATGAACCACTGCTCTAATTTGCATTCTTGCATCAAGAATGAAAACAGTTCTGGGTTTCTCTAGCTTCTTTATTAAAAAATACACATGTATACAGCTTGGAGACTGAGGTGAAGAAGAAAGAGTCAGGAACAGGAGATGGAGCGAGAGAGTGAAGGAACGAGAGACATAGGAATAGGGACCCCCATGCTAAATTATCAGCTGCTTTCATATGTTCTATTATTTATTTCTCTGAGGAGCCCCTTGAGGTGCAGTTACCTAAATAGCTACAATATATATGTGAAAAGTGAGGACTATTCCTCTAGACACAATTACACTTCTAATAGTCAATCTTTTACCAATAAACAGTATAGCCACATTTTAAACCGTAACTGGCAAAAATGTGTACTCTTTGCAGGTCTTAGCTTAGAAAACTCAGTAAACAGAATATTGCTCTTTTACTAATTTAGACAGCTAAGTTTTATAAAATGAAGTTATGGTATGTGTTTGAAACATAATACATTTCATTGATTTTGGGTATTGCGTTCTTGATGATGCCTCCAGTTTCTCTAACTACATGCTCTCTGTCCCTTGGCCATTGGTCAGGTCACTCCTTGTGCCTATGCAACATAAACGAACTAGAAGCCTGATAACCTCTGTTGTAGTGATACAGTACCTATGAAAAATCTCCATCTTTTATAAGACAGCAGTTTGTCCTCTCTTTTGCACACTTGACCTTCTTGGATTAGTAAATAACTTTGACAGCAAGCTCATGCACCTGATGAATTTAAAATATACACTCAAACACCGTTTGCATGCAGCAAAAGGCCATAACCTGAAGCCAGATTGATGTTGGAGAGTTTCATGGTTTAAAACTGGTTGAAAGCCAGGGAATCATAACTCAGTGTTACAGGTTTTTGATAACATAGGCAGAGTTCCATTATTCTAAATGCCATTACAACAGACTGTATTGCCCAGCACAGTCTATTTCTACATACCACTCAGCTGTCCATGGACTCAGTCATTTGTTGTATTAATCACCATGAGGTTCTGTTGCAAGAAGTTGCTCAACAAAAATGTCAGCCCATTCCTTTCAAACTAAGGGTCATTTTCAATGAGAACAAAGTGTAAGAGTCTAATTTAGTAACAAAGTAATTCTTATTCCTAGTTCTCTGGAAAGGGAAAAGTCTGAGTAGGGAAGAACAGAGAAAAGGGCAAAGAGCTTTATAAAAATGAAAGTGCTACATTTTACTTTATGTAAAAAAATTTACCTCAAAGTGTTTTACTAACCCTTTATAGAAGAACGAACGAGTTAGTTTTGGTGACCATGGCTAACTGTTGTCCTCTAGGAATAACTGCTTAGCCTTGCATCTCACCCACAGTATGCACATGATTAAATCTGCCCCAAAGCCTTCATTGTGCAAGTATAATCAATATTTCTCTCACTTTAAATTTCCTCAGCACTCATGGACACATTCTGAAGAGCCTAGTTTTATTCCACTTTGATATTTTGTCTGGTGACTGTGTGAGTGTGTACATGTAGAATAACCAAGGAAGAAATACATATATATCACTGTGTAATAAATTTTATCCTGTCTATATAGTTCCCATGACATCTGACTTTTTCTTTTTTTTAATTTTATTTTAATCATTGTTCAAATACAGTTTTCCCCTTTTTACTCCCAGTCCAGCTCCCCCTCCCACCCCTCCCCACTTCCCTCCCATTACTACCCTTCCCCTAGTTTTTGACCACGTGTCCTTTAAGTTTGTTCCCATGAACCCTTCCCAATGTCCCCTGAAATTCCCTCTACTCTCCTCTGTGGTCACTGTCAGCCTGTCCTCTATTTTAGTGTCTTTGGTTATATTTTGCTTGCTTCTTTGTTTTGTTGTTTAGGTTCCTGTTAAAGGTGAGATCATATGGTATTTGTCTTTCACTGCCTGGCTTGTTTCGCTTAGCATAATGTTTTCCAGCTCCATCCGAGCTGTTGCAAAGGGTAGGGGCTCCTTCTTTCTTTCTGCTGCATAGAATTCCACTGTGTAAATGTACCATAGTTTTTTGATCCATTCATTTACTGATGGGCATCTTGATTGCTTCCAGCATCTAGCTGTTGTAAATTGTGCTGCTATGAACATTGGGATGCACAGGTTCTTTTGGACTGGTGTTTTAGTGTTCTTAGGATAGAGTCTCAGCAGTGGAATTGCAGGGTCAAAAGGCAGATCCATTTTTATTTTCTGAGGAAGTTCCATACTGCTTTCCATAGTGGTTGTACCAGTCTGCAGTCCCACCAACAGTGCACTGGGGACCCCTTTTGTCCACAACCTCTTCAACACTTGTTTATTGCTTTGTTTATGATGGCCATTCTGACTGGTGTGAAGTGGTATCTCATTGTGGTTTTAATTTGCACCTCTCTGATAGCTAGCAATATTGAACATCATTTCATGTGTCTTTGGATTTCCTGTATGTACTCCTTGGTGAAGTGTCTGTTCAAGTCCTTTGCCCACTTTTTAATTGGATTCCTTGTCTTCTTAGAGTGCAGTCGTGAAAGTGCTTTATATATTTTGGAGGTTAAACCCTTGTCTGAGATATCATTGGCAAATATGTGTTCTCATACAGTTGGTTCTCTTTTAATTTTGATACTGTTTTCTTTAGCTGTGCAGAAGCTTTTAATTTTGATGAGGTCCCATTTGTTTATTCTTTCCTTTATGTCCCTTGCTCTAGGGGACAAGTCAGTAAAAAAGTTTCTTCGTGAAATATCTGAGATTTTCCTACCTATGTTCTCCTGTAGGACTTTAATGGTGTCACGTTTTATATTTAAGTCTTTTATCCACTTTGAATTTATTTTTGTATTTGGTGTAAGTTGGTGTTCAAGTTTCATTTTTTTGCACGTGGCTGTCCAGTTCTCCCAAGACCATTTGTTGAAGAGGCTATTTTGACTCCATTTTACATTGCTTCCTCCTTTGTCAAATATTAACTGACCATAGAGACTTGGGTTTATTTCTGGGCTCTCTGTTCTGTTCCATTGGTCTATGTGCCTATGTTCAATTTGTGATTTATGCTAGTACCAGGCAGTTTTGATTACAGTGGCCTTGTAGTATAGTTTAGTGTCGGGTATTGTGATCCTTCCTACTTTACTCTTCTTTCTCAAAATTGCAGCAGCTATTTGGGGTCGTTTATAATTCCATATAAATTTTTGAAGCATTTGTTCTATGTCTGTGAAATATGCCATTGGTACTTTAATAGGAATTGCATTGAATGTGTAAATTGCTTTGGGTAGTATGGACATTTTGATGATATTAATTCTACCAATCCATGAAAACGGATATGTTTCCATTTGTGTCTTCCTTGATTTCTTTCCTGAGTGTTATGTAGTTTTCTGAATACAGGTCTTTTACCTCTTTGGTTAGGTTTATTCCTAGATATTTTATTTTTCTTTTTGCTATTTCAAATGGGTTTTTTTCTTTGATCTCTGCTTCTGCTGTTTCATTGTTGGTGTACAGATATGCCTTTGATTTCTGGATATTGACTTTGTGTCCCGCTGTTTTGCCAAATTCATTTATTAGGTCAAGCAGTTTTTTGGTGGAGTCTATAGGATTTTCTATGTATACTATCATGTCATCTGCAAACAGTGACATTTTTGTTTCCTCCTTTCCAATTTGGATGCCTTTTATTTGTTTTTCTTGTCTGATCACTGTGGCTAAAACTTCCAGTACTATATTGAATAGAAGTGGTGAAAGTGGACAGCCTTGTCTTGTTCCTGATCTTAGTGGAAAAGATTTTAATATTTGCCCATTGAGAATGATGTTGGCTGTAGGTCTCTCATATATGGCCTTTATTATGTTGAGGAATGCTCCCTCTATTCCCACTTTGCCAAGTGTTTTTATCATGAATGGGTGCTATACCTTATCAAATGCTTTTTCTGCATCTATTGATATTATCATGTGGTTTTTGTCTTTGCTTTTGTTTATGTGATGTATTACATTTACTGATTTGTGAATATTGAACCATCCTTGCATCCCTGGAATGAATCCCACCTGGCCATGGTGTATGATCTTTTTAATGTATTGTTGGATGTGGTTTGCCAATATTTTGTTGGGGATTTTAGCGTCAATGTTCATCAGTGATATTGGCCTGAAGTTTTCTTTCTTTGTTGTGTCTTTATCTGGTTTTGGAATTAGGATGATGTTGGCCTCATAACAAGAGTTTGGGAGTCTTCCATCTTTTTGGATTTTTTGGAATAGTCTGTGAAGGATAGAGGTTAGCTCTTCCTTAAATGCTTTGTAGAATTCTCCTGTGAAACCATCTGGTCCAGGGCTTTTGTGTGTTGGGAGTTTTTTGATTACTGCTTCAATTTCTTTTGTTGTTATTGGTCTGTTCAGGCTTTCTGCTTCTTTTTCATTGAGTTTTGGAAGATTATATTTTTCTAGAAAGTTGTCCATTTCACCTAGGTTTTCAAATTTCTTGGCATACAGTTCTTCATAGTAATTTCTTACAACCCTTTGTATTTCTGTGGTATCTGTTGTAATCTCTCCTCTTTCATTTCTGATTGTGTTTATTTGGGTCTTCTCTCCTTTTTTCTTGATGAGTCCGCTTAAAGGCTTGTCGATTTTGTTTATCTTTTCAAAGAACCAGCTCTTGGATTCATTGGTCTTTAGAATTGTGCTTTTAGTCTCTATGCCATTTAATTCTGCTCTGATCTTGGTTATTTCCTTCCTTCTGCTTCTCTGGGCTCTCTTTGTTGTTGTCCCTCGAGTTCTTGTAGACGTAGGGTTAGGTTGTTTGTTTGAAATATTTCTAACTTTTTTAGGTGGGCCTGTTTCGCTATGAACTTCCCTCTCAGGACTGCCTTGGCTGTGTCCCATAAGTTTTGGGTTGTTGTGAGTTCGTTTTCACTTGTTTCCAGAAACCTTTTGATTTCTTACCTAATATTATTCTTGACCCATTCGTTGTTTAATAGCATGCTATTTAATCTCCATGATTTTGAGTGTTTTGGGTTTTTTTCCTTGGGGTTGGTTTCTAGCTTCAGTCACTTGTGGTCCAAGAAAATGCTTGGTATGATTTCAATTTTCTTGAAATTGTTGAGGCTTGTTTTGTGTCCTATCATGTGGTCTATCTTTGAAAATGTTCCGTGTACACTTGAAAAGAATGTATATTTAGCTTCTTTTGGATGGAAGGCTCTGTATATATCAGTAAAGTCCATTTCATCAAGGGTATTGTTCAATGCCATGATATCTTTGTTGATATATTGTTTGGAAGATCTGTCCATTTTTGATAGTGGGGTGTTAAAATCCCCCACTACAATTGTGTTGCTATCCATATCTTTCTTGAAGTCCTCTAAGATTTTCTTTATGTATTTGGGTGCTCCTATGTTGGGTGCATATATATTTACAATATTTATGTCTTCTTGGTGGATTCTTCCCTTGAGTATTATGAAGTGACCTTCTGGGTATCTCTTTATGGACCTTTTTTGGAAGTCTTTTTTGTCTGATATGAGTGTTGCTATCCTGGCTTTTTTTTTTCCTGTCCATTTGCTTGGAAGATTTGTTTCCAGCCCTTCACTTTCAGCCTGTGTAGGTCTTTTATCCTGAGGTGGGTCTCTTGTAGACAGCAGATAAGTGGATCATTTTTTCTTATCCATTCAGCTATTCTATGTCTTTTGATTGGAGCATTTTATCCATTTACATTTAAGGTTATTATTGATAGGTACTTATTCATTGTCTTTTATGTATGTGTGTTCCTCACTCTCTCTCTCTTTTCCTACCCTTCCTTAAAGCAGTCCTTTTAGTGTCTCTTGCAGAGCTGGTTTGGTCGAGGTGTATTCTTTTAGACTTCTTTTGTCTGGGAAGCTTCTTATTTGGCCTTCTATCTTGATTGAGAGCCTTGCTGGATAAAGTAGCCTTGGTTGCAGACCTCTGGTTCTCATTACCTGGAGTATTTCTTGCCATTCTCTTCTGGCTTGGAGTGTTTCTATTGAGAAGTCAGCTGTTATCATTATTGGGGCTCCCTTGTATGTTACTTCCTTTTTCTCCCTTGCTGCCTTTAAGATTCTCTCTTTGTCTTGAAATTTTGTCATTTTAATTATGATGTGTCTTGAGGTGGGCCTCTTTGGGTTCCTCTTGATTGAGGCTCTCTGTGTTTCCTGGATTTGTGTGGCTTTTTCTCTCATCAAATTAGGGAAGTTCTCCTTCATTACTTTTTCTACTAGGTTTTCGATCCCTTGTTCTTCTTCTTCTCCTTCTGGTATCCTTATTATATGGATATTATTATGTTTCATATTGTCTTGCATTTCTCTTAATCGCTCTTCATTCTTTCTGAGCCTCTTTTCCTTTTCTTGCTCTTTCTGGGTGTTGTTTTCTACTTTGTCCTCTAGCTCCCTAATCCAATCTTCTGCTTCATCGATCCTGCTTTTTATTCCTTCTACTGTGTTCCTCAGTTCAGAAATGTCATTCTTTATTTCCTCTTGGCCCTTGTTGAGAGTTTCTATTTCCTTTTTCATGTTTATACAGTTTGCAGTGAGATTGATGTAGTTTCCCTCTAATTTCTGATAGCTCATTGTGAGTTCATCGAACTTCCTGATAATCATTGTTTTAAACTCACTATCTGATAGTTGAGTTGCCTCTATTTCATTTAGCATCTTTCCTGAGGCTTCCTCGTTTACCTTCTATTGGGGGTTGTTTCTTTGTTTTCTCATTGTTCGTGGGTTTCTTCTTGTTAGCCTCTGTTTCTTAAATTAATCTGTTCTGGTTCCCTGCAATTATGGTGTGAACTTTTGTGGTAGAATACTTGTGGGATTCAGTGGTGCAATCTCCTTCGTGTATCCTGGTGTTCACAGCTTCCCCCTACTCTTTTTTTTTGTGATCAGTTGGAGGAGTAAGGCGAAATGGTTTAAGACAGCAAGACAGTGTACTATGATATTTACGTTAGCAGCCAGTAGAGAAGAGATGGGTTATGCTTTGGCTCCTTATAGTGTTAACCGTGATCCTCCACCCCACTATCCACATTTTAGAAGGGATGGAAAGAGGGTAAGACTCTTATTGGGGACGAGAGGATTGATAGTTGGATCTAGAAAGCTGTGAGGCTGTGGGAGGTCAGATTCTAAGGTAGGATTGGATTAAAGATTAGTATATAGGAGTAGTGTGTAAAAGAATAGAGACAACTCCCACAATAATATAGTTCAGGAAATTGCAAAGTGGGCTGAGATCAGGTAGGGGTATTGAGTAGTTTTTACAATTGTATGGACTAGGTCTTATTAACAGTAATAGTAAAGTGGCAGTCTTGTGGCAGAATTGATGAGATCTAGATAACAAAAATAAAGAATATAAAACCTTGAGAGGTGTATTAATGGAACACAGATGAAGGATAGTAAATTATCAACAGACTGTGACTGAGGTACCAGGGGGAACCTATCAAATGACAGTATAACGAGCCAAGCAAAGAAGATTATACAAAAAGAAAAAGAATACCAAAATATTATTAAATAAAAAATGTTGGAAATGTGAGAAAATGATAATACAAATTTATAGTAACTTGCAAAATTAAAAAAAAAAGGAAAGAAAAGTGGAAGTTGGAGTGCAGGAGAGATAAATTTGGAGTGCAAAGAATATTATTAGGATGAATGGAAGAGAAACATAAGGGATTGCAAGATATAAAAATAGTAAGAATTGAAAAATAAAATGTCACTTAAAACACAAGATAAAATCAATCGTCCAACAACATCCACAAAAACCAAACCAAACCAAACCAAACCAAATAAAAAAAAAAAACCTCTTGTTGGTTTCTAGCTGGCCAGACCAGTTTTTCTGATCTTGCTGGCTTCAGCTGGCTGAGGGACCTTTGAAATGCTTTCTCTCCTCCCAGCCAGATCTCAGCAAGTCTCTCAGGAACCCTGGGTGCTCCCGAGCACTCTGGCTCTCCAGAGCTCACTGCCACGTTCTTCCGGACTCCGGGGTCCCTGCAGAGTTCCAGCTCTATGATCTCAGGAGGCACCCGCGACATTTTGGGATTCACTGCGCCCTCCCTGGGAGTCATAAAAGGGCGCGCCCCTTCACCGAACTTTTGAGATTCAGGCTACAGGAAGGCACTAAGTGCCCGTCCCTTCTGGGGTCACAGCACGGGAGTCAAGATTCCCGATGGGGCGCGCACTTCCCCAGATCAGAACTGCTGGCTGCTGAGACCTGAAAATGCCCGAGCCCCTCCCGGCTCTGTGTCCTCCACTGATCCGCACTTCTACTGGGCTAGGGGTGCGGGCGCTCTTCCAGGCTGCCCCTGTTTATGCTGGCTGGAGGCCCTCACTTCTCCCAGGTCTGAGTGGGTGTTCATAGTCCCTGGGCAATTCCCTCCCAGTCCAACTGGCCAATCTGTGCCTTCAAGCAACAAGCTCTCCCCTGGAGTTGCTCAACCCCCATATCCAGGGGAGGGAGCAACGACTCCCCTCTCCTGGGTACCCCGAGGCAGACCCGGGAGCACCGGGCCTGGGGACTGCACACCCCTAGTCCCCGCGCTGATCCCTAGGTCCCTTTAGTCCTGAAGCAGTCTCCCTACTGTCTGGTTTTTCAATGATCACAATAGTTTTTGATGTCCTGCTTTCAAAAGTGATTCGGTAACCTAGTCCACTTGCTCAGCTTCTCCACTGAACCACGAGTTTCCCTCCTCTTCACAGAAGCCAAGAAACATGCTGCCTAGAGCAAAGCCGCCATCTTCCCTCACATCTAACTTTTTCAAAATTGTGCTGAGATTTATTCTTAAATCATCCCTAACAATAACTAATTCCAATGTAGTAATCTCCACATTCTAATAAAATTCTAATAAAATTTCAAAATCACATACCACATAACTTCATACCCATGATTTTGGAACCTGGGCTTCCAGACATGCTGCTTTCAAAATGTTCCTTTTATGTGAAATACCATACAATAGCCTAAATATTATGAAACAAATGAGCAAAAGTTATTGTACCCTTTTATTCAATTGTATCTGTGACAATCAATGCACTCTCTAGCATCTCTGAAATTTATATAGAGTCATGTCATTTTATTGTCTCATTTCAAAACTTTGAAAAGAATGCAAAGTTTATAGTAACAGGAGAGTAAATAAACTTATCAATCCACTGACACTGGATCACAGAAAATATCACACAATACTACCAACTTTGAAGTAGAAGAAAGAAGAAGAGAGGTAGCAGGAAGAAGAAGAGGAGGAGGAGGAGGAAGAAGGGAGAGCAGATGGGGAGGACAGGCAGGAGAAGGAGAGGCCAGGGAAGGTGGAGGGAAAGGAGGGGAAGAAAAGAACAAGAAGAAAGAGAAGGAATAAAACAAGGTAAATTAAAGAAACTATACATGTGAGGAACTCAGCACAACTTTCATTTTAACTCAGTTTGTGTACACTTTGAAGAATGTGAAGTCAATTCATTTTATTTTGATGTAAGATAAACACAAGCTGAAATACACCTAGAACTGTTTGATATTGGATCAGTGTGTTTATTGGGATAAGATTTTGGTGTGAGGAGCTTTATCCACATGTTTGAGAAATCAGAAAATGACACTTGAACACACAGCTAAGTGAAATGTGTTTAAAGGAATATCTTTAATGAACGTTTTTAGGAGTGTGCAGTTTTCAAAACAGGTATTGATTCTATATGCCGACAATTCAAAAACAGTTCCTTAATCTGCCATTGCAGATCTTAGCTCTCTTCCCCTATTTAAATGAATCCCTGCAGTTTGTTAATAGCCACATTGCACTCCAGCTAAGACAGCTCCTGCCCATGGCTGAGGATGCTGCATCCTCCATCCTGCTCACGCTGTCTGTCTGTGTTGGTGATTTTCTATGTACTCTCCACGCTTGCAAGTCGTGTGACTTTCACTAGCTGTTGTGAGCAACCTCTCGGGTTTGTTGTCTCATTCTCTTCTGATCTTACAATAAGATTTAAAGGATAAAATGTTTTCATATTGTTTTCTGTTTTTTTTTTTGTTATTTACTTGTATAAATTTTTTTTTACTGATTTGCTGTTTTTTAAGGATTAGAACAATGTAATATATATCTTCAAAAGTACCAGGTAATGAATAAATGCTGTAAAGCTTATACTCAATATTTAATCATTTGAATTAAATATTAAATAACCATCTAATATAACCTGCACCTGAAGAAGTTTGTAATAAATAAGATTACTTTTTAAAGGTTTGTGTAACTAATAAGTCATTCGTGATAGATCTGTAATTATATCTATTTTTCATTACCATATATGGAAATGCATATATACAAGGTCTGTCTGGGAAGAGTCCAGCCATTGTTAATATAATGAGAATGGTTTGTGTGACATCAATGAAACCTGGTTGCCAAGAAGAGTGGACTGGAATGCACATGGATGAACAATGAAGACTTCACTGAACTAGTCAGTGGGGGTGGTAGATGCCACTGAGTGAGCACGTGCATTGTGTGGCTGTTGCATTCAAAATGACTGAGTGAGTATGTCAATAAATCTGCATCAGAATTTGCATTAAGCTTGAACATTCTTCTGTGAAAACTATTTGTATGGTTCAGAAGGCCACAGCTATGACCAGCTGGTGATTGGCAGCTTCATCACAACAACATGCCTGCACATGTATCACATCCCATGCAGACTTTTTTGGTGAAACATCAAATCACCCAGGTGACTCAGCCCCCTATAGACCAGATTTGGCATCCTGAGACTTCTGGCTTTTCCCAGAATTAAAATCACCTTTGAAAGGGAAGAGATTTCAGACCATCAATGAGGTTCAGGAAAATATGAGGGGGCAGCTGGTGGTAATTGGGAGAACTGTAGGAGGTCCTAAGGTGCTTACTTTGAAGGAGACTGAGGTGTCATTGTCCTATGTATATATAATGTTTCCTGTATCTTGTTTCTTCTTCAATACATGTCTCTTTTTCATAGTATATGGATGGGTAATTTCTGGACTAATACTGTATAGATCCTTTATATATGGGGTAAGTAGGTTTACCCCATATATACATAAGGGGCACATATACAGGTGGGGTAAATAGGTTTACAGTTGTTTGTATAGAAAAATAAATAAGAATAAACTCTGTGTTTTGTGTATTCACAACTGTACACCTACTTTTGCCAACCCCTGTATATATTTATTTTTAAATCAGTTTCCTTCCAAAGGATAATCAACAAAATGAGATGTTAGCCCATCTATAAAAGATAGTTCATTCTGTTTTAAAGTAAAAGTTGACTACTTCCAAAGCCAAGCCAACATAATACATTTTTTTATTATTGTTCAAGTACAGTTGTCTCCATTTTCCCTCCACCACTCTCCCTCGCCCCACCCACCCCCACTCCCACCCTTAATCCTACTCGCCTTTGACTTTGTCCATGGGTTCTTTATACATGTTCCTTTATAATTCTTCCTCTTCTTTCCTCCATTATCCCTGTTACCTCCTCCTCTCTGGCTATGGTCAGTTGCTCTATATTTCAATATCTCTTGTTCTATTTTGCTCATTTGTTTGTTTTGCAGATTAGGTTCTACTTATAAGTGAGATCATATTGTATTCATCCATCACTGCCTGATTATTTCTCTTAGCATAATGCTCTCCAGTTCCATTCATGCTGTTGCAAAGGGTAGGAGTTCCTTCTTTCTGCTGCATAGTATTCCATTGTATAAATTGTACCAGTTTTTTGATCCACTCATTTATTAATGATCACTTAGATTTTTAATTAAATTATTCTGGATTAATATTTGAAAAAGTTTAAATTAAATGGGAATTGATGTAAAAGGTGCACAAAGAAGGCAACAAAAATTTTAGGAATTGAGACTTTTTAAAAAAATATTATGCCATTGCTACCACCCCTTTGAGAAAGTATTATTTTTTGAATGTTGGGATGTGCCGGCTTTTGGCCTTTTAGTTGGCCATACAGCATAAATAAGCTAGAAATCATGTAAAGACTTATGGAACCCCCCACAACAAGGTTCTCACATTAATCCCCAGAGAAGACACAGTAGAGAAGGGAGACAACTTCAACAGACTGGCAAATAAAATAAGCACACATGCCATTTTTATAGTGTTTTATAAGTAAGTATTGCCATTTTAGACTAGATAATGGAGTATAGGAAAAGCACCAAAGAGGAGGATTTAAATTTTGCAGGCAATCACATACACTGAAGTGGTGAAATATCCTAAGGAAAGGAGTTCATTTCATGAAGACTGGAAACACTGGGTTTTCTACAAATAAAGAGTGCTTTTAGCACTAGTGAATTTAACATAGTAATGACATACAAGCTTAATGTTTAAAAATTAATAAATATTTGGCCCTGGCTGGTGTGGCTCAGTGGAATAAGTGCTGGACTGTGAACCAAAGGGTCACCGGTTTGATTCCCAGTAAGAGCACATGCCTGGGTTTTGGGGCAGGACCCCACTAGGAGTCACTCAAGAGGCAATCACACATTGATATTTCCCCCCCCTCTTCCTCCCACCCTTCCCCTGTCTAAAAGTAAATAAATAAAATATTAAAGAAATAGTGAATATTTGGACAGTAGCAATCAGTATTGGGAAAGCGAAGATAGCAATTTCATTTATATGTATTAACATCAAGAACAGAAAAAATGGAGACTATACTTGAACAACAATAAAAAAAGAAAAAAATCAGAAGTAATGGATTAAGAAATGCAAGACTTCTTTACTGCAAACTATAAAACAATCCCAAAAGAAATTTAAAAATACTTTAAAAATGGAAGGCAATATCATGTTCATGGATTGGAAGGCTATTGTTAAGATATCCATCCTCTCATAATGGATCCATAAATTGCATGCTATATCAAACAAAAATACAGCAGGAATGTTTGAAGAAATTGCCAATTCAATTCTAAAATTTATATGGAAATGCAAAAGACACAGAACATTCAGACAATCCTGAAAAATTAAAAAAATTGGCAGATTTATATTTTCACTCTAAATCCATAGCAGTTAAGACAGTGTGATATTGGTGTGTGGATAGAAAAATAGATCAATGGAATAGAATATACAGCCTAGGAATAGCAACCTATATCTGTTTACTTGATGATATACAAAGGCAAAAATGTAATTCAGTGGGAGGAAAAGAAGGTTTCTTCAACAAATGATACTCAAGAAACTGGCTATCTGTATGAGGGTGTGGAGCACTCAGCCTGTAGTATACTCTTGGTGCACCATTAGGATTCTCTGGATATTTTTACTAGCTCTGAGCCCCCTTTTCTCTGTTTTTGCATGCTTTGCTGAAGTTGACTTGTACCTGAGACTTTCACATTATTTTTCTTGGACACTCATCCTATCTTCCTGAACCCTTAAGGAAAATTATAAGTGCCTACAATATTTAATCCCCACTTGTAAAAAGGTGTCCTATAGCTGGTGAAAAATTGGTGACAGCAGACATGATCCTAGTTCCTTTGCTGAAGAAGGGACATTTCTGTGGTGTAATTATGCTTTGCAGCATCTTTCAAGGTTGGGCTGGGTTGGGGACTTCATATGAAGTGGCACCTTGTTTGGTTCTTTCCTATTAAATTCTCCTTCCCCACTATCATACACTGACATTGAATTATTTTCAGGCTCCAGCTTTGGAAGAACCTAACTTAAAACATTCTAAAAGCATGTGGCACATGCAAATTTTTTGAGATAGATTATACATCTAAATGTGAAAACTAAACATAAATTTACTAGAAGAAAATACAGTAGAACACTTTCATAGCCTCAGGTTAGGAAAAGATTTCTTATAGGAACAAATAGATATTAACTGTGAAATAAAATAATAAATAGATGTCATCAAAACTAGAATCCTCTGCTAGAACAAAACAACACACTGTAATGAAGTTAAAAAAAAAGATAATCTAGTGATTGGAAGAAAGTGTTCACAATGTAAGTATCTGACAAAAGGACTTACATCCAGAATATTTTTTTAAAATTTTAAAAACAAAATAAAAATAGGAGAGTGACACCCATAAGATGGCAGAATAGGTGGTCCTTGAGTTCAGCCTCCCTCATAGAAAGGCCCCGAGCAACTATCAACAGACCAGACGGCTTTGTGAAAATCCCAGAACCTGGCAGTGAGGCTGATGTCACCTCTTACTTTGGTCCACAAAACCCAAGAAAAGTATTAGAAGGGTAAAAAAAATGGATTTACTTTGACAGTATGCCCCTCCCCCAGGATGGCACAGTACTGCACCCAGAGGGTTCCCCTGAGCCTGGTTTCTACAGTGGGAAAAGAAAAGCCCAATACTGGCACCCAGCTTCTCCAGTGCTACAGGATGCCTCCCAGAGGCCCACTTAGGTTTTACCTCATGAGGATGGCTTGGAGAATCAGCAAACAAGACTACTGCAAACCAGCTGAGGACAGAGAAGGGGATGACACTCACAGTAACAAGTGTGTGAACTTGGCAGACCATGTTTCTGCTGCCAGTGACACCTGAGCTGATATGCCAACCAGCAGTCTGCCCATTTCCATAGGGGAGCTGGTGGCCCCATCTACCCAGGGAACTTGTTCAGTAATTCTGCTCAGTCACAGTTTGGGTCCTCAGCCAATGAGCCATCCAGGCCATGGGGCCCATTTTACAAACCCCAACCTTGAGGGTAAGGCAAGTCAGCAGCCCTGCCTAATTGCTGAGCTCAGATTCCAGCCCCACTTGACCAGGAATCCTTGAGAGAGACCCTTATCAGCCACAGAGCCCATCCAATGGCCATCCTGGGCAACAGACCATGCCAGCAGTTCTGCATAATGATTGAGCAGAACCTCCAGCCTTATCTGACCAAGGACCCCAGTCACAGACCATAGGCAGCTATGGGGCCATCTGATAGCCCTGCACAGGGAGAGAACCTAGCCAGTAGCCTTGACCAAATGCAGAGCATAACCTCTGGCCTTGCCTGACCATGGAGTCTGACAGTTGCCATGAGAAGCCTTGGAGCCCAGCCTATATTACCACCCCACTGTGAAACTCAGCATACAGCCTCACCTGGCAACAGAACCCATCCCAGAATCCTGCTCAGTTTCTGACCATAACTTGTGGCCTTATTCAATCAAAAACACCTGCCACCAATCCTTCCCAACCATGAAATCCAACAAGTTGCACTGCCTTTTTGTGAAACACAGCCTGGAACTCTGTCCAGCCAGATGTCTACTTGAATCTGGAAATCAGCCAGCAGCCTCTCAACTTCAGAGCATGGGCAATGGCCCTTCCTATCTAGAGACCAAAACAGTAAGCCTCACCATCTCAGACATTTCCAGCTGACCCGATCATAACCCCAAACCAAACTGACTGATGGAGGTTTATACCTGTTGAAGGGAACTTCTAAGGGCTGAAAGAGAAGGCCACTTCCCCAAATGCAATGATACCAATGCAAGGATAATAAGAATATGGTCAATAACTGATTCTAAAGAAATGAAGATTTACACACTGAAAAATATTCAGAATGATCTTAAAAATTTCAGTGAATACACAGATAGACAACTAAAAATATTGGCAAACAATGCATAAAGAAAATTAGAAATTCAACAAAAAAAATAGAATCCATCCAAACAAACACAGAAGTCCTAGAATTAAATCATACAACAATTGAACTGAAAAATTCAACAGATGACTTCAATAGAAGACTCCACAAATAAGAGGAAGAACCCGTGAACTCATAAATAAGTTACCTGAAACTAACCAGTTAGAGGAAGAAAATGAAAAAACAATAAATGAGTGAGGAACATCTATAATGCTTATGAGACAACATCAAAGAAACAATATGTAGCAGCATATTGTTTCAGTATGCTGCAGTGTTCTAGTCAATGATGGACCGCATATACAACAGTGGTCCCCTAAGGTAATAGAGCTGAAAAATTCCTATCACCTAGTGACACCACAGCCTTTGTAACAGAGTAACACAACACATTACTCACGTATTTGTGGTGGTGCCAGTGTAAACAAACCTACTGTGCTGCCAGTCATATAAAAGTATAGTGCTTACAAATATGTATAGTATATAATACTTGACAGTGATAGTAAACAAATATGTTTTGGTTTATGTACTTACTACACTACACTTTTTATTTTATTTTAATGTGTATCTTTTCAGCTTGTAAAAACAGTTTGCTATAAAGCATATGCCCTGTTACGCAGATAGCAGCCTCATACATCTCCTGTTTACTATGTCTGTTAGTTGCATTATTTTCTCCTGTGCTTCATTTAATCTTAGTTTGTTTTTTTTTTTTTGGTACATACCCCACAGGCTTGTAGCCTAGAAGCAATAGACTGTAGTCTAGGGGTTGAGTAGGCTATAACTTCCAGGTTTGTGTAAGCATGTGATGTTTCCACAATTGCTCATTATACATTGTTCAGAATATAACCCCATCATTAAGTGGCAAATGAAGGCAGACAAAGGGACAGAAAGTTTACTTAAAAAATAATGGCTGAAAACTTCTCAACTATAGGAAGATAAATGAATATTTAGATTCATAATGCCCAAATATCTGCAATATAATGAACCTGGAAAAAGTTACATCAAGACACCTAAATTGTCAAAAGTCAAAGACAAAAAGAATTTTGAAAGCACAATTTAAACATACATAAAAACACACGAATATATAAACCAGTAGAAGTAAAAATACAATCAAATTTAATCTAGTATAGTAATAGTACCTTGTAAATAATTTTCAGCTCTAGTTTAAAAGTTAAAATAAAAGGTATTAAAGTGAGTATAATAACAATAATTTGCATTTTAATACACAACATTTAAAAAATGTAAATTGTAAGAGCAATGACTTAAAATGTGAAGGAAGAAAGAAGAAAAATATAGAGTTTTTACATATTATCAAAGTCAAGTTGTTACTAGCTTGAAATAGGATATTATCCCTAAAAAGTATTTTGTGTATTGATAATTCCCATGGTAACTATAAGAGAACAATCTGTAGTAAGTACATAAAAGATTAAGATAAAGCCTTGGCCAGCATGGCCCAAATGGCTGGAGTGTCATCCTATAAACTGAAAGGTAGTGGGTTCAATTCCCAGTGAGGGCACATGCCTGGGTTGCTGGTTCAGTCCTTGGTCAGAGTGCATGCCTTGAGAGAGGCAACTGATGAATGTTTCTTACATCAATGTTTCTCTCCCCGTCTTTCTCCCTCTTTTCCCCCCTCTCTAAAATCAATAAGCATTCCTGGGGCAAGGATTAAAAAAAAAAAGGGTTAAGATGAAGGATCCAAAGAATACCATTACTAAAATTCATCAAATCACAAATAAAAACAACAGCCAGAGAGGAAGAAACAGAGGAACTACAAAATATCAGAACACAATGAACAAAATGGCAACAGTAAGACCTTATTTATCAGTAATTATTTTAAATATATATGAAATGCCTGAGTACATAAAAAAAGGTATAATGACATATTGCCTAGGAAAGAGTCACTTTAGTTCTCAGGACATATAAGTTGAAAGTGAGTGTAGGGAAAAAGATATCCCATGCAAATAGAAACCAAAAGAGAACAATACTGGATATACTTATATCAGACAAAATACACTTTAAGTTAAAAATAGTCACAAGAGATTAAAAATTCATCAAATATTAATAAAGGGGTCAATACATCAAGAAAATATAAGAATTGTAAATGTTTGCACACTCAACATTGGAGCATCTAGAATATAAAAGAAAGAAAGAAAAAGAAAGAAAGAAAAAAGAAAGAAAGAAAAGAAAGAAAAGAAGAAAGAAAGAAAGAAGAAAGAAGAAAGAAAAAGAAAGGAAGGAAGGAAGGAAGGAAGGAAGGAAGGAAGGAAAGAAAGAAAGAAAGAAATATAAAGCAACATAATAGTAAGGAGTTTTAATACTCTACTATCAACAATGGATAGATCATGCAGACAGAAAATCAATAAAGATACAGTGAATCTGAACAACACTATAGACAAAATAGACCTAACAGACATATAAAGAACATTCCATCCAGCAGTAGTAGAATACACATTCTTCTCAAGTACACACAGAAAATTCCCCAGGATAGCTCATATATCATGTCAGTCTACAAAACAAGTTCTAAAAATATTCAAGAAAATTGAAATTATAATTAACTATCTTTTCAAACCATAATGGTATGAAACTAAATATTAATAAAAGGAAGAAAATAGATATGCAGGAATGAAACAGCACACTCCTGAATGAGCAATGGGTTAAGAAGAAATCAAGAGAGAAATCAAAAAATATCTTGAGACAAAAATGGAAACAACATAGCAAAGTTCATGGTATTCAACAAAAGTAATTCATAGCTCTAAAAGTCTACATTAAGAAAAAAAATCTCAAAGATATAACCCAACATAAAATAATACAGATTAGGGTAGAAACAAATAAAATAGAGTATTTAAAATATCTACAAAGCAACAATCTGGTTATTAAAAAGATAAAAAATTGAAAATCTTTAGCTAGACTCATGAAGGAAAAAATAGAGGGGACTGAAATATATTACAAATAAAAGGGAAGACAGTACAACTGACAATACAGAAATATTGATACAAAAAGTCATAAAGGACTGCTATGAACAATTATATGCCAACAAAGTGGACATTAAAAGGAATGGAGCCCTGGCCATTCCTTTTGGCCAGGAATTCCAGTTGGCCATTCGTTTTGGCCAGGAATTCCAGTTGGTTGTAGAGTTATCCCTTACACCAAAAGGTTGTGAGTTCTATTCTCAGTCAGGGCACATAGCAACATTTCAGGTTCAGTCCCTGGTTGGAGTGTGTATGGGAGGCAACCAATCAATATTTTTCTCTCTCTCTCCCCATTCTCCCACCCCCAAGCCCTCACTCTTTCTCTTTCTAAAATCAATAAATACCCTTGGGTAAGGATAAAAAAAGAAATGGATAAATTCCTAGAAATACAAAATGTAACAAGACTGAATTCAAGAATAAATAGAAAATCAAAAAGACCAATAATGAGTAAGGAGATTGAAGGAGCAATCAGAAACCTTCCAACACAGAAACCCCCAAACCAGACAACTTCACCTGTAAATCCTGTTATTTACAAAAATGACAACTAATGCTCCTTACATTCTTACAAAAAAATAAAAGAGGAGGGAACACTTCCAAATATTTTATAAGGCCAACATTACTCTGATAACAAAACAGAGTACAGTAAAAAAATCAAAATCAACAAATTTAAAAGGCAATCTATGGAATAAAAGAAAATATTGTTGAACTATATATCTGATGAAAAGTTTTTATAAATGCATACACTCAATAGTAAAAAAAATCAAATAATCCAATTAAACATGGGTAAGAGACTTAAATAGACATTTTCCAGTGAAGAAATGACCAATAGGTACATAAAAACATACTCAACATCTCTAATCATTAGGGAAATGTAAATCAAAATGACAATGAGGTATCACTTCACACCTGTTACAATGACCATCATGAAAAAGACAAGAGATTCCTCTCATAGGTGAGATCATATGGTGTATTTCTTCCTGCTGCATAGCATACAATTGTGTAAATGTATCAGTTTTTTTGATCTACTCATCTACTGATGGGCACTTAGGATGTTTCCACCAGCATTTGCCTATTGCAAATAGAGCTGCTATGAACATAGGGGTACATAAATTCTTTTGAACACATGACTCAGGATTCTTAGGTTATATAATATTAGGTTCCCAAATACCATATGATCTCACCTATAAGGGGGATCTAATGAACGAAATAGAACTATAGGCATGGAAATGTGGAACAGACTGACAGTTGTCAGAGAGGAGAGAGAATAGGAATAATGATGCCAGAAGAGGAATGGTATAGTTAAAGAACATGCATAAATGACCCATGGACATGGACAACAGTATGGGGATGGACTGTGGTAGCAGGGGCTGGGATGGTCTGAGGGGGGTACAGGGGAAAATTTGGGACAACTGTACGAGAATAACAATAAAAAATCTTTAAAAAAGACAAGAGATAACAAATGTTGGTAAGGATGTGGAGGAACACATTTTGTACTGTTGTTGGCTATGTAAATCAGTACAGCCATTGTGGAAAACAGTATGCAGATATCTGAAAACATTAAAACCAGTACTACTATAAGAGTTAGCAATCCCACATCATGCCACATGACTCACTATAGCCAAGACATGGAAACAGCCTAAGTATCTGATATACATCAGATACACACATGTACAAGTACAGTGAAATACTATTCAGCCATATAAAGAAGAAAATACTGTCATTTACAACAACAGAAGAAGAAACCTTGGGGGCATTATGGTAAGTGGAATTAGATAAAAAGACAAATACTCTATGATCTCACTTATATGTAGAATCTAAAAATGTTTAATTCATAAAACCAGATTAGAATGCTGGTCGATTAGCTGGGGGGGGGGAAAATAGGAAGATATTGGACAAAGAGTGCAAACTTTCAGTTATAAGGTAAATAATTTCTCAGGATATAATGTACAGCATGGTAACTACAGCTAACAATACTGTATTGAGTACTTGAAATTTGCTAAGAGAAGATAAAATCAAGGTTAGAAAGAAGTGCATATATTTTTTAAATTAGTGTTTTAGACTTCTTCCTATAATGGGTCCAGCACAAATAACACCCCCCTTTTATTACAATAGCTTTTATTACAAAATCATAAGCATGTGATTCTGTAACATAACTATATCACACTCAAGCACACCATATACCATTTTAGGTGAAATGTTCAAATTAAAACTATAAATTATTATACCCATATTATTACCCTACCAACCATACTTGAGCAGGTCTTACTTTTGTTGGACCCTGTATGTCAAATTATCACATTGTATACCTTTAAACTTATACAATGATATTTTTTCAGTCATTTCTCAGTAAATTTGGGCAAAAAAGAATACCCCCTGTCAAAAAATCATTTCATTGAAAAAAAAAACAGGTAAAAGACTTAAACAGGCACTTTACAAATAAGGTGTCTAAATGGCCCAGTGCATATAAAAAGGTATTTGACATTAATAGTCATCAGGAAAATGCAAATTAAAATCACAATGGGATATTATTATTCACCCAATGGAATAGCTAATTTTTTTTTAAAAAAACCTTGAAAATGCTAAATCTGAATGAGGAATTATTAGAATTGGAATAGTCAACCATTGTGGAAATTGTATAAAATGGTTTCTTTGAAAGTTATTACAATGTTTCTTATAGTAAGTTTATATCTCTCCTGTGACATGGCTCTTCCATTCCTAAATATATGCTCAAAGAAATGAATACATTGAATTTATAGACTGTTTTGCATACTATAGCTATTTTAATGATGTTAATTATTCCTAACCATGAACATGGTATGTACTTCCACTTATTTGTATCTTAATTTATTTCTTCAGTGTCTTATAATTTTCTCAGTACAGGTCTTTTATGCTGGGTTAGATTTATTCCTTAGTATTTTATGTTTTTTGGAGATGCAATTGTAAATGGGTGTTTATTTAGTTTCCCTTTCTGATAGTTCATTATGATGTATAGAAGTGTAACTGACTTCTGGATATTTATTTTGTTTCCTGCTACTTTACTGAATTTATTTATCAGTTCTAATAGTTTTTTGGTGGAATCTTTAGGGTTCTTGTCATCTGCATATAATGACAGTTTTACTTCTTCCTTTCTAACTCAGATGCCTTTTATTTTTTTTCTTGTCTGGCTGCTGTGTCTAGGACTTCCAGTACTGTGTTAAATAACAGAGGTGAAAGCACACATCTGCTTGTTCCAAATGTTAAGGAAAATGCCTGTATTTTTGCCCATTGATTATAGTGTTGGCTGTGGGTTTGCCATTATGGCTGTTCTTGTATTTAGGTATATTCCCTCTAATCCCATTTTGCTGAGAGTTATTTTTATATAAATGGGTGGTGAAATTTATCAAATGCTTTTTCTGTATCTACTGATATGATCATGTAGTTTTTATCCTTCATTTTGTCTTTGTGGTATATCACATTTATTGACTTTCAGATATTGTATCTGACTTGCATCCCCAGAATAAGTCCCACTTGATCATGGTGTATGATCTTTTTAATGTATTGCTATATTCAACACAATTTCTATGAAGATACCAGTGGCATATGTCATAGAACTATAAAAACTTTCCAAAAATTTATATAGAATTGAAAAAGACCCTGAATAGCAACAACAATCTTGAGAAAGGGTAACAAAGTTGGAGAAATCATGCTATGTGATATCAAACTATACTACAAGGCCATAGTGATCAAAAGAGCATGGTACTCACATAAAAACAAACATGTAGGTCAATGGAATGGGATAGAGAGCCCAAAATAAACCCACACATATTAACTGTGGTCAATTAAATTTGACAAAAGTGGCAAAAACATATAATGGGCTAAAGGTAGGCTATTATAAATGGTGTTGGGAAAATTGTACAGATACATGAAAATAATAAAACCAGACTGCCTTCTTATACATGAATAAACTTAAATGGATAAAAGATTTAAATCTTAGACTCAAAACCATAAAAATCCTAAAAAAATAGAGGTAGTAAAATCTTGAACATTTTCTCGTAGCAATAATTTTTCTGGAGACTGAAGATGGCAGTGAGGTAGGGGAGTGGATTCCACTTCCTCCTACACAGGGGAGAAAAACCTAGCTAATCTACAGAGGAACAGAGCAAACAGCCAACGCTACCCCAGCATATATGAAGATAGGAGATCAAAAATTGTAGCAGACACTGAAAAACCAAACGGTAAGGAGAGTGCTTCAGGACAATAAGGTCCCTGGGACTGGTGCTCGGGACCAGGGTGGCTGCAGCCCCAGGCTCGGTGCCTGCAGGGTCTGCCACAGGGTTCTTGGAAGAGAGCCAGGTCAACTGCTCCCTCCCTGGCCAAACAAGGATTGAGTAGCACTAGGAGAGACCTGGTTGCTTGAAGTCACAGAGAGGGGAATAAGAACTAAGTGGCAACACACATGGGCTGTGAGCCCCCATGGAGTCTGTGGACACTGGCTGGGGAGAGTTGAGAGTTGAGCCATGAAAAGCCCTGGCCCAGATAGTCCCAGGTCTCGTTGAAGAATTGGGCTGTGGGAGAGGCCAGGCCTCTGTATGGAGAGTTAGGCTTGAGCAGGAGGAATTTCTCAAAAAGAAAAAGTGAAATAAGAGACATTTGGCACCTGTTTGGGGAATTCTCCTACAGCAGCCACTTCGGCCTCCTCCCCACCCAGGTGCACAATGCTCCCAAGGTGGCATGGAAGGCCCTGCACACACTCCCATAGCCCTGGGGAGAGTGAGCACCCAAACCTGAGGGACCAGAGGTGGCCTGGCCAAGTGCACACACTTGCAACCCGGGGAGAGTGCACTCTGAGGAAGGCCTGGCAGCCACACCCAAAGCCTGGGGGAGAGGCACCCTGTGCTCACACTGGTAGCCCTGGGGAGAGTGTGTGCACAAACCTTTCAAACTTGAGGGACCAGAGGCTGCTGGGGAACTGGGTTGGAGGCTGACTGAGTTAGGATCAGGAAGGAAGAAAAGGTAAACCAGTCACCCCTCAGCCTGCTGCAGCCAGGAAGACCAGCAAAACTGGTTTGGCCAGTTTGAATCCAGCAAGAGGCCCTTTTTTAAAAGTAATTCTTTATATTTTATTTATTATTATTAGTTTTTTATCAACTCCTTTTTCTTCCTCCCTTCTTTCTTGTTTTATTCCTTCTTCCTTTCTTCCCATTTTACCTCTCCCCTCCCTCCTCCTCCTTCTTTTTTTTTTAAATTCCCACAAGTGAGACAAAAAACCTGGAACTGTGAAAAGACCAGAGTTGGACCCAAGAGGGGTTATTCCAGCAGCTGAGACGGTGAGACAAATTCACTTTGCTATTACGGAGAACCTGCAAGTTGTTGCACATTTGCATATTATTATTTTCATTATTCTTACTATTTTATTTCATAATATTTTTGTATTCCTCTTCTTTCTGTTAATCTTCTTTGCTTGGCTGGTTAATGTATTGTTTGACAGGTCTCCCTTGTTCTCTTTCATAGTGTATGTCGTTTACTGTCCTTCACTTCACTTGTGTTCCATTAGCACACTACTCAAGGTCCTATAATTCCTATTCTTGTTACCCAGATCACATAGATTCTGTCATATGATGTGTGGCTCCATTATTATTGTAAATAACAGCTGTTCCATACAATTGTAAATATACACAGCACCCTCCCAGATCTTAGCTCACTTCACCATTTCCCAAACTTTGTTACTGTTGTGGTTAACTCTATTCCCTCACACACTACACCTATTTTCTATCCTTTACTCTCACTTACCTCAGAATCTGATCTCCCACAAGCTCACTGCTTTCTAGATCCAACTCAATCCTTTCCTCCCCAACAAGAGTCTTATCTTCTCTCTACCCTTTCTAAAAAGTGGCTGTTGGGTGGAATATCACAGTTAACACTATATATAGCCAAAGGATCTCCTATCTCTTCTCTATGGGCTGATACTGTAAATATCATAGGATACACACTTGCTGTCTTAAACCATTTTGCCTTCCCCCTCCAAATGATCACAAAAAAGAGTAGGTGGAAGCTGTGAACACCAGAATACCTGCTGGAAGTGGAAACCCAACAACAAAGGAACCACAAACAGATAACAACAGAAGAAGGTGAAGGAGGGATTGGAAGCCACACTAACTCCAATGTAGGACCTATCTGGAAATACAACTAAATAGTGGAGAAATTACCCAGAACAAATGACTGAACAAGAGCAAGAGAGAATCCTCAAAACCTTCTCCACATGGAAGAACCAGCTTCAATACAACCTGCACACACAAGCAAAACAAAATACAAGAGGTGGCAGACAGAGTGACTCTCTGTTAACCTGCTGGTGGGAAGGACCCATTAAAGAAAGACCCAACAACAATCAAAACTCAAACACAAACACAGAGCCAACATAAATGACAGCCCAAGACCAGTGAGCTCAGGAGATCAAGGAGATGGCATGACTGAATCTCACAGGTATTCTACCATAGAAGTTCACACCATAAACCCAGAACTCAATTTAAGAAGCTGAGGCTAACAAAAAGAGTATCACAAACAATGGGAAAACAAAGAAACAATCCCCAAATGAGAGGAAAGGAGGAAGCCTCAGAAAGAATGCTAAATAAAATAGAGGCGACTCAACTATCAGATATCGAGTTCAAAGCAATGGTTATCAAGAAGTTCAATGAGCTCACAGAGAATTATAAAACACTACAAGAAAACTACAATGAACTCACTGCAAACTATATCAACATGAAAAAGGAAATAGAAACTATCAACAAGGGCCAGGAGGAAATGAAGAATATAATTTCTGAACTGAAGAACATAGTAGAAGGAATCAAAAGCAGGTTTGATGAAGCAGAGGATCAGATCATTAAGCTGGAGGACAAGGTAGACAAAAACACCCAGAAAGAGCAAGAAAAGGAAAACAGGCACAGCAAGAATGAAGGGGGATTAAGGAAAATGCAGACAATATGAAACATAATAATATCAGTAGAATAATGATACCAGAAGGAGAAGAAGCAAGGGATAGAAAACCTGTTTGAAAAATTAATAATGGAAAACTTCCCTAATTTGATGAGAGAAAATGTCACATAAATCCAGGAAACACAGAGAGTCCCAATCAAGAGGAACCCAAAGAGGCCCACTTCAAGGCACATCATAATTAAAATGGCAAAATTCCAAGACAAAGAGAGAATCTTAAAGGCAGCAAGGGAGAAATAGGACAAAATTTACAAGGGAGTCCCGATAAGGTTAGCAGCTGACTTCTCAATGGAAATGCTCCAAGCCAGAAGAGAATGACAAGAAATATTCCAAGTAATGAGAACCAGAGGTCTGCAACCAAGGCTACTTTACCCAGCAAGGCTGTCAATCAAGATAGAAGCCAAATAAGGAGCTTTCCAGACAAAAGTCTAAAAGAATACACCTCTACCAAACCAACTCTGCAAGAGATGCTAAAGAGACTGCTTTAAGGAAAGTAAGGAAAAAAGAGAGAGAGAGAGAGAGGAACACAGGCATGTAAATGACAATGAATAAGTACCTATCAATAAAATCCTTAAACGTAAATGGATTAAATGCTCCAATCAAAAGACATAGAATAGCTGAATGGATAAGAAAGCATGACCCACACATATGCTGCCTACAAGAGATCCACCTCAGGACAAAAGATATACACAGGCTAAAAGTGAAGGGCTGGAAACAAATTTTTAAAGCAAATGAACAGGAAAGAAAGCCAGGGTAGCTATACTCATATCAGACAAAATAGACTTCACAAAAAAAGGGGGGCCATAAAGAGATACCCAGAAGGTCACTTCATAATACTCAAGGGACAAACCCACCAAGATGACATAAACATTGTAAATATATATGCACCCAACATAGGAGCACACAAATACATAAAGGAAATCTTGGAGGACTTCAAGAAAGCAACACAATTATAGTAGGGGATTTTAACACCCCACTGTCAAAAATGGGCAGATAGTCCAAACAAAATATCAACAAAGATATTATGGCATTGAACAACATCCTAGATGAAATGAACTTAACTGATATATATAGAGCCTCTCATCTCAAATAAACTAAACACATTCTTTTCAAATGTACATGGAATATTTTCAAAGATAGACCACATGACAGGACACAAAACAAGTCTCAATAAATTCAAGAAAATTGAAATCATACCAAGCATTTTCTTGGACCACAAGGGACTGAAACTAGAAACCAACCCCAAGGAAAAAAATCCAAAACACTCAAAATCATGGAGACTGAATAGCATGCTATTAAAAAATGAATGGGTCAAGAATGAAATTAGGGAAGAAATCAAAAAGTTTCTGGAAACAAATGAAATGCACTCACAATAATCTAAAACTTATGGGACACAGTGAAGGCAGTCTGGAGAGGGAAGTTCATAGTGATACAGGCCTACCTAAAAAAATAGAAACATCCCGAATAAACAACCTAATCTACACCTACAAGAAACCAAGGAACAACAACAAAGAAAACCCAGAGCAAGTAGAAGGAAGGAAATAACCAAGACCAGAGCAGAATTAAATGACATAGAGACTAAAAGCACAATTCTAAGATCAATGAATCCAGGAGCTGGTTCTTTGAAAAGATAAACAAAATCAACAAGCCTTTAAGTAGGCTCATCAAGAAAAAAGAGAGAGCACCCAAATAAACCCAATCAGAAATGAGGAGAGATTACAAATAAGCCAATCAGAGGAGAGATTACAACTGACACCACAGAAATACAAAGGATTGTAAGAAATTACTATGAAGAACTGTATGCCAAGAAATTTGAAAACCTAGGTGAAATGGAAAAATTTCTAGAAAAGCATAATTTTCCAAAACTCAATGAAGAGGAAGCAGAAGGTTAGAACGAACCAATAAGAGTAAATGAAATTGAAGCAGTCATCAAACAACTCCCGACACACAAAAGCCTTGGACCAGATGGTTTCACAAGAGAATTCTACAAAGCATTTAAGGAAGAGTTAACTCCTATCCTTCACAGACTATTCCAAAAAATCCAAAATGATGGAAGACTCCCAAACTCTTTTTATAAAGCCAGCATATTTTGCTTTATCCCAAAACCAGATAAAGACACACAAAAAAGAAAACTTCACGCCAATATCATTGATGAATATAGACTCTAAAATCTTTAACAAAATTGGCAAACCACATCCAACAATACATTAAAAATATCATACCCCATGACCAAGTGGAATTCATCCCAGGGATGCAAGGATGGTACAATATTCACAAATCAGTAAATGTAACACATCACATAAATAAAAGCAAAGACAGAAATCACATGATCATATCAATAGATGTGGAAAAAACATTTGATAAGGCACAGCACCCATTTATGATAAAAACACTCAGCAAAGTGGGAATAGAGGGAGCATTGCTCAACATAATAAAAGCCATATATGAAAGACCTATAGCCAACATCATACTCAATGGGCAAAAACTAAAATCTATTCCAGCAAGATCAGGAACAAGACAAGGGTGTCTGTTTTCATCACTCTTACTCAACATATACTAGAACTCACCACTTCTATTCAACATAGTATTGGAAGTTGTAGCCACAGCGATCAGACAAGAAAAGGAAATAAAAGGCATCCAAATCAGAAAGGAGGAAACAAAACTGTCATTGTTTGCAGATGACATGATAGTGTACATAGAAAATCCTATACAGTAATCCCTCACACCTATCACGGGAGTTACATTCCAGAGACCCCCACGATAGCTGAAAATCCTTTAAGTAGTGGTGTTATAGTTATCTTATTATTTATATATATTTTCAAGGCTTTATAAACCCTTCCCATACTCCTATAAACCTTTTCCACTCTCTTATTAACATTTTCCACACTCTTATAAACACTTCATATGCTCTTAAACACTTTCTACACTCTTAAACCTAATTTTAACAACATATAAAATTCTATATGGACTCACCAGTGAAGCATACGGATTTTTTTTTTAAACCCGTCATACAGTGAAGCTGCAATAAGTGAATCAGATATAGTGAGGGACGACTGTAGACTCCACCATAAAACTGCTTGAACTAATAAATGAATTTCGCAAAACAGCGGGATACAAAGTCAATATCCAGAAATCAAAGGCATTTCTGTACACCAACAATGAAACAGCAGAAACAGAGATCAAGAAAAAAATCCAATTTGATATAACAAAAAGAAAAATAAAATACCTAGGAATAAACCTAACCAAGGAGGTAAAAGACCTATATGCAGAAAACTACACAACACTGAAAAAAGAAATTAAGGAAGACACAAACAAATGGAAACATACACCATGTTAATGGATTGGAAGAATTAACATCATCAAAATGTCCATATTACCCAAAGCAATTTACGGTTCAATGCAATACCTATCAAAATACCAATGGCATATTTCACAGACATAGAACAAACACTTCAAAAATTTATGAAATCATAAATGATCCCGAATAACTGCTGCAATTTTGAGAAAAAAGAGTAAAGTTGGAGGGATCACAATACCTGATACCAAACTGTATTACAAGGCCACTGTAATCAAAACAGCCTGGTACTGGCATAAAAAACACACGGACCAGTGGAACAGAACAGAGAACACAGAAATATACCCAAGTTTCTATGGTCAATTAATATTTGACAAAGGGGGCAGCAACATAAAATGGAGTAAAAAGCCTCTTCAACAAGTGGTGTTGCGAGAACTGGACAGCTACATACAAAAAAATGAAACTCGAGCACCAACTTACACCATACACAAACATAAATTCAAGGTGGATTAAAGATTTAAACATAAGCCGTGACACCATTAAAGTCCTAGAGGAGAACATAAGCAGGAAAATCTCAGATATTTCACGTAGCAACATTTTCACGGATATGTCCCCCAGAGCAAAGGACATAAAGGAAAGAATAAACAAATAAGATCTCATCAAAATAAAAGCTTCTGCACAGCTAAAGAAAACAGTATTAAAATAAAGAGAACCAACTGTATGAGAACACATATTTGCCAATGATAACTCAGACAAGGGTTTAATTTCCAAAATATATAAAGAACTTACACGACTTTACTCTAAGAAGACAAGCAACCCAATTAAAAAATGGGCAAAGGACTTGAACATAAACTTCTGCAAGGAGGACATACAGAGGTTCCAGAGACACATGAAAAGATGTTCAATATCGCTAGCTATTAGAGAGATACAAATTAAAACCACAGTGCGATACCACTTCACACCAGTTAGAATGGCCATCATAAACACAACAAACCTGTTGGAGAGGTTGTGGACAAAAGGGAACCCTAGTGTACTGTGGGTGGGATTACAGACTGGTACAACCACTATGGTAAACAGTATGGAATTTTCTCAGAATACTAAAAATGGATCTGTCTTTTGACCCAGCAGTTCCACTGCTAGGATTATATCCTAAGAACCCTAAAACACCAATCCAAAAGAACCTATGTACCCCAATGTTCATAGCAACACAATTTACAATAGTCAAGTGTTGGAAGCAACCTAGATGCCCATCAGTAAATGAATGGATCAAAAAACTATGGTACATTTACACAATGGAATTCTATGCAGCAGAAAGAAAGAAGGAGCTCCTCTCCTTTTCAACAGCATGGATGGAACTGGAGAACATTATGCTAAGTGAAATAGACCAGGTGGTGAAAGACAAATGCCATATGATCTCACCTTTAACAGTAACCTAAACAACAAAAGAAACAGAGAAGCAAAATGTAACCAAAGACACTGAAATAGAGAACAAGTTGACAGTGACCAGAGGGGAGAGGAGAAGGAATTTCAGGGCAAAAGGGAAGGGACTGGAGGAACAAGTAGAAAGGACACATGGACAATAACAAGGGGGTATGAAAATGGGAGGGAGGTGGGGAGGGCTGGGATGGGTAAAAGGCAGAAAACTGTACTTGAACAATTAAAATAATAACAACAACAACAACAACAACAACTTTTCTGATATATCTTTTTCGGCAAGGGAAACAAAAGATAAAATAAACAAATGGGACTTCATCAAACTTAAAAGTTTTTTCATAGCAAAGGAAACCATCAACGAAATGAAAGACAACCCGAATGGGAGGACATATTCACCAATGATACACCTGATGAGGAGTTAATATCCAAAATGTATAAAGGATTTATACAACTAACCACCAAAAAACCCCAACACAATCCAATTTAAAAAAATGGGCAAAGAATCTGAATGGACACTTTTCCAAAGAGGAGATACAGATGGCCAATAGACATTTGAAAAGATGATCAGTGTCACTAATGATCAGATCAGTGCAAATTAAAACCACAATGAAATATCACCTTACACTTGCCACAATAGCTATCATCAATAAATCCACAAAAAGTGAGGGTGAGGATGTGGAGAAAAGGGAACTCTAATGCACTGTTGGCAGGAGGGCAGATCGGTGCAGCCACTGTTGAAAGCAGTGGTTTTTCATTTCTAAAAAATGGAAAATGGAACTGCCTTATGATCCAGTGATTCTACTTCTGGAATATATCTGAAGAATCCTGAAATATTAATTCAAAAGTGTATATACATATGTGTTCTTTGCAGTGTTTTTACAATAGCCAAGCTTTAGAAGGAGCTCAAGTGTCTGTCAGTAGACTGGTGGTTAAAAAGCAGTCGTACATTTACACAATAAAATACAACTCAGCCATTAAAAAGAAGGAAATCTTACTGTTTGCAATACACATGGAGAGCATTATGCTAAGTGATATAAACCAGTCAGGGAAAGGCAAGTATTACACGATTCATTCATATGTTGAATCTAATAAACAAAATAAGAAACAAAAACGAAACACACTGTAGAGAACAGACTGACTGCTGCTAGAGTGTAGGAGGCTTGTGGAACTGGGTGAAAAAGGGAAGAAATTAAGAAAAAAAACTCATAGACACAAACAACACTATGGTGATTACCAGAGGGAAAGGCAGGAGGGCAGAGGTGGAAGGCGGTACAGGGGGAACAAATGATGATGGAAGGAGCCTTCACTTTGGGTGGTAACACACAATATACAGATGATGTGTTACATAATTGTACATCTTAGACCTATATAATTTTATTAATCAATGTCACCCCAATAAATTTAATAAAAGGAAAATGAGTGCAAATATTGAAAAAACAACCCACAGAATGGTCAGAGTAATTATAAGAGAACTAAAGTAGAAGTGACCCAAATGTTCACTAACAAGAAAATAAATAAAGAAATGATGCTATATTTCTACAATGAAAATATGTGGCAACCAAAATGAACAACCTAATAACCTCATAAAACTGTTTTATGACATAAAACAGTCATAAATCTCAAACATTATATTCAGCAAAATCAGCTAGACAAAAAAGAGTATATACTGTGATTCCATTAATATAAAGTACAGGATAATATTAAGCTAATGAGGTCAGACACAAAAGGGTACATGAAGTTCAAGGCAAGCAAAACTAATAGATAAGATAGATGTACATGTAGTGGCTGACTTAGAGTAGGGAACTATTTATAAACTGAAAAATGGTACCAAGGTACCTGTAAGGTGCTGGAACTGACCTATATTTTGATTTGCTTGGTGGCTAATCAGGTAAATGAAAAATAAACAAGCTGTACCTTTTAGATTTGTACATTTTAAGGTATGAAGTGTACACCTCATCAGAATACCATTGATATTTTCTAGAATTGGAAAGGGAAAATGCACATATAATACTCTAAGCCATCCTACAGTAGATAATAGAAAAATTCAGTAAGAATAGAGATATATGCAGTAATAGAAGGTAATGAAAGGTGGTATAGAAATAATGATTATAGTCTTAGAATACATAAAAGCACTGGAACTTGAAATTTTGTCATAATGAAGTAAACAGAAACTCAAGGTATCATTCCAACTTGCTGGAGGTGATATTTTCCAGTTACAATACCGAAAATAAAGAGTACCATATTTTTTTCTTTTAAAAATAACTTACCATTTTTACTTTTTAAGATTTTATTTATTATTTTTAGAGAGAGGGGAAGGGTAGGAGAAAGAGAGGGAGAGAAAGAAACATCAATTTGTGGGTGCCTCTTGCATGCCCCCTACTGGGGACTTGGCTTGCAACCCTGGCATGTGCCTGGACTGGGAATCAACCAGCAACTGTTTGTTTCACAGGATGGCACTTTTTGCACTGAGCCACACCAGTGAGGACAAGAGTACTTTATTCTTAACGGCAACAAATGGTTTAAAAGAAAAAGAGAACAAGATTAACATTTTCTATGTTGGAAATATACAAATTATGTATGATTGTGTAAGATAGAGAAGCTGGCAAAAGGTAATCCTCTAGGTCTGTAATTTCAGATTATACTGACAAAGCTGGAAATTTTGGGGAGAAATAAAACAAGTTAAATATCCCTGATATATACTGTTCATAATTTAATGTTTTGTTCAGAAGTTTCTAACAGAAAATTACATGCCTTGAGGCTTTTTAACAAAAATTACAAATAATTAATAGTAATATTAAATTACTCAAATGCATAGAAAATACAAGCACAGTCCATCAAGTCACTGGAAATGATAGAATTTCAAGGATCCTTTTCATAAGTAAGCATACAGATGCCAGTTATAAAAATTAAAATAATATGTGTAAAACAAGTCTTTTTAAAAGAAATAATATAAGGGGAAGAAAATAATGAGGGAAGATAAAGACACGTGAAAACAAAAGTAAGCAGAAGGATCTGTGGAAGACAAAATAGAATAAATGACAACATTCTAAAGAAGAAATATCAATGGAAAATTATTGAAGCAAATGTTTACAAAGCTTATTGTGCTAAATAACATGGTATCAAACTATAGAAATAAAACACAATTAAAAAGGCAAGGAGAATTTGACAGAAATACAATCATGATAGCATACTCTAGCAGACCACTGTCAGACTATAATTTTCAAGTTGGCTAATGACAAATATGGACAAAAGAGTATTGAAAATATAATAAATAGAGCCAAATTTTTCTGTATCTATAACATGAATTCTAAGGAAGGAAATAACCTCATTTTCAATCATAGTGGAAACATTAGGAAATATTGATCATACACCATTCTCTTAGTAAACTTAATACATTTCTAAAAGCAAACAGAAAATAATAAGAAAGACTGAATAATTAGGAAAGGATTTGAAATGTAAAAATTTAAATGTGCTTTGTATAACAACTATTTAGGATACAAGGATGTTTGAAATTTGGTGGGCTTTTCAGGCAGCAGTGAAAATAAGAATATTTCATATTAATTTAAGGTCACAGCCAAATCCTTAATATTGCAGCTGGTTTTACTCAGTCCAAGTTAAATTATAGGTAAATCCTATAATATTCTTGATAATAATATCCTTGAGTGTTTTCACTACTACAAAAATGAGTAAATATATTAAAAAGCGTTATTATTCTGGTTGGAAAAATATATGCCTTAAAACTCAATGAATATAGGTTAAGTGCAAGAACAAAAATGACAAATAGAATATTAAATAAGACTAGAGTTGATCACGAAATAAAACTTTGAAAATAAAATCTCTAACATAAACTTCTGACAAACTGAACCAAAATAAAGAAAGAAAACAAAATAAACAAAAAGGTAAATGAAAACAGATACAATAATCAATACAGAAAAGTCTCTCCTAAGGGAATTTTTAGAAGAAAGTTTCAAATAAAAATGTTCCCACAATGAACTCAGGAGATAATAAAAACCTAAATGGACTGATAATTTTGGGAAATTGACCATGTGACTAAAGGTTGCCTACCAAAAGGCTACGTTCAAACCAGTTTCACAGATAAATTCTTTCAAGTATCACATTTTTTTCTTAGACAAACTTTTACAAAGCAGAAAGAAAAAAAAACAAGCAACATTTGTTTTATAGCATGTCTATAACCTGCCTTCACTTATAATGGTAATACATAAAAAGAAAATTATAAGTCAGTCTCTCTCTCTCTCTCATATATATATATATATATATATATATATATATATATATTATTTGTGTGTGCATATACACACACTATGTGTGTATATATATATATACACATCATACAACTATGATGACAATGCACTCAAATGCTTAACTACATAATATAGATGCTAATTCAACAAAAAAACTAGTGCTACAATATAACACACGTAAAAATAAAATACACATTAACAATTGGATTGTGTTTCCTGGGAAAGCAAAGATGCCTCATAAAAGGAGATGCCTCCTTTCAAATATCATGAGTCCAGTGATTTACACACACACTCACACATGCATGCACAAAGTGACTGCAATATATGCCAAGTATTTATTAAAGAAAATCAAAGGTCATGCCTGATAAAAACCTCATCCATGTATAGAAATAAGCATGTGACCATCACAGTCACGTATACTAGGCAAGTTTTGGTGCCTATTGTTCACAAATTCCCATTCCAGCTGGCCTCACACTGCCCATAGTTCTAGCTCAGAAAACAGTCATCAAGTTGATAGCCCGATTGCTGTGTCTTGGCCAAAAGTCTTTGTCTGATGGCTTAGCCAGTGGTTTATCGGTACCCAATACTTCTGTAAGGGAATATTTTGAGTACTGCTTAGGGTAAAAGGAACATCAGAAGCCCAGCTCAGACATGCAAAGTAAAGCACAGGTAGGTACTGACAGCAAAGAGAAAAATCAAGAGGATCACAAAAGAGAGATGTGGAATCAACAGATAAAATTTCACTTTAATTTCCTATAGTTATTTAAATACAAGTGATGATTTTGTGGTCTTGGCTTTGGTTTTTAATCTTTGAAGACAAAAGAAAAATATAAATTACCTATCTCAATATAACTGTCAAAACAACTGTGAAACACTTGTCACTGTGAAACTCAAGAATATGACAAAGATGTCCATAACAGGTATTATACAGTTGGTCATAGTTGTTGTTAGCTCTGCTCAAACTAAAAAAGATCTGAGAAAAAAATAATCCTATACACTCATGGCATAATAAAGACATTCATGACTGAGATGATATATTATGGCTCTTAAAATACCAGGAGAACAGATCCAAAACATGAAAGAACAAATATAAGAGTTCGGTAAAGTAAGCACATGAAAAAAAGCAAAGGAAACCCAACACTTCACCTCCCTCTATGTCAGCAATAACATTTTAAGTAGTGCCATTTACAATATTAATGCCTAAGTATAAACTTAACACACAAATGCCTACATAAAGGAGGCCACAAAATTTAACAGACATACATAAAAAGGGGTTGCATTTTTAAAAAATGAAAGTACATGAATTACTAAGCTAAAGGCTAGACACCAACATTTTATATACATAACGCTCTGCAGCTTTCTATATGCTTAAAATGCTTCATAGTCTAAAAATGAAAGGAAACTCGATGAACATTGCATGAGGATTCCCTTTCCTATAAAAAACAGTAAGGAAGTTCCTCAGAAAATCATAAATAGAATTACCGTATGACCCAGTAATTTCACTTCAGGATGTCTGTCTGAAGAAAATGAAAACACTAGCTCGAAGAGCTATGTGCATTTCTGTGTTCATTGCAGCATTTACAATAGCAAAGATATGGAAGAAATCTAGTTGTCTATCAATAGATAAATGGATAATAAAGATGTGGTACATGTACACAATGAAATATTACTCACCCAGAGAAAAGTAAAATCTTGCCATTTGCAACAACGTGTGTGGAACTAGAGGTAATTATGCTATGTAAAATAAGTTAGAGAAAGACAGATACCTTATGAACTCCTTATATGTAGAATCTAAAAAAAATAAGAAAACAAGTGGATAAACAAAACAAAACAGAAACATACTCATGGAAATAAAGAACTGATGGTTGCCAGAGGGGAAGGCATAGGAGAAAGAGTGAAGAGGTGAAGGAAATAAGAGGTAGAAATTTCCAGTTATAAAATAAATAAGTGGCAGGGATGTAATGTAGAGCATAGAGAATATAGTCAATAATATTGTAATACACCTTGTACAGTGTCAGAAAAACACACTATATTTATAAATGGTAGAATGAGGTCAAAATCTTTTCAAATTAAATATTGATTAAAAAGTTAATGAATTTCCAAGTGTTTTTCTTTCAAAGTTTAATAAAAATGTTAGATGTTTAATAGCAACATAAGATATGGAAATACCTCAAAAAGGAAAAGAAATATAAATGAAGATATATTTGCTGAAATGCTGAAAGATATGTTTAAGGTATATGAATTAAAAACAGACTAAATAAAATCACATACTAGTACTAGACAGAAGTGTTAAAATGTCAGAAAAACACACTCACACACACAGGTGTGTGTGTATATGTATACAAATATACATACACACACATATATATATGAAAAAGAACATAATTACAGATATATGGCATTAAATTACTTTACAACAGAATTTTGTCTACTTTATTTGAATAGATGTTTTAAAATTTAGCAAAACTTGCCATATCCATGCATTATATAATAACTAAATTTTATTCAAGATGAGGTTTCACAAGAACATGATTGCAGGAGAAATTGGACAGATTGTCAAAAATATACCACTGAAAAATATTCTTGCTACAGATGTGTTTAAAATTTCAGAGAACTAATTCCTATATTTAAGAAATTGTTCAGAAAAAAGTAGAACCTTTCAAATGAATTTTTCCAAATAAACATAATAGTATAATATTAAATTCAATATTAGTAGATGGAAGGATTGGGGTGGGGGTAAGAGACATTCGGAACCAATTAGAATAATAATAGACTAAATTCTTAAGTTTACAAAAAATGTTGCTTTTTTTATTGAGTTTATTGGGGTGTATAACAAAACTATACAGGTTTCAGGTTTTGTATGCCTCTTAAGGCTCTATTATGACTTCCTGCCAAGATGGAGACATAGGTAGGACACACTGTGCCTCCTTGCACAACCAAAAGAAGGACAACAACACATTTAAAATGAAAAACAACCAGCACTGACAGAAAATTGAAACTGTATGGAAGACTGACAACCAAGGAGTTAAAGAAGAAACATCCATTCAGGCCGGAAGGAGGGGTGGAGATGGCAGCCAGGTGGAGAAGATTTATGGCAAGACAGCAGCTGGCAGACCCAGTGAGGCAGCAGATTGTGGACTGCGTGACTCCACATTCGCATGCAGATGAACCAGGAGGATCAACTGGGAAATGAGACAGACCACGAAACCCAGGGTTCCAGGGCAGGGAAATAAATTCTCCAACCTCTGATTGAAAATATCTGTGGGGCTGAAACAGTAGCAGCAGAAACTCCCAGCCTCACAAGCCAGAGTCCATTGGAGAGATCCACAGGGCCCTAAGAACATAGACAAACCCATCTACCTGGGAATCAGCACCAGAAGGGCCCAATTTGATTATGAGTAGAGGGGGAAAGAGACTGAAAACTGGCAGAGAGTGGACCAAGCGCCATCATTCCCTCTCAGACCCCTTCCCCACATCCAGAATCACAATGCAGTGATGTGGTTTGCCCCACCCTGGTGAACACCTAGGTTCTGCCCCTTACTATGTAACAGGCGCACCAAGACAAAAAAAACAATGAAAGAACAGATCAAAGCTCCAGAAAAAAAATACAACTAGGCAATTAATATATAGCGAAACTATCAGATGAATAGTTCAAAACACTGGTAATCAGGATGCTCACAGAATTGGTTAAATATGGTCACAAGTTAGAGGGAAAAAAGAAGGCTATGCTAAGTGAAATAAGGGAAATGTACAGGGACCAACAGTGATGGGAAGGAAATCAAGACTCAAATCAACAGTGTAGACCAGGAGGAAGAAAGAAATATTCAGCCAGAAAAGAAAGAAGAAATAAGAATTCAAAAAATGAGGAGAGGCTTAGGAACCTCCAGGACATCTTAAATGTTCCAACATCTGAATCATAGGGGTGCCAGAAGGAGAAGAGGGAGAGCAACAAATTGAAAACTCATATGAAAAATAATGAAGGGGAATTCCCCCAATCTGGCAAAGGAAATAGACTTCCAGGAAGTCCAGGAAGCTCAGAGAGTCCCAAAGAAGTTGGACCAAGGAGGAACACACCAAAGCACATCATAATTACATTAACCAAGATGAAAGAGGAGAGAATCCTTAAAAGCAGTAAGAGAAAAGGAGACAGTTACCTACAAAGGAGTTCCATAAGACTACCAGATGAGTCTCAAAAGAGACCTTACAGGCAAGAAAGGGCTGCAAAGAAGTATTCCAAGTCATGAAAGGCAAGGACCTACATCCAAGATTACTCAATTCAGGAAAGCTATCATTTAGAATGGAAGGGCAGATAAAGTGCTTCCCAGATAAGGTCAATAAAGGAGTACATCATCACCAAGCCCTTATTATATGAAATGTTAAAGGGATCTATCTAAGAAAAAGAAGATAAAAAATATGTATAGTAAAATGACAGCAAAATCACAATTATTAACAATCACATGTAAAACAAAAACAAAAACAAAAACAAACTAAGCAAACAACTAGAACAGGACAGAACCACAGAAAGGAGATCATATGGAGGGTTATCATCAGGGGAGTAGAAGGAGGAAAAAGGGGGAAAAGGTACAGAGAATAGCATAAATGGTAGGTAGAAAATAGATAGGGGGAGGTTAAGAATAGTATAAGAAATGTAGAAGCAAAGAACTTATATGTAAGACCCATGGACATGAACTAAAAGAGGGGAATGAAGCATTAAAAATAAAATAGCATAGACTATAACCAAATAGTCTACTTTAAGAATAAAGCATATTTCAAAATATAAGGTCTATTTAAAACTATAAGACATGTAAAGGACAAATTCTAAAAATTGTATCAGAACAAAGCATTTGATAACACTGAGTAGCCATTAATTCCACAGATGGGATTATACCCAAAGAATCTTCAAAAGATTCAAAAGAACCTATGCACCCAATGTTCATGGCAGCACAATTTACAATAGCCAAATGTTGGAAGCAACCTAAGTGTCCATCAGTAAATGAATGGATCAAAAAACTATGATACATTTACACAATGGAATACTATGCAGCAGAAAGAAAGAAGGAGCTCCTATCCTTTGCTATACCATGGATGGACCTGGAGAGCATATGCTAAGCGAAATAAGCCAGGTGGTGAAAGATAAATACCATACAGTCTTACCTATAAGTGGAACCTAATCAACAAAACAAACATGCAAGCAAAATATAACCAGAGACATTGAAATAAAGAACAAACTGACAGTAACAGAAGGGAGGTGGGAGGGGATAGTGGTGGGAGGGGAAGAGTTGTCAAGGAACACGTATAAAGGACACATGGACCAAGACAAAAGGGTTAGGATGGAGGGTGAGAGGTAGGGTTGGCTGGTGTGAGGGGAAGTGGTAGAGGAAAAGTAGAGATAACTGTACTTGAACAACAATAAAAAAAAGAGAAAAACCCTATGTATATACAGATATATTATAGTTGCATGTATGTTCAAGATATTTAGAGAAAATCCTTAAATCTGAGAATGCAGACACTGTTTGAAATGGCTCAAACACAATATTATTATTATTAATTTCAAGAAAAGACTGACATAATTTTTATTTTGTTTTTAGTATTATTTAGAAAGTCCTTATTGAATAAAGTATGTCCAGGATAAATACATAAAATGATACAATCATTATTTGCATATTGTATGGGTTGTTCTAAAGATTATATGATTATATAATGAGAAAAATCCTTAGAATGTCAACTAGCTAAAAAATCCCAGTAGAATTAATGAGAATATTTATAAAAACATGGATATAAGGTGTACATAAAACCTAGTAGTGTAGTTAGACACTATAATTAACCAGTTGGTTAGAAATATTCACTAAAAAACATATTAGTACTAGTGATGAAAAATTTAATTGGATGTAACAAGAATATAAGAAAATTCTCATGAACAAATAAAATATACCTAGAATATAAACACAGAAACAGTCAGTAAAGAAATATTCATTTGGAATTTAATGGAAAAGCCTATCTTATACTACATACAAAATTAAATAACTGATGAATTAAATATCTTTATATATTTTAAGCAATTAAAATATTGGAAATGAAATTTTGAAACAATAAACCTGTGAAATATTTAAGCAAGAAAGAAATTTAGTTTCATAACAATTAAATACTTTTCTGTGGTATAATATACCATAATGTGTTAAGATTAAATTAAGATTTTGGTTAAAGATGGAGGGTTTTAGAGAATTCCTTCCACAATTACTACTAAAATGATATTAAAGGGATTAAAGTGGGAGTAAGTGAATTTGTTTTTAAAGGTGTACAAATGATTGTATGCTAATAATATTAACAGTACAAAAGGAATGATATTGAGCAAACTAACAAATTGGTGTGAAAACTGCCTTAGCTGACCTGAGAGTACTGAATTCCAAACCAGCAATGGGTAAATTGGTACCTGATTTGTTCTATAAAGCTTCAAATACTAAGAATGTGAGCAGCAAGAACATCTGAAAAAGGAGGTGGAATTAGGCTCAAAACTAGAGTGCTCACTGAAAGGGAGTTTTTGAACTCAGTAGACTGCCTCCTAGTCTCTGTCCACTGTCACAGCCAGATGTCTGCCTTCTACAACTCTAGCTAAAGACTAGAAATGTATTATTCTTTTAAAGGGGAAAAAAGGTTTTTTTTTCACTGTGGACACTAGGCACAATTGAACATGGAGCTATCATTTTGAAAATAAGAGGATTAAAGTGAAAGACTGTCTATGTAATAAACATTGAGACCTTTAGCATTTTTTTCCTATTTTGTTCTTAGAATATTGTCAACCAGGTTTATGTGATCCAGATAATAGTTTCTGAGGACTACAGCCACATACAGAATAATTTTAGCCACTACCTCTTTAAATATTTTTCTGTCCATTCCCATGCTCCTGAAAGGACTCCAAATTTATTGAGTAGTTATTTTATACCACTTGCTAATGCTCCACAGATCACTTAGTCTATTTATTTCCCTTCGGTCTTTTTTTCTTTATTTGCTTTAGTGTAATTTCTATTACTATGTCTTAAAGTTCACTCATCTTTTATGTTGCACAGTGTAATGTTTTATTACTCTCATTTGGTACATTTTTAAAAAATTTTCAGACATTGTATTTTAGATCTCTAAAAATTATATGATTCTTTTCAATATCTTTTGTTTTACTCATTATGTTCTTATCTTCCTTTAAATTTCAGAGCATATATAAAATACTTATCACAGCTGTTTTTTAAATTTTTATTTAGAGAGAGACAGAGAGAGAGAGAGGGAGAGAGGGAAACACAGATCTGTTGTTCCACTTATTTATGTATCCATTGGTTGCCTCCTGTGTGTGCCCCAACCAGGGATTGAACCAGACACTCTGGCATATCGGGATGAAGATCAAACAAACTGAGCCATTTGGTCAGGGTCTATCATAACTGTTTTTAAGTTACTTATCTTCTATTCCTGCTTATATTGACTGGTCTTCCTCCTGCTTATGGGTCACAATTTGTTGCCTCTTTAGATGTGTAGTAGTAATTAGGTATAAGATATATATATATATATATATATATATATATATATATATATATATAAAACTACACATGTAATAGGAATTCAGCTCCATGACTTTTCATACTGTGAAAACACCCATATCATATGACCAGAGCTCAAGAAACAAAATATTACCAGCACTACTTAAGTCCCTAACATGCCTCCTAGTCACCACTCCTAGACATTGTGAGTGCTACATTTATTAAATTTGTGTGTGTCTTCCATTTAAATGTGTTAACATTTATTTTGGAAGACAGGAAGGTTACTTGTGGACCAGGTGTTGGGAACCACCCTGCCTGGTTTTAGAAGCTGTAACCTCGCCATGGCTAAGGTTGAGTGAAAGACCTTGGGACCATAAGGCACTAAGGAGACAAAGCTTATCTTCCAGGCAGGGGTGCTGCCTCTGCTCCCTTTACTTCACCCTGCTCAGCCCCAGGTGGCTGACTGGTTAGCCAATGATGGATAAGATTCCTTAAGGGAGGGACAACCTAAGACAGGCACAGTCACGAAGGGGCCATCAGGGAAGGACTTAGGGGATGATAGAAAAGTGGCGATGAACCTTTACCCCTCAGCTTTGTCATAACCCGAGTCCTCATTCTATCTGTAAAAAGTCTCCTAATCTCTTGGCAGCTCACATCCTCCACCTGACTTAACCCTAAAACAACACCGGAGGTGGGTGCAGCCCTGTGCTGGGAAGGGTGGTTCCCCAGGGCAATCACGCCTAAGAAAGAATGCATAAAATCCTGTGAAACCTGCTTTGCTAAGAATACCCTCAATTTAAATGATAAGGGTCCAAACATAAAATGAGTTTGTTTCCCAAAGTTTTATAGCCCTTTAGCTATATGACCCTGACTCAGAATATGCCCTCATAGTTCTTTGAATGTTATCTACTGTTTGGTCCTTACTGCCTGACAATGATTGATAAGCTTTACATACATTCCTTGTATTCCTATGCAAATTAAACCCAATAAAAGCCCACTGATGAACAGGTTCTAGGCTCCTCTCCTCTGAGAGACTGGCCACCTTTCCTCCCCAAGCAGATCATATCTTAGTAGGCTTATTCTCATCTGTAGCAGCTGGGGTGGGGTGGGGGGTGCAGCTCTGTAGGCAGAGCACCCCCCCCCCCCCACCACACACACACAATGGAGTTGACTTTTCCAAGGTTTGTCTTTAAATTTCATTAGGGAAATTCTAGAGTAGAATTTACTCCAGGGCCACCAAAGGCACAACCCTGTCCAATCCTCATTGGACCAGCCTTGCAGTTGTGCTGGGTTAATCATTAATAAGTTCATTAATTTTGATACTTTTTATAAGTCCTGTTTTTAATTTTTTGAAAATTAAACTCCCACAAGGTATAAAAGGTATCATGGTTATGTTTTGCTGTAGTTGTGATTAGTCATTATCTCATAAAAGATATATAGAAGTATTCATAATAAAATGAGAAAGTGTGGGGTATACTTTAAAGTCATCTATAGGAGAACAAATAAAAGGTGGGGAAGAAGAAATAAATAAAATTGTCATATGTAGATAATTGTGGAAGTTGGTGACCAATGTTAAGTAGGTTGATCAATTTATGGGGCTCATTATAGAATTTTTGAGAGAATTTCTACTATATAATAGAGATGAAGATAGGCAGAGAGAGAGGGAAAAGAGAGAAAGGAACAGGGAGAGATCGAGAACAATAGAACCCTATTTTATAATTCAAATTGGTGATGGTGAGATGTGAATAAGTCACACTGTATAAGAAAGAATAGTAACACTGAAATTTAAAAACTGGAACAGCCCAAAGATTGCTTTCATCTGATTGTCATTTGCTGCTAGGCTGCATGAAATGAAGCACCCTTCCTGCAGGGCCTAATGTGGTTCTGGAAATATTGATGGTTCTAACTGACATTAAACCTCACTGCACACAGGGTACCAAATATCCCACAAATCCTTGAGTAATGAATTATGGGCTTCTGACAAAACCCCTTATCAACTTAGCAGAAGCAATCAGAATTTTCAATGCAAAGTGCAAAAAAATTTAATTATTCTCCTCTGGCTTTTAGTTGTGAGCCAAAGAAAAGCAATAGGCAGCTGGAGGGTCATGACCATTAGGTGTGCCCTCCAGAGACACATGCAGGTTGTCATCTGCATGTTACACACTATGATGACAGGTTGATGAGGAGCTTGAAGCTAAGTACTAGCAGTAAACATTGGGGAAATTTGCTTCTCCAGAAATAGAACTTTCAGGGATGGTGTTAAGGTGAGGAATGTGCTGAGTCATCAGTAATGGAATGTCATTGTTGATGGCATTTACCCAAAACAATACTGGAACACCTTAAAAAAAAGGTATATTTTTCTTAACCTCAAATGGTTAATTCTGGAGCACATGTCAAAAAACCGGGGAGCATTTCTCTTTCTCTTTTTAAGAAGTATCATTACTTGCAGGAGTAATGGCAATGTGTACCTGCAGATATATACCCTCATTGGCTTTCACTAGAGTGTCCTGGACTCAAAAAGAGTTGGAGAAAGGTATGGAAATAAGGTGTATTTTTAAAGCACAGTATTAAGTCTATGAAAGAATTCAGATTTGATTATACTGAAGCCCTATGTAGTCTTCCTTTGTGATACTTCTTCAAAGGTTGTCTCACTGATAATTCAAAGATCTGAGTCACAGACCATAAGGTTGCACTGAGCCACTGTGTATTGAATCTCCATTTGCTGCAGTAAAAGGGAAAGCCAGGCTAGGGTTCCAGCCAGCCTTTGATGCATTCAGCTTGAATGGAATCAAAGTTCAAATTGGTTTGGTAAACGTGAGACATCTTTCTGGAAAGGGATTCTATAAGCTTGCTTCCCTAAAGTATATAGTAGTTTGGAAATTCCTCTCCAAAATCCTCTTTGCTTTTTCCCATCAATATTATTGATTAAGAAATTCCTTAGTCAAACCTCCAAGGAGAGTCATAAATAGAAAATCTGTATTACTTAGTGGAAATTTTCTGTAGGAATTGGTGGCATAAATAAAGAAAACCATATATTTGTTCAGGTATTTCAGGGGCTGAACAGTGTCTGAATTCAGAAATTTATAAACCTCTATTGAAGAATGTATAATTTTATAAATTTCCATAAGTATAGTGTCCAAACATGAATAATAAAGACAAAAACTGAAAAATTAGGTAGATAAATGAGGAATATGGGTAATAAATAATAAACTACTACATATATATGCGTGCACTTGCACATATGTATGTATATACATATACACATATATATTTATACACATAACAAGAATATTATAAGGGTTTTCATATGTACAATTATATGTTTCCTTTTTCATTTAAACACTTTAGAAAAATAAGTATATTAGAGTCCCAAAAGAAATTTTACATACAAGGTGGGGCAAAAGTGGTTTACAGTTTTTTGTATGAAAAATAATACAACAATTAATAAATGATAATACAAGAATAAACTGTGTTTTATGGACTAACAACTGTAAAACTATTTTAGCCATACCCTGTATAGACTACCTGGCTTAAATAGTCACTGTGCCTTTTACTAGCACAGAAAAACAGCTGGTAACTAACTTCTCTGATAATCAATTTATTCATCTATACACTGGGGGAGTATTAGTATCTATTCAGCAGTGGCATTGAGCAGATTAAATGCAATAATAAATGTAAATGCTAAATATGTTGTCTGGCACATGAAAATCATTGGTAAATATAAGTTAAATTTACACATGATATTGTAATTAAAGTGAGATTGAGAAAAAAAATCATGACTTAAATGTAATAACCAAGATGCCTGTGACCCAAAGAGTGTTTCCCAGAGTAGCTGAATCAGCATAACCTGGAAACTTGTTAGAAATGTCAATTCATGGGCCCTACCCCAGAGCTACTGAAGTGCAGCCTCTTGGATGGGCAGAGGAGCTGTGTATTAATACACATCTAAACAATTCTTATGGGTGCCAGTGTAAAAATAATTGCCCCAGAAGTTAGGAAATAATTAAAAATATATTAGTATACTTTGCACACTAATATATATATTAGTATATACACTAATTTGTATATACACTACTAGTGTATATTAGCATATACACTAATTTGTACACTAATATATATATTAGTATATACAAAGTATACTATTATTAGTATATATAGTATATAGTACATATATACTATAATAAGTATATACACTACATACTTATTATATATGGTATACTATATATACTAACACATATATGTACTTTGTATACTAATATATATATTTTGTATACTAATACATATGTACTAACATATATACTAATATATATACTTTGTATACTAATACATATATACTAAAGTATATATAGTATCACTACTCTGCTAGTGCACACTGTGTGCACTAATGAACACTGCTACTCAGCTGTTGAACCCTTTCCTATTCTCACACAGCATGTTTTCTCAAGGACAAGGAGGCCTGTGAGCTCCTCATTGCCAGTGAGGTTCTGTCACACACATTTGGCCTCAGAGTACAGGACATGTACTGGGAATCAAAGAAATTACTTTAATTGATTAATTGGCTTTGCTAAATTTCTTTTAAATAACTAGAAAGTCTACTTACTTCACCATGATTAAAAACATATCAAGATATTTCATATTAAATATAGCTTCTATAGCTAAATCAAAGTATAAATTGCAGAGCATTTTGTGGATATATAAGAGAAATAGAAATATGTTTTTGCATCAGAAATATTTTACTTTTCTCTTTGAATTTTTTAAAAAACTTCTTTTATTTATTGATTTTTAGAAATAGAGGAAGGGGGTTGGGGGAGGGGGAGAGAAGGAGAGAGAGAGAGAGGGACAGAGGGGGACAGAGAGAGAGAGACATTGATTTATTGTTTTACCTATTTATGCATTCATTGGTTGATTCTTGTATGTTCCCTGACTGGGGGTCGAACCCACAACCCTGGCATATTGGGATATAGAGCAACTCAGTTGCTCTAACCAACTGAGTTACTTGGCCAGGGAAAATTTATTTTTTGTTTGTTTTTTGTTTGTTTATGTGTTTGGCTTTAAAAACTGCCCTGGGAAGAAAAAGAAGGAGGAAAAAAACATAGTGAATTTTGTTCCATTAACATATGTCACAGTGCAGACTCTCAAAGGAGAATTTGGTATAATAATGACCAATATTATACTGTGATTCAACACAGGGTATAGAGAACAATTATACAATAACCGTTTTTTTTTTTTCCTCAGAAAGTGCACATTAACATGCTGATCAAACTTTGGGCACAGCCATCCAGCTGGCTGACTTTGCCATTATCATGATCATGATCGTTGTCAAGTGCTGTTCAAGCATCTCTGAGACTGGCGTGTTATGCTAAGAAGTTGCAATATATTAAAGTCATGCAATATATCTAGAGATGGGGAAATTTGTAAATTGTGAGCATTAATTGGCATTTTTCCCATTTTAAGGTTTTTATTTATACCGGAGAACAGCAAGACGTTTGTAGAAGAACAAGGCCCAGGGCCATTGTGGTCAGACAGACCTGAATGACCATGCATAGTGTCTACCTTCACAGCACAGTGCTATTATAATACTGCAGCACAGTGTCAGCTACCTAAGCTGTGCTCAGTGAGAGTTATTATTGCTGTTGTCATAGCGGTTGTTGCTGCTATAATGTGATGATGATGATGATGATGATGTAACTTAGAAGATACATAAGCAGTTGAAAGACAACCCTCCCAACTTCATGGTAAGGAACAAGTAACTGTCAGCTTCCAGACACATAAGAGGAGGTTAAAATATTCTCTCTATCTCTAATTTATAAACACTCCAAAAATAGAGTAACTATGTTTAAAAAGCAAATCTTGAAGAAAATTGTCTTTTAGAAACCCAAAGAAGCAAGCACAGGATGCCAGTCATCACAAAACTGTGTCAAATGCTTCTACAACAAACATTCTAGCTTAGTACTCAGATACTTTGACTTAAGAGGGCAACATTTTCATTGCAAAGTGATCACAGCTTTATGGATTCTTCGGTGAGAAAATTAGAAAAGAAGTGAGAGAGATCATGACCTCTACATTTAATTAAACTTTTCAGTTGCTAATTCTTCTGCAAGTTGATTAATAAAGAGCGTATGCTACCACAGTTTCTGAAGTGTTAGTATATGTACTCAGTCATGTAATAATCATTCAGATCATTATAACTTGCTAAAAGTATCTTGTTTTATTCTTAAAAATAAATGTTGCATCTTAAAGAGAAATATTGGGTCTGATTCTACTTAATTCTTCCAAAATAAGTGAGCCAAGGATGTAAGAACAAATGTTCTGGCTTCATCAGATAGAATAATATTCATTTCCAACTCTATCACTTAAACACTGTGGAGGTTAGTGTAAGCTAGTTAGCCTTCTTGAGAATCAGTTTCTTCATTTGTACAATGGGACTGGTAACAGTACATACTTAATAGAACAGTAGCAAGAACTAAAGGGAATAATTCTTACTTACACAGGAAGTGTTCAGTAAATGTCAATAGTCATTGTATTCAACTTACACACAAAATAACTTAGTCACAGGACATACACCTTATTCTTACAAATTATTCTTTATTGATACCTCTGCATCTTAATACTATGTTGTTGTATTCCCAGCAACTCTATAAATAAAAAATAACAGTAACAAAGCAACTCTCTTTCAGGAATATAACTAAAGAAATGTGAAAGATAAGATTGCAAAAATTAATAAGGAATCAATGGTTAAAAGAGCAAATATAGGACATTCACTGATTATAAACATATTTTCTATTTTCATATAAAAATTTTATACATTCTTTCCACAAATAGTATCACTGTTAAATTCAAAATATCCTAATTCTTCCCTTTCTAATGTTTGAACCCATAAAATATATTCCTTATCCTAATTTTATTTTTTAGTTCTTTAAGCAGAAATATAAGACTAAAACATCAAAATTTATCTTCTGAAAATATTAAGGTGAACCAACCTACTTGGAGAACACTTATTTTCGTATATTCACTTATGTTTTTATATTTTTTTAAAGAAGAAAAATGAGGGCAAATACTTTAGACTTTAAAAAAGACTTTGTGAGCTTTGGAAAAACATGACCAGAGAACACCTCATCTTTGGGAATACAGCACAAGACAAAAACATCATCACTAACAGAAGCTGAATTACACAGCAGAGTTGAGCTACTAAGAGAAAATTGATTCTGCCACAATAAAAATGGAACAGAGCCAAGAGACTACAATCAGAATCATTTGGGTACTTAAGAGACCCCTTTAACAATGGGAGTGCATTCGAATCCTAGTGCCATCATTATAGGCTTATTTTCCTTGTCCAGTTGCCATGATATAGGCCTAAAAAGAAGCACTGACATTTTAAATTGCTCAGTCTCCATAGCTGAATTTCATTTTCTTTTCTTTTTCTTTTTTTTTCTTTCATAGGTAAAAACATTTTCCCTTATTACTAGAAGAATGATTCTGAGAGCAGCACTGTGAATGTCTAGAGAACAATAGTGAAGGCAGCACCAGAGGGTTAGGGTATTGACAAGGGGAGAGAAATTACCTGCGGGCATTTGCTCCAAGGTGCCCACTCGGACATGACACATTCATTGGGACACAGAAGAGAGCAGGGTTGGGTTGCTGAGGGCATTTCATCCTGGCTGCAGAGGCTTTTATCCACTGCTCCGCCTTCACTCTCTACAGTGTTCTTACATCTGTAAGGCAAGACCACAAGGTAATTTGATCATTTAAAACAGTAGAGAATAAATTTAAAATAGTTAAGATGTATCACACTTACTCTTCAAATATAAACATAAGGCCAGCAGAGAAATGAGGTAAAAAATTCCAGTCAGCCTTTATTGAGTGATAACTCTGTGCAGAACTTTTCACTCAGCAGAGCGGGAAATCACAGTAGGGGCTAGAGACACTGTTGTCCTCGAACAACTCTCAGTCTACAGAGACCTCCAATATATTTACTCAGGTGTACCTAGAGTGAATTTACTTTTTATTGTAGCAGATCTTGAAGGCTCTCCTTCTTTGAATGTATCTATGATTTTGTAATAGCCAGAGCCTTCATGGTTCCGGCGACTCTCTCAGAGCTTTCCTAGATATCCATTTCATATCACATCATATAACCCTCCCCAATCTTTGTCCAGCATATTTAAGATCATGACAAAGTAAAGTAAAAATTAATTGAATATGTTTTCTGTTAGGTATTTTCTGCAAATCAGTAAGGAGTTTTGGTATCATAAACGAAAGGGCAATGAGCAAGCATTTTCATGCAGCAGCTGGGCACATGGTGTAGACACATGCATTGTAGTTGTTTGGACTACCCGCTGTTGGGCTTTGAGATAAGTTCTGGTGGAGGCTAGATAAATGGTCATGTCATTGGTTCTGTCAAATAAAAACCAAAGTCTTATACCACTATATACCCCATCAACCCACCAGAATGGCTTAAACACAAACAAAAAATATCAAGGGTTGGCAAGAATGTGGAACAATTGTAATTCTTCTTACTCTGCTTGTTGGAGCACAAACTCTTTGACAAACTAGTTGGCAGTATGTACTAAAACTAAACAGATACCACCTGCATGTCCCGACAGCCCCACTTTTATATTCATCTGCAAAAGGAAGGTGGACAGACCTGCACTGCAAAAACTGACCAAAATGTTCATGGTTCCACTACAAGTAACTGACCAAACTAGATTACATGCTATAAAGTGGTGAGAATGCACGTAAACTCCTGTTACATAAAACAGCATGGGGAAAGCTTACAAATATAATATTGAACAAAAGAAACTAGACAGAAAAGAACATTTATAATTCCATCCATATAAAATTAAGAAGTAGATAATGCTCATGTGTGGCCTCAGAAGTCACGATAGTGATTACCCCTGGAGGAATGGTTATTGAGGGGCTTAGGTGGTCCTGGCAATATTTTGTTTCTTGGTCTCAGGGCTGTTACACAGGTGTGTTTACATTGTGAAAATTCACCGAGCTGCAGCCCTATCATGTGAGCATTTCTCAGCACTTATATAGTACATACCAATTAGAAGGTCATTTTAAAATTATTTTCTGAAAGAGGTTTAATAAAGACTTGCTATAGGTAAGCCTCTTTTGCTAGGTATTGGGATCCAAAGTTATTATTTGTTAATAATAGTTCATTTTGTTACTGTATCTGAGGGCTTACTATGTATCTAATCTTTGCCTGGATGCTGGGGTACAGAACTGAAAAAATGACAGGCAATATATTTATTGTTACAAATATTTTCTTCTAGTGACAATGAGCAGAGTAAAGGTGAAGACAACAGAGGTGATGAGATAAACAGTGCCAGTCGCCGGCCTGGATATTTCAGACACAGTACCACAGCCAAGGAGCAAGCGTTTTGAGTGGCGTGCAGCAGAACTTTTGCTACTTCACAAAATCACACTGTGTTGGAATGAATTATCCTGTACATTAAGAGTTTCTTTTTTACATATATTAAGAATTGTTTAAAAATTCAGGAAAATTGTAAAGCATATCACCTGGCACAAAATAAAATAAATTTCATTAGGTGATAAGTAAAGGGAAAGTACTGTATAAAGGAGGCTAGCAGAGAATGGCAGACAGGGAGAAGACATAAGTATGTAATGCCTTCTAATACAGGGAGGCATGACATAGAGTTATCTATGGACTTTAATTTCTCGTGTGGTAATAGCCAATAGCAGAAGGAGAAACCACGAGATGGCTTATTTGTCTTTCTCTAGACAAACTTAAGAGCTGGAAATTGCTTTTCGTCTTGACTGTGTACCCTCAGCTGATGTCCTTTTATTATTTCACTGAGAAAGAAGAGGTAAGGCTTCTGGTCAATGGTGTCCAGCTGAACTTACCCATTAGTCTTTGTTTACTTTCAATATGCCACAAACACAATATTAAAAGAATTTGTTACACACACACACACACACACACACACACACCAAGTGGAAGGAAATGGCATTACCCTGCAAGGACAGAGAACAAGGGAGAAAATAAAGGTGATAAAATGAAAATGGACGGGTTCCTGGTACCTCTCACACCAAGAACTCTGAACGGTAAGTCTGTAAGGCAAAACAGAGAAAGTAACTCCATTTACACCACAGAACACATGAATTATTTGGGATTTGTGGCACTAAGTACCTCTGGAAATCTGACTAAAAGTGAGGCTGAAAAACTGGAGAATTCATTGAAAGTATGTTGAAGTACCTAGGCTCTCAGAGCCCCTCCCCCAATCCACACAGCTAGGGGAAGGCCCCTCCCTGCTGCTGAATTGAAATTTTTTTTTTTAAAGATTTTATTTATTTATTTATTTTTAGAGAGGGAAGGGAGGGAGATAGAGAGAGAGAGAGAGAGAAACATCAATGTGCGGTTGCTGGGGGTTCTGGCCTGCAACCCAGGCATGTACCCTGGCTGGGAATCGAACCTGGGACACTTTGGTTCCCAGCCCACGCTCAATCCACTGAGCTATGCCAGCCAGGGCCTGAATTGAAATTTTATCAGATAGAAAGGATCATAAAAAGGGCCTTCATATTGAAAACAAGGATTTAAGTTAAAGCTAACATACTAAGAATATCACCACAAACACAGTTCTTAAATAATGCAAATTTATTACCTTATGATTCTGTAGTATAGAAATCCAACATGGTTCTCACTAGGTGAACTCAGTGCTTTGGCAGAGCTACACTCCTTTCTGGAGGCTCTAGAGGAGAATATATTTCCTTACCATTTTTTAGGTTAGTAAAAGGAATAATATCCTTTTACCTTGTTTAAAAAGACTACATGAGTAGTCTTTTGAGTACTGGCACCAGCCTATTGGGCCAGCTTGTTATTCATCTTGTTATAATGAGCCAAGAAAGTGCTTGCTCTGGGCACTTCCCTGGAATTCTCTTTCTATAGATCTTCACATTCATTTGGGTCTCTCCTCGAGTATTTTGCTAATCAGCCTCCCTTAAATAGTATTCCTCATTTCTCTGACCCGATTTTATGTTTTTCTTGGCATTTCATAACAAAGACTTTCCAATATATTTATATATATTTTTTTCTCTGCTACTATACTGTAAATCCTTTGAGGTCAGGAACTTTCTGTTCACTTTTTTTAATCCCCATTTCCTAGAACAATGCCTGATAATAGAAGACAAGTATTCAAAGATATTTTTTAAGTTAATAATGATAGTCATAGATGAACCATGAAGATGTCCTCCAGTTTGTAGGTTTTAATAAAGAGAACAGATAAACTGCTTCGTTCATTAGAACAGAATGCTAGTAAAGTCAATAGTGGTTTGGAATCCAAGATGCCTGGAGAATCTGCTTTACATTTAAATGTGATCATAGACATAAGTCACACAACACAGTGAGTATTTGTGAGTTGGCTAGGGATGTCTTAACAAAATGCCCCAGAGTGGGTAGCCTAAATAACAGGAATTTATTTTCTCACAGTTGTAGAAGTTAGAAGCCTGAGATCAAGGTGTTGGCAGAATCAATTGTTTTTTCCTGAGGCCTTTCTGCTTGGCTTGTGGATGTCCCTCTTCTCCCTGTGCCTACACAAGGTCTTTTCCTCTGGGTGTGTCTGTTGTATTCTAATTTCCTCTTGTTCTAAGAAACATGGCCACATAGTCAAAATCTCCTAGTGTATTAAGAGTGATGGCCACGAGTAAGGGAAAGGATGCCAGCCAGTTCCATGCAGTTGGCTTTCCCACTGAAGTCATTTGCAGGAAACAGTCAGAATTGTGGCTTCATTGCAGAGGACATCCCGCTACAACCACGGCAGTTCAGGGCACATGTGCTCCGCGGATATTTAAAGATGAGCAAAAGCCAGAGTATACTGTGTGAAAATCGGGGTGTACTTGTATAAACAAAACTTGTGTTTTTACAGAAATGTGTAAGTTCTACTACCCCATTTCCCAGATGTCTCCATTTGTTTGCACACACCTGATTTCCCTAGATTGCGTTCCTTCTCCACAGCGCAGGGACCTCAGCTCATTGTGGACTCTGCATGGAGACCAGTGTTCTATGGCCCAGGAATACTGATTGCACTCACTGTAACATGGGACTGCCTCATGCACCTGTGCAGAACAGGAATGGAAAAAATTATGTTAAACTATCCAAGTTACAAAAAAATTGCATTTTTGTAATGACTGCTGAACATAACCTGAGAACACCACTGTGGTCCAACTAACTAAATTACATCCCCAAAATGCAAGATATATTTGGCTTCTCTGAAATTACTGACTTGCCTAAAAGAAACATACAGGGGAAATCAACTAAAATATGATGGTATGCCTTCACAGAAGGGAACAAAGGACAGTCATTTCCTATCAACAAAAAAAGGAATTCCATGATTATTTCATTTCCTCAAAGAGCTCACACAGCATTATTAGATGATTCAGCTCTCAATTAGAGGGTATGTTGAATTCTCAGATGTACTTTAAGACATCATTTGTAACAAATACATGTAAGGAAAATTTACTCTAGAACATAAGAGTTTTTTAGAATGCATAAGAAAAGTGGTATTTTTGCAACAAAAAATTCTTTTTATGTCCCCAATGATCAATACTAACAGGCAATCATTTAGCCTCCTGGGCACTGTGGCTTTATATGAATTTAGCTATTTGTAGGATGTTTTCTGAGCACAGCTAAAACATACAGACATAGCACACTCAACAAATACTGTCTAACTGTTAGAGGCTATGCACAATTAGTGACTGAATATTTACAATTTTATGGTAAATACAATCAATGAGTGCCATAAATGAATTCTTAGGTTACATCCTATGTGTTTGTGATGATTTTTTTCCTGAAATTGTATTCCAATGGGTAGTCAATTGAATTTGTCTGCCTCACTGAGGTTGAATTTAAAATGCATTAGTCCTCAATATAGAGCACAGTATTCTCCCTCAGTAAGGGGGAAAAAAACCAAAACTGTTCCATTGCATTATGTAACTCTAGACAACAAAGATGGCTCTAGTTTAGTATGCTGATCAAGAGTGGTTCACCCTATTACCAAAATACTTAATTAATGCCTTTCTTCATAAATAAGAATTTAAGTCTGGTTCCTTTCCACCCCTTGCTTTTCTAATTCCATAAAATTGTAAATGATGACTAGGTAGTGCTATCCAAATAGAACCATTACTTCTAGGTTTACACTAAATGCAGGGGAAAGCACTATGTAATGGAATAACCAGAAAAAAAGATTGGGGCACTTTCAGCATGCTAGATGGAAATCAAATGAGAAAAGATTATTTGGGAGAATGCATCTTTGGAATTACAAATAATGTTGGAAACTCTTTTTAACTGTGGGGTTGTATTTGGCTTTCATGTAGAGTGCAAAGGATAAGGGAAACCACAAAGTGAAAAATATGTGAGTGCAAAATGAAAGGAGATGGAAAATGGAAGTGAAATGGGTGTAGAGAAAGTAGGGAATTAAGTAACAAAAGAATCACATTTCATGCTATAAATACTGACAGAAATGAAATGAAAGGGTCAGAAGCAGTGTCTATATTAGAATAACTTGTAAAGGAGAAATGTGCTCAAAAACGCTGATAGGATACTAGAGGTTAGAAAAAAAAATTGTAAAAAATGAAAAGACATGACCCCAACCAAACAGACAGCAGAAAACTGAGCTCATAACAGCTGAAGGTTTAGCTGACTCATCTGCACTATGGAGATGAAGCTTTCACTAAATTCATAGGTTTGTTCTATAAACTCTTCAAAGAAAGGCTGTAGGTTTGCATATAAGATACAAGAAAGTCTGTCAAACTACTTTGTATAAACAGAGGATGGAAGAAAAATTGATTAAAACATAATTTTTGCCACACCTCATGATGAATCAGTCTATAAGCAAAAGGATATCTTCCTTGAAATGGATTCATTTTTCTAAAGCTGTTAATACTAAGCAGAGCTTATGTTTCTGCCCTCCCTCCCATATAAAGCCCCAAGGTCAAACAGAAAATGAAAAACTGTTTAGTTGTATGTACTTCTTATATAAACACTTGAACACTTGGTGAATATTGACTTACTGTTTTGTTTTTACTTTTTATGTTCCAGAGATCTCCACCTGTGGCAGAATAGCTCACCTCAATGATAAGCTACTGAAAGAGAGGGAGCAGGTTTATGTAGGAAAACGCTGACCCACCTTGATAATGGTGTGAAAATAGCACCCCTTAAAGAAGATTCTCCAGTTCTATGGATTTACTTGATCCCTGCTCCCCAAGTGCATCTGCTAAATGTGTACTAACTTATAACATCAGGATGCACATGTACAGGGCTGGGACGGTGGTGGTGGTGGTCATGGACACACTTTGGGTTGCTGGGGGAGCAAACATCTTTGGTAAAGTCATTTCTTTTATTTCTCTATATGTCTCCTATTCTCTCAAACTAATTCAACCCTTTTTTCACCTTTGTCTTAATATCATATGTTCTTCCTTTCCCTTAAGTAATATTGAGAGAATATGCTCAGAGAAATACAATTTGCACTTTTAATACCTAAATATACTTCTGGTCAGCATATTTAACCAGAAGTCAGAACTGGACCATTAGTGCTTATTTATGAGACTACTTCAAACAAACAAACTTGTGAGCAGGTAGGGATGAAGTTTCAGTGATATCTGCATTTCAAAAGACATGGAGAGGGACTTCCGGCCAAGATGGAGGCATAGTTAGATACCTCCTCACACAACCAAAAGAAGGACAACAACAATTTAAAAAGAAAATACAACCAGAACTGACAGAAAATTGAACTATATGGAAGTCCGACAACCAAGGAGTTAAAGAAGACATATTCATCCAGACTGGTAGGAGGGGAGGAATTGGGCAGCAGGGGTGGAGAAGACTCATGGCAAGGTGGTGGCTGGCAGACCGGGTGGTCCCACATTCCAGCACAGATAAACCAGGCGAAACTGTGGAGCGGGATGGACTGCACAACCCAGGGTCTCAGCACGGGGAAATAAAGACTTAAAGCACTGATTGAAAATACCTGTGGGGGTTGAGGTGAAAGCGGGAGAAACTCTCAGTCTCACAGGAGAGTTCGATGGAGAGACCCACAGGGTCCTAGCATGTATACAGACCTGCCCACCCAGGAATTGACACCAGAAGAATCCAATTTGCTTGTGGGAAGCGACAGAAGTGACTGAAATCCAGCAGAGAGTGGAGCAAGTGCCATTGTTCCCTCTTGGACCTCTTCCCCACCTAGCAGTGTCACAACCCAGGGATTTGGGTTACCCCGCCCTTAAGACTCCACCCCTCACTACATAACAGGCATGTCAAGACAAAAAGAAAATGGTGCAAAGGAAAGAACAGATCAAAGCTCTAGAAAAAATACAACTAAGTGACAAAGAGGTAGCTAACCTATCAGATGCACAATTCAAAGCACTGGTGATCAGGATACTCACAGAGTTGGTTGAATTTGGTCGCATATTAGAAGAAAAAATGAAGGCTATACTAAGTGAAATAAAGGAAAATGTATAGGGAACCAATAGTGATGGGAAGGAAATTAGAACTCAAATCAATGGAATGGACCAGAAGGAAGAAAGAAACATACAATCAGAAAAGAATGAAGAAACAAGAATTCAAAAAATGAGGAGAGGTTTAGGATCCTCCAGGACATCTTTAAATATTCCAACATCTAAATTATAGGGCTACCAGAAGGAGAAGAGGAAGAGCAACAAGTGGAAAAGTTATTTGAACAAATAATAAAGGAGAACTTCCCTAATCTGGCAAAGGAAATAGACTTCCAGGAAGTCCAGGAAGCTCAGAGAGTCCCAAAGAAGTTGGACAAGGAGGAATACACCAAGACACAGCATAATTACATTACCCAAGATTAAAGATAAGAAGAGAATCTTAAAAGCATCAAGAGAAAAGAAGAGAATTACCTACAAAGGAGTGTCCATAAGACTATTAGCTGATTTCTCAAAAGCAACCTTGCAGGCAAGAAGAGGCTGGAAAAGAAGTATTCCAAGTCATGAAAGGCAAGGACCTCCATCCAAGATTGCTCTATCCAGCAAAGCTTTCATTTAGAATGGAAAGGCAGATAAAGTGCTTCCCAGATAAGGTCAAGTTAAAGGAGTTCATGATCACCAAGCCCTCATTATATGAAATGTTAAAGGGATCTATCTAAGAAAAAGAAGATAAAAAATATCTACAGTAAAATGACAGCAAAACCACAATTATTAACAACCACCTAAAACAAAAACAAAAACAAACTAAGTAAACAACTAGAACAGGAACAGAACCACAGAAATGGAGATCATATGGAGGGTTAGCAACAGGGGAGTGGGAGGAGAGAGAGTAAAAAGGTACAGAGAATAAGTAGCATAGACGGTAGGTAGAAAATAGATAGGTGGAGGGTAAGAATAGCATGGGAAATGTAGAAGCCAAAAAACTTATATGTATGGACACATGGACATGAACTAAAGTGGGGGAACGTGGGTGGGAGAGGGTGTGCAGGGTGGATGGGGCAACAGTAATAGTATAATCAATAAAATATATTAAAAAAGAAATGGTAAAAAAACAAAGACATGGAGAGGAGAATAGTGCTCAATAAGTATATGCTGAATTAAAACTAATTTTTGAACATGCCCAGGTTGCTAAATGGCTCTTAGTTAATTTGCCAGAGAAAACAGGCCCACTAAATGGAACACATAAGAAGTGTTGTACGAAGCTCAAAGGCCAATAAGAAGAAATAAAAATGAAAGCCTTTGCTTTCCATTATGGGGCTTTGGTGAAGAACTGCAATCACTCCGTCATCAAAGACACTGTTTGATGAGTTTGTTATGGGAAAGAAAGGCTGTCCCTTAACAGTTGTGAAAATTGTCTCCTAAGAGTCCTTTTCCTTCAGGCAAGGAATCTTACCTAGAGGATCAAGAACACCCAGAAGAGGAAAAAGGCAGCAGGTATTCAAGAATAAAAATTAACTACCAAGAGTGTGTGCCCAATCTCTTCTCCTTTTAGTTCTGCCTATTTCATACTGCTATTTAGTTGGTGCTCATTATAGTTTTACATTAAAAGTGTGTTAAAACTTGGACTTTATCAGGGTATCATATGGAAATGATCTAAAGGAGAGAAATGAGCCATGGGAAAGTTAAATGAAAATCATTTTTAATGGCACAAATTAGGAAGAAAATAACAGAACTTAATAGTACCATCCAAGCTAAAAAATGTCAGCTGAAAAGTCTAAATCTTCTGAGACAGGTAACATTACATTCTCCTAGTAATGAGTACTATTTATTACTTCTTCATTGGGGAGTCATGTTTTTATAATTTTTCTAGTTCTGGAGTCATATCATAAACAAATTCACTGAGTCAACTTTTTAATATTTATTAAGTAAGCCACCGCTTGCGGTAATTGATTACTTGAATTAAGTACTGTTTTCTGATACCACTCTCCAATTACAGACTGAATCTCCTGAAAAAAAAAGTTGGAATCTAATGGGCATCAGTGGGTGTCATTATTACATACCAGAATTTTAGAATTCAAGCATTCAAGTAAAGCAAACAATTCAAAAACAACCACAATAAAAACAAAGTCAAATAGTCCTGATCAATACGGTTCAGTTGATTGAGTGTTGTCCCTCAAAGTTAAAGGTTGCAGGTTGGATTCCCAGTCAGGTCACATATCTGGGATAGAGGTTCAGAACAAATGCAAGAGGCAGTCGATTGATGTCTTCCCTTCTCTTTCTCTCTCCCTTCCTCTCTCTCTAAAAATAAATCAATATAATCTTTAAAAATTTTAATAAAGGAAAATTCATGGTCTCAAATTTTCTATAGCAATAACCCTTTGCTCCAATGAGGCTGTCCATGAAGACCAAGGTAGAAAGCTTCAGGATTGAGACCTACATGCTGGCCACTGTGGCTATTTTGTCCAACTTGAAACTGGTTCAAAGGCCCATCTGGGACCATAGCCAGAGGCTGTTCCATTGTAATGTGAAAGAAACTGGTCTCTGGGAGTGGTGAGATCAATGAAACATTAAGGATTCCCCACTCCTTCAAATGTTACCAGTTCTTAACATAAGATCTACAAACTTGCTTCTGATCAGGTCTGGGGTCCTCATTCCTTATCCATGCTTTCTCTTTTCTCACTAAGTCTTATGCCTTCCCTCCTGAAAGATCTTCTAGGCTACAGTTTCTCTCAACTTACTGAATTTACCTCTTTTCTTATTCAACCAGCAACTAAGTTTCATTCTCCTCCACTAGGACCTGTCTGATTGACTGGAAAGTATCACTTTTACACAATTACACATTAAACTTTTGCTTCCATTTTTATTAATTATACATTTAAATCTGTTTTTTTACAGTGTAACATATGCAATTGAACCCATGTGCTCTGCAATGTGCCCATCAACAGTCCCTAATCACCTCAATAATGTTGTGTGAAAGGTTACAGCTTAGACAACAAATTCTATGTCTTAGGTCTCAATTATCACAATCATTTCAGTTACACAAAATCAGTATGATCTCTATTTATAGGTAGAACTAACTAATGTTTGAAGAAGCTAAGTTAGTCATTCATGGTTAGTACTCAAAATGAGATTGAGAATTCTAATCCTGTGATACTAACTGTGCACACGCTGCCTGATTAGCTTTTTCAGGCACATCACCATGCTCTGAGAGTCAACAGCTGTTCAGCAATAATGTTAATATTTATAAGTTCCTGGGAAAGTAAAACCAAGAACAGAATTTTTAAAGATATCTATTTAGTGGATGATGCCTATAACTTTGTATAGCAGAAATATTGCATAAGCATTGCATTCTTTGTCTTTGGGTATAGAGTCTCCTTTCACAATTTCAAAAACCTTAACAGTGTATTTGGAAACTAAATTCCATGTTTTTTTTTTAGATTTTTTGTTTATTTATTTTTAGAGAGGGAAGGGAGGGAGATAGAGAGAGAGGGAAACATCAATGTGCGGTTGCTGGGGGTTATGGCCTGCAACCCAGGCACGTACCCTGGCTGGAAATTGAACCTGGGACACTTTAGTTCCCAGCCCATGCTCAAAAATTCCATGTTTAAAGAAAGAACAGGACTATGCATTTTAGATGGCTGCAATCCTTTGTGTGAAGGTGGTGGGTTAAAAAATATCCACATGTGTTTTTACATTGGTGTCCATGGGAAAACTATTATGCCCATCATTGTGTGCTATGGGTTGGCTCAAGAGTACAACATTTGAGGTGGTGGTTTTTCTGGAGATGTTGGAGTCTAGTGATTCATACTCAAGGGTGTGGATAACTCAGTTTTAGCCCAGATGCTCAAGCTGGAAGCCTTCTGGCTGCCCTCCATTTCCTGGGCATTTTTGCCCACTAGCTTCTTTAGCACAGCAACTGAAAAGGGTTGCTCAGAATGCTCAGAGCTGATCATCATGGCTGCTTTGTGAAATTCACCATTGGTTTTATTGATTTATTTTTAAACTGTTACCAATATTTTAATATATTTTATTCATTAATAAATATTTTTACATGATTGATCTTATTCTCCAGATAAAAAACCACTTAGGCCTATTATATCTGCCACTTGCCAGTGCCCCAAAATAGCACAGAGAAAACCTCCATCAGAACAGAAGCAGGTCCATCTCAACTTCCAGGGTGTGGTTATCTGTCAGGATTCTAACCTCATCACCCTACATATCTAGACTTTGCGTGTTGTCCTTTGCCACCATGTCTTTTGATTCTATTCTTCTAAGGCAGCCTGCTTGCATGCTCTCATATATACTGCCAACTCCAAACAATCTCAAAGTGCCATCCCCATCTCATAAACTCCACCCTTCCATTTATCACCAAATCAAATATGTATTATGTGTTTTCTTCTCAATTTTGACATTAAAAATTAAAAGTAAACCTAATAATAATGAGTCAGTTTTATCTGTAAAATTTATCCACAAGTAAAATCTTAAATATTATTATTATTGAAATAATAAGGGTGGTAGGGATGCCCCATCTCCTAAAAACTGCAGTTTCCAAGCTACATGTGCACACCCGAGAACCAGAGCATCAGTGAAGCAACCTTTGAATGCAGTCCCATGCCAAGCCTTGTCTGTGGTCTTAATGAGTAATATAATCTCAGACATGTTGGTATCACCACTTGTAAACTGAAGTTAGGCAATGTTGTGACTAATGAAGTTTTAATGTCATTTAAAAGCACTGCTGAATTTGAAAGCACTCATTAGAACGTTTGTTAACATAGGCTAAGGACATAAAGCCATCATACCAAAATCTCAGGGAACCACTGCTTTTACATGTGAAGAAAAGAAGAAACGGACTGTTTTTTAGCCCACTTCTGTTATGTTTTGGACAAAACAGTAATGTTTTGTTTATGTTTTAATAAAAATTATATTGTACAGAGTAGCTATTTTTCTAATACTGAATACTGAATAATATTTTTTTGCTGAGAAGTTCTAAGCTCCATATCCATTACCTTTCATTTTCTAATGATCTACACTACTAACCCCCCTCCCTCTGACCTAAATGTCACTGATGATCTTTTAAGTACAGAGTCTTCAAAATCAAGACCAACATCCATGCACAGGTAAGTCATCTCTGTCACCCACATGGTCCTATTTCCGCCCCCCCCCCATGGTAGGAGAGGGGGTGGGTACAGAAACTCAATAAGACCACAAGCAATGCATGTACTTCCTCTCCCTCCCCCATGTTTCCTGCCTTCTTGAAGGATGTCACATATAGCCCACACACTATAGAAGGTATTTACTAGAGGGAAGCCCCAAAGCCCTCCTCTAAAAGGGCATGGTTAAAGCTCTGTTATCTGTGCTGAGACATTTTAGATTATTTATAAATGCAAATAAGTAAAAATGCCCTAGCTAAAGCATAGTATTATATTACTCCCTATAGCAGATTTATATTTCTTATTGTGTGCTATTTAAGCAATTAAGAAACTAAACCATGGTCTTAAAGTTCACTACACAGTAAGGGACTCTCAGAAAAAAAATCAATATTGTGCAGATCCTTTAAGTGCATGGCAAAAGAGTAATCAGACTCTCTCTCTGTTCCTGGTATGAATCACAGAACTGAGTGAACATACTGGCATAGGCAACTTGGGGCAAGTTGAACAGCACAGCCCACTCTGCTCCACAGAACTGTGTAAGCAATCATAACAAAAGAGAATGAGAGGAGGAAAATCACTACAAAATCTGCACTGCCTTCTCCAATACCCTGGGAGATGCTGCCCACTACCTGGCTGTGTACTGGCAAGACATCAGATGGAGTTTGCTCACAGCATCTCACAGCATGCCATGGACTGCTGTCATGGTGGCTCTTTGGATTTTCACATAACAGAATGCAGTTATCAGTCAAGCTGAAGTAAAAAAAAGGCAACACTATGCCAGCTATGCTTGATACTTCCAGAAAACTCTAGCAGAATGGAGCCCATAGTTCTTTAGAAAAGAGGTTATAGATAAGCCTTGAGGACATTATGCTAAGTGAAAACAGCTACTCGCAGAAGTACAAATACTGCAGGAGTCCATTTCCATGAGGTATCTCAAATAGTCAAACTTATTGAAACAAAGAATAGAATGGCGGTTGTCAGTAACAGGGGAGAAAAAAATAACAAGATGCTAAGCAATGAATACAAAGCTTCAGTTATGCAAAATGAATAACTTCTGAGGTCTACTAGACAACACTGTACCTATGGATAAGAATACTGTATATTATACACTAAAGCCTGTTAAGTGCCATGACTACAATTAATTTCTTTAAAAACTAAAAGAGGTCTGTGTCTCAGGGGGAACTGGACTGTACCCCAGTTGATGGAGTGGTGTTGGGGACTTTTGCCCTGACTGTCTGAAAGAAGATGTGTAGGAGCCTGGTGAAAATAATAGAGTGACAGACAGAGACTGGATATCAGAAAATGACCACCAGGAATCGGGTAAGAAAGAAAAACTTTCCCTGTTGCAATAAAAAGAGTGTGAAATGAAGACTACTCTGCTTCCTGGCAGGTAACAAACATTTTATAAGTTATAGGCATAAGGCGGTGGTAAAGCAGACTTGAATGGATCCTGATTCTCAGAAACAGATGTCTGAAAGGTCTATGGTAATGTTTGGGCTTTATTAAGAAATGAAGGAGAAGGGGTTTAAGCCTGAGACTTGCAACTCATTAGGTAAGTGTCAACAGAAGTGGAAGCTTTGGGGGAAACCCTTCCTTTCCTATTGGCCTTTGCTGGGAGAGGTCTTATATAGCTCTACCTCTTCCCAAACATCACTGCCACTTTTTGGAAACATTTAAGTTAGTATATTCTAGAATCTGGGCACACATTAAAACTTCCTCTCTTTACCAACAGAATTATGAAGAAAAAGACAAGATATCAGCCTCCCAAGTGCACTGATTCCAGGGAGGTTTGCTAATGAGCAGATCAGCAGAAGCCCTCAAGTTTGCCAAGAAAACTTCTTTGTAACGTATTTACCATCTTCTTTCATCTGATGTTGGCTTAATTGGGGAAAATTGGATGCTGAGTGTGACCTGAAAAGCAGTCAGGACTTTGGAAGGTTTACCCAGAGTTTAGTAATATTCTCAGTAGGCAAGCACAAAACTGGCTTCCAGGACCACATCTAACAGGAGAGCCCTGTAATTGGTAAGAAATTCCTTTTCTGCGTTTCTTATTATGCCAGGAGAGCTCTGGGTCCACCATGCCACAATCTCTCTCTCTTTTTTTTAAAGATTTGATTTGTTTATTGTTAGAGAAAGGGAAGGGAGGGACACAGAGAGGGAGAGAGACATCAATGTGAGAAAGAAAATTTGATTGGTTGTTTCTCATACGCACCTAGACCAGGTATAGAACTTGCAACCCAGGCATATGCCCTGACCAGGAATCAAACTAGTGACCTTTTGCTTTGCAGGTTGATGCCCAAGCAATTGAGCCATACCAGTCAGGTATGCCACAGTCTCTTAATCATTGCCACAGAGGAATGTTTCCTACTCTGAAGTGCATTAGAGCTTTCAGGTATCACTTATTCCACAGTATTATAGAGTTAAAGAGAACAGAACAGAAGGAGCCATCAAAAATTGCCATTATTCTGTCTAGTGAGACCAACACACACACACACACAAAGGAAAAACATAAGAACTGGAGCCTGCAAACTTCATTTATAATTTGGTTAATTTCTAATTGATCATATCATAGCAAGCAGGAAGACAGGAGAAGATCACTGTTATCTTTCCATCCAAGAAAAAAAAAGACATAACTATTAGTTCTTTATAATTTGGAGCAAAAGAGAAAAAATAAATTTACTACTATAAAATATCCCTAAAGAGACTATTTGTACAAAGATGTTATGTGTTATGCACATACAGTGGTCTTTTTCTTCTTCTGTAGCATATTTACTATCTTCTAAATGTTTGAGAAAGCAACTCTTAGGCCACAGTGTATTCTAAAGAGTTTATTTCCCTGTGTGAGAATACAAAGCTAGGCACAGTGCAAAATCGCTTTTCAAAATACAAACTCTAGTGAGAATTTTCCCATGACAACCCTGATGTACTGGGGCTAAGCTAAAATGAATCACAAAGCCACAAGAGATGTTTCATAACCAAGGATGGTGCAGCCTAACCTTTGCAGAAATGAGACAAGATTGATTGGATAAATGCCCTGAGTGGTAGGGATCAGTGGGTTGGGTGTCATCCTGTAAACCAAAGGGTCACAGTTCAACTACTCAGACAGATCCCCAGTTGGGATGTGAGGGAGACAACCAATTGATGTTACTCTTCTTCTCTTTGTCCCTCCATTCCCCTCTCTCTAAAAATAAGTAAATAAAAATCTTTTTTAAATGGCTGATTGAATAATGGAATCCCTGCCATTCACATACATGGTGGTAAATTGGGATCTTGGCACTGATTCCCACCATAATTTAATCAGTTGCAAACACTTATTAGGGGCTAATTGAAAGCTGTTGCATTATGCAATAAAGAGTATTTTGTTGGAACCACTGTTCCTCTGGGGCAGACAGTGAAGAGAGACAAGGGCTGATACAGGCCTTTTGGTTGCTTACAAAATGAAAACAGAAGATGATTATGGAAGGAAAATGATGGTTTAAGGCAGATCTATACCTGGCCTCCATTTTAGAAAACCATAGTTTGACCAAAGGAAAGACAGTTCTGATGGTAAGGTAGAAGTCATGTCTAACACAGACAAATATTACTATATACGACATAAATAATAAAATGATCCCTGGGAACTTGGCAACATGGGTTATTTAAAAAACTTGAAAATGAAGACATTAAAGTGTGTTACAGAATGATTGATTAACTCATTTACACAAAGTTGACATGTTTATACAAACTTGGCCTCGATAAAAAATTAAAACATAGATACATGTGTGCATGTGCAGCCAACTGCATTCCTGAAATATTTATTATTTAAGACTAAGAATTCCAGCAATCATATTTTCTGCAAACAGCCTTTCTCTGTGCCAAAACAAACAAACAAAAAACCCACAACAATAAAAACACAAATACTTTATACACCATGTCCCTGGTTTACACTCTGCACTCAATAGATGTATATAGGCTTAAATAATAAATGAATGACTGCAGGAATATTTTCTGCACATGCTTCCTGAAAAGCAGACCTAGTCCAAACCATAATCCTGGTATCACTGGAAGCTAAAAGTTTTGACTTCTCTGTAATTAATTTTACTGGGATTTTAGTATTAGGTATCAATAATTCAAATCCAATTGCTTGTAACTATACTCTGGCCCCAGTATGTGAAAGTGGATATACAAATAAATTCACAGAGTCTTCATGACATTTCTTAGATTTATGCAAATTCAAAATTCTCTCATTGCTGAATTCATTTTTGATTTATCTGAATATAGATGGCAGTAGTACCCCATTTCCCCATCACAATTAAGGACATCTTGAATTAATTAAGAAAAATACAAGCTTCTGAATGACTCCCTTTTTATTCTCTTGAAGACAGGTAGTATTCAGGGTGATCAGCACTCACCATATTGAGTAAAGGTAGACCCTGCTGGCCACAAAGGAGCCAGGCTCACCTGGACAATTGAATCTCTCAGAAGGTGGGAACCATACCTCTCATGTTGCACATCTCTTATGTTGTACACAACCTCTGGCATGCACTGGGTTCCTGCACATGAATGAATGCATGTTGAACTTAACTGAACTCTAGGAAGTACAGGGCTTATGGTTCTAGATCTGAGCTTATACCTTACTTAGTGAGGGTTGGGGGTCTGTTAAAAGGTTCCTCCTTAGCAGGATAAGCACTGCTTGGGTGGATGAAGTGGTATCTATAGAGCAATTTATGAGATGGCACCATCAGGTACTCTACTTGTATTGGATTTCTGCCCCCCATTATTGGATTCCTTGGTCAGACCCACTAAATTGATAAGGTGGTCCTCTATAGGAGTGGCTTCATTTAAATGATGGGTGAAGTGATCCTTTGCACTGTGTGAGAGAGATCACCTGTGCTGTAGTGGGCAGAGAAGTATGAAGGAAGCTGTGAGAAAGGAGTTGGTTCAGGTTGTGTCATTAGTTTCCTGGCAGCTCAGTTAAGGGACTCTTAGGGTCTTGCTTTCCTCTTTATAACCTGATATTAATACTTATTTTCAAAATAAGTATAGCATGGTATGTGGGCTTTAGAACTTTGAAAGAGTTTACTATAATAAGTATTATTTGTTTTGAGTAAGATTAGCACTAAAGCATGGAGTTTGAAGAGGTTTTGGAGCTGGAAGTAAAATATATATGATCATCTATTTCAATGGCATCATTTTCATCAAAATTATACCTGTAGTCCCATATAAATTAACATAATAAACTTTAAATACTTGCTAACATTGCACCCAAACCTGGGAGATGTGACAGATTGAAAGAGACAGACAAATGCCTTGAATGTTTTACATGCTTTCTCATCTTCCACAGCACCTATTGCATTATTGAGAAAAAGAGATGCACAATCAGCATCAGCTAAACCAGCAGAACAACCCAAGTCATTCCAAAAATTGCCCTATCATTTCTGATAAAGATACAAAGGAGTATTTACAAATTCTGTAGTCACATCAATTTTTGACATTTCCCTTGAGCATGAAATGATTCCTCCTAAAAAGAAAAAGTTTCTAATTTTATAGCTTAGGCATATGAAGTGCCCTATGCTGCAAGACTTAATTAAAAACCATTATTAATCTAGGAACCATTTGCTACATACAAGGTAGAGTGTAAGATATTGGTAAGGAATAAAAAGAAAAGAGTATGAATATCATAAAATTGTACAGTATTAAAGAGAACTGTAATCTGATAACAGAGATATTTTGACAGCTGGAGCTTTCAACAGCAGCAGGAATATTTCTTGCACTTGCTCATTTATACATGCATTAATTCATCAGACATCTACTAAGCTCTGCTATGTAAGACTCATAATCTCCCTAGATGCTAGATAAATAAATATGAAACAAATCCTTTCCTCTTGTGGAGGTGATGACAAACTATGAGCCATGGACCAAATTTGGCCTGCTGCCTATTTCTTTCGTGTTTAAAACTGGGATATAATTTACATATCATTAAGTTCATTCTTGAAAGTGTACAATTTAGTGTTTTTTAATATGGTTGCTAAGTTGTGCAACCATCACAACTATTTCTAATTTATGGTATATTCATCACCCCCCAAAAAATGTCCTTTATCAGTCATCAACCATTCTCTCTGTCCCCTGGCCCCCAGCAATCAAACACTAAAACACACTCTTCTTCTATAGATTTTCCTTTTCTAGACACTTAATATAAACTGAATCATACAATACCTGGCCTTTGTGTCTCATGTTACTTTATTTAGCATAATATTTTCAAAGCTTTCCCATGCTGTAGCATAAATAAGTACTTGATTATTATTTATGGTTGAGTAACATTCAATTGTTTAATATCATATTTGTTTATCCATTCTTCAAGCTGCTGGGCATTTAGGTTGTTTTCATCTTTTGGCTCTTATGAATAATGCTGGTATGAACATTTGTATATAAGTTTTCATATGAATATATAGAGAGAGAAAGAGAGAGAGAGACTATCGTATGTCCTAATATATGGCCTATCTTGGAAAATGTTCCATGAGTGATTGAGAAGAATGCATGTTCTGCTCCTCTTGAGTAGAGTGTTCTATACTTATTTAGCTACCTTTACCTTTAGTGGTACTCTTTATGTCTTCATCTATATTTGAATTATAGTCTCATGCCTTTCCATTTGAGTGTGAAAGACTTCCTTTAGTATTTTGTGTAGGGCCAGCAATGATTTGGTTTAATTGTTTTTAATTATATTTTATTCATTATGCAATTACAGTTGTCCCAGTTTTACCCCTTTGCCACCCTTCAACCAGCACCTCCATTCCCTCAGGCAATCCCCATACCATTGTTCATGTCCGTGGGTCACATGAGTAAGTTTTATAGCTGCTCCATTTCCTAGAATGTACTTTACACTCTCATGGCTATTCTTTGACTACCGATTTACACTTCTTAATCCCCTCACCCATTCACCCATTTCCCCATACTCCCCTCCCATCTGGCCATCATTAAATGCTCTTTGTATTCATGATCCTATTTCTGTTCTTCTTGTTTGCTTAGATTTTTAGATTCAATTGTTGATAAATATATACTTATTGCCATTTTATCATTCATAGTTTTGATCTTCTTTTTCTTTAATAAGACATTTTAACATTTCATATAACAATGGTTTGGTGATGATGAACTCCTTTAGTTCTTTCTTGTCTGGGAAGATCTTTATCTGCCCTTCAATTCTAAATGGTAGCTTTGCTGGATAGAGATTCTTGGCTGTAGGTGCATGCCTTACATGAGTTTGAATATTCTTGCTAATGTCTTCCAGCCTGCAAAGTTTCTTTTGAGAAATCAGCTTACAGTCTTATGGGAACTCCTCTGTAGGTAACCGCTTTTATCTTGCTGCTTTTATGGTTCTCTGTCTTTAACCTTTGACATTTTAATTATGATGTGTCTTGGAGCGGGCCTTTTTGCATCCATCTTGTTTGGAACTCTCTGTGCTTCCTGGACTTGCATGTCTATTTCCTTCACCAAATTAGTTTCTTGTCATTATTTTTTCAAATAGATTTCCAACTTCTTGATCTTTCTCTTTTCCCTCTGGAACCACTATGATGTGAATGTTGAAACACTTGAAGTCCCAGAGGCTCCTTACACTATCCTTGTTTTTCTGGATTCATTTTTTCTTCTTTTGTTCTGCATGGTTGTTTTTTGTTTCTTTATCTTCCAATTCATTGATTTGATTCTCATCTGCATCTACTCTACTGTTGTTTCCCTATAAAGTGTTCTTTATTTCAATTAGTATACCTTCATTTCTGACTGGATCTTTTTTGATGCTGTTTAGGTCCTCACTAAGTTCCTTGACCATCCTCATGACCAATGTTTTCAACTCTTTCTCTGATAGATTGCTCATCTCCATTTTGTTTAATTCTTTTTCTAGAGTTCTGTTTTGTTCTTTTCTTTGGGTCATGCCATGTTTCTTTGTCTCCTCATTTTGGTAGCCTCCCTGTGTTTCTTTCTTTTATCCAGTAGAGCTGCTTTGACTCCATGTCTTGGTAGTGTGGCCTAATATAGTAGGTGTCCTGTAGGGTACAGTGGCACAGTCTCCCCTACCACCCAAGTTGGGTAATTGAGGTGTGCCTTATGTATGGGCTGAACACACCCTCCTCTTGAGGTTGAGCTTTGATTGCTGTTGACAAGTCAATGGGAGGGATTTCCTCAGGCCAGTCAGCTGCCTGGAGGCTGTGACTACTAACCACCAACCTCCACCCTCCTTGGAGGATCAGATGTGCTCCAGTGTAGCCTGTAAATATCTGCTGTGTGCATAGGCTCTGGGGTTCCCTGGGTGGCACAGACCAAAGTCAGCCCCCACCTGTGTTCTGCCCGGGGCCACCCTGCATGAGCTACAAAGCAATCTGCAGATGACTGCTACTTGTGCTTGGCTTGGAAGTTCCCAGGCAAAGCCAAGCTTTGAATCTAGGCTGTCTGCTGGTATTGCCAGGCCTGGGGTCACTTAGAAAGAGGTATGAGACCTGGGGGCTTACTGAGGCCAGCTGTTGCTTGTTTGAGAAAGTTTAGGAAGTTGTGAAGTATGACCCAAGACCAGCTATTCATATGAACAAGTCACTATTAACAGCTTGGTTGGGTCCATAAGTTGGGTAGAGCAGAGCCTCAGGGGATCTCCTGTACAGTGCAAATAATGTCAGCCAAATTGATGGAGTCTCAGATATGGCAACTACCTGCCAGCATGGCTTTGTTGGGGGAGGGTTCAGAAAAGGAACAATGGCCACTTCCTGCCTTTCTGTCTGGGACAAAGCTGTCTACCAGCCCTCATCTTGATGTCAAACACTTCAGATCCAACTTGTATGCTCCTGGTGCCTTTCAAGCTGCTATTCCAGTGCTGGAGGTTGCAGGAGTGAGTCTGAGTAAGTCCGTGTGGGGTTCTTTAAAAGGAACTGCTTGAGAATCCAGAAGTTTCTTCCACCAACTCAAATCCCTGCTGGTTTTTGCAGCCAGAAGTTATGAGGGCTTATCTTCCTGACAGTGGTACACTGGGCGGGGGGGCCTGGTATGTGGCTGACTCCTTGCTCCTGAGATACCCCTCCCCCACACATGGGTGTGGACTAGCCCATTCATTTACTCTGCCCCTTCCTACCAGTCTGGATGGAAGGGGTTTCTTTAATTCCATAGTTGTTGGACTTCCATTCAACTCCATTTCTGATGGTTCTGAATGATGGTTGTTCTACAGTTTAGTTGTAATTTTGACATGGTTGTGTGAGGTGTTGAGGCATGTTTACCTACAACTCCATCTTGACTGGAAGTCCTCAGTTTAGTTTATTTGTGAGTTTCTTAATTTCTCCTTGCTTTTTGAAGAATGCTTTTCTCTGGATATAGAATTCTTAGTTCAGTCCTTTTTTTCAGCACTTTAGGTTTTTTTTTTAAAGATTGTATTTATTTTTAGAGAGTGGAAAGGAGGGAGAAAAGAGAGAAACATAAAACAGTTGCATCTCGCATGCCCCCAACAGGTGACCTGGCCTGCAATGCAGGCATATGTCCTAACTGGGAATTGAACCATCAACCTTTCAGTTTATGGGATGACACCTAACCCACTAAGCCACACCATCAGGGTCTCTTTTTCAGCACTTTGAATATGTCTCACCACAGCCTTCTGTCCTCAAAGGTAACTGATGAGCACTTGGCTGTTAATACTGATGTTGATCATTTGTAAATTATTATATAAATTCCTTCTGTTTTGCTGTTTTCAAGATTTTCTTTTTGTGTCTGACTTTGAGAGTTTTTATTATAGTGTGTCTAAGTATAGATCTTTTTGAATTTATGCTATATGGAAATTGTTGTGCTCTTGAATGTGTAATGTGTCTTTATTAACAGAATTTAGGAAGTTTTGATCCTTATTTTTTCAAAATTATTTCTGCCTCTTTTCATGTTTTCTCTTTTTCTGGGACTCCCAGATTTCTGAACCTCTGTTTATTTTTCTCCATTCTTTTCATTTTTTATCTTTCTGTTCCTCAGACTGGATAATCTGATTCTTTTTTCTTTTGCCTGCCCAAACCAACTGATTAGAACCTCTAGTGAAGTTTTTATACTTTTTTAACTCTAAAATACCTATTTGATTCATTATAATTTCTACCTTTTTATTGATATTCTCTATTTTGTTTGACATAATTCTTCTATTTTCCTTTAGTTCTTTGAACTTATTTAAAATGGCTTGCTCAAAATCTTTGCTTAGTAAATATAACATCTCAACTTCCTCAAAAAAATTCTATTGATTGCTTCCTATATATGAACCATATTTTCTTTTTTCTTTGCATATATTTTATTTTTTTTTGTAGAAAATTGAACACCTAAAATAATATAACATGGCAGCTCTGGAAATCAGCTTCTTTCCCTCCTTTAGTGTATGTAGTCATTTTTATTTGTTGTTATTGTTGTTGTTGTTTGTTTAGTGACTTTTTAAACCAATTCTGTGAAGCCTATGTTTTTTGCCTTGTCTAACAATGTCTTTAATGATCTGACAGAGATTCCCTTCAATGCTTAGGACCAATGCGTCTCCTAGTCTTTACGAGAGGTTGTATGTGTTTTCTGTGGCTCACATTCAGCATTCAGCCAGGCAATGTACAGCTCTGCCTTTGTCTTCACTTTCTCCTTGCACAGAGCCTTGGGTCTGAGGTGAGAGGGTCTTTTAAGCGCTCTCCTTAGTATGTGCACAGTGCTCTGTATGTGAATGTCCTCTCCATTCCCAAGAATATGTCTGAGTTTTTCAAAACCACTATGGACATTTTACCCGCTTGGCTTTTCCTTTTAAGCTGTTTGTCATCCTGTTGTTTGTTTCAACTGTTAGCTTATATCTCAAATAGCCACAAGTTAAAAACAATTATCTCTATTTGGGACTAATAATCAGTTCCTTCTGGGCCAATTCTGATTCTGGTCAAACAAGATAGACTTGTAAGTCGGGTCTTCTGGGGAACCATCAGATAGTCAAATAATGACAATTCTTTTTTAAAAATAGGACTTTGAAGAAGCTTCAACATTGTTCAGCACTCTGTAATAGCTACCAGAATGAATATTTTTCACTAGGACTTTGGTCAGTGTCTTTCAAGACTATTGCAGAGCTGGGATTGGGGTCATAGAAATAGGACAAGTTAAAATGCAGTAAATCTTGCTGTTCTAAGATTCAGCCATTTTGCTTAAATACATGCTCCCCAGATTGCTGTAGTCTTTGATTAACATACAGAGTTATTAGAAACTTGATTTGGACTTTTTTTTTTTACCAGTGTTTTTACTGCTTTTATGCAGAGAGGATTTGGGGATGTCCTTTTTCTACTATTTTTACTGACATTGCCCATTTTTTAAAATCAAGTTTTATTAAGTCTCAGACATACCCATTCATTATATGGATTGTCTGTGGCTGCTTTTGCACCACTAAGGCAAGAGCTGAGTGGCTGTAAGAGAATTTTATTGCCTGAAAATTTATATTTGCTTAGCCTTTCTCTTCATCTTATAGTCCATTCTACATGACATCGTAACCTATATTAAACTGTTAATTTTTTAGTTTTTGTGTTTTACAGTGTATGAGCAAGTTGTAGAGAAAAATCTTAAATGGGATATTTTTTGTTGTGAAATTAAATAAAAATAAAATATACTAAGAAATAAGATAAAGGGCTGATTATTCAGAAAGAAGTATGCCATGAACTAGGAGAAAAAACACCCTCCATCTTCAGCGTAATATAAGAATATGACTCTTTGTGTTAAAACTAAATCCACCAAGTTTCAGGTATCATGCCGTGTGGTATGTATCCTTCTCAGTAGAAAGTCATTGTTCTTACTGCAATAAAAGGGTTTCTTTAGTACTCTAAAAATTGATCTTGACAGTTATTATTATAATCTTGAGAGTTAAATATGGGAATATGAAATGAACATTTACTTTTAGCAGATATGTCCTCTCTATATAAGCTATTTAAATCTGCCCAGAGCATGAAATGAGAGACAACCCTGAGAAGATCATGTCACTATCTTATATATCATATGACCAGAAAAAGCCAACTTGAGCAGAGGTATGACACTACATAATTCTTTGGATTTGAAACTCTCCTACCTAACCCCCATTCAAAAGAAGTCTAGGTAGGTCAGGAGTTGTATATAATATGGTCCCTTCCTCACAATTCATGGGATCCAAACTACTTGGGCTTTATTTTTTCTTTCTTTTTAGTCCTTGTAAAACACTGCATATAATAAAGTCTGGATGGTCCTGCGACTGACAAACTCACTTTAGCGGCTTAGTTTCTGGACCCTAAGGCACAGTCAATATCATTTTAGCCTGCTATTCAGGGAGCCTCTGAAAAAACATTACTGATGCTTTTATTCATTATATGGCCAACAATATTTCAAACACAAATTGGGCTGGCCAGAAATAGCATGTGAATATATTAAAGCCATAAAACTAAAGAACTGAGATTTATATGAGACATTGATGTAATCTTGAAGAAAGATTAATGCCTTTGAAAAATAAGAAGAGAGATTGAGAAAACTGGATATCCTGAGTGCTATTTGATAAGAATTTGGTGACTCTAGAATAAGTATCTTAATAGGAAGCTGTGTATAGAATTCTCACTACTAAGTTTGGACCTACAAAGATCATGCACAATCCACTGATACACTCTGAAAGTAGAGAGCAGATTTAATATCAAAACATTTTCAGAGCCTGGGATATTCTGAAATCTCAGAGTATTGTTTTTTTTTCATGTCATAAAATAAGTCAGGCATGGTAAATTTAAACAGATATAAACAATTTTCTGGGTTTCTGAAATAGCAATTTTGCTAATGTTAAAGAATTCAGTCTATAGCAACATGTAAGAAACTGACTGTCCTCTGTGACTATTTTTTTTCTTCCACGTGTGAACAATGTTTTGATCAGGATTTACAAAGAGAAAAAAAGCCAATTTGTGAAGAAAAACATCAAAGCTTCTTTTCACTAAATGAAAACAGTAAAGATCAAAACAGATTGCAACACCAACCTGAGCCTTTGTAGAAGTCCATGTTGGCAGTGCATGACAAGCAGAAGGGAAAGAAAATTATATATCCATTAGTTGAGTTGCTATCATAATGCAAAATTGAAAAAAGTAGAAATCCTTTCACTTGGCTATTCAAAATTAATGGCTTACATTTCTGCTAGAATTGGAATGTTTCCCTCCCCATTCTCAAGGAAAAGACCCCCTCTAAGTGGATATCAAACACATGACTCTGGGAATAAAGAACAAATACGTGGATCTCAGAATGGGAATAAAGAACAAATACGTGGATCTCAGAAAGCGGAGCAGATTTTATCTGGCTGCCCTCTGGCTATGAGAGCAGATTCTTAAAACCAAGACTTAAGGAAATACAATAAATCTCTGAAGCTTAACTCAAATTCCCTAAAAAGTGTCACAGTCATAGCTTATCAATCTTGGTGCAAAAAAAGACACTAGATTTATTATTTTTGAGGAATACAGAACATAAAAACCAGGTGAACTCTTAGAATGTGGATTCCATGACACTTGTTCCTACTGCCCAATCTCACCTGCACCTATGTGTCTTCTTTACTCCTTAACTTTACCACGATTTTCATTGTGAACTTATTTGACTCATTATTTAATTACTATCATCTCTATAACTAGACTGTGCTTCCTGAAGGCAGGGTAGCCTAATTTGTTGTTGTTGTTGTTCAGCATTCTGTTCTCAATACTTATCTATTTTCTGGCATAGAATAAACACTCCAAAAATATTTGTAAAAAGATGAAAGAATGAATTCAGTTCCAAGGCAATATACATTACAAGTATTTAGGTACATCTGAAAAATTATACTCCAAATTCAAATGCCATTTCAATTTGAATTAAAGTTTTATTCTTTTATGTAACAGATCAGAAATTTTAACTTACAGAATAATAGTTTCAAAAAAACTAGGCTGGGTAGATCATTAAATATCCATATATCTGACATCTTGGGAGTTCTGATCATATTTAAATCATCCCATCATCACCACAATTAATAAATGGTGGTTGCTTGCAACCAGAAGTTACTGAGCCCACAGGGCTTTGCAAATGTGGCAGGTAGCCAGACTTACTATCATTATTTCAGAAATATAACTAAAATCAATACATTTTCCAGCTCAAATTATATAGATTAATCAAAAGAAGGTCTTTCACTTTAGTTGCAAATATAAAAACATTAAAAGAGCTTAGTGATAAGAAAGCTGGAGGTATTTTTAACATTAGAAACATGTCTGTTTCATGTCAGTGCTGGACATAATTAACTTAGAGTTAGGTGAACAATGAACAAAGTTCACAAATTTATTTTATTACACATTAATATTAAATCTACAAAAATGACGCATTCTCAGATTTCATATTACTACCAAACCTTGAATATTGCTGTCCATGGATTAGAATTTAGATCAATGAACAGAGAAATGAGGGTATACAGCTTGTTTCACCCTGTTCTTGTACAGACACTCTGTTTTCTGGCTTGTCTAGGGCTTAGAGTTTGTAGGATTCTAGGAATACAGCTCCATAGTTCAAGAGCTGCTAAAACTATTTAATTTCAGTTCCTTGCACTCCTCCAGGAAATATGTACAACTGTGTACAACAATAAATAATGAAAGCATTATTAATATTAAAGGCCAAGAATTCTTTCAATAAATATAATGGGTAATTTTTCATATAAATGGTTAAATACATTTCTATAGGGCAGTAAATAAAAGCAGTCAAAAGAATCTCTTTGCTATTCCTCAACTTACTGAAGAAGTTTTTCAAAGCCTTAGTAAACTTATTAGATATGGGAATATGACTATATTTTGACAAAGTTGTTTTTCTGAAATGATATACATTACTTTTGCTTCCTGTTTTGAAATTCTTGGTGTTATAACTAATCTCTGGTTAAAATATATAAATTTTAGATAACATTAATCTTCTATTTTTCTACCTCAAAATTCTTCCAGATATTTCAACCACTTTTACCTCTATATGCAGCTACCATCTTTCTTTTAGACTTTAGTCAAAGTGCACCTGGCTATGTCTACTTTAAAATGCTGCTATTGTGTCAACTTTAACGCACATAAACAAAAACTACTTTCCCGCTGATTTTCCCGCTGGACCAATTCCATTTTGACATGTCTAAATACCATTCTTTCTATTAAGCTCAGTTTAGGTCTTTCTCTTACCCTAAGTTTTTCTGATTTTGTGCTTCCACATTCCCTTGCATTCCAAGGCACTACCAACAGTACCACAGATTTGGGTTTTTAAGCCTCAGCTCCCCCCCCCCTAGATGGAGTAGGAGTCTGTTTTGGTCTACAGTATATAAGGTCTGTCTGGAAAAGTCCAGCCGTTGTTAACATAATGAGAATGTTTTGCACCATATGAATGTAACCTGGCAGCCAAGAAGAGTGGACTGGAGTGCATACACATGAACAATGATGACTTCACTGCACTAGTCAGTGGGAGCAGTAGACGCTGCTGAGTGGCATGTGTACTCTGTGGTTGTCACATTCAAAATCACTGAACTAGTAGAACAATGAATAGGCATTAAATTTTGCATTAAGCTTGGACATTCCTCTGCAGAAACTTTTCAGATGATTCAGGAGTGGGCATATTGTTGTGATGAAGCTACACAACAATGTGTCCACTCCTGCATCACATCTTCTGCAGAGTTATTGGTGAAACATCAAATCACTCAGGTGACTCAGCTGCCCTACAGCCAAAATTTGGTGCCCTGTAACTTCTGGCTTTTCCCAAAACTAAAATCACCTTTAAAAGGGAAGAGATTTCAGACTGTTGATGAAATGTAGGAAAATACGACAGGGCATCTGATGACAATTGGGAGAACTGTGGGAGGTCCCAAGGTCCTGCTTTGAAGAGGACTGAAGCATCAATGTCTTATGTACAATGTTTCTTGTATCTTGTATCCTCTTCAATAAATGTCTCTATTTTTCATGTTATGTGGCTGGATACTTTCTAGACAGACCTTGTATACATCAGAGAAGCTCAGACCAATTCACTTGACCATTCAAAACACTGCAGAGGCTCCTATCACACAGGGGACTATATCTGTGGTTCTCTTGTTCATGGCCCACTGAGTTCTAGGTGAACTTCCCTGCCTATTTCTCTAAAATTATGTCCAAATCTCTACTTGTAGTCATTCCACTGCAGCTACATGGCCCTTTATTCTGTTTCTCAGACACAGACATGATGCCCGCGTCTGGGTCAGTTCCCTTTAGCAATAATACTCTTCAGGCAACCATAGCTTCCCTTTTCACCTCATTCTTGACTGCACCCTGATGTCACCATCTCAAAGAAATCTTCTCTGATCAATCTATCCTCCTACCCTTGTTAATTTTCTTCACACTTCCCATCACAATTCACAACTATTCATGTATATGTTTATCTCTTTGCAATCTATTTCTCATTAGAATACCATATGAGCTTCATTGCAGCAGAGCTTTGAGTGTTTGATTTTTAGATGTACCCTAGCTTATGGCACATAGGAGTTACTAAAATATTGCCTATTACACAGATAATTACTTTCTACCTGTTAGGCACCTGGTAAAAGGTGTTAAGCATGGGCTGAGAGTGTTGATAACTACAGAATAAGAAAACTTGGTAAAAAGACACTTTGAAGCTATATTATATTACATAGAGTCAGTTGTGGTTATTACACTTGAAGACATAGGGATAGGTGCTAGAATTCCATTTTCATGCAATTTATTTATTCATAACCTGAAATATCAATCACAGCTATGTTAATTAAGGTAGCTTTCTTGGAGATATGAACATCTTTCCTTCTTTTCCCCATATGTGTTCTAGCACAGACCTCCTGTGCATTTCCACAAATAATGAATTTTCAGTCAGATTGTCAGGTAGTAATCAGAAAATTAGGAATGAGGAAGAAGAATGACATGGGATCCATTGTTCTTAACAGAAAAGCAGTCCAAAATAATTTTGACTGACTCTGGTCATGCAGCTGTTTCACAATGGATGACTAGATGCTACCTGGAGCAGAAGGTAAGGACCCTGGGAACAGATCCCCTACTCATGCGTATGTTTTGGTAGTCATGTCCCCCATGGGAGAGCATGCATGGTAAGCACCGTCATTATCCACACACCAATATGTAACTCCCGTTCTCTAACACCATACTAAACTTCATCCCATCACATGGATTATGTAGCCCTCAGAACAAGGCACCTATGTCTCTCCTGCTAACCTCAGCAAGGCACATTCTCTCCCTAGAGCATGTACAAATAAATCCTGCTTGCATACTACTTGACTTGCTGATCTGTAATTCTTCACTGCACAGGCAATAAATACAACAAGATATATTTTTGACAAGATGTATTAACACGAATGGAGAGAAATGGTGTGGACTTATACAGGGCGGGGCAAAGTAGGTTTACTAGTGTTTGTATGGAAAATAATACAATAGTGAATAAATAATAATTCAAGAATAAACTGTTTTCTGCACTCACAGCTGTAAACCTACGTTTGCCCCACCCTATATAAATAATGAATGCTGAGAAAAATATAAATCTGAAATATTAACTATAACTAAAAGTGAGCAGAATTATTATCATGTTTTATATATTAAATATTTTCCACAGTATTACTGTACTCAAAACTTTTAATATAATCAAATAGCATAAGGTTATATAAAATGTTAAAGAATATTTGAAATCCTCCTTAGAAAAAAATTTGGATAACAATAGGGATTTTTATAAATAAATGATTAAGGAAGATTCAATACACAAAAGCACATTTCAATTCTAGGAGGATAAATTAATTGAATGTTTATTTATTTATTTATTGTTCTTCAGTTACAGTTGCCCTACCTTTTTTTCCCATTGCTTCACTACTTTAACATGGGATCACATGAGATAGTATGCTATTATATTGTTTTATATGAAAATTATATGACATGCTCATAACCAATATGCTTTTCAGCTTATTTTCGAACCTAAGAGATGCTGACATATTTATTATTCACAGATCTATGGGTATGTTTCCACAATCTTAAACTTTGAGGGGAAAAGAAATCAGCTGATAGCCTACATTTTTAATATGGAGTACACAAAATGTTTCTATAAGTTATGTACTTATTTTGTATTTGGTACAAAAATAAATACATGGTGGTAAGAATGAATTAGGTATTATATATACTTTGTAATTAAAGAAAGATGTAAAAGTTGTTTGACACAAACGCAACTCAAACATGCTTCCTCTTTCCTTAGAGCACCTGTATTTTGCTGTCTCCTCAAAGACCAAATGAGAAAAAAAATGCCCAGGAATCTCATCAATGATGTTTTTCAAAGAGTTCAACTTCTAGTTGGTCGTAAAATGTTATTTTATACTCACAATGACACAACAGGGATTGCTATATACTATTTAGTAGCCACCAATGACTTCTCAAGATAGATGTACTGCTATTAGAACCCTGGTTCTCGTTAATCCTCTGAAATCTTCCAAAAATAGGTAAGAAGACAGAAAAATAAATGATTCTATTTTATGGTATGGAATCTAAAATAGAGGAATAAAGCTGAATCAAAGGCAAAAGGAGAAATGGAAGGATTAGGACAATAACCAGTGTTTCAAATTATAGAAAGTCAAAGTTGGAACAAAATAAACACCTTTCCTAATATTATTGTATGTGTATTTGTGTGTGAGTATGTACGTGCATGGTCACATTGGCACATGTGTGATGTGTACATAGGTACAATTATTTTATACTTTTCTTTAGACATTTCAATAAATGGGAACGACATTGGAGAGAGGGTCCTAAAATTAGAGTTGCCAAATCAAGTGTTTAGCTAAAGTTTTCCTTATGTTCTATCTAATAAGAGGATCAAACAGGCAGTCCAACAAACATCATCATTAGAGGCAAATTGCTGGTTAGGAGAGTCCCTTAATCTTGTGCAACTTGCTGAAATCTCTGTGGCCTAGAAAGCTCAGAGGCAGCCCAGGCTCTGAGCATCCATGCATGCTGTGACTGCATTAAGGAAAGTATAATCATCTATCTAGGGAATAATTACTTTCTTCTTTTGAAGACGGCTATTTACATAGCATTTATAACAATGTTTTATGTATCACTAGACTAAGTCCCCAAACAAAGCCTCTGTTTAAATAAAAAAATTTAAAACAAATGAGCCAGTATCATAAAGTAATAACTAAGAACAACAACTAATGCTCTGGCCATTTTGTTTAACTTCTTGTTATATGGTGAAATAATAAGAAATATTTTTTAAGTAGGGTGTTGAGATAAAGGATGAGTAATTAATTGAGTTAGTAGATTAAGGTAAATCTGAAAGTTATAAAATAACATGACATACAAGTTGTTTTTCATGTAAATAGAGAGAAGAGATAGATTTAACTAGTGTCAGAACAAAGGGTTTTACTCTGTATTCTTCTTGTTTCTTATGGAATAAGGTTCTGGACAGTCATGATGTGGAGAATCAGAACTTTCCTAACACAAAAGTCAGGAATAATGACTCTTCTTAAGAAATTAAATCAACAGTAAAATGACAACAAAGTTACAACTATCAACAACTGAATCTAAAACACAAAAACAAAAGCAAACTAGAACAGGAACAGAATCATAGATATGGAGATCATTTGGAGGGTTATTAGTAGGGAGGGGGTAAGGGAAAAATTGGGGAAAAGGTACAGGGATTAAGAAGCATAATTGGTAGGTACAAAATAGGCAGGGGGATGTTAAGCATAGAATAGGAAATGGAGAAGCCAGAGAACACAACCCATGAACATGAACTAAGAGGAGAAATTGCTAGAAGGAAGAGGGGTAACTGGGCAGAAGGGGGCAAAGGGGAAAAATTGGGACAACTGTAATATAATAATCAATAAAATTATGATAATTATTAAATTTAAAAAAGAAATTAAATTAACAATAGGGAGTCATTTACACTTAAAAGCAATTTGGTGAGTGAAGTAAAACAAGTATATTTTGTCTTTTCCGTCCAATATTTTTAAGCTCATTGTTAATAAAATAAGCTATTTCATTATATATACCTGTAGCATTATGTATTTAATTTTAATTTATTAGTTGTCATCAGAATTATTTATCCTAAGGACTGTGATTTTATCTTTATAGTCAATAAATAGCTACTTGATAGATTTTTTCATAGTTCTCAGTTATTCTAAAATTTCTAAATTACTCACTATTAAAAATCATCAGTGAGATCATAAAATCCTACAGATAGCATAGTCAGACTAAGAAAGACAAACAAAGATGCAAGGAGAAAGCTAACCACACTTTGTATATTGAAACAAACTCTGAGGGACACAAACAACATATTTTGTCTCTATTCCTTCACCAAACAGTTTAATTGTTTATAGCAACTCATTTAATTTCTAGCACTCTCTAATAACATTACCTCAGAGATGTTCATTTTCCCTCAAGGGTTGTGATCCCATCAAATTAAATCTAAACTATATGTGTTTTGTAGAAGTCTTGTAAGTTACAAAACACAGAAATAGAATAATCTAAAATAATTCTTCTTTAAGTCTAAAAGTTTTGCCTTTTCTATATCTAGTTTTAGTTTCTTCAGTGATTAGCAATATCAAAGATCTAGAATTTCATTTTTGTGAGCCAAGTCAGTAATGGCTTCATGTATTTAGAAAAATATCCTCTATTTACATTTAATATGCAGAGAAAGAAGCAAAATGTATTATGACTCAGATGTTTCACAATTAATGTTTCTCTCTCACATCAATGTTTCTCTCCCTCTCCTTCTTTCTCCCTTTCCCTGTCTCTCTCTCAAAAAAAAAAAAAAGGTAAGCTCCAGTCAGCATGGCTCAGTTGGTTGGGTGCCATCCTGTAAACTGAAAGGTTGCTGGTTCTGTTGTATTCCAGGTCAGGGCAAACACCTGGGCTGCAAGTCCAATCCCCATTTGGGGCATGTACCCGAGGCAGTCAATTCATGTTTGCCTCTCACATCGATATTTTTTCTGCCCTTATTTTCCTTCTCTTCCCCTCTCTCTAAAATGGAAAACATAAAAATAAAAATAAAAGATGGTTCTAATGATATCCCAAGATGCAAGTTCAAAATGACCCTAGAGTAACTTCATGGCTTGTTCAATCATTTGCCAAACAGTTATTGAACACCTGCTGTATTCTCAATATTATTCAAAGCAATTGAACAACTAACTTTGTAAATCAGAGGCTCTAACTCACTTCTTTTAAGATTCAACTGCAAAAATACAATGAAAATGAACTCTTCTTTCCAAATACACCTTGCTATGTCAAAAGAAACACACTCTCTGCTTATTTTATAGGCGTCTAATCATCTCTACTTGGCCATGAGTCCTGGAATCGGGCTCATTTCTCTGCCCACAGTAGTACTTGATATTCTGTGAGCAGAATTTCACAACTCACCCAAAGTCTCCAAGTTGCTCAAGCAAGATACTTTCTCTACTAAGAATTTAAAATGATGCTGAATTAAGCATAAGACACTAGGTAGTAGTATAAAACACATGAGCATTGAGGGGAAATAGTCACAAAGGCTCTTTGTCTTAGATTTACCTGTAGCTCTTGCAGTTAACTGCAGATATACAAAATTGCATGCAAATGCATCTGCAGCTGCAATTAGCTCACTGCCGGTGTAACTGGTCAGATGAACCCTCCCAAGGGAGGCCTTAGTTAATTATAACAATTATTAGGTAATTACAGGTATAATGATATGAATTTCCATGTAATGTTATTGCTTAAAAATCTCTAATACAGAAAATAAGATATGTACATAAATTTCATAAAATTTTCATCAAGTGAGACTGCTTCTGGATTTCAAGTGCTTAAGAACTGAATTTCACACAAACATTTCTTAGCCTAGGTGCTTGCCTCTGCACTAATGGTTGTTTCCTTGAAACATACCCACACCATACTATTTCAAACAAGTGATATGGCAAGGTCATCTGTGTCCGGATGTTTTCTTGAGTTCAGTATTAAGTATAAATGCCTTCATTAACTGTAGAAACATTTTACTTTGATGATACTGTTTGACTGATCTTCAGAACACAGCAGTGTAAATATTGTGCAGTCAAGAGCTGTTTTCAGAGGAAAGCAGGGTAAACACCTCATTCAGTCCAACCTTCCTGCTGGGGGATAGAATGTCTATATGCCCCTAGTAAAATAAGCTTGCTCATTGTGTTTTTGTTTTATTTTCTGGATATACAGACAATGAGTTTGCAATCTATAGACCCATCACTTAAAAAGAAGAAGTTCAGGCTACAAAAATGCTTTGTATTGAGAGAAAAATCTATCCCAAATATGGCATGTTTGGATATTTAAGAACTGATGAATCTGGATGATTATTTCAAAACCCAAGGAACCTTGGTGCCCGCATGCTTCAGTATCCTGATCCCAATAACTAAGCTCTTGGCACCGAGCCCTGTCTCATTGCCTCTCTTTGTTCTCTCATATGCATTAGTCTCTTTTGTGCTTTACAGAACCCTGCTTGTTCTTTCCAGGGGTCCTGGAGTCCTGCTTCTGCATCCTGGTCCTTAAGACCACACCTGTAAATATTGATCACCAGAACTCTCCTTTATGTGGCCTCTCCAGATCATCAGTTTTACCCTCAGCAGTGTAGCCCATCTTCCTGTCTTGGTAAATAAGAGGAAAAGACCTAGTGCTAAAACAGCATAATCATCTAAACAAGACCAATGACCAAGTTGACTTAAAGCTCTAGCTTGTCACCGTAAGGGTCATCTGGCAATTCCAGGAAGTATGAATCATACCGCAGTTTAGTCCCATTTCAGTTGTGCTCCAGGGACACCATTTGCAGGAACTATACTGTGAATTGGTGCACCTGTCCAGTGAGAAACACAGTGAGGCCTGGCAGGTCAGTTTAGCATGTCAAGCAACATTTCACAGATGGTTTAAGAGATCATACTGCAGCATCTTCATGGTCAAAGAAAGGACTGAAAATCTGTGAAATGCTCAAATTTAAAAAATTGTGTAATTAAACGTATTTGTAAAACAATGCATTATATATACAGATAAATGCATATATATTTGTGTATTACACATATCCCCTTTCATAATGAATATTTAAATATCAGAGTTTTGAAACTTCCAATAAGTAGGCTTAAATTTGTTAAAATTCATGATTTCAAACTTATTTTAACATGAAATCATTTGGGAAGAGAATATCTGAAAATAACCTGTACAACATCCTTGCAACCTGCTTGGGGGAACACTGCTCAAACATTGTATATGCATACATGGCTTGCTCACATTGGGCCTCTAGAACTTCTCTACCTAATGGTCAACAACTGACTATTGGGAAGGGTGGGAAGATCCACACAAGGTATAGCCAACCACAACAGCATTAGCAGGATACTGATGTTTCTCTATACATCTGCACAGCATTTAAACTCTAATTCTCCCAGGCGAACTACAGGGCATGTTGTGCAACTAACAGTAAGTGTTTTTCAATTGACTGTTGATATTTAGAGGAGGTAGTTAAAAAAAAGACCTTAAGGCTCCTTTCTACTTCATTTTTACCACACACTACTTAAATGACATGCTCTTTTCCTTTTAATGTTAACTGAATCATCATGCACTTGTCACTCGAATTTCAAATGCATGGCAGGCACTCCTCTGAGCACTGCCGTGTATGACAATGAGATGGCCGCACCAAAGCCTAGGTCTGTCCTCACCCCTTCTCTCCACCACAGCAAGAAAGTCAAAGTGGTATCTGAAGGGCAGTTTAATTCTTTTTCTGATGATTTAAAAATATATCCCTCTCCAAGAGCTTAAACCTTAATTTGAATTTCTGAAGTTTCCTATGGCATCTAAGAACAGGTACACTATGGAGATCTTTTTCTTGTTGTTAGGATTCTAAATTCCTTAAAATATCCGGATTTCTTAAATATTCTATATATATATTATATTTGCCTGTCAAATGCTTGTTTATTCTTCTTGAAGGCTCAACTCTTAATTTTACTTTCTGTACAAGCCTCCCGCCCACCTAAAGCACAATAAAATTATTCAGGCTTTATCTTTTGGACAACCACTATTCCCTCAGCACATGCAGGCCTTATGTTATTAAATAAATTTTAGATGAAAGAGCTAATTTCTCAATTGCATTGAAAATCCCCACTTGTATTATTCTTAATGCTTGTCACAGTGAATCATTCATTTCTTCATTTATTCAACAGACCTCTTTGGAGTACCTCATTAAATAATAATAACTGTGTCTGGATTGCTCAGAGTCCAGTGGAGGAAGTGAGGGAAAGAGGCAGGGGACAATCATGTAAAACAAGCAACTCATTAATTTGAAAGTGTTTTAGAAAATGACTAACTCTGCTTGTGAATCTGGGAGAATCTTAGATTTAACTTAACCTCTACCACTGGAGGTAAGTAGGAATTTACTAAAATGTGAATGGAAAAATTTTCAGGTAAAAATAATTGCTTGTATGAAATGTTTAATGACTAAAGATAATTATATGCTTATGGAATGCCCAGAACTTTTAGTATAGCTGCAACTTACAGGGCGGAGGGAGAGCGGAGGGGTGGAGAAGAGAGCCTGCAATGCGGCAGACCATCGGTTACTTTGTGTGCCATCCGCGCTAGCGTCGTGTGTACACAGCGGGCCTGGTCACACTTCAGCATGTACTGCAGAAACGCCTAAGTATACTGATGAAGGAGGTCTACAGTGCAGTCCAGGAATGTGTATTTGTAACATCTCTGGTGCCTCTGATGCTGCATGACCTCAAATGAAATTCTGAGAAACGCCATGTGTGTGCAGTGAAAAACCTACAGCGGTGGTTATTAAATAGGCGGCGCGGGGCTGGATTGAACTGGGGAGTTGAATTCTCCACTGCCAGAGGTTTAGCACTAACTCAGGCAAGGGGTGTCAGTGATTATAAACAGCTTCATTTAGTTACTTAGTTGCTACTATTGTTGCATAAAACAAGATTGTGACTGAATGATCTGTGAGTACACTTAGACACAAGGCACTGTAAGTAAAGATACTGTATTGTAACTAATGACACTGAAAACTATTTTGTTTGATTTGCAATATTCCAGCAGATATCACTCTTCTCTTGTTATACCACATATTATCCCAATTAAGTTCATAAAAATACTATGAAGTAGTCATTATGATTTCTAACAGAGGAGACAAGGGCTCAGAGAGTTGAAATGACATGCTTAGTGTCACACCATGCATACATGATGCAGTGTAGATTAAAATCTGATTCTTTATTCTACACCATACTGCCTATGTGAATAACTGCAAGGTAACTCCCAAAGTATGCAATGAAATACAGCAGACATCAACCTTGTGAACAACAAAGTTGAACATGAACATGATATTGAAGGTTAAAAATGCAGGTATCCAATTAGCTTGTGTCAGGATTGTTCTTAGTGCAAACGGAAAATACAAGCCCAAATTTTTTAAGCAAAATGAAAATTTATTGATTCTTATGGCTGAAAAGTCCTCTAGGTATCACTTGATTCTGGGAACTAAAAAAAATGACCCTAGAAACCAATTTCTCCCTCATTGTCTCTGTTATCTTCAAGTTCAGTTCTACTGGTCCTGGCAAAAGATTCCTCCAGAGCTCCAGCTTTATATCCTCCAATGTCCAAGTCTAATGTAACAGAGCACATTTCCTGCCCAGCAATCTCTGTTAAGATCATTTTCAGTTCTTACTGGGTCACGTGTCTATTCTTGTGTCAATCTCTGTAATCAGAGCAACTCAGTCCTGTGATTGTCTATGTGAAAGTCAAATGTTTATCTTGGTATCCAGTATGGAGTCAGCATCATCCAAACATCACAGACTAGTGGGGAAAAAGTAGTTCTTCAAATAAAATTGGATTAATATTACCAAAGAGGGGGTTTCAACTTGGAGACATCAACATTAGCAAATATACATGGAGTTTAGCTAAAGAAAACAGCAGGATCACTGAGCATAGCTTTACATTATTATGACAGACTAAGCATGGCACCAGGGGGGTTCTGAAAATATAGGGGAACATTTGTAGAGTATGTGATTGCTTAACCAATATGCTAGACACCTGAACTAATACAAGGTAGCACTGAATGAAAAATTATATTTAAAAAACCAATACCTTATGACAAAATAAATTCAGCTCATGGATTAATTAAATGAACATTTATTTTAACAAGGAGTGTGTTTTAGGTGGCTTCTACACACACCTGCACACACACACCACACATGCACTGGTTTCACAAGACTGCTTTTTGGATTGAATCTATTCAGATAGGATTATTCTGTAAACAACTGACTGGATTCTGTTATTTTGTTTTCAAAATAACCCACAGTTCAAATTCAAGCCTTTATAAACAAACTTGAAACATTTGTGTGCTCATATAGCCACAATAATTCTTTAGCCAAAGTACATTGGTTGGTTCTTTTAATTATTTAATCAATACTTCCTTCCAGCAGTTCCTACCTTTTTATTCCATTTCCAAAATCACTCATTTCTCTAAACAAAGTGAAAGGGTTTCCTGATCTATCTCTTTAATGGTTTCTTTCAGATAGGAGAAGCAGTAAAAAATTTCTGGCACTCTTCCCCTTTGGTGATATTTCATGTTCTTTTGAGTGCATGTGTTCATTTTCAGTCTTCCGATGTTTCAAACCAGAGTTCAAGCCTCTGAGACACCTGTCTGCTATGCTCCAGTTGTCCCTTATTTAAAACCTTTATCACAGTGTGTCACAATTATTAGGTATTAATACCATAATGATAAATGTAATTAGTTATACACAAAGAAATTAATGAAACTTAAAAAATCAGTTTCTTCTTCCATAAATAAAAACTCATTGATGTCATGGTTCTAGCAAGGTCTTGCAAATAATACTTATTGGTTGAGTAAAAGAACGTATTATAAGCAGTCATGTATGTGGTAACCGAATATCTCATATTTTCAAAATGGTGACTTTGCTCCACCCTCCTGGATGAAATGGTTAGGAAGGGAACACACCCAGTAGCCGGATGTTTTAGTCCTGCCAGGCAGAGGCGGGAAGGGGCATGGCTCTTCCTCCCAGTACTAAGTGTACTGACACTGTGGGAAGGAAGGAGAAGGGAGGCAGAGAAAAGGCCTCAAGGATGTCAGGGTGGGAGGGGCTGTCTATGGGCCAATGCTGGAGCTGCAGTGTCAGAGCTGGGAGAGAAAGACCCAGACACAAGAGATTCTTACAGGCAAAGGAGGAAGGGGCCGGCTGGTGCACCAACTGTAACAGAGGTTGGGTGAAGTTGGCATTTATGTGACTCCTAAATAGAGATGTATGACAGAATTAAGAGCTAGGAACAGAGGGAGTAATCTGGCTACACAGACATTTACTTATCCAGACCCTTCTCACTCATTAAACCCTTATAAATGTGTGAACTAACCAGCAACTTTTTGCTCACCAGCGTTTTTCCCCATTAGTTGATGTACTTTCTGACTATAATGTTTTCATTTGTAAGCATGGTACATTATGAAATGTTGGTATTGATGATATTTAAACAAAATAAATTCTACTATTATGTTTGCAAAGTGTGGCCCACATCAATCAATACAACAAATTACTAATGCAAAACACTACTTAAACTGCATAATGATGGCATATTTTAAAATTTATCCATGTGGCAGTTAGGAGTTTCAAGAGAGAAGAATTATACATGCCTGGGAAGTGGATAAATAAGTATAAGTAATTGCTTCTTGGAAAAAGGCTTGCTTGATGAAAAGTGTGCCCAAAAGATACACTAATAAGCTGCCCACCAAAGTGAGGAAACATTCATGCTACCAAGAACCTAGAAGTCCCCACCTCCTACTCTATTATCTGGGTAGTGGTTCTATTGTGTGATGTTAAGAGTTAGAATAAACTGGGATTTCTGGATCAGTGAGAGAAAGAGCTAGAAACTGTGCCTTTTTAAAAAGAGCTAGATCTCTGTCTTTTATTTTCTTTTTAGCAGTCCATGCTCAGACAGCATCCCTAGTAAGTATACTGCTCATATGAACATAACAGTCATGTGTGGTCCAGTAACTCTCAGTACTTTGAAACTTTGAACTGAATAGATATTAATTGCATACTGCCTGAGTGCCAGGCATATGGGGAAAGTAAATCAAACTCAAGTCAACTAACACACACAAAAAGACAAGCCAACAACAACCTCACAAAACATGAAGCAGCAACTCTTCTTATTTTCGGTACGGTTGCTGACATACATGAAAAAGAGAGTGAGTAGCAAATCACTGGAGTGCTGTCCACAATTCAAGTGAATACAAGTTTAAGGGCAGTGATGGTATTCAAAATATCTAACAACCTTTGTGACTGTGTGACATAATAAAAAATGTATGTTTGGTCTATGTCCTTAGTTCTTGAGATAAACAAGGACAGCCACCATCTCTTAGAATTGTAGGTGTTTCTGTTCTGGACTGTGTGGGAAGGTGATGAGGCACCCAGCACCCCAAAATAGTGTGAACCCAAAAGTAGTAGTGAACAGGAAAAAAAGAAAAATAAACAGAGAGCTCTAACAAGCATGAGCCCCACACTCTGCCAGCCCAGCAGGAATTTCCTGTGGCCCCACTGGCCCACGGCAGGGATGGGGAAGAGGCAGCTCCACATGCACTGGAAAATATCTCTTAGACCAACTGCAAAGCCACTTACTGAATATCCTATTAGTGTCTCAAGGCATTCTTTTAAAGAGGTTTTCATGCCAAATCTTTTGACACTTTGACAGGCTACAAAACTCCAAGCAGCAGGACTTTCGATTGTTGCTGTTGTTCATGTTTCAATGCAGTAAACACATATGTAGTTTTACTTAGTAGACTATAAATAGAGTTGGATGAAATCCAGAAATTGATTAGTCTATCTTAATGGGAAAAAATCCATAAAAACAACCTTGACATGAAATTAAATCCCCTCAATGTATTTTTTTAACTAAGAGGCATGTGTTGAGAACTTACGTGTTCAGAATATGCTAGAGCAGTCATTTTCAAGCTCACATTTAGAATCATATAATGTTCCTAAAAATGATGGTGCCTGATTCTCATCCTGTAGCTTAAGAGTATACTCCAAGGTCTACAAGTAGAGACTATAAGAACTAAGTCACAAACTGAGTAAAGCAGCATAATGGAAAAACCACGACCAGCTTAGAGCCATCATGATGAACTCGGTGGAGCTGGATATATAATTGACTGAACACATTGGGTTCTGTGAGCATGAAAAAGGAGTGGAAGGAAGAATGGCTATTGGACAGGCAATCCCTGGGTAGGCAGCTAACTGTGTCTGCCATCTACTCCCAGTATCAAATAATTCTTAGGAATTCTCAAGTGAAATGGGAAACTTACCAGAGCATAGTTTGAAAACGATAGTATTTATCCTATCAATTCTTCTGGTACCCTTCCTGTTCTATATGAGCACACAAAAGTAATTGACAACAGCTCAAGAAAATGTGGGATTGTATTCAATAATTGCTAAGCTTCTCTCTACTTCTTAAAGCCAATAACCCAAGACTCTAAGGGGAATTTCAAAGGTGAGAAGAAACAGAGCTTTCTGGCCTTGAAAATATGAAATCTTATGGGGACATACCATGGATACACAGAAAACATTTGAAAATGTTACCATCAAATGAAACTCTTGTGGCAAAAATTGAACTTTGCATTAACGATAAAGGAGGCTGTTAAAATAGCAACTGCTACCTATAACCAGAACACTGAATATATGCATAGTCCAATTCTACATATGTGAATCTGAACTGATATTTATACCATTTCATCGGCTTAAGGAAAACACATTATTCTTTGCAGCTGCTTTGGACTGAGGCATTTGCAATATGAAACACTAATCCTCCAGCACATTCATTCAAGATACACATCAGTTTACTAGCCACCATGTGGACCATACACTACCATGTGTGAGGAATGTGTAAAGATGAGCAAGATGTCATCAGACAGATCACCGACTAGTTTGAATGCAATCACCCAGCACAAATGGTAGTTAGTAACAGACAGAGTCTTAAATACTGAAATGGTCTCTCTGGAGTAAGTATATGTTGTGTTACAATATACAATTCTAACTGTTTTGTTCTGCTCTTTTGAGAGATTTCTAGTCAAAATTGGCTTCGTTCTCATTCAAATACTAGGTGTTTTTGCTACAAAACTTTGTCCCATCCATGAAGCTGGTTTATAACAATGTCAGTGAAATAATACAACAAGGTGGAAAGTCCAGAGCAAAAGGAGATGTACCATATTATGGTTTCTGACTGCTAAGGAGTTCCACCTTGTCCTTTCCTTATTCTTTTCTCTCCATTAATCTAAAAAAGAGGGGAGCAGTTGATGTTGCTTTCTTTCTTTCCCCAGCAATTCATTCAACAAACATCCGTTAATCACTTCCTATGTGGGAAGAAATATGCTAAACACAGAGGAAAAAGCAAGTGGGCAAGGCAGCTAAAACTCTGTGGAATTTCTGAGTTGTTATCATTCTGTTTTTTGAAATGAACAAATTGAGACACATTAATTTACTTAGTCACACTACAGAAGAAATAAGTACACAGTTAGAAATTAAGCTTAGGTCTTTTACCCTGAAGCGCTGTTTAGATGGGGCACCCATGGGGGTGGCTAGGTTATTGCACCAAGAGAGGTTTATCTGAGCTGGTCCAAACCTCAGAAAAAGGTAGCCCAGTCCATATGGTTCTCAGGCTGAATGCAGAAGAAAGGGAAGTTTGCCTCCCTTAGGAAGGCTGTTCCGGTTCATAAAGTACAGGGCCAAGCAGGACTTGGGGGATTGCACTTCATGACCCCCATGGGAAAAGACCTGAGAACCGAGCATCTTGTGCATGAACATAACCCAGAGCCCTGAGTGAGGTTACCTCACAGCTCAGGGCCCATGCCAGCAGAACCTGGCTTGCTGTGCAGATGTCCTATGGCTGACAGGACCTCTAATGCTCCACTGTGTGACCCAGTGACTGTATGCAAAGGAGCACTGCTGCTCTAAAGGGAGCTGGATTGTCATAGACGTCTCAAAAGCCAGGCCCATGCCAGCATCCCCTCTACTCTTCCTGATCTATCAGAAGCAGCCTTGCCAGATGGCATGTCCACCTCCTACGAGCATACTCTGATCACAGAAAACAAACAGGCTGACACAACAGCAACTCTACCCCTGGTGTCAGTACCACTCTGTCAGTAAGACAGGCATTAATGGGCAAGGGAAGAAGTCCAAAGAAAAGGAAAACAGGCTTGGGCTGAGTGTGACTGTGCCTTCTTCCAGACTCTTTTTCCTTAGACAAGCTTGTGTTGCATTTTGCATGGCCTATTATAATTATCTGTGGAAAAATTTCCCTGTCCAATAGAGTTCAAGCTTCTTAGGGACAATGATGGTATCACTGACTTCCATGGTCACAGTTTGTACGTGGCACAATGGCTGGCACAGAGTGACAGCTCAACAAATATCTGCTGTGCTGTTTTTATGGATGATGCTGTAATGAACACCTACTAAAATACCTATTAAATAAGGACTGTGAAGTTTACATAACAGGAGGCCCTGAGGTCCTGGCAACAACTTCTGTTCATGCAGGAATTCATATAAATTACACATCACTGCATGGCCAATGCCCAAATGGCTATTCACCTCTAGCCATGTTCTCCTCTGCCAGCTGAATTGCCAGGCAGCAGAGAAACCAAGCCCAGCCCCAGGTCAGAGAAATCACTAGAAATAAAAGGAGGGCTAAAATTTTACTTCTGTCTGACCACAGAGTTCACCCACAATAGTTCATGAGACTTTATTTTCAAACAATTTGAAAGTGATAAAAAAGTCCAAGTGCTCATAATTTCTAAGAACTAATTATAATCTATCTAGTAAACTATATTATCAAATGTAATTCTGTATAAATTTCATAGCATTATAAAAGCACTATAATTGTGATTTAATATGAAGCATTGCCACGCCCATTGGTTTCCTAGTGCATATACTATGCCACAAAGATTCTGAACATAAAAGTATCTTGTAGCAAAGAATAGCATATAAATGGACTGGCAAAATGAAATCAGCCAATACATGACATAAGCATTCTTACAAGTGCTCCTGCTATGACAGTGGGTACTAAGAAGACCACAGACATAAAATATATCTAGTATTTCTCTTATCATTTAATGCTTTTAATGGAAAGTTGAAAATTAGTTTTAGTTCTGGATTCAGCCACCCTTATATAAGTGAAGTAACTAGTCCTAATTGTACCTAGTTTACTCCTTTGTTTTTTTTTTTGAAACATTTTTTAAAGATTTTATTTATTTATTTATTTTTAGAGAGAGGGGAAGGGAGAAAGAAATAGAGAGAGAAACATCAATGTGTGGTTGCTTCTCACACACCCTCAAATGCAGACCTGGCCTGCAACCCAGGCATGTGCCCTGATGGGGAATCAAACTGGCAACCCTTTGGTTAGAAGGCCAATGCTCAATCCACTGAACCACATCAGCCAGGGCATCCTTTGTTAAATAAGGATATGTCACACATTAATGATGATTATTGTGTATGTATGGAGTTATTATCCAAGTCTCTAGCAGATTGTTAGCTTTCATCATAATTAAATTCTATTACTTTGGAAGTTATCACCACCCCCAGCCTTTAGAAGTTATCACCATCCTTTCATCCTGTGGTGGAACAGCACAGTGAAGCTGAATAAGACCTCATGAGATTTAACTAATTCAAACTCTCTCTTTTTTTCCTCCCTAGATGATATAGTCTAAGTAATGTATTATCGAAGTCAGCCAACCAATTAGAGAGAATAATGAAAAAGGGAGTGTATCCTAACTCCAAGTCTAGCACTTTTTCACCCAAATATTAAATAATATAAAATGTTTTTAGTTACTAAGGGCATTGGAACAGGGGCTCTTTATCCGTGAGCATCTCTCTTGCTAAGTTCTTGTGACAACGCGTCCCACGCCTCAGGGCGCCCTGTCAGAAAGGAAGTGATGACGGGTACTGCAAACTTCTGATATTCTTTTCCTGACATTAACTCATTCTCAGAGATACATGTTTCCTTTAAAGAGTCATACTGATGAAACAAAGTGTGTTTTTAAAAATATTTTAATTATTTATGAATAGTTTCTAAGAAGACATTTCTAAGTAGATTTGAAGAACATTATAAGGTCTGAATGTATAAAAATAGACCGCTACGTAATGACAGATGCTTTATTTTTTGCTTCCTTTTATTGTGTTATTAAGTTTCAGCCCCAAACTTGTCCTTCTATATTTACCTTCAAACTGCTAGGGTGAGAATTCTGCAAACTATAGTTCTCAAGCTTTCTTGCTAGCAAGCCCCTGGTTATATTCTGTCACTTAGAAGTACTTATGCCAAAATGGAAATCAGTAAAAAGATATTCTACTTCTGCAAACCCTCCCACAGGGGCAGCAACAGCAGCCTAGTGCACAGATTATGCCACTAAGATGCTGAAAATAAAGGAATCTTATTTTAGATAAGCAGCAGCCAAGTTCTACTAAAGAGGCATTTTAGAAGCATCAATTAGCAGTTCCATCAAATGCAGAGATAGCCTCACAGCCACTGACCGTGGTTTCAGTGGCACTGAGTGAGCTGTTCCAGCAGCCTCTGGGGCAAGACTGCTCTTACTGGCAATCAGTCCGGAGAGGGTAGCACCTTCCTGACAGCTGAGTAATGCCTTCCCCTTTGTCTTCTCCAGTTCTTCTAATACTTTTGTGAACTTTCCTACCAAAAATACCTCCTTTGACTTAAATACCTAATTGGTGTTGATTTTCCTACTGCACAATGATTGATAGATACATTTTACAGTGACTATTACATCCACATTACAGATAAGGATAATGATGCTTAGAAAAGTTAAATGGCATGCTCAGGACAATTTGGCTATCAAATAACTAGACTGGGACCTCTAGTTCTGTTGGGCTCAGGTAGCCTAATTGCTCAAAGTTAAAAACTATCTATGTAAGCAGGTTATGAATTTTTTAATGTATTTTATTTTATACTTGAAACAATGCAAGGTAAATTTATAAAACTGGGGAAAATAGAAGAAATAAACATTGACTTTTAACTCTCCAAACGAACTGAACAGCACTCAGATCATTCCCCATTGACTTTAGAGGATGAGACATATAATGTAATACACATCACACATATTGTCATTCATATATATATATATATATATATATATATATCTCAGCAGTTAAGAGAGGGTATATTTTGAGGCATTCATCAATTTTCAGTTGATGTCTGGTGGGAAAACACTATCAACAATGAAATGAGACAGACAGGCACAGAAAGGGTGATAAAAAGAAATAAATATACACACACAATACACACACATATATGAATATATATATATATATATATATATATATATATATATGGTGAGGCATAGAGATAGAAAGCAAATCAATAACCACTATGAGATAAAAAATTATATTTTACAAAGGCAAAGGGAATGATATAGTCACACTCTGTGTCTGACACAATTGGTGTCCCGTCAGCTTGCCTCTGGGTAACACCTGTGTCAGGCTTTGCTCAAATAGATGTCCCCCTTCCACTGCTGCCTCATCTGCAACCTCTGCTCCTTGTCTGGACCACCACTGAGTAAGTGTCAGGTTCCAGAGCAGCCCTCACCATGCTTCCTCTAGCTTTGCCTCAGGACATCATATTACAAGATTTTTGTTACATTTACTATGTGACTATATACTTTATAATTTATTAAAGGTTTGAAATCAATGTACATAATATATTTATACCTAGCATACAATTTTGGATCATAGTTTTTCTTCTATAAATTTTTAGAGTACATTATCTTTGCTTTTTTGTTCCATTGGTCAAACTTCCATATTTATGTGAAGCTGAATTCTACACTCTTTATTTCCTCCACCTCCAATTAAAACATCAATCCTATAGCAGTCATCAATTTTTCAACAATTCACTTTATTATGCCCTTTCAGAGAGATGAAGGAGCAAAACTACCTATCTCCCCAAAATTCTTGACCTCAAAAAAATCATACAGAATTGCAATGTAACTTATTGCTACTATAACTTAACTGGCTGAATGTACTAACTATAGGGAGTTAGAGAAATAAATGGTATTGTTTAAAAACTATGACAAATAAACCTCAGTGGCTTAAAGAAACTTGAATTCTTTTTTTTAACTTGAATAGTTTAATGTGGACAAGAATGAGGAAGACACTGGGAAATATCAGGGACTGTACACCATCCTGAGGTTTTCAATGGTGTTTCTTGGACATTTACAACTTTTTAAACTCATAAGTCAGCAAACATCAGAAGATGAGTAACAAACAGTTCTTGAAAACTTTTGATACTATCTTAGATTTGCCTCTATAATGATATAAAATAAGAGACTGTATGAAGTCTGTCTGGAAAAAGTCCAATCATTGTTAATGTAATGGGAACAGTTTGCATGACATCAGTGTAACCTGGCAGCCAAGGAGAGTGGAATGGAATGCACACATGTGAACAATGACGACTTCACTGTACTAGTCAGTGGGGGCGATAGTGTTGAGTGAGCATGACTACTGTGTGGCCGTCACATTCAAAATGACTGAATGAGTAGAGCAACAGGTCTGCATCAAATTTTGTGTTAAGCTTCAACATTCCTCTGTAGAAACTGTTTGGATGATTCAGAAGGCCACAGCTATGGGAAACTGGTGATTGGGAGCTTCATCACGACAGTGTGCCAGCTCATGTATCCTGTCTTGTGCAGAGATTTTTGACAAAACATCAAATTATCCAGGCACTTCAGCCCCTCTACAACTCAGATTTGGTGCTCTGTGACTTGCAGCTTTTCCCCAAACCAAAATCACCTTTGAAAGAGAAGAGATTTCAGACTGTTGGAGAGATTCAGGGAAATACGACAGGGCAGCTGATGATGACTGGGAGAACTGTTTGAGGTCCTGAGGTGCCTACTTTGAAGGGGACTGAGGCATCACTGTCTTATGTATAATGTTCCTTGTATCTTGTATTTTTTTTCAATAAATGTCTCTACTTTTCATATTACATGGCTGGATACCTTCTGGAAAGACCTTGTCTATAATGATGACTATTCCAAACTGCTTGAACTTGACTCCTGGCTCTGTAATTTAATAGATGGGTGATTTTAGGCAAGTCATTTATATTGCTTATTATTAGTTTACTCATCTAAAATGAGGAAAACAATACTCCTTATAGGAGTTCTGTGAAAACAATATGAATTACTACATGTAAAGGATTTACAATTATGCCTGCACTAAATTAATCTTTATATACATGATATCTTTTTATCATAGGGGTTTCCAGGTCTCTTAAAACACTCTAACATTTGTTTAAAGTAAAGAAACTTATATAATACATACCATTCCATGAATGATTTATGAAAACACTTAAAATAGAATGAAAGAATTTTACTTCTAATAATGCCTCCATGAGAGAGCTGGCTGATTACACTCTGCAGACAACAAGTTTAAAATTGGTCAAAATTATTTAAAATTATCATTTAATGACATTGAAAACTGACCAGAGGAGATAGTATGTTGAGAACTGTTTATCTGTGATATACTGCTAGTTCACCCATAATAATATCAATTCCGTGGTCATCTTGCTGGACACATTCACTTTCCTCCACTCAGGTGGCAACATCCCTAAGCTTTACAAACTGGCATTTGCAGACTCAGTTCAGAGCAGATGGCAAAGTAATTAGACATTTAAGTGAGGAATTGTGAAAGTGAGGGAGATGTAGAAACACTAAAATAATAAATTCTCTGTATATCACTGGCTTACTCTTGAACTACACAGGTAGGTAGGAACACCAGGGATTGAGATGAAAGTTGAAAGCCTTGAGGGACTGAAGATATGCCATTCCTTTGAGTCCATTTCTCAACTAACACACAGCTCAGGTGACAGAAGATGGACCCTTACTGGACTGGGGTGTATGAGTGTATCCTGTGCATATATCGCTGGCCGACCACGGAACTCTGCAAGGGCACCAGGCTATCAGATGCTGAACAGACACAGCATCTACTGCACACTGCAGGGAAGGAAGATTTTTCAGTTTAAGTCCAAGAATTCCATCGCCTGTTAAAATGGCCCAACAGCCATCAGAAAAAATAAAACTGATATAAAAAGTAACTGACATAACAAATAAAACTGACATATATTATCTACATTATTCAATTTCTCACAAAAATAAATTATTAGACATGCAAAGAAACAGGAAAGTTACCAAAGGACAGAGATTGAACAGTCTATAGAAATGGACACAGAATAAACCTAGCAGACAAACTATAAAGCATCTACTACAAGTACGCTCAAATGAAAGAACAATATATTAGAAGGAAAATATGTTGTCAGAATTTAAAGATATGCAAATAATGAACAAACAAATGAACCTGAGGATAGATCAATGCTTACACAAAGAACAGAGAGAAAAAATGTTTATGAGAATAAATGGAGCTTCTGAGATCTGTGATATGCCATCAAGCATTACAACACTTAATCTCAAGAGATGATTAGAGAGGGAAAGGGGAAGGAAAATATTTTAACAAATGATGAACAAAATTTCCTAAGTGAAAAATATTAGCTCTATGCCCAAGAAGCTGAAGAAACCCCAAGTTGCATAGACATAAATGAGACTTCATGTAGACATATGATAGTCTACAGCTGATAGCCAAAACTAAAGAGAAAATCTTGAAAGCAACAAGAGAAAAATGACAAATCATGTAAAAAGGAAAAGCTACATAATTAATGGCAGAATTCTCTTCAGAAACAGTGGAACCAAGAGACATTGGAATGCCATTTGAACCACTGACAGAGAAAATAATCAACAAAGAATCCTATATCCAGAAAAATAATTCTTCAAAATGAAGGTGAAATAAAAGCTTTTCCAAAATAAAATCAGAAAGAATTTGTTGCTAGAAAAACTGCACTATAAACCATGCTAAAAGAAATCCTTTAGGCTGAAGAAAAATGAAAAAATGGTAAGTTAGCTACACTGGAAGAATTGAAGAGCACCAGAAATCATAAATATGGGGTAAATATATAAAATACACATACACACACATTTTTTCTCTTAACCTCTTTAAGACTTAAAGTTGTACAAAGCAGAGTTTAAAATACTGTATTTGTGGGTTTATAATGCATAGAGATGTAATACACTTGGCAATAATATAAAAAGGATGGGAGAACAGAGCTACTTTTGTGCAATTTTTCTATATTTTGTCAGAAGTCAGTGTTAATTTATGTTATAATAAATTAAAGATGAATAAATTATAGTTCCTAGAGAAATCACTTTAGAAAGAGTAAAGGGATATAGGTAAAAAGTCAGTAGAGAGAGTGAAATGGCTACTAAAATATACAAAAGAAGACAGAAAGGAAAAAAGAGGAATAAAAATAAATGAGAGAATTAGTAATTGTATAGAAATACCATATCTAAATGCAAGCATACCAATTATTATATTAAATGTGATTTTACTAAATAGATGAAACAGTAAAGATTTTCAGACTGGATAAGAAACAAACTCCAACTATGTAATGCCTACTGCAAACAATTTAAAATCAAAGACATAAATAGGTTGAACAATAAAAGGATGGAAAAAGTTAAATATACCAATCAATAAATAAAAACAGGCTTGAATTGCTGAACTAATTTCAGACAAATAGGCATCAAGAGAAGAAATATTTAATTATAAAATACATCACAAGCTAAAACAATTATAAAAGTGGAAGCACCTAACCACAGGACTGACTACAGATGGACAGGAGGGAAATTTTGAGAATAATGGAAATGTTTACCACTGGATTTCGGGAGTAGCCAAAACTCCCACTGTATACTTTGGATGGCTGAATTTTATCGCACATAAATTAAGCTACATAAAATAAAATAAAAAAATAAACATGCAGAGAGAAAAAGATGACATTTTACTATACAGGGCTGTCACAGGGTACAGGGCCCTGGGCAAATATTTTTGGTGATGTTTCTCTCCATACAAGTAATTTGCGTCCTCTAAACACAGCATCAGCACTTTTTGGCAACCTTATCTCATGTGATCCTGAAAAAAAATATTGCTGTGGTGGCTGAGAATGATTCACTTGCTGAGTTGCCTTTCGGGAACCAGGACCTGGCCATAGTTTCCCTGAGGGAGTTAAACCACAGGCCTTCTTAGTTGACCCCACATGGAACAGAGTGCCAGAGATCACCCTGAGATGCCAAACAATACAGGCTCCCACATAGACCCAGGTCTCAGTCCAACTCAGGACCTCACTGAGAAGAGACTACTGATCCTGGATGGTTCTAGGCACAGAGTATTTTCTATCAAGGACAGTATTCCAACACCCAAAGTCCCTTGAGAAGGGCCAGGGGCCCCAATGGCCCAAGTCTTGGGACATTACTGAGACTACTCTTATGCCCATAAATTCAGTTGAACTAATTCACTTTACAAAATGATTTCTTTCAGACAACTGAAATCTAAATCCAGTTCAACTCATCAGTTTTCAAATAACACTTTAGGTCCTGCTTAGGGTATCTAATTATCATTTAACAAATACAGTGATTATTGTATGCCAGTCACTATTTTAATTGATTAGTAAATATTAACTTATTTCATTATTATAAAAACATCATGAAATAGATGCTGTCACTATTTTTTTAAGATGAGAAAACTGATGCACATAAAAGTAACCTGTTCATGTTTACACAGCCACTAGTGGTAACAGGACTTCATCCCAGGGGGCCTGCTTCAACAACACCTGCTCTTCATCATTATGTTACATTATTTAGCCTAGAGCTGCAGAAAATGTATTGATTGGAGTAATGTTTCTAGACCAAACCATCTTTCTAAAAAGTCTATTTCATCCAGCACAGAAAAAAAAAGGGAGGAAGGAAAAAGAGAGGGAAGAAGGAAAGAAAATAGACTTGAATATAGCAATGATAATTCAGGTTTGAAATTAATTTCCTATTTGAAGGGAGTTATAACTTTTCAAGGAGTTTTATTCCTATTTTTTACTTATTTCAGGCCCTTATTAAAGTCACAAGGGACAAAGAGGGGATTTACAACTTTGTGGAATTTAAGCCAATTTCCTAACATGGCCAACCAAGCTAGTAACAGAGAGTTTCCAACTCTGAGCCTCTCTGAGGTTATTCCAACAAATCTCACTCCAGAATTTTCAAATCACTGAACTCCAAAGTCAAAGGAATTTGTTGCCGAGAGGGAGAGACAGTGGACCTTCTGGTATGATTTATATTCTGTAAATCCCAAACCCATAATGTGTGATTGCGGTTTGACCTCCCTGGGGCTGGCAATTTGTGGACTTTGTGTGGGAGGTAGCTCTATTTTCAGGGGTTTGGAGAGAAGCCCGAAGGTAGGATTGTTACTTTGTGGCACAGGAGTGAAACCCATTTATAATTTCTTTCCCATTGCTAGCTGTCATTGTCAAATGATGGTTGACAAACAGTCCAGATTTTGGATGAATGAGAACACTTTATTCCTGGAGGGTTATCTATTTTTCTTTCAAGGATGTAATTATGAATTGTGCCACTTTTCCAAATATCTGCAAGCACCTGGAGCTGGCCAGCTGAGTTTGTATTGTTATACTAAAGTAAACATGACTTTCTTCTGAAAACATCAATTACATGATTGTTATTTCTTGCAAGCCTCTGGAGATGAGTGTGTCTGCTGAGTGAAAGGCTACCAATTCACCTTTCTTTAAATTTTCTGTGCAGGACTCCTTTCTGATTCATATATTTCTACTATTAGCTGCCTCCTGAGCCCAGCAACCAGGCAGTCTTGCAGTAGCTTTCAGGACATTCCCAGACAACAAGGGCTTAAAATTCATCACCACTGAATCAGGTTTTCATTAAGAGGTCACCACAAAGCTTGAAAGAACACTGTAAGACAGAGGATTCTGGAGAGAAAGCTGTCCACTCTGAAGCTTTTTGTGTGGTAAGTGCTAATGGGTGAGTCTGTTTGTGGGCTTTCTTGAACTTTACTCCTGAGTATTTATCTAAGGCTTTCCACATCCCTTTGCTCCCCGCAAAACAACGTGTTAGAGAAGTACAGAAGGTCGAAGCCAGAAGACTCAGTCTTCTTAGAGCAATAAAAGGGCAGGCTTTAATTAGCTGATACTAGTTTAGAATGAGGATTTAAATGTTTTCATTCAGCAATACTAAAAAAATATATGAGTAGGGAAGAAAATGCTTATCTTACTACAAAATTGTTTTCCCAAGGGCTTAATAATTCTTCAGAGCAAGTCCCTTCAGGTGTGAGTGATAATGCGTATGATAAAGAGGCATGTAAGGACTTTTTGTGCCCATAGGTCACTTCTGAAACAAAGTCCTGGCTGCATTAACCATGGTTCTGGTTTCTATAAATTTGAGGATTTATTCACATCTGCCTGACATGCATATGCCAGACATTCCTTGTTTTGGACAGCCTGATAACATGCTCGAGTCACTCAGCCGTGACCGCCTGCCCCTTCACCTAACCCAGCCTCTCCTCGGGAGGAATTCCCTTCTGGAGCTGTGAATTTCAAATACAAACCTATCAATCCAGAGTCCACATCCCAGCCACCTCCTTTATGGGGCTTTCATACTCCAGAGCACTATCCACTTGCCCTAATCACCCAGGGCCAGGAAACAGACAACGAGAGACAGACCCAATGCCCCAGAGCCCGCCGAAATGATTCCAACTAGCCAGTCCCAAGCCTGCTTACCCCACCTCACTTGCTCCTTCCTACCGATATCATAATAAAGGTTCTTGCCACAGTCCCCCTCTCCCTCCTGCCCACCTTAGTGCTTTCCAGGGTGGCTCTGGGTGCTGTGGTGTGCCCCTGCACTTGGCATTTGTGAGTAACAAGCTGTCTTTTCAATGGCAGTCATCTCTTGATCTTTTGGCCTCACTGTACCTCCAATTTCCCATTAATCTAAGATATTTTAAAACACTAGCTATTTATCATGCATGGTTACAATTCCTTGTATTCAATACCTTATCCCAGAAAACTGTTCATATATTATTGGTCCCTGGATGATCAAGTGACAGAGGGCAGCCCTCTTCAGACTGGACAACAACCTGTAAGTTGGTCTGGTACAAACATTTTATGGAACTGGACTTCCCTGACTGCAAGTGAATGGAGGAGTAATGAATCCCTAATGTAGGCTGAACAATAACTGAGCGCTCTCTTCCTCTGCAACATAACCTGTGGTCATCGGGCCAGGAGCGTAAGCAGATCCTGGGATCTGGTCAGAGCTTCAGACTCTCAGGTCCCTGTGAAGACTTACTGAATCAAAACCTGCATTTTAACAAAAATCTGTGATTTGTGTGCTTACTAAAGTCTGAAAAGGACCAGTTGTGGTGGTCATGAGAATGAATCTCTCAGCACCACACACACTGCTGAACTCTGAAATCCTTCCAGGTGTTTGCACTGAGGCCAACCTTCCCATGGGCTGATCCCAGCCTGGTAGTGACTGCATCGGGGATACTAAGCCAGCCCATTCTCAGGAAACGTGGGACTCCCCTGACTGGTAATTGTGGCTCAAAGACTCTCATGACCTTGCTAAAATTCCCTTAACACTGCTTTCTAAGATGTTTGCACCACCCACCCTTCCTTCTCTCCTTTGCTCAGGATCAGACCTGCATTATTCTCCAATGGCTCTCCCGGCACCATTACATTTTCCCCTCACAAGCACACAAAATAAAACCCGGTTGAGTTGCAGTTACATCTTGCCCCACCAGCAAAGCAGCAGTCTCATATGGTTCTTCCTAAAGTTATGATCCCAGACTGAACATCAGATGGATGTTGGACCCTGGATGACTATATGGAAAAGACAAAAATGGACAGTGTACCAGATCTGTACTGAGGATCTAATTTTTGTTTGACTCAATCATATTCATATTATAGCAATAGCCATCTTAGGTTAAGAGAGTAATAAATATCCTCATTTAAAGGACAGGTGTAGGGATCATTGCTATTATTTGAAGCAAACTCATGAGAAAAATGCTCAACCTACAATTACTAGAAGAGAAAAGAAGGAAATAACCTAACACCAAGTCTGGATTCTAATCTTTCAGCAGCGTAATAAGAGTTGAAGGAGAATGGGTAGGCCTTTCAGGGGTGTCTAACCTTTTGGGCCCTATGGGCCACACCGGAAGAAGAAGAGTTGTCTTGGGCTGCACATTAAATACACAAACATAAGGGAAACTGATGAGCAGAAAAAGAAAAAGGTTCTAAGTAAATTTATGATTCTCTGTTGGGCAGCATTCATAGCCACCTGGGCTGCATGTGGCCCACGGGACACCCTGACTGAGGTAATAATGACTATTATGTTCTAAAAAAATACCCAGAAAAAATATTTTTCCAGTTACGTTGTATTCCATGTATGAATATATATACTTTGCTTGAATTTCATCAGTGCTCTAAGAAAGTACTCATCAACTCATCATCCTGAAAAGAAACATTATAAACCATGACCCAAGGAGTTAGAGGTATTGCACAGGGCTGAGACTGACCACAAGTTGTCTTCAAAGTGAGAGGAATTTGAAGGTGAGGTATGTTCAGCACCATAAAGATGGCAATCTACCACACTGGGTGAATCATCCACATGGTCTCATTTTCTCTTTTCTGAACTCTGGAAATAGGTGGTATGTCCACTTAAGAGGGGAGGAAACCAGGGTTCACAGAGGTTATTTAACTAGAGTGAAAACTATCCATCAAGAAAGTAAGTCATTTGAGCCCTGGCCAGTGTGGTCCAGTTGGTTGGAGCATCATCCCTTACAACAAAATGTTGTGGGTTCTATCCTTAGTTCAGACACATACAATCCCCAGTCAGGATGCCTACAAGAGGCAACCAATCAATTTCTTTCTCTTTTTCTCTCTCTCTCCTCCCACTCTCTCTCCCCACCCCATCTCCTTCCCCCACCCCCAGTGGCCTTCCCCTCTCCATATAAATCAATGGAAAAAAAAAATGTCCTCAGGTGAGGATTAAAAAAATTGAAAAAGAAAGAAAGAAAGAAAGTAATCTAGAATTTGAAATCAGGTCCAGCCTATATGAAGCTCAGTTCTTTTTGTATTACTCTCTAGTTATATCACTTAATATTCTTACCATAAGAAAGACATAAAGTTATATAAGTATACTATCTTCACATGCAGTAATGTAGAATTTTCAAAATACATTCCCATGTCTCTGTCCGCTGACACATGTTCATCAATACTGAGTGTGATGACAAGTTTGAAATGAGGAATCGCTCTGATTTTCAGCCATACTACAGGGAGTGAAACAAGAGTCATGGCGACTGAAAAGGAGCATGAGGAAACCTTTTTGGGAGAAATGTTCTATATGTTGATCGGCGTGGTAGAAATGTACCATGTTTTGACTGGAATGACAGTTACACAAGTGTATGCATTTGTCACATTCCATGGAATGGTACACTTGGAAACACATACCATATACAAATTAAATCTTAATAAGGTTGATTTTATAAGTAAAAAAGTATTTCAGGGTTATAGCAATGGTATGTTCACAGATTATATCTTCTCTTTAGATACATAATATTCTGCAAATAGAAATAATAAAGTTTTTGCTTAAAAATATACTTTTTCCCCTGATGCTTCTTTGGAAACATTTCTTACTGTTTATAGCATATTATTATGCCATATATATATGACACATACACAAACATATGCACATTATGTATGTATATAATGAATAATGATTCTCATTCGATAAAATTACACAGAGAAGAGATGCTTCCCAATTATATTATATTCTGCCAACAGAGACATTTTGCATGATTTCCTACAGCACTCTTAAGACTACAAATTCATCAGTCATGACCCATGGAAGCAGAGGTATTGTATGGGCTGAGATTGACAAGGAGTCTTCAAGGTAAGGGCAATCTGAGTACAAGGTATGTCAGCACCGGGTTCATCAAAGTGAAGACTGTCCCAAGGAGTAAAAAGGCCAATTAATTTAAATGTATCTAGCTAACACTTATTGCAGTCATAATAAAAAATTTAGCTCCCCTGAATTAGCTGGTTTCACCACATTTCAATCTTAATCTGCAAGAAAATTAGTTGAAACAGAAGCATTTACTTAGTGCCAAGGGTCAAGTATAGTAAGAGCTACATTGTATTCATTTTGCCCTGGGGATTTCATTAACAGAATCAATGTCCTTCAGATTGTTGAACTTGTTTCTCTCCTTTCGTTTTTCTGTCTCAGTGGCTATCTCACTGTCTCCTTGTCTCTCTCTATACATGTATATATGCACACAAACACAGGTACACACATAGATACATGTATGTATGTATCTATTATTAAGGATTTATGTTGAACAGTTTGCCTTACTGACTTAGAACACTGCTACAGTGCAAAATCATATAATAAAAGAACATTAAAGTTGGAGGGATAAAAACTACAAGAATCCTGTTCCCATGCATAGAACCTGAGTTCATTATTATTGGTTTTATTATCTAATATATTTTCATTATACTAAAATATTTCATTACGCATCATTTATTGGTTTATGAATTTCTTGTAGTATTTGGGCTTAGGATAAGCACTAAGAGTCGACAAATCCACATTTTTAGTCTCTGCATTGATCATCAGTGCCCATTTAATTCTTTCCTGTTTAAATTACTCAATTCATTAGCCACCACAGCTGCCAAAGAAAGCATTTCCAGTTGCATTCAGAGGAAGCTCGACATTCTTCTTTGAGGGAATGCCCTGCTTAGATTTCTACCCTCACAATTAGCTACTAAATTTAACTTACCTCTGCTCTTATGAGCTTCAGAGATATTAATTTCCTTGCTAACCCACAATTAGAGGAGTAAATCATAGGCAATTTTCTCAAGAAAATCTTGAATTAAATGCAAATTACTTGAGTGATTCTTATAAGTACAGTCATATTGGTGATTTATCAAGTACCTTTTCCACTGAGTCTGGGGTGGGGAAGGTGTGACTCTAAGTACAGTTCTACTGTAAGGCAAGTTTCCCATCTTTGAAGCCATCTAAACAGGTATTACAAAACAGGTGGTGCACCAGGGAGTGCCCCCCATTGGCCAAGACCACGGCAGGGCAAGGCTCTTACACTGAATATGTGAAAAGCTAGCAAGATAATTGGATAGAGAAAAAGTCCCCCTGCCCTGCTGTGGTACCTACCGGATTGGGGGTAGAACCAGGGGAAGGCAGGCACATGTGCTATAAAAGTCAAAATGGTGCAGGGGGAGGTGCTGGCCCAAAGAAGCCTATCAGTATAGCCTAGGGAAAAGGGGATTGGTTGGGAGGTGGATCCACCTGAAGCACTTGAAATTTGGAAGATGACTGGTAATATTCAGAAAGCACCTGTCCAGTCTCACCCCCAAGTTAATGTAATACCAGGGGAACAAAGAAACATTTGCTCTCTTTCTCATGGCCTGTACAACTCACATGGTGCACTCACCTCTTCTCTCCATGTGGCAGCTAAGGCTATATGACCCATGCCTCCAGGAAGGTTCCTTTCTCTCTCTCTCTCTCTCTCTCTCTCACCCACCTGGTGGTGAACTCCCCATGTGTTCATATGGCCCAAGGCTGTGCAGGTTCCACATGCAGGTCCCAGGAGAGATCCTGAAATGAACAGCAGCCAGGAACAAGCTAAGCCACCTGGATGGGAACTAAGACTGCTTAGCAGCTGCCCTCAGGCTGCAAAGGACAGTACTTTAAAATGGAGCAGAAACTCTGGACACTGGCTTTTATCTTGGCCTTGCTGAGGACCTGGTTAAACTTTTTCCAAGGCAGAAAGAGATGGTATTTTTGACAGGAGTTCACCATTCTCTCATGCTGCACAGCACCTAAATAAAACCTATTTCCTTCGGCACCAGCATCTTCCTCGTAAGTGGCTTTTGTGGCGGAGGGTAGCCGAACCTCCATTTTTGTTCAGATACAGTATCAAGTAATATGAGTAAAGTGAAATGAAATGAGAAATGGATTTGTTTTCATAATATGTCATAGAATAAAACCCAATCAAAAACTTTTCACAATTACATATTTTCACCTCTTTAATAAATACCTTTACTAAATTTATTGTTTTCTTTTAAAAGGGGAGTATAGAATAACTTGACGTACTGAGGTGACTCTAATTTAGGAATAAATTCATTCAGGATTCCACACCTACTGGCCTTGCGCTCATTGAAAATAAGTACTTTGTGGAAGTACTCCCATATTCTATTAAGCATGGTCATTTCTCCCACCTCTTTGTGGAATCTCCTCTCTTCAATCCATGGGTACCCTTCAATGTTGATTAAAGAGACATGTGTCTTTGTATTGGTTGTATCCAATTTTAAAAGGATAGATGTAGTAAACCCTTAGTTCTGGGGTTGTAGGAAAGGGTGCTAGGCAAAGTAATATACTTCCCTGATAGAACTGACCTTTTGAAGTAAATTTCACAATTCACGGTGATTCTAAATGTTAAGTGTTACTGCCAAATAGATTATCCTGCCCCTGTGTGGGCTACTACAGTGTTTAATCGTACAAATCTAACAAAACTGGAAAATATTCCTGGTTTTTCCCTTTATAACATATAAAGCCACAAAACGTGAAAGGTACTAAGCTTCCAGTCACAATGCATACATTCAACAATCCTTTCTTGGACAACTATCATGTTCTAGGCTCTAGGCCAGTCTGTGACAAGGCATCAAGCAATGGACCTACTAGGTATATAACATGCACTTTTCATGCATGCTAAAATGTTCAGAAATGTCTAATATATTTTATCAACATGTGTATAAACAAAATAGTACATATTTTGTACATACAAGGGCTTTCCACATGTTAGGTTCTATATAAGAACACGTGCACATATTTTGTTTCATCCTCACAGAAACCCCCAGGAGTACATATCAGTATGCCCCTTCCACAGATTTCAAAAGTAGCCTCAGGGAGTATAAGTGACTCTCAGGGTCGCACTGGCAGTAAGGGAGAGAACTGCAAGGCAAACAGGTGTGCCTAACTAACCACTGACCTTCTGATCTTGTCTCATTTGCTGTGTTGGTACAGAAACTCTATGCCCTGGCTAAAGAAGTAACTGTGGGTCATATTAAACTGAGATGAGAACGTGGTCACGAGCCTGAACATGTATATCCACAATATCTAGATCTTTGCTGTTGAGTTGGAATGATGTATTAGAATTGTCCATACAATTGCTTTAATTTTTATTACCCATGACAGATATAAACATAGAGTCAAAGTTTACACTTGGCTTATCTTAGATTGTTACATTATCCCATCTTAGGCACTCAGATAGGTTTTGTTATTCAACATTCAATTCTTTACTCTGAGATTTCAAAATAGGGATTTAATTAGGTCAGTATAACACTAGTGACAAGTGATGGTTTTTCAAGGAAAGGGTGTTTTTAATTGGAAATGAGGGTTTTTCTGAACTCCATGTTTAAACAATGGAGTAGCTGTCTGTCTCTGTTAATTCTTTCTGTATATTCTCAAGGATTAGACACCACTACAATCCTTTATTATCCTATTTTTCTTCATAAGCTGCATTCCTTTGACTTAAAATATGGTATGGTCATCTTCCCTCCACCAGGGTTTATATTGTTTTAACATTCTCCTCATTGATTACAGATCATGCAGTATTGCCCAATCTCTGGCAATGTTTTCCTTCTCTAAGAAGTTCTGATAGTCTTTAAGTTGTTCAGGAGGGGTGAGGCGGAAGGCTATACCTACTCACTTTCTTGTCACTCAACACAGGTACCACATGGTATTTCTGGTCCATCCTCTCACTCTCCAGCTCATGTTCCCTCTTGCTGGTGTGCTTTGTTCACAAAGCCACATGAAAGAGCTTTGATATCTTCATGGCTCATGGAGCCCTGGGAGAGAACACTGATATCTGTTGTTCCAATACCTATCTGTTGATAGGTATTGGTGAGAATGTAAGCAATTCAATACTTGTTAGATGTGGATGACACTGAACCATATGAAAACACTTCAGTGCTGACAGGCTGGTTGTCTTCCTGTAAAATGCTGCAAGATCTTTAGTAGAAGATGAAATGTGTCTTCTAAAGCAAAACTGGGGACAGATACAAAATTAGAGGCACAAGTTGCAAAGATAATGGAACATTGGAATGCGAATATTTTGTTGTTTATGGAAGCATTGAATATAACATATTTGTGCTTTAGCCAAATTGAAAATATCCATATTCTTTTTTTCCCCAAGCACCAAGATATATTCAAATGGTCTCAAAATTCTGCAGGTTGGACAAGTCCTTGCACTCTCCATTTTGCTTTATGTTTTCAATGAACAATGCAGACTTAGAAGAGGAATTGGATACCAGAATAGAATATACTAAAGAGACAAGTGTCCTTGGGACCTCACTATTACATACACATAATTAGTCCTATTACACCAGTCACTGAGATTCCATGATTGTGCTTCATCTGCTCATAGCAGACCTCAACATTTACCCCTCTTCTGGAAGAGGCTCCCAGATGACCCCAAGTTTCCTGTGAGCTCTGGACAAGTGTCCACAGAAGCTTGCGAGCCAGGCTCTCAATCACAGTCACACACAGAGACTCCAGAACCTTCTTGCCCATGTTCTGCACCTAGGAAGCTGCCCGAGATAGCCTCAGTACTACCTCTGTAGTGGTCATGGTAACAGTGCCTATGTCCATACCAGGTGTGGAGCCTGCCTTGATCCTGCAGAGGCCAAACATGGACTCCTGGCAGAAGTGGGAACATATGCCCTCTCCCAATGTGGTGCAGCCCACTCTCATCTAGGCCCTGAAATACTTTTGCTCTCTCTTAGAATTTCACAAAGGCTACCATGAACATAATTTCTTCAGATATAATACTCATTCATCTCCCCTCCTACCATGAGTCCAAGTGGCCAAGTCCTACCTTTTCTCTTTTTTCTCCTTTGTCTCTAACTGAATGAAGGATTTCTATAGGTGACTAAAAAATGACCTGCAATTAAGAGCCACCCCCCCTTCTACTTCTCTTCAATAATAAAATACATTGTCCTGACTAGGTGATTCAGTTAGCTGAAGCATCATCCCATACACTGAAGACTGTGGGTTTGATTCCCAGTCAGAGCACATGCCTAGGTTGCTGGTTTGATCCCCAATCAGGGTATGTACATGCACTGACTGACTGACATTTCTCTCTCTTCCTCCCTCTCTTTCAATAGTCAATAAAACATATCCTTGGGTGAGCATTAAAAAATAATAATAAAAATAAAATAAAATATCCCATGCAATAGATCCAAAAAAGAATCCCTGGCCAGTGAACTCTATAAACTCTGAAACTTAGTTTGGGATCGGTGAGACATCTTGTCCTACATTATTCAACTTGAAAAGATGTATGGGAACACCTGACTTGATGCGTTCATTTAAGGGTAAGAAACTGTGACCTAAGGGCCATGCTTAGTGTTTCAGAGCTAACTGGTTATGAAATCAGTTTAAATTATCTAAATCATAATACAGTTTCTCTATGTAAAACAGGACTCCACCATCTCTTTACAGAGATGTGAAATATTGAACTCAAGAGTCTTAAATCATCTTTTTATTCCCCGTGTTTAACGAAATACCATGGCAGACAGGAAGTAGGGGCTTAAAATTTACATCCTCCATGAGGTCAAAGAGAGGGCATTTTAATCTCTAGATTAAGTTCATTTCACATTTATCTGAAAATACTTTTTAAAACCCCCAAAATCACAAGATATATTAGTTATCATACCAACTTTTCACATATGGCTAAATTCTTCATACCTGACATAATTCAAATTACAATGGAAGTGAAGGCAGTATTCTATGCTACAATGAGTCCTTCATGTCCCGGATTGCAAGGAGAATAAATTACCATCAAATCTTACTTCTCAACAGGAAGGATACATTTTGTTTCACCTTGGTGGAAAATATCCCTTTGAGATTTTTGAAACTCAAAAGAAAATCAGCTCTCCATGAAAACCTATATTAGTTTACTCTCTGAAAGCTGCACATGTGCAACCTGAAACACGGAAGCCAGCGAAGGAGTCGTGAAACCATTCATGAGCCTTTCCGGACATATAATATGCCTTTATTCCATGAGGGTAATTTTAGTGAGTAGTCTCTGGCAGTTGGAATAGTTATCTTGCCATTAGGGATTTTTTAAAGGAGTCAACAGTTTTTCTTCATATGCTAGAGGAAATTCTTTATTCAGGAAATTAATTTTTTTGCTCTGTTTGATCACAGAGAGGTTGTGTGCAGTTGGTGTATTTGGGAATAGATCCAGCCTCAAAACAAGGCTAAAATTACCTGCTTAATTATATGGAGTGCAAGGGAAACTATCTACATAGTTTGCCAACAAGTTGAAAAAAAAATACCATATGATTTCACCTATATGTGGAATCTAAAAAACAAAATAAGTAAAAAAACATAACAAAAACAAACTTATAGATAGGATGACAATTGATGTTTGCCAGATGGGAGGAGTTGGGGAGGGCTGGGTGAAAAGGGTGGAGAGATTAAGAAGTAAAAATTGCCCAGTACAAAAATAGTCATGAGGATGTAAAGCACAGCATAGAGAATATAGTCAACAATATTGTGATAACTATGTATGATGTCAGACCTATCAGAATAATGACTTTGTAAGTTATATAAAAATGTAATCATTATGTAGTACACCTAAAACTAATTTAATATTGTATATCAACTGTATTTTTAAAATAAAAATATTTTAAAAATCAAACCCCAGTTAAAAGTTTTTATGAACTATGACTCTTTTGTCAGGAATTGGTTGATAGAAAAGCTAATTTTATTAAAAGTTATTGTACTACTGCCCCAGCTGGTGTGGCTAAGGTGATTTGGTGGCATCCCACAAAGTGAAGAGTTGTTGGTTCATTCTCAGTCAGGACAGATGCCTGAGTTGTGGGTTCAATCACCAGTCAGGGTGTATGTGGGGTGCAACCAAACCATGTTGCTCTCTCACATCGATGTTTCTCTCCCTCTCTTTCTCCCTCCCCCTTGCTCTAAAAATAAACAAATAAATAAATAAGAGCTTTAAGAAATGTTATTGTACTACCAATGTTCATAAACAGACCTTTATTTTAACAAGCATAAAAAGGCTTAAAGTATGTGTGTGTGTGTGTGCACACACACATGCTAGAGAAAGAGAGGGAGAAAGAGAAAATGCATGTAGTATGTGTAGAATTTCACTTGTAAGAAGTCTAACAAAGGGACCAATAATCTTTCTGGAACTCTGTACCTGCATTACAGTTTAGGCAAGGGTTGGCCTAGATGAGCATTTCTTAACCTTATTTTATTTTTTCAAAGACTTCACTTATTTATTTTTAGAGAGTGGAGAAGGGAGGGAGAAAGAGAGGGAGACAAACATCAATGTGTGTTTGCCTCTAGTGCACCCCTGCTGGGGACCTGGCCTGCAACCCAGGCATGTGCCCTGACTGGGAATCAAATCAGCAACACTCTGCTTTGCAGTCCAGCATTCAATCCACTGAGCCACGCTGGCCAGGCCTTAATCTTATTTTAGATAATAAATCTTTGGAGAACCTAATTACAGTTATGGCTATTTTCTGCAGAAAAAATAAAAGAATGGAAATACAGTCACACAGAATTTTTCCTATAAATTCAGGTGACTCACTAACCAGAATACATGGATGAAATGATTGGGATCCCTCAGAATATACTCTGGGTATGTTAATTTCCAAATCCCTAAGGCCACATAAATTGTAGGCACTCAAATATTATGGCTGAAATAAAAATTATCTTTATAAAAAATTGATGAGAAGTCACAACTGTATGAATAGAAATTAAATCCATTTTTAAACTGCTCTTATTCACAGCATATTTACAACATAATGATCACTTTAGAACTCTTCAGATTATAAGATTTTATCTTATAAATAAGTGAATCAGAGATTTATGCTATCAAAAAAAGATCATATATTGCCTATGGTCTTTTAAATGTGCAGTGAAGGAGAAAAGTTATTGATATAATGCTAATTATAACCAAAAATAATTTAAAGAGCTAGTTGCATGAGAGAAATCTGCATATAATAAAAGCTAGAGCATAAAAATTCCCCCCCCCCAAAAGAAAACCCTTCAAAGATGTAGAAAATTGACCTATAGGTGTGAGAGTACATGATTCTGACAGAGTCCTGGTAAATAAATCTAGATTTAAGTTTATCTTTCAGCTGTGGGAGGAAATAGATACAGATTATCTGGCGTTAAAAACAGTAATAATGTGGTTATCAGGAAGCCAGGTTTTTGTCCAAATCTATCATTCTTTGGCTGTACAAGGAGACTCAGGTAAATCATCTAAGAGCACTGGGCCTGGAATCTATCCTACTTGCAAATTGAGGAAGCTCATTAACTGAGCTTGAAAGTTTTGGCAATATTAAGAAAATGACTTTGATCTCTACTTCTGAAATTTCAAAGACTCAAACTATATTTCACCAATTCCAAATTCTTCTTTCTCAAAATTTTGTGACTCTGATTTTGAGGGCATAATATTTTTTTTAAAAGTGTAAAACAAGTAAAGTACAAATAAGTCTAAATTGAAATGATATCCACTAGAATGAAAACTGTAGATTGTTTTTAATATAAAAAATTAAAAAAAGGACTTCTGGCCAAGATGGAGGCATAGGTAGACACACTGTGCCTCCTTGCACAACCAAAATAAGGTCAATAACAATTTAGAAACAAAAAACACCCAGTACCAACAGAAAATTGAACTGTATGGAAATTCGACAACCAAGGAGTGAAAGTAGACACATTCATCCAGACAGGTAGGAGGGCCAGAGTCAGGAGGCCAGGTGGAGTGGGATCACAGCAAAGTGGTAGCTGGCGGATCCCGGGTGCACAAGGCAGTAACTGGTGAGCCCAAGGAGGCAGTGGATTGTGGAGGGGCATGGCGCACAAAGCGGCTGGTGGACCAGATGGTCCCACTTTTGTGCACAGATAAACCAGGTGAAACTGGGGAGCGAGACAGACCAACCAACACAGGGTCCCAGCATGGAAAAATAAAGCCTCAAACCACTGATTGAAAACCCCTGGTGGGGGCTGAGGTGCAGGGAGAAACTCCCAGCCTCAGAGGAGAGTTTGTTGAAAAGACCCACAGGGTCCTAGAACATACACAAATCCACCCACCAGGGAATCAGCACTGGAAGGGCTCAATTTGCTTGTGGGAAGTGGGGGAAGTGACTGAAATCTGGCAGAGAGTGGAGCAAGCACCATTGTTCCCTCTTGGACCCCTCCCCCACATATAGCATCACAACCTAGCGATGTGGGTTGCCCCACCCTGGGGAACACCTAAGGCTCCGCCCCTCATTACATAACAGGCATGTCAAGACAAAAACAAAAATGGTCCAAATGAAAGAACAGATCAAAGCCCCAAAACAAATACAATTAAACAATGAAGAGATAGCCAACCTATCAGATGCACAGTTCAAAGCACTAGTGATCAGGATGCTCACAGAGTTGGTTGAATTTGGTCACATATTAGATGAAAAAATGAAGGCTATGCTAACTGAAATAAAGGAAATTGCACAGGGAACCAATAGTGATGGGAAGGAAACTGGAACTCAAATCAATGGAGTGGACCAGAGGGAAGAAAGAAACATCCAATCAGAAAAGAACGAGAAACAAGAATACAAAAAAAAATGAGGAAAGGCTTAGGAACCTCCAGGACATCTTTAAATGTTCCAACATCAGAGTTATAGGGCTACCAGAAGGAGAAGAGGAAGAGCAACAAATGGAAAAATTATTTGAACAAATAATAAAGGAGAACTTCCCCATTCTGGCAAAGGAAATAGACTTCCAGGAAGTCCAGGAAGCTCAGAGAGTCCCAAAGAAGTTGGACCCAAGGAGGAACACACCAAGGCACATCATAATTACATTATCCAAGATGAAAGATAAGGAGAGAACCCTAAAAGCAGCAACAGAAAAGGAGGCAGTTACCTACAAAGGCGTTTCCATAAGACTGTCAGCTGATTTCTCAAAAGCAACCTTACAGGCAAGAAAGGGCTGGAAAGAAGTATTCCAAGTCATGAAAGGCAGGGACCTACATCCTAGATTGCTCTATCCAGCAAAGCTTTCATTTAGAATGGAAGGGCAGATAAAGTGCCTCTCAAATAAGGTCAAGTTAAAGGAGTTCATCATCACCAAGCCCTTATTATATGAAATGTTAAAGGGATCTATCTAAGAAAAAGAAGATAAAATATGTACAGTAAAATGACAGCAAACTCACAATTATTAACAACCACACCTAAAACAAAAACAAAAACAAAAACAAACTAAGCAAACAAATAGAACAGGAACAGAACCACAGAAATAGAGATCATATGGAGAGTTAGCAACAGGGGAGTGGGAGGAAGAGAGAGGGGAAAAAGGTACAGAGAGTAAGTAGCATAAATGGTAGGTAGAAAATAGGGGGAGGGTAAGAATAGTATGAGAAATGTAGAAGCTAAAGAACTTATAAGCATGACCCATGGACATGAACTAAAGGGGGGGAATGTGGGTGGGAGGGTGTGTGCAGGGTGGAGGGGAGTGAAGGGGGGAAAATGAGACAACTGTAATAACATAATCAATAAAATATATTTTAAAAAATAAAATTTGAAAATGAATGAAGTAAACTTGCAAGGGAGTAAGTTTTGTAAAAATGTAGCATTTAAAAGTTGACAGGCATATATTTGTCCAAGTATAAATATCAAAGACATATTTAGAATGATGATTTCTCTTCTAAGAACCATGTGAAGTCTCTTTTAGTTATATAACCAACCCCCTGTTCAGAAACTATGAGGTCAGTGGGTGTTTGAAGAGGTTGGTAGGTGTTTGGGCTCTCAGGACCCCCTAGATAGGCTCTTGAACTCATCACTGGGTGGTTAATGAGGACTGAGTTTCAGATCTCTTAAATTACTAACTTATTCTAGACTCTGTCCCAAGGTAGTCCTTGGGGTGTTGAATTTTTTACCCTGTAACATTCTTTAAAACATTCTTTAAAAGCTGAACAAGTAAATAAACCCCAGAGTAAACCTTCCTGTGTTTTGGAATTATTGTGAGTGAAAGATTAAAGGGAGTAAGATGGAATTTCCTGCCAACACTAACAGGGGAAAAGTGTTCAAGTGGGCAAAGTGGCTGTAGCAGCTGGGGATCAGAAGGCAGCAACTTCGAAGGAGAAGACAGAAAGGTAAATTGCCTGTTGTCTTGTTGTCTGGCTATGGGAAGTATTACATCTGCCCTTTTCCCTTGGGTATTATTTAATTTGAAATGGTATACTCATTGAAAATTTCATGCATTTTCTTCATGCACTACTGAATAGAAAAGATTACTGATTTGCTGCATTAATATTTTGAGTACGCAGTACTTAGCACTGCCATATATAGAAAGACAAAAAACAAAACAAAACCCAGTACTCTGTGGTAAGTGATAAATGATACGTGTGCCTCAGTGTGCACAAAATGCAAAGCAGCCCTTGGCGTGGTTTGGGAGGGAGATGGTGATTGGGGCAGCAGTGTCAGAGAGGATATAAAGCACAGAGATTAAGGCATGAGGCTACAAAGTAGAGAACAGAGAAATGGATTGAGTGGACAGGATGTGGATTAAAGGAAGTCCATTGTTTGTGGAAAAGAAAGGAGGTTTGAATGAAATTCTAGATGACTGGCAAAAAAAAGATTGTTCATAGAGGCATAGCACCAGACCATAACCGCCATGGTTACAAACCTAGGGTGGTGAAACCTTCTCTTGAAATAATAAATGGTAGCTAAAACATGATCGTAAAAACAAAGTATAGCTTCAGAAGTTAAAAGTATGTACAAAGTAACAAAAATATGCAAGAAGAGTAAGAAGGTAGCCACCACAGATGGTCAAGTGCTGCTTAGTAAATGATTCCTGGAAAAATGAGATTACCATCTTGCTTTTACCTGCTAACCCAGGTCTTTAAAAAAGGCAGAAAAAGGAGAAAGATTGTATTTTCTGTCCATGTATTAAATGATCACAGGTTCATTTTTATTAGTGTACAGTGTAAAACGAGAATATATAGAATCTCAACTAAATAATATCCTCATTTTTTTCAGTGCCTAACTTCCAGAAATAGGGACATTAAAAATGGCAACATGCACCAATTTATTTTATAGAGAATACATTTTAAGGAATATTTTATAGTTGATACAATCCTCTCTCCTGTATCTTATGTGTGTTCATCTACTGTACTCTCAGGTACAAAATAAAGATATGAAGGAAATATAGGTATCTGATCATCAGAGAATATGCATTCAGGATATGATGCTCTAGTTAATAAAGCTATGAATGTGATTAATAATTTTTAATGTAATTGCAACAGCAAAGATTAAATCAGTAACTTTATGTTAACCACAGTTTTCAAATTTAATAATGAATGCCCTCTCTTTATGCTTCTTGGTTAATCAAGAGGCAGGAAGATTGATTTCTCTTGGGAAAATATGCTATTGTTAAATTTATTTACTAGTAAATGTTTATATTCAAAACTTCATGCACCAAATTTAATTACTAAGCAGACAATTCCACATAAAAAAGGGTAAAGTTGTATGAAATATGAGGATTTGAACTGACGTTTTAGTATTATTGTTTTCCAAAGGATGCAGAGGGTATAGCACCCAGTGGTAGGTACGTTTCCCTACCACTTACCAGTGGTGGTAAGACTCTTCTTAAACTACATTCTGATCAGAATGAAAAAATAAAATATAAAAAAGAAAAAATGAGGCAGGAGCAGGGAATAACACATTTCCGTTAAGTTACTGTCATCTGCCCTTTTAATTTCAGCCTTCAAAGTTGTCCACATTTTGCCTCACATCTGGGTGGCTTTGTTTCTCTCTGCTCCACAAACCAAAGGTAAAATTAGACTCGTGGGCTGACATTTACCACCAGCCATTCTTTTATTTAAAGATGATAGTGGATTTTCCTTATGGTGGAAGCCGAAAGACATGAGTGCCCTCACTTATGTCACTGTTCAAGTGTGAGAAGTGGCGATCAGAGGGGGGCAGGAGGAAGCAACTCCTGGGACAACAGAGGACAGGCGGAGCTGCATCATGGTTTGTTAGCTTTGGAATGTTCTGTGATTATAATAAAGTTAATCTCTTGCTGACTTTAACCTGCATCTTTGTGGCCAAAATATTGTAATAAGACCCATTCTACAAGCTGTAAGCAAAAGCAATTGTTAAAACTACAAAGCAAAGGCCTCAGTAAATTTGGCTACTAAATTTCTATAAATCTCTTTCCAAAAAAGCAAGGAAGATTTGAGAAGTCCTATGGATAAAACATGAAAACAACAGAGAACTGCTGTTCAAAAATATCTTCCTTAGCTCTTTGCCAGAGTACTTGGAAGTACACCATTTCTAAGTGCTAATTCCTTATTATCTTTTAACTGCTATTTTATGTTAGACATTATGCTTGAAGCTTGAAATACACCATCTAATTTAATCATGAAAAGTAGCCATTGTTAAACCTTTTTAGAGAGGAGGAAACAGGAATACATGGGCACAATGACTGCTAAGATTTATTTCCAAATCTCAAGCTCTTTCTGTTAAGACCATTGACCTCTTACCTCCTCTTCACTTAGCTTGAATAAGAAATTCTTTTTTGCAAGGCAAACCATCCTGGGTAGATAAAAATACTATGCCTATCAGCTATTTATTTACTTATACCTTTGTGTGATTTATTTCAATTCAGATAATTTCTTCCTTAGAGTATGTTTGTATGATGCTAGAGAAGGGATGGTGTGGTTGCTGATATAAATTAGAAAGAGATGTAAGAGGCCCCTAGCAGGCACATGGACACAATGAGCATTTAGTGGATAGGGACAATGAGCCTGGAAAATAGGTGTAAGATGGAAAGAAAAGGACTTTTTCAAAAACTAAGCTGGATAGCTCAGTTGGTTAGAGTGTTGCCCCTATATGCCAAGGTTGCAGGTTTGATCCCTAGTCAGAGCACATACAGAATCAACCAATGAATGCGTAAATAAGTGGAACAATGACTCTCTCTCTCTCCCATCAATAAATTTTTAAAGATGGACAACTGTAACTGAATAATAAAAAAAATAAAAAATAAATTAATCATTTGCTGTTAGCCAGTTCTTCTTAACTGGATTTGGAATCTGTTCTGAAACTTGGCAAATGAAGTCTCATTTTCCTTCTGTTGCAATACTAGGTATATATTTGTGCCCTAAAGTAGCAGAAAAAGGAACTCAGGGTTAAATGTAAAACTGTAAAGGATGGCTACAGTTGACAATAGAGTTAATTAAAAAATTGCTCTTGTCTTCCTTATTGAAATGCAAACATCAGCTTAGACCAGGACCAGATTAGAAGAAGTAGTTTTTACAAAAATTTAAAGAGAGAGGAAAAAAAACTGCTTTAGATTTTGCAAAGATCAAATAGCACGGATTGCTTAATAAAATCAAGTAATAATTATGACACGTATAACAGTGGAAAAAAATCTAGAAATTAATGGAGTAGTATGCTAATATTCTACAAAACCACTTAATTCATTTTCTTGAAAGGGTTTTCCCAACTTGTCATTCTTAAATGGTTTACCTTTCTTTTAAGTGATATTGAAAGTAGGGAAGGCAAAATCTTTTAAAAAGGAACTGGAACAGAATTTCAACCAGGGAAGCACCAAACAAGTCTTGGCTCAAAATTGTGGCCAACATAGCAAGCTGGCTTTCATCAGCCTGCAGTGAAAATGCCTGTCAACAGCTAAGCTTTTTAGCTAACACTGCATCCAAACTTTTATCCACATAATGGCAAAATAACAGTCCACTTAGTTAAAATTATTGAGAACAGATAAGTAAAATGCAGTAGTTAAATACATTGCATGGTATCATGTGAACAGAGCTGACTTGACTTCATGTATTTCCTTTAGTTCCTAGCTGTTACATAAACCCAGATTAATGAAGTCAGAAATAGCAACAGTTCTGCCAAAAATGTTGGCTACACCTATAATTCCTGATAGTATTTTCTGGAAAATACTTAGATAGATAAAATTACTTTTTATCTATCAGGTTATTTTCTAGTAGTTAATTCAGAAAAGAGATGAATCTGTTTTCTATTTCCTTCTCTTCATCCTTCCTTCCTCTTTGCTTGCTTTAAATCTAGCTAAGAGGGGAAAATATCACTATTTCTTGTGTGTGCATGTATGGGCCAAATGTGTGAATGTGTGTGTTGGGTGTGTGCATGTGTGTGTTTCCTTCAGAGCTAAGCTGAAAGGCTTCCTTGTGGCTTAGTTACAGGTGATAGCTTTATTACTCAGGGTATTACATACATACTAAGTACTCAGATTTAAAACAGCTTATGTGCTGGTGAATTTGTCCTTGGAATAATCTGGAACAGTGTGTCTCTAACTTAGAAATAGAAGAATATATACAAACTCCACCGTTATGTTCACTGAAGCATTATTTATAATAGCCAATATGTAGAAACAACTTAAATGTCCACTGACAGATAAATGAATAAAGAAAATATGATGTGCATATACAATTTTTATGTGGAATATTACTTAGCCTTAAAAATAAGGAAATTCCACTATATGCAACAACATGGGTGCACCTTGCGAACAGTATGCTAAGTGAAATAAGCCAGTCATGGAAAGGCAAGCACTGAATGATTCCACTTGTATGAGGTACCACAGTAAAACTCACAGAAGCAAGAGTACAATGATCATTGCCAGGGACTGGAGGGAGGGAGAATTGGTGAGTTGCTATTCAACAGGCATAAAGTTTTAGCAACACAAGATCAAGTTATGAAGACATGCTGTACAATCCTATGCCTTTAGTTAACGCTACCTTATTGTGCATTTAAAACTTTATTAGGAGAGATCTCATGTTATGTTCTTACCACACTGGAAAAAATAGGGAGCCAACTGAAAAGTTCTGTGAACTGTCATTAGTCCATGGATCTCAAATCAAATTTAAGACAAACCATTTAAGTAATTACTTTTTATTAATGTGACCAGAAACACAAATGTAAAAAAAGTTTCAAATATACCCTTTGAACAATATAAAGGGTTTATTTGGGTAATTCAAAATATATTTAAATTAATTTTTTTACAAAAATTATCATTGTAATTAAAACAGCCATAATCACATGAATGCACAGTTCCTTTAAACAGCTTAAGGGCTGTCTGATGTCCATTTTTCCCTGGGATCATCAGACCACAGATGGATAAACTTTCATATAGAAGATTAGCATATTTATCACTTTCTCAACAACAATGCTGTTAGAATTGTCTGAAGGACAAAAAAACCAAGTTAAATTAAATTTTAAAAGCTCCAGCACCCTATTAAAAGCTTAAAATGGATTTTAAAAAATATAATCTTGCAGTTTTGTGTATCTAAACTTCTTGAGTATTTAAATTGTGAATTGTCACCAATTTAAAACATAATTAAATTTACACTTTGAATTTTATACAATCTAGCAAAATGAAAGGTTTCATAAGTCATTATCTTGACTATTCATGACCCATAGTAACCTGTCCTTATTTGTTACTTTAATGGATATCTTTTGAATGTTGGTGGCTGAATGCTAAGGCCAGAAAATACACATTTTTAGTTGTACTCACTTTACCATTATTGATAACATCATTATCCATATTAGCTTGGTGATTATTCTGATCTTATGTTCTGTTCAATCAATTTGCATTTCTCTTTAGTGAAACTCAAATTACCATTGATTTTTCTGATGGATTTTTACTAATATTCCAGACATTATGTTCTAATGTTTCACCTATTGTTCTAGAGTTGCTTACCACAAAGAAAAAATAACAAGAGAATCTTGCTCCACGGACTTCAAAACCATGTGTTGCAGATCAAGTGGTACGGTGATAGAGAAGGAGACGACAGTAAAGGAAGAGGAGGTTTTCTTTCCAAACTAAAAATGGCTTAAGATATGGTCAGTGATTTCAGGCTGGCAAAATGCCATATGTCCAATGCCATATTGAGAATGTATTTATAATGTGTGCATTTGTATTTGTGTGTACATGTGTACATACCAGAAATAATTCTGGGTTCCCATTCAGGATTTCCTTTTTTTCTCCACAGCCCCAGTAAGGTGCAACCATTGTACACTAAAAGCTTCATGTGACTGATGGACATGTGATGTTTGACTGCTGCATGTTGTAAGTTTCACCCGTGCATACCAACCCATGATTCCATCACCACAGTCTAGTCAATAGGCATGAGCACGCATATCATCTTAAAAAGTTTCCTTTGTCCTCCTTTTTAGAGGTATGACCCTTTAAGATGAGAATCTTCCCTTTTAACTAATTTTTAACTGCACAACACTGTGCTGTTAACAAAATTTTATGTGTGTAACACTGTATTATATTGTAAATAGGCACTATGTCAGGATTTCCTTTTTTTAACCATTTAAATCATGATTAACCTGGATCACATCACCTACAGAGTGACTCAATGGTGATTTTAAAGCTTCCTTAAGAATTCCCTAAGAAATTCACATACAATTTTACCTCAGTGAATGCCATTTTTAAAACAAAAACAAAACAACTTATGGTCACTGAGACTGGTAAACACCAAAGAAGTCAAACCTAATGAACTATACTCTACTGGTTATGGGTTTGAGTGGGTTAACACCTGCTTGAGAAGAAGAGATACATGAGACCAAATCTATGTCTTTTCTATTTGTAGTATTATAACCCACCTAGAAAAAATGTAAAGTTCCTCCTTGGATCAATATTAACAAGTATAGAAAATTATGTAACGACAAATGGAATTTCAACTTTATCCCTAAGATCAGAGAACTGAGGGCCACCAGAATAAATGCTGTTTTGGGAATCCTGGAAAGTTCATTCCAGTCCTGGACTTGCCCATCATGCTAGGAAAATCATATTACATACCTGTGGCTGATGCTGCAAGAAAGGTGGAATTTTGTCATGGACAGACTTATTTCCTCCTTAATGTGTGGCAATTTTGAATTCAATCCTAGTCCACTCAGTTCTATTGATTTGCAACTCTTCTCTCATGCAATGCACAAGTGATAGGGCATGTCTTAGCTTATCCATATCTCAGATTTGTGATTCTGAATAATATATTACATTTGTGTACATGTACACATATGAAATAAAGGAAAAGAGAATGAGATAAATAATGTGGAATGGCAGTCCCATATAGACAAAGCCACTTTCTTAATAGTTTTCAGAGGTCATCATCTTTACCACAGATATATGTTGTGATGATCATTATTTCTCTCAAAGAGTAACATTTGGGACACTAACAACTCTATCTCCAATTTCATTATTAATCAGTGAAAATACTATATTTTATATTGTAAGCAGTTGAAAAAATAATGGGTAGGTCTAATCTTAAATAAGGCCATACCCCCAAATCTACTCCTATATATCAATGTTTTGGAATTCAAAGTGCCTTTTATCATAGAAGACATACATACATATAAACATATACATTACACACACACACACACACACACACACACACACACAGGGTAGGGCAAAAGTAGGCTTATTAGTCATGAATATACAAAACACAGAGTTTATTTTTGAATTATCAATTATTATATTATTTTTCATATAAACAACTGTACACCTACTTTTGCCCTACCCTGTATATATGTATATGTCCAATATACATATTAGGTATATACAAAAATTTACATATTATATGTGTGTTTACACATGTGAAAATATCTAGCTAATGAATATTTCATAACATTAAGTATAAAAAGTTCTGGTTTTCTTATAAAAGTTATTATCAGTTGAAATATTTCACCTTTCAGTATTGAGCATTTGGCTCTGAATCAAATCTAAATATCCAATTACTGACTGGACATCTGCAGCTCAGGACCTTAAGGAACCACAGACTAAGCACATCTGGATCTAATAACCACATCAGGCCCCCAAGATGTGTCTGCCCATCAATGTTGTTAGCATCTTACCAGCCATCCAAGCTTGAAAGAAGGTTCTTAGCCCTCTGAGCCTCAAGTTTCAATCCATGAACACATCCTGTGAATTCTGTCCCTGAAATGATTCCAAAGGCTATAGGGCAGGAGTACTGGACAACTCGCCATTTCCTGCCTCCATCTGCTCTCAGAGACCCATCGGCTGTGGGTCTCTGCTCTCTCCCCTGCCCAGAGGACTTTCTTCTGTTTTCCATTTGTTAAAATCCTCTAACAGGCTCAGCTCAGTTGTTACTTCTATGAAACCTTCCCTAGCTTCATCAGCTACAATAAATTGTTCCCCTTTAGTGCTTTTGAAACTCCACCTATTAAAAAAAGACAATAACTACAGTTCAGTGAAGTAAGTGCTGTGCAGAAGTGTTTTCAGGTAAGGGTTAGATCATGTTCTCTTCTGCATGTACTGCTCCTGGCATAGCGCTCAGCACAGCCAGTGACCACATAAATTTTCCTTTGGGATTAGGGAATTCTGCTCCCTTGTGAACCAGGTCATTAGAGATATGCATTAGCTAAGACTCTGGAGACAAGCTCTCTCGGGTTTTAGTCCTAAATCCATGACTTACTAGCTGTGCAATTAGGGCAATCATTTAAACCTTCCTGAAGGTCACTTTCCTTGGCAATAAAAAAAAAGGCATGACAGTAGTACCTTCCACATAGGATCAATCCAAGACTAAAACGGGTAGTGCAGGTAAAGCATTCTGCTCATTAGTTTGAGCTTTTAATGTCATTACTCCCTTAAGCAGGAGAGCCACCAGAACATTGGAACAGATACAATTGGGCACAGTTGAGAGCTAAGGGGTGAGGAGCTATAGGTCTTGAGGCATCAGGTTGGGGACATTTCTGAGTCCCCAGAGGGATGAAACCTGCTCTCATAGCTTTACCCATGACTTTGGTCATGTAGTAACTTCCCATTCTTTCTCTTTTATCAAGCTGTTTGGTAGAACCAGAGCACCTTGCAATGTTTTTATGTTCCAGGAGTCCAAAATACAATTCATCTATATTTCAAAAAACCTAGGCTGTAGTGGGCATAAAGATCTCTTACATTCTTTCTTTCCCCTCATTCTTTCCACTTCTTGTTTTGGAACAAGGTGAGAAATTGGAACACAATTAAGGTAGAAAGGGTAGTTCTGAGAAGTACAAGGGAAGGAAGGAAAGCCCTAAATGGTGGTTGAAAAGGGGAATAGCTATCTTTAGAAGGCTAAGAGCTTTTCAGCAGGGAAAACCATTTCCAGATGGTCACTAGTAACAAATGTAAGTAGGCATGAAACAGTGTGCAGCCAAGAGGGGGGCCCCAAATAGGGATTTGGAATGGGGTCCAGAACTCAAGGTGTCCAGGAAATATTAGGATGTCCTTACCCCTTCTTCCCACAGATTTGAGTTGGGGGAAGGGACACATGGAGCAGGAACATGCAGAACTGTTTTGTACAGCCACAGCTTTGCAGCTAACCTCTGATGTGGTCATTGAACACATCTATAACCTTTAACTGGTTGCATAGATATGTTAAATAGCTGTGGCCATGCTCTGAGCCAGGGGGATGGAAGTCACTTCCACCCAAGATGTAACTGGGGGGCAGGTCCCCCTGATTACAGCATCTGTGTGAGAGCTTGGAGATGATTGCTCCATGGCTGCCCAGACTCACTATGGCAGCCCAGTAAAGCTGGAAGGATATGAAAGTGCTGGCAAGTATAGCCAATGTGGAGGAGTCAGAAATGGGGCTGCAGAGGAGGATTGGCATGTGCCTGGACTTGGGTGTACCTGGGATTTAAACCCAGACGCGGAAGCCCTGTAAGAGAGGACCAGCAGCTGTGGCAGTAGAGGAGAGAGCCATGTGCTTCCAGCAGAGTGAGGACCCCTGCAGCTTGGGTACAGGGAATCACCATGCAGCTTTAGCAGAGAACCACCACTTGGCTTTGGCAGAGTGGCGACCCCCTCCTCTCCACAGCTTTGGTGGAGAGAAGAAACATGCAGTTTTGGCCAGAGCGGGAACCCCTGCAGCTTTGGGAGAAGAGGACCACACAACTTTAGGGTGCTCCCTTTGGCCACATGGTCTGGGAAGCAGGAAAGACTTTGCCTGGAAAATGGGTACAAAGAATTCTTGCCAGTAGGCCATGAGAAGGTGTCACATGGCTTTAGATTAATTAGAGATCCTGCCTGGATGGCGACACAGCTGATGGTGCCAGTGGCCTGAATCATGACGTTTGCTTCTTTTCCTGAGATATGGTATGCTGAATTAGGGCAGGGGGAGAAGGAAGCACTGTGGGCATGTGTGGGTATCCAAAAGGACTTTGGTATTTTAATGAAGACATTAGGTCACTATCTTAAGTCTGTATAACTTTAAATAAACATTTTCTTTCCTTTTCACAAATCTCTGGCATTGAGAGACATCTTTCCTAAAGTGGTGGATAATCCAACCTAGCAGGGGTCCTTTCCGTAATTGTATATCATCAGCCCCCAGCCCATGCTCTGTAACAGGCACACCCAAGCCCAGGGCTATCTCTACTAGCATTTCTCAAACTTTGTCCAATGTATCTCCTGTGATTATTCAATGAGGGTTGTATGATTAAATATTTTTAGGAAACATAACATATTCACCTGGAAATTTACACTGCATATTAAAAGTTTTATAAGTAAAAATGTAAATGAGAAATTTAATTTAGCTCAATCCTATGTTTCTGAAAATTATTTTTGATAACCACAAGAATTTCTACAATTACCTCTACCCTTAAAACATAATGAACTTGTGGGTGCATATGTAGAATGCACTTGAAAAGATGGTATGCTAACAAGTAGTCAACAGTTTTGTATGCAAAATAAACCATGTGGCTAAGCTCTTATAGAATGCTATTTCCATCATCCCAAAGGAACCACACTATTGATATCCTTTTACTTTTATCTATTGGTGTTCAGTTGCAGTTGTCCTGCCTGTTTCCCCATTGCTCACACCTACCCCGTCCCCCCACCCCCAACTTCCACAGTCAATCCCCCTCATTGTCCATGCCCATGGGTTCTCTATGTGTGCTCCTTTGCTTGCCCCTGCACCCTCCCCTCTGGCCACTGTCAGTTTGTTCTTTATTTCAATGTCTCTGGTTCTGTTTTGTTCATTTGTTTGTTTTGTTGATTAGGTTCACTTATAACTGAGATCATATTGTATCTTTTGCTGCCTGGCTTATTTCATTTAGCATAATGCTCTCCAGTTCCATCCATGCTGTCATGAAGGGTAGGAGCTCCTTCTTTCTAATGCATAGTATTCCATTGTGTCATTTTGTCTCCAGATATTCTAAAACAATTGCTCCTATTTAGGGGGCTTAAGGGTTAGCAAATGACAGCCCATAAGCCAAATCCAGTCCACTGTTTGTGTGACACAGACATGTTAATTTACTTATTTATTGTCTATAACTGCATTTGCCATATAGCATTAGGCTGAGGAGTCCTGACTGAGATCATGTGGCCTGAGAAAATTGAAATACATAGTAAGAAACTTGTGACCCTGATTTCTAAATTAAATTTAGATGACATCTTTCTAAATGTAATTTTACAGAATTTGTTATCCATATTAATTCAATATGTAAAATATTTAGTTAACCTTGTCTAATATCAGGGTAAGGAATTAAAACTGTCACAGATATAAAACTAAAACATCAAAAATTAGTATTTCTGTATGACCTGCAAAAGTTATGACATTTTTTAAAAAGCCTCAGTGTTTTGAGAGGTAACTAAGAAGTATTTGCAGAGTACTTCTAGGAGAAAACTTTCTTTTTTTAAAATTAGAACTTGATTTTCTAATCTTTACAAAGTTATCTCTATAAAACCATAGACACTTCCCATTGTCTTTCACATGGTTAAAATTTTAATCCTGTTAATTTATTAATGCACTTAAATTTAGTCTCTTCTCAACACTAATGAAAAACTCTAAGTAATAATTAATTGGAAAGTTCTCAAGAATTGCAATTTAGCTTAATTTAGCTTCATCAAAAGTGAAAATTCTGATCTTTTCTTGTGAAAGAACTTCAGAGTAATTGCTCACTATGTAGAACACTCTACATGTAAATTTAATAAAATAATCTAATACTTAGAGCTACTTTTTTATTGAATTGCAGCATTTGATGAGACCTACATGAGTACCATAGTAAAGTTCTTGTGTTAATACTTTAAGTTAGCATAAGGTACTGTTAATCAAAATGAGTCTTTGAAAATGCAATACAATGACATAGGCACAAAGGTTTTCTAAACATTAAGGTGATAACTATGATTTGAAATATCCTGAGCATTTCTTTGTAGAATTACTAATGCTAGTCTATTATTATATTTTTGTTCCAAATATTAAAAAGCATTCTAAAAGCTTTTAAAATGGGTAAGTCTAAGTCCTTAGCATGGAACGTATGTCTAAATACACAAGCACAAGACTCTAAATGACTGTCAGAAATACACATGGAGAGTAGGTGACGTCGCTGAAGCACACTGAGGACTCTGGTCTCTCTGAAAAGTTTATTTCTTAGGGTCACTTAAAAAGAGAACCTAAAAGACTTACACTTGGACAGAATTAGAAAGAGCTAAGAGAAAAAGTGAGTAGAAATAGAATACAAGCCCTTAGAATTATTTATTAACAGTAGTACAGCTATCATTTTTTGAGTATTAATGTAGCCATAGACGGTAGAACATGATTTTTGTGTGTTATTTTCTTATATGCTAATTCAATATCATCACCATTGGTGACAAGGATGTTGGGATTCTGTAAGTTTAATCTTACCAATAGTCAAACAATAGTTAAATAACTATACATCTTAAAACATTTTTTTCTGTGTGTCCTAAGACACTGATGGAGAGTCTCACCAGTTAGACAAAAAGATGGACCAAGAAAATACAACTATGTTAAAACCTTGATTATCACCTAAGGTGTCTGGGTTAGGATATGGAGCTATGAACTAACACACAGTTTTCAGGGGTAAACAAAAAAAACACTTCCTGCGAGATATCTGGCATTCCCAACCTTCCTGGTCAAGTTCATTCAACTGTGTGGTCTCTCTTGGAAGCAGGGGAAAGAGAGTGCCACTAGTAAAGCTAGGAAAAGTAGAGAAAAGGCAGACCTAAGGGCATAGACTTTGCCAGGTAAAACCTGAAACCATTCCATTTCCTCCTTCCAAGTCTGATGACTTACATGAGACCTGGAATAAATAGGAAAGAATCCTGGGGCAAGACTGATTAACGGTACACAAAATAAGTTTTAGAAAAACATTGACATTTCCAAGAAACAGAAGACTGAGGATCAATTTAAGAGCAGTATTTACAGAAAGGAATTATAAATAGCATAGTAAAAATATGTACTAACACAGTGAACTTAAAGTTCAGTAGGAAGGATTTTGATTATGAATGAAAATAGCATTCTGAAAGTGAGGAGCAGTTAAGGCTTTCAATGTTTTGGCTAAAAGGGTTAAGTAGCACTCTTTCCAAAAAAACCTCTGAAGTCGATTTATAATGGGATTATTATGACTAAGTAAGAAATATAAGAGAAAGATGCAGTTTCATCTCTTTCTTCTTCAGCCCCTCCCATCCCCTTTCCTGAGGTTCTACATTCATCCTTCCACTTCTAAGGTAATGGTTTTCAAAGTATGATTTGTGGACACCTAAATCCTTGGCACACATCCATAGGGTCTGTAGATCAAAACTATTTTCATAATAATAATACAGATATTTCTGGCCTTAAAAAACACACAGCATTTGTAATGACAATATGAAAGCAATAGTGGGTGAAACCACTGTACCTAAAATGAAAGGCATGGCACATCACTGTATAGTAGTCTCTGTACTCTTCACCACTGTGCACTGACCACACAGTTTATACTATGCTGCATGGCTAATTCTGAAGTGGGCATAAGGACTTCTACTGCACACTGAAATTTGGTGGTTCTCACAATGAAATGCACCTGTGTGGATGACTTGTAATGCCAGCTTCTTTGTTCATGGGACAGCATTTTGCTTAAATCAACATCTTGAAGACAAACTATGTGACCATGCACACAGACTTCAATATTTAGCAGATAATTTATCAAAAATTTAAGTGAGTCTATCACTTAAAACAAGTACAATATCTAACAGTTTTTGTTTACAATGATAAAATTCAAGTGTCCAGAAAAAATTAAAATTAAAAGAAGAAAAACCTTAAATTTGCCACCATAAGCTTAAGAGTGTCCTAATACTTAGACTTTCCTAATAAGATCAGAAGTGGTATCAGTAAGCATGCATTTTTGATACTGTATATTGAAATGTTAACTTTAGGCATAATTCAGTCAACAAATGCATTCCAAGTGATCACTGCATGAAGTTACAAAATAATACATGGATGAGCAATGGATATCAAGTCCCAGAGAGATCAGAGGATTTTAATATGCCAGAGTATAAAAAGTGGATTATAACTTCAGATTGCACACTGCAACTAAACTTTGAAAAACTATAGCTTGACAAGTTTTGTTATAGTTTCAAAGACTATCCAAGGTTATTTTAAAAGATTTACTAAAATACTACTCCTTTTTCTGCCATACAGCCGTGTAAGGCTGGAACTTCCCCATACACTCCACTAACACAGCCCATTGTGAAAGATTGAGTGCAGGAGCAAATATAGGAACTCAGCTGTTTCCTATAATTCCAGATATCAAAAAACTATAAAAATGTAAAATGGTGCCATTTTTTAAAACTATTTTTGTTTTGGAACATGACATTATTATTTGTAAAAGTATTATTAATGTTAGCATATAAAGAATTAAACTGAATTGTATACTTTAAAAAATGAATAAATCCTTTCTCAATTCCTCACTTTAAATTTTAGTATAGTAAATGTAGACATAACCCTCACTAAAAAAAAAACAAAACACCTCTTTGGGATCCTTATTAACTTTTAAGAGAGTAAAGGACCCAGAATACTTGATAATCACTTTTTTAAGGGCACTTTTCCTAAAAAACTTTTAGGTGAAATTCTCCTAAATTCCTATTTCAACTGAAATAATTTAATAAGTGTTCCACAAATCTCATACTCTGGCATTAAGGCAAGCAATTAATATTCATAAGTACCTACTAAACAAGTCACTAAAAAAATGGACAGGAGGAAGATGACTAGACCAAGGACCTCAAACTTAAACAGACCTATAGATTCTAAGCATGTGACATACATAAATAAAATAAAACCTAAGAATTAAGCCCTTTCTACTTTCTTGAAACTCTTCACATTATTTTTCTATCATTCATATTATCATTTTTGACAGAGAACTGAATTCCAAGAATAATGCTTTAATCTTAAAGCTACAGTAGAAAGTTACAGTACAAGCCTCAATATAAAAGGTCATTGACAGCACCACCTTCTGGTTTTCCCACCCTCCACCCCTACCCCATCCCTTGTACAGAGAAATGCTCTCTGGCCTTTCTCCATCTGAACCTCTTTTCTGTGGGCAAATAACTTGCTGAGTGAAGGGGACATGCCCAATAGCAGCCTGTTCTCTCTGCGTCCTTCTAGAGTATATTAGACAACTTTCTACAAACTCTGGACCCCAGAATTCCCTGACAAAGAATGTGAGCTGCTTCCATGACTCATGAAATCCTCTTCCCTAGATCTATCCTCCTGAGAGGTAGGACTGCACCCCTCGCCCCACGTGAGTAACCTAACACTAGAGAGTGGGCATGGTGTATCTGCAGTGGACAGAGTTTGTACAAGCAGACTGTAAACATTTTCTGTAATACAGTAGTTTGTTGCTTTAATTTATATTTAATTATTAAAACATATGAAATGCAGGTATTTATTTGTACTCTCCCACAGTTCACAAATATTAAGGGGTGAGCACAGCTATTGATGCTTGGGATGGGTGTAGGAGAAGACTGTGGGGGAGGGAAGGAAGATGGACTTTATACTGGTATTATCAGATTCACCAGAAACTTGTCAGAGAGTCTGATAATAGAATGGAAATTTTAATGCAAAAATTCCTATTTTAATAATCTTGACAAGTAATAAAAAAATTAACCCCTGGTAGCAAATACTGAACAGTCCAAATAATGCATTCTGGAGTCTAGAGCTTGCCACAGACCACTAGGTTATAATATCTGGACTTTAAAACAGTGTGTAATATAGTGGTGCTTCCAAAGCCCTCCCCCCAGAATCCTCAGTAGCATTGTTACAGTAGGCAATTAGTAGTCATTAACAAAAGGAAGGGTGCAAATGAAACCAGCCTGATTAATTAGGAAGAGACAGCATTTTGCAGTCATCCTGGCAAGTCCTGCTGATTAACAGGGGGAGGGGAAAACAGTGCAAGGGGGAGTGCTTTTGCCAAGCACATATGCGATAGAACCCAAATGAAGCAGAACTATGAGGCATGCACAGTAGGAGGCAAAAGTGGCAACCATAAAGGTGGAGGAGACTACACTGGGAAAAAGACCACATAGGACAGGGGCACAAAACCCTAGGAAATCTAGGAAAGGCATTGGATGTAGGGAGGGCACCAGCACATCCCCAGGAAAGTCAAGCAAGAAACTGGATAATCTGAAATACAGCCTGCCCATTCGCAAACCCACAAAAATATAACTAATGCTCAACAAAGGCCAGCCTCTAGGTGACAGCCACAGGCCAGAGCACAGTGCCAGTCTCAGCCCAGGTGCCGTTGAGCCTTGCCAGCAGATGGGAAAATCAGGTGGGAAAATGAGGCACAAAGAATTTAAGTAACTTGTCCAAAGTCACACAGCTAAGAATTTTGATGCCAGCCAGGAGCAGAGACAGCTGGACTACTGCAGCCTTGGGTGCCAGTGGTGATGGCATTACAGCTCTGTGCCCTGCCCCTGCTGGGCCTTATAGACACAAGAGTGGGCCTATAGCCCAGAAGCTAGACTTCTTCTGCAGCAAGATGGAGCTGAATCACCTTGTCATGGATGAGACATCAGGTATCTGGGGGCAGATCTATAACATTGACCAGCTTCTGCTGCTGGGCCCGTCAGAGAAGTGCCTCCTCGAGTGCGGCAGCCTCTTCAAGTGGCTCTCTAACAAATCACACGACTATTGCTCAAATCCTTTTTGCCAGTGTTCCTGAAATGCTTTTCCCAAGACACAGCAAGAACCTATTTCCAGGCAGGTCTTTCTCCGGTAACATGATTAATAATGTTAATAATAATGCTTATTACTTATAGAATGCCTAATACACACCAGGCATTATATTAGGTCCACTGAACACATTATCTCAATAGCATTCATGCTTTCAAATGTTTTTTTTTTCATCTGTGGGAGAGATTTGAAGCTCAACCATCAATTTTCACTTAGCCATACCCTTTATGTTATTCTTATCAAGAAACCTATTTATACTTTTGCTTGATGACTTGACTGTAGCAGGTATAAAGTGTGTGCATGTAAATTAGAACAATTTACCTGGTCTGTGGAGGAATTAAAGCTTAGTACAAGCTGTAATTAACTGAGTTAATCAGCTTTCCATATTGATTCCAGGGCTGTAATTCAGTAACAGGTTCTGGGCAAGTGAAACTTGAACCCTTCTGAGTAATATAGAGATTGGGCATGAAACTCTTCTGCTTCTGTGCCAATAAAGTATCATCTCTTGCTTATGACTTCTTTTATAGACTTTCTATAAGGCATTTAACTGATATTGTAGATAAGCTATAAAGTAGTTAATCACAATAAATTAAAATTTGTACTTAGTACTAAAATGTAAATTAATTGCATGTTTTCTCCCCAATTGAACCTTTTTAAACATCTGGTATATATATATACACACATATATATCTGGTATATATATATATATATATATATATATATACACATATTTTAGTGCTTCATTCACTCTAATGGTGATAATTTTATCAAGTTGTTAAAACTACTTTTCACTTTCTCATAGCAATTCAAGGGATGCAGCTAATGTGTCAGCATTGAAGCATCTCTTACAAACTCATTAGAGGCACAACCAGTCTTCTACGGTTCATCATAAAGTAAAATAGAGCAGAACGTTATCATCTGCCCATTGCCAAGCAGACAATGAAACAACTGGCCTCACTGTGAAAAAAGTTTCAAGTTTTCAAGAATCAAGGGCATCAAACACAGACAATTAATCTTTTCATTGCCATGTTTTATACTTTAGAATATCAATTTTACCAGCTGTGGTTGTTTCTTCTGTAACATCTTCTAGGGCAGAAAAGACATACAGTGATTCTACTTAAGTGTAGTCATGCTTTTTTAAATGACTAAGGCCAACAGAATTATGAGGAATTCATGACTTACAAATGATATAAATTTTATAATGATTAAAAATGATCATAACTTACTTTTAATTAAGTAATAAGCCAGGGCAGATTTTCAGTAGTTTTGAAAAATGAGCATTTCAAATGGCAAGAAATAACTCATGCAAAGAAGATCATATATTGAGTACATAATGCTCATATTTCATTTTTACATTCTAAAGCACTTTCTACTCAGTTTCTCTAAGTTCCTTACCATCCTTATTTAGCCTTAAATAGTTAAGTTGATCAATTGTTTCTCCACAGTTGCTCAATATTTTGTTTAGTTATCTTTATGGTTTGGTTTTTTACAGTTCAGGGGATGTGGGTGTGTGCCAAGTAGAATCCAGATAGTCTATAGAGGTTTATGTTTATATCACCACATGTGCCATTTTTATGGATATTATTCCAGAAATTTATTGAATTTTGTGTTTGTTTCAGCTTTATACAGAAATGGCTTCAGTCACTGCATGTAGAAAAAGCACCATTTTTAATAAGTGAACAAATATACAGAGTTAACATTTCAGTTTTCATCAAAAAGGGAAGAATGAATCATACTGATAGAGCAATATGACTGAACCAACCTCTCCCCTCTTCCTCTAGATGCTAGGGCTTAATTGTGCTTATCTAGTTGCTAGTTCCAAGTTTTTCTTTTCTTTTTTTATTATTGTTCAAGTACAGTTGTCTCCATTTTTCCACCACAGCATTCACCCACCCCACCCACTCCCACCTCTCACCCTCAATCCCATCCAACTTTGGCTTTGTCCATGAGTCCTTTATACATGTTCCTTGATGACCCTTCCCTTCTTTCTCCTGTTACCCCACTACCCCCTCCTCTCTGGTTACTGTCAGTTTGTTGTTTATTTCAATGTTTCTGATTCTATTTTGTTCACTTGTTTTGTAAATTAGGTTCCACTTATAGGTGAGATCATATGGTATTTATCCCTTACTGCCTGGTTTATTTCACTTAGCATAATGCTCTCCAGTTCCATCCATGCTGTCATGAAGGCTAGGAGTTCCTTCTTTCTTTCTGTTGGGTAGTATTTCATTGTGTAAATGTACCATAGTTCTTTGATCCATTCATTTACTGATGGGCACTTAGGTTGCTTCCAGCTCTTGGCTATTGTAAACTGTGCTGCTATGAACATTGGGGTGCATAGGTTCTTTTGAATTGGTATTTCAGGCTTCTTAGGGTATAATCCCAGCAGTGGAATTTCCAGGTCCAAAGGCAGTTCCATTTTTAGTTTTCTGAGGAAATTCCATACTGTTTTCCACAGTTGCTGCACCAGTCTGCATTCCCACCAACAGTGTACCAGGGTTCCCTTTTCTCCACAAACTCATCAGTACTTGTTGTTTGTTGATTAAAGCAGTAAATGTAAGGCTAAAATGCAATATAAACATAATGTATCTTAAATACACATGCCCACTATAACAAACATACCATGGACAGGTTGTATTATAAATAACAGAGTTATTTCTCACAGTTCTGGGGACTGATATGTCCAAAATCAAGGTGATGGCAGATTCTGTACCTGGTGAAAGCCCATTTGCTGGTTTAGAGGCAGCATCTTTTCTTGGTGTCCTCCCTTGGTAGGTAGCTCTCTGGGGTCTCTTTTATAAAGGCACTAATACCATGAGAGCTTCATCCTCATGTCCTCATCATAAGCCAAAAAGCCCCACCTTTAAGTACAGTCACAATTGGGAATTAGGGACCAACATATGAATGTTTGATGGACACAGACATTCAGTCTATAGCACTCCAGGTATTCTCAAAGGACTCAAAATTTACTCAGAGCAAACAATGGAACACTTTCACCATGTCAGAAGCTCTACCCACACATAAAAATCCATTTGCCTCTAAAACATTTTATTTTTTTTTTGTTAGGGTACATGAACTTTGAGTGTCATGGTGGTGATGAGCAGCTTTTGGAAGAACTGTGATGGCAACAGAAGACAAGCTATCTATCCACCTTCTACCAGCCTCCAGTCTCAGGATGACCCAGGACACATACATATCAAACAGAATGTTAGCAAATAACTACATGAGCAAATAGATATTAAACCAAGCCCAAAGTGTCTGCTGTCTTATTGCTTTGCATTTTCTAAGATTCCGCCCTTACTTACTCTGAATGTATCATACCCTAGGGGCTTTTTAAATATTTTAAAGCAACTCTATATCTAAATTTAAATATATAAATCTCCTTAAAGAAACAATTTTCACTGGCATTTCTTTCCCATAAATACAAAATCTTATTTCACTTTTATACATAATGATATTCAGCTGTACTTATCCTAGCTATCTACTTGCATTTTAAAATGGTGTCACAACAACACTGAACAGTATATGGAAGGTTTAGTTTAATTGAATCATTCTGGAAGACTCCAAAGGAAGTACGAGATGTGTGTTTCTTCATTAGTGTTGTTATGAAGCTTCACCAATATTTGCATAATTCTAATATGCCTTTAAATTATTGACAAACAACAAAGAAAGGTTTGCATGAGCTATACAGAGCAGGGAAAATAGAAGACAGATGTGGTATATGAATATATTGCTTCTTTCATTTGAAGTCTGCTTAACATATGGAATGAGGTAGTGGAAGGTTGGTTCTGCCAAATAATTTGCAAAATAGAATGATAACTGCCTAATGAAAAAGAAATGTCATGGAAGAGCTCTAGTCCAGACAATTCATATCCTCAGAAGGAAAGTATCTGGTCATCTTTCTTAACATAAAAGAGACTTTCTGATATTTGATTAAAAACATTGCTTATCTTTTCTATTGCAACACGAAGCTCACAATATTACATAAAACTAACATTTTTTCAAATTATGCTTTTATCAAATTAAATGCCATAAAGAGAGTAAAATAAAGAATATATGGCAGACTTTTTGGTTCACTCCTCCACAAGCACTCGGCCCCAGGTGCTCAGTCTAGGAAAGAGCTCCCCAACTGGTTACATCAATATTCCCAAGTGCAATCTGCAAACCAGCAGCTTTAGTACGATCTGGGAACTTAGTAAGATTGCCGTTTCTATCCACATTCCCCCAATCTACTACATCAGCATCTGCATTTCAGCAAGAGCTGGCACATGATTCATATGCACACTGGAGTTTAAGAAGATGCTTTACCATGCCTGCGTCTCACAAGTGGATTTTGGGAGTGCCTTAGACGGAAGTTACTATCTCTCACACAGCCTAGGGTCCCAGACCATTCGCTACTGCCAAAATCAGGTTTGAATACACACTTCAATGTGCCAGAGAAATACAGCTTTCTATGTGTGTCATGGAATTTAAAAAATAAAAGTTTGGGAAGTACTTGTTTGAGCTAATCTAGTTCATACCATGACTCCTTCTAGACTAGGGGTGTCAAACTCATTTTCACACCCCTGGGGCCTGGGGGCCACGTCAACCTTGAGGTTGCCTTCAAAGGGCTGTATGTAATGTTAGGACTGTATAAATGTAACTGTTCCTTAACTAGGGGCAAGGAGCTCGGTGCTGCTGCTGGGTAGAAACAAGGTGATGGGCCTGATAAAACAAGTTGGAGGGTTGGATTTGGCCCCCAGGCCTTGTGTTTGCCACCTGTGTTCTAGAGATTAGTTTAGGAAGGACACATGATCCTACTGCAGCCAATGAAGTGTAAGGTGAAGTCTTTTAGGCAACCAGGGAGGCTCTGGGAAAGTTTTGTTGTTTCTAAGATTGTTAAAGGAGGGGCACTCTTATTCTTTTGGCCATCGCTCTGTCAGGAGGCTATACCTGAAACCACTGCTGACAGTCACCCTGCTAACATCCTAATGAAGACGCCAATGCTGAAGATGACAACACAGAAAGACTGAAAGAAACTGTCTTTCCTGATACTTTTGAGCCACAGCAGCCACCAGTCCTAGAGCTTGAATTACCACAGGATTGCTTGTTATAGCAGGTAATATATTTCCTTCTTGTTTCAGCCAGTTTTGGTGGAGGTTTCTGTTAGCTGCAAATCATTCTAATATAGAAGAAGAACAGGTAATTTGCCTGAGTATAAAGTGGTTTCATGTATTTTTAAAGACTGTAATGCAGTTCTGATGCCATGAGAATCTAGAGTGTTACCATTTACACTTTCAGCCGGTCCAAGCACTTACTCGAGTCTCCAGGAATGCAAGTTCCCAGTGGAAACTCCTTGAGCAGTGGTTGAAATGGGCTTCATCCATATCTCCACCTGGCACATCATTATTCTCAGTGTGTTTACTAAAAGGATGGAAGAACGGATAAATAATGGCACAGGTGCACAAAATTAAAGTGCCTGTCCAACACATTTACAGTTACCATGAATCCATTTTATTTCTACATCTTCTCTTTTTAAAAACTACCAGAGCTCATTAATAAATTATTGCTGCTACAAGTTCCTGTCCACGACATATACTTTTGGAATTTTACCCACTGCATTCATTGCATTTCTATAGGTCTCCCTTCACAGTCCCTAATTATACAGCATGAGGATATACATGTGATATTTGTTGAATAATGCAAAATAAAATACATTTACTGTAATGTCATGCCACCCCAAATCATGGGTTCATTGGATACCTTATATTTTTGTTTTCTACATATTCAGGGGTATTTGCACAGCTGCTGGTTAAGTTTGCACATGGCTGAGGAAAAAGCTGTTGCTGGAGGCCATGTGTTTAGTTAAAATCATCCTCTGTAAGAGGTCACCTGCTCACGGTAAATGCCGTTTGCCTTTAATAGTGCAGAGAGAGTCACTGTCAGAAGGAAATGTTGCAGGATGAGGTCAGCGTGGCCCTTACCTGTTCTAGGAGAATAATGAATGTGCAGGACACATCCATGTCACTGACTTTTCTTACTTCACTGGTGTTCATTTGAATGCAAGAGGTGTTCAAAGAGGAGAATAGTGACAATGCACTGAGAGGCAGGGCTCCTGCTCTCTTGGTAATTAGGTGTCACATGGCCTCCCTTAGCCCCAGCAGCCTCATTTACAAGAGGATGGTGTTGCATTTGATGGCAGTTCAGTACATTTTTATCAGAAAAAGTGGGCTTCTGACTATGACACAGAGTGCACAGACAACATGCCACCCCCAGTAAGCATAAGCAATTGAGCAACTTCAATGCCTCCATGTACTTTTAATCACATGGGGATAATACCACTAGCAAATTTTCACTATGCACTGGCCATATTTCAACTGCCAGTGTCTGTATCTCTGTGCCTATGAGCTTTCTCTGGGAACAGAGGACGACTGCCTATGCTTAACCCACAGTACATAGATTAAGATTCCTCTCAACAAGGAACTCCCAGAAATTTCCCTGTGAATATCCCAGCTTCCCAGCCCCACAGGACCAATGCATCTTGGGCATGTGTATTGTATAGTCTCCCAGAGTTTCCCACAAGCATTAGCCCTGTGGACCACTATGAGATATTTCTTACTGGTTTCTTTCTTTCCCTGTAGCACTTCTCGTTCATTTCACTTCCCTAATGATGGTCCCTGCACTTGATAAATGCAATTTTTGTTCTTGGATCCTATCTCAGGCTCTGCTTCCAGGAGAATCCAACCTAAGACAACACCATTATTAGCTTTCAAGGTGCACATAAGGAACTGGGGAGTATAAGTGTTTTGAGAGTGGCAAAGAGAGACAGCCAAAAATTGAAACCAAAAATAAATGAGAAAATCATAGTAGGAAAAGGAGATCCAATAAAGGTAGAAGAGAGGAGTGGGTTAGGAAGAGAAAAAATATAGTATTAAGTAGGTAATCAGGGCACATTTGTAAGTTAAAAATATATGAATACAGTGTACATTACCACATCCTTTTAAATGAACAAAATGTAAAGTTTTGAATCAATAATAACTTCCATTCAGTTGTGTTCCCCTGCTCTGAAAAAAGAGCAATGCAACAGCAATTTTACTCCTTGATATTCTGGCTAATGACACATGGTCCCTGCTGGCCCCTATTTCAAAGACAGTGAGTGCATTGGAGGGCCAGCTCATTTCAAACTTCTAATATGGGTACACTACTCAAATTAACTTACCTTCAGGTCTAAGGGTGACAAGATCGTGTCTACTAGGGTGGAAGATGGCCTTGTACAATGCTTCTGCTGTTTGAAACATTCTTTGGAAGCACACTTTGCACCTGATTTCATACCTGCTTTCAGCACAGATGATAAGCACAGTGTCCCTTACTTAGTTACCTAAGACAAAGAGATTTCTCTTCAAGGAAAACAACAACTTCAATCTACCTTGGAGAGTTTATACTTAAATTGCAGTGAAACATGATTTTAATTCAATATAGAGGGAATTTAATAAGTAGCTTCCAGAGAAAGGGCATTAGAATAAATCCAAATATCTAATTGCATTAAAGAAAGTTTGGTGAATTATAAATTGAAAGGAATTTCTGTAAAACGATACTAAATTGGACATCAAACAACTGATTTATGTGATCATCCTGAAAATGTGAAATTATAATTCTTTATGAGAAAGCCTGTATAGGGACTGCTAAAGAGAAAGAAACAAAGAAGGGGCTCCTCCCTTCTGGCTCAGCAGTAGCTTCACTGGCCTAAAGGCCTTGCTGACTCTGAGCTCAGAGAAATGTGGCTGGGACCAGGTCATGAAATTTCTTGTAAACTGCATTGTGTAGTTTGCACTTCATCCCAAAGGTAAGAAGAGACCCAGGAGAGACATTAAGTATGAACGGGTTTTTGATTTAGAAAGTTCCCTGAAACTTCTGTGTGAGGAACAGAGTGAGGGGAGGAGAGGAGATTAGAAACAAAGGAGATGGTGGTTATGATGGTTGTTAGGAGAGAGGTGAGCAAAGTCCAGCAGGAAGGTAGAGCTCTTACCTGTTCTCTTTGGGAACAGAGATAATAAAGCTTGGGAGTCCATAGCAGTCACTACTATGTGGTGTATGAGAAGTGCCGAGGCAAAGCTCTAATGCATCCACATGGCTTTCACACCTCTTTTCATGCTGTCATTATCTAGATTTATATATTATCTGTGTATAGGAAGACCTGTGATAACTTACAAGTTAAAATGAAGTGCCAATCATCTACTTAAGTTGAATATATGCCTATCCTATGAGCTAGAAATTCTAGTCTTAGGTATGTACCCAACAGAAATGCACACATCTGAGCACCAAAGAAATGTGCAAGAAGGTCATAGCTGTGTCATTTGTAATAGGCCAAACTGGAAAAAAAAAACCCAAATACCCATCCATCAATGATATATATTGATAAATTATGGCATATGCAACAAAATAATGAAAAATAAACATGGACATTACATAAAGCAATAAAAATGAACAACATATTGCTACATATCACAGCACGAATAAGTCACAAAAATGCTAAGGATTAAGGAAGATGGTGGCTTTGTTGGAGGGAGCGTAACCCCCTTCCTCTATGCAGGGGAGAGAAACTCGCAGATCTTTGGAGGAACAGAGCAAGGAGCCTAGGTTATTACAACATTTATGAAACAGGACATCAAAAATTATAGCAGACATTGAAAAACTAGACGGTAAGGAGACTGTTTCCAGATAATAAGGACCCAGGGATTAGCGCGGGAACCAGGGAGGTGGCAGCCCCCAGGCCCAGTGCTCCCGGGTCTGCCTCAGGGCACCTGGGAGAGCGGAGTCGCTGCTCCCTCCCTGGACAGTGGGATGGAGCAACACCAGGAGAGGCCTTATTGCTGAAAGGCACGGAGAGGGGAGTTAGACTGGGAGACAGTCACACAGGGGCTGCAAGCACCCACGCATAGCCAAGGGAAGGGTGAGTGCCCCCAGCCTGCATGACCAAGGGAGGCTTAGCTATGCACCTGCACCCCCAACCTGGTGAGAGTGTGGTTCTGTGGAAGACCGAGACCCCACAGCCCTGAACAAGGAAAGGGCACGGGTGTTGGAGGGTTTCTGAAGCCTGCGGTGGTGAACTCGGGAGAGCTTGTGCCCCTTTGGGATTCCCGACTCTTGTGCTGTGAACCTGGAAAGGACGCAGTGCTTCTCGGGTTCCTGAAACCCGCAGCAGGGAAATTGGTGGAAGTGCATGCCCCTTTGAGATCCCTGGAGCTTGCATAGTGAATCCAGAAATGATGCGGATTCTTTCTGAGAACATAGAGCCTACCATGGTGAAATTTGGGGAAGGGATCAACCCCTTGTGATTCCCGGAGCTTGTGCTGTGAACCCAGAAAAGACGCAGGAGCTCTGCGGGGTCCTGGAGCCGGGGAGACTGTGGCAGTGAGCTCTGGAGAGCATGCTTGGGAGCGCCCATACCCACACCAGATTGGTTCTGGGGAGAGCATGCTGATAGCCCTGGGGAGGGTAAAGAGACTGACTCAGTTTTGACTGGGAGGAGTGAAAAGCATTCCAAATGCCCCTCAGCCTGCTGAAGGCAACAAGACCAGAAAAACTGGTTTGGCCAGTTAGAAACCAACAAGAGTTTTTTTTGTTTTTGTTTTGTTTTGGGTTTTTTTTTTTTTGGCTGCTATTGTTTGATTGTTTGATTTTATCTTGTTTTTTAAGTGACTTTTTATTTTTTAATTCTTATTATTTTTATATATCTCAATTCCTTCTTCTCTTCCTTTATCCTAGTATTATTCTTTACACTCCAAATTTATCTCTCCTGCATTCCATCTTCTGCTTTTTCCCCCCTTTTTCAGCCTGCAAGTTTCTGCAAATTTGTATTATCTTTTTCCCACTTTTATGACATTTTTTATTTTAATAGTGTTTTGGTATTATTTTTCTTTCTTTATAATCTTCTTTGCTTGGCTGGTTATACTGTCATCTGATAGGTTCCCCCCTGTTATGTGAGTCACAGTGTGTTGATAATTTGCTGTCCTTCATTTCTGTTCCATTAGTACACCTCTCAAGGTTCTATACTCCTTATTCTTGTTATCTAGATCTCATAGATTCTGCCACATGATTGCTGCTTTAATATTATTGTAAATAAGACCTAGTTCATACAATTGTAAATACTACAAAACACCCCTCCCTGATCTCAGCCCACTTCACAATTTCCTGAACTATATTATTGTGGGGGTTGTCTCTATTCTTCTACACACTACTCCTATTTACTAATCTTTATTCCCACCCTACCTCAGAATCTGACCTCCCACAGCCTCACAGCTTTCTAGATCCAAATAACAATCCTTTCATCCTCAATAAGAGTCTTATCTTCTTTTCATCCTTTCTAAAACATGGCTAGTGGGGTGGAATATTACAGTTAACATTATAAGTAGCCAAAGGATATCCCATCTCTTCTCTACTGGCTGCTACTGTAAATATCATAGAATACTGTCTTGCTGTCTTAAACCATTTTGCCTTACTCCTCCAACTGATCACAAAAAAAGAGTAGGGGGAAGCTGTGAATACCAGGATACATGAAGGATACTGCACCACTGAATCTCAGGTATTCTACCACAGAAGTTCACACCATAATCTCTGGGAACAAGAACAGATCAATTTAAGAAACAGAGGCTAACAAGAAGAGTCTCATGAACACTGAGAAGACAAAGACAAATTCTTTGAACTCCCAAAGAATTTGGGAATTCATCCCCAAATGAAAGGAAAGGAGGAAGCCTCAGAAAGAATGCTAAATGAAATAGAGGCAACTCAACTATCAGATACTGAGTTCAAAGACATGATTATTGGGAAACTCAGTGAGCTCACAATGAGCTACCAGAAACTAGAGGGAAGCTACAACGATCTCACTGAAAACTGTATCAGCATGAAAAAGGAAATAGAAACTCTCAAGAAGGGTCAAGAGGACATGAAGAATACAATTTCTGAAGTGAAGAACACAGTAGAAGGAATGAAAGGCAGGATTGATGAAGCAGAAGACTGGATTAGCGAATTGGAGGACAAAGTAGAAAAAAACACTCAGAAAGATCAAGAAAAGGAAAAGAGGCTCAGAAAGAATGAAGAGGGATTAAGAGAAATGCAAGACAATATGAAATGTAATAATATCCATATAATAGGGATACCAGAAAGAGAAGAAGAAGAGCAAGGGGTAGAAAACCTATTTGAAAAAGTAATGAAGGAAAAATTCACTAATTTGATGAGAGAAAAAGTCACACAAATCTAGGAAACACAGAGACTCCCAATCAAGAGGAACCCAAAGAGGCCCACTTCAAGACACATAATTAAAATGGCAAAATTTCAAGACAAAGAGAGAATATTAAAGGCAGCAAGGGAAAAACAGGAAGTAACATACAAGGGAGCCCCAATAAGGCTAACAGCTGACTTCTCAATGGAAACATTCCAAGCCAGAAGAGAATGGCAAGAAATATTCCAAGTAATGAGAACCAGAGGCCTGCAACCAAGGCTACTTTACCCAGCAAGGCTCTCAATCAAGATCGAAGGCCAAATACGAAGCTTCTCAGACAAAAGAATTCTAAAAGAATACACCTCCACCAAACCAGCTGTGCAAGAGATGCTAAAGGGACTGCTTTAAGGAAAGGAAGGAAAAGAGAGAGAGGAACACATGTACATAAATGGCAATAAGTAAGTACCTATCAAAAATAACCTTAAACGTAAATGGATTAAATGTTCCAATCAAAAGACATAGAATCACTGAATGGATAAGAAAAAATGACCCACACATATGCTGCCTACAAGAGACCCACCTCAGGATAAAAGACCTGCACAGGCTGAAAGTGAAGGGCTGGAAACAAATTTTCCAAGCAAATGGACAGAGAAAAAAAGCCAGGGTAGCAATACTCATATCAGACAAAATAGACTTCTAAAAAAGGGCCATAAAGAGAGACCCAGAAGGTCATTTCATAATACTCAAGGGAAGAATCCACCAAGAAGACACACATATTGTAAATATATATGCACCCAACATAGGAGCACCATTATACATAAAGAAAATCTTAGAGGACTTTAAGAAAGATATGGACAGCAACACAATTATAGTAGGGGATTTTTAACACCCTACTGTCAAAAATGGACAGATCTTCCAAACAAAATATCAACAAAGATATTGTGGCATTGAACAATACCCTTGATGAAATGGACTTTACTCATATATACAGAGCCCTCCATCCCAAAGAAGCTTAAACACACATTCTTTTCAAGTGTACACGGAACATTTTCAAAGATAGACCACATGATAGGACACAAAACAAGCCTCAACAATTTCAAGAAAATTGAAATCATACCGAGCATTTTCTCAGATCACAAGGGACTGAAGCTAGAAACCAACCCCAAGGAAAAAAACCCCAAAACACTCAAAATCATGGAGATTAACTAGCATGCTATTAAACAGTGAATGGGTCAATAATGAAATTAGGGAAGAAATCAAAAGGTTTCTGAAAACAAATGAAAATGAACTCACAACAACTCAAAACTTATGGGACACAGCCAAGGCAGTCCTGAGAGGGAAGATCTAGTGATACAGGCCTACCTAAAAAAGTTAGAAACATTTCAAACAAACAACCTAACTCTACGTCTACAAGAACTCGAGGGACAACAAGAAAGACAGCCCAGAGCAAGCAGAAGGAAGGAAATAACCAAGATCAGAGCAGAATTAAATGACACAGAGACTCTAAGCACAATTCTAAGGATCAATGAATCCAAGAGCTGGTTCTTTGAAAAGGTAAACAAAATCGACCAGCATTTAAGCAGACTCATCAAGAAAAAAAGAGAGAAAACCCAAATAAACACAATCACAAGTGAAAGAGGAGAGATTACAACTCATACCACAGAAATACAAAGGATTGTAAGAAATTACTATGAAGAACTGTATGCCAAGAAATTTGAAAACCTAGGTGAAATGGACAAATTTCTAGAAAAATATAATCTTCCAAAACTCAATGAAAAAGGAGCAAAAAGCTTGAACAGACCAATAACAGCAAAATAAATTGAAGCAGTAATCAAAAAACTCCCAACACACAAAAGCCCTGGACCAGATGGTTTCACAGGAGAATTCTACAAAGCAATGAAGGAAGAGCTGACCCCTATCCTTCACAGACTATTCCAAAGAATCCAAAAAGATGGAAGACTCCCAAACTCTTTTTATGAGGCCAACATCATCCTAATCCCAAAAGCAGATAAAGACGCAAGAAAGAAAGAAAACTTCAGGCCAATATTGCTGATGAACACTGACGCTGAAATCCTCAACAAGATACTGGCAAACTGCATCCAACAACACATTAAAAAGATCATACACCATGACCAAGTGGGATTCATTCCAGGGATGCAAGTATGGTACAATATTTGCATCCCATTTATGATAAAAACACTCTGCAGAATGGAAATAGAAGGAGAATTCCTCAACATAATAAAGGCCATATATGAGAGACCTACAGCTAACGTTATACTCAATGGGCAAAAACTAAAATCTTTTCCACTAAGATCAGGAACAAGACAAAGTTGTCCACTTTCACCACTTCTATTCAATATAGTACTGGAAGTTTTAGCCACAGTGACCAAACAAGAAAAAGAAATGAAAGGCATCCAAATTGGAAAGGAGGAAACAAAACTGTCACTGTTTGCAGATGATATGATAGTGTACATAGAAAATCCTATAGACTTGGGCAAAAGCTGATTGACCTAATCAATGAATTTGGCAAAACAGCAGGATACAAAGTCAATATCCAGAAATCAAAGGCATTTCTGTACACCAACAATGAAACAGCAGAAGCAGAAATCAAGAAAAAAATCCCATTTGAAATAGAAAAAAGAAAAATAAAATACCTGGGAATAAACCTAACCAAAGAGGTAAAAGACCTGTATTCAGAAAACTGCATAACACTGAGGAAAGAAATCAAGGAAGACACAAACAAATGGAAACATATACCGTGTTCATGGATTAGAAGAATTAATATCATCAAAATGTCCATACTACTCAAAGCAATTTACACATTCAATGCAATACCTATTAAAGTACCAATGGCTTATTTCACAGACATAGAACAAATGCTTCAAAAATTTATATGGAATCATAAATGACCCCGAATAGCTGCTGCAATTCTGAGAAAGAAGAGCAAAGTAGGAGGGATCACAATACCTGACACTAAACTATACTACAAGGCCACTGTAATCAAAACAGCCTGGTACTGGCATAAAAACAGGCACATGGACCAGTGGAACAGAACAGAGAGCCCAGAAATAAACCCAAGTCTCTATGGTCAATTAATATTTGACAAAGGAAGCAGCAACATAAAATGGAGTAAAAATAGCCTCATCAACAAATGGTGTTGGGAGAACTGGACAGCTACATGCAAAAAAATGAAACTTGAGCATCAACTTACACCTTACACAAAAATAAATTCAAGGTGGATAAAAGACTTAAATATAAACTGTGACACCATTAAAGTCCTAGAGGAGAACATAGGTAGAAAAATCTCAAGATATTTCATGCAGAAACCTTTTTACTGACTTGTCCCCTAGAGCAAGGGACATAAAGGAAAGAATAAACAAATGGGACCTCATCAAAATAAAAAGCTTCTGCACAGCTAAAGAAAACAGTATCAAAATAAAAAGAGAACCAACCGTATGGGAAAACATATTTGCCAATGATACCTCAGACATGGGTTTAATCTCCAAAATGTATAAAGAACTTACACGACTCCACTCTAAGAAGACAAGCAACCCAATTAAAAAATGGGCAAAGGACTTGAGCAGAAACTTCTCCAAAGAGGACATACAGAGGGTCCAGAGATGCATGAAAAGATGCTCAGTATCGCTAGCTATCAGAGAGATGCAAATTAAAACCACAATGAGATACCACTTTACACCAGTCAGAATGGCCACCATAAACAAAGCAACAAATGCAACAAACAAGTGTTGGAGAGGTTGTGGAGAAAAGGGGACCCTAGAGTACTATTGGTGGGATTGCAGACTGGTACAACCACTATGGAAAACAGTATGGAACTTCCTCAGAAAACCAAAAATGGATCTGCCTTTTTACCCAGAAATTTCACTGCTGGGATTATACCCTAAGAAGCCTGAAATACCAATCCAAAAGAACCTGTGCATCCCAATGTTCATAGCAGCACAATTTACAGCAGCTAGATGATGGAAGCAACCTAGATGCCCATCAATAAATGAATGGATCAAAAAACTATGGTACATTTACACAATGGAATTCTATGCAGCAGAAAGAAAGAAGGAGCTCCTACCGTTTGCAACAGCATGGATGGAGCTGGAAAGCATTATGCTAAGCGAAATAAGCCAGGCAGTGAAACACAAATACCATATGATCTCATCTTTAACAGGAACCTAATCAACAAAACAAAGAAACAAGCAAAATATAACCAAAGACACTGAAATAGAGGACAGGCTGACAGTGACCACAGGGGACAGAAGAGGGTATTTCAGGGGAGAATGGGAAGGGTTTACAGGATCAAATTTAAAGGACACATGGACAATAACTAGGGGGAGGGTGGTAATGGGACGGAAGTCGGAAGGGATGGGTGGGTGGGCTGGATTGGGAGTAAAAGGGAGAAAACTGTACTTGATTAACAATGATTAAAATAAAAAAAGAAAAAATATTAAAGAAATGCAATCTGGAAAAAAATGTATTTATTTGTCAAAACAGGTTAACCTAGTTCAAATTATGTATATTTAAAATAGTAACGTTAACTTTCAACATATTTGAGAGTACTTTTTGCAATACTATGCCTTTAGTTATTTAATGTACCTCTAATTTTGTTATATCTCCTTATGTTATTATCTTCAATTTTTGAAATAAATATTTGATTTTCCTTCCAAAAAAATGCTAAGGAAGAAAAAGCAGACACAAAAGAGTACAAAATACAAAATCAATTTATGTAAAGTTTCCTGTATGCAACAAGTAATTTATAGTGTTAGAAGTCTGAGAAGTAATCCCACATGGCGAGAGGAAGTGGTAGGGAAGGAAGCAGAGTGCAAAGGAGGCCCCAGAGATACTGACAATGGACAGTCTGCCCTCCTTATCCACAGGTATTGCATTCATAGCTCCGATGAACCACCAGAATGAAAAACATCCAGGAAAATAGTTCTGTTGTTGCTGACATGCACTATGTAGTTAGGCCTAGGATGGTTGCACCTGTACTGAACATGTACAGATTTTTCTTGTCATTTTTCTCTAAAAAGTATAGCATAACAACTATTTGCATAGCATTTACATTGTATTAGGTATTATAAGTAATCTAGAAATGATTTAAAGTATATGAAAAAATACAGAAAGGTTATATGCAAATACTATGCAATTTTCTATAAGGAATTTGATTATCCACGTGCTTTGCTATCCCAGAAAGGTCTTGGACCCAGTCCCCCATGGATACCGAGAAATGGCTGTATTATTTCTTAATGGGGTGGTAATTGAATGGGAAGGTTTATTTTGTGAAAATTCATAGAGCTCTACTTATAATGATTTGTTTATCTTTTGGTTACACTCCTTAAGAAAAAAAACATTTATATGAAGATCTAAAGAATCACAAATTCATAGGAAATTAGTTATAAGTATGTAAAAAGTTATATTCCTTTTTGCCACTAGAAAAAAAATCTACAATCCCGAACAAGTTGTTTAGAAATAAAATAAAACGGACTTCCCAGAGAGGATGCAGTGACAGTAGCTTTTGTTATGCCTCTAAGCTGAGTTATTACAACTAAATTATATGTCTTTGAATGTTTTGGTAGAGTGCTCACTTTGGCAGCACATGTACTAAAATTGGAGCTGTAGGTAAGATTAGCATGGCTCCTGTGCAAGGACAATGCACAAATCTGTGAAGCATTCCATATTTAAAAAAGAAAATGTTTCAGTAGAGAAATGTAAAAAGGGAAGCAATCTGCATAACTTTCCATATTTTTCAGGCTATAAGATGCACCTTTCCCCGCCAGATTTGGGAGGAATAATGGTTGTTAATGCTGCTGTTGAGTTCTGTTTACATTTACATTGGCGAAAAATTATGTTACTTATGTTATTAAATATTTTATCACATTTTTTGCTTCAAAATTTTTTTCCCTATTTTCCTCCTCTAAAATCTAGGTGCATCTTAGGGTCTGAAAAATATGGTAGTTCTAAAAGGCAATATGGTATAGGTGAAAGCAAACTGAATTTGAAACAAATTGTGTATCAGAGACCAAGGGAAAATAATCCTGCTTAACGTGTATCAAGCACTTATTATATGCTAAGCAATGAGGTAGGAAATTTATATTTATTTTATTTCATATCAATACAATAATCTCATGAGGTAGTTACCATTGTTATACCCATTTGACAGGTTATAAAACTGAGACTTGGGAAGGTTAAATAATTTCCTCATGTTCCCACAGATAGTAAATGGCAGGGCAGCATTTGACCTCAGGCCTGAAGATGGCAGGGCAGCATTTGACCTCAGACCTGACTGACTCTTAACCCCTTATATTCATCAGTGGGTGAAGCTGGGCCAGTAGGCACATCCCTGCATGTCTTAGAGTCCTCTGTGAAATGGGAGTCTGGCCAGATTTGCCTTTGGGTGGCAAACTGTGGTTGTGTCCATTGTTTAGATTGGAAAGGGAAGGCTAAGTCAACCAAAGAGAAAATCTTTTCCAAACCTAAACTCAGAAGAAATGGCAGCCTCAGTGCCAAGAATCTTCATTCTGGTAGTGTTCACCACTTGCCTAATCAGAAGAACCCGCAAAAACAACCTTTTTTAACAAATATACATTCATGGATCCCCTGGAAATATACTGATCACAGACTGCAGAGCAGGGACCTGGGAAAACTGCTATTATTGACTTTCCCCCAGATGACAGTGATTTTTCTGTTCTTATGATCAATAAAGGGTTTGAAAAAATAAATTGCGGATTTCAAAAAATTTAGGCAAGCTTCTCAGAGAGACTATTTCTGTCTTGACTCAGGCCATGTAGAAAATATAAATCAGTATTCAACAAATGCTTTTCTGCACGGATCTATCATAGGATGTAGTCAGGATCTAAGTTATTTGCTTTCTGGTGATTTAATACAGAAAAAAATGGAAAATCTAAAGGGTAATTTGCATCTGATAGATAAATTTGTCCTGGGAATCTAATGCACAGCATAGTGATTATAGTCAATGTTACCTTACTATAAACTTCAAAGGGACTGAGAGACAGATCGTAATTGTTCTCACCACAAAAAAGAAGTGATGGTATGTGACCTGAAAGATGTGTTAGAGAATGCTAAGGTGATAATCACATTATAATATATAAACATATCAAACCAACACAGTGTACACCTTAAACTTACAAAATGTTACAATATTGTTAATTAGCTCAGTTATAAAAGAGAATTAGCATGTCTTTTAGAGTCTTTTAAATACATCTTAAACAAGTTTTTTTTTTTAAAGAAGATGCTATACTCCAACCAGTTCACCATTTAACTTTCCAACAACAATGTTTAGTATAACCAAATGTTTGTGGTTAAAGTCAGATTCGTATTCTTTCAAGGCACTAAAGAAGGAGGGACATTTCCAGTCTGTATTGAAAGTTTAAATGACAGGATGATTTAGCAAAGATATGAAAAGTAGGTTCTGCGATATTTTTTCGAGAAAAATACTTGAGAATTTCTACTTGAAGTACTTGATTAAGAAGACAGTTTTTTGAAATTGCAAACACAAATGATGTGATTTTTATGCTAAAGCTGATGTTATCTAATGTACTATTTCAGGAGTTCAAGAGTTCAGGTCCTAAGAATAATATTAGATATGCAAGCATGTTGAGAAAATCCGAAAGACAAAATATGAAAAAATGTGCCTGCTTCATAATTAGACAGCTATCTCCAGCCCAGTCAATCCTGGGAACCATGCTTAGAAACAGCATTTGTGACATTTGCCAAGCCAATCTAGTACAGAACATTCTAGAAGTGCATAGAATATCTTGAATAACCATTAAAAGCAAGTTTCAATACATTTAGAGTAGCAATACCTTGTATTTAAAAACAATGAAATGCAAAACAGAATGGACAACAGGTATAGGAAGATTGCATCTCATGAATGATTTTGACAGCTGTCAAGAAAAATGATTCAAGTTTCAAAAGATTTTAACAAGTCTGAGGGATATCCTTTCAAAATGATCAAGATCAGAATATGTGTGAACACAAATGTGTGGGAGAGGAATCTCTTAAGAAGAAAAACAACATTTTTCTTAGAGATGGTGATAGGGCAAGAACAAAAAAGAAAAATTGCCTCTCCTCTGAGCTCTGCTCAGCTCAATTAGTACAATGTCACAACTTGAGAGCAGCACGCTTGAGTTGGCAGACAAGCATAAAAGATACAAATGGAAGAACACTAGCCCTTAGGAGCCACTCCATGCCACCTCTGAGATGTGGGGATAGTATACTGGGGCCTTGGGATAATAATTACTGTGCTGGGAAATGGTAAAATGTTTTAGGAGTATGTGCCCCATTACATTATCTTAACCCTAAGAATAAATCACTCTGCATCCCTAAATTCTATGACATGATATTTCGTACTTAAAGAAAAGGTAGAACAAGTCTCTACCCCTACCCATGCAGGAACAGGACACCTGAATGTACTTAATCATCGATAAGCTTGGGCTGCCTTCCATATTAATGCTCAAGAAGAAGACTTCTTGCTCCATTACAGTCTGGGGCTCCTGCCAACTACTAACTCCAAAGTGATCAGGTCTATGCCAGGAATGATTTGGATTAAGTTAGTGTAAATGTGAGTCTGCCTAGTTGAAAAGAGGATGCCAAAATTGGTTAAATTGAATTAAACCTTAAGTGTTGCCACATTTTCCTGGGTAAATACACATTCAGGCAGAATGACAGTTATCCTATTTCTATATCCTAACATGCTGCTAATAATTAATGAAGCAGTACTAAAATGAGTAAAAACTATCTCTCTATAGAAACTCTTTCTCATCCAGAAGTCTCCTTCTAAGAAAGAAATGCCCATGCTAAAATATACCTGTATGTATTTGAGGGGAAAAGAAGATATTCTTTAAAACATTATTACCCTGCTATGAAAAATAAAATGCAATGAAAAATAAAATGCATCATATTCATCATTTCCAAATTTAGGCCACTCTTCTCTGGGGAGAAGATACACCTTTAAAATAACAATTGTTTCTAGCGTTCGTACATATTTAATTTGTATCCTTTCAGTCTGTTGCAAGCATAATAAAAAGCCTTTCAAAAGTGCATTTACATAGATACCATGCAGTTTTAAAAGCACAGGTAACAAATCTCAGTCTAAGATTTTTATTCATACTCTGTGAAAACAAGATTTGCAACATATAAACACAATATAATTTTTTGGAACTGGCTTGTCTTTCATTGTGTGAAGGACTCATAAAGGGAAATGTTAAGTCCAATGAAACTTTAATGTCCCCATATTTAATCTTCTATTAAGCAAACTCCAAAAGAAAAAAATCATAAAAATATATAGTACAAGTGCACTTAAATCCACCCAACATATTATAGACTGTAACAAATTAAAATGTATTATATCTCTTATTATGCACAGTAGTGTCAAAGGTATCAGTCAACTGATCTGATACTCCATTCAACTATTTAGAAGTTTTCCACTTAGGAGCTCTGGGTAAACTGCATGTTGGAGCTATTTAGCATCACAAATATACTTAGCAGAAAGCTACTCAAGTATTGCTGTCATTTTGGCACTTCTAGAGAAAGAGCTATTACGTTGATAGGTTTTGGTTTAAAAGGAAGGCTTTTTATGAGATATCGTAAATATTGATTTCACTCACAGATTCACAACAGTTTATGAGCTGTGTGTACATTACATAATACCAACCTTTCCATTTATATCACTGAGTTAGATTTCAATGGGTATCCAAACACCCAGGATTTTTCAGTCAAGTCTTGAAAGACTCCGGGCAATAATAATTTGGAGGTTCTTTTTCTTTCCTCTAGAAGAGCTCATGTTTTTGAGAATTCAAATGAAAAATCACAGCATAAGAGACCAGAGTTCTAATATATTTTGTCTTTCTATGGAACTATCTACCCACAAATCAGAGAGAAGGCTTCTTTTCAAATAAAGCATCCAATGAATAGGCTTGAATGCGTTATAAAAGGAGGAAGACAGCCCTTGCCCTCAAAAAGACCTACAGAAAAATAAAGAGGAGAATGAATAGGCATATGCAGGTATACTAACATTTACATAGGCATATGCATAATAGGCAATACATACATGTGAGATAGTTTAATTTTTTTTTATAAACAGCATGTTTGGCTCAATCTGACCTATATTGAATTTTCCTCATGCACAGATACTGAAGATATATGTCTCTTTTACTGATTAATTTGGTTATATATTTTTAAGGTCTTTATTAGGTGAATGGATGATAGAGTATTAATATGGTCCAAGAATAGGAAACTATATCTGAACATAAAAACCAATTGGAAAGAAGACAAATATCCTAAAGCCAGAAGTAAAATTGAACTTTACAAAAGAGCCTCAAGTGGGTGCACCTCTAACTAGACCATATTTCCAGCTTGGAAAAACAAATAGCGGCCTCTCCTAAAGAAGAATCACCATTAATAAGAGAAGCTTGGGGATATTTCCTAAATAATGAAAATTCCTGACAACCTCATTTATTTTCAAATGAATTAAAAAATGTGGATAACTTCTATAAAATTCTATGTAAACATAACACACAGGGGTTTCTCCCATGGCAAGAGCAAATATTCAATGGAGTTACCACAGATAGCTTCCTGCAAATACACTAATAGCATGTATGTACTTGCTTTAGAAAAAATTGCTCTAAGGAGGGTGTTTTTTTTTTTTTTAAATCTAGGACTTTTCACACTAGTATTTTCCCATGCCATTCACAGATTTACAAGTGAGAGGGAGTGCTTCTTACTTATTGCTGTAATCATAAAACATAAAGTATGGACTGGGGTGAAGTTTTTGATTCAAGTTTAACTAAGCCATATACATACTGGATATCTGAAACCTCTTTTCATTAGAATATAGGCCATACTAAATTCAATTCCTGGGTCATTAAATCTCAGGATTCATTTCTGAGCACCACAACAAACAATTGTCTTTGGAATCCTATACTGCCTCTCTTGAACTTAAGAGAAACATCTGCAGAAAGGCCCACCTGAACTTAATTTAAATTTACGGAATTTATCTAAATTATTATTGAACTTGGGGTTTTTTTATATGTACTACTTCTTAAGGTTATAAGCTTTATATGTCAGTGACATGTTTAGAACAAGTTTCCTTTAAGTCAAAACAGGCTTACAAGTATATTTATCTTATTCACACTTTCTAATTTGATAGACACATTTCTGTACCTTTACCTTCGCATACTGAAAATAGTGTCTTAAAGTCTATGCTCAAATAAAGTTCTTTTATTCCTTAAGAATAAAGAAAGATATAAGAATTCCATACACTATTTATAGTTATAAATTTTTAGTAATTACTTTCCATTTTAAAAGCTTAGAAAATGCCTATGGGGGGTCAAATATTTTTCACATTGAGTATTTACCTGAAAGCCTTCTGACCAAAAACCTGTATTATTCCTTTCTTTGAAGTAAGGCTAATCTGAGAAAGATTATTTCTGCTCTGATTAACTCTCTCCTATTTTCATTAATCAAATCTTTTCATTAATTTTCATTAACATTCCCTTCATCAAGCTACTATACTTGTGGAGCTTTTCTGCAAACTTTATGCTGATTTTATGATCCTCTGCCTTGTCTTTCCCAATAGGTTTACATCTGCTTTGAGGGGAAAACTGGGTCCTTATTTTACTACATAACTTCAAAATAAAAGACACATCACACTCTGGCCTGTCTTAGAACTTAAGTATTTTTGAATGATAAGTTTTTGTTGTCAATGAGCTATGTGTCATTTGTTAAAACAGGGAAAAATAGGTAGAGATGTTGGTCTTGAACTGACAAATGATACCTAAACCCAGATAGAACTAGATATGCTATTCAAACTAATTAAAAACAGATGCATGAATGTCTCTCCCAATAAATAACCCATACAGAAAGTCTAACCAAAATGGAGTTAACAGGACAGAAATTAATATACTAGAATTAGTAATAGAAGCCTATGTAACTATTCTAGTAAAGCAGTGTTGGAGAATAAAGACTCTACATGCCCATAGAAGACACACTGCACCTCTCTATGAATAAAGCACTTTTTTTTAGAATAAAGGATTTAAACTATCATTTTCTTGTTCTCCACCTATTCAACTAGATTAAAAATATATATATTGGCCTTAGTCTAATTACCAGTATGCAATTGTGGGAGAAAAATTAGTTCTTTATTACAATTCTAACTAAATCTTAGAGGCTCTGCTGTATGGGTAAAGTCAGCTGAAATACTCAAATCAACTTTAATTGCTTAGGATGGCACTTTAACTAGACATGTCTATGGAAGGGTATCTTTCAGGTTTCCATTTCTGAAAACAGCTTTGACTCTTTGGGAAACAGGTAGAGAAATAGTTCAGAAGAGACACAAAGAGCTGTGGAAACACTGGCAAGAATGAAACCCCCCCAGAAAATTAGAATAATGACTTAGGTGAAAGAAAAATAGGAAACCATTTTTTGGAGTGTATGATGAGACCAGTAATTATATTGATGGACATAAGTAATTGACATTCCCCCAGCATTAGTACATTTATATGAGCATGTGTGTGTGTGTGTGTGTGTGTATACACACATCACTTTTATAGTAGTACCAATAATCAGATTATACTTCAAGATGATTTAAAATCAATTGGATCAATTTTTGTGATCCAATTATTGTGAACACTATTACTGCTAATAATACCAAGTTGAACTCAACATTACATAGGAGTGGCCAAGACTTCTACTACTAATTGTATTATGTTAATTTCTGCTCACTGAACTCCTCTCCTGAATTTGTGAGAACTTTTCACGAGCTGCTTGTAACAAGATAATGGCTTCAATTTTAATAGGAAATAAATAATAAAGGGGGTAATTTTTTTAGCTTTTTATTTGCTGCTTCATGCACTTTACCTGATTCTTGAGATCCAGTTTTGGACATGGGCGACCTCCATTGTAAGGTTTTTCTTTCAGCCATTTGGATCTAATTCTCACTCCAATCCCACAAGATGAACTGCAAGACCCCCAGCTGGACCAGTCGCTTAACTTGCAATCAAATGGGCAGGGGATGACACATTCTTCTTGAATATAACCTGAAAAGGAGAAGTTGAAGAGAAGGGAAAGAAAGTCTGATCAAAATGTAATGATCAAATTCACTTGGAGCTCAGAGTGCTCAACAATACTGCCACAGGGGCTCTGGGAGTTTTCTACTCAAATAGACAAAAGTTCTCAGAGATAGATACATGTGTTACATCTGCAGTCCAAATTTGTGACATCTGTTTATTTCATAGACAATTCTAGTATGGAACAAGCAGGGAAAAGTGCACAGTTAGCTCTGCTTTCTGATAAGAAGAAATAAGGCAGTTCAGGGCTAATGATACTATCTCCCCTCACTGGAGATTCTGCCCCACCATTCCTAAAATTTGGTCTGGAGACAGGGAATATAATAGAGTCAATCTTTCTTGGTGTCTGTGATCTTTGAGGCTTTCACTATAAAAACTCTTGATTCTCACTTCCAGGTACTGTGACTTGGAGTGGAGTGGGGAGAAGGACACGATGCACATCACCAATTAGCAAGAATGGGACATTATTGAAAGAAGAAAACAGAGGCATAGTGAAAGGCAGTCTAATGAGATATTGGACTGGAATCAAGAGATTAGGGTTGAAATACAGATACAATGTTCTGACTTTACTTGGCCCTCAGATCAGTTCTTGCTATCATCTTTCTCTAGACAATCTCACTATTTAACTATCTCCTCAAATGATCACTATCAAATATATATTTCCAATTCTGATCCCTCTACTGAGTTCTAGACCACCTACTCATCCTTTCTAACTGGATGCCCAATTATCCCCAAATTCAGCATATCTAAAACTAAGGCCACCAATTTCCTCCTAAAACATTCTCACTCTCTTGTATTAGTCATTTTAATTAACTGCAACATATTTGATTGCTATACACTATAATATATACATGCCTGTATGCTCTCTTCCCCTTGAATTTGTACAGAAGCTGTGAATATAATGGGCTGGCATGCTCACGATTAAGGTCTGGTGTGCAGCAAAGGGGAGGGGAGCTCACAGATATAATTCGCGTGCCAAATTAGTTGATTTTGAGTTAATCAGAAGGGAGGCTATCTTGAGTGGGCCTGATAATCAGGTGAAGAACCTTAAAATAGTGACTAGGCTGTTTTTGTGGAGATAGATTCTCTAGCTGGCCTTGAAAAAGCAAGAACTGCCATTCTATGACATGCCTCTGGAGCACCCTATAGCAGGGGATGGAGGGCATCCTCTGGGACCTACGGGCAGTCTCTGGCTATCAGCCAGCAAGAAAACAGGGCCTCAGCCCTAGAAGTGCATGAAGATGAATTCTGCCAGTAATTCCAAAGGAGCTTGGAAGGGAAGCTCTCCTCAATCTAGCCTCTGCTGAGACCTTAGCCCACACATTGATTACAGCCTGGTGAGAGCCTTAAGTGAAACGGAGAATCTGGAGAAGCCAAACCTGTACTCCTGATCCTTGGGAACTGAGATAATGAATGTTTGAGCAAAGTCTGTGGTAATTGGTGATGGAGCAACTGAAAACTAATGGATTATCCAAAATAAAAAATCTCTCAGTCATCTTAGATCTTTCTCCATTATTTTATACAAATATATTAACAGGTGTAATAAGTTCTTAGGTTAAATATGTCCCCTCCTCTACAATTCTTTTGTCAGTCGTTGGTTCCAGATATTTACTGTTTCTGGTCTGGAATACTGCAATGTTCTCTTCACCAGTCTCCCTTTTTCCTAATCATTCTCTTTTAATATTGCTCAGTCACTCTGAATAAAAAGTTACTCTTCTAAAACTATACCAACTAAAGTGAAGAAATTAAAAAGAAAGATAAAAATACATGATTTATGCAACTTCTTTTAAAATCTTTGCTGATGCTTCATTGCCTTGAAAATAAAGTGCCACCCACTTTGCAAAAACTTAAGATTCTTTTCAAGAGACTCTAAGCAAGGGTTTTTAGCTTGACTGTAAAATATATTTCCATTGTTCAGGATACACTACAGACCAATTTGACCAGAATCTCAGAAGATGGATCTAGGCATTAGCAGTGTTCAAAGATCCCCAGGGGAGTCTAATGTGCACTCTAGGCTGAGAACCACATCCCTAACTTGTTTGTTCCTGTCCTCTCCTCTCGCCTTTCTTGAAATCTGGCCAAATAGACTACTCCAACTTTTCCAGCAAAAGGTGTGCCTTTCATCATGCAAAGCTTCTCTTTCTCTGGCCAGTTCTGCCTTCCTGGTTCATTACTTCAACCACTCTCTTGACAATATAATTGACCACCTGGCCCCATTGTCCCTCTGCCATGCCAGTGTGGCAAAAGTCCAGACCTAGATCATCCAACCATTTCCTACTCTGAGCTTAACACTGAATTACCAAGCCGAGATGAAAATAAAATGCTAACATGCACTGGTGACCACACTATGTAGTCTTTTTCTTCAACAAAGTTCTCATACTGTCTCGTGATTCTTCTTCATTTTCTTCTCACTTCTATTTCTCATTACAGCTCTTTCAAAACTTTTCCACATGTCTTCAAACTTTTAAGAACTCACCTCTTCTCTGTACCACCCAAATTGAAAGAAATGAAAAAGAACTTCTTTAATTTAATTTCCTATAATTATATCTGTATATAGTGCCATATATTTATCATCTCTCTTCATATCATAATGGAAAATGGCAGCCACTTTTCTATTAAAGGCACATTGCACCACTTGATCCCTTCCTAGACATTTTCAGGACCTCGTGTCCTTTATTTCCCCTCCCTCTATGTGTGTGTGTTTGTATACACACACACACATTATATGTGAAAAATAATTTTAGACTTCTATTTCTCTTAGATTAATATTAGAATGACTTTATATTTTCCAAATAACTCATTGACAAGAGAAAGTACTGTGAACATCTAAGAATCATCAGGAAGGATCTTCCTGGTGTTGAAAAAACACTGCTCCACTTGAAGTTGTTAAAAGACTAATTCTGTATTGTTTAATATAATTGTAATTCTATGGAGTGTTGATGAGTATTTCAGTACTGACTACATAATAAAGCTAAATATAGCATTAAATAGAGGCTATAGGCATTACTTAATTTTACAGAGAAACTGAGTCACAAAATTATTCCATTTGTTACTGAATGGAAAGAGCAGTCCTAGTAATTAAGTGGAATTAACTCTCACAGCATGCATACTTCAAATATGAAATTCCAGGAGACCTCATATAAATAACTTTTAAATATATGAGTAACTATATAGATTCTATGTTGAAACATGTTTTGTATTAGATGCCTTTTAATTCAATGAGATTTCATTTTTACCTATATTTGCATATTGAAGGAATTTAATTAGAGAACCTCTAAAGCACTGTTTTATTTTTTTCTCTTGATAAGAAATAAACCCAGAGGATCTCCATGAAAGTCAAGGTCATAAATTCAATGAGCATAAAATAGTGTTGAAATTCAACAGGACTAAGCAACAGTGACATTTATTTTCCAGGAAAGTTATATTTATGCTAGAATATACCCCAAAGGAAAGCCCACAGTGAAAACTACTAATAACTGCATATTCTTATCCCTATCTCATAATTGAAAGGATTAGTTTTACCCATGTACTCAATACTTACAATTTTTGGCAACAGAATATGATCAAATGTGGCTACATATAAGGTTAACCTGCAAATTGAGAATTCAAATTCCTGACTATGGGAACTTCGGTGTAATATTCTCAAAACTCATTTACATAAAATATATCTTAGAACAGCTTCTCTGGCAACATTCATAAATCTAAATTCAATTGCTATGAAAGAAGCAGATTTTCTACAAAAAATATACATTACAATTAATATGCAGAACACATTGCTTGGACCATCATATTGTTTAACCTGGGGTGTTTTCATGTTCTATTTTAGTTACCTTTATGTATGTGAAGTTAGGTGTAAAGTATTTATTACAGAATTATCAATAAAGTATATACCCAACATTGTGATTTTATATAATAAACATAGTAGGTACTCAAAAAGTATCTGTTGCTATTATGAATAAAGGTGAACTAAAAAAAATCTATGATTAGTGTCTCTACATTATAACTGGAGGACTTTATTTAATGACATACCCATGCAGGCTGAAGCCCAGAGTTCTGGAATGACTTTTCCATCTATGTTGCTAACCCTCCAAATATGGCTCTTTAGGTTAGTGTAATGGACATAGGTAAAAATACAGCTCTATGTACAAGGCAAAGTTACTGATAATATTCCCAGAATATTACCTCCTGTGCATTTTTCTCCCTCCATCATTCAAGTATAAACACGTTTCCTTCTACAGCAGCTTGTTTTGAAGCATTAGAAAGAAGAAAATATTGATAGTAATTAATAATCTAAAGAAATAACCTAGATTAATTTTACTTATATTTTCCACTGTGTGAAGTAATGGCAGACATCCTACAATACATTGCATGCTGTATTTATTGACACTTTGCTAGAATAATGAAGGCACACTGCCAAAAATAAGATAGGTAAAAGATGAATAAAATACTAATTGTCTCTTCCCCACTTCAAAATGAAGATGTGGGAGAAACTTGTAAGTTAATATAATGTAATGTTTTCATTTCTCAATGTTTAAAGATTACTCTTTTAATTCACACATTTTAGTACTACTACTTATGGCATAATGCATCACACTAAAAAGTATCTGATGACTAAAATCAGGGTAGTTTATACATTTGTTTAGAAGAGGTGGAAGATATGGGGGCAGATGTTTCTGAGATGGTTGCAAGAAAGACAACTTGAGAAATTAGATCAGTGCTTTGTCATTGTATCCAAGGGAAGACAGACAGTATTAGACATTTATTTAAAATCTCAACCTCTTAGTATGTGGAAATGTAGGTCCTTAATGAGGTTGCCAGCTTGCTTTGGTGAATTCATATTTTGGCCTGGGACTACTATCCATGAGTAGCAGTTACAATCTCTCACAGGTGGTTTCAACTTTGTTTAGGCTTCTGTGAAGTCTGAGAGGAGAGAGTTGGAAAGCACCTAACTTTTCACTATCTCTTCTTTTTAAAATTTTGAGTTCTTAAAAGAAATATTTTGAAAATATCATTTACTAGTAGAAAGCTATCTTTACTGCATGTATAAAACCTTCCCAGCATAGACTCTCCAATGTTAAACAGGATATGGTACTACAGATAACAAAGTACCTTATTTGGACCTAAAACCTAATCAGTCACCTGAAATACCACTGATTTAGAAGTTACACAAAATTCAAATAATTATATTGACAAAAAATATTTGCCTGTATTCCCTAAAACTCAAATACATTCTGAAGCATAATTATTCATTAAATTTTATTACATTTACCAGAAAAATAACATCATCTAAGTATAAACCACATTCATTAATAATCAAACATGTAATTTACTGTTGCATTTTATTTTAGATGTAATTCAAGGTCATCTAGGTCAATAGCTTTGTTTTATAGTCTGGTCAGAAATAGAAAGGGAACTCGAACCCAGACTTGACTATAATTACCCAGCTCACTATCAAGTAGGAAAAAAGTAGTTATTATGGCCCCAGAATGTTCTCTTGAGTGCTGAAGTGACAATGTAGAAAATCAGCCCCTGCTCTTAATGAAATTCGTGTCTTCTTAATGAGAAAAAAATGGTGTATGATCAACTACTTAAATTATATGATACAGAATACATATACAAATTTTATGACAATTTGAGGTGATATAAATGGATTCTGGCTTCAATTTTCTAAGTAATTCATGTGAAAATATTTACTGGCATATTTTGTGGTAAAAACAGGTGTTTGACTAATTGCTTGACCTGGTTCACTTGCTATAACTAAATTTATCACTGTAAATGTAATCAGTCAACCAAATCATATAAAGAAGTGATCTTTTAAATTGAATTGTCCAGGCAATTTCATCAAGATGGTATCCACAGTTGTTCATAGAGACAGTTTCAGCATTAACAACCTAGTGCCAGGTTTCCCCAGGCACACAAGAAACATGTTTTTCTCTTAGAAGCTATTGAGGATATTAGGGACAAATGGAACACTATACACAGAACAATCTGAACTGTATGTACTAAGTGGTTTCCATCATGACTGCAAATAAATGCTGTTAAAATTAAAGTGACTGAGTGCTTTAACCACATAATACACTTGGCATTTGAAACACTACAAAGATATATAGATTGTTGGCAAGCCAATATTACCAAGTAATTCTTAGGACTGTATAAGAGCCTGAATGAAGTCCTCTCATTACATCTCCCTGCCCTGAGAAAATCTTAAACTATACTGAACATTATCTACATTACCTTTTAAAGTTCAGAAAACTGATCTCAGAGCATGACTTATATTTGTCAGTGCTATTCCCCAAATAATTTAGGTTTTTGTCCTTGACACATAGTATAATTGTACTTCCTTGTCCCTTGAAATTAGGTATGATCTTGTAATTTGCATTAGCCAATGAAATGTGAGCAGAAGTGAACGTGTTACTTCTCTTGTAATTTGCCACGCTCTTTCTTTCCCTATGCCTAGGAACTAGGAATGTTCCAGATAGTAGCTGCTCCATCAGCCAGAGTCCTGGAGTGAAATATATCTCCCAGTCAACCCAAAGCTGATGAAAGATGGACACGGAGACTGAGTGCTCTTAGTGGCACTCAACCGCTAAGACTCTGCATTATCTGTTATTGAATGCATTTGGAACTATACCATAACCTATTGCAGAGTTCATGGATTGATGTTGGCATAGTAAAGTATATCTTCAGAAGATGAAATAAAATGCTCCATGAAATATTTAGAATAGCTTGAGAGTCTTTATGTAATGCTCTGAAAAAATAAGATCAAGCTGTGTCAGCAGTTAGCAAAATCTGAACAGTAACACCATCAGATTAGAATGTGACTTTGCAAAAGTTGATGAACATATGGATATATTTCAGGAAAATTTATAATTTATTACTTTAAAAAGTACTGGCAATATGGATTATAAATCAAGGTCTAACCTTATGTGATCTGGAATTAAATTTTAAATTTCAATAATTCAGTTTCTTCATGTAAAAATAAAAATGTAATAATACTTGCCTTTTTATCTCCTTTCAATACAGTAAAAACAAAATATAATGAGAAGTTTATGGAAATTTTCATACATAATAATATACTAATATTTTTCCACTACTAAGAGCTACATAGCAAGGTAAAAATGTTTTTTCCTTATCCTGTTTTTAGTGCTGGTGATTGATAGAGAGTATGATTCTATAAAGATGCTTTAGCAGAAAAATTATATGGTAATAATTACCAAATTTGGGTGCCATTTTGCATTCCAGGTCACTTCCATGTACATGAGAGGCTGAAATAACTTTGACAAATGAGAGTTTCTGTACTGGATCAGTAAAGCAATTGTTGTTCAAATCCATCTCTGTCTTTCGAAGTTTGCCTCTGCCACCAGCCAAAATCAGACACTCATTATCTCTCACCTGGCTTATTTTAATGACTCCTTAACTAGACTACAGGACCCCAATCTGTTCTAGTCCATTCTATGTCTGATCAACTGTTATATTAATATGCCCAAAATTACAACTCTAATATATCATAGTCTAACTTAAAATAAATAACCTCTGAAGCATAGCAGAACTCAAAAAAAAAAAAGATATGTAGATAGCAATCTAGGCAGGAGAGACACCACAAATTAAATTAAGAAGATGAGAATGAACCTAAAATGTTCATGAGTCAATAGAGAAATCTGCATGGGATTTGAGGTTGAGGAGGAGTATAAAACTGGCTAGGGGAGGTGGAGCCGCATGGGATGTCATGCTGGAGGGCTTAGAAAATTGACTGAGAATTCTGATGCTAATTCAGGTGTGCCATTGAATGGAAGAAAAGACAGCATGAGAACAAGTCACTTTCTTAGGAGATAATTGAAAAACTTAGAAGTTAAGTAACTAATGACTCAGCCTTAGGCTTAAAGACCACTAAGTGTGATATTTTGTATATATACATAAATATATGTGTTATGTGTAAATACATATACTTATAATGTATATATACATAAATATTACAAATATATTTTTATATATTGCAATTATATATAACATATATATTTTAAAAATAATAAAACATGATAGAATATGACTTATAATTAACTAGCTATGATATACACATATGTCTAATATACTGTCTAAAAGGAACCTACTATCATCAGAATGACGAGTGAACTAACTCTTTAAATAGGGGGGAGGTGGGGACTGGTTGAAAGAAGGGGAAGGGATTAGTCCAAGAACATATATACATGACCCATGAACATGGACAATAATGTGGGGATTGACTGTGGGGGTGGGGAGTGGGATGTGTAGAGGGGGGCAAAGGAGAAAATAGTGGGACAATGGTAATAGTGTAAACAATAAAACATTTTAATAATAAATAAATAGCAACTTCATTTGCCAACTGTTGAGGCAGGTTTAATATACCTAATTCTAAAAATGAGCAATAACCAATTTGTGAGTCAATAGATGTTTCTAAGCATCCCATGAGATTCTGAAATATATAAGCTTAGAATCAGTGTCTTTGTCCTTTTCATTGCATCTCAGAGGTCCTAAAGGAAGCTTGACCTGAATCCAGATATTATATTGGGCCAGCATATTGGATGTATTTATTGTCTACCTGCTTACTTATTTTCATGTTTATTTATACACAGTGGGAAACAGTAGTTTTACAGTTGTTCATGTGGAAAATTACACAATAATTAAAAAATATTAAAATAATAAAGTGTTCCACATACTCACAAGAGAAAAATCTACTTTTGGCACACCTTTTATATTTATTTTGAGGCCAAGAGCTCCATATTTGGGGGTTTCATATGAAAATAAACATTTCTCGCTTCTCTTGAAAATATGGAGGATCTGGGAATGCCTGGGTCCTCATGTGAGGATGGCGTCAATTGTGTAGTGGGGTTTCTTCAGATGAAATGCTCCTTTGCAGTCCTTTACTGTCCCTTAGAGTGATAGTCTAAATGTCTAAAGTAAAGATTTCTCCTCCAACTAAAGCAATGCACAAATGTTACTTGTAATTCCAATATAAAAACAGATGGGGGCGTGCTGCTTGTGTTGCAAGGAAAGACGGAAGATACAGAGACCTGTTGGCCAGGGCTTGCCCTGCTCATCACATGAAAGGATCTACAAGAAGTCTAGTTAGTAACCTCCACTTGGAAGATGTCCATGCAAGAGAGAATTCCTAGAGCTTAAGCTTCATTAAGTGGATTGTGTTCTACTGCCGTAAGTACTCTCCATATTACTAACACCAGCATTTAAGAAAACCCCTAAAGGCGGCAATAAGAGACATCAAAAATACCTGGAACAAATGGCTTCCTAGAACAAGGCAGATGAAAACATCCTTCAGTCACAGCCAACCTCCTCCAAACTCTGTTGCACGGAATGAAGCTCATACAGTGATTTGGTTGCATGGGACACACTTCAGAGATGAAACTTTATTTTTTTTTATTTGCTGGAATGTTGGGCCAACCCAACAATGATTTGTATTCATGAACAATAAAACAAGCTGTTATTATAAATTCTAAATTATGGATTACACGATGAAAAAAATTTACCTGCAAAAGTTTGCTTTTGCCAAAGAACTACATCTTTCACTGAGCTAATGCAGAAATCAATGTACTGGAATGAATTCACAGTCCATTAACTCCTTCCAAGTTACTGTAAAAACCTCTGAAATACTGCCAAGGTGTAAAATTAAATATGACTCCCAGGCTTGATTTATACTGTGTGCTGGTAATGGTGAATTTGTTTCATTTACCAATAAATTTCTTTCCTAATGGATTGTGTATCCGCTAATCCAGAGACTTATACTTAGGCTTCTCTTGTCTTCTGTAGCCAAACAGGTTTCTTAGATTTTATTTGTGGATATTTAATCATATACCTGCTAACGGAACAAAAATTGCAGGAAGGATGAGATACTTATTTTCCTCATGAAAATTGGAAGCCAGCAATCTCCTAATTACACTAACAGCATCAAGGAACAGTGGATATGGATAATTTCAATTCACAAAAAAGGGAGAACCTTTTCAATCAGGAAAAAGTCTCAATAGCAACCAGAAATAGCCCTTGAAAAGGGGAACAAAAAAAAGGAGGGGAGAGTTTTTTAGTGTCCTAGGGCTGTCATAACATATTGCCACAAACTTGGTGATTTCAAATGATAAAAATTTATTTTCTCATTGTTCTGGAGGCCAGGAGTCTGAAATAAGGTGTTAATAGGGCTCTGCTCCCTCTGAAGTCTATAGGAGAAAACGCTACCTTGGTCTTCCAGTTTCTGGTGGCTCCTGGTTTCCTTGGCTTGTGGCAGCATAAGGCCAGTTTCTGTCTTTTCTTCACACATGCCTCTGTATCTCAAATATCCAATATCCCTATCCTTCCTCTTAGAGAGATGCCTGTCATAGGATTTAGAACCCACCCTAAATCCAGGATGATCTCATTTTGAGTTCCTTAACTTCATTATATCTGCAAATATCCCATTTGCAAATAAAGTCACATTCACATGTAGTGGGTGTCAAGACTCAAACATATCTTTTGGGGGAACATAATTCAACCCATTAATGAGAGACATGAAAACTATGATAAGGAAGACAATATAACAAATGGATGAGAATCTGGACTTTGATGTTAAGCTGACCTAGGCCTACATTTTACCTCAAGATCTGCCTAAATCCTCTAAGCTTTCACTTTATTATCTATAACAAAGACTGGCAAATTATGACCTGCAGGTCAATTCCAGCCTCTACCTGTTTTTGTAAATATAGTTTTGTTAGAATAGAGCCACACCCATTTATTTTAGCATTGTCTATGGTGGATTTAACACTACAAGAGCAGAGGTGACATTGTAGAAGAGACAGTATGACCCACAAAGTTTAAAATATTAATTATTTGGACGTTTACAGAATACATTTGCAAATTCTGATATATAAAGTAGGGATGATAGTAGTACTGACTGCATAAAATTATTACAAGGATAAAATGAAGAGCACTGAGCAGTGCTGAGCACACAGCAATCACTCAGTAAGTACTCTGTTGGTGTTAAAGAAGCATGGTGCCCTGGTGGCTGATAGCAGTACTTAGAAACACAGAGGCCTAAGTTTGAAGTCAGCCAGAATGCTTATTACAGTATTAGTTAGACACTAATACCATGCAATTACATTACATGGTATTAGTTAGTGTCTATCTTTGAACATTTTCAAGCCTTGCTATCTTTGTCTGCAAAATGGAGATAATTATTACACCTACTTCAAATATTTGTAGGTTACAGGGTCTGAAACAAAGAGTTAGCCATTGTTGGTACCATTATAATTCTCCAAAAGAAAAGGTATAACATTATCTTCAGTGTATAAGATGGGGATGACAGGTATGAAGACACTCCCAGATTGAGAAATCCCATGGAGGAGAAGACCCAACATATCTTGAGTCTTTTCAAGAATGCTGCTTTCTCTATCATTTAGAATGGGAAGGACAGATAAAGTAAAGTTAAAGGAGTTCATCATTACCAAGTCCTTATTATATAAAATGTTAAAGGGACTTATCTAAGAAATAGAAGATCAATAACTACAAATAGTAAAATGACAACAAATTTATAACTATCAACAACTGAACCTATAAAACAAAAACTAAGCAAACTAAAACAGGAATAGAACCAGAGTAATGGAGATCACATGGAGGGTTAACAGTGGGGAGGGGGAGAGGGAAGGTACAGGGAATAAGAAGCATGATTGGTAGGCATAAAATAGACAGGGGGAGGTTAAGAATAGAATAGGAAACAGAATCCAAAGAACTTACATGTATGATCTATGGACATGAACTAAGGGGGAGGAATGTTGTAGGGCAGGGGAGAGGTACAGGGCAGAGGGTGGATAAAGGGGAGAAGAAACTGGGAAAACTGTAATAGCATAATCAATAAAATATACTTAAAAAAGAAAAAGAATGCTGCTTTCTCCTCAAGGCCAAAACTTGTGTGGCACGTGCAGATGGGCAGAGCACTCTTGTGAATTTTTGTCTATTTGTTGATCAAACACATGGAGCAAGTAATGATATATGGCAATTAATAGTCCCATGCTAATTTGAGCAAGCATATATAAAATATTAAACAAAATGTAGCTTGGGAGTTACTAAAGATGAAAATCAGGTCAAAAGACCTTAAAATATACTTACATTAAAATTATTATTATTATCCCTCCCACCTCACACTCCTAACCAATAATCTCCCTCCTTCCATATTCCTCATCTTGATCCTATTTTAAAGTCCAAGCTCTTTGACATTGTTGACCAGGACTTCCATAATCTGTTGCATCCATATCTCTCCATTGTATTAGGGTACCTGAATTCTGCAACTTCATAATGCTCAGCATGTGGTAACAAGTTCACAAATTGCAGATACAATTAGGAAGCATTCAAGACATCTTTGTTTTACTTTATGCTCTATCTATACAACCACTTTACCTTTAAAGGGATCTCTTTACAATCCTCATCAGTTTAGGAAGCTGAGGCTATAGCTGTGTATATTTTATTTTATTTTTATTTTTTTATCCTTATCTGAGGATATTTTTTCATTGTTTTGAGAGAGAGAGAGAGAGAGATTGGTTGCCTTCTCATATGCAGCCTGACCAAGGATCAAACCTACAACCTGGTATGTGCCCTGACCAGGAATTGAACTTGCAACCTTTCAGTCTACAGGATGACACTTCAACCAACTGAGCCACACTGACCAGGGTTATAGCTGTGTGTATTTAAAGTACAGCTTTGATCTAGGAAAGTAATAAATTATTCCATCTGTAGTTAAAATGTACCATACTCATCCTTCCCATATCCCAAAGGATGACTCAGAAAAAGAGATGAGATAAAATCTGCAAGTCTTATCATTCAAGAGAATTGATATAGTGCCAAGTAAGCTATTTTAGAATGTGCATTTTTTTGTTTTGGAGCTATTGTAAATGATCAAGTGAAAATCAATTCATATTTAGATTATTCAAAATTCAGGGATAAAATATGCAGACCACAAAGCCAAAAATTTGGCACTGGCTTTAAATCCACATTGAAACTCAGAATCTGAGGGCTTTTAACAGTACAATTCTATGTGTAGAGATACAGAAAATGTAAGTAAAAAGGGGAAAGTGTTGGAAGAAAACCTTCTCACCATTGAAAGGCTATCGATTATTAATACTTTGGTATATTTCCCCCTTTTTGGTTAATAACCTTATTCTTAGTATTTGTTTTTCTGTTAAACTATACTGAAACTATACTACCAGCTACCTGCTGATCATGCTGCCGCACTTGATGCCATTATTGGACTATTTACAACATCCTTAGTTGACTGGCCAAGACTTGAATGAAGCTTGCATAATTTATCACTATTGACAAAGAAATGTAAAATGCTAAATACATGTAAAAGATGGAATACTTTGCAGTTCCCCCCCAAACTAGTCTACACGCAGAAGAACAGAAGTAGTTAATCTATTAAGTGACACACTCTAGAACCAAATTAAATGGATGAGGAAACAAAGTCTGTCATTCCCAGTTGGTAAAACTTATGCAAGTTCCTTAACTTCTCTGTTACTTTTATATAACATGAGAATGAAAATAATATGCAACTAATCCTGTTGGTGGAAGAATAAAATGAGTTACCAGAAAGAGGCAGAGTATTTAGAGAACAGTATAACATATTGTAAATAATCAATGTTAGCTATCATTATTTATCAGGAAAAAAATTAAAAGTAGAATTACTTTATGATCCAGCAGTCCCACCACAGGTTATAAGCAAAGGAGCACTATGGTTATAACCTATGTCCATGATATATCTGTACTCTCACTGCAGCATTGTTTTCAACATGGGCACGTGCACACACACGTACACACGCTGGACTATTACTCAGTCTTAGGAAAGAAGGAAATCTTGCCATCTGCAACAATCTGGATGAACTCAAAGGATGTTATGCTAAGTAAAGTAAGCCAGACACATAATGAAAAACACTGCATGATTTCACTTATATGTGGGATATAAAATAGTTGAACTCTTAGAAGTGCCCGGTAGAATGGTGGTTGCCAGAGGTTAGGGTTGGAGAAAATGGGAAGATGTTGGCATAAAGGGTACAGAGTTTCAGTTGTACAAGATGAATAAGCTCTGGAGATCTACAGAATAGCATAAAGCCTACAATACCATATTATATACTTAAAATTATTACGAAGGTACATCTGAATTGTTCTTAACACACATACACACAAAGTGCTAATTACATGGATATATTAAGTAGCTTGATTGTGGTGATCACTTTACAGGGATCAAGTCATCAAATTGCACACTTACATATATATGACTTACTTGCCAACGGTACTGCAATAAAAGTGAAGAAACAAAATACATTATTTTAAAGCACAATAAAAATAACTAGGTATTTATACTTTTAGAATACACATGCTTTATATGAACAGATGCAAAGATTGGAAGGTTTTAAATTAAATATGAGAAAAGTTAATAGGATTGGGGATACAGAGTAAAAGGAAAATTATGCAATAAAAGAAGAACATCCTTCTTTTATTTTTAATCCAGGGACTAAAGATGAGCGCATGCAAAAACTCAGTTAGATCCTCTCTCCAGGAATTTTAAATGTCAGGCAGAGAGAAAGTGGTATAGACTGGGAAGAAGGGGAAGGCTAGGCTGTCAAGCAAGACTCGAGACCAAAAGACTCAGTCTCGAGAAGAGCAAAATCACACTGTGGGCACAGGAAACACAGGGTAGGGCCAGGAGCCATGATGCATTTCCTCCGGAGAGGAAGGAGGCTCTCTTGGCTTCCTTAGCTCCACATGTACCCAGCAATGGGACCTAGTATCTGAGGTTACTTCAGTTTGTTCTCATCCTTGGAAATTAAAAATAGCCTAGTAATGCATTGGTTTGATCAGGCACTCAATAGAAAAAATTTCCAAAGGAATTTTGTTCAACTTGAGACATAAAACACAAGGGCCCAGAAAACAATTACTATGACCTTTTAGATAACTCTTGTTATTTCTCTCCTGCTCAAAGACTGCAATGGACATTTGGTGGAACAACAATGAGAAAAACAGTGTGTTTAATGTATTTGGCATGGTAATCCATCCTCCCAATCCTTTGTATCATTTCAAGAATTTGAAAAATATTAAATATTTCAGTGTGATACTACATCAAGACTGGGCTGTGGGCCCCGACATTCCAGCCCTATTAAACACATGTTTAATAGAAGAACATAACCAAAACCCTCCCAGAGTGCCTAACACATAGCATACACTCAAAAGTCAATATTTTGTCCCTCACCTTCCCCAAGCATAACTCCATTATCCAAGAAAAACCTGTCAAAATTCACGAAATAACTTGATGGTTACTGACATTGATGATATGAGTGGGAAGGAATATAACTGATGGCAAATCTAGAAAGTAGTTCCTGGGACTTAGACTTACGTATGAGGTTAAGGGACTTGGGGTAAATATAGGTGATATTATAGTATTAGTAGTTTTTTTTCTAGAAGTCTTTGATAAAGAAGAGAAAGAAGGGGATAGAGAATAAAGTGTTTGCAGTATAGACAGTAATGAAGAACAAAATTAAGTTTTTCAGGCTGTGAATTACAACAGACCTATAGGCAAACAATTAAGTTCTAGTAGGAGAGATAACAAGAAACCTGTTTTTGCAGATGATGTGAACTGTAGGTTTTGAAGGCTAACCTGAAGAAAAGGGAGAAAAAATGTACAGGAAAAAATACAAAACTGAAAACATGACTAGAATCAAAAGTAGATGAGGCCCAAGTCCTTGTAAGGAGAAAGTAATTGAATAGAAATTGAAGAATAATCATTGTAACCACTGTTATCTGTAAACCAACATACAGAATATGGAAAATAAACACAGTAAAGCAAGACTGAGGTCAAATCAGTGTAGGAAATACATTCTGCAGTTACATCCCCACATGGCCCTGTCTGCCTACTGAACAGCATCACTCACCTCAAAGGAACTATCTGCTGTTAAAGGACTCACTCTCTAGGTGATATGTAACTTGGCCTGGGTTTCAAGGCATTGAGACCTTACCTTTGCCCAGGAGGGTGAGGGCTAGGCCTAGCCAGAGGGAAAGTTCTAATGGGAGGTTATCACAAAGCTATGCCAATGCCCAATTCTGACAAAATGATCCATGAACATACTATTAAAAAGCTTGTGAATATTTTAATAAAGAAGTGGGTAAAAAGTATCAAAATGGGATTATTGAGATCAATTTCAGAGAAAGTGATATAATTTATGTCTCATGCATTTACTAGATTGGTTGAGAAGAGAGAAGAGGGTGTTATGGGTAGAAATTAATCTGGTAAAAGCTCTCTCCTCATACCCTCATAAACAATTATAGGGACCAAGATGGATTTTTATAGTTACCCAAACAAAGTTGATTAATGGATCAGTATGTCTCCATGTAGCTGAATGGTGAGGGGGAATGCTTGGTCTTTTTCATTCAACATTTTGATTAAGGATTTAAGATAAAGACACAGATGGCATGCTCATCAAATTTTGGCATGATATAAAGCTGAGAGTTATCACTAATATGTTATATGTCAGAATCAAGATTTAGAGTGTTTAAAAAGCTAGAATAATAAATAAAAAAGCTAGAATAATAATAAAAATCTGCAACTTATTATTATATGAAAGATAATACAGAGAAAAACACATTTCTACAATATGGTACCCAAAAGGCAACTGGACATCTATACTCAGAATAGGAGATAACAGAATTTTATAGCTGTTCCTAAAAAAACGGATTTCGGGATTTTTAAAAAAATTTACCAATCTAAGAGAGTGAGAGAAAGGAAGCAAAAGAGAAAGAGGAAAAGGGTAGAGGGAGAGGGAGCGGGAAAGTGGGGAGAGAGATTTGTTGTTCCACCTACTAATGCAATCATTGGTTTATCCTTATATGTGCCTACTGGCAATCAAACCCACAACCTTGGCATATCAGAACAATACTCTAACCAATGGGGCTACCTGGCAGGATTTTTTTTAAACCACAAAATAACAATGCATTAAGACTTACTATAAAAATTATGCATATTGTTTATTTTAATGTAAATTTCATCTACCAAGAAGTATTTGAGATGGTATAAAACAAAACCTACACAAAAGTACTATTAACATGGTCTCAGGAAAGTGGGAGAATATAATATTGGGAATATTGTACTTCCGTTTATTCAAGAGACATCATTGAAGTATCCACTCTGGCTGAAGATACGTTCCTTCCCTATTATTCACCTACTCAGCCTTCACTTTTTAGATCCCTAGAGTGAGTGGCCTGCTCTGATTCTCTAATCTGAGTGATCCCCGCTTGTTATTCTTTCACAGTGCCCTGATCCTTTTTATCATAGCACTTAAGAAAATTTATACATTATATATTCTGTGTATGTATTTTCTTAAGATCTCTCTCAACTATCACACTGCAAGCTCCAAGTTCAAGGATCCCATATGTTTTGACTGACACTACATACTCATAGGTGTGTCATAGTGCTTGGCACATAGGTAGGTGTTTAATAAATACATCCTGAATTCATGAACATGAGCTAATAAGTGGAGGCTCATAATTTTAAAGAGGAGAAAAAACTTACAAAGAGATAAAGTCTAATATAAATCATGCTCTGCATAGAAGTCTGACTGCATTTCTGTGAGAATGTACAACCAACCAGACTGATGGAAAAATTGGAAAAAAGTGCTCTTTGAAAAACTGAAGAAACTGTCTTGTTTAAGGGCTCAAAAGTATAGTAGAAAAGTTCAGCTTAAAGAGAAAAAAAGACAGTGACTGAGAGACGAATGTAGGTGAAGGAATGGAGTTATGCAAGGACAGAAGGTGCACAGGGAAGAGAGGGAAAAAATCCAGTATGATTGCAGCATAGGACAGGAACTGTGTAGATGAAAGTGACATTGGAACATCATGTTTCTTTTGCTATCATTTAAGTGCTTATTGTCAAATGGTAACATACAGGAGAAAAGAGAGCACAATAAGGAAGGGACTAGAAATTACACATGAGTCAGACTACAATACACTCTGGATATTTAGCCAAATTCATAAATGCAGAGGAATTACATATATTTTCAGAGTTTTGAAATGCTCTTAAGAAAACAATATTTTAGATTTGTTTTTAATTTGTTATATATTATAGTCTGTCCAGGAAATATCCAATCATGTAATATGAAAAAGAGAGACCTTTATTGAAGAAGATACAAGATACAAGAAACATTGTACATAGGACAATGATGCCTTAGTTCCCTTCACAGTAGGCACCTTAGGACTTCACACAATTCTCCCAATCGCCATCAGCTTCCCTGTCGTATTTTCCTGATTTTCATGAATGGCCTGAACTTTCTTCCCTTTCAAAGGTGACATTAGTTTTGTGAAAAAATAGAAGTCTCAGGGTGTCAAATCTGGGCTAAAGGGGGGCTGAATCACCTGGGTGATTTGACGTGTTGCCAAAAAACTCTTTATGAGATGTGATGCTTGAGTGGGAGCGATGTTTTGATGAAGCTGTCAATCACCAGTTGCCCATAGCTGCAGCCTTCTGAATCATGCTCACTCAATGATATCTACTGCCCCCACATACTAGTAAAGTAAAGTCACAGTTGTTTTTGCATGTTCATTCCAGACCTCTTTCCTTGGCTGCTAGGTCACATCAATGTAGCACAAACCATTCTTGCTTTATTAACACTGGCTGGATATTTTGTGGACAGACATTGTATATGGAATCACTTCAAAATGGAGCCACAGCACGTCTTCTGCCTCAAATGTCTAGAACAAGGGTGTCCAACTCATTTTCACCAGGGGTCACATCAGCCTCATGGTTGCCTACAAAGGGCTGAATGTAATTTTAGGACTGTATAATTGTAACTACTGCTTAACAGTTAAATGAAAGTTTGGCGCTGCTGCTGGGTAGAAACAAGGTGCCAGGACAGATAAAACAAGATGAAAGCCTGGGTCTGGGCCTTGTGTTTGCTACTTCTGCTCTAGAATGTTAACATTGGGCAAAGGGACCTTTTAACTGGGCCTAAAGCAACCTTGTTATCCAAAGAATTATTTGCAAGGATAACAAAAAAGGAAGTATTAGGACTACAAAACTCATATGGCAACTGGACTAAAAATGAAAAATATTGTTCAGCGTTAGCATCAGTATTTAGCATACCTATAAATAACCTTTGCTTTTGTCTCCTAACTGGAATAATATCTAGGCTTCTGCCTGAGTCAGTGCTTCCTGAATAGCTCTCTCTCTCTCTCTTTTTTCATGTCAAGTAAATGATTGTTGCCTCTCACTTTGGCCTTTTATTTTCAGGTTAACGAATGGAATAAAGTTAAATTGGAACCAATGAATAGAGGAAGCTACATCTAGACTTAAACTAAAGATCTTCCCAAGTTTAGAGCTGTCCAACTGACTTGTAGCAATAAACTTCCAGTCAGCGAGGAGGCTGTAAGCACATGGTGGGGGAATGACACGTCTACCACCATTTCAAATAAAAATATTTCCTCTCTTCCAAATGTCAACATCATTCATACCACCTACCTTGCCACCTATAATCAATTCCAAAATCTGTATCCCAAATATCTAATTATAAAAATTTTTCTTCTGACTTAAATATTTTCAGTTGCTTTTTTTACATCTCTAATAATTGTTCCACTCAGTCCACTCTTAAGCTGCACCTTACCTTGTCAGTGTCTCCATCCATCACTGACCCAGCTTTCATTTATTCTCAAGTCCACCTTCTGTCTCCACAGCTCATCAGTGTTATCTGTCCTCTCAAATTTTTGTTCCATTCCCCTCCCCATGGTCTCAGTCTTTTTTCACTCTTACAGGGGCCACTACAACTCAATCCTCATTGATTTCTCTATTTTTAATTTTTCTTTTATCCAATACATCATCAACCCTGAAACCAGAATTATATTTCTAAAACAAACATTGACTCTTAGTACAACAGCCTTGGTTAACAGCTGTTCTTTGTAAAGCACCAGCTCAGGATTTGAAGAATCAGATGGAAAGGAAAGGGAGAAGGTTGGGACAGGGGCTCCTAGGTTTCTCATAACTTCAGGCAATTTTATCTATGGGCAGCCCACGTGGAAAACTCACTTTTGATGAGTATTATCCAGGACACATTAATGGGTAAATGTGTCACCAGAAGGGAAAGGGTAAGAACTGTCCTGAAGCACAATTACAGAGGAATGGCTCTTTTGCCTCTAAGCATTTGCAGATATTTGCAGAGAACAAGAAATTTCAAAGTTAAAAATGTTAAATTTTGTGTCTCAGTAGATAGCTTATGTCCTATAAATACAAGGTTATGTTTCATTCTATGTTGACAGATATAAAAGTAATTTTATCCTAAAACTAATTTTAGTTAACACTGAAGCTCTGTTAGATTAGTCCTTTAAAAAATAAAAAATAAGTTCAAACATTACTCATGCCTTAAAAAGTGCCTTGAATAGTTAAAATCTTTTTAGCATATGAGTTCCTACATACATTAACTCCAATTGACATTTCTAACCTTGTCTTCTACTGCCTACTTAAATCTTGGTCACACTGAGACAGGCTGTAAGCCAGGACAAGTGGAAGAGGGCAACTGAGAAAGATAGTTGAACAAAACAGTCAAGCAAATTACAGCCAGATACAGAAGGTCATCCCAATAGAGCACAGGTGCCAAACACAAGGCCTGTGGTCCAAATCCGGCCCTTCACCTTGTTTTATCCGGCCCAGCACCTTGTTTCCACCTGGCAGCAGGGCTGAGCTCTTGCTTAACTGTTCAGGAATAGTTACATTTATATGATCCTAAAACTACATTCGGCCTTTTGTAGGCAACCTTGAGGCTGATATGGCCTCCAGTTAAAATGAGTTTGACACCCCTGCAATAGAGATAACATTTAAGCGTTGGTTGTATTTCGGCTCCAGGTCCAGAAAAACAGCAAAGTCAAGGGGGCTACACCAGGACCAGCTGCAATCATTAATGACCCTCTGCTTTGTCACCGAGAGTGTCATGTTCACAATACAGCCTTTCCTGTAAGCCAGCCTTCAGGCCCTGCTCATATCCTCTGACCCAGGCTTTAAGAACTGAAAGTGTCAAGCCACCTGTATGACTACCAGTTCTACAGGTGACACTGAAACTGAGAAATAACAGGGAGCCAACAAAGGTGACTTATGCTATTAACTTGGACTTTATTAATGCAGGTTCATTCAGCTTGTATTAATGCAAAATTAATCCAAATCTATACTAACCTAATAATGATACTAATCACTCAGAAACAATCAGTAATGACATTACACGAGAGAATTGGAGGATAACAAACTCAAGTCCCAGAGTCTCAGTCTGTGGGTCCAGTAGACAGCACAGTGAGCAAGGAAGCTGTCAGCATTTTGCAAGGAAGAATGTCCAGAGCCAGATGGGCAGCAGGACAGACCAAGTCCTCTTTCCAGCAGGGCAGAGCTTCTGGTGGCCATTGCCAAGGGAGATCAGCATGGTATGGAGCAGCACTCTGGTGTGTGGAGCTCGGCTGTCTCAGCAGTGATCTGGAGCCTGTCTCAGTTATACATTGAGAGTGGTGTACTCAACCCTTCTGGGTCTCTTCATAAGTATCTTAGCACCCCTGATGGCAAGTGGGGAATTTGTCCAGGAACCTATTAATGGGTGGTCCCACTCTGCAGACACTGCTACTCCAACTGTGTGTGCAGATATCTTGGGTGTGTCTCCTTGTCCAGATGTCTTGTGTGACTTAGGTAGCTTCCATCTTAAACCAAAGCATCACTGTTGACAGGCAGCCATCTTTGTTACATGACTGACTCCACTTTGTTTTATATACTTTATGCTATCTTGACCAGACCAATGCCATTTTATTGCTCCTGCTCTCCACACCTGACACTAACCCATCACGGGAGACCATGACCCTGAAAGAGCACACCTGGAAACTGAGGACTATCCTGCTAAAACCCACCTGAAATTCCCATGTGTAAGAGAAAGATAAAAGTGCAAGACAAAGGACACAGCCCTCACCATTTCCTTTCCCCTCTTCTTCCCTCATGTCTTCCCTCACAGGCATGAATCTCCTAAACTCTAAGGGATCCCAAGATTTGCAACCAGGGAAGCAATAGGCAATGGCAGTTTGTTCCAAACTAGCCCCCGAATCTATTATTGAGGCTCCCTTTTCTCTGACTTCCCAGTGAGTTAAGGCAGCCCAGCCCAGGCTCTCCCTCCTGCTTCTTCTACCCTAATCCTTTCCTTATTTTACTGTCCCCAGTTTTAATAAATATACCCTCATAGTCAGCTGGACTTGTGTTGTGAAATCTTTTCCTACACAAAGTCAAGAACCCACACACTACCAGCTGGCCCTAGGCAGACCCACTGTGGGCCAGGTTGCCTATCCAGTAACAACACAGCACTAGTCATCTTTACCAAAACACCATGCACCCTTTTCTTCTTCAAGAGCCAGGGCAAATATCCTCACTCTTCTGAGCACTGTATAAATCCATCCCAGAATTAGTTCATCATTGTCTTCCTATCATACTTTGTTCATATTTCTCTTCTTGTATGTTCCACATTTAATTAAATTTACATATTTACAAATCTATTCCTAACATAAAACATTCTCAAAAAATTCCTCTAAATAAGTCAAAATCCTTAGTGCCAGTAATTTAGATATATCTGTGAATGTGTGTATGTTCCCTCCTTGTATATATATGTTCCCATATACATATGAGGAGGGACCCCAAAAAACAAAATTTATTTATAAAAAACTGTGTATTTACTCTTATATGTTTAAATTTCAGTCACCTTCAAAGTGCTCTCCATCTGATGCAATATACCTATCGAGACTTTTGCCCACTGCTCAAAACAGTTTTTGAACTCATCAATTTTGATGCCTCTTAAGTACTCATGTTGTTCTTTGTTTAATCTCTTATACATCTGCAAAATATTTCCCCTTGGGGACTTTTTGCATCCAGAGAAACAAAAAATGTCGCTTGGGGTGAGACTGGGTAAATAGGAAAGGTGGGGCACATGGGTCATGCTGGTTTTGGTAAAAAAATGACCTCTCAGTGCATTGTGGGCAGATGTGCTTGTAAATCACCCATCATAAAATGGGCCAACACATTGAAAGAGTCTTCAAAAAAAAAATCACTGAAGCCAAACACAGCCTCTCACAATGATGCCAGCTGGTACACTGATGCAGATGGGTTCTTAGAACACTCACCTAGCAGGGGAAGTCTATAATACAAGGGGCCCACTCTCCGAAAGAGAATTCCATTTTTGGGGGGGGTCACCTTTGTATGTGTGTAAACATACATAGACATGTTAACATATTTTGCTCTAAATTATTCTTCTGAATTATTATAAATTACAAAATTTTAATTAGATCTCAAATTTTATTTTTATTTTTTAACTTTTAAAAACATAATTCTTACACAAGTCATGCATTTAAAGTTAATAGGATTGAGGTTGGGAAGTGGGGGTGAGTGTTGGGGGGGAAATCGTGGGCAAATGGAGACAAATGTACTTGAATCACAATTTAAAAAGAAAATAAAGTTACTAATTCAATGCCTTTTAGTATATTCATAGAGTTGTTCAACTATTAATTTTGGAATAGCTCTGTATCCTTCCCAAATTCAGATATTAAAGTCCTAACCCTGAATATGATGGTGTTTGGAGATAGTGCCTTTGTGAAGTAATTTGGTTTAGACAAGGAAGTGAGAGTAGGGACCTTATGAAGAAATCAGTGCCCTTTATAAGAACAGACACCAGAGAGCTTATTCTCTCTCTACCACGTGAGGGCAAGGCAAGAATGTGGCTATCTGCAAGGTGGAAAGCAAGCCAAGCCCTCAGAACCAAATGATAATGGCATCTGGATCTCAGATTCTAGCCTCCAGAACTGTGAAAAAAAATACAATTCTTTTGTTGAAGCCACCCCAGTCTATGATATTCTGTATGGCAGTCTGAGCTGATTGATATAGAATCCGTCCCTGTTCCCTTTCTCTCTCAGGCCCAGGCAAACATTACCTACTCTCTGTCTCTATAGTTTTGACTGGTTTGAACATTTCACATAAATAGTATTATATACTATGTCATCTTTTGTGACTTATTTTACTCACTGTAGTGATGTCAAGATTCATCTATGTTATAGTGGGTATCAACACATCATTCTTTTAATTGTCCAATGGTTTTCATTATGTAATATGCTACATGTTATTTATCCATTTATCAGTTAATAAAACTATGAAGTGTTCCCACTTTTTAGCTTTCATGAGTAATGCTGCTAAATATTTCTGTCTGTTTTATGTGAATGTGTTTTAATTTCTCTTGGGCATATATCTCATTTCTGTTGGGTCATGTAGTAACTGTATGTTTATCTTTTTAAGGAACTGACAAACAGTTTTTCAAAGCAGCTGTACCTTTCACATTCTTACCAGCCATGTATAAGGGTTCCAATTTCTTCACATCCTTATCAACACTTATTTTTGTTTTTTTTTTATTGGTTCCATTCTAGTGGGTGTGAAATTATATCTTACAATGATTTGATTTGTATTTCCCTAGTGCCTAGTGATGTTAAGCAGCTTTTCGTGTAGTTTTTAGCTACTTGTATATCTTCTTTGGAGAAATATATATTTAAATCCTGTGCTCAATTTTCAACCAGGTTATTTGTCTTTTTATCATTGACTTATAAGATATCTTTATATATTATCAATATGTCTCTTATCAGATATATATCATTTAAAAATATTTTTCCTTTTGTAGGTTGCTTGTATACATTTTTGATAATGTCCTTTACAACACATAAGTTTTTAATTTTGATGAAGTTCAATGTATCTCTCTCTATTTTTTTTTTTGTTGCCAGTACTTTCGGCCTTGTTTCTAAATGACTTTGCCTAGCTCAAATCACAAATACTTACAGCTGTTTTCTTCTAAGAGTTTTATATGTTTTACCTATTACACTTAGGTGTATCATCCATTTAATTTTTGTGTATGGTGTAAACAAGGAGTCAAGGATCATCTGTGTGTAGATATTCCGTTGTTCCAGGCCATTTGTTGAAGAGGCTATTATTTCCCCATCAAATAGTCTTGGCACACTCCTTAAGAATAAGTTGAGCATAAATGTAAGCGTTTATTCATGGACTCTCAATTATGTTTCACTTATCTATATGTCTATCCCTATGTTAGTACTACACTGTCTTGAATGCTGTAGCTTTGTAGTCAGTTTTGAAATCAGGAAGTATGAGTTCTCCAACTTTTTTTATTTTTTTCAAGATTATTTAATTATTCTTGGCCTCTTGTATTTCCATGTGAATTTTAGGATAAAGTTTGTCAATTTCTATTAAAAAAAAGGAAGCTGAAATTTTTTGATAGGGATTGTATTGAACCTGTAGGTCAGTTTGAGGAGTATTGACATTTTAACACTATTAAGTCTTCTGGCCTATAAACATCGTACATTTTTCCATTTACTTAGGTCTTCTTTAATTTCTTTCAACTGTTTTAAATTTTTAGAGTATATGTATATATATTAATTCTTTGATTAAATTTATCCTTAAATATTTTGTTCTTTTTATGCTATTATCAATGAAACTATTTTAAAATTTATTTTCTGATTGGTCATTGTCAGTGAATAGAACTACAACTGATTTGGTATATTGATGTTTTACTTTTCCAAATTCATAATATAATTAATGGTATATTAACTTTGTACCCTGCAAACCAGATAAATTAATGTATTAGCTCTAATAGTTTTATAGGGAAATTATTTAGAATTTCTTATTTATAAGATCAGGTTACCTGTCAATAGATATAGTTTTACTTCTTCCTTTATAATCTAGATGCTTTTTATTTCTTTATCTGCCTAATTGCCTTGTCTAGAACTTCTATTAGACTGCTGAGTAGAAGTCAAAATTGGATATCCTTGTTTTATCGCTGATCTTAGGTAATTGAACTATATTTTTAAAGCAATGTAAGCAGAGTTATTTGGCACTTCTTCATAAGATATCTGCTGGTTTACATTGAAAATATTTTTATTATTTGATTCCCTAATTTAAAAGCATTTGTTTAGAAGTTCTATTTACTTTCTAAGATAAAACATGCTGCTTCTTATTTCAAGATGGTTAAAAGAAAGTTGTACATGGATTTAATCATGGGCCCTTAATTTCTCCCTGAGAAGGGTCACAACACACACAGCCTGTTCCAGAAAGTTCCTGAAGTACCAAATACAAATATACACAGTTATAAGTCCCTTTTAATGCTTTCTGTCATTGTCCACCTCCAATTACCAACTGAGAAACCTTGACTCTATATCTGGACATAATTCTGGAAAATAAATATAGGTATGTGGAACTGTTTGATGTCCTGACATTTTTGTCTCATTATAATTAAAAAAACTACAGTACCATCTGACTTAGAGAGGGGAGATAATCCCAAGCTCGGATTATCTTAAAACATTAAGTACTTAAAAACATTAGTGTATTAGACTGTGAATATTTCCAATGAGTATTGATTTATCTTTCTATACTGTTATATAGGAATGATGTGGATGAAAACCAATAGTTACATGGATGTTTGTTAAAAGAACAAATGAATTCATAAACAAATGAACCAGTATTCCCAATGTATTACTTCATTAGGTGAGTTGTTAGACTGAGTGCCTCAAACATTGTCAAATGCAACAGCGGAACTCTCTCTTCAAATGAAGTCTTATCAGTAAGCCTTTGTTTCTAGGTATCATTAAATAAGTCAAAATTAGAAAACAGGACATAAGAAATCAACAACATAAAGTGACTACATGATCTGGAGCCAAATGCAAACAATAATAGTTCCATATATCATGTTCAAGGAAATAACTAAAAGCAACTTTTGTTTTCTTTATTATATTTTAGCCAATGACATTTGCCTAATAATTTGCAGAATTATGACATCGATCCTTCACATAAAGACCCCTGTGTGGGCACCACACACAGAAATAACACTATGTGAATGCTTCTAACATTTGAGAGAAGTTTTCCATTTTTTTTTATTTGTGCATCTTTAAAGTTTAGCTCAAAAATGTAACAAAATTAACATATTGATATCTGGTTCTAATCTCTTTAACCTGTGAATGTTACCATAATCTCAAAAGAGACTTTGTATTAAAAATATTGAGATGAGAAGATAATCCTGAAAGATTTGACACTGAAGAACTGACACAGAAGGTGGTCATGATCCACCAAAGAAGATGCTGTGCCGTGGGGAGTTGCCCTGAGCCCAGGAATGCAGCTCTAGAAAGTGGAAAAATTCAGGAAAGAGATCCACCCTCTCCCCACTAGAGACTTTAAAGGTAGGAGGGCCCTGACTATCCCTTGATTTTGATCCAGTGAAACTAACTTTGGATTTCTGACCTTTAGAACTGCGATAGAAAAAAAAAATCATGTTTTAATCCACCAAGTATGCAGTTTTGTTACAGCAGTCTCAGGGAACTAATGTACATATGTAAACTAAAATTACTTATACATAAGCAAGGATTTATATTCTGTATTTTGTTATAAAGTATTGCATATGTATGATAAGATTACATTTTTCCAGGTGTTTGTCATGGTAGAATTGTGCCCCTTCCTAAGAAGCACTAGGACTGGGGAATCTCTATCTTGATAAAAGACGTGAAGCACTTATGCTCAGTTCATAATGGGTTCTAATGGCTGGGGAAGGGCTGACTGGCAAGACTGCCTGTGATTTCCCAGAGGAGGTAATATTTCTCATGTAAGTCCAGAAAGGTTATTACGAGTGAACTAGAGAATTAGGTTGCAGGGAGAAAAAAAAATTAAAGTCATAGCAGAAGTAAAGTGAACAGGTACAGAAGGCAAAAGCCCCATGAGAATGAGTGGTACATACTGAGACATACGAAATTAGATGACTGGAGTTTGGCATGAAAAGGAAGGAAGATAGAAAGATGAGGTGTTAGGGGTTAAAAAAGGGTAAAGTCATGAAGGGCTGGTAGTCCCTGCTAGGGGGTCTGGATAATCAATTGACATTGAAAGTTTAAACTTATGTGAGCAATAACTAGATTTGCCTTTTGGAAAGATTCCTGTTATTGAAATAGGAGAAATAGATGACAGAGTGAGGACTGTTGAAGGACAACACCACAGTGAATATCAGGAAAAGGGAGACAAGTCCAAACTCAAAAGAGAGCCACAGAGATGGGAAAACATGGAGAGAAGAGAGAAATATCTCTAAAGTAGAAATATCATAGCAATTTGTATAGCAACACTCACATTTTTTAAAAAAGCACAAGAAGCAAAATATCAACATTAAAAAAACAGAAACATATTCTCCATATTGTCAAAGTTAAATTTCCTTGCCCCAGAGTAGGCACTATTAATACCTCCTCAAGTGCTGTAATGTGGAGACTTTTACAATATCTCAAGAAACATAAACGTGCATCAAGGGTGTCCAACATTTTGGCATCTCTGGGCCACACAGGAAGAAGAGTTGTCTTGGACCACACATTAAATATAAAAACACTATATAAATATATACTAACACTAAATATATACACACTAAATATAAAAAGTAAATTCATGATTTTGTGTTGGGCCACATTCATAGCCATCCTGGGCCACATGTGGCCCACAGGGTGAGGGTTAGACACTCCTGGTAGATGATTTAAGAAACTGGTCATGGCAAAAATTGCAAATGACTACTTTTTTTTTCTATAAGAGAGAGTAAAATATAATTACTCAATCTCTGTGATGAATTTATGAGGACAGCTCAGAACAGGTAACATAAATCTCTCAATAATTTAAAATTTAACTCACAGGAAATATAAAGTATTTAAATGTATTAAGATTAAATTCATGTATTTTCCAGTGACTGCAAATAAGTGAAATAATAATTCTTTAAGTCGCAAAGAGATTCTTTGTTATTTATTTATTTAGCTTTGTCTGCTATCTATACCTCCATATATATATAATAACAAACTAATTGCTACAATAGAGTTAAGATGCTAGTGCTAAGTTATTTCTGGATGAAATGCTAATGAAGATAATTAACTGCCTATCAAAATCAATAATATTTCATTTAGAATCAAATATAAAACATTGTATTTTCACTTTATAGTTTGATGAATTAAAGTTTATTTACACACTTATCACTGAATCACTTGGAATATTGTTTTTCTGCATTTTCCATTCTTTCAAAAACATTGCTTGCTGGGAACTGCCCTGTCTGGTTTCAGAAGCTGTAACCCTCCATGGCTAAGACTGAGTAAAGAGAGCTTGTGACCATAAGCCACTAAGGAGACAAAGCTTATCTTCCTAGGGACTCTGCCTCCTTTCACTTCACCCTGCTTGGTCCCAGACAGATGACTGGTTAGCCAATGATGGGTAAGATTCCTTAAAGAAGGGGTAGCTGAAGAAAGACATTGTTGAGAAGGGGCCCTCAGGGAAGGACTTGGGGGGCTACAGAAAAAGGAGGTGATGGACCCACGCCCCTCAGCTTTGACATAGCCTGAGTCCTCATTCTGTCTGCAAAAAGTCTCCTAATCTCTTGGCTGCCTTATTTCCCCTGCCTGATTTAAGCCTGAAACAATGCCAGAGGTAGGTGCAGCCCTGTGCTGGAAAGGGTGGGTTCCTTGGGGTAATCAGGCCTAAGAAAGAATGCATAAAATTCTTTGAAACCTGCTTTGCTAATACACTCAATTTAAATGATAAGGGTCCAAGCATAGAATGAGTTTGCTTCCACAAAGTTTTATGGCCCTTTAGCTATCTGACCCTGACTCAGAATAAGCCCTCATAGTTCTCTGAATATTATCTATTGTTTGATCATTACTGCCTGACAATGATTGATGAACTTTATGTATATGCCCTGTATTCCTATGCAAATTAAACCCAGTGAAAGCCCATTGAGGAATAGGCTCCTGGTCCTTCTCCTTTGAGAGATCAGCCACCTTTCCTCCCCTAGCAGATCATGTCTTGGTAGACTTATTCTCATCTGTGGCAGCTGGAGAGGGGTGTGGTGGTGGGTGGCACTCTGTGGGCAGAGCCCCTCCACAATTGCTTGTCCACCTGTAGCAATGCAATTTCATTCCCTCTAATCCCAAACTGTACATCAACCACAAAACAGAATCACATATTCTCTAAAGTTTGTCTGATCATGTATTGCACAGCTGACTTGTCTATGGATCTGCATTCATTATACACAGCTATTTTACCCAAAGAGCTGTTTAAAAACAATTTTTCCATCTGATGATTACACTTAAATCAGACTCAGACCCTCCTTCTTTGTCCCATAAGATTCTGCCTATTTCTTCAACCTCACTTCACAAAACTCTCTCCTTATTCCCTATATTCAAACCACTGGGATTCCTTTGTTATTTTTGCCAGAATTTCTTTCCTGCTATACATGCTCTGGACATGCTTGTCCCACAAACTAAAATTACCTTGAATGTACTTTTCACAATTACCAGCTTTCTTCTTATTCTTCACATCTCAAGTTGTTACTTCAGTGAAGACTTCCCTAAAATCTAAGATTTTCTATTCATAGCATCTTAGGAGCTAATCAAGGCTTGAAATTCCATTAAAAAAAATCTCTTTTCTATTCTCCACTCAACAGTAAGTTGAACAATTCTGATTTATCCCTAACTTTATATCCAAATCATAGAAGAGGACCAGGTTCTATATATAGCAGGTATTGACTATATAGGATTTTATCAAGTAAATGAATAAATAAATATATAGGTGATATCAGAATCATGGTAGAGTAAAGCATTCCTCTCTCTTCCTCCTTTTTTGTAACAACTAATTAGATATCCATTGCTTAATAGAAACGTCTCTAAAATTACAATGAGAAACCTGGATGTTTCTAGTTCACTTGTGCTTCTGAAAATTAAAAAAAAAAAAGAGAGAGATCTTGTGGAGGCTTTAAATGCAAGGGAGTTGGTGAACTGGCCCCACCCCAATTGCTACAATCAAGAAAGCAAGAGCCTGGGAAATGCAAGACTAGGCAGATGCCCAGGGGCAGGGGAGTTTTTAATAGTCCATCCTGACTAAGGGGAGATTCCCAAATTCCATGGAGTGGAATAAAGAGGCATTTGGATGCTGAACAGAGGGAAGAAGTTGCCAAGATGACTTCCTGTCCCCAGGAAGAGGCTAGACAAGGCAAGAGGCTAAGCTTTGGCGCTTGCAGTGGTTACCTTTTTGGCAGAGGAGGTAGAGAGCAGTGACCTTCCTCACGGAGGAGGTGGTAATCACAAGACAAAAATCTAGAATATATTCACAAGATATAAAAAAGAGGAAGACAGCATACCACGATGAAAAACCACAAATTTGCAAAAGCAGGTAGAAACAAAAGAAATATAAAACAATGGAGATTTTAAAAAATAAAAACACCTAGAAGCAAAACAATAAGATGGCAGTAACAAGTTCTCATATCACTAATCACTCTAAATGTAAATAAATGGAATTCAACAATCAAGCAAGAGTGGCTGGCTGGATTAAAAAAACCCTAAACAAACAAACAAACAAACAAAACAAGAAGACCTTAACTATATGCTGCCTACAGGAAACTAATTTCGTTTCTAAAGACACACACAGGCTCCAAGTGAAGAGATGGAAGAAGATACTCCCTGCAAATAGAAACTAAAAGAATGTGGGTGTAACCATACTTACCAGAAAAAGTAGACTTCAAGCCAAAAATAGTAACAATAGATAAAGAAGTCATTATATAATGATAAAGGGGTTAATACATCAAGAAGGTAAAATAAACATAAATATATATAAATAAATATATTTATATAATATTTAAATATGTATAATTTTATTTATATAAAATATAAAAATATATATTTTGGGGTGTGTGTATATATATATATATATATACCCAAAATAAGAGCATCTAAATAAACTAAGAAAATGCTAACAGATTGAAGGGAGAAATAAAGACACAATAATACTAAAGGACTTTAATACCCACTCTCAGCTACGGATAGATCATTCAAACAGAAATTAACAATGGAAATGTCAAACTAAACCAAATGGGTTGACATACATAGTACATTCTACCCAACAGTAATAAATAGACATTCTTTTCAACTGCACATAAAATATTCTCCAGGATAGATCCCGATAGGACACAAAACAAATATTAGCAAATTTAAGAAGATTACAATTATATCAACTATCTTTTCTGACCACAATGGTATGAAATCAGAAATCAAGAAAAAAGCTGAAAAGTCTAAACAACACACTTCTGAATAATGAATGAGTCTAAAGTTGAAAGGAAAGTAAAAGTTATCTCAAAGCAAATAAAAATGGAAAGATGGCATACAAAATCCTATGGAATGATGCAAAAGCAGTCCTGAGAGGAAAGTTTATAGTGATAAGTTGCTATAATAATAAATTACAAAGATTTTAAATAAATGACCTAAATGTACTCCTCAAACAACTAAAGAAAGAAGGAGAAAAGTAAGCTCAAAGTTAGCAGAAGGAAGAAAATAATGAGTGGAAATCAATGAAATAAAGACAAAATAAAAAAACAATAAAAAGATCAAAGAAGCTAAGAGGTGGTATTTCAAAAAATTTTTAAAATAACAAGTCTAACTTTTAGTTAGACTAAGGAAAAAGGGGAGAAGACTCAAATAATTGAGAAATGAGAGAAGAGACATTACAACTGATACCACTAGAATACACAGTATTATAAGAGAATACAATGAAAAACTATATGTCAGCAACTCAGATAGCCTAAAAGAAATGAGTAAATTTCTAGAAATATACAACCTACCAACACTGACTCTGGAAGAAACAGAAAATCTGAAGAACAGCCCAATGATGAGCAAAGAAATTGAATCAGTAGTCAAAAAACAGGGGGAAGTGTCCCAGGTTCGATTCCCAGCCAGGGTACATTCCTGGGTTGCAGGCCATAACCCCCAGCAACCGCACATTGATGTTTCTTTCTATCTCTCTGCCTCTATCTCTATCTCCCTCCCTTCCCTCTCTAAAAATAAATAAATAAAATCTTAAAAAAAAAAAAACAGGGGGAAAAAATCCACTATGACCAGATGGCTTCACTGGTGAATTTTAGCAAGCATTTAAAGAAGAATCAGTGTCAATCCATCTCAAAATCTTACAAAATAATTGAAGATGTGGAAACACTTTCAAACTCATTCTACAAGGCCACCATTACTTTGATACCAAAGCCAGATATGGAAACTACAAGAAAAAAAACCTATAGACCAATACTGCTGTAACTATAGATGCAAACATTCTCAATAAAATATTAGCAGGCTGAATTGGACACATTCAAAAGATTGAATACCATGAACAAGTGGGATTTATCCCAGGAATAGAAGGATGGTTCAGGACACACTATTCAATAAATGTAATAAATTATGTTAATAGAATTAATTGTATGTCTGTTCTTATGCCCCTACCAGACTGCTTTGATTACTGTGACATTGCAATATAGTTTGATATCAGGTATTGTGATCCTTCCTACTTTGTTATTCTTTCTTAAAATTACTGAGGTTTTTCAGGGTTGTTTATGGTTCCATATAAATTTTTGAAATGTTTGTTCTGTATCTGTGAAATATGTCATTGGTATTTTAATAGGGATTGTGCTGAATTTATAAATTGCTTTGGGTGCTATGGATATTTTGATGATGTTAATTCTCCCATCCATGAAGACAGTACATGCTTCCATTTATTTGTGTCTTCCTTAATTTCTTTCTTCAGTGTTGTGTAGTTTTCAAAGAACAGACACATATATCAATGGAACAGAATAGACATCTGAGATATGTATCCATTTCTCTGTGGTCAATTAATATTCAACAAAGGGGGCAGAAGCATAAAATGAGGTAAAAATAGCCTCTTCAACAGACGGTGTTGGGAGATCTAGACAGCTATATGTAAAAAAAAGGAAACTTGACCACCAATTTATACCATAGAAAAAAATAAACTCAAGATGGATAAAAGACTTATAAATATAAGTTTCAACACTATAAAACATAGGCAGGAAAATCTCAGATATTCCACCTAGCAATATTTTCACTGATATGTCCCCTAGAGCTAGAGACATAAAAGAAAGAATAAACAAATGGGACTTCATCAAAATAAAAAGCTTCTGCATGGCTAAAGAAAACATCAACAAGATGAAAAGAGAATCAACCATATGGGAAAATATATTTGCAAATGATATCTCACATAAAGGTTTGATCTCCAAAATATATAATGAACTTACATGACTCCACACCAGGAATACAAACAATCCAATTAAAAAATGGGCAAAGGATCTTAACAGACATTTCTCCAAGGAGGACATACAGAGGGCCCAGAGACATATGAAAGAATGCTCAGCATCACTAGTCATCAGAGAGATGCAAATTAAAACCACAATGAGATACCACCTCACACCAGTCAGAATGCCCATCATAAACAAATCAATAAACAACAAGTTCTGGTGAGGTTGTGGAGAAAAGAGAACCCTAGTGCACTGTTGGTGGGAATACAGACTGGTACAGCCACTGTGGAAAACAGTATGGAATTTCCTCAGAATTCCTTTGCAGGCACTATACCGTAAGAAATCCTGAAACACCATTCAGAAGAACCTATGTAACCCCAATGTTCATAGGCACAATTTACAATAGCCAAGTGCTGGAAGCAACATAAGTGCCCATCAGTAAATGCATGGATGAAAAAAACTATGGTACATTTACATGATGAAATATCATGCAGCAGAAAGGAAGATGGAACTCCTGCCCTTTGTGAAGTTGGATGGAACTGAAAAACATTATGTTAAATGAAATAAGCCAGTTGGTAAAAGACAAATACCATATGATCTCACCTAAAAGTGGGACCTAATCAATAAAACAAACAAGCAAGCAAAATACAACCAGAGACATTGAAATAAAGAACAAATTGACAGTAACCAGAGAGGAGGTGGGAAGGGATGATAGGGGAATAAGGGGGAAGGGTTGTCAAGTAACATTTACAAAGGACATATGGACAAAGCCAAAAGAGGGTAGGATTGAGGGCAGGAGGTGGGGATAGGTGGGGTGGAAGGGAGTGGTGGGGGGATAATGAAGACAGCTGTACTTGAACTACAATTAAAATAAGGAAAAAAAGAATTATAAAAAGCAAATGATCATCACAATGAATTGAGAAAAAGCATTTGACAAATCACATACCCTTTCATGTTAAAAAACAAACAACAAAAAACCCTCTCAACATTGGGTAAAAAAGGAATGTACTTCAATATAATACACTACACCTATTACAAACCCATGGCTAATATTAAACTCAATTGTAAAAGATTGAAAGCTTTTCCTCTAAGATCAGGAACAAGACAAGGTTGCCTGCTCTCACCACTTTTATTTAATATAACATTGGAAGTCTTAGCTAGAGCAATTAACCAAGACAAAGAAGTAAAATATATCCAGCTAGGAAAGGAAGAAATAAAATTGTCGCTATTTGTAAATGATATGATTTTATATATAGAAAATCCCAAAGACTGAAAGAAAAGAACTATTGTAACAAATAAAAAAATAGTAAAGTTGCAGTATATAAAATGTACTTACAGAAAAGACGTCACATTTTTATACACTAATAATGGGACATTTAAAAATAAAGAAAAAAATACCCCATTCATAATAGCATGTAAAATAATAAAACACCTAGGAATACATTTAACCAAAGAAGTGAAAAATATGTACAATGAACACTACAAGATTTTATTGAAGGAAATTGAAGAAGACATAAACAAATGGAAAGACATCCCCATTCATGGGTTAGAGTAATTAATATAGTTAAAATGTCCCCACCACCCAAAGCCATTTATGTATTCAATAAAAGCCCTATCAAAATTTCAATGGCATTCTTCAAAGAAAAATTTCTAAAATTTGTATGGAACCACAATCCTAAAAAACAACAGAACAGGAGGTACCACACGTCTTGATTTCAAACTATACTACAAAGCTATAGTAATTAAAACAGTATAGTACTAGCATACAATAGATACATAGATCAATAGAAGAAATTAGAGAACTCAGAATTGAATCCCCATATATTCAGTCAACTATTATTCAACAAGGGAGCCAAGAACACCTAATGGAGAAATGAGAGTATTTTCAATAAATGTGTTGGGAAATCTGGACATACACATGCAGAACAATGAAGTCGACCCTTGTCTAATACAACTCAAATGGATCAGAGACTTAAACCTAAGACTTAGTTTCATAAACTCTTAGAAGAAAATGTGGAGAAGTTTCAAACTTCTCTAAACCTAAGACTTAGTTTCAAACTTCTCTCTAAACCTAAGACTTAGTTTCAAAACTCCTAGAAGAAAATGTAGAGAAGAAGCACCTTGACATTGGTGCTGGCAATGATTGTTCTGATTATGATACTAAAATACACACAAAAAAGCCAAAAAAGGCACTACATCAAAACTAAAAGCTTTTCACAGCAAAACAAACAATTAACAAAATGAAAAGGCAATTTACACAACGAGGGAAAAATTTTGCAAGCCAAATACAGGATAAGGGGTTAATATACAAAATATATAAAGAATACATACAGCTCAACAACAACAATAATAACAAAACCCAAACAATTAAATTAAGCAACAGGCAGAGGAATTAAATAATCTTTTTCAAAGAAAACACCTGAATGGCATATAGGCATGTGGAAAGATGCCCAACATCACTAATCATCTGGGAAACGCAAGTCAAAACTACAATGAGATATTATCTCATACCTGTCAGAATGGTTAACATCAAGCAGAGGATAACAAATACAGGTGAGGATATGGGGGAAAGGAAACTCTTATACCCTGTTAGTGAGATGTACATTGGAAAATAATATAAAAATTCCTCAAAAAATTAAAAATAGAACTACCATATAATCTAGCAATACTACTTCTGGGTATATATGCAAAGGAAGTAAGAGTAGAATATGAGACATAGGTATATACATATATATTCCCATGTTTATTAAAGTAATGTTTATAATGGTCAAGATATAAAAACAACCTAAGTGCCCATCAGTAGATGAATGGGTAAAGATGGGGTATATATACACAATGGAATATTATACACCCATGAGAAAGACATCCTGTCATTTGTGACAATATGCATGCACCCTGAGGACAAGCTAAGTAAGATAAGTCAGACAGAAAAGAGCAAATGTTACATGTTATCACTTATAAGTGGAATATTAAGAAGCCAAACTTATAAAAACAGAGAGTAAAATGGTGAGTGATAGAGGGGGTTGACAGATGCACAGAAGTTGTTTAAGGCTAAAACCTTGCAACAGATAAACAGGTACTAAGTCCTAGAGACCTAAACACAGTAAAGTGCATATAGTCAACAATATGATGTTATAATCCAACTTATGCTATAAGACTAGAACTTCTTTCATAAAATGGGTCCATTACTTGCTTGTGATGTGTTTAATGTTTCCAAAAGCCAAATCACTGAAAATAATTGTGTGGGCTAACCTAGGAAGCAGAGCAATGATGGCACCAATTTGAAAAAAATCATTAAACTTTAAATTGCATTCATATAATGATACAGATATATCTCAGATAAAGACAAGCTAATATATACACTGGCAATAAAGATGAACTTGTATGTTAGAACTCAGTTCAATTTGCTTTTTCTGGTACTATTGAGACAGCTTGTTTGGAATATAAGATCTTAATGACAGAGACCAAAAATCAATCATTTTTCCCAAAGTTTGTTATTCAAACACAAATTCTTCCTGTATCCTCTGTAAAGTTCCTAAGCTGCTTAGTCTCTTTAAAAAGGAAAAATGCAGTAACCCCTCTCCCCAAATAGAACAGGAAATTCATAAACTCCATTGTAATCATAGTCTCAGCCTCCTCCATCAACATTTATTCCACCTTTATTCTTTTCTCCATTCACCCATATTTTTCAAATTCTCTTCAAGTTAAAAACAAAAGTCTTCTGCCTAATTAACATCTTACAAACTCTCCTAGCTGGGCTACATAATTTCTTTTTTTTTCAATTTTATTCTACTATATGGGTGAACTTACATGTTGTATTATAAAACATTTAAAAATTAATTTTTCAGCCCTGGCTGGCATAGCTCAGTGGATTGAGCGCGGGCTGCAAACCAAAGTGTCGCAGGTTCGATTCCCACTCAGGGCACATGCCTGGGTTGCAGGCCATGGCCCCCAGCAACCGCACATTGATGTCTCTCTCTCTCTCTCTCTCCCCCTCTCCCTCCCTTCCCTCTCTAAAAATAAATAAAATCTTTTAAAAAATTTAATTTTTCATTGGTATTTTGAAAACTCACTTACTAGAAACTAAAGGCTTAATTATATATAACATATATGTGAAGAGTACCAATGAACACCATTTGTATCGGGCTTTTGCTTTCTCAGTGAACTACAGCAACTGTGCTCTCCACCAGCAAACAAGCAGCCAGAGGAGAAATAAAGAGTGAGGTGAGGAAAGGATCCAAAACACGTTCCAGATAATCATGAGATACGGATATGTGCATTTCGAATGTCAATAATTTATGAGAGACAGTGTGTAACATTGACAAAGGAGAACTGAAACAATTCTCAAGTAATAACTTTACTAATTCTAGACCTTGAACAAACCTCATGGGTTATATGTCAATGTTCTCATCTGTTACTCCTCATCCGCCTCCTTACCAGAGCTGCTGCAGTGGGAGGGGTCAACAGGCCTTCCGTTTTTATCAGAGCAGGCTATTGCTCGAAAGCGTGTGCCCTTTCCACATTGTCTGCCATCTCCAAGCACCTGCAATCCTCGTAGAGGTTCCCTTCTGCTTTCAGGAAGAATACAGTCTGACCAATTTCCATAAGGTTGAGATACAAATACATCACAAGGACACAGTTCTGTTTCCACTAGAGGGTACAGCTCAGGTTCCTGGCATTTCTCCTTCTTCCTGCTTTTTCCTGTTCCAACAAGAAATATTGATGCATTAATTTCATATCCACTGTTTTGTTAAAAGTCACTCACATTATTATATTTTAAAGCTCTTACAATATTAAGTCTTAAAGTAAAGCGTTTCTTATTTTCATTCCTTTGTGTATAGAATTAAATCCTAAGTCAATGAAACCAACTCCCAGAGTAACTGAAATTCAAATAAACTTGACAAAAGTGTTTTTATGCTGGAGATTGGTACAGAATACTTAGGAAATGTTTGCTAAAGTGGCTCAACAGCTAGAAAATTCTTGTTCCTTTATTATTTTCCCAATAATTTGTTGATAAAAACAGATTGATTACCATGCCACCATTTTCCTTGAAACTAATGGTTGCCAGGGAAACTGACAAAATGGTATGAATGGCAACTCCTTCCCCCTTTTTTTAAGTGACTTTTTTAAAACAGAGATTATTTATTCAAGGAGTGCAGCTGAGGGTCAGTTGGGTGTGACCGACAAAGTGGAACTTATTTTGGTTTCCATTATCCAGCAGCTCACAAACACTGACAGAAACACTAGACTGAGACAAAATGCTCAAATCATATTGGATAATTTAATCTGAGAAAAAGCAATGGCTTCTATCTTCAGAAACCTTTTGTAACTTAGGTATTCTAAAATGTGACTTTACCTTACCAATGACTTTATGGACTTTTTCGTTGTAATCCCAACTTTCAATAATGACAATGCAGACTCATTTTTTCAGAGCTCTGAGTGCTTGATAGTGTTTAATGGATTCCAAGTCTGACTGTAATTTGACTCAACTTTTCTGTTAACACACTTCTAGATTCCTAGAAGTTTTCCCAGATCTAGTAATTCCACTTCTTGTCTCATTAGTGGATCATTAGCTAGTCATGATCAGTTATTAAAAGTAGGCATCTTTATTGATGTATTTCCAGTCTTTGTGGCTCTTTTAAAAATACTGGGTACAAGCTGATGCATGAACTACTTTCTGCTTGTTAGACAGTTTGCATTAGACACAACAGTTCTACAGTTATCACCTGATGATTGGGTCTACGGCCTTCTTTGATGCTTATGGCCACAATAAATAAGGATTCCTACAGGTCCTGAAATGATCTTGCAGAAGCTTCAAACACATGACTGTCCCTTTGGGGGAATATATTCACTTGCCTCTCCCTTTAGGGCCACTTAGAATATACTTGAAAAACACATCTCTGTTATGGTTGTGGGAATTTACTGATTGAAAGATATATCAGTGGGCTGTGATTGGCTTCTTCCTGTTAGTATTTCACTTACCCACACTCTGGTATTTTCCAAATGTCCATAAAGTACTATTGTCTCCATCTCTTCTATTTCTACTGTCTTCTCAACACACTTAACCCTGGATTCTGAGTCAACATAAAGATTGGAACTACTTATTCCTGCCACAGTAATGAAATAAACCCCTGGGATATCTTTTATTCTTTTTCATTTTTTTCAGACTTGGTTGTTCAATGATAGTTCAGAGCATGACTGCATAATTATTCTTGAAAAATTCTTTCCAAGTTCGGTCACACCTCACCTGTTCGTCCCTCTCCTCTACCTCGCACCCCACTACCCCTCTAGGCAGTCTTGGTTTGTGTTTGAATTTTTCTCTCTCTAGCTCCCTTAACTAATGGGCTTCCTAGAGTCACTGCCCTAGATTTTCTTCTTTTCTCATCCTAAATCTTTGCCCACTCAAAGAGTTTAAATAGTCATCTAGAACTCTTAAATCTCCCACTGTTATCTTCAGCCCACATTTCTTGCTCAAGCTTCTCAGCCACAAACTAAAAATCTACACCTAAAGAACCAATCAAATACAACCTGGCAAAACCCACACTCATCCTCTTAATATCACCATCTATCTTTCTCCTTGTGTATTTTCCAATCCTATCAATGTGACCAAGTCAAAAATTGGGATGTCATACTTGAATCATCTGTTGTACTACCTATATCTGTTTAATGACAAAAACCTATCATTCCAAATACCAATATATCTCGAGTCTATTCATTGTTTCCATTCTGACCAATACCACCCAAATTTAACTCACCTCCAAATCACCAGCTTAAATTACTACAGTGGCTTCTTCCAAAATCTTATTGCCACTTCTACCTAGTTTCCAAACTGCAGTCAGGACCAACCTAAAAAGATTGAAATCTATCACATCACTCATCTACTTTAACTCTCTAGTGACTTATCACAGCTCATGGAATGAAAGCTGGGCTCCTCACCATAGTCATCAAGGATCCATAGGATCTGAGCCCATAACTGCCTGCCTCCTGCCTGTGCTGAACCACTCAGCCTCTGCCATATGTGGATGAAAAGAGTGCAGTGATAAATCATAAATCCCTAACTAGGCAGGTCATGGTGGGTAGTCATGCCCCATGCCTTTCATTTTTTTAGTAAAAGGTTTTTAAGCAAACCCCATTCATTGTTCTTGTGACTCCAGGTTAATACACCTTTGAAATGACAGAAGAAATGCCCCTCAAAGGAGTAACCACCCTTAAGGAACCACGCAATCTTCTAATCCAACCCCTGCCTTACTTATCTCCATCTTCATGTTATCTTCCTTAATTTCTTTTTTTAAAGATTTTATTTATTTATTTTAGAGAGGGGTGGGGGTGAAAAAGAGAGGGAGAGAATCATCAATGTGTGATTGCCTGTCACATGTCCCCCACTGGGGACCCAGCCCACAACCCAGGCATGTGCCCTGATTGGAAATTGAACCAGCAACCCTTTGGTTCACAGGCTGGCACTCAATCCATTAAGCCAAGCCAGCCAGGGAAAGCCTTCCTTAATTTCAATGCATAAAAGAGACTGCCAAACTGTTATTCTCTGAAGCATTTTAGATCTTGCTCCCTGACATATGTTGTCAGCTTTGGCTCAAATATACTTTAAAAAATTTCAAATCATTTAAAATTTTTCAGTTACAGTTGACATAAAATATCGTATTTCAGGTATAACTTATAAAAATTTTCTATAGGTTTGGACATTTTTTACTCTGACACATTATAAGCTAGTAATATTGAACATTTTTTCAGTTTCTAAAAATTTGGCTTCTGTCCTTTGCATGCCCTACTCCAGACATTCTCACCAGTTCTATCCTCTCTCCAATGCCTACTTAATGACTACATGTCCTTCAGGTCCATACTACATTGCTCCCTCCAGAAAGCCATATTGAACACACTCGTCGCCTCAGGTCTAGTTGACTGTTTTTCTCATATAGTTTGTATAGGCAGAATAATGGCTCTCCAAGGATGTTCACATCCTAGTCTCTGAACCAGTAAGCATGCTCCCTTAGATGGCAAAATAAACTTTGTAGATGTGACTAAGATTATAGACTTTGAAATGAGATTATTCTGTATTATTTGACTGGGTCTAATTTAATCACATGGTCTTAAAATCAGAGGACCTTTCCTGACTGAGTAGAAAGTCAGAAGAAATTTGACTACAGAATAATGGTCACAGAAATGCAGTGTTACTAGACTTCAAGAAATAGAGCCATGAACCAAGGAATGAGAGCAGCCTATAGAAGCTGGAAAAGGAAAAGAAAGAGTTTCCCCTAGAGCCTCCAGAAAGGAATTCCATCTTGCTAATGTCTTGTCTTCAGCCCCATGAAGCCCATCTCTGACTTTAGACCTACAGACCTGTAAGATAATAAATTTGTATTGTTTTAAGCCAACAAGTTTGTGGTAATTTTTTACAGCAGCAATAAGAAACCAATACAGCACCCTTTATAATAGCTCCTGGAACAGGTACTGCACTGTGTTGTACTACACTGGTCCTACTCAGGTGCTACACTGAGTAGGTACTACACTGAGTAGGTGCTACACTAGTAAAAATCTCTATCTCCCCTTAGACTGTAAGCTCTAAATTAGGATCATATCTAATTCCCAAAGCCTATCATGCATAAGTGGTAAAACAAAAAATTTTCATGAAACGATTGAAAGAAAATTTGAAGAAGGAGGAATAAAGGAGGGTAAAGGTAAAAAGAAAGAGAGCCCTGGCTGGCGTAGCTCAGTGGATTGAGCTCGGGCTGGGAACCACAGTGTCCCAGGTTCGATTCCCAGCCAGGGCACATGCCTGGGTTGCAGGCCATAACCCCCAGCAACCGCACATTGAAGATTCTCTGTCTCTCTCTCTCTCTATCTCCCTCCCTTCCCTCTCTAAAAATAAATAAATAAATAAAATCTTAAAAAAAAAAAAAGAAAGAGTAAGTGAGATAAAGAGGCAGAGAGGAGGAAGAAAGAAAACGTTCATCTGCAAGGCAACCAAAAGTTATTGGCAGAACAAATATTCTGTACCATATATCGTAGTGTCTCTATATTAATGTTTTCTTTCTTAATTATGTGGTGTCACAGTCTGAGGAATTTGAGCAACTTAGTTAATACAGCTATAATTCTCACAATGAGAAACAAATGTTCACTGGTCCTTTAATTTGCTTATCTTCTAGTCAAAATCAGCATTAACATCTGAATTCAAATGAAATGAATTTGAAAAAAAAATCAATCCCTACTATGACTCTAAAGACATTTTTTCCCTTTAAGTCAGAGGGAAATCTGTGCTTGAGCCCACAAAAACACAGAACTATCAGTAAGTATTAAATATGTGTGTATTTATTATCCAGTTTATGTATATATTTTCACCAGTTCTATCCTTTCTCTGATGCCTACTGGACCATGTGATTAAATTAGACCCAGCCAAATAATACAGAATAATCTCATCTCAAAGTCTATGATCTTAGTCACATCTACAGAGTTTATTTTGCCTGGATTCATTGATCCTATATATATGTATAAACCTGGGCATATATTTGTCATGAATTTTTCCATCATTATATAACAACTTTAATTACCACTCAGTCTAAAACCTGTGATGATCTAGTTTAGATGCAATGCACAGAACACCCAGATATTGAAGTCTCCTGTTAAAAATGGTCAAAAAGATTAGGATGATGCTGGCTTCAGAGTTTGGGAGTCTTCCATCTTCTTGAATTTTTTGGAATAATCTGTGAAGGATGGAGGTTAGCTCTCCCTTAAATGCTTTGTATAATTCTCCTGTGAAACCATCTGGTTCAGGGCTTTTTTGTGTTGGGAGTTTTTTGATTACTGCTTCAGTTTCATCAGCAGTTATTAGCCTATTCAGGCTTTCTGCTTCTTTTGCATTGAGTTTTAGAAGATTATATTTTTCTAGAAATTTTTCCACTTCACCTAGGTTTTCAAATTTCTTGGCATACTTTTTTTGTAGTAATTTCTCACAATCTTTTGTAATTTCTTACAATCCAATTTTACAATCTCTGTGGTGTCAGTTGTAATCTCTTCTCTTTCATTTCTGATTGTTTTTATTTGGGTGCTCTCTCTTTTTTTTTTTTTTGTTGATGAGTCTGCTTAAAGCCATGTTGATTTTGTTTATCTTTTCAAAGAACCATTTCCTGGATTCATTGATCCTTAGAATTGTGCTTTTAGTCTCTATGTCATTTAATTCTGCTCTGATCTTGGTTATTTCCTTCCTTCTACTTGCTCTGGGATGTCTTTGTTGTTGTTCCTCCAGTTCTTGTAGATGTAGGTTTAGGTTGTTTGTTTGAAATGTTTCTATATTTTTTAGGTATGCCTGTATCACTGTGAACTTCCCTCTCAGGGCTGCCTTCACCATGTCCCAGTTTTGGATTGTTGTGAGTTCATTTTCATTTGTTTCCAGAAAATTTTTGATTCCTTCCCTAATTTCATTCTTGACCCATTCATTGTTTAATAGCATGCTATTTAATCTCCATGAGTTTGAGTGAATACACAAATGGGACCTCATCAAAATAAAAAGCTTCTCCATGGCTAAAGAAAACAGCATTAAAATTAAGAGAGAACCAACTATATGGGAAAACATATTTGCCAATGATACTTCGTACAAGGGTTTGATCTCCAAAATATATAAAGAACTCGCACGACTCCACTCCAGGAAGACAAATAACCCAATTAAAAAATGGGCAAAAGACTTGAACAGACACTTCTCCAAGGAGGATATACAGAGGGCCCAGAGACATATGAAAAGATGCTCAACATCACTAGTCATCATAGAGATGCAAATTAAAATCACAATGAGATACCACCTCACACCAGTCAGAATGGCCATCATGAACAAATCAACAAGCGCTGGAGAGGATGTGGAGAAATGGGAACCTTAGTACACTGTTGGTGGGAATGCAGACTGGTACAGCCACTGTGGAAAATAATATGGAATTTCCTCAGAAAACAAAAAATGGAACTACCTTTTGACACAGCAATTCCACTGCTGGGATTATACCCTAAGAGCCCTGAAACACCAATCCTAAAGAACCTATGCACCTCAATGTTCATAGCAGCACAATTTACAATAGCCAAGTGCTGGAAGCAACCTAAATGCCCATCAGCAAATGAGTAGATCAAAAAAACTATGGTATATTATGGTACATTTGCACAATGGAATTCTATGCAGCAGAGAGAAAGAACGAGATTCTACCCTTTGCAACAGCATGGATAGAACTGGAGAGCATTATGCTTAGTGAGATAAGCCAGATGGTGAGGTATAAATATCATATGATTTAGCCTTTAACTGGAACATAATCAACAAAAGAGAAAAGCAAACAAAATATAACCAGAGAAATTGAAATTAAGAACAATCTAACAATAGCCAGAGGGGAGGGGGTAGGGGACAGTGGAGAGAAGGGTTTCAGGAACTACTGTAAAGGACACATGGACAAAACCAAGCAGGAGGGTGGAAGCAAGGGAGGGAGGTGGGGTGGAGGGGGAGTAGTGGGGAGAAGATGCAGACAACTGAAATTGAACAATAATAAAGTAATTAAAAAATAAATCAATAAAAATGGTCAAAAAGAAAAATAAACACCCTAGATGGTCCTCTATTTAATGGAGTGGCTTGTATGTATGTGTTCGTGCTTTTCTACATGTGTCTGTTAAGTTTAAGAGGCACACTGTGTTATGGTCTAAGCTGTCACTCATCTCAATGGTTGCTTATTAAGTTTAATACCAAATTACATGGAAGAAATTAAAATGTACACATTATATCACAATAAAAATAAGTCTTAAGAAGTGCTCAATACATTACTCTTTTTTTCAACAATGACATTAAATAATTTATTTGATTGGTATTTTTTGCACAATTCATATATTTCATTAAATTGACCAGTTGTTTTTGTTTAACTTAGAAATTAAGACACATAAAAGATCAATTAGCCAGCTGAAAGCATAGTAGTTAATAATTTAGAAAAGAAATTTAAGTAATTCTTAAGATAGAGGTTTCAGAAAAAATATTCACCAATTCTTTAATTATTCACATAAAATGTGTATTTTGAACAAATTAAATTTATTAAAGTTTTGACAATTCATAACAAACTATGCTAGCTGTAAAATGAAAAAAAAATCCTAGGATTTTCAATATTTTTCTTTCTGAATTTGTAAGTACAAAATATCATTAGTTAACTTTAATACAAAGAAAAACTGGCCAGTAATTAAAACTTTTTTCCCCTCTAAAGGAGAGTCTCATGTATATTTTTAAAGATATAGAAAAAAAAGATATAGAGTAGGATAATGGCTTCTAAAACATTATGTATGAACATGCAAACCAATTTTCCCTAAAGTTACCACTGAATTTGAAATTATTCCCGTCATACACATTGTATGTCATTATGCTGTTTTATATTAGAAACATAAACAACGTTGCATAAAATTATATATGCAAAGAGTTTTGTAGAGGAAAGAATGCAATGTACAGTATATTTTATTTGATGTTTCTATATGGGATTATGAGTTTCCCCTACACTTATGACTGGGCTCCTGATTTGTATGCAGAAATATTGTAAAAGGCTCTCACCCATTAAGAAAACCTATTAGAATGAGTTAAATTTAAAACAATCTAATAAGCAATACATTCAAACAAAGGGGTATTGAAAACAAGGGAATTAGCACTTGAACTGCTGGTAAGAATGAATGATCATTGTGCTGAGTTCTTCAATGTCAACACCAATTTTACTATCTCAGTGATTATTTTGGCATTTTTCCTTGTGGTTCTCCATTCACTGAATTAAGTTTTCTATATATGCAAATACATGTACAGTTAAGAGAAGTTCTGACATATTTACCTAGACAAGTAGTAAGATATATTACTGAATCAAGTATTTGTATATTAAGGCAAAAAATGCTCCTGGACCTTGATTAAACTAGTAATTGCTTTAATTTCCATTAAATTTCATGGATGCAAATAGAAGCAGTAATTAATAATATACCACAAAAGCAGAATCCATGTATGTAACTTGATTTTTACCACAAACTACTAAATTTTTTAAATGCTAAATTGTGTTTTAAGGCAATGGCAAAATACAATGATATTAGTTAAATTACCTTTGATGTTCTTTACAAATCAATGGCTGCTTTCAACCTTGTTGAAATCCTGGCATGACAGACACCAGAGATTTAGCCATTAACTACTCCAGGCAAGCCAGTCATTTTGTCATTTATGACTACAGGGCATGTCAAAAGCAGGTTTACAGTAGTTTGTATGGAAAACATATAATAATAAATAATAATATAAGAATAAACTGTTTCATGTACTCACAACTGTAAACCTACTTTTCCCCTACCCTGTACAAAGATTATAAAGCTGTACAGAGAAGAACTTCATAGCTACAGAGTGGTTCTATCCATCTTTCACACATTTCACAAATATTAATTGAATACAAAGGATGTGCTAAGCATAGACACAGAGGATATAATGGCAAGGAGGGGTTGGGGGAGGCCGAGACCTGATACAATTGCCTTTCTTTCTAGAGCTTACACTGTCCTTGGTAAATTCAGGAGTGCATCACTGGTCTGAAGCTATGACATGAAAAGCACACCTCACCTGTGAGCTGTCGCCGTCTGCTTCGGGTTGCTTCGCAATTTGTGGAGCAGGGCGTAAACTTGGACCAAGCAGTGAAGGTGCAGTCATCTCGACATGGGACAGTGCATTCTTGCACTAGGGGAGGCATGTTACTTGTCCCCTTGAGGCATTCAGTTATTTCTGCTGAGTGGTTATCATTAGAGATGCATGAGACAACTAAAAAAAAGTACAAATGGATTATTTTGTTATTTTGATTAGATAAGTCTGCTGATGGCTCTTTGACAAAAATAGCAGAATCCCCCAATGGTTGAAAATTTAGTTATCACTGATTTCAAAAGGTGCTCAGCATAGCTAGCCTTATTTCTCTCTGAAAATTAAATGTTCATTTTTGCCAGTGGAGGTATTTGAGGATTTCATTGGTTACCTCATTAATTCAAACCCTGCATTGACAGCACCCAAAATAATTTTCAGTAATTTACTATGTATGTCCTGCTTGTGAGCATCTGACCTCTAGGGGCAATAGAAAACTAGATAAGAGATCCTGTAACGGTGAGTAGTATGAAGACAAAATGAAAAATGCCACAGAAACATAATCTGAACCCTTCCTAGATTTTCTTGTTGGTTTGCTTATTTAACTGTCACTTCTGGAGATGGTCCTCTTTCACTTCACAGTCAATATTTTAAAAATAATTTCTAGTGTCAATAAGTAAACCTTTTTCCCCTTACTAAAGTTTCAGGAATGGTTAAAAATTTTTCAAGTACAGGCATAACCTATTCAGATAATTCCCACTACAGTCACCCTACCAATTGCAGATAACTCTCCAAAGTTTCTTTCACACACTTTTTTCAACTGGAATGCCTCTAGTCATACCATAAAACAAGTAAAACATTTATAAAATTTTACTTTTTTTGTTTGATTTTTGCATTATTGATTTAGTTATAAATGATACATTTATGCATCTTTTATTCACCCTGGTCACCCTGGTTAATTATGGACTCTCTCCAAGGATATATCTTTATATTCTCTAGACCAGCATTTCTCAATTATGACATTAATCACCTGAGGACTTTTTAAAATTACCTTTAGAGAGAGAGAAAGAGAGAGAAGGAAACATCCATGCCAGATAGAAGCATCAGTTGGTTGCCTCTGGTACAAGCCTGGATCAGGGATTGCAAGCATCCATGCCCAGACTGGGATCAAACCTGCATGCTAGGCATGTGTCCTGACTGGGAATTGAACCTGCAACTCTTTGATTATGGGACGATGCTGCAACTGAGGCACACCAGCCATGGCGGCACCATTGATGTTTTAGATTGAATATTTTTTATGTGGGTACATGAATGTTTCCTGTGCACTATAGACTATTTGGCAGTATCTCAGGCCTCTACCGATTCTAGATGCCAGTAGTACACATACCCTTCCAGTTGTGAAAACCAAACACTATTGCAGACATTGCCAAACACTGCCCCCACTTGAAAACCATTCTTTTTCTTCATTTTTTGGCATGTGATTAATATTTAATATTTAAGAGTAAAAATACGATAAAATAGCACGAGACACATAAATTCAGTAAAATCCTCTTAAAGATTTTATATATTTCTTCCACAGAAAAATTTGATTTTTTGCCACATTTATATTAACTTTTTGAAAGCCATTTTTCTAAATGGGTTCCTAACTGTGGACATCTAGGAGAATACAGAACTTCCATGGCATGACTTCAGACACACTGTACCAGCATCTCTGGGGGAGAACCCCAGGGCTATTTTGTCTGCAAGGGCCCTGGCCACCCCAGGGTCACCACCACCCACATTTGGCATGGTGACTTTGGACATGGTATGTATTAGTGGATATTTGCTGAGTTCATCATTGTAAAGAAACCATAGTGTAGGATCATTTTTTTTTATTATCGCTCCTTAAAATTTACCAAGTTACAAGGAACAAATAGGCCACAGCTTAGGATCAACATTGTTAGAATTCTTTGTATAACTACTCCAATACAAGGGTTAGTATACATAGGGAAGGGGTTCCTTTAAGTTGTCCATTCTTCTTATATTCTGAATTATTTTCTTTATTGTTAGCACAAAAAAAGAACAAGTCAATCTGAGTAACAATTTTTTAAAAACTGGTGAAAACCAAACCTATTTAAAGTTTTAGGACCAAGGAATTAGCTAAGGTGACAATGATGCACACTCAATAATTCCCAGTTTGTACATTTGCACTGTGGCAGGTGGGACTACTAATTCAGCTTGAATAGTTCTGTGTTTAACCACATCAGGGAATGAAATTCATCACACATAAAGCCAACATCAGCTGTATTTTTATTGGAAATATATAAATAATTTTATTGGGAATATTTTATTGGTAATATTTGATTAGGAATATTGGGAATTTCTATGGGGATATTTAATATTTATTGGAAATATTTAATATTTCCAATAAAATATAGTAAGATACTTTCCTAAGTGGGGTACAAGCAAATGTTATTTGAATTGCATGTTTAGATAAATAATTTGGATTCAATTTGGGGGCTTTTTATCAGGCCAAGTCAATCTTTTTTTCAAAAATGGCATTGCACTGAAAAACACGAAGAATTTTAAACACTGCCAGAAAGTGTTGGTGTGTGACATTTAAACATCTCTTTTTATATATAAATGAGGATTTTTTCCAATAATAATAAATTATTTACAATAGTCAAAAGAAATTCTAGAAACTGCATGACTAAAATTTGAATACTATGATAAATAAACTTTAAATGGTATTTTGAACTTCTACAAACTATTTAAAGTAGTATACACTGGATTTTTGAATGTCTATATCAAAGTATTTTGCATTAATAAAGGACAGCATAAGAGATTTAGAAAGAATAGCTTTAGCATATGTTGGAATTAAAAGATATTATTGTCAAATGGGCATAAATCCAAACACAAATCTAAACACTTGGGATTTATGTGAACTGAGATTTGTTAGTTACATTTTTTATGCTTCAGTCTCCTCATTTTTGAAATAAGTATAATAAGAACACTTATAACAAAGAATTGTGAGAATTCTAAACAGTGTCTCATACATACTAAGGGCTAAGTAAGTGCTGTCAATTGTTATTATCCTTTATATTTGTTTTAAAATTTGTTTTAAATCAATGAAGCCATGGTTCTCCTATCAAGCACATATGCAAACACACTCACTCTCCATGACTCATTTCTTCCTTGGCCATCCTCAGAATCTGAAGGATAAAGACGATGAGAAAACTGTGGTTAAACCTTCACCTTATTCTAACACTACATTGAGAATCATCATTGATCAACCAATATATCAAATAAGCCTTTAACACATCCACAGAGCTACACAGAACAAATCAGATTCATCACTCCTGTACAAACCGATTTATTAAAGTAGTCTAATAAAGACTCTAGAGGTCTCTAAGCACCATGTAATGGACTCAAAATGGTAGCATAAAGTTAGCAACACCCACATTAATCTGAAGATTGCCACTCTGTGTGACTACTGATAAGCAACCCAAGGGTGAGCAACAGTTGACACACTACACAGATCACACAATCATCAGTGTAGTCTAGGCATTAAACTTTTCAGATTTCTTCAAGTTCAAGATTCTGATTTCTTTTCAAGTGTTAAAGGAGTAACTAACAAAACAAAAAAATAACACAAAGTAACACATATAGAATGGTTATTAGAGGAGAAAGTGGGTGGGCAATGTTAAGCACATAAAAGGATCAAATTGATGGTAACAAAAGAAAACTAGACTTAGGGTGGTGAGCGCACAATAGAGTATACCGATATCAAACTATCATCTTGTACACCTGGTTATTATATAATGTTATTAACCAATGTTACCCCAATAAATTTAAATAAAAATCACTAAATCACTAGAAACAAAAAGTCAACAAGTCAAATAAAGCAATTTTCTTCTTGGAAGTGGTCTAGTATAAAAACAGTCATTTAATTAATAAATATTTGATGAATGACTAGATATTGAACCTTAGTAAAGGGTAGAAAAACACTGAAGAAATTGCAAGCAAGAAGTCTGCAGAATTGGAAAACCAGCAGAGAAAACAAATACATGTACAAAGAAAATGAAAACTGAAGACAGAGAAAATAAGAATAAGTGGTAGCCGGAGGTACAACCCAAGGCAGAGGTCTGTTCCACAGGGCAACTATAGGCAAAGATATTTTTAAAATATTAATTATCTTTTACATACAATGTAGTGCTGTGATTAATATTAAAGGTATAGACTCCTTAATACAGAGATCCTCTTTAGTGGAGTACGCTAATCAAATTTTAGGCCTTGGTCAAATGGAATTTATGGTGGTTCTCAATTTTTTACTGCTACCTTGGGCAAATTATGTAAGCTCTTTTAAGACTCAGCTTACTGGAATCCAGATGATGGGGATGATAATAATACCTACATCATATAATAAATTGATGCTGATGAAGTGCTAGGAATAGAACTGACCACTTAGTATATCAGTACACATGTCTTGAGAGTTATACATTATTATTAAGAAAGTTACTGGAAATGAAATGTAAGAAATGGTGTTAAAAAAGAATCCATCACCACTTGTCGTGATTCTTGATTGGGGAATAAGTTTCCAAATCCCACCAAACTCTTTTGACCCCACAGAAGTGTGACTGGAGCCTAATCTGAATTACAATGCTGAAGTCAGCGGCTTCTTCCATGGACAGCCTTTCCAAGGATATTGTAATTCCAAATAATGCTCTGTGCATTCTGCTTGGTGTCAACAACAATCAGGCTACAATACAAGCTTGCAGTTCTAGGAAAAGTCAGAAACTGAAATCTAAGGCCTGTAGGCTTGTTACTTCCCAGAAGTAACAAGATCAAAATTCTTTTTTTTTAAAATATTTTATTTATTTATTTCTTAGAGAGGGAAGGGAGGGAGAGAGAGAGAGAGAAACATCAATGTGCAATTGCTGGGAGTTATGGCCTGCAACCCAGGCATGTGCCCTGACTGGGAATCGAATCTGCAACACTTTGGTTCACAGCCTGCATTCAATCCACTGAGCTACGCCAGTCAGGGCTAAGATCAAAATTCTTAACAAAGCTTAACAAAGAGCTTAATGAAAGGAAAGTGAAGATTTGTACAGGTGTGCTGGCCAATTTTACATCTTTACAACTCACTTCCTGAGGTGGTCATATCCGGCAGAAAGAGGCACCATGCCCCTCTGTGCTAAAGCTGACTTCACAAGGATTTTAACCTCTAGGTAATATTTAGGGGCATCTACCAAAGCTTTTCGGAACATTAGAACCATTTGGGCTTCACTACTGAAGAGTAATAAGCACAAATCAGAAGACATAGCTTATAACCTGGGATCAGGAATAAACCTTGTTAAGGACATCTTTCCCTCCATGATGGACTAGTCTAGGCACTAGACTTTGTTTATATATGTAAATATTTATTACCTGCACCTTCATCCCTAATAGACCTTACAGAACTTGATCTATTCATCCATCTGTCCACTTACTTGGTCACAAAATACATATATAAAGAACCATGACCAAAGATAAAAGCAATGTGTGTGCACACATATACATGTACATATAAATAATCAGCTTCCAGGAGGCTACTAGAGTAGTGGCAGTGATGGGCAGGTAGACAGATACAGAATGTATTGCTGTTTCCCCTATAGTAATAACCAATGGGGAAAGCGTGGCACAGAAGAAACAAGTAGGCACTTCAGCCTTGAATGGAAAGGATGTGTAACATGCAGGCAGGAAAAATAAGCGATCACAGAGAATTTATCTGTCAGACATCTGGTATTTAGTTGAACTCTGAGTCCTGGGCCTTTCAGATCATAGCAAACCACTTGCAGGCCACAGTCTGGAGAAAAGGTCTCTTTGGGTGCTTTTAAGTTTTTAACAAACTGTACTATGCTGGTGGGAAAGGTCTTTCCATTAGGAAAGAGAGAGGCAATTGCTACTGACCCTTCTTGTCATATATTTCTACCTGACCTGAATTGTTTAAGGGAGTTGACTCTTCAATGCTAAATTATATTTTATTTATTAAACTTGAAATAGTCACCTTTTCTGGAGGAAAATTGTACTCCCAGGTAAAGTTAGTTCAAATAGTTCCAAAACAATCTCATTACTGCACTGTTTGAAATGTAGCTATTTTAAGTGCTGGGCAGAAAGCTTGTAGGCCAGCTGCCTGGGACAGCTGGGTGTTCTTGATCAGGAATGGCGGAGAAGCAGGCGGTTGAGCTGGGTCACCCGGACAAGAGCTCTCAGACAAGAGCAGTCACCTGGTAAGTGGGTATAGTAGGCTCACAGGGAGCCCTCCAAAACCTCGGTGAAGCCTGAGGTCAATTTTCCTATTCATAGTGTCTAGTAATACATTTCATACGGAGAATTGCACTCAGCTACTTCATCTTTCTCTGAATTACTTAGACACACTGAGCCCTGAAAAAAAATCAGCAGAAAGGGGAAAAGAGTTACTAATTGCTTCCCCCTGTTATCTGAATTTCAATTCTAGCAGCATGGGAAAAAAATACCCTGACACAAAATGTACAATTACTGAGAATTTAATAAAAGAAACAAAGCAAATACTTGTATAAATTCTTGGATTACTAATTATAACTACATGGCTAGTCTTTCCACTCCCTGTCTCCTCAATGCTGCGATAGTCAGACACGCCATGACATGTCTGCCGCTTTTTAGTTATGACATGAGAGTGGGGGTTGATGCCCTTATCACAGGAAACTATAATTTCTGCCTGGAAAAACTAAATAAGCGATGGGACCTGCTGTTTCAGATCTGCCCACGCTCGTCACCTTCACCAAGGACACCCGCATTACTGTTCCTAAATTACTCCTGACCAGAGTTCAACTCTAACAGTTGACAAGAAAGAGCAGGAAGAATTCCTTTCAAGAGGTCATGATCTCCAGGAAATGGGGTAACATGCTAGAAAGACAGAAGGGCTGTTAGCTTGCTGTCCTGAGATTGTGCACTGTTTCTGTTCAGGTACAGAACTCAGTTTGCATGCACGTCAAGGTGTAGAGAGGGTGGGCAGCAACTGCTCGGCTCAACCAACATTCAGACAACATATTCTAAAGTCAGGCCCTAGTGACATACAGAGGGAAAACAAAAATATAATTTCATTGCAGTCAGTGACCCTCAAGAGCACAATGCTGGGGCCTCAGGCACTGGGCAGTCAGAGGAGCCACATGAGAAGACACAGGAAGATGAGTAGCATGTGCCTGGAAAAGATGACATGAGTCAGCCAGGGGCCAGGCACACCACATGCCCATTCAGAGAAACAAGCAATGTGTCTGGCCAGCTCCCTGCCCTTATTTTGCACATGTGTAGGACACTTCAAGTACCCTTCGCTTAGACTTGCAGTGCTTACAATTACATGTTCCATATCTGTGTAGTGAGGTTACTAACTTAATGACACTATGCCAGTTGCCCCTAATATGTGTGGGGTCCAGTGTTAGAACACGGGAGGTCACAAATTACTCTGAAGAGTTGTTATAACTGAAATTAATAGATGGTTCTCCTACCTTAACATGCATATCTTCATAATGTCTTGGAAAGCCAGTTTTCAATATAAATTCTGGATGTCTTGGAGTTTCAGGCTGCAATGTGGCAGCACAAGGAAAGTGGGCCCAGCCCTGGGTCCCTTGTCAAAGATGTATTCCACCCTTTCAGGGACCTTCTTGTGCACTGCAGTCAATCCCCAAAGCTCAATTCACACACCAAACCCCATCCCCACACCCACGCCCTCTGGTCCTGGGGTGTACACACAGGCACGGCAAGCTTTCTTCAGAGGTCACACACAGAGAAGATATGTCTGCAGGCTGCAGAGGAGGGGGACAGTAAGGGGAGCATCGGCTCCGGTGGGACTCCTCACAGTGGGAAGAAGGAGAGCTGGAAGGAGGCCAGAGAAGGGCCCTCCAAGGCACAGAGACCAGGCAGTCCATCTCTTGCTGAATCTAAGGGCAGAACTGTACTCCACTCCAATTATTTCATTAAAGACTCACATACTAATCCTTAACAGCTGCCTTCCTGTAGGCAATCAGGAAAGGGACAAATGCCAATTAACATCATCTCAGTGTTGGCCACTTTAATTAGTTTACTTCCTATTTAAAAAATATATATATTTTATATATATATTATAAATATATAATATATTATATATAATTTAAAATATATATATTTTATATATATTATAAATATATAATATATATTAAAAATATATATATTTTTAAATAGGAAGTAAACTGATTAAAGAAACCATACTGTAGGATCATTTAAATAGGAAGTAAACCCATATATATATATATATATATATATATATGGTAAACACACAGTCTTGCTGTTTCAGTCACTCCCTCTTTTCCTCTCCAGGATGGCATCTGGGTGTCTTTGGCTACCAGCAAGGGTCTTGGATCTGCATAATGGTCCTTCTGAAGCTCTCTGGGTTTCTGACAGCATCTGAGAGGAGTGGCCCTTGTGCACTCGGTGACTGCTTGTCCTGCTGACATTCACTGTTCCGGTCTCACCTCAGATTAAAAAACTCACGACAATTCCCTCTCAGCCTGGTAGTCCTCTGGCTGATGAGGTCTCGCCCCGCCTTGGTGAGTGGAACACACAGCTGGGGCTCTGTAATCTGAGTCCTGAGAGATCCAGCGTAGGCGCACCTGATAAGCCTGCCAGACAGCATCAAGTACCATCTCTGCCCTGGGACTAGGGAGAAAGGACTTCTACAGAGTCTCTATGACACAGGAAACTCAAGGAGCATCTAAGGAGGCATTAAGGCACTCCTTCTGAACTGGGGTCCCTATAAATCATCTCTTCTCAGAGTTCCAAACAAGATATGGAGCAGAAACACCTCAGCTTTTTTCTTTTTCCTCCAACTCTCCACATCTGGAACATTAGTCCTGAGTTAGGGGAAAGCACAACACGCATTCCTTCTGCTCTCCCTGGCACCTCCCTCAGTCTCTTCCCTTTTCCTTCCCATTACCACCCTGGCAAGAAGAGCAGACTTCTTTTTCCCTTCTTTCTGTATGGAAGACTTTCCCTGCATTATATCCATCTCCTACCTGAAGTGGCATTTATCCCTGTCTCTCCCTGATGCCATAATGACAGTCAGAATGCAGAGAGGGAAATCTGATTGGTTTAAGGATATAAATTGGGAGGAATTTTTAAAATATTAAAAATACAAAGCCTGGCATGCACACACTTCACCAGTAGGTGCGGAGGCTCAGTAGTGCTGAGCCTGTGGCTGGCTTGAGTGCTTATGTGTCTCCTAGAAAGCGACTGGCATGCACTACGCTGCCACTAAATACAGCTGATGGATTCCTTCAAACCCACCATGGAGTAGGGGGGAGGGGTAGTTGGTGTTAGGTGCTGAAGGACTTACATGCTCTCTTCAATAACTCTGTTAGTCCCTCATTAAGGGCATATCTCAGTTTATTGTGCTCCACTTTATTGTACTTCACAGAATTTTTTTTTAACAAATACAAAGCAAGACCCTCCACCAGCACAAAGATTATGAATTGTTTTATTTCAGTGGTCTGTAACCAAATCTGCAATATCTTTGAAGTATGCCTTTATTGGGAATGCCCCATGAGATTTTTTTCAGTGCCAGTCTATTTTGGGGTATTATTGTTTTCTTGCTGCCACTGTAACAAATTACCCCAGATTTAGCAGCTTAAGACAACAAAAATTTGCTTTCTTACAGTTTTGGGAGTGACAAGTCCAAAATCAGTTTCACCGAGCTACAATGGTGTCAGCAGGGCTGGCTCCCTCTGATGGGGAGAGTCAGGGACCTTCTCTTTTTCAGCTTCCAGAGGCTACCTGATGCAGACAATGGCCACAGTGTCTGGGCCATTATGGATGAAATGAGACATTCACACAGACTACTGAGTCTAGTGGAGGAAAAGGGACAGCATGGCTTTTCTTTCAAGGGGAGCAAAAGCCTCAGCCCTTGCTCCAATGAGCTTTTATTGTCTTACTGGGCACATTACAAGATGGTCCTCATTAACTATGCACAGGCTCCCTTTAGGTGGTTACCTTTTACAGAAAACAAAGGAGCCAATGCTGCTAATCACATCACAGAAGAAGGATATTTGCAAATGAAAAGGCAAAAGTGGTTGAACCAGTTACACTCATCCTTGGAAGGTTTAGCATGGTTTTTCGGAAGTTGTTTTGCAGTAAATGTCCTCAATTCAGGGTTTAGCAAAAAACAAGACTCATAGAAGCCTAGGTACAATGCAGGCCTGATTCTCCACAGGAGAACCTATTTGTGGGCGTGGGTCCTGTGCATCTCTGAGTGGGAGCTGGGCCCATGCCATGCAGAACAGTCTCCTACAGCTACCTGCCTCCTTCACACCTAGCACCATCTCCAGCTTCAAGGCCAAGAGTGTAGTTCTGCCTCACCCCTGTCTCTCTGTCCCTCTACTTTTGTCACCACAGGGCCTCCCTTTTATAAGCACTGTTTTGATAATATTGTACCCACCTGGAAAACCTTCCCACCTCATGATACTTAATCATACCAGCAAAGTCCCTTTTTGCCATGTAAGGTAAGATTTTGCGGATTAGAAATTGGGCATTTTGGGGGGCTGTTATTGAGCCTACAACACAGGTATTTCTTCCTAGCCCCGAGGCATTGCCTCATCCACTAGAATAAGAACCAGGCCTGCTTCATCCACCCCCATAATGGAAGAAAGGCAGATCTGACACAAGTTTACCATGACTTCCCTATTCTCTGTTCTCACAATAGGTGTGTCTTGCTTTGTTTAGTTCATTTTCAATTACCTTGCCTCAGCCACCAGGTTACCTTTAGAACTGTTCTCCACACACCCTGTTGGGGTGTCCTTAGAAAAAAACAGACTGGTGGACTTATTTAAGACCAAGTATAATTAAGAATGTACATTTACACTAAACGAAAGTGCATTCGAATGACAAATACCAGTACTTGGGTCAGTCTGAGTCATATTGTTACAGGGTGCAGCCAAGAGGGGGGAAGCCAAATAGGCATTTGAAATGGGGTCCAGAACTCAAGGTGTCTTCACCCCTTCCCCCACAGGTATGATTTGGGGGAAGGGACACACAGAGCAAGAACATGCAGGGCAGCTTTGCAGCTAATCCATGGCATGGTCATTTAGCATACCTATAGCCTTTGGCTGGTCACTTAGATATGCTAAATAGCTATGGCCATGCTCAAGGCCAGGGGGATGGAAAGGGACCTTCCCCCCAAGATGGGACCTGGGAGGCAGGTCCCCTGAGTTACAGCGCCTGCGTGGGAGCTGGGAGAAGATTGGCTCCATGACATGGGGTGACACCTGCCCAGACCCACGATGGCGACCAGAAAAGCTGGAGAAGACAGCAGATTGAGGGCAAGTGTGCCCAAGTGTAGGAGGAGTTGGAAATGGGGCTGCAGAAGAAGATTGGCGTGGGGGATTTAAACACGGACATGGCAGCCATTGAGAGAGAAACCACGTGGCCTTGACAGAGTGGAGACTCCTGCAGCCCTGAGAGAGGGAGAACCACGCGGCAGCCCTGGAGGAGAGAACCATGCAGTTTTGGCAGAGTGGGGACTCTCCCTTCCTGCAGCCCTGAGAGAGAGGACCACATGCCTGGCAGAGTGGGGACCCCCACAGCTTTAGAAGGGGTAACCACCACCTGGTTTTAGCAGAGATCCTGGTGATTCAGCCGAGGGTGCCGGGAATCCAGGGAGGTCTCCCAGTCGAGATGGAGTTCTAACTGGGAAGAACCAGAAGACTACCTAACCCATGGACTTCTATTTCCTTTCCTGAGATACGGTACTCTGGACTGGGCAAAGGGGGAAGGAAGGAAGGACTGTGTGTTTTGTGGGTGTTTTTAGGGACTTTAGGATTTTTTTGATAAAGACATTAGGTCACTACTTTAAGTTAGTATAGCATTAAATAAACATTTTCTTTCCTTTTCACGAATCTCTGGCATTGAGAGACGTCTTTCCTAGGGCGGCGGACATAACAGACCGGGGCCTTCTTTTAATAATAGTATATTGTCCCAGCCCCCCCCCCCCCCTTGTGTGTTCTGTAACAATATAAAGTACAAAGCCACTTTCTTCAAACTATCACACTTCAATTTTTAAAAGATTTTATTATTTATTTTTAGAAAGAGGGGAAAGGAGGAAGAAAGAAAGGGAGAAAAACATCAATGTGTGGTTGCCTCCTGCATGTCCACTACTGAGGACCTGGCCTACAACCCAACCATGTGCCCTGACTGGGAATCGAACTGGCAACCCTTTACTTCGCAGTCCAGCACTCAATCCACTAAACCACACTAGCCAGGACTCAAATTTTTAATTCATAAATGACTAAAGGGAAAATCTCAGTTCTGACTATAAACTGAAATATCTTCAATATTCAGAGAAATATTGGAGTTGGGAAGGACATGAGAACAGGTAGAAGTAATAAAAAGTTCTATGCCTTGGAAGAGAAGGCTACCTCCATGCCTTCTTTCACAGCAAGCATGTTTTGCTGATGCTACTACAGAGACATGCTCTGAACTGTCCACCTTGAGTAAAGGCAGCCCTGAGCTACTCCCACATTCCACCCCATGCTCCAGAGCCAAGAGCCAGTGGGATCAGGATGCACATCAATATCGGCACTGGATGCTGTGTGGGATAGTCTCCCTCGCTTGTCTATGCCTAGTTACTCTGGTGGCAGAGGAGAGGGAAGGACTGTTCTAATCCCTTCCCTAAGTGGCCAGCATTTGTGTGGGGAGGGCCAGGAGCCCTGGTAACATAAGAGAGGACAGAAAAGGTGGCCCTCTAGCACTGGTAGTTTCTGAATTCATCCCTGCCTCACTAAGCCTACTTTTCCATCTAAAGACCCAGGCCTTTTCCCTTTGGACTTGAATCACCCTCAGCTCAACCAAGCAACCACTCCATATACTCTCCCTCAGGAATGTCCTAGTAATTCTGTTTCTGTGATCATTGTAAGTAACAGAGGAGACATTTTTCCTTGTTACTATCAAAACAACTCTATTTAGAAGTAAAAGCAAGTTCTTTCCATACCCCAAGTACTTTCATTTTCTCCTTCATGTTTTTTCTCCATGTGCAGAGCACAATGTTTGGAGCATAGTATTTGGAAGTCCTATTCTTCAAAACTAGCATTTGAATAAAGTGTGTACTTATATTATATGCTGACTGACATATAGGCAACTTTTGAGTGGAGCAGCATGAGTTGTGGAAATTGAATTAAACAATAAACCCGTAATTGCTTGTTAGGGTGCTTTAATTGACTCCTAAGTACCATATGTGAAGCTGTGTGGCTGCAGGAGCCCAATTATAAGCTTGCTTATGGAAAGATGCAACTCATTTTGCATGCTGGAAATATAGTCTCTACTTATTGTTGCCCTCCCAGAAAAAAATTCAAATAAATAAGAAATGCTTCATAAGCTAATAAAGTACATTTAGTCCTCAGTAGACTTGAAGCACTTTATTTAGGTTCTAATACAAGATTGGAAAATGCACAGTTAAAAATTCCATTTGCTTTATTTCAAGGTATTTGTTAAGGTCTGGAACTCTCTGTGTTTGCAGCCAACTGAAGAAACGTACACAGGCAGGGCTTTTGGTTTCAAGGAATCTGGCCCCCCTAACTTAAAAATATTGACAAGAATGAACATTTCTGGGGAAAAAGAGAACAAAATAAAATGACAAAGAATTTATAAATAAAATCTCACCCAGCCCCCCAAAATAGCTAATACATGTGAGGGTCACATAAAGGGGAAGCAGGGAAATCTTAAATTCTGGTGTTAATCTTTGTGGCAAATTCTAGAAAGGAATGCTTGGAATTGTGGTCAAGTTACACAGTCATAGTTGGAAGAAAGGTGGTCAGCATCAGCCATCAGCCTTGGAGGTAGGTGATGAAAATGAAAAACACAGGAGATCCTAGTTGACTATTAAACTCAAAGTATCAGGAGGTCCCATTCAAATAGAGTGAGCAGCTTCAAAAACTGAGTGTAGAAAGAGCATTTATTAGAAATCCTAAATCCAAGGAAGAAAAGCATAAAATTGTCCTATATGATACAATGTAGCCTGATGATGTTTGCATGAATGCCAGTAGTCCTGGAGTAGCTTCAGATTCCAAATGACTTCCATAGCCACAATGAAACATCCAAAATAATATGTAAGTACAAAGAGTAGTTTGCTTGTTAAAAAACTGCAAGACAAATATCTTAGTCCCTGACCTCTCCCTTCCCTAACTAGACATTCTACACACACACACACACACACACACCTCTCTCTCTCTCTCTCTCTCTCTCTCTGAATAGAGGGAACATGCGATGCAAAGACAGTTTTAAAAGTTTTAGCCACTTCTTCCATACAGATGCCTCTCTGAATCCTTTCTCCTATAGAGAAATATTAAAACTTACATTAAAGAAAAAACATTATAAATGTATATAAAGCATCATATTTAGCAATGCATTTGGTAGTAATCACTCTGAATTGTCATGACATGGGTCTGGCTGGGTAGCTCTGTTGGTTAGAGCATCTATCCCAATACGCCAAGGGTAGTGGGTTCAATTCCCAATCAGGGCACATACAAGGATAAACTAATAAATGCATAAATAAGTGGAACAATAAGTCAATGTTCTCTCTCTCTCTCTCACCAATAAAATAAATAAATTGTGATGATAGTGAATATGAAGGAGTTAGCATGGCAACCAAACTTTTTATACATCCCTGATTCTATAATAGCTAGATTAACTGCATTTAATTTAGTTGACTTTTTTTCATTAAAAATAATTCAATAGAGAAAGAGCTAATGATGTAGTGTTCTTCTGAAGGTGATTAAATAGATCTGGAGTTAAAGTGATGGTTTCACAGCTCTGAATGTACTAAAAACTAAATTTACACTTTTAAGAGTGAAATTTTATCTCAACAAAGCTTCTATAAAAATTTTGAGTCTCAAACAAATAAATGCACTTTTAGAAAAGAGCTCAGGATTCAGTTCACAAAGTCATAGTCAAACAGATGCTGCATTTCCAGAAAATCCTAGGAATCATAAGCATTTAGACAGCTAGCAAAGAAATTATTCCTCCAAAAGCTATGCTCAAAAACCATTACATTAACTTTTATAAACAAGAGCGTGCCCATAAATAATGAATTAATAAGACTTTATGTTAGTGCAGTCTTTCCACATGCTTCTTATCTGAAAACTTTTATATTCTTTCCTGCATTAAGAAAAAAAGAGGTACCTACCTAGACTTTCTGTGGTGCCATAAATTACTAAGTTAGAATTCTGCAGAATGCTATTTGGAGGATACAGCCAGTGGAACTATGAAACATAACAGTAATATGAGACAATTTCTGCCTAAGAGGGCTCATTATTTATATGGAATATTCAACTTCCAGCATGTGGGGAAAAACACTAAATATATAATGTCTGTGAACTGCCTAGACTTAAATGTATACGCCAGTGCATAAGCATTGCATGGTAATTAGAATTAATTTCTCACCATGTTATAAAAATCTGTCAGGTAAGAAATCATCTAACTCCCTTACAAATGTGTGCTCTTTTTCTTTCCTTCTTTATCACAGCCTTATTAGAGGTGTAAGCTAATGATGAGATGCTTTCTAATATTTCTAAGCCATCTTTTCTCACAGCCACTAAACAGATATCACATCACTTTCCTTCAGTAATATCTCCTACATCTAAATTCTGTGTCTTATGCCTAATTAAGCTGTCAGTTCAAATACTGTAAAAGTTTTTTTATATTTGGAAAAATAATTTCTACACACTTGATTCTACAGAATATTGCCTATAACTATGCAATATGCTAGAGGCTTTAATTCTTCTCCAGACCCTGTTTTACATACATGTGCAGAGGGAAATGTATATTTGGCATATGGGAAAGAATAAATATGCTAATTTAAACACTGCCTGCAGAAGCTGATTTATTTCATTTTAAAGGAATATGGCAGTATTTACATAAGTTTCACCTGTATCTCTGCAAACAGCTGTTGTGCAACCAACTTCCAAATCAGGAGAAGAAGTGGGCTGGACATTTTTTAACAGTTTCTCTGAATTTCACAGGTGCGTGATTTTTCAGTTACCTGCTGCACTCCACATGAAGGCACAGAAATGAGCTGGGCCAAATCACTGTAGCAAGTAATCACAGATCTTTAAAATGTACCCACTTTTGAGAGCGTTGCTGGGTAAAGTAGCCTTGGTTGCAGGCCTCTGCGTTTTCATTACTTGGAATATTTATTTCCATTCTCTTCTGGCTTAGAGTGTTTCTATTGAGAATCAGCTGTTAACCTTATTGGGGCTCCCTTGTATGTTACTTCTCTTCCTGTTTCCTCCTTGCTGTTTTTAAGATTCTCTCTTTGCCTTGGTATTTTGCCATTGTAATCAAAACAACCTGGTACTGGCATAAAAATAGGCACATGGACCAATGGAACAGAGCAGAGAGCCCAGAAATAAACCCACACCTCTATGGTCAATTAATATTTGACAAAGGGGGCAGCAACAAATAGAGTAACAATAGCCTCTTCGACAAATGGTGTTGGGAGAACTAGACAGCTATGTGCAAAAAAATGAAACTCAAGCACCAACTTACACCATACACAAACATAAATTCAAGGTGGATAAAAGATTAAATATAAGCCATGACACTATTAAAGTCCTAGAGGAGAACATAGGCAGAAAAATCTCAGATATTTCACACAGCAACATTTTTACTGATATGTCCCCCACAGCAAGGGACATAAAGGAAAGAATAAACAAATGGGAATCTCATAAAAATAAAAAGCTTCTGCACAGCTAAAGAAAACAGTATTAAAAAAAAAAAGAGAACCAACTGTATGGGAAAACATATTCACCAATAATACCTCAGACAAGGGTTTAATCTCCAAAATATATAAAGAACTTACATGACTCCATTCTAAGAAGACAAGCAACCCAATTAAAAAATGGGCAAAGGACTTGAACAGACACTTCTCCAAGGAAGACATACAGAAGATCCAGAGACACATGAAAAGATGCTCAATATCGCTAGCTATCAGAGAGATGCAAATTAAAACCACAATGAGATACCACTTCATGTCAGTCAGAATGGCCATCATAAACAAAACAACAGACAACAAGTGTTGGAGAGGTTGTGGAGAAAAGGGGACCCTAGTGCACTGTTGGTGGGACTGCAGACTGGTACAACCACTATGGAAAACAGTATGGAACTTCCTCAGAAAACTGAAAATGGATCTGCCTTTTGACCCAGCAATTCCACTGCTAGAATTATATCCTAAGAACCCTGAAACATCATTCCAAAATAACCTATGCACCCCAATGTTCATAGCAGCACAATTTATAATAGTCAAGTGTTGGAAGCAACCTAGATGCCCAGCAGTAAAGGAATGAATCAAAAAACTATGGTACATTTACACAGTGGAATTCTATGCAGCAGAAAGAAAGAAGGAGTTCCTACCCTTTGCCATGGCATGGATGGAACTGGAAAGCATTATGCTGAGTGAAATAAGCCAGGCAGTGAAAGACAAATGTCATATAATGTCATCTTTAACAGTAACCTAAACAATAAAAGAAACAGAGAAGCAAAATACAACCAAGGACACTGAGATAGAGAACCGGCTGACAGTGTCCAGAGGGGAGGGAATTTCAGGGGAATTTCAAGGGGAAAGGGGAAGGGTTTACAGGAACAAGTATAAAGGACACATGGACAAAAACTAGGGGCAGGTGGAAATGAGAGGGAGGTGGAGTGGGCTGGGTGGGTGGGCTGGGATGGGAGTAAAAGATAGAAAATTGTACTTAAACAACAATTAAATAAAATTTAAAAAATAAATAAAATAAAATAAATGTACGGACTTTTGGAGTATAAGAGGTAAGATTCTTAAAAGCCTGTGTAAAACAGAGATTTTAAGTATTATCTGCCATTAATAAGCTACCTCTATAACAACTGCTGTATCATTTATCAGGAAGCTAAAGTTTATGTCATATAATCATTCCAATAACAGTCACTAGGTAACAATGAGACGTGAAACTCAATTCAAAGTAATTTGTTGTTCTCTATTGGAAAACAACTGCAAAGACCCAGGATATTAATTATCTTATTGCTACAGAGAAACAATATCTGTATAACATCCATGTTTATTCCCCTCCCTCTCCAAACTATACTACATTTTCTTGTGGATCTGTCTGCTTAAAACATCTTCTGAGGAACTCTTTTGTTTTTTTAGAAATGATTTCTTTCTTCTTTGTAGCTCACGATGAGTACTCACTTTATATTTACAGGGAACCATAATCACCAGCACTATAATAAATAGTCTATTATGTACAAAGCTGATGCCACGTCAAGACTTTGTTTTCATTTGTTGGGTCTCCTCCTCCAAAAACTCCACAAAGCTACTGCTGAAATTATGTTTATTCATCCACATTTCCTCTTTGGTTCCCTTCAGGATACCATACATTTGCTACATTTTTATGAAAAACAAATGTGTTGCAATTTAATTGTTTTAGAATCTCAAACATAAACTTTATAATAAAAGCATGAGTAGTGGTGGATTCAGAGGATCATACTGTGGTTCTTATGCAAGACATGTATATTCAACAGTCACACAACTTAGTTTCTCTCACAGCATGAAAGACTGATATTGATAAGCTTTCTCTCCAGAATAAGACTAATTTTTTCAATGTAAACAACCAGTGTTGTGCTTACATAAATCTGAATTTGTTTAAACTGATATATATTTCAAAATCAAATGACCTCTAATTTCTTATGTGTAATTTTTTTACCTGCTAAAATTAGCTGAATCAAGAGTAAAACTACTTTCCAATGTTTTATCAGTTATGAGTTAAGCCAGGAACTTGTTCCTTTTTTACTTCTAAGCACTGAGAAATAATTAATCTTAATGTGATTAACAATATTCAACACATACATTTAAATATTTTGAGGTAGTAATAGGCCACCTGCAAGATTCAAATTATCAAGGGTGAATTGGGGCCTGTAACTAGATCTTCTTCTTATGATACATTCTTTACACATTTGCTTGAAGTCTTTTTCACACCACTTATGTGAAACTTGTTCTTTAACCTGAATTCCATGCTAATGACCAAGACCCATGCACAATCTGCGGAGGCAACCTGGCCAATCAGGAGAATGGGTCTAGCACTTGCTTTTCCTCTAATAGTGGTATGAACCTACAGGGTGAGGCTCATTGAAACTTAAATATATTTAAATGCAAAATGAAGAAGTCGGACCAGGATGATCTGCGTTCCTTCTAGCTCCAATACTTTTTATTACATTATGGGTTCAGGCATGTACAAAGTAGTCTCAAGTATTTTAAATTTTCTATTGAAAATATGCAAGATTAGTATATATTACTAAGTATAGAAATATACTAGTATATTAATTAATATACAAGTATACTAATTAAAAATTAGTATAAGCATTTATGCCTAATTGTTTTTACTTCACTTACTGTCCTGTTAAGTACACAAAGCATGCTACACATGAAAAAAAAAACTCTACAAATTTGGTAAAAAAAAAAAATTCCATACTTCAGTTAGCAAGGCATTTTACTTAACAAATATGTATTAGTTAAACTTCCAAATAAAGATTACAGAGTGGATGCTTGAATACACTTCTACTTCTTTCTAAAACCTCATCAAAACTTTGTTAAACATTAAAAGCATGGAAAAGAAGAGAATGGTGTCGTGATTTTTGAAGCTGTGAGGATTGAACAGACCAAAAAAAATATTAAATTGTAAGGTGAAATCATCAGAAGCCAAGGGTTGATCTGTTATCACAGAATCTCTGGAAGTGGGGTTGAATGGCAGAAACGGATGTGCTTAAAAGAAGCGCAGAGTGAGATAACAAATCAGTCAGACCCCCACTTGCTCACTCTCATGCTCCAGTCTCTTTGTCAAAGACTGGAAGATAAAAAGCCTCAGAAGGCCAAAACCTGGATAAGAAGATCACTTGACCATTGTCATACCGAAAACTGAAACCCCTCACTTTCTTCCCTAACTCAGTTTTCAGAAGACTGACAATAAAGTGTTCTCCTTCCAAGCAGAAAATTTCAAAGTCTTCTTTGGGAAATCCAACTATGTTGACATGAAAAGTTTCCCAACTGAACAGTCCAGCTAGATCACCCTACTCTCAAGCTAGCATGAGCAGCCAAATTCACATAACTCAATTTTGTCACTTCTAAAATGAAATAGAAATTCAAGGATTACAAGATACATGAGGAAAATTCCTGACATAAAAGATAATTACCAATACAAACCATGAGACAGAAACCAAGTTGGAAAACAGTGAACTACTGCAAGGGAGAGGAGCCTTTGAGAATGAAGCAACTATCATTAAAGCCATTTTTAACCATGAGGCTGGAAGTGAATACTTTGAAAAAATATTAAGCAATAAACATATTTTTACAGATTAAAATAAATAGTAGAAATTAAAAGAAACTCAAAAGAGTATGAGATATCAAAATAGAGTAAAATGACAAACAGATAGAATCCAGTAGAAAAAAAAGATCTAAAAACCTGTCCAAGGGTGTAAATATGTGGATTTTTGGAGTTCTAGAGCTACAGACAAAAAACTCAAGGGAGAAACTCATTAGAAAATAATTCAGGGAAATTTCAAGAATATATATTTTCAATTTAAAAGAAATGCTGAATGTCTATTAAAGACAATTAATATACATCATTATGATGGTATCTCTTAGTGAAATTTTAGAACAAATATGGGGCAAAGATCTCAAAAGCTTCTAATTTCTTGCCCCTACTGATTCCTACAGGGAGAATATTTGTAAAATTCTGAAGAAAAATTGTTTCCAGCTTAGAGTTTTATAGCTTACCTAGTTATCATTCAAGTGTGATAACAGAATGAAGGCATTTTCAGACATTAAAGACTATAAAAATTTACTTCCACATCCTTTCTCAGGAAACTACTGAAGGCTGAACTTCTTAAAAGAAGATAGTGAACTAAGAAAGAGCAGAGGACAGAGGGAGAAGAGAAGATGATGTTCAAGAGGATCCAGAATGATAAACTTTCACTGAATATAGAGACTGAGTCCAGGTTGAGAAGGTCAGAAATACCCATGAGAGTTATTTTGAAGTATAAAACTGATAAATTTGATCATCTTGAAAAATATTTACTCAATCAATGGAAAAAAAATTAGTGCTGAGAAGATAAAAACAAAGGAAAAAAATCCAGAAATTAACAATGCCAGGGACAATAAATGTTGTGTGGCAAAAGAAACTATCATAACTTAACTACACATGCTAAGCCTTTCAAAAACATTTATATTATTCTTTAATTGGACTGTTTTTTCCCCTGATGTTCAGTCATATGAGTACTTTATATATTTGGAGACCAAACTATTGTCCAATGTGTCATTGGGAAATATGTTCTCCCACATGGTTGGTTCCCTTTTCATTTTGATGTTGGTTTCTTTAGCTGTGTAGAAGCTTTTTAACCTGATGTATGCATGGATGGAACTCAAGAATATTATGCTAAGTGAAGTAAGCCAGTCGGTGAAAGACCAATACCATATGATTTCACTTATAAGAGGAATCTAATGAGCAAAATAAACTAACAAACAAAATAGAACTACAGGCATGGAAACATGAGACAGACAGTGACCAGAGGGGAGGTGGTAGGGGTATACTGATGGAAGGAAGGGGAAGGGACTACCTAAAGAACGTGTATGAAAGACCATGGACATGGACAACAGTGTGGGAATTGACTGTGGGATGGGGTGTGGGATGGGTGGAGGAGGGTAAAGGGGAAAAATTAGGAATAACTGTAATAGAATAACAATGAAAATCTTAAAAAATAATATGAAATTAAACATAATTTTGAAATACTGCTTCTCTAAAACATTTACATTATTAATGATAACTATATTTATTATTTTAATTACAAGCACTGAATATATTGATCTAATAAAATTACACCAATAACACTATGGGGAAATAAGGAGTGTACTATATAGAGAGGGCAGGGTGAGAAGAAAACCTAGATCCTTGTTTATTTCTAGTGGAAAAGCAATATGTAATGTTTAACTCTGAATATATAAGAAGTCACAAACAAAAATATGTTTTCTGGAGATGTAGTTTTAAAAAACAACAGCTATACTACCAAAAATAGTTGACTTTGAGGAGGGGCAAATAGAGGCCAACGTTACAGAACTACTTTAATTTTTCATTTTGTAGTTGAAACTCTTTGACCTTTTGAATTATAGGCATGTATATATTTGCTTAAAATAAAAATTAAATGAGTGAGTAAATAAAACATATTAAATCTAACATCTTTAAAGTACTGTCACAAGAATATAAAATAGTATATAAAACCATATACCTAAAACAATGGTTTATTTATCATAATACATTCTTTATAGGTCAAATCTTTCTAAGTTTCCTTCTTTTGTCAATAAAATAAACAAGAGCATAATTTATATTTCAGTCTTCTAAATATTCCACCTATATTTATTTCTTATCTTTCTCAACTAAAACAAAAAGAGGTGATTTTTTCTTTTGATTTTGTGAAGATAACATAAAGTTATTAAGCTATTAACAGAAAGTAGACCATTTGTTAATGGTGTACTCTGTGCCAGGTGTTCTATTAAGCACTGTGAAGTAAACACACACACACACACACACACACACACACACACACACAAAGAGAATCCCAGTCTTTGGCTTTTGACAGCTGAAGTTCTTGGTTGGAAAAGAAGTAGGTTAAATGGGTGACATAAGTTATTTTTAACCTCCAAAAAAGAGAAGTTAGAATAAGACACACACAAAAAAAACTCCTCTGTTGGTGGCAGGGGTCAAAATGATAAGGATGAAATGCTGTGATTATTGGCTCATGATTGAAAAATGAACCAGCAGGAACACCCTGGCCCTCAAAAGGGAGTGATTGTTTACTGGGCTGTGTGGAGAAGTAGAGGTAGCTGGTTACTTGGACGTTCATGGTTCACTTTTCTTACTTATAACTATTTTTTCCCTTCCAGGACATTCAACTTCCTAAAATCACAGATTTATAAATAAAACAATGTGATTTTATTTCTACATTCCTATTTCTCCATTGATAGAAGAGCAGAATCAGTTTCATTATCCCTTTGATTTTACAATTCACAAACAGTAGGGAGTAGACAGGAATTCTGGTATTGGGGGCATCTCCTCTCCTCCTTCAAGCTCCTGCTTGTTAAACAAATAATTCCAGAAATCAATTTGAGAGACTGCGTAGGACAATTAACAAGCCCAAGCCAAAAATATTTCATTTTATTCTAGTCATAACAAACTCAATAACTATGAAGTACTGCTTCCTTACAAGGGTGTGTATGTAACCTTGTAGCAGAAAAGGATGCAAATATGCATTACTGTCTGTGATTGCTTCTGAACAAAACAAAACAAAACAAATCAAATGACAAACAAAAGAATATTTTTAAAAAAGCAAAACCAACCAGAAAAGGGTAGTGGGCAAGTTCAAATCAAAACATCCAAGAACACAGATATTGGCTGGTGTATGACAATAGTAAAATATTCTAAAAATACTCGGATTTAAAACACTTAAATACTACTGCTAACAATCATATCTCCTATTAGTCTGTTTACATGAGAAAGTTGAACCAGCCTAAAAAAAAGATGACTCAACAATCTCTGTCAATACGAAACTGAGTTTGAAAAATTCCAAGCAGAGTTCTAAGATTCTATCTTAGTTAATATGACTGAGGATTCTGAAAATTACACGATAGCAGTCTTTTTGTGGACAGGATTCAAATGTAAGTAACATAATGAACACACTTTCTAGGTAGGTAGAAACTGAGAATTAATGAATCAGGATAAAGCTACAACCTACTCCTTAGGGTGATATAAAAGTTTAGTTTCCTTTAAGTCACTTTCCATGTTGTTAAAAACTAGATGCATTTATTATTTATTCATTTATTTATGTATGTATGTATATATGTATATATGTATGTATTATTTTCCATTACAATTTTCCTTCGACATTATTTCATACTAATTTCAGGTATACAGCGAGATGCCAATCACATCCATCACAAAGTGTTCCCTGCCCCCATATCTCCAGCACCCACCTAACATGTAGTCTTCACAACACTATTGACTCTACTCCCCATTCTAAGCCCACATCCCCATGACTATTTGTAACTACTGGCTTGTAGGTGTTCATCCCTTCACCTCTTGACCCAGCCATCCAACTTCCCTCCCCTCTGGAAACTACCAGTCAGCTCTATGTCTATGAGTCTGTTTTTTAACAATGAAATGTTCTTGGTTCTGTACTCTTCAATTCTGTTGTCTAAATTAGTATAGTAAAAATATGTCTGGAAAGTAACCTAGACATTTGAATATAACATCATTGATAAAATGAGTTTGTGTTGAAATCAACTGAATGAAATGCTATCCTTTTTACAATTAAATGTAAGATAGCAGAAGAATCCAGAATTAATTTAGCTAATACCTCCTTATTGGTAATAAGAGAAACCAAAAGTGCTAGTTAGATAAATACCTGAATTATTATTTCGCACTTTTTTAAAGAGGAAAAATATAAGGAAAAATCACTTTGTCTTTTGGTAGGAAATCATAGAATAAAATTGTATAATTCTTTTCTAATCTAGAGATTTAGGTTAACTTCTAGCTATTTTCTTTTATATATCCTAAATCCATTTCTATTAAATTTGGGGGGATAGTTCCTTTTCTTTCATTAATAAAGACAAAAAAACAGTTAGCTCATATTCTTTACATAATCTCCAGATATATGAAAGGTTTTACTATTTCTCAGTTATCCACTATCAAAGGAAAATGTCTCTGAGTTCTTTAGAACCTTTAACTATATAGCTAACCCTTTCCAAGATTTTCAGGCAAACCACTGAATAGAGTATGTTACAGACTGAACACATTTGCCTGCCCAAATGCATATTTTGCTGCCCTAACCCCTAATTTGATGGTGTTTGGAAATGAGGCCTTTGGGAAGTAATTAGTGTTAGATTAACTTATACTGCTAGGACCCTCACAATGGAATTAGTAGATTTATGAGATGAAGAGAAAGAGAAATAGAAATATCTATCTCTCCACTGGTACACCCCCAGGAAAGACCATCACAGTAAGGAGGCAATCTTCAAGCCAAAAAGAAAGTCTTCACCAGACCTAACTAACCCTCTGACACCTTAATCTTGGACTTCCAGTCTCCAAAACTGTAAGAAAATAAATTCTGTTGTTAAGCTCTCCAGTCCCTGGTATTATGTTGTGACAGCCCAAGCTGACTAATATAGGTGATGAATATTGCAGAATTATAAAGCTCAAAATATGTTCAGAGATGACTAATTCTGAGGGTTGAAAACTGGTGGCTTTTTGAATTAGCCTGCAGTTTGCTCATCGGTGTTCACACAATAAAAATACTTTACAAAACACTTTAGAGGTGATAACTGTAATTTTACACAAGCCCCATTGATATCAGTGTGATGTCCAAAGTAAGGAAGGGACCACAGAGAATGCCAGAAGCAGCACAGGCTGATTCATGTTGCCCCAGTAACCTAGCTAGTAATGTGTGAAGACCGATTCATGCCCCCATGCAAAGATGCAAAGAGGCCTTATATAAAGTCTGCATGAGGCTGGTGAGGGTGACTGACAGAGGCAAAAGCCCTCTTATACTCTTCTGGTTCCTGATGAAGAGGAAACCATAGAACACAGAGGTATGTGTACCTAAAGGTTAACGTGGTGGCAGAGAGAGTTGCAGACCTCTCAGTCTAGCTTGGGAAAGGCATGGGATTGGCTTGGGAGCTGAACCCTTCCAGAGTGCACTGAAGCTTGGGCAGGAGATTTGAACAGAGGGAGGGCAGAAACTCACCCCTTCCCTTCTTCTACCATCCGTGGTCTGTGGTCGGAGCCTCTGCACAACCAGCTGCAGCAATCGGCAGTGGTCCAGGGCCCCTTGGTGTGTGTTGTGGCCATGGCATGGAAATGGTGCTGGTCTCACACACAGACTCCTGGAAGCCTGGACCCAAAGAGCAGTCCACCTAGCAGCCTTGTGCTCTGAAGGACAGATAAGGATAGAGTGGGATTTCTGGGCATGGTTTTGGGTCTCAGTCTTTTTTGGGTTTTCTATGTTTTGTGGAAGAAAGGAGCCTGAAACAGGGGAGTCTCCCATCCTCCCAATTGTAAAACATCTTAATAAAGACCTTTTTCCTTCCCACCACCTTCGTCTTATGCTTGTGTTTGTTGACAGGATGCTGAACCCAACTTTTGTTTGGTAATACTATCATTGTTAACTACATTACTCCTGCCCAAAAAAACATATTTGCACAGCTTCATGTCTATGACTCTGATTTCTGCCAACTTTCTCTTTTTATCCTCACCAGATGACATTTCTCTTCACTGCTTTAGAGAGGGAGGAAGGAAGGAAAGAAAGGAGGGAGAGAGAGAGAAACATGATGTGTGAGTGAAACATTGATTGGTTGTCTTTTGTACATACCGCCTATACCAGGATCAAACCCACAGGTATGTGCCCTGTGCCATGACCAGGAATTTAACCTGCAACCTGTGGTGTACATGCTGGCACATCCAGCCAGCTGAGCCACACTGGCCAAGGCACAAACCTTTTCCTTTTAAACAGGAGGAAAACTAAAGTTCAGAGATATAAGGTGACTTGCCCAAGCTAAGTAATTAAATGAAAAACTAATTAAAAGTAATGAAAAGAAAAATGGGTCTAGAATCCAGATCTCTTGATACTGCATCAGGTTTTCTACTACACAGCCTGCCTAAGGCATGTATTAGTTACCTGTAGCTTCAGGACATGAGACTAACAAATAAGTTGGCTCCCTGAAACACAGATAACAAGGGAAGCTACCAAGCAAAAAGAAAAAAAAAGTGGTCATTAATTTTTCATTTTATCTCTTCACCTACCCAGGTGATTTAATTCTGAAAAAGTAAATTGTAACTTTGAAAATGAAATATAACTTTGCAAGTAAAGAGGTGAAAAAATTCTAATGCTTTATTTCTTGGAGTAGTTTTTTAAAATATTGAGTTCAGAAAGAATTGAGAGTTTGGGTAGTGAAATATGATAATAGAAACCATAGCAAAGGAGAAATAACAGAAAAAGGTTATAAAAATGTGTATAGTTTAATATTAGAAAATATTAATATACTCACTATAAAGAGTATATCTATCAAAATGTCTATATTTTAATTTAAATTGCATTGAATATATATACTTCCATTAAATATTAGTGTAATTAATATCCCCAGGATATTAGTGTAATTAATATCTTTTCTGTCATCTGTATGCTTCATCTCCTTCTGATATTTTTTCCTCAAATATGCTGAGATATACAATCAGTGAAAGAAAAATAGGACTAAACCTAGGCAATGCTTATACCTTTCTTGCAGATCTTGCAAAGATCTGAAAATGGCAAATAATCAAAGAATCATTACCTAGATAACAGGCCCTCATGTTCCTCTAAATAAATGTGTTTATCAGTAAACATAAAGTGTAATATTTGTATGATGTGAAAATTTATCAAGAAATTTCATAGATATTATTTTTTTATCCTTCCAAACCTCTGGGAAACAGGTAAGGCAGGGAATTGTCTCCATCTCACAGAGGAGGAAACTGAAGCTCAGAAATGCTAAACCTAGTGCAGCAGAGTTGGTCACAGCCCCAACTTTCCTGTGGTCATTCTATTCAGTATTTCACATTGCAGGAGGCAATGTTTCTGAGGACACTGTTACATTAATTTACAAAGTCCACAGACTTCAGATGTACTTGTTGGCAAGTTCATTGTTAGTAGGCTTAAGAAAATATAAAAGTTACTCACAAGACGTAGCCCCAACAAGATATATTTTTAAGCCCACTTTATCCATATTACTGGATTCTATATTAAGATTCTTATATTACAAGTGACTTATTTATTCATTGATTTATTCATTATTCCATAAAAATATTTTGAACTCCGCTGTCTTGGGAGCTTCTGTGTTGTGAACGTGGGTAGGAGAGCTGTGAGAAAGGTGGAAAGATGAGTATGGAACAATTGTACCTTCCAGGCAGGACCTTCCAGTAAGCAGGAGAGAGCTGTCATATACACATCTCAGAGAACACTGCACATGACCTGTGTTTCTAGAAGTTCATGGTGCCTAGGAGGGAACTGAATGTTCCAGCAAGTGTTGAAGGTTACAACAGCCCACAGGATATCATGTTCCTTTAAAATGCAGGTCTGGAGTAAAATCCGGATCAGTTAAATGCCAGAGGCCTGTCCTGCAGCAGCCTGCTGCCCTCCTTCAACCAGAGCCTAGCCTGAATACCGCCCCCCCCCCCCCCCCCCCCCCCCCCCCCCGCCATCCTGGTGGTCTTCCTTGGTGGTGACACAGCTTAAACTTCTGCATAATCCCTCTTGATGTCACCCTCTTTTCCTCTGCCCTAATGGCTTGATACTGACTCCCTTTTGCTTTAATTTAACTCTCATACCATTTTTAGTTAAAGCTGTGTTTTCTTTCCTGGTGCTAAGCCCCGCCAGACCTTTCTTTCATGCAGCCTATCAAAGTCCTGGGCTGCTCACCATTTGTTGCTCACACCACCTCTGGACTGAGTGGTGGCAGAGATACTCCGGGAGGCAGCTCCTTCTTAGGACCATGAAAGGCATTTTTGCCTGATAATATGGAGGAGGGAGATATCCCACAGAGAGGGAATGGCATGGCTAATTATGTCTTCTCAGACTAAAAGCTAAGGTTGGAGGGAAGTGAGAATATAAAAATAAGCATAGAATATTGGGGAAGACCTTGGATGCCCTATTAGGGGCTTTGGTCTCTGTTAGGTAATGGAATCTGTAGAACATGTTTTGTTTGTTTTCAACAAAGAAAAATGTGTTTCAGGATATCTAATGAACGGCTGTAGTAAAAGCCTATGAAAACAGCTTCAGGCGCTCAGAGAACCCTAAGATCCACACATTTACAACCAAAACACTAATATAAATGATTTATGAAGGCTGACAACCAGGTTGTGAAACCTGGAAAAGTAAAGCTACTAAAGCCCCGCTGAAACAGTCACCCACTGAATATGTATTTAGTAGTAATCTCCTTCTCAGTGTGGGAGGCTGTTTGGCACTGAGGAGATCCAAAGTATAAGGCATGGCTTCCATCTCAGTGGATCTGTGAGCAGCTCCCGATTGTTCTCGCTTCCCTTGAACCTCCATAGGGTGGCAGCTGGCACCCAAGTAGAATGCAGAAGGTCACTGAAGCTGCAGGTAGGTTATCTGCTTATCTGAGAGCCATTCTGTAGAATGCATCCCCCCAGTTGCCTGTGATGTCACCTTTGAAACATCAACAGGCCTGCTATTGTTTAAGATGTTTTGTTGAATTAATTTGATATATTCATATCCAGTCTGAAATATGCATTTTTATAGTTGTAGTAAGTTTACATCTAAATCATCTACTGTCTAAATCAGCCCTTTAATTATGACCACAGATGCTCTCGCAGATGCCATTACCTGAGACTGAAAGGTCAGCGCTAGTTTGGATCATTTTATAAAACAAGAGAAAGACACTTTCTTTAGAGCCTTGGCTGGTAATTAATAAATGTGTCTTTTCAGGGCACATGTGTATGAGGAAATTTCAGTGGAAATCTCAGAATTCCTTTTGTGGGAGGGAACCTAAATAAAGAGTCTTCAAGCCTATGAGAGAATATTGCTTTACTATTCTCAGATATTTAAAAGAGGCAGTGGCTCAGAATCAGTGCCTGAGGGCACAAATGCTCACTTAAGCAGAGGGGGAGGGGGAAACAAACAAAAAATGTCAGCGTGAAAGGAAAGTGTCAGAACAAAGAAACAAGAGAAGAAATAGAAAACATATTTTGCTCTGAAATGTAAATAAGTGATAAGATTAAAATGCACACTTAGAAGGGGACTATTAGAAACACAGAATAAAGCCTCACTCTCCATGTAAAATGTTATAAGAGGTTAAGAATGAGCAGCAGAGTAAAATATCTTTCTAGCCCTCCCCAGACCATTATTACGTGGATGATCGCAATTTTATTACTACTATTTGTCCCATCCTACAATACTGCTGACCAATGTCTTAACATTTGGGATGGAAGATTAGAGAGTTGGGGTCGAGGTATTGGGCATTCCTTTAGTCCTCAAAAGAGAGACAAGTTAGACTGTCCATCGCCTCTAAATATTTTTTCAAACAGCAACTCTTTCCAGTGTTTTCATTTGAAGTATGTCCAGATGGCCTCCAAACTGGCAAACTAGTGACGGGGAGAGGAGAGAACCCTGACTGCACTACATAACTTCAAAGACATCAAGGGCCCAACAGTTTACTACATAGCTTAAAATTCATTGTCTAATAAAATAAGCCTATAAATTAGGTAATACAGTCTTTGGTGTGTAGACAAAGAATCTAAAGCTCAGAAAAGCCCATAGTGTTTCCTTAAATAAAAAACTAGTAAATTGAGGTGCCAAATTTATACCTACTACAGTGGCGACTGAACTTCACAGCACGAGGTCACTGCAGTGTACTTTGTGACTTCCTGATAGGAAACAGAATGTTTGAAGCATAAGTACATCGGGAAATGTTTAATTGTAAAATAAACTTTTTAAAAAATCTCTTTATATGTTTTCTTTAATGTTGACTCTCCTTAATACTCAGCAGAACTTTTCCTAGGTATTTACTGAATTTTTCCTTTAGTAAATTTTACACATATAATGTCAATAATAGGGTTTGATTAGCATAATTAGAAAATACACTCTCTATTAACACATAATGCATTTTCTAGCCAAGTATAGCAATGTGTGATACCCAAAATAAAAATGTGCAAGTGTGTGTCTTCACTTAAGAGAGGTGTTTGAAAGTCCTTTAGCTTGAACAGTGGGACTGCATCACTGATCTGCTGCTATACACGAACTACCCAAGACAAAGATTTTTAAAAAATCATGGGTCACTTGGGCCATTTCCCCTCTGTTTTTTTTTTTTTTCTGGGCTCACTCATGGCATTGCATTAAGCTCAAAGGTCAGTTAGAGGCTGGGTTGAGTGGCCTCAGAGGGGGATACCTGGGCTTCCTTTCCATGTGGTATTGAAGCCTCCAGATGTGCAAGGCTTTGTCAAATGATGGCAGCAGCTATCCAAGAGGGCAAGCTCCAATGGATAAGCACTATCCAATCTATGCTTGTGTCATCCTTACTAATGTCCCATTGGCCAAAATAAGTCACTTAGGCAAGCACAGAATCAATGTTGGAAGGGATTACACCAAAAGACATACATACCAGGTCCTAAGATTTATTAGCACCTATTAAACTAACACTCCCACAGAAAACTTTTTAGACTTAAAAATAGCTTTCCTTTGAAGGATTAGTGAGCAGCCTTGTTATTCAGGCTTCTAATACAATCAGGTGCTTGGTTTTTGAGATTTTAAGGGGAAAAGATACCTTAATCTTTAAAGTCAATTCCCTTATGCTCCTTGCAGCTTTATTCATGGTGGCCAAGACATGGAAACAACCAATGTGCACTTCCATTGAGGGTTGTATAAAGAAGATATGGTACATATATACTATGGAGTACCACTCAGCCGTAAGAAAAGATGAAGTACGTACTGCCATTTATACGAACATGGACCGATCTTGAGAATATCATGCTAAGCAAAATAAATCAGAAAGAAAAAGTCAAGAACCATATGATTTGAATCATATGGGATATAAAACTGAAAGCAACGAGTGAAGAAACAAGAAAAACAAACAAAAAAAACTCATTAACACAGACAATAGTATGGTGGTTACCAGAGGGAAAGGTAGATTGGGGAGAACTGAAGGGTAAAGGGGGTCAACTTTATGGTGACAGAAGGAGATTTGATATTGGGTGCTGAACACACAATGTAATATACATATGATGTACTATAGAACTATACATTTGAAAACCATATAATTTTATTAATCAATTTTACCCCAATACATTTAATTAAAAATAAAGTCAATTCCTAAAGAAAAGCTCCTGAGTTGGTAGCTCATGAAATTAGTGCTGAATGGAGGTTCTAGACCAGGTATGGACCTGAGAAGTGCATATGTGTGGAAAATAGAAGTCCTGAGTGTGAGAATATGCAAAATTGGTAACACACCACAGTGCACACTTGCATGACTATTTGCATACTAAGAACCCTGGTGACCCAGTGGTTCTCAGTGAGGATTAACACTACAGAACCATTGCAGCAGACTAACCACAACCATAACTCCCTGCATCATTGAGAAGCCGTGCTTGCCAGTGGACTTCACAGATGTCCACTTTCTCCTGGTTGAATGTGCATGACAACTACCATGTCTGTGATTTTCAGAAAACAGCAAGATGAGGCAGATGGTCAAAAAACTCACTATAGCATTAGCTAAACCATACAAAGTGCTTACAATATATTCCATGTATTCCACATGCTCTATAGTTGGATTCTATTATCATTCCTATTTTATAGAGAAAGCAATAGAGGAGGGGGGAGTTAATTAACTTTCAAAACCCAAACAGCTGCTATCTGGCACAGCTAGGACTCAAAGCCGGGCAGTCCCACTCCAGATCCTGGGTTCTGTCACTGCTCATGCTGCCTTCATAGGAGGCCAAGTACTTAAAAAAAATAATGATGTGATTATATTTGCAACCCTTTGGAAAGTTCATGCTGATTCTGATTTTAAAAGCACTCATAAATTGGGAATTGTCTATTAGCATATTTTAATCTTAACTGGATTTCTGGGAGTATTTTAAATCCTTGTGCTTGTACAAAGATATATTTATTTTTCTCAATAGTAAACAGAGATTTCTTAACTTTTTCTTCTCATTTTGAGATACTTTTAGAGACTATATAGGTGTTACAATATTTATTTATAAAAGAAATCCTTAATTCTTAGTAAAATAGTCCTGCTTATGATTGGGTATCCACTACCTTATAAAATGAGTATCAGTCACATGACATTACTTATTTTGTAATACAACTTTAATGGACCATTTTGATTTTCCAAACTTAACAGTATTAAAGTGACCATCCACATTTCAATGTTAGAGTTGATGGCACTGGTTTATTTTTATTGCTCTGGCTCTAGAAAAAAATAAAATCCACCATACGAGTGCAAGACTTCACAAAGCTTTAAACGTTGTGGTTCTTCTTTTAAAAAGCATAAATATTTGAGGTCAGAAATTCATTCACTATTATGCCTTTCACAAGCAACCATAACTTGAATCATTTCAAATAAGTGTATTAAAGAAACAGTAGTTGCTTACTGAATTTTTTCCTTTGGTTGTTTACTTTGCCATTTCTTTGCTAGACTGCCATAGTCCCCTACTATTCTTTTTTTTCTTCCAGTTTTACTGAGAAATAATTGATATATATTGCTTAATTTACATATGATATAATTTACATATATTGTGAAATAATTACTACAATAGGCTCAGCTAACATCCATCTTCTCATAGAGATATATTAAAAAGAAAAGAAAGAAAAATATTCTCCTTGTGATGAGAACTCTGAATTTACTCTCTTAACAACTTCATAGACTATAGCAACATTAGCTGTAGTCATGTACAGTGCACCCCTAGTACTTATTCATCATATAACTGAATCATGTATCTTTTGTCACCTTCTTCCAATTCCTCCTTCCCCCAGCTTCTGCCTCTGGTAACTAAAAATCTAATCTTTTTTAATGAGATTTTTTTGGGGTTAAACATGTAAGTGAAATTATATAGTATTTGTCCTTCTCTGTCTCACTTATTTTATTTAGCAAAACACCACAAGATCTATCCAAGCTATTGCAAATGATTGGATTTCCTCATTTTTATGGCTCAATAATCTATTGTGTGTGTGTACATCACAGCTTCTGTATTCATGCATGCATTGATGGATGTTTTCATGTCTTGGCTATAAATAATGCTGCTATAGGAGTATAGATACCTTTTTGAACTAATGTTTTTGATTTTTTCGAATAAGTACACAGAAGTGAAATTTCTGGATTGTATGGTAGTTCCATTTTTAATTTTTTCCACAACCTCCATAGTGGCTGCACCAATTTACATTCCCACCAATGTGCACAAGTCTTCCCTTTTTTTCATGTCATCACCAACACTTGTTATGTGCTGTCTTTTTTATAATAGTCACTCTGACAGCTGAGTGTAGTTTCCTATAAAATCTGCACTTACATGTGACCCAGCAATGGCCATTCTAAGAGGTGTAAGGTGATACCTCATTGTAGTTTTAACTTGCATTTCCCTAATGAATAGTGAGGCTGAGCATCTTTTCATGTACCTGCTGATGTTTTGTATACCTTCTCTGTAGAAATATCTTTTCAGGGTCTTTGCCTACTTTTTAGTTGTTATTTGTGTGTGGGGGGAGGGGCTTGTGTTATTAAATTCTTTTTTTGGTATTTTATTTATTATGCTATTACAATTGTCTCCAATTTTCCTGCCTTTGTCCACCTTCACCCAGCTTGTTTCCCCTCCCTCAGGCAATGCCCATATCATTGTCGGTGTCCATGAGTCATGCATATATGTTCTTTGACTAATCCTTTCATTTTCTTTCATCTGGTTCCCCCCGAATCCTTTTTTTAAATCATTTTTATTTTAATCCTCACCCAATGATATATTTATTGATTTGAGAGACAGAGGGAGGGAGAGAGAGAGGAAGGGAGAAAGAGGGAAATAGGAAGGAGAGAGAGAGAACATTGATATAAGAGAGAAACATCAATTGGTTGCCTGCCTACCATATGCATTCAGACCGGGGATTGAACCTGCAACCTCAGTATATGTCCTGACCAGGAATAGAATTTATAGCCTTCTGGTGTAGGCTTTTGGTAGTGTTGACATTTTAACAATATATTAATTCTTACAATCCATTGGCACAAGATATTTTCCCATTTATTTATGTTTTCTTCAACTTCTTTTATCACTGTCTCATAGTTTTCAGAGTAGAGATATTTTACTTCCTTAAATTTATTCCTAAGTATTTCATTGTTTTTGATGCTGTTGTAAATTTCTTTTCTTTTTCAGAAAATTGGTTGTTAGTGTATAGAAACACGTCTAATTCTCACATGTTCATTTTAGATCTTGCAAATTTAATAAATTCATCAATTATATCTAATAGTTTTTTGCTTCAGTCTTTAAAATTATCTGTATATAAAATCATGTCATCTGTAAACAGACAGTTTTACTTCTTCCTTTCCAATTCTGATAACTTTATGTATTTTTCTTGTCTAATTGCTCTAGCTCAGACTTCTAGTACCATGCTGCCTAGGAGTCATGACAGTGGGAACCTTTGTCTTGCTCCTGATCTTAAAGAAAAAGCTTTCAATCTTTTACCATTGAGTACAATGGTAACTGTGGGCTTGTTATATATGGCCTTTATTATGGTGAGGTATGTTCTCCTATACCTAATTTGTTGGGTTTTTATCATGAATGGATGTTTAACTTTTCCAAATACTTTTTCTCTGTCTATTGAAATGATTATATGCTTTATTTTATTTTATTGATATTATGTATCACATTGATATTGGTATGCTTGAATCCAAAGGATACATCTCACTTGATCATGTTGAATGATCCTTTTAATATGCTGCTGAATTTGGTTTACTAGCATTTTGTTGAGTATTTGTTTTGCAGCTATATTCATCAGAGACATTGGCCTGTAGTATTCTTTTCTAGTGGAGTCCTTTTGGTTTGGTATCAGGATAATGCTGGCTTCATGAAATGAGTATGGAAATCTTTCCTCTTCATTTTTTGGAAGAATTTGAGAAGGACTGGTATTAATTTTTCTTCAAATGATTGATAAAGTACAACAGTGAAGTCAGCTGGACCTGTGCTTTTCTTTGCGGAAGATTTTTGTTTATTGATTCAATTCCCTTGTTGTAATTGGTCCATTAGATTTTCTACACCTTCCAATTCAGTCTTGATAAGTAGTATGTTTCTAAAAATGTTTCCATTTCTTCTAGATTGTCCACTTTGTTTGTTTGTTTTTTGTGAATTGTTTATAGTAGCCTCTTATAATTATTTGAATTTCTGTGGTATCTTTTGTAAAGTTTCCTTTTCATTTATACTTTGGTGATTTCAGTCCTTTATCTTTTTCCTTGGGTAGTCTGGCTAAGGGTTTGTCTATTATGTTTATCTTTTCAAAGAACCAACTCTTAATTTGGTTAATCTTTTCTCATCGTTTTTCTGTTCTCTGTTTCATTTATGTCTGCTCTAATGTTTCCCATTTTCTTTCTTCTGCTAACTGTGGGCTTAATTTGTTCTTCTTTATCTAGTTCCTTAAGATGTGGAGTTAGATTATTTATTTGGAATCATCCTTGCTTCTTACTGTAAGTTTTTGTTGCTATAGACCTCCCTCTTAGAATGGCCTCTGCTGCATACCACAGCAGAGGCCATGTTCTGGTAGGTTGTGTTTCTTTTTCTTTTTCTTTTTTTGTCTCAAGAAACTTTCTTCCCCTTTAATTTCTTTTTTGCTCCATTGGTTGTTCAGGATGTTCTTTTTATTTAACAGTTTCCAATCTCTCATAACATCTGTTGAAAGCTTTACTATTAATTTTAGGCAAGATAAAAATGCATTCAGAATATTCCCTTTTGATTAGATGGTCAAGGCACAGAAAAATATGGCTATTTATATACCTAGAGGGACCTGAAATTTGAACTTTATTCAAAACAGGATTGAGTTTATGAGCTATTTTTGAACAAAAGTAGTCCCTTTTTAATTCTAAATTTCATAACTACAAAATGAAACATTACCACAGATTTCATAATATAAAATATAGCCATAAAGGCAATTGCTAAATGACTGTCACAAGTCATGACAAAACCTGTAGGCAAAACTCTTAACTTGTGTCTATTTCCTATTGCCAGTTGTATCCTTTTTTATTTAAAAGGAAAAATTATAAAGTTATTTTCCTAGACATCTATAACAGAAAGAAACTAAATGTAATAATATGTTTTTTTATATCACTTACCAGAGGGTTTGAATGCATGAGTATTAAAGTAAAATTCATTCAGTGGTAAAACTATGAATATGATTATAAGTTATTGGCCCTTACCAACATTTTACCTATAGGGAATTTAATCAGTTTACTTTCCTCTTAAAAGAGAAACTAATATCCCTAACTAGTTGGGTTGGACAATGTTCTTAAAACCAAAAGTTCACTGATTGGATTCTTGGTCAGGTCATATGCCTGGGTTGCGGGTCAGGTCCCTGGATAGGGGTATGTGAGAGGTGACAGATTGATATTTCTCTTTCTCCCTCCCTTCCCTCTAAAAATAGATAAAATCTTTTTTAGAAAAGCAGGTTAAAGAAGAGGGAAGTTTAAAAGGTAAAGAGTTATGCATTACACATTTATCAGAATATCAAGAGTAAAGAGGTTTTTTCTGACTGCAATAATTATATTCATGCATTTGACATCTGAGATCTATGAGGCCATGGGAATGCAAAAGCAAATAGATACTACTATAGCCTTTGAGAAGCTCATAATCTCAGAGGAAAGACAAATATATAAAGAAATAACTATAATAACAATGTAATAAAATCTTTCAGTAGAGATATGCACACAGTTGTCTGGAAGCAGAGGGGAGAGAAGTACTAGTTCTGCCTCCAGGGCCAGCTGCTGTTACAAACAGAATTAGTTGAGACAGAAGAAGAGTATCAGACATCAGACCCAGTTGAGAGACTGGAAAAGCAGACCATATGGCTGTAAAATTGCCTTTCTCTAATAAAAAGTGACACAGAATTGATTTGAAAATATTGTATTTTTGTTTTATAGCTATGGCCTACTAGTTTTTCAAAAATATACCCCTTTTTCAACCACAGATGGTATCCCCTAAATTATGTAAAATAAGGATTCAGTTTGAAGGAAAAATTTTATGTGGTTGAAGCTTCTATTATATCTGGCAGAAGTAGGTATATGATTGTTTTGTTCATATGTATTTATTTATAAGCTTTTATCTATAAAACAAAAAAGGATAAATCTAGGTGAATTTGCACTGCTAAAGTATCTAAAAGAAATCCAGGCATGAAAATTAACTATCTAATTTACAATGGGCTCTAGGAGATCTAGAAGAATGATTCTTTTAGGCAAATCTATGCCATCATCCAGGATAGGATACAGAGTCTACTCCTGCTTAGAAGACATTCCAACTTGCAAGGAACAGGGTTGTGGTTTGGCTAGACCAGTGAAGGATACACAGGAAGCTAGAGTACAAGGACCACTGTACATATCTGTACACCTAGGCTTTGGGAGAAATGGATCAAAGGTTCATCATTGCTAAGAGGCTGACAGCAGCAGAAATGGTCTAACAGTACCTCCAGTCATGGACACATCTTCCTAAACTTTCAGATGAGGTTGTCCATTTCCCCCTAAGTTAGCATTCCACCATATTCATTGTTCATATTCTATTTTTCTTACTATCCACATATCCACTTTCCTGGTTTCTTTCTAGCATCACCTTTCTGTCTTTCCAACAATGAGAAACTTACTAGGCAATTAGTCATTTCAGCTAAGCAGAAATCCAGAACTAGACCTATTAATAATAGGTGCTCCATCTCTTTTTGGCTAACTCAACATTTTTACTTTATTCTAGGGGACACAGCCTCTAGGTGATATTAGGCAGACATTATTCTACTATCAAAAAAAGTTAAGGAAAATGCATAGCAATTCTACCTATTAGAAACTCACAATACATATTTATATTAGGGAGGTTCTAAAATGTTCAAGTGAAAAAAAAGAGAAAAATCTGTTTATCTCTGCTTAGACATTAAAGAAATTTATTTTATTTTAAATGTAGGACTTTATTTTTTTCTGAACACTTTTACGCCTCTGAACATTTTAAAACATTTGCGCAAGAGCGTAATCTTAACTGTAGTGGGGGAAACACAGTTCTACTTGTGCTCAGTTGGAGTGCTGATAGTGGTCCATGAGCTGTGGGCAGAGTGTCAAGGACTCACAACACATCTCAACAATTTACATGTCAGGAACCACTGATGGACACTTGCTTCAAGATGGGTGCAATCATGGAAGGAATCTTGTAAGCCCCTCTAGATAAACCCCACAAATCATGAGGCAATAACTTTAAAAACAAGACTGGTTGGAGTCTCTACAACTGAGATTAAGTTACTCAACCCATGAGCCAGCTTAAGTTCCTGAAGGCCCACCAAAATCAAACTGTTCTTGAGTAAGGAGGAAAACAAGTTTTTGGCCTTTCTTAAAAAGAAGTAAACTCAAGCACGTGGACTTTCAGAAGCAATTATGGTTCATCCACACAAACCATTTCCCTAATGACTTCCATTTGCATTTGCCTCATGTAGGCAGATGAGAAAAGTAAAGGAGAGCTAAATCTCTATTGTGTCTATACAATTAGTATTCAGAACTCAATCTTTCCTTTATAATTATGTGAAGTGGGTCTCTTATTTTCTCTCCTTTCTTTGTCCTTTTTTAGGCAAAGTGTTGCTATAGGGATAGAATAAATAATGTAACAATTTAGTGCTTTCTGCTTTTAACCAGTATTAAAATATCAATAATATTAAAAGGCCATTCTTAAATAAAACTTGAATTTGACAACATGCTTTTCCATCTCCTAGTTCTCATAGCTACATCTCATGTTACAAAAGTCCCATATGCAACCTTCTGCATTTTATCTCTTTCCTAAACCCTACCAAGACTCACCCACCTGGTGCCTCCTTCTATTCAAACTCTTGTTTTCTCTTTAGTTGGAAATCATCCATAGGAAAATGTCTACTAAATTGATAACTTATTCTGCTTGTGCACAGATAGTTGGAAAGTCTTTAATTTTGCCAATAAATAGATTGAAGTTTTAGAGACCAGGACTTGGTTGAAGTCTCAGAAATATTGTAGTGTCCTGCTGAAAATACAGTACCTCACTGGATGGTGACAAAAACAATATGTCAAATGTATAATTTTAAAATTCAATGTTAAGCACATCTTGCTAATTCCTTATATAACTTATTAAATGATACCTAAAACTCATACCATGTTCTGCCACTTGAACTTTATTTTATTTAACATTTTATTTATTTATGTTTAGAGAGAGGGGAAAGGTGAGAGAAAGAGAGATAGAGAAACATCAATGTGATTGCCTCTCAGGCACCCCCTACTGGGGACCTAGCCCACAACACAGGCATGTGCCCTGACTGGGAATTGAACCAGCGACCATTTGGTTCACAGGCCAGCACTCAACCCATTGAGCCACACCAGCCAGGGCAGTCACTTGATCTTTAAATGTTAGAGTGCCTCAGAGCTAAGCCTTATGCTTTTATCTCTTCCCACTTGACACTCTCCCTCTCTCTTATGTAAGTATTGCTGATCTAATCCCACTATTCAATTTCCAATGGTTATCATGGATAACCACTGATATCATGGATCAATGATATCCTGGATATCAATGATCACCAGGCTTAAACCTGCAACTCGGATTTGTCCATTTAGCTCTAGTTGTCTACTAGGTATCTCCCCTAGGTTTTTTTCAGGCTTTTCAAATTTGATATGCCCAAAGTTCTATCAGTGCTCTTCTCTGCATCCTGCTCCACTCTCATGCCTGACTCATTAGTGGCATCGCCATTTTTGCTGTCTACCCAATCCAGAAACCTGAGTCCTATCCTGGATAGCCTCTCTTGTTTACTTCCATATCCAACTAATCTTAGGTATTCTACTTTTAACTATCTCTTCAGCACATGCTTTTCTTTCTATCTCTACTGACATCTTGATAATCAAAGCTATTAACATGTCTTCATTAAACTACCAAAACAGCCTCTTACCTGATTTCCCTTAATCCAGTCTCCCTCCTCTCCTCACCCTAGTCATTTTCCACTGCTGCCCAAGTAATCATTAAAAAATATAAATCTAATCATGCCACTGCCCAACCTAACACTCTGCAAAGGTTCTGTGGCTTCCTTCATAGAGTCTCAATACGTTAGTATGGCTTACATGCTCCTTTGTGATTCCGCCTTCCCTCCACTGATATAGCTTTACTGTAACCCACACTCTAATTCTCTCCATTGCTAGCTACACTTTAGTCATAATATTTCAATTTCAATTATTTCAATGCACTGAACAACTTCCTTACATTCAGAAATAGTCTTACAAATTTGGAAATGGCCTACCTCCTTGTTATCCAGTCTTGGCTTATATATTTACTGAGGAAAACTCTCCAGGATTCCTCAGCTTTATTACATTCAATCATTTACTCTGAAAGTTTCCTTTGTAAGACTTATTGAATAATAATTGATTATTTTTATAAATACTTATTTAGTACATTATCACCAATTAAGTCAAAAGATCCGCAAGGGTAGCATTGCATACACCTTGTTCTCTGTACTATCTTTAGTACCTTGGCACATAACAGGTTATCAAACAGTACTTCTTTTAAAAATAAATTAATGAGAAACAGCTAATATTTAAGTAACATTTTCTGTTACATGTGTATTCCATAGTAGAAGTAAGAGAAACTCAGCATAGAAAATTATAATGAACAATTAGCATATGTTATGAGTATCTGGGATTTAGTAGATAAGATGAATACCTTAAAAAGACATTTATCCCTCTTAATTTCTTGTAGTTCTTTTGATGTTATGACTCTACATATTAAAGTTCTCATTGGCTAATCATTATGCAAGATTATGATAAAATATAGGCTTATTTTAGAAATGACAGAATAGAAATTTGAAATAACTATCACAAGTAACTACTTGAGTATCCAAGAGTCAAAGAAAAATGGTCTCAGTAAAATGTTGAACACAGTGGGTAATATCAATAGCCTACTTTGAAACTGTAACTAGAAGCAGAGTTTGCAATAACTTTAAGTGGGTCAGACAGTTTTGCCCTTCTGGCACAAGTTTTTAAGGCAATTGAAAGGTTCATGAATTAAAGATAGACTTTCTAAAATATAAATCTATAGCTATCACCTGGCACATTACTTAACAAATTTCTAAGGATTTTTATGAACTTTGCACATGCCAGGCCTGAGTCTTATAAATGCCATTGGGGTATCATGCCCCAGCTGACTTTAATCAGCTCAAATGAAATGCAATCAGCACCACAAATTAATAATATTCCTTTTCATAAATATTTTGTTGCATAAAGATGTGACAATCTTGGAAAAAAGAATGTTAAAAATCACAGATAATATCTCCATAGGGAACATGATTTAATTTGATTAGAAGATTCTGATGGTTGCTTCCATACAATTTCCCAAGGTAAAAAATTTGAATGAATGCTTCTGAAGCCATTTTCCATTTTTATCATACAGTCAAACAAAGGGTTTTGCTATAGGACAGAATGCATCATCTTCCTTATCAAAATTTAGTCTGTGGAAAGACACACACATACAGGCACACATGCACCCACACGTGCATTCACTTTCAGAAAATCACCATTGTAGATGGCCAGAGACATATTATTTCATTATTACTTTATAATATTGATTTTTTAAACTTTCAGATTTTATTATTATCTGTTTTAAAACCCCAAGTAAGTAAAAAAACAGTATATTGTAGCCAACAGTATGTTATCCATATTCACAAATTACTAAAGTTTCAAGAAAATAGCAATGGAAAATGCAGCACTTAGATTCCAGTGTCTTAACTTTGACTGTTCTTAAGTTAAACTTTAGTAGTTGAAAGCTTTTTCTCTAGGATCAGGGGAAAAAAACCAAGGATACCCATTCTACACTTTTATTCAATATAGTTTTGAAAGGCCTAGCCAGAACAATCAGACAATAAAACAAAATACAAGGTGTCCAAATTGGAAAGGAAGAAATAAAACTGTTACTGTTGGTGGACACATGATTTTACACACAAAAAACCATACAGATCCACAAAAGACTGTTAGAATTAATAAACAAATTCAGCAGTGTTGCAGGGTACAAAATCCATATATTTAGAAAAAACTGTTGCATTCATATACACTAAAAACAGACTATCAGAAAAGTAAAATAAGAAAACAACCCCATTTACAATGGCATCAAAAAGAATAAAGTAACTAGGAATACATTTAGCCAAGGAAGTGAAAGATATGTACACTGAAAATGATAAGGCCTATGAAAAAAATTTAAAAAGGAACAAATAAATGGAAATATGTTCCATGCTCATGCATTGGAAAAGTTAATATTGTTAAAATGTCCATGACACTCAAAGCAATTTACAGATTCAATGCAATTTCTATCAAAATTCCAATAGTATTTTTTACAGAAATAGAACAAATAATTTTTATGTTTGTATAAAATCACAAAAGACCCTGAGTAGCCAAAGCAATCTTGATAAAGAACAAACCTGGAAGTATCACTCTCCCTGATTTCAAACTATATTACAAAACTATAGTAATCAAAACAGCATAATACTGGCATAAAAACAGACACAGGTCAATAGAATAGACTAGAGAACCCAGAAATAAAGCCACACATATATACTCAATTAATTTATGACAAAGGAGGCAAGAATATACAATGGGGAAAAATAGCCATTTCAATACATGGCATTTTAAAAAACTGGACAGCCACATGAAAAAGAATGAAACTAGACTATTATTTTTACCATACAAAAAATTTAACTGAAAAATAAGTTAAAGGCCTGGACATAAGACCTGAAACCATGAAACTCCTAGAAGAAAACATGGGTAGTAAGCTCTATACCGTTAGCCATGGGAATGATATTTCAGATTTGACTCCAAAAGCCAACACAATGAAAGCAAAACTAACAAGTGAAATTACTTCAAAGCAAAGGAAGCCATCAAGAGGAAAAGGCAACCTGTTTAATGGGGGAAAGTATTTCCAAATAACATATTCAATAAGGACTAATATGTAAATATGTAAAGAACTTATATAACTCAATAACAAAAAGAAAAAAAGACAGTCTTAAAAATGAACAGAAGATGTGAATAGACATTTTTTTTTCAAAGAAAACATACAGTTAGCTAATGGCACATGAAAAAGTACTCAATGTCGCTAACCATCAAGAAAATGGAAATCAAAAGCACAATAAGATATCACCTCACACCAATTAGAATGGTTATTATCATAAAAACAAATAAGTGTTGGGGTAGATATGGAGGAAAAAACCCTTGTGCACTATTGGAAAAAAGTGTAAATTGGTGCAGCCACTATGAAAAACAGTATGAAGGTTCCTATAAATAGAACTACCATACGATCCAGAGATTCCAATTCTGGATATTTATCTGTAGAAAATGAAAACACCAATTTGAAAAGATATATACATTATTTTGTGCATTGTGACATTATATAAAGTAGCTATGACGTGGAATCAACCTAAATATCCATCAATGGATGGACTGACAAAGAAAATGTGATGTGTATATACAGTAGACTACTACACCATTAAAAAAAATAAAATCTTGCCATGTGCAACAACACAGATGGCTCTTGAAGGTTACACTAAGAGAAACAAGTTAAAAGGGGAAGACAAATGGTACGTGATGTACTTATATACGGTATCTAAAAAACAAAGTAAATGAACAAAGAAAACAGAACAGGCTGGTGGTTGTCACTGGGGAGGGGATTAAGTGATACATGAAATAGATGATGGAGTTAAGAGTTATAAACTTCCAGTTATAAAATAAGTAAGTCATGGGAATGTAATGTACAGCATAGTATCTATAGTTAATGATATCGTATGTATAACTGAAACTTGATAAGAGAGTAAATTTTTAAAATTGTCATCACAATAAAAGTAACTCTATATGGTGACAATGGTAATCAGACACTGTGGTGATCGTTTCTCAGAGTATGCAAATATTGAATCATTATATTGTATAACTGAAACTAATATAATGTTTTACGTCAATTATACCTCAATTAAAAATAAAGTAAACTTTTATACTTTCCCAGCTCCCAAAACTCAACAGATAAAGAAAAGGGAGTTGTTAGGAATAGGATAATGAACTGTTCCTTCGATACAGCTTGTGAAATACTACCACTGTTTCATATAGACACTTTGATTTAACGTGCATTGGCAGAGAACTCAACATTTATTGACTGAGCCCTTATGTGACACACAGACTCACCACAAAACTTGAATTACTCATTTGTTTATTTTATAAAGTACAGGCTGGAGCAACATAAGGACATTTCTAGCAACTCCATGGAGACATAATCTGTAACTGTTTAAAATGATAGAAGTGTAACAAAATAGATAGAACATTGCATATCAAGGACATATGATTAACAGCAGCCAGAAAGTAAGAAACTAGAGAAAACACAAGAAAATCATGAGTCTGAACACTGGGTCCTAAAGTTATGGATCCTGTCAGTAGGCATTCAGTAGCAAACAATTGCTTTTTAGTTACTAAATCATGAACGGCTTTTGGCACCACCTTGTATAACCTGCATCCAGGTAGTCTACCATTGACATTTTAATCCTGTCTTTGGTTGAGTTTCTAGTGAAATTGGATATCCATGAAATTTTGCACTTTGTTTCTCACAATATCTTTCTTCACATGAGAGCTTTTAAGATGGATCAAATGCCTCCATACAGACTTTTCCACATTGTTGAATTAACACAAATAAAATGATTAATGGTCCAATTTAAGTGCAGCTACTGTGAAACTGATCTAGATTCCCTCTAGTAATGTTATGTTTTCCTTTTTAAATAAAGCCCCTAAACTCAACAACAAATAACTAGATTAAAAATGGACAAGGAACTTGAATAGACATTTATCTTAAGATATTCAAATGACCGAAAATGTTCAATGTCACTAGGGATCATGGAAGTACAAATCAAAACCATAATGAGATAACATCTTACAACCATTAGGATGGCCACTATAAAAAAATACCCAACAAACAAAAACTAGAGAACTGAAAATGTTGGTGAGAAATTGGGATACTTGTGCATTGTTTGTGGGAATGTAAAATAGTGCAGCTGCCATGGGGTTTTGTTAGAAAATTAAATATGATCCAGCAATCCAAATTGTGGATATATATCTAAAATAATTGAAAACAGGATTTCAAAGCAATACTTGCACACCTATGTTCCATACAGCATCATTTACAATAGTCAAGATGTTGAAATAACCTAAATGTTCACCAACAAATGAATGGATAAACAAAATGTAGTGTATATACATGATGAAACATAAAATCCTGTCTCATGCTACAACATAGTAAACCTTGAGGACATGATGCTAGGTGAAATAAGTCAGTAATTAAAAGACAAAAACTATGGGATTCCACTTATACAATATATCTAAAGTAGTCAACCTCTTCAAAATGGAAGGTAGACCAGTGGTTGCCAAGAGCTGAGGGGAAGGAGGAGAGGGGGTTGTTTTCAATGGGTATAGCATTTCAGATTGGCAAGATGAAAATGTCTAGAGATCTGTTGCACAATAAGGTATACATAGTTAAGAATTCTATATGATACACTGAAAATGGTTTAAATAGTTAATTTTATGTTCTTTACCACAATAAAAAAGGTTCTCGAAAGAAAAATAAAGAGTGGAAAGAAAGACTTGAGGAGCAGCTGATGGCACCCTAGCCCTACACAGAAATGAGAGACAAGTTCTGCATCTACTCCCCCACCACACCAAGAAACCCAGGACACCTCAGCAAGGTGGAGGGGTGCAGGTGCTCACTAAATTAAAATATACATGTGTGTGTACATATATACACTTATATACATACACACTATGTGTTGTTTAGATTTTTTATACTGTTTCTTACTCTTTTGTCATTTATTTATTTATTTATTTATTTATTATCTGCTGAATTGCTAGCATCGGAATAATTTCTTTCCTAATCTTATAAACTTTCTAGTCTGTTGAATCCACATGCCGTCTCCTTCCTCCAGGTTAACTGTTCTCTAGGCCTAATGTGCTGCTGTTTTTTATCTGCTTTTCTTTAATTACTCTTCTTGCTCATAGTCACTGTCTCTTGGATCCCATATTCACTTTCTCTCTCCTACTCTTTTTTTCCCATTTTTTCTCTCTCTTTAAAAAAAATAGGTCTTATTTTGATTGAGGATATCCTTAAGTAGCTTTGATTCTTAAAAATCACATTATTTTTCTAAATTATTTTTCTTATTTCTGTGGTGTATCTTTCAATTATTTTAGAAAGGTCTATGTCTAAAAAGTATTCTATATTTCTGTATGCCTGATTCAAGTTTTCTTTTTTCCCCCATACATGGGTAGAACAGTGTGGGTTTGGCATAAAATTCTAGGTGGCAAGTCATTTTCCCTTAGTTCTCTGAAGATCTTGTTCCAGTTTCTCTGTGTAGCCAGAATGTTGAAGCACAAAAGCAGTATCCATATCTGCCTTATTCCCAGTGTGCTTCCTCAGTTAACTCCTTTTCACAGTAGGTTCTTTCATTCATTGAGTTTTTTCTTCCTTGCTTTGATGATGGAAGCTCTCCTTAAATGTTTGATGAATAATTATTATTTGTATTTGTTTATAGTTGACATTTTCTATTAGACTATTTGATGTATGAGTATATACTACATATCTAAGGGTGGCAGTTGGGAAGGCAAGAGGTTACTTCTGTGGCTTGTATTAACACCTGTTTTCAGAAGAAGGGGTAGGGGGCTGAATATGTAGTCAAAGAAAACCTGAAGTCAGTCCATGAACAGGGTACTCCCTATTCCATTTGGGTATCACCAGATTGTCTTTTCCATTAAGTTACCAAATGTCAGGCTCCTTCATAACATTTACCACATCACTTCTGCTTGCTTGACTCCAGTTGGTATAGGGAGATTAGCAGGGAAAACCTGTTTCTGTTCTATAAATGGTAACTAACTACCCACACTTTCATTTGTCCTTAGATCATCCTTATGCTCTTTCTGCTTCTTCTATCAACTTCTTGGAGACATGGTACAGGCTTGGTTTTGCAATGGTTACTTCCAATGTAGTAGAGAAATATGACTCTTTCCAACTTGTGATGTTCCCTGCACATGAAGGAGCTCCACTGGATGGAACATTCCTGGATTGTCTCTTCTTCTCCCTTGTCCCTCCCACGGAGGGCAGGAAATTGACTGGGGTATCTGCAATAATGTGGACATACAAAATCTAGCACCTTGCTTTTTTTATTCCAATGTGGGTCTCCCTGAAAAAATCAAGAAGTTTCCTCACTCATCCATATAATGAATGTTACAGAGCAGCAACCACAATACCAAATGTGAGAAGGTCTGTTTCAGTCTGGTGTTGAAATGACTAGCTGGTAAATCTGTTTCAATCTCATATTCTGGAACTCATTTGTCTCCAGAATAAAGCACATTCTCCAATATCAGCTTTTTTAATTACCATAAAAATATTTACTTTCCTGTATTTTAACCCATTATCTTCTTTCTCAATTTAGTCAGAATTCAAAGAGGCATAAGGAAGACAGTTAGGCCATCTCAAAACCAAACATGTGTAGTTGAGACCACTGTTTCTGTAGGGAAACTACTTTCATGGCAGTGGTGAATGTAGCCCAGCCCCTGGATTCTGGAAACTGGAGGGGAGAGAGTTGGCACACAGGAACTGAGCCCATGGATTGGTTTCCTGTGGGGAATCGGGTCTTCATTGTACCTAGGCTTCTTTGAGACTTGCTTTTTGCTAAAACTCCCTCAACCTGAATTGAGGCAGCGAATGTTTACTGCATATCTTTAAAGTTACTTCCTAAAGTATGGAGTGTAACCAGTTCAACCACTTTTCCCATTGCATTTGTAAATATCCTTTTTCTTTGAAGTAATTAGCAACACCCCCGACTTCATTATCTGTAAAAGGTAACCATCTAAAGTGAACCTGTGCATAGTAAATGAGGACCATTCTCCATGTAATATGCCCAGAAAAGCAATAAAAGCCTGTCCAGGCAGGGGTCTGGGCCCTCTCTCACTCAGAGAGTGGCTAAGCCATCCCTTTTTCTCCACAGGACTTCTGCAGTCCATGTGAATTTGTTTGTTGCAGCCACAACACACCAACCCTGCTGGCTGGGGTCAGCATCATGTTTCTATCACCTAGCTAAACCTTTATGTTAGCAATTTCTGGTCCACCAAGGACCTTTGCAAAAGAATGAAGTTATGTATTAATTAAATTATCTTATATATCATTTTTGGTTTTTTATTTTTTATTCTAATTTTATCTTTTTATATTATATTTTTATTGATTGTGCTATTACATTTGTCCTAATTTGTCCATCTTTGCCCCCCTCTACTCAGTATTCTGTGCTCCCTGAGGCCATGCCTACACCATTGTTCATGTCCATGGGTCATGTATGTAACTTCTTTGGCTGTTCCATTTCCTATATTGTACTTTACATATGTGCCTGTATTCTGTAACTACTTATTTGTACTTCTTAATCCCCTCTCCTCCCCACCAATTCCCTGACACTTGCCTCCCATCTGGCAACCAACAAAACACCCACCATATCCATGATTCTGTCTCTGTTCTTCTTGTTTGTTTAGTTTGCATTTTAGATTCAACTATTAATGGATATGTATTTATTGCCATTTTACTATTCACAGTTTTGGTCTTCTTTTTCTTAGATAAGTCCCTTTAACATTTCATACAATAATGGTTTGGTGACAATGAACTTCTTTAGTTTTTTCTTGTCTGGGAAGTTCTTTACCTGTCCTTCCATTCTAAACAATAGCTTTGCTGAGTAGAACCATCTTGGCTGTAGGTTCCTGCTTTTCATGACTTTGGATATTTCTTGCTAATCCTTACTAGCCTGTAAAGTTTCTTTTGAGAAATCAGCTGACAATCTTATGGGGACACCCTGTAGGTAATTAACTGTTTTTCTCTTGCTGCATTTAAGAGTCTCTTTTTATCTTTAACCTTTGGCATTTTAATTATGATGTGTCTTGGAATGGGCCTCTGCATCCATCTTGTTTGGGACTCTCTGTGCTTCTTGGACTTGTATGTCTATTTCCTTCAACAAATTAGGAAAGTTTTCTTTCATTACATTTTTAAATATATTTCCAATATCTTGTCTTTCTCTTCTCCTTTTTGCACCCCCATGATGCAAAGGTTGGAATGCTTGAAGTTGTCCCACAGGCTGCTTACACTGTTCTCATTTTTTAAATTCTTTTTTCTTTTATTGTTCTGATTATTGTTTTTGCTTCCTTATCTTCCAAATCATTGATGTGATTCTCAACTTTATTCTCTTTACTGTTGTTTCCCTGTAAATTATTCTTTATTTCAATTGGTGTATCCTTTGTTTCTGACTGGGTCTTTTTTGTGCTCTTCAGGTCCTCACTTAGTTCCTTGAGTGTTCTCAGAACCAGTGTTTTGAACTCTGCATCTGTTAGATTATTTATCTCCATTTTATTTAGTTCTTTTCCTGGAGTTTTGATCTGTTCTTTCATCTGAGCCATGTTTCCTTGTCTCCTCATTTTGACAGCCTCCCTGTGTTTATTTCTATGTGTTAGGTAGAGCTGCTTTAACCCTGTGTCTTGGTAGTATGACCTAATGTAGCAGGTGTCCTGCAGGGCCCAGTGGCACAGCCTTTCCTGCTCAAGCTGTGTACCCGAGGTACATCCTTTGTTTGGGCTGAGCACACCCTCTTCTTGTAGTTGAGCCTTTATTGCTGTTGGCAGATCAGTGGGAGGGATTTACTCAAGCCAATAAGCTACAAGGACTGGCTGTGACCTTTGACCACCAACCTCTGTCCTCTGTGCAGGATCAGCTGTTCAGGGGCAGGGTGGTGTGCTTTGATGTGGTCTGAATTGTCCACTAGGTGTGAAGGCTCTGGGATCCCCCATGTGGTGCAGGCCAAGGTCAGCCCCCACCTGTGTTCTTCCCAGGGCCACCCTGCATGAGCTATAGAGCAGTCTAAGATATCTACTACTTGTGCTGGGCTTAAAGATTCCCTGGAGAAGCCAAACTGTGAATCTACACTGGATCTTGCTAGTGTCAGGTCTGGGGCCATTCAGCAAGAAATACAGTGGCTGTGGGTTCACTGAAGTAGGCTATTGCTTGTTTGATAGGATTTGGGAAGTTGTGAAGCATGAGCCAAGACCAGCCATTCCTATGGAAAAGTCAGGTTAATAGTTTGAGTGTGGCCCATAGTTGGGTGGGATGGGGTCTCAGGAAATCTCAAGGGTGGGGCTAACCATGTTAACCAGGTTGATGGGAATCTCAGCTATGGCACCAGCCTGCCAGTTCTGTGGCTCTGTGGGGGAAGGGCTGAGAAAAGGACATTTGCTTTGGCCCACCTTTCTGTCTGAGAGAAAACTGCCCCCCAGCTCTTGCCTTGATGCCAGATACTTTAGTTCCTCCGCATATGCCACTGGTGCCTTTCAAGCTGCCATCCTAGTGCTGGAGCTCAGAGAGAGTGAATCTTAGTAAGTCTGTGTGCAGGCTCTTTAAGGAGACCTGCTTGAGATTTTAGAAGTTTCTTTCACCAACTCAATCCCCACTGGTTTTTGTAGTCAGAAGTTATGGGGACTTATCTTCCTGGCACTGGAAGCCTGGGCTGCAGGGCCTAGTGTGGGGCTGGGACTCCTGGTTCCTGAGATATCCCTCCCAAATTTTTATGGCCACATGTAGATGTGGGACTAGCCCTTTCCACATGTTTGCCTCTCCTATCAGTCTGGATGGATGTGGTTTCTTTAATTCTGTAGTTGTCAGACTTCCATTCTGCTCAATTTCTGACATTTCTGAGTGATGATTGTTCTGTAGTTTAGTTGTAATTTTGATGTGGTTGTGTGAGGAGGTTAGCTAGCCATGTTTCCCTATGCTGTCATCTTGACCAGAAGTTTCTTTGATATCATTTCTAAGGATTATCTTTGGGAGTTATATACTATAGTATATGCCCAGCCTAACCTTAAGAAACATACTACTTGTATTCAAAGAAAGAAAGAAATAGTCTAGTCCAGAGGTTCATAACTAAGGGTAACAGTGCTCCTCTAGGTAGAGTTAAAAATGAGAAGCATTGTGGTTGTTGCAATGACTGTAGCCTTTAGTATCTAGAGACGAAGAAGCTAAACAATGTGCATTGCCCTAGGGAGATGTGTACAACAAAGAGTCACTCTGTGCAGATTACCTACAGTGCCAAGGCTGAGAAACATAGCTCAGCCCAACACTTTGACTAATTAGATAATCTCTTCTGAATTTCTTTTAAACCATTTACATTTCTTGCATATGATTATTAAGATACATTTTATCTATAACTTGAAAGTTTTAAGTAAAGTCTAAATTACCTTCAATTATACAATGTGGAGAATATATCTTTGATTTGTATGTATTTGATGAAAAGAAAGTTCTGGATGTAGGGGCACAGTTCCAGATAAAATGTCTGGCCTTGGCTGGTGTAGCCAGTGGGTTGGGCACTATGCTTTGAACCAAAAGGTTGGCGGTTTAATTCCTAGTCAGGGTACATGCTTGGGTTATGGGCCAGGTTCTTGGTTGGGGGATCATGAGAAGTAGCTGATCGATGTTTTCTAGCACATGGATGTTTATCTCCTTCTTTCCCACCTCTCTCTAAAAATAAATTAAAAAAATATTTTTAAAAAGATAAAATGTCTGTAACAAAGGAAGTGATTTAAACTTGTACTGGATATATGTATTGATATTAACTATTGGCAATATCTTTTATATAATGGATATCTCCAATAAGTTTCTGTATCAAAACAATCCTATGATGTAGTTTTTTTAGACCTTCATTCTAGAAAAAAGAAAACCAGGGTATCAGAGAATTAGGCAAATTGTGAAATATCAACTGGTTAGTAACTAGAGAAATGGTGATAAAATCTCAGGTCTGTCTAATATTAAATAAAAAATAAAGCCTGTTCTGTTCCTGAAGTCAAGCTGCCTCTCTACATTGTTAAATTAGGGAGCAAGGAGAGAGCTAACAAGAGAAATATGGGCAGAGTCACATCTTGATAATCAGTTGGCTCAGAGCACTTTCCTTTATTATTCTCATAGAGAAACCAATTTATTAACAATAGCTGACTTTAAAATTTACCCAAAATTTCAAACCACAGGTGGAGAGCCTTTCTTTCTTTTTCTTTTTTTAAATTCCATTTAGAAATTAGGACAACCACTAGTTCCCAATCCACACCTTTACAGCACTATGCTTTTCTCTCTGCTTCACTTATTCCCATATTCTCAAATATGGAAAGGAAGATTCTCTCTTGATATTTTTATTTTTTCTTTACTCATAGCACCCAGTAGAGCATTAAAGAGCTTATGCTCCTCTGCTCTTGTATAGTTATTTTTGCGTCTACCACAAACACACCTGCTCCAGAGATTCCTGCCTACTCAGGATACTCACCGTCTGACAGAAACCGTTGTGCTTATTAGAGCAGATGGACTGCATTTCTAATGGCACAGGACTCTGACTGATGACACAGTTCTTGGGAAAGAAGTACTGGAGGTCAGTCCTGAATTTGTCTTTGAAGGTATTTATTCAGAAACACAATGTTTGTCCTTTGTCAATTTTTAAGAGAAAGTTCAGATAGGTACTTACTTATGTCACAGAGAAATAGATAAGTTCCTTGAGAGTGGAGACAGTATATATTATATATGCTACCTTGAGACTATATACATGCAGTTGGTCACAGAATCATGGAAAAGATAACTGTCTGTTGCCACCAGACTTTAATAAAATCTTTAACAACCAATTTGCTTCCAGAAACATGAGTTTTACTACATTTTCTGTAGTTCTTCCCTTACATCTCCAACCGTGAGCACATAATTTCATGATTGCAGTATAGATAGAGGCTTTGTAATTAAAGAATAAGTTTTTGGCATGTCAGATTCAAAAACCTTATCTACAGTACTTAGTACCACATTCTAAGTAGAATTTTGGTTTCAATGAAGTAACATTGACTATCATGTTAAATCAATATTGTTAATTTAAAACATATGAGAAAAGGACTCATGGACAAGGACAACAGCGGGGTGATTGTGGGGTGGAGGGGGGTATAAGGAGACTAAATGGAAATGGAAAAATACAATAAAAAACCAAACTAAACTAAAATAAAAACATGGGATTTTTGTTTTTCTCTTACATTTAACTCATATCACTTTATAATTCATAAACACTATAAGAATAAACAACATTTTTTAAGTTTTATGTATTTAGAAGTGGCATTAAAATTCAACTACTTTAACACCAGGTGTGTATGGCAGTTTGTCTCCAAGATGCCATCATTAGTTTCTTCCCTTCCTTGTGTGCTGTCATCCCCCATTGAGAGCAGGCCAGCCTTCCCACTCCTCAACCTCAAAAGCCCTGGCCTGTAACTGCTTTGATCAATAGAATTTGTCAGAAATAATGATGTATGACTTCTGAGGCTAGGTCACTAGGAGCCTGGTAGCTTCCTCTTGGGTCTCTTGAAAGACTTGCTCTGGGAGAAGCCACTTACCATGGGAAACATCCAACTACTTTGAGAGTGCAATAATGTGACTAAGCCTCACCAGCCATTTGGAGGGACTATACAGAAAAATACATTCTTGACTGGCCCCCTCCTGTTCCTTCTGTTCTTGGCTGGACTTCAAGTAACCAAGCCTTCAGCAGTCTTAGTGGCTGTTTTAACTGAAACCATTTGGGGGATCTCAAATGAAAAACAGGCAACTCAGATGGCCAATCCCCAGAAGCTTGAGAACTAATAATATAATTGTTTTTGAAGGCACTAATTTTTGAGTTTGTTATATAGTATTAAATAACCAGAAGTGCATCCATAAGAATGCATTTTTTCATCTTTAAAAAATGTTAAAATATGAAGCCAACCTTAATGAGCTCCCAATGGTCAAATTTGGAAAATTAGAGCTATGCAATAATGACAGTAGTGGATTATAATTTATTGGATATAATAACTACCCATGGGTCCATATTGGCATAAATAATTAAATAAATAAATTGATGATGGAGATGAAATAATCCTTCCTGTTCATAGTACTCATGTGAATAAACATAATAAGAATGACAGAACTAGAAAATCACCACTTGACAAATACTCATTTATAAATTTTGCTGATGAGAGTTACTGATGGTTTCTAAAATTAACAGGCAAAAGAGTAATGGTAAACAGGATATTTGGATAGTCTCAAAGTAACTTTCCACAAAAATATTTATTAATTACAAGAGAAAAATAGCTGCTTTGCAGCAGAGAAACCTACGAGATAGCACATTAACAAAGTGATCAGAATCAAGCTATAATAAGACATCTCAGTGTTACATAACTCCTGATCTGACACATTTTTTTTTTGCCAAAAATATATAACCCCAATCTAAAGAAGAGAAAAATGTCAGACAAGCCCAACCTGAGAAACATGATATAAAATAAATGACAAGTGATCACAATTGTCAGGGTCATGAAAGATAAGAATGGAAGTACTGTCCCAGATTGAGGGAAATGAAGGATATATGACAACTAAACACAGTATGTCATCATGAATGGACCCTCCGATAGGTAAATCAAAACAAAACAAAAAATCAAAATTCATAAGACAATGGTGCAATTTGAATAAAGTCTGAAGATTGTTAATAGTATTATGTCAATTATGCTTTCCTGATTTAGGTAACAATTGTTTTATTATTTTTATACAAGATGTTAACAACAGGGAAAACTGGCATGCAAATAATCAGTGTATTATTTTACAATTTGTTTGTAGGTCAAAAATGATCTTAAATAGAAATTAAATATAAAGAATAAAAAATTTTGGTGGAGGAGGATTAGGTGTGACTACACAGATGCTTCATTTTATGAAACAAACTAGATGGTTATTTTTAAAGGCATAAAAAATGAGGAACTTTTATATATGTTAGACTGCAGTGAACAGTTTCCTAAAAAGTTCAAGTAGCTCAAGTTTGACACAAATGGTTGTGTGATCTGTCTAAAAACAGGCTTTAGAACTGAGTTGCCTATCCTCTGGTAAATCTGATTGCAGCCCTTCATGTTCTCAGCACAGAGAACCATGTAAAGATGTGCTGTTACTGCAATTGATCACACTGACAGTTTTATACATGTTTTGATTTTGTAACCCATTCTGGAGGTGGAGATGGAAGGGAAGGAGATCCCCAGTACTATCTCTGCATTTTCTCATGCACAGTGTAGATCCTTGCCTGTCACATGGACATTGCAGAATCCTGCCCCACTAAATTAAGACTTGAAAGAATGAAAACTAAACTTGTATGTTAGTGGAGTAAAACAGATGTTATCATTTAATTCCAGCACAGCTTCCAAACACAGTAAAGTAGAAGTTGGGGAGAAGGTAGCTTGCTTATGAGCTTTTACTGCTTTAGTTCTTTATGTTGCAGCCTTGACAGTTATTTAAATTTTCTTGACATCAGATATAAATGTTAAACTACAAATAGGCCCCAAATATTTAAACTGACCTTGAATATTTTTGATGATCTAATCCTCATGATCAGCTGATCCTGATTCTTCAGTATTGATAATTGAGAATTTCTTTCTATTGTCTCAAGAAAACAACACTTGTACTTCATTTATATTTCTCTCATTAGTAAGCATACATATTCTTTTAAAATTAAGGATTTTGCATAATATTCATTAATGGTTCACTCATGCAATATATCTCAACCACAATGAAGCTATAAGAAAATATGTAAGTACATAAATCAGTAGAAATAAATTACTACAAACTAAAGAAGAAAAGAAAGTAAACATTTCAAACTTGCAAGAAACTAATGCTGATTTATTTAGAGGTTGTAAGCATGGGCTATTAGCTTTGGCAAGAAAATTCAATGTGGACAAGGAAAAACTGTTTCCAAGGGAGGGGGATAATAGAAAGGTTAAGACAAAAGAAATGAGAATTGATGCACCAGTTGCTAATCTGACCCTTCATGGAAATAGCCGGAGGATAAAGATCAGACAGTGCTTAAAGACCATGTGGACACAGTCCTTCCTTGGCCACCTATTACTAATGGTCAGTGCTTTAGTTACCTTATCTGTGAGCACTCAAAAAGTCCCAACACTAGGCAATTCTAGGCTTGAATAGGATTAAAGGGTAATTTCTAATTTATGAATGCTCATATTCTAAAAATTCATTATATTAAGATTAACTCAATTTGAACCTCCAACTAATGACCTTACTTTCCCCTAGAAATAAACAGTCCTGGGAGAATATTATGGAGATCTACTTAATCCATTTCTAATTATATATCTTCTATAACAAAACCTATATGGGAAAAATGGGCTCCAAAAGAACCTTGGAATGCCAGGAGCATAGGTCTTTACCAGATGTCCTGCTGGGTTAGTTACTGGTGCTGCCCTACTGAGGTAGGAGAAGAGGGGATTGGGGGAGTGGGGGTGAATGAAAGCATTTGTTAGAGGCATAGTGAAAAGTTAATATTGAGTTGAAGGGTCAAGGAGAATTTTGCACAAGACATTTAGAGGGGTAGTGTGTGAGTTGGAGGGTAGTGTGTGATGAAGGTTCTTGAAAGTAGAAGCAAGGTGTGAAGAAAAAAATAGGCCGAGTTCATCTACCCCTCCCATCAATTCCTTTTCTCTCCCTACATATCTTCTAACTTCTGTGTAGATGGTGCTGGGGCAAGCAAAGGAGAGAAGAAAAGAATAGGGATGGAACAAAATGTACCAAATATGCTTCTCATCTCATTTTCCTTTGTTTCTGGGAACTAGCATTGATCTAGAAAATGGATGGCATATAATAAGCCTCAGCAAACCATAGCCTATGGGTCAAATTTTGGGCTGCTGCCTGTTTGTAATTTAAGTTTGATTGGGTGATAGATACATCCATATGTTAAGGCATTGTCTATATTTGCTTTTGTGCTATATGGCAACGTTAAATAGTTATGCCCAAACAAAAACAAAAATATCTATTTAGAGCTTTACAGAAAAAAATTTGCTCACTCCTAGTATAGATCCATACTGGAGAATGGGTTTCGTGTGAATTTTAAGTAAGTCCTATCAAGGGAGAGAGTTTTTCCATCTGAGCCTGTCCTGCTATGCATGTCCTGCTACAGGTCACTGTGGCCTTGGGATAATGCAACAGGAGGAGTCCAGGGACAATGCAGAAGAATACCAGAAAGACAAAGGGATCAAGCATAATAAAGGATAATCAGCAGTGGTACAAAGTGCAGAACCCAGGGGAGGAAGTGAAGAGAAAGTACCCGGGAAATCAGAAGGGAATGGATTATCTTTAGCTACCCAAAGAAAACTACCTTTCTTTTTTTTTAAGATTTTATTTATTTACTTTTATAGAGGGAGTGGAGGGAGAAAGAGAGAGAGAGAGAAATGTTAATGTGCGGTTGCTGGGGGTCATGGCCTGCAACCCAGGCATGTACCCTGACTGGGAACCGAACCTGCGACACTTTGGTTTGCAGCTGGCACTCAATCCACTGAGCTATGCCAGCCAGGGCAAAAACTGCCTTTCTTACTGAAGCTCAGCTAAAGACTCATTGAGACTCTCTTCTCTAGCTGTCTTATGCTATAAAATTTTAGGTTTTATCTACTTCATGGCTCTCTTTTTCATCCATATGGGAATTTTATTTCCTCAACTTGGTAATAGCTTTTTTATGTACAGGGACTACATGACTTGTATGCTTTTCATAGTGTCTGGCACAGTCTAGAAACAGGCTGACTAACATACTAAGGGGTCATCGGTTGATGGATTCAGCACAGAAACTATTCATGTAGATGTACTCTGAAAAAAGAAAATTCATATTTTATATACTAAGGTTAGCATCCCTGAGATTCTGAGAATGTACTGATTAAAGAACTATTATCTCTTACAAATCTTTTCTACATTTTTCTTAATTTAAAAAAGGTGCAACTGCAAAATAAATGCATTTTAATTAAAGATATTTGTTTATTAGCCATTTTAGGGAATTGCATTGTGAGAAGGCTGACATTTTATCATTGTTTTTGTCTTTTAATACTGACTCTCCATTGAATGCTTGTTATGTCACCACATATAATGTCCCAAGTGTTTACATGCTGAAGAGAAGACAATGTGGAGACACTTCAATGATGAAACAGAGCCGGCTAAAAGAAAGACACATAGTAGACATAGTAGACAGAATCCAACATTTCATAGCATAGGCAATGGGGAAAAGTAGACAAAATACAAAATTTTATAGTGTAGACAACTAAATGAGAGCCAAAAATAATGTTCAACTCTTGATCTCTCATAGCTCTCAAGATTTTTAATGAAATACTCAACAATAAAAAAGTGCATTTTTACCATCATACTAACTATTCACTTAGCTAGCCTGCCATAAATTGCCCTTAAGGGAAATTAGAATGTTGATTAATGTAATATTACCGCAGCACTAAATAAGATCATAATGGCATAACATTCCTGTCAATAATTTTATTGAGATATTATGTAATCTTTATGTGTCACATTATTAGCTGTTTTGAAAACTGAATCTATGAATCATTATACAACCAGGCCAAGGTTACACAAATAAAGACCAAGGAGAACAAGAATGGAATTCCAGTCTACCTGATGCCAAAAACAGATCTCATGTCTACTATTCTCTACTTTCCTTTCATGAATATTTGTTTATTCATATATGCATAGAGCCCTAAGCATTATATCACATACAGGGAAATTATAAGTAGACACAACTGACATGAGGTTTCCTGGAGTTTATAATCTGGTCTTATCACATCACTCACTAAAGAGCAGATATTAATCAACCAATCACACAATTTCATAAATCAAAGTTGTGATATGTGCTATACCATAAGACAGGGCAGAGAAGTTTCCCCTACTGAGGTGAGTACTCCAGAAAGATGGGAGAGACCTGTAAAGGGCTGGAGGTTGAAGAGAGCAATGTCTGTTGCTGGAACTGAGAGAAGACAGGTGTGGCTATAGAATGGAGTCTGAGGGAGGAAAGGGCTTTCCAGCCTCCATGGAGCACTGACATTCAGGACTTTGTCAACCATGTTAATGGTTGTGTTTTTGCCCTAAGTAGTAAAGGAATATCACTCAAGGGTTTTAGACAAGTAAATGTTTTTTAAATTTTATCATATTTTTTCTATTACCATTTATTCCCCATATATCCTCTTTCATCTCCACCCACCCCACTCTTTCCATAATCCTTACACTGTTGTACTTGAATGATATTTAAAACATTACCTAGTTTGCAGAATAGATAATGGGTTGAAATGCTAATCTGAGCTAGGATGGTGGTGGAAATGAAGAGCTCTTAGAAGGCCGACATGTGAAATTTGGTGATGGGCTGAAGATGAACGGGGAGAGGTGCCAAGGATGCCTATTAAATGCCTCACATGCATTAACTTACCCCTCTGCTTACACAACTATTTCCTCTACCACACAGACCCTGACAATATTTCTCTGGACAACATATGGTGAGTTGATGCATATAGCTTCTTTAGTTCTTGCATACACATAACTACATGGCTACCTAACTCATTTCATTGTTCACTAAAACTTCTACATCAAGAGGATTTGGGAAGGTATGGTGGAGAACTAGTCAAGCATCACTGGACAGTAGCCTTCTGATACTCCCTTCAAAGGAAAAAATTGTAGTCACTATTGGCATATTGCTACAGGTAACTGTTGCTGGTATTCTGCTATGTTTCCTTGATTCAAATCTTAGGTTGAGAATAAAAGGATTTTTTTTGTGTGTATCATACTGAAAGAAAAATAATGGGATAATTAACTTATGATTTAAATGTTTTATATTAAATTCCAGAAATGTTGTCCATGAAATTCAATACAATTCACTTTAGAGTAACAGTAACAGACAACCAAAGTCTGTTGCTACTGGAAACTGGCTACTCTATTTGTTCATAAACTGTTTTCTGTCCAAATTGAGTAAAGAAACTCTTATGAGATAAAATAAATTCAATGAAAAACAGCAATTTTTTCAACTTATCTTTAAATGTTTTTAATCTAATTGATTAGATAGATCTATCTACGTTTTCCTAACAATAAGATGTTAAATGTTATAGATCTATGCCTCGATTTTAAAAGGGAAACAGTGAAATACCAATTATTTGTAAATACCTAATTAGAAAGCAAAACTCTCCATATAAATAAGGTAAAGACATTGCAAGAGTTATGTTATTATTTGCCTCAGTGGTGTCTTAAAAATTCATCCAGCTGAGAAAAACATCAACTTGGACTTCCTGCTTTTTGAAATGTCAATGTACCTTTCACAAAAAGCCCCCTGAAAAACAACCTGAAAATATCAAAGGCCATGTCTGTAGAATTTGACAGCTTTTATTTTGTAATGATTAAGCAATGTTGTTTTGCCATTGTGCTATAAAGAAATACATATGTAGGACTAGAAATTACAGTTAATTTCATTCTTTAACAATTTTGAAATTGTTCAAACATCATTTTACTACATCTGGATTTACACATTTCAAAGTTGGGACTTACTTAAAACTACCTACTGTAAACACTGCCTCACTCCTTTTTCTTGCTCTATTATGATAAGATTGCACTAAACATTTAATGATGGAGAAAGGAAGAGAGATGAGGGAAGAAGTACAAATGGATGAAAGGACTGTAAGAAGAGAATAAGGCAGGGGAGAAGAAGAGTTGGAGGAAAGAGAGTAGAGGAGCAGAATAGAAAATGAAGAGGAAGGAGAAAACAGTATATGGAAATAAAAGGAGAAAGACATCATTGGAAAAGTTGCAGTCAGAAATTAGGTTAACTAATCATGGTAAGACTCTACTGAATTACTACTACTTGGTATAAGTAAGAAAAAAACAATGACAACACTATAATAAATTACTTCTGATATTAACAGTAAGAAATCAAAACTAACCAACCAAATCCTGAATGCATGGAGTGGTTGTTATGGGCCAATGCTTTTGGGCAAGATCATAAGGAGGTACACTGTGGTCAGCAGATGTCACTGAAAGTCTCAGGTTTGACAATGGCTTGGCTTTGCAGACCTGCACCTGGCCAGATTGTTCCAGCCCTCTCTAATGAATATCTGCTCCTAAGAGCAGGGACTTCAGTAAGAAAATATGCAAATGGTACAGGAAATATACTCAGCTTTCATCTAGAAATGACAAATAACTTGCTAACCACCATGGAAAGGAAGGATGACTTAGTCCAGTAGAAATAAAACCATTAAATGTGTGGATAAATGTGTTTTCCAGGAAAGAATCAACAAGGTTAAATGTTCTAACATGGACCCACAGAGGGGTTTTTATGCATTTATTATTTTTACACTTAAACATTTATCACAAAACACATTTAAGCATGCTTGCTGTATGAAACTACTTTCTATTTTTTTACTCCTAGAAAGTTTTATGTTTACAAAGAAAAAGGACACATATAGACATACAAGTTAACAGATTGACAAACAGCCTTTTAAACTACTATTTTTTAACTGCCTGTTTCAAGGGGGGTGCATTGTTCTGACATCCTTATATTGATTTGTGCTGGTTTGCTTGCCATTTTATAAAGATTCAAGTTGTTTTCACTTGTGTACATCCAATTTCATCAGCTATTTTGTTTCCAAAGAAAGTTCATTCCAGTGTCTGCTATTTATTTTGATATCTCCAAGCAGCTCTCCATCTGGTAGACCTGAAATCAATGCTTCGGACTGACAATTTTTCTTACTAAGAAGGACAGTATGAGACTACTGGCAGGCATGATTTTGGTGAATTTTATGATAAAAAAAAAACAGAGCCACTGTTCCCTCTGTCAACCATTCAGCCTATCACTTTTAGGAATGTAAAGGGCCTTGTATAAGCTACTATGAAGTTTTTTTCATTAAGATTACATTGAGCATCAATTACATGCCAAGCAAAGATACAGAATGTTCACATATTGTTAGAATGCTGTTTTTCTCTACATAATTTATTCACTCTTCTCTTTCCTGGGGAAACCTAATTTTTCTTTGGGTATCTATCCCTTTCCATATCTGATCATGTAGCTCCATAGAAGTTAAGTCCCTCACCTCTGCCAAAGATAGGCTTGAATACTCTAGAGGTAATACAACTTGAAATACTGATTGAATTAAGAATGTAAACTTAAGCAAATCAGTTCTTGATAGTCCTGTATAACAAGAATAGCTCTGGAATGGGGTTATGACCTAATCCAAGTCAAGGTACATGGAAGGTTTCCAAGGGCTTCTAGGAAAAAATTTCCCTCACACCTAAGAAAGCACTGGGAAGCTACTTCTGTTCTACTTTGGATGTCATGGCAAAATAAGGATGCTGAGTGTGGAATTGTACTGCCATGGAGAAGCCAGTGAACCAAGAAGGCACAGATCAGTCAAAGTACAATCAGAAAAATGAGGCAAACACAAAGTCTTGACTTTTGGGTTGTAAGACAATTTGGGTAGTTTTAAATTACTTGCATCAAAATAACCCCTCCAAATATATTTATGTCATTTTATTTATTCCTGTCAAATAAAAGAAATGGGTATTATTCACATTTTACAGGTGCTAAACTCAGCTAACATGTATTGAGTGACAGACACGGCGCTGTTTTTGTTTTGTTGTTTGTTTTTTGTTGTCTCATTTAGCTCTCAAACAGTTGTCTGATGTGTGTCCCATCATTTTAATCATGACACTGATGAAGGACACATAATCTTACTTCAGGCAACAAATACATAAAAAACACAGATCTGGCAAACTCTACTATCAGGTTGCCTTCTGCAATATCATTTCGTGGGCACAGATATTTTTAACCTGCTTTCATTGTTATCCTTGCTCTTTTCCATGGGAATCAAAATAGGAAATTAAAAAAAGCTGTGGGTGAATAGCAAGCCAAAGTAGAGGTTAACGGATTGCTTTCCCTTGAGTTTGGAGCCTTCCTTCACCTGGCTCAGTCTGACATCAGCCTTTTTTAAAAAAAGACAAAAGAGGAGTTGAGGATGCGTGCTGAAATTTACAGAGGCAATTTCTTATTAACTTAAACCTGCCTGTCTGGTAACTTCTTTTTACAACAAAATTTTGAATAGATGCATCACTTAATGCCAATACCTATGGCAAAAACCACAAGCTAGATTAGAAATAAAACCACTGAATTTGAGAAAATCTGCCATAATTTATCATGGAAACTGAACAATCAGTTTAATACAGTTAACTATAAAATGGATTTGCTGACCTCTATCCACAAGGAGGAGGCATGTATTGATCAAGTGGACTTAATGTCTGAGGCTTTTTTCCTCCTGGAAGAAAGCTTCTCGGAAAAGGGTCAGTAAGACAGAGCTTGAATTTTGTTCTGACTCTCATTTTAATTTATCTATTTGGTCCTTTCTTTTAACTAGTCCCCTCCTGTTTTTATGCCCTTGATTTGATTAGTTTTTCTCTTCCTGGCTTATACAAAAAGCTTTTTTAACTTTTATTTTTCTATAGACTGCACATTTTTCTTAAATTGTTCATTGTTATAGAATCATATAAATATGTAGCAATCTCTCCAATAGGTATGTCTGTTAGTAATCATGTCACTTATATACCTTTAAACTCTAATCATTTTTAGGGTATGAATTATAGAAGCTATTTTTGTTGTCATTCTTGTTATTTCACAAGGTGTCTAGTAAAATTTAAAGCAATAAATGAATGGGTTCTAAAATATTCAGTAATTTCTCAATGAGTGGAATAGACATGATGAATTTCATTAATTACTTGCTGACTTCATTTTTCTACTTAGGAATATTAATTCAAGATTATTGATATAACCATGGACACATAATTCATTAAGAAAGACATTTAATATCATTAGTTCATTTTTTATCCATGAATTGAACAAACATTTATTGAATGCCAAATATGTGTTCAACTACACAAGGCTCCAGAGCTGTATATGTTAAAGGAGTTTATCCCTGCTTTAGGGTGTTTAGGACACAGAGAGGTAATTAAAAACTGCAAAATAGTATGAAAAGTGAAAGGAAAATAGCACTATGTGTTAACTTCCCAGTGTCACCATTCAGTTTTAACTCTAAAACACATCATATCCCTAGCAGTTTAGATAACAGGGAAAAAGATAATCTACTTCTCAAATCATGATCTATGTTTCTTTTGTGGCTGGCTACTCATTGCCATGAGCCTCAGAGAGTGATGAATTTTCCTATTTAAAATTCAATTTCAAAATTATTATAACCCAAGGAAAACATGAAAATAGATGAAAGGTATTACTGCTGACAATAATGCAATATTTTGCTTTGCTAAAACAAGAACATTTATTCTTGTCAAATAGAATCTCATTAATCTTAATTTTTTTCATATAAAGTGATGAATATTCCTCTGTGAAATCTATGGAATTAATATATTTCAAAATTACCAATTCACCACAGTTTGTTGCCAGTTTGGCTTGGACACAATTTGTCATTTGATTTCTAGTCAAGTTCATTCACATAAGCAAGAGACTAAACACTCACCTAGTCATTTCCACTTATTGAAAATAGCTCCCTTCACTCCCTCAATAGCTGATAAGTATCAAAGAAGACATTCAAGCCCAGAGCTGGGTGCAGCCAAAATTCTCTCCTTAAGGCCACAAACTACCTTCCAACATAGTCAGGGAAGAGTAAATGCTTTCATTCATACTTTTGATTAAAATTGAGAAAGTTAATTATGATATTTCAGTGGGGAGTAGGAGAGTACTGTGAGGTTACTTTGCCAGAAGTTAAGAAGGAAGAATTTTATGGGACTACAAGAGAACACTCTGAACACTAAGCTTCTGGTGAAAGACATTAGGGTTCATGGTAGCTAGAAGGCCAAGCTCTTGTTCCCCTGTGCGTGGGCTGAATGGTGTTTCTATCATGCCACCTATGCCTTCATTTTTCATGTGTACTCCAGTATAATATTTTTGTCAACTAGTCTGGGATTTCTTTGCTCCCTTATTTTGTAGATTATTTCAAAACTCATAATTTCTATTCACTCATAGTTTTTCTCATGCAGAATTTCTGATTGAGCATGATCCATCATGGCCTCTTTGAGTTTCTACTAAATTATATGTGTAACTATGTGTTGACTGGTCTGGGCCAGAGAGCTTGTCCAGAAATTAGGAATATGGAGCCAAATTGCAACAAGTGCTGGGTAAGGGTTGCTCTTTCCACTAGGAGGTTTATAATGACTTTCCTTTACAAAAGGTGTGTGTCAGTATTCTTGATGTGTTTATGATAGAGATAACAAAATACCCTCTCCTCCATGTCTTCCCACACCAACTAAAACTAGGTTTCAATACCTGCAAGAAAATAAGGAGAGGCTCTGTAACAAACAGAGATGTTCCAAGTCTAAACATCAGAATGAATGAGAGGGTAGAGAATATTCTTGGGTATTTCTTGTATCTTACCTAAATTTATCATGACCATTCCTATGGTTATGATGAGTAAGCAATGCCTGATCAAATCTCAGTGCCAGGTAAAAATATGTTTTTGTTTCAGCTTTAGTTAAAGATTTGTCAACTAACATTTATGAAGTGAAGAGCAGAGTTAAGAATACCCACTCTGGAGTGAGACTGCAGGAATCCTGGTTACATAGTTTCTTGATGAATAAGCTTAGCAAAGTTCATTTCTCTAAGATTTAGTTTCCTCACACATAAAGAGAGTACATGTATAGTACCCCCTTATAAGATTTCTTAAGTACTAAAGACAATAATCCTTATAGTTAGAACACAGCTGAAAAGTTACTTTCACTAACTGTTATTGTTACTATATCCCAGGCTCCTTGCTAAGTGCTTTACTCCTATAGTTGCATTTTAATCATCACAACATCTTCACTAGGAAAGTGTTATTACCCATCTTTGATAAAGAAGGTGGTAGATCTGGGACTGAAATTAAACTTTTCAGAGAAACTTCCAGCCCAGTGATTTGCAACTTTATAAAATCTTCTACTCAAAATCCACATATGGTTTAACTTATCCCAGACCAGGGTGAAAAAGGGAACTGAGTTTTGGAATGAGCAAATGACTTTTTAAACTTTCAAAATTATATTCCCACAGTGGTATTAACACTTGACAACCTTAATGCTCTGCAACCTTAAAACCCTGCTTAATTCAACATATGAGGAGTAATGGCAGTGCATAGACAGCCACAATGCAGAGTCTTGGAGTGCATAAAAAGCATCTGCTTCCCCATAATGCCTCCATGAATCATTATGACAAACAGAAATAAAGTCAATGCATCTCACTGTATAGCTGATGCTGCTTTTCTGCTCATAAGGCACAGAAGTTAATTATTATGAACAGATGTGCTTAGATTGGACAAGAATTTATACTCCATGAAATTCAGCATGAACTAAAACAACACAATATGGTTGGTATATTTGTACATCTTGGTGACTGTGAAAGGGACACACTGCTCACCATCCCGGAGTGTTGATGTGAGTACCCTGAGTGCTTGATTTTCCTATTGCCAGCCACTTCTCATGCATTTTTCTCTGAAAGAATCCACTTTACACATTGCCACACTGCCTCACTCTCTCCCACAGTGACTGTGATTAGTTGGCTCGGCTGTTGATGTGCCAGACAAATGAAGCCAGGATTATGGATATCTTCCTGATGTGGGGAAATTTATTTTATTCAGTATCATTTTAAGGCCTTCTCACTCTTTCTGGAGTGCACAACCAGAAAATAATAAATATGTGAATTCATTAATAGAAATACAACACTTCTTCCCATGTAATAACTCCAAATGTAATAGTATGACCTCCATATAAAAAGCATAAGGCATGTAAAACCAATCAATTATTAATTACTTAATTAATTCAAAAGATACCAAAATATATAAAGAAATCATACTATTAAATAGCAAAAATATCAATCTGTTTAAAAATGGACAGAGAATCTCAATAGACATTTTTCAAAGAAGACATTAAGATGGCCAACAAGTATATGAAAAGATTCTCAAAATCACTAATCTTCAGGAAGTGCAAACCAAAACCACAGTAAGACACCACTTTACACCTGTTAGAACTGCTATTATCAAAAAGATAAGAGATAGTAAATTCTGACACCGGTGTAGAGAAAACGAAACCCTGTGCACTGTTGGAAGAATTGTAAATTAATGCAGCCACTATGCAAAACAGTAGCAGGTTCTTCAAAAAATGAAAAATAGAATTACCATATGATCCAGCAATTTTACTTTTTGGTACTTATCCAAAGGAGACAAAACCACTAACTAAGAATGAAATATGTACCTTCATGTTAACTGCAGCATTATTTACAATAGGCAAGCTATAGAAACAACCTAAGTGTCCATTGATGGGTGAGTGGACAAAAGGACACACACATGGGTAGATACACACAAAATGGAGTAGTATTCAGTCTAAAAAATGAGATCTTGATATTTGAGACAACACTGATGGTGCAAAAGGGCATTATGCTAAGTGAAATAAGTCAGACACAGCAAGACAAATACTGTAAGGTCCCGCTTTTACATGTGATCTAAAACAAAGCAAAAATAAAAAAAGAAAAAAGAAAAAAAACAAGCTTACAGATAAAGGGAAGAGATTGTTGGTTGCCAGAGGTGGAAGGTGAGGGATGGGTGAAATGGGTGAAGGAATTCAAAAGTACAAACTTCCATTTATAAAATAAGTAAGTCTGGTGTTATAATGTACATGAGAGTGATGATTATAGTTAATAACATTGTATTGCATATTTCAAAGTTGCTGAGGAAGTAAATCTTAAAAGTTCCCATCACAAAAAAATAAAATTCTGTAACTATGTATGGAAACACATAACCAGACTTATTGTGATGATTATTTTGCAATATGCACAAATACTGAATTATGTTGTGCACCTGAAACTAATATAATTTTGTATGCCAATTACAACTCAATAAAAAGATACTTTATTTACTTAAACATATTATTTATTGATTTTAGAGAGAGAGAGAAACATCGATTGCTGTTCCACTTATTTATGCATTCATTGGTTGTTTCTTGTATGTGCCCTGACTAGGGATTGAAACAGCAACCATGCCATATTGCAACAATGCTCTAACCAACTGAGCTACCCAGCCAGGTCAAAAAGATACTTACTTTAGACTTACTATGTTCAACAGATGAGTAATTCACTATTTAGATCTAGATTACTCAAAGATGGATGAGAAATTTTAGTCGCTTTACAGTGTATAGAATTTAGCCTCTAAGGGAAACATTCCTCTAAATTACAGCATGTTAAGTATAAAAATGGAAAAAAATGCATAGAGGTATTGAAGAAAATAATCATTATGCAAAATTCTATAAAGTGAGGGATAAAATGTAGGCTGATTTCTCTGTTAAGACTTTATATAACTAACCTCATTTAATGTCACAGCTACTCTATGACATTGTTATTATTATTATCATTTCAAGATGAGCAATTTGAGGTTTAAAGAACCTCAAGGTTTGTCTAAAGCACAGGCAACCACACCTCAGAGTCATAGAGTCTGGATGAATTCCCAAATGTATTTTGCTGCATTTCTCTGGCAATCTAATAAAAGGGTGGAAAAGTCCTATCTTAAAAACTGAGAAGGCTTCATAGAAAAAGTGCAACCTGATTAGGGCTTTGAGGATAAGTAGGATTTTATCAGGGAAAGAAGGAAAATCACATTCAATGTGAAACAATAGTTGGCCTAAGCCAGGAGTAGAGAGAAATTAATGAATGTGTAATCATTTGGACATGCTTATTCCATTCTACCTTTGTGGGCATTTGCATAGTCTGTCCAGAAAAAGTCCAGCCACTGTTAATATAACATGAATGGTTTGTGCAACATTAATATAACCTGGCAGCCAAGGTGAGTGTACTGGAATGCACATGTGTGAACAATGATGGCTTCGCTGTACTAGTCAGAGGGGGTGGTAGATGCGGTTGAGTGAGCATATGTGCTGTGTGGCCATCACATTCAAAATGACTGAGCAAGTATAGCAATGAATCTGCATCAAATTTTGCATTAAGCTTGAACATTCCTCTGCAGAATCTATTCAGATGATTCAAAAGGCTTTCAGGGATGATGCAATGAGGACAACACAAATAAAAGTGTGGCACAGATGCTTGAAAGATGGTTGAGAATCTGTTGAAGGTGATCCATATTCTAGAAGGCCTGAAACAAGCAGAACACCTGAGAATGTTGAACATGTATGGGCTGCAGTCAACAAAGGTTGGTGACTAACACTGTGAGAACTAGAAGCTGATCTGGGGATTCTGAAACTACTGTGTCTGAAATTTTGATGCAGAATCTTGGCATGAAACATATAATGACAAAATTTGTTCCACAGCTTCTGCTATCAGAGCAAAGGAACATCATACTGCAGCTGCTAATGACGTGATTCAAACCGCTACCAGTGAACCAGATTTCCTCAAGAAGGTCATAACCAGAGATGAATCATGGGTCTACAGCTATGATCTGGACATGAAAGCCCAGTCATTTCAATAGAAGTCAGCTGGGTTTCCATGCCCAAAAAAGACGCAGCAAAGTCACAGCAAGATCAAGACCATGTTAACTGCTTTTTGATTGGGAAGGTGTTGTTCATAGCAGTAGTCCCCTCCAGACCAAACAATTAATAAGGAGTACTTCCTCAATATTCTTCACTGGTTGAGAGATGCAATATGACAAAAATGGCAGCAACTATGGACAATTGGTGAATGGCAGCTTCATCACGACAATGTGCCCACTCATGCATCATGTCTCGTGCAGAGAGTTTTGGTGAAATATCAAATCACCCAGGTGAATCAGCCCCCCTACAGCCCAGATTTGTTGCACTGTGACTTCTGGTTTTTCCCAAAACTAGAATCACCTTTGAAAGGGAATATTTCAGACCATCCATGAGATTTAGGAAAATTTGATGGGGCAGCTGATGGCAATTTCAACAAAGGATTTCCCAGAGTGCTCTAAACAGTGGAAGAGATGCTGGGAGAACTGTGTGAGGTCCCAGGGTGCCTACTTTGAAGGGGACTGAGGCATCATTGTCTTATATACAAGATTTCTTGTATCTTTTTCAATAAATGTCTCTATTTTTCATAGTACAAGCCTGGATAATTTCTGGACAGACCTATATACACATGCATGTATATAAAACTCATTCTTGGTATAAACTTAGAACTGCAACACAAGTCCATATGTAGTCAATTTCTACATGGTTCAAATATAGGGATTAACTCAAAATTAATCAGGCTTTATGAAGGATAAATTCTATATCTAATGTTATTTTCTTAATCAAAGACTATAAATCTTATCAAAGGTGTATAATTTTAAAATAGTCATACTTTCTAATAAACTTGGACAATTCTTTTAGAGAAAGAAGACAAATTTTTGTTGGTATAAATATGATAAAGTAAGCTAAAATTTTTAAAAATTGTTCCATTTAGAAAATGGGAATGGAGGGGAGGCAGATGGGAAGGGCTGGGGTGGTGGAGAGGGATGGGGGGAAAAGGCAGAAAACTGTACTTGAACAACAATTTTAACAATGTTAAAAGAATTAAAAATAGGAAGGGGCAAGCAAAGGAACACGAACAGAGGACTCATGGGCATGGACAATGGGGGGATGACTGTGGGAGTGAAGTGCAATGCAGTAGAGGTGAGCAATAGGGAAAAAGGCAAGACAAGTATAACCAAACAACAATAAATTTAAAAAATAAAAATAAATGAAATAAATACATTAATATATTTAGAAAAATATAATTCCAAGTACACTAACTGGGCTATAATGCACTATAATTATGGTATCATATATATATATAGTGTATATATTCTGTATAATTATGATCATTTGTATGATATCATATGCTAAATATGTATATTATGACACATATTTAGTATACATACACAGATGCTGCTTTGAACATCATCCTCAGGTGAGAGTTACAGCTTTAGCTGTTACCAAGCAGCCATGTTCATTACCATGTGAGGAAGGAGGGCAGTAGCCAGCAGAGCACACTGGAGGCAAGAAACATGTTCCACAGAGAGCAACAGATAACCACCTATTCTCCTAAGCTTTGAACAAGAGCAATGTGAACAAGTGCTTTGGATAAAAGTCAGACTAGCATCTCTCTCTGCAGATATTAGTAAGAGCCCTGAAGGCAGATTTGAACACTATGGTAGAGATCACATGCGGTAAGTCCCAGGAGCCATAACAACATGCCCAAGACAAAGAGGAGCACCGAACAGAACATTTTCAAAGTCAAACATGTGGCACATTATTAACAGTACCTTCATGAGGAGCAGCTGGCTATCAAGAACCACACACTATCTGTCCTTCACAGAAGTAACAAAGTTTTTCTTTCCCTTTATTTACTTACTTATTTTTGTCTACAAAAAGGCCCAAGTTTAAGAATGCTCTATGTTCTTCATGGAACTATAGAGTACAGAGATACCTTGTAAGATGCATTACACTCTAATAAAGAGTTTTGGGTCAGAAACTGTGAGACAGATAGGCAACTTCCATTAAAAAAGTCTGCTAACGAGTCTTATTTCCAGATATGCTATACATTACACGTTTGAATACTTGAGGAAATTCAATCTTTTTACCAAATCCTTTGAGAGAACAAACTGTGGGGTAGGGAGTAAAGAAAGTTAAAATCAAGGTTACAAAGCTATTAAGTCTAGAAACAAAATTCAATCTCAGGTAATTAGATTCCAAATCTTATGTCATTTTTGCCAGAAACACGTAATCTTGTAGGGTTGTGATTTTCCAATATTATTGCTGTCCAGTGCATACTCCCCTGTATCCTCAGCTATGAGCAGCCTGCTTTTTCCTCAGAGAGAAACAAGCTTCTCCTTCAAGTTCAGTAGTTATATTTGGGAGAGACTGGACCCCATCTGGGTCTTGTGGAAGTGGACCAAACTGAAGGCTGGCCAATGAGAGTAATGGTGACTGGTTCAGGAACACGGTTCCAAATCAGGGCATTAAACCTAAATTTGCTGTACCCTATGGAAACGAAAAGTTATCATTGCCTTGTGGTTAAGCCTGGACTGGAGAGGTGTACTTCTTTATGGCTGGGAACAGGTAGAGAATGGAGCCAGTACATAGGGAAACAGCCAAGTGGAAAGGTCAAGCTCTGATGACATCATTTCTGTCCCCAAATTCAGTTACACTTGATGCAAGATCTAGACTCTAGAGGTTTCATCTATGTGAGACAATGTTTCTTTGTAATTATCCTAGTTATATACTTTCTACTACGGTAATGAAAACAATCTTGACTAATAAAGTAGGTTTACAGAAGATAAAAATGTGATATAATTACTAGGATGTAATTAATATCAATTAATTAGGACTCAATCAGGGAATAGCTACATGTAACCCACAACCAATACTTTTTAGAGTCCAAGTGTTGTGAGTTAGTGAAACTATTTTACTCTGAGCACATTTGGGAATTGTCCCCCTCTGGTTATGTTTGTAGATACACTATAAAAGTATTTGATTAGAATGTTCTAGAGTCCTTATATTTTTTTGACCTGGCATCACTTGGTCCTCTAAACTAAGTAGATTAGTTACTATATTTCATAAAGTGTCTCTGTAAGTAGGTAATTGTAGAAAATGCAAGGTCTCTCCAAAAAAAGTCTAGCCATTGTTAATGTAATGACAACAGTTTCCACAACATTGATGTAACCTGACAGCTGAAGAGAGTGGACTGGAATGTGCATGTGTGAACAATGATGACTTCACTGTACTAGTCCGTGGGGGCAGTAGACACCCATTGAGTGAGCATGTGTACTGTGTGGGCATCACAGCCAAAATTATTGAGCAAGTAGAGCAATGAATCTGCATCAAATTTCCATTAACTGTGAACATTCCTCTGTAGAAACTATTTGGATGATTCAGAAGGCCATAGCTATGGGCAAGTCGTGACTGGCAGCACACACCCACTCAAGCATTGCATCTCCTGCAGTTTTTTGGCAAAACATCAAATCAACCATGTGATTCAGCCCCCTTACAGCCCAGATTTGGTGCCCTGCAACTTCTGGCTTTTCCCAAAACTAAAATCACTTTGGAAAGGGAAGAGATTTCAGATGGTTGATGATTCAGGAAAATACAACAACTGGGAGAATTGAGTGATGTCCCAATGTGCCTACTTTGAAGGCATCAACTGAGGCATCATTGTCTTATGTACAATGTTTCTTGTATCTTGAATATTATTGAGTAATGTACTTTTATATTACATGGGTGAATACTTCTGGACAGACTTCATGTAGTCATACCATATCATCAAAAAAGTTTATGTGTAATAAGCTTATTATGCAATTATCAGTAAACACTAACTGAACATCTTTCATACATAAAGAGTACTCTAGTATATAAAGGGGCTTGAAATGACTGCTCACAGGTGTTTAAAGAAAATAAAAATAGATCCCAGAAAACTACTATGTAGACCAGTGTCATTTTACTGCTAAAAATAGTACCTGATTAATATTCTACAAAGATAAAGAGATGAGAAAAAATCAAGATACACAAAAATTATGTGTAAATATCACCTGGGAAAAATTATCAACTGCATTCTGGGATTAGTGGAACACTGTTAATAAGAATTACATTTATAAGTGATTTCAACTTACACTTTAAATTCTACAGACATTTCTCCTATGGTTTTACTTTTTTATTCCTGAAATAAGGATTATGTCAGAACCACCAAGTCAGAGAATTAAAAAGCCTTAATCATCCACTGGGAGTAATAAATTTATATAATGTTAACAATACTCAACAATTATAAATTCTACTTTTACTGGCTCACTTTCCCTGCGTATCCTTTTCCCCACCCAAGTTAAGGAATATATGAATCTGATCATTGTTTCCTCACAGCAATTAGTCTTTATTTAGATGACTAATTTTGGTGAATCTAGATTTTTTCAATAGTTTGGGAAATAGTATATGAAAAATTGGAAGGAATAAACTTAACAGGGAAACTACTGGAGCAAATTCTTAATAAGTTTCTTTTTGGCTAATGGCAGAGGTTATTTTAAGCATGAAATGAGGATTGTGTCTTTCTATTAAGATAAATCATTTAACCTTTATCATGTTTTAAGGGTTCATTCAAAATTACCATTTGTGGTCATTTTCTCTTCCACATATGCAGCCCTTTCAAAAGCTATCAATTTTAACACATCTGTGATGATATATACCTTTTTGCTATAGTAGCCAATATATTTCCATCAGATTTATCCTGCTGAAGTAATATGTTTACCCAAATAATCAATCTGAGATGATATCCAAAACTATGGAATGCACACAATACCAAGTCTTGAAAGTCAAAATAAAAATTTAATCAAGTACTCAAAAATTCACATGGAAGAATAAATTTATAAAATTCTGAAAATAAGCATATGATGGGAACAATTTGGCCCATATTTTAAAACATATTATAACACTAGGGATATTACAACAGTGAAATTACTAGTATGTGAATAAACAGAGCAAAGAAAGAAAATAGGGTTAAGAAAAAACACTTATGTGTGAAATTTTGATAAATAACTTTTCAAATTGTCATGCAGTTTGGGATAATTGACTGGCTACTTGGGAAACAAGACATTCAATCTCTACTTCAGTCTTTTTCCCCAATATATTCTAATGCAACACAACAATTAAACTTAAAATTAATGTAACAGATAAAGGGTGTATAGGTAGATATTTTTGTAATCTTGGGACAGCAGAACTTTTCTAATTTAGTACCAAATCTAGAAACCAAAAAGTATAAATTGATAGATATGTCACCAGAAAATGTTTTAAAATTATGTATATCAATCCCTGAACACTGTCCAATAAGCTTTATAAACACATAAAATTTTTTAAACAAAGTTAAAAGTCAAATAGAAATTGGGAACAAAATTGAAAAATATGTGACCAATAAAAGTTCACTATTCAAAATATATCAAACAACTCTTTCGAATTATAGAGAAAGACAAAAAGGCAAATACCCAATATAAAAATAGACAAAGAATTTTAAGAGGCAATGTATATAAAGACATATAATTGGTGGCTAAGAAATACTAGCAATCAAAAAATACAACTACAAAAACAAATCATCACTTAAATATGAGGATTGACAAATAATAATAGTCTTGAGTAGACCTAGCATTAGGAAGAGTGAGTACTGTCCTGTGCTTTTGTTGAGAGAACAAAATGATAAAGTGTTTCTAGAAGCCAATCTGGAAATATTTGCTAAACTTTCTAAAGATACATTATCTCTGATTCAGCAATCCCACTTTTAGAAGTAAATTCCAAAATTAAAAGTGAACATAGTTATAGTTCAGTGCTCTTTCTAATAGAAAAACACCTTCACACTATGTCACTAATAAATTGTTTACTACAAAATGGAGCATTCATATAATCATTAGCTTTGCATCAATAATAAAAGGACTCTTAGAAATATCTATTATGAACTATTAGGAAGTAAAAAAGTAGGTGTGTCCCTATGTATGTGTATATAAAAAGATGTTTGAAAGGTTGCTCACTAAAATATAAATAGTGGTTTCCTCAGTCTGGTGAAATTTCAGGTGATTTCTATGTATTTTTTTTCACAGAATTCTGTGTAATGGTGAGATTTTAAAAATACATAACATTTTTACAATCATGACAAAGAACACTGTATTTCAGAAACAGGAAAATTATATAAATATATAAAACAAACAAAAGAAAGAAGTGGCCTGTCTGATGATACCTGTAACTTGATAACTCTGTGTTATTGTGTTTTAATGGACAATTTAGAGCTAGTATGCATCAACTATTCTTAATGATTCTGAATGAAATCTAAAATAGGCCTTTTTAAATGTGGCATGTTAGATGTAACTGTACTCCATCTCTTATAAAGCTCCTACATGACTAAAAAGTAGAGAATTGCTTCTGCCAGATCCCTATTCATAGATGAAAGAAATCTAAGCAGAAAATAGACTGGATTGGAACCTGATTAGAAAGCTCTGTCAGTAAAATGAATGATAACACCATGTTTAAAAGTGGCCGCTCCCTTATTCCTGGTGATCTTTTCTGCTTGGAGTTCAAATAGGGTAGAGCCACCTCCATCACAGCTGGTGTTGTGGCTTGAGATTATGAGTGTGAGTGCCAGCGTGTGCAACACTGTATGGGTAGGTGGGGGGAACAAGGAGGGATTAATTTAGTGCCTGAGGAAAGGATAATGGAAAGTTTCCATTCTTTACAGTGCATCACATATATTTAACACATGAGACAACCAGGATGGAATGATAATAAGCTTATATTGCATGATGAGAAATGGTTGCCTTGTTTGCAACTATTCTCAGAAGAATTCTTACCTTTTGCTGGCAGGTGGTGGTAGCTTCTGTGAGTGAACTGTAAGATTTCTATCAACAGAGAGTCCCCAGAGAGGGACATCCCTGCTAGTCAGATTCTGGAGTCCTCTGACTGACAAAGGCACTCAACTCAAGAATGATAAACCCTAAAATACATGCTCATCCAAAAGCTTACCCTGATAAAAATATAATTTATTCTGTGCAATGTAAGTCCAATTTATGCCTAGCAGTCTCCAAACTACACAGAACAATAAAATAATCTTCAGTGGTGCATGGCCATTGCTTTTTACTTCTCATTAAAATATCTGTATGGTTTTCTAGGAGTGGAAGCCTCATAGCATTTTCATGAACACATTTCACATTTGTCATTTGACATTTTCATTTCCACATTCCCATAAATAATGCTGCAATTTATCTGGGGAATTCTTATGGCTTTTCTAATGTGTGTGTCTTCAGAAGGTAAAAGAACACCACATTTGGATTCTGGATGAAGTCAACATTGACATTGATTCAGGGCTTCCTCTTATTTCTGGGCTGTGAAAATGTGTTCCTAGAAAGTTTAGTGTCTCTTTTTTGTTTTCCTGTGTTTTTTTTTGTTCTAATGCTCCCTTTTCTAGTGGGGAATCTGGGAGTTACCTTGATTGTAAGTCAACCTGTGGTAGGAGAGCTGGGAACACCATCATTAATGGTTTTAGTAAGGCAAAGGTCAACCTGAGCTCTTCTATTAAAGGTTCATATATGTTGTGAAACCTGAAAGAGCTTCCAATCACAAAATAATCTTTCCCTTTCAGAGAATGGATACACCTATTTTGTAAAGCCACTGTTGACCCCCTTGTTTCAAACTAGTCCTTCAACAGAAATATATAAATGAACATGTAAGAATATCAAGACAAATAAGGAAAACCAATAGTTTAATAAAGGCCAAGATGAACAAATAATGAAGATTACAAAAGAGAATTTGAAGTATTCCTGTACTCAAAAATTTAAGAAGACATTGAAGCAACTTTAAAAAAGGTCGTTACTTGAAAATATTAAGTTTATCTATCTATCATTCATTAATTCATTCATTCATATCTTCCTTACATGTTTTGAAAAAGGGACAATAAGAAAATAATAAATTATTACAATTTAAAAAAATAACATAACAGGTACTTACAAACACTCAGTAAAAAAATAAAACAGATGTGCTTCAAACCCTTTCAGCAGTCTGGATAATAAAACAAAAATTAAGGGAAAAGGGGATAGACAGTAAGAAATATAAGTAAATTATAGAAACTAAATATAGACAATATATACAGTTTAAAGCTATCACAGAAAAGAGAACAGAAAGGAAAGAACCATAAAAAGAATAAAATAAATTCTTCTTCACTAAAGAACATCATTAAATGTTGTTCCACTAGGTAGAGAGCAAAAAGACTGAAACAACAAAACAATGCCATTTTACTTTCACAGCAAACTATGCAGATGGGTTTGAGAATGCACATGATGGTGACAATAAACACATTGGTTAATTCTTGTTAAATTTTAGAAGTTTGGGTTAAAAAAATCTTAAAGGTTTGGAAAAAAATAAATAAAAGTTCACAAAAGTAGACTACCAAAAACTCCTAAAATATCAAGGCTTTGTAACATCCTAACTTGTACACTTGCCCAGAAACTTGGTTACATTTCTCAGAATCTCCTTATTTGTATATTCAGAGTAGAGTGGGCCACAAGAAAGATTCTTCTGGATTTGAAAGGAGGAAAGGAAGCAACAGCCATTTCATAGCTCATAGACATTGCTACTGGTCTACTGGCTTGCTTCCTTGGCTTGAAACAGCAGCTAAGCCAACATTTTTTCTACCTTCCCCTAGATCCTCCTTTAGCTTCTCTGACTCCTGAGTCAGATTGTGTGTTTAACTCTGGCAAAGAACCCAACTTCTGCAGATTATTCTCATTACTAAGGTCACAGGCAACCTGAGTTTCAGTCCTCATGAGGTTCCAACTAGTGCTTGTGGTTTCCAGTCTACGCCGGATGGCTTTTTCTTGCGTGCCTCCCTTGTAGATTTTAAGCTTCAGCACCAGAGGGAATAGTCTTACAGAAAGTGCCTAACTGGTTTCCACAACTATATAAGCCAACTGCCTTAACAAATCCACAGTTCCTACTGATGCTGCATCCCTGTTTGATCTTGAACTGAAACAGTGAGTGCCAGATTAGCATAATATATTTCTGACCTGACACCTGGGGTGGAGGGGATGGAATTATTTCAAAGCCAGAATGCTACACCAATCAAACTGCCATTTTAGATTGAGATGAAAATAAAATCATTTTTAAACACACAAGAGCTCAGAAAACTTAACACTTCAGGACTTCTGAAAAATAAGTCAAGCAAAATTAAATACAGATCCAGGAAATAAAAGTAGAATGAAACTTGTGTTCAAAGCTAGTTTTATAATCATGTAGCTGTCTAGAAAACCCCACGGATATGTCTTCAAGAAGACACTATTCATCAAAAAGCAGATGCTCAAAATCTAAAAGTATGATTATGGTACACAGTTGCTAAAAAAAGAAACATATTTTTTTTAAAAAATAGACAAATACAAAGGAAACTCCAGGAAAAGGAAAAAAAGAAAGAGAGCCATGGTTCATAAATGAAAAAAGCTAAATGTGATATGACCTTGAAGCAATTAACAGGATATATTTTAATTTTCTAGAAAAATCACAGCAGACCTACACAAGTGAAGAAATTACGGAGGGATAAAGAGGCCTACTGAGAATATGAAGTCACGTGATTTATATATTTTTAATTTAATGTACAATAGGTATTAACTATAATAGTTATCCCTAATGCATTTTTTCTTAAAAGAATCATTTGGAAATTATGGCTTTCAATCAACATTTCCCAATTACTATTTTTAAATCTAGATTTATGTCTGAAAATATATTTTTTGTTCTTAAAATGACTGTAAGCTCCATGAGGCAAGGCCTTTGCCTGCATTGAAATTATTGCATCTTCACTCCCTAAAATAACATCTAGCACATTGTCAGTGATTGATAGATCTTTCTTAAATTAATTAATTAATATTAAAAATTTACAAAGATTTCATTTGCTGCCTGAGCATCAGTGGTACATTCTGATTTTTAGAATACAATTGACCAGCAATTATTAATGCAAATCATCTTATGGCCATTAAGCAACACAATTACAGTTACAATAATAACTTTAATTTCTTCATGTTTCTATGAAATTTGTTTAAATTTAGTTTAACTTTTGAGAACTGAATCATTGTTTCTTAAAATAAAACATTTGAATTACAGCAAATCTCTGATGTCCATTTCTATTCCTTTTTTGTGTTATATTCATATAATATAAAACAATGGTTTTAAATAAAAATAATAGCTTTTTCTTCAGGGAAGTGAGTTTAGAAAAAAAGTATTTTCCATGTGACAGAACTTTTCCTTATTTTCTAACTTTATAATTAATGTGTATCAGTTTTTATAATCAGAAAAAAATTAAATGCACTATTGTTTTTGCCATGTATAACACACACCCACGTTTCTGTGCACATTATTCACAGCCAAATACAGTAGCTTACAAATAAATGAAGAATATGTCCAAATTATTATTTGAAAATATATTTGTGTCATTAATATTTAAAAAAATTGCAACTGTTTGCCCTGGCGAATGGCTTGGTTGGTTGGAGCATCATTCCATATACCAAAAGATGGCAGGTTTGACTCCAGGTCGGGGCACATACGTATAGGTTGCATGTTTGATTCTCAGTCAGGTCACATAAGGGAGGCAACAAATCTCTCTCTCTCTCCCTCTTTCTCTCAAATCAGTAAAAACATATCCTCAAGTGAGTATTTAAAAAACCTGTAATGGTTGTAGCACGGTATGAACCTATATTTTAAAAGCACCTCTCTGTGTACCTATGTGGATATTTGCACATGCTTTTCTAGATATATGCATATCAAGGTACTTTTAGATTCATTTGAGAAGTGAGATTTTGTTTGGATGAATGAAAGACTAAAGAATGAATTTATACTGTACTTTTTTCTTCTCTTTTTTAACAGTCTTAATTTAATTTTTTAATATATAAAAGATTAAAAAATTTAAAACACATCAATTTTGCCTTAAGAACATCCCTCCAGCAATTTTGTCTTCTTTCTCTATCATGAGTTTCTCTTTCCATTGAACCATTCCCTTAAACTATTATTTTCCAATATTAGAAACAAAATAAATGAACAAACAAAAATATCACTTGCCTGATTCCACTGCCCCTAGTACCCTACTTCTTTATTCCCTTCATATAAAAAGTTGTTACGAGATTTTTTATTTTATTTTTTTCTAGTCATTGTCTCATTTCTCTCTTGAACCCACCACAACTGTGTTCTTGCAATCCTCCCTTGCCACCTCATATAACTAACTGTTCTTATCAAGATCAACAATGACCTCTAAGTTGTTACATCTTATGGACAAATCCCCAACCCATCTTATTTACGCTTTTAGCAACATTTAGCACAGTCAGCCCGTTCTCCTGGTTGAAATATTCCCCATTCTTGGTGTCCAAGGCTCTACACACTCTTTTGGCTTTCCTCTTACAGCTGGTCTCTTTTCCTGTCCCCTTTTCTGGTTCCTCCTCATGTCCCCAATCTGTTAGGTTTAGAACTCAATCCTTGACTCTTCTCTAGCTACTTGGAATCCCTTGGTAATCTCATATAATCTCATGGTTTAAATATCAACTATGTGCTCAAGATTCACAAAACTTTATCTCTAGTCATCCTAGGATAACCTGTCTGCCATATCATTTATCCAATCCTCTTACAAACCCCAATAACCCTACTTTCAAAACCTATTCAAAATCTGGCTATTTTGTGCCTCTAATGGTAGCATCTTGGTTGAAGTTACCATTATCATTCCCTTGGATAGTTATAGTAACCTCCTAATTGAACACTAGCTCAGATTTTTTTCACTTACAATCTACTATCGACTTAACAGACATGCAAGTCAGATCATAGCAGTTTTCTACATAAAACCTTCAATGGCTTCCCATTCAACTCAGAATAAGAATCAGATGTTCTTAAAAGTCTCTTCTCCACCTTTCTGACCTTCTAGCTCCCTTTTCTCCTCCTGGGTTTTCTGTTCAAGCTCCACTGTCTTTTCCTGCCCCTTGAATGCAACAAGCTCTCTACTACCTTAGGACTTTTGCATTTCCCAGATATAAGCATCCTTCACTCCCTTCCCCCACCTCTAAATCTTTACTCAAATACCACTTAGTAAAAACTTCCCTGATCAACATATTAAAAAAATGAATATTTTCTTTACCAAATTCTTGCATTTTCTATCCCTCTTTCCTGATTTATATTTCTTCAGCACTTCATTTTATTGGTAACACATTTCTCTTTACCAAAATATAAATACCAGGAGGTTATAGATTTTTATTTTTTTATTAACATATTATAGTATTTAGAACTTACACTTATGATATGGTTTATGTCTATGAAATATTTTTCTAATTAATTAACAAATAAATGAATGAATGGTTTAACAATCATGCTTGAAAAAGCCATAAGCGTGTATTATAAAACCTGGGGTCCAGAGCTAGTCATCTGTGTGTCAGAAAGAAAAAGCAAGAGCAGCAATTCAAAAGGAGGCTGGAGCAGTTGGGTTAATGCCCGTAATACACATTAATGAGACAGCTCTGGTTCTGTGCTGTGTGCAATAATTTCCTTAGAGCCAATAAAAGGGAAATATTTTTAAATATGTATTTGTTGATTTTAGAGAGAGAGAAAAGGGAGAAAGAGAAACATTGATGTGTGAGAGAAACATCAATTGGCTGCCCCCCATATGCACCCTGACTGGGGATTGAGCCAACAACCCAGGTATGTGCATTGGCTGGGAGTCTAACAGGTGACCTTTTGGTGCACGGGATGATGCTTGAACCGAGTCACACTGGTCAGGAGGGTTGGGAGGGAGGTTTTTATGTTGTTTTATGAAATGTAAAAAAATTATAAACCCCAATTATAAGAATATTTTAATTTCTTTTGTGCGGTGAGAATTGCAATAAATGGTAATGGAAAGAGACACAATTTGGGCGGTAATCACAAATTACAACATAAAGATTATGTATTGTAGAACTGGATATCTGAAAAATATATAATTTTATGAACCAACACCACCCCAATAAATTCAATAAAAAAGAACTTCACACCTAGCATAGCCACATATATTTCAATCTCCACATCCACAAAGGTGGATTTTAGAGCTTGAATGTTTTCCCTGCATGTCCTCTGCCGCCTCTGTCCTCACTGGCCTGCCTTGTTCTCCACTCTCCTAATTCTCTACAAGAGCTCTTTCAATTTTTCTTCCCATACACATTGGTTCCGCTATCTCTTACTTTTCCAATATTCAATATCAAATGAACCCATCGTCACAAGCATGAATTTTTTTGTGGCTGATTTCACTTCTCCTTTTTCCAGCATGTGCCTTTTTTATACATCACTGCTATCCTCTCATGAATTCTTATAAATTTCCCATCTCTAGATTTTCAGACTATAAATCACATGTTGGGGACAACTTATTCCTTATACTCCACATATAATTATTAATAAATTTTGAAAGTTTCATTTTGCATGTGCAAATGTTCTAATGAACAATTGTTGGATTAAAAAAAATTCTATAATTGGTAGATCGAGTTGTATCACTAAGAAAGTAGGTAAAACAGAGATAACATACCATACAATTATCATTTAAGGAAGGAAGGAAGGAAGGAAGGAAGGAAGGAAGGAAGGAAGGAAGGAAGGAAGGCTTCTAAATTTGCATAACATTTTATATATTACAAAATAATTTGCCCAGTTTAAGTTTTTTATTATAACTGATTAAATGATATTGGTATACTCAGTATGGATATTTTATTTGGAACAATTTAACTCATTTTTCTTTCTTTGGTTTAGAAACTTGCAGAGGGCATGGCTGAGTAGGAATAAAAAGCAATTAAAAATAGCATTAAGTTTATAAATTCTAAGTATAATGAGATTCCCATTTTATTTCCCTTAGCACATAAAATGTAGAGGAAATATTCCATATATGAAACAGAATTTTGAGAAATCATAATCAACCTTTATTTACTCCTATTCATTCAATAAAGTAGATAAAATAATTTTAATCCAGCACATACTAGTGAGGCACAGCAATGTTCCTGTAAAAAATACTGTTCAATATTTTATTGCCCAATTGAGAGAACAGAAGTAAATGTTTCACATAATATATGTTTATGGTTTAAAATAAATTTTTAAAAATATAACAAACATATAGAAAGAGAAAATTTAAAAATCACATCTATCATTCTCTTGAGCCAAATCAATTTCTCATATTGAATAAAGATACAGAAACAACTATTTATAGTTAAACATGTATAATGTTTAAGTTTAATAGTCAGTTAAGAACATTAAGCCAATAAGTTTAAATGTTTTTAAAAGTGTGATAAGAATATATTGCTGTTTTCAACAAAAGTTTTCCCAAGTCTTGCTGTATTTTAATAAAGCAGCTGATAGTTGCATTAAAATGTTATTTATAACACTTTCCTCTGAAATTTCTGTATCTAAAAAACCTAAATGAAAACTTTTAATAGTACAAAATAAAATCAATAGTTTTTACAGTTCATCATATATTTATACATGTTTAAGACTACAGCAAATTACTTTAGAAACATTGTTCTGGAACATTGCCAGGGCTACAAGCTGCCCAAATATTTGGTAAAATATTATTGTGAGTGGGCATGTGATGGTGTAGCCAGATGAGGTGAGCATTTGTACTGATAGACAGAGTAAAGCAGATTGCCTTTCCCAGTGTGGGTAGGCCTCATTCAATCATTAAAAGAATAAAAGCCTGAAAAACAAAAAAGACTGAATAAATGGGAACTCCTCCTTCATGTCTCTTTGAACTAGGATATTTTTTCTTCCTGGCTCTTCCTGGCAGAACTTAAGTCAGCTGACAGAACTTAAACCATCAGCTCTCCTGAGTCTCCAGTTTGTGGGTAGCAAATCTCAGCACATGTCAGCCTCTGTAATCATGTGTGTCAATTCCTGATGACAGTTCTATTTATACATACATTATACATTATATGCCATATGTTCTATGCCATATATTATGTATTATATATTATACACATGTACATATATATGATTTTTTTACCTCTGGAGAACGCTGATTAAAACAGCACCCAAAGCAAGGTGGTAGAAGCTTTATTCTGCACCTGACTCTGTGCACTTACTGCCTTCTATTGTAATAGTAAGAGAGCAGTTTATATGACCTTATACGTGCAAAGTCAAAACTTGTCATGTAGAATTCAAATATAGTGTTAATGTTAATCAATCATTACTAAATATGAATTGCACAAAATGATTAAAAGTTATATCTGGCATCATAAGTTTAGAATTCATGGAGGCTGCATTGCTTTCAATTGCAGAATTTGCAAAATAGAATGAATGTCTTCCACAGAATAATTGCCCACTCTCAACAGCCCCATGAATGGAGTCTTAGTACCTCAAATGTTAGCCCCTCACATTGTGGGATGTCTGTAGTTTGTAGGAAGTTCTGTGTTAGTTGGGTAGCATACTGCATCACTGTAACCAAGAAAGTAATACCAAATGATTTTTTAAAAATAAATGAAAAAAGTAACCTTTCATTTCAAGGAGTCAAGCTGAAGATTCCTAGCAAAAATTGTAGTTAAACATAGTATAAATGACTTAAAAACTTTGCAAACAACATGAAATATATTTCCTTCATTGTCTAAAGGCTTATGGCTCAATGGAGGATGTTTAGAAGAAATTTTTGATATAAAATATGTGAAAAAATGTCAGTTTCAAGCAAAATGGATTTTTTTCTCTGAAAGAATCTTGATTCACTTACAATAGAAAGATAATGGTATTTGACTTTTGATGTCTGGGAAAACATGCTGCACTAGGACTTACTAATAGTCATAAAACATGTATTACAAAAAAATTCAAAGGAACGACTCAATCCTTGGTGAGAAATAGAGGTCAGATGATGGAGCACACAGATTTATGAAGCCTAATCTAGGTTGGCAAACAGAAGATAAAATATCTGGGCACATCCAATATTAATGAAAACAACTTAATCACCATGAATCCCAGCATTTAAAGAAATATAAGCCAGCATATCCCACTAACAAAAAAGACTTTCTCATTTCAGTAGGGCAAAATGTACTGCTTAAGACAGATATCTTTTCCTCTGTCTATTTGGCACTTTTGTTGTTTGAGGGACAGGGACATGATATGTAGGAAAGTTCAGGATTCCCAAGGAAATCTTATAAAGGCAACAGGTGCAAAGAAGAAAAATAGGAATATATAAATGTATTTTATAGAAAAAGACTAAGGATAATACTAATACAGTACTATTTAAAAATTAAGAGAAAATAGGAAAATAAATATGTATTTGAGAAGTTGTATTGTTTATTTAGCTATTTCTTTAAAATTTGTTGTTATAATATTGCGGGATGTGTTAGTGTTTTGATTTCTATAGTGACTCCAATGAGAAAATGTGAAGAAAATGAAGATGATTACAAGCTCATCTAATAAATAATGTCTGAGACATGTGAGCAAGTAGCAGTGATAATGGAGGAAGGGAAGGGGGAATAAAGAAAACATGAAGTAGTAATTATTTGATGTGGGTATATGTATATGTATGAGGTGAATATTTGAAACTTAATAATAAAAAGTAAAAACGTCAGCATTAGTTAGAAATTTATGACAATGAGAGAAGATGAACACCATCATTGATTTCCTAGGTATCTATTGGATGCCTATAACATGCGAAATAGTATGCATAGAGTTTACAGAGATGAATAAATATAATTTCAGCTCACCAATAGAAGAGAGATAAGTAAACCAACAATTATAACCAGCACTAAAAGAGCCTGGAAGAAGGATTTTATGATTTCATGGGAGAAGATAATCTCCTATTCAGAAAGCACAGTAAAGAGTTTAAGCAAAGAGAGAGGACAGCATATCTGGGGGAAATAAATTGCATTGGTGAATTAGGTATCAGAGAGATAGGGCAGGTGAGGTAAGAAATGAAAGTAGGGGCCAGACCATGAATAGCTCTATGTTTCATGGTTTAGATGTAAATAGGGATGTATTAAAATGTTAAACAGATAGCAAAATGTGAAATATTAATTCTAGAACAATCATTTAGAAATATCATGCATAGATTTGGAGAATAATTTATTATAGTCCAGAGTTGGGGGTGAGGATTTGAACTACATTGGCAGTAGTAAAAAGAGTAAAGAGAACAAATTTGGGGAAGATGGTGTAGGATCTTATGCTTAACAAGAGATAGTTAGTATTAGGAATATTCCATAATAATTTCAGTTATGCTACTTTTTAAATATGGAATATAGGAATAAAAAGTTGGGAATATTGATGTATATATGTTAGCGATTTAAAACTGCAATCAAAAGAACCAATATGGATTAACTTGAGAGAAAGAAAGAGAAGGATATGAGGTATTTTCAAAAATAGAAAAAAGAGACTGTATTAATTCCACATTTCAAAAGGAAAAAAAAAAGCTAGGGCATTCCTGAGTTGGAATAGCAAGAAAATTCTTTTGAAAGCACCACTACTTGTTCACTGAACTTAATATTCAAAACTTTTTATGACAAGAAAATTATATCATTTATACTTTGGCAAGGAGAAGACATACAATCTGAGCTGTAGTTTCACTAAAAAATAAGAAAATTCACTTGCTGTTGGAGATATGGAGTGTTAATGTACAAATTTAGCCTATAAGATAAACTAAATGGAAAGGATAAGCCAAAGAACATATCTTCATAACCCATAGACATAGAGAACAATGTGGTGATGGCCTCAGGGAAGTGGTGGTGAGGCCTGGGTGGAGGTGGACAAAGGGGAAAAATTGGGGACCACTGTAATAATGTAAACAACAAAAGTAAAGTTGAAAAAAGATAAAATAAATGAAGAGCAAGCCACCCTATACATAGAAAAGGCTAGTGCAGATTGAGTTCATGGTGAAGTCATGGTCTACAGCAGTTAGAATTAGCTAAAATATTGTAATTCCTGCTGGAAGTTAGGAAAAAGTAAGGGTCTTTATGTCCAACAAATATTGGTGGTTAGAACTAGAGAATGAAAAATCTAATATAGAAATCTAATATTGGTGGATAAAAAATTTTGTGGAGACAAAGTTATTCTTCTGATAATATAAGAAAAAATAAATACTTAATAAATGCAAACTGTGTTAACAGCAGGTTACATTGTTACAATAATACCACTATAAATTAAACAGCAGATTCTGAAATATAAACACAGAAAAAATAGCTCTTTATGTAAAGTATAATTATATAATTCCCTTCAAAACCCAGACTTTTAGGGGAAGTTGCTGATAAGGTGGCATAGTTCTCAAATTTTTGGTCAGCATGAGTATTTCAGAATTAAATTACAAGTCTGGAGTTTTGCAGCTGTGATGTTACCACCCTCTGTCCAACTGTAAACTCTAAAGCACTCTGGAACCGCATGTTGAAAATTCTTTAAAAAAGCCTTTAACACAACTTCAGCTTACAATGCATTTGTAATTAATTTATAGCTATACACTCAGCCAATCAGCTATGTTACTAACAATAAGCACAAATTGTAAGCAATATTATTTCTATGGGAAGCATTCTGGTTAGTCCTTTAAATGAGAATTTAAATTTTAAGTTTAAAATTTTAATTTTAAAATTAGACCTGTTTAATCCTGCAAAAGTAAAGCTAACACTACACATGATTCCAGAAATAGGATTTCTTGAGTTTGGCAGTATCAATGTGCCAGAACCATACCAGCTGTAACTTCTGGTACCCAGCAATGTCTCCAGATGTCGCCAAATGTTCTCTGTGGGGTAGGGGGCAAATTTACCACTGGTGGGAAACTACTGCTTTAGAGAAAGTGAAGCATCACCTTTGCCCCCACTGCTATAGGTAAGGAACTAATGCTTCCTCATAAATTGATGAGGAAGCCTCTGATGATTACAGAAGTTTAATTCACAATCTTGATATCAGAGAATCAGGTTGTATGGTATTTTATCATCACCTCATATCTTACACTATAAACATACTTTTGAAGCAATTTGTAAAACACACACAATACTATAAAGCTGATATAGACTACTCTCCAGGAGATTAAACTCTCATAAGCAGAGTTCTATTTTCCATTACTTAATTTAAGCATAAAGTATTTTCTTTTTTTTTAAAGATTTTATTTATTTATTTTTAGAGAGGGAAGGGAGGGAGATAGAGAGAGAGAGAAACATCAATGTGCAGTTGCTGGGGGTCTTGGCCTGCAACCCATGCATGTACCCTGACTGGGAATTGAACCTGTGACACTAAAGTATTTTCTAATAGTAATAGTTTAATATTATAGTCTCTGTTATTTGCTTCTCAGAATAAAATTATATACACACTGTACATACTTTGATTCGTCATATTTTGGCCAAAGTCTTGAATTTCTTATTCTGGTACAGAGCCTAACAATTACTGAGCAAATATTTATTGAGCAACTATTATGTTTATAATTTAGGACTATTTGAGGCATTGGAGATATAGAGATGAATAAGGTACAGTCTGTATTTTGGGAGCTAGAACATATATATACACAGGCACACACACACACGGCATTCAAGATATAATATGATTACAAAACATAAAGTATGAATAAGTAGAAAGTATACACTGAGGAGTCCCTACCCACAACTGTAAAAATGGAGTTGAGGTAATATCTGAGATGGGGCTAGGAGGAGATACAGAATCTAAGTAAGTGGAGGAAGATAAAAGATTTCCAGACTGTAGGAGAACTTTTTATATTGATGAGTGTTTTGTGTATGACCATAGTTCCTGGGCAACAACTACTTGGTGGGGCCTCTGGGGGACAACACTGGGAGAAGTGAAACAGTAAGAGCTTAGGAGGATAACAATGCCTTAGAATGATGAAAGATCAGTCACTGCAAATTCTTTAGTAGGTGAGGGTTAAACTCAGATGGGCTACTCTACACAGATAGCTCTGGCCTCAGAAGTTAAGGATGCACTTTTAAGAAATGTGCCTGTGATGTAGACAGCTGGGAGATTATTAAAAAACCCAGAGACTGTGAAGGCATTCTGCAGATGAAACTTACAGGATTTAATGGTTGACTCTCTATTAACAGATGGGTGGGGGTGCAACTATTTGAGATTCAAAACTCAGGATGAAAAGGCTTCTGGAGTGAAAAAGTATGTTCATTTGTAGAAACAATAAATTTGAACTATCAGTGTACATAGTCTGTCCAGAAAGTATCCAGCTATGTACTTACTCCAGTACTTACTTCTATTTTGTCTTCATGTTTGTAGAGCATGGTCTTATTTTCATACTTTGAACTCTGAGCTATAATGCTATTTCTTTCACTCTTTGACAAATATTCAGTAAAATTAGCTACTCAGTATCTGTTTCCTCTTAGTCCATGGTCTCAAAACTGTATGTGTGTGTGAGTGTGTGTGTGTGTGTGTATTTTTTTTTTTACCTACAACTACTTTGCTAAGACTGGACTGAATATTCAGCTATATCCACTCTATTGCCAAATCCTTTCTTCCATCTTTATTTACACACTTATTTCTAAAACACTGGCAATACCACATACATGCTTCTTGAGAATTTCCTCTCCATGATTTTATGATACTGTGTTCACATTTTTTCAATAAGAACAATATGTTAGTTGGTATTTTATTAAAAGTGACTCTGTGAGGGCCCAGAGACACATGAAAAGATGTTCAGCATCACTAGCCAATAGAGAGATGCAAATTAAAACCACAATGAGATACCACCTCATATCGGTCAGAATGGTCAACATAAATAAATGAACAAACAAGTGTTGGAGAGGTTGTGGAGAAAAGGAAACCCTAGTGCACTGTTGGTGGGAATGCAGTCTGGTGCAGCCCCTGTAGAAAACAGTATGGAATTTCCTCAGAAAACTAAAAATGGAACTGTCTTTTGACCCAGCAATTCCACTGCTGGGATATCCTAAGAGCCCTGAAACACCAATCCAAAAGAACCTATGCACCCAATGGTCACAGCAGCACAAGTTACAATAGCCAAGTGCTGGAAGAAACCTAAGTGTCCCCCGTCAGTAAATGAATGGATCAAAAAACTATGGTACATTTACACAATGGAATTCTATGCAGCGGAGAGAAAGAAGGAGCATATACCCTTTACAATAGCATGGATGGGACTGGAGGGCATTATGCTAAGTGAAATAAGCCAGGTTGTGAGGGACAAATACTATATGATCTCACCTTTAACTGGAACATAATCAACAAAAGAAAAAAGCAAACAAAATATAACCAGAGTCATTGAAATTGAGAACAATCTAACCATAGCAAGAGGGGAGGGGGAAGTGGACAGTGAGGAGAAGGGTTTTCAGGAACTACTATAAAGGACACATGGACAAAACCAAGGGGGAGGGTGGAAGCAAGGGAGGGAGGTGGGCTTAGCTGGGGTAGGGGTGAGTGGTAGGGAGAAAATGCAGACAACTGTAATTGAACAACAATAAAATAATTTTAAAAAATGACTATATGAGCCAATAGATTTAGGAAAACTCTCTGATTTTAAAAAAAGTGATTGATTTCTTTACTGAAGCACTTGTAAGAGCCTTCAATGTGTTAATTCTACACTGAAAATCTCTAAAAAGTATTTAATTTGGTCACAGTTTTTCTTTCTTTCTTTCTTTCTTTCTTTCTTTCTTTCTTTCTTTCTTTCTTTTCTCCCTCTCTCTCTCTCTCTCTCTTTCTTTTTCTTTATTTTCCTCCCTCCCTCCCTTCCTTCCTTCCTTCCTTCCTTCCTTCCTTCCTTCCTTCCTTCCTTCCTTTCAGTTTTTTTAGGTAACCAATGAATATCTCCAGTCAATTACTTTAAAACTATGCTTTGTGATATATCTCCCTGAATGCTACATATTTCTAGCTTCCAAGTTTGGAAAAAGTAAAGGGAAAAGGAAATTAATATTTCCTGAGCAACTATACATGCTGGTAAGAGCAGCAAGAAACTGGAATCATTATCCCTATTGCTGAAACTGAGGACTGAGAGGTGAAGCAGTTTAACCACACTCACAAAACTATAAGAGAATAATGATTCTGGGAGATATTTGTAATCACTAATTACATTAGTGATTGGCAAAACCAGGATTCAAGCCAAGGGTCTTGATATTCTGAAGTGAAGAGAATTTCTTTTCATCACACCAGATTGCTTCTAGGCCTTAGATCTCTACTTTCTCTGTGCTTTTTCCTAGAAAAAACTGACATTATATACAACCTTTAACAGGTGGTTCAAAAATATTATTTCTAGATATGATTATTCTCACAAACTCAAATACTGCATCTAGCTTTATCTCCATTTTTATGTCATTTATTTATATCAATTATTTATATTATTTTTGCATTAATATTGTCCATTCTCACTAGTCTAAAACTACTAAATTCTTCCAATTCATCACTATCCTTTGCTCTGTATATAAATTTGACTCTTAATTCCAACTGATTCTTTCTTAAAATGTCTTTTATATATATTGTTTCTAATTCAGTCTGGCACAGGCTTTCAAACCCTTTGTGGTATAATTTACAAAATCTTCATGAACCCCAACCTTCTTACTTCTAGTTCCTACTTTCAAGAATTCCCTATGAGGTTGATTATTTTAGGTACTTATAGAGTTTAACCAAGTCTAATAGGCTTACGATTGTGATTCTTCATGCATCTTGATTAAAACACTGTATTTTATCACACCATGTGAATCCTTAATAACATGGTTGACCCCAACTGGCAACCTTACTTTGCAACTTTTGTGTCTATTTGAATTCTGAATAGTAGTGAAGAAGAGTTTGAGTTTTTAGAGCCTCAGAAGAGGTAAGGGCTCCTCCTCCTCTTGCTGCTACTAAGAAGAGTGTTGGAGTTCCTGATTTTTGTGCAGGTCTTTTTCTAAATGAAAATAAAATGTATAAACGTTACCTCCTTCTGCTACAATCATAAATTGACTTCTGGGTTACAAAGAAATGTATATCTTGACCTTAGTAACCTAAGAGTTAAGAGAAGCCAAGAAATTCACACTATTTGAAGAGACTATATTCAGACTTTGGACAAGAGAAAAATAATCCTATTACATTTATACACTTCATGGTAGACTTTGAAATGCATATTAACATTACTGAAGAGAAGATAGTTCTGTAATGGGGAGCCAGGCAGTCAGAAGGGAAATTTATTGCTCTCAGTCAAATAACTGCATTCCTCAAAAACAGGACATGTCTCACTACTCACTACCCACTCTCAACCTCAACATGATTTCATCTGGGAAATATGAGCTGGGGGGTGTGACTGGGGTGGAGGGGGACTGAAGAATTGCTTTGTGCTTTGCATTAGTGTTTATTCTGCTAAAAGTGGAGAGGCTGGTACAAGACTACATCTCCGAATCTGTACTTAATTACATTATGTTATTAAAGCATCATGCCTTAGGTCACCCACCTCCTTTAATATTTATTTAGAATTTATTTTGAAATTTAAAAAAATATTCATATTCTACCTGCAGCAACCATGAAAGCCACAAAACTAATCCTACCCCAATATGTGCAAAGGAAATTAAAAATACCTCCCAGAATCATTATTCTCTTACATTAAAATGCAATCTTGGCTATCAGTCCCACATTTTCCTCCTCAAAGAGATACCTATGATATCATAAAACCTATTTTTCTGTTAAAATCTGAGAATATTTTAATTTGGAGAGTTGTGTGGCGAGAGGCGGTTCCTGTGACGTGACCTGTGAGTCAGATACAGGCCAGAACAGAGATGGCTTCCTTAAATCCCCCCAGAGATTGTCTAATCAACCCCTCCCCTCAGCCCAAGTACGGGTTCCTGGAATAGTCCACTGCCCTGCCCAGGGCAAGCATTATGGCATTTTTCCCTTATCTGTGGCAGGTCACACACCAGTATCCTTGTGCATCCTTCCCTGTTCTCTACATACAATTTTTAGTGCCTGCCAGGTGGTTCAGAAGATATCACATAGTCTTGTTGCTGCCTAAAACTTGCCTCATATGTAAATCCCCTTAACAAGCCCCTGAGGGGTTGTCAGCCTCTTTCTTTAGTCTCTAGGCCCCAGGAAATTTTCCCATCAGGTTTTCCTACACTGTCAATTGAATTTTTGCATTCTAACTTGATCTTTCTTTTGTTTTCACACTTAAAAAATATATTTAGAAGAGAGGTTTGTAAAGTTCCTTAAAAATATTTATAATCAATCATCTTGGTATCAGAAACTAATTATTAAGGTATATTAATAACAAACAGTATGTCCTTTAATTGATTTTTGTAGTGTTGAAGTCAGAAGAAGTTAGAAAGGCCCCCAAGAATGATCTTCATACAAAGAATATTGTGGTCTGATAATTTTTTCCTATGAGGTCAGCAAGGTTATTAAAAATAGTATCACAGAAGTTCTTGAAAATAGTGTTGTACATTGTCTACATTAGAAACCTTACAATGTTGACTTGGGATCATAAGTGGTATCATGGCCTCCTTTGAATGGATGGGAAACATACTGGTGAGTATTTTTGCTCATTTAAGAAACAGTAACATCTATGGAAGGAATTCCTGGGGTACAGATAACTGCTCCCCATTATCTACTAGAAGTGCCCCTGGTTCATAGCTAATGAAACTCATTTTTGTTCAAGTCTTGAAAGTAAAGAAAAATGTACTTTCCTTCCCAGAAAACACTTTCTCTCCCTCTCCCACATCTAGAGTAAAACAAAAACAGAATAGGCTTTCTCTGTCTTTCACTTTTGATACAGAGAGATCTGATCGTATCACTGGGGAGGAGAGGGGAGGGGTCATAGGAGGAGATTGCCTGAGATAGTGGTAAACAGTCTAGGATGGGACTGGCTGAGAACCTGAATCCCTCCAGAGTGCATGGAATTATGGGCGGGAAGATTTAAACTGAAGGCAGGCAGAGATTGGCTTGCTTTGTCTTCCTTGAGGATGCCTAGATGATCATGCTGTAGCATTTGTGTTTCCCAAAGGATGGTACTTTAAATGGAAGAAGGAACACCAGGCACAGCCTAGGAGTGATCTGGCCTGGCAGAGGGGGACAGGGTTATTTCTCTTTGGGTGTTCTGGAGGGGACGGGCTGTGGGGCACAAGCCTGCCACTCTTCCAAAGTTGTAAAGCTTTTGTAACTTATGTTATTTTAGTTTGTAAACTAACCAGTATAGAAATAAGATAATTAAAAACTAACAGGGGGAATGATCATAGAACTCAAGAGTTAAAGATTTTAGCCTTAAGTGATAGGCTTAAGTGATTAAAGCTGAAACTCAAACATTAAAAATATTTCATCCTTAGTTGATAGGCTTAAGTGACCAACCAACGCATGTGGAAAGTTGTTATTCCAAAATTGTGTAGCTTTTGAATAAAGACTCCTTTCCTTTTTCACCAAATCCCTAGAGGGTGGCAGCAGGCAGCAGGACCCCACTTGCCGTTCAGTAAAACTTTAAGTCATATTTAAACACCCTGTATACTTGCTTCCTTCTCTGAATCTAATGAAATGACTTCTTGCTGCTATGTATGTAGATAAATAGCAGAGACCAAACATTTTCAGCTTATAAGGTTAAATGACAAAAAAATTTCTCCATCTAGAGAATTAAAAACTTCAACCACACGGAGAGATGTTTTCTTCCTGTGTCAAAATGCAAGGGTACTTGGCATCAGAAAGAAGAGCATGACTAGCTGGTTGACTGTCTTGACATTTTATTGACTGGTTATAATGACTTGTTTATTTCAAAAGGAGTGTTTTTGCGGCATTTCTGTGTGTTTCCCAGATAAAATTCAGCTGATGAGCTGATGATGAGTTAGCAACTTTATCTATAACTATCTCCCTACAAAATCAACAAAATTAGAAAAGAACAAAGCCCTGGCTTGCGTAGCTCAGTGGATTGAGCGCGGGCTGTGAACCAAAGCATCGCAGGTTCAATTCCCAGTCAGGGCACTTGCCTGGGTTGCAGGCCATGGCCCCCAGCAACTGCACATTGATGTTTCTCTCTCTCTCTCTTTCTCTTTCTCCCTCCCTTCCCTCTCTAAAAATAAATAAATAAAATCTTAAAAAAAAGAACAATTTTTTGTCATAAAATTTGAGTATTCAGATCTACTTATGAAATATACTCGCTTGCCTTTATTTTATATGGACATATAATTATTTACATAGTTTGTATAATCTTAGAAAAAATATAAAAATTAAGTTTTAAAGATTCAATCATATATGAAAGCCTTAGAAAATTAAATTATGTATAGGATGCAAAAAAAGCACACTTTGCTAAAATGGCAGATACACACACATTTCATACAAATTTTCATGTTTAAATATTATTGCTTCACTATTAAGAACTTTAGGCTACTCTCTTTTTAAACTTCAATCTACCATTTTTTAAAAATTAACTTTATTGGGGTGACATTGGTTTTAAGATTATATAGGTTACAATTGTAGGTATCTATAACACATGATCTATATATTGTACTGTGTGACTGCCACCCAAAGTCGAATCATCTTCCATTGCTATATAATTGGTTCCCTTTACTCCCTCCCACCTGCCTTCCCTCTGCTAAACTGTTGTATGTGTTTATGTTTCAGTTTTATATCTCACATATGAGTGACATCATTTGATTTTTAGCTTTTCTTGACTTATTTCACTTAGCATAATATTCTCAAGGTCCAGCTATGTTATTGTAAATGGCAGGATTTCATTTTTTCTTAGGTTTGATTGGTATTCCATAGTATATATGTACTGCATCTTCTTTCTCCAAACATCTATCAAAGAACACTTTGGTTGTTTCCATGTCCTGGCCACCAAGAACAGTGCTGCAATGAACAGTGGTACATATATCTTTGTGAGTAAATGTTTTCAAGACTTTCAGGTAGAGACCCAGAAAAGGGACTGCTGGGTATATGTATGGTAACTCCATTTTTAATTTTTTAAGAAACCACCATTCTGTTTCCTGTAGTGGCTACACCAGTTTACATTCCTAGCAGGTACTAAATGGGAGTTTGTTTTTCTCTAGATCCTCTCCAACACTTGTTATTATTTGTTTTGTTGATAATAACCATGCTAACAGGTGCAGTTTTGATTTCCCTAAGACCATTTCCCTAAGAGGTAGTGAAGCTGAGTATCTTTTAATGTATCCATTGGCCATTTGGATGTCTCCTTTAGAGAATTATGTGTTCAGGTTGTCTGTCCACTTTTTTTTAAACAAGGTTTTTTTTTTAAGATTTTATTTATTTAGACAGAGGGGAAGGGTGAGAGAAAGGGGGGAAGAAACATCAATGTGTGGTTGTGTTTCATGTGCCCCCAACTGGGGACCTGGCCTACAACCCAGGTATGTGCCCTGGCTGGGAATTGAACCTGTGACCCTTTGGTTCACAGGCCGGTGCTCAATCCACTGAGCCACACCAGCCAGGGCTGTCTGTCCATTTTTTAATTGTATTGTTTGTTTGCTGGGTGTTGAGTTGTGTAATTTCTTTATATATTTGGGGTATTTACCTCTTGTCAGAGCTGTTATTTGCAAATGTCATCTCCCACTTGGTTTGTTGCCTTTTTGATTCATGCAAAGTTTCTTTTACTGTGTAGAAGCTTTTTCATCCCATTCTTCCCCCCCGCCTTTACTTCCATTGCCTTTGGGGTCAAAATGATAAAATCTTTTTTAAGACCAAGTACTTAAGTTGTTTTCTATGTAATTTATTATTTAAAATCTCATATTTAGATCTTTGATCAATTTTGAATTGATTTTTGTACTAGGGGCAAACTATAGTCTAGTTTCATTCTTTTGTATGTGGCTTTCCAATATTCCCAGGACCATTGACTGAACAGGCTTTCTTTTCCTCATTGTGTATTTTTGGCTTCTTATCAAAAATACTTGTCATGCCCTGGCTGGCATAGCTCAGTGGATTGAGTGCAGGCTGCGAACCAAAGTGTCACAGGTTTGATTCCCAGTCAGGCCACATACCTGGGTTGCAGGCCACGGCCCCCAGCAACCACACATTGATGTTTCTCTCTCTCTCTCTTTCTCCTCCCTTCCCTAACTAAAAATAAATAAATAAAATCTTTATAAAAAATACTTGTCATTATACATGTAGTTTTATTTCTGGGCTCTTAATTCTGCTCCATTGGTCAATGTGTTTTTTGTTTTGCCAATACCATGGTGTTTTGATTATCATTGCTCTGCAGTATAATTTGAAGTCAGGTAGTGTGATAACCTTTGGCTTTTTTTCTCTCTTTCTCAAGATTTCGTTGGATATTTAGAGTCTTTTGTGGCTCCATACAAGTTGGATAAGTCTTTGTTCTACTTCTTTAAAAAATGACATTAGAATTTTGATGGGGATTGCATTAAAAGTATATATTGCTTTGGATCATATGAATATTTTAAATATGTTGATTCTTCCAATTCATGAACACAGAGCATTTTCTCATTTCATTGTCTTTTTGAATCTCTTTTTTATTGTTGACAGTATTAGAAATGTCTCCTGTTGCCTGCCTTTGCCCACCTACACCAAGTCCCCACCTTCCTCCCCAGGTCTTCATCTCACTATTGTCTATGTTCATGGGCTATGCATATATGTCTTTGGTTAATCTCTTTGTGTTCTTTGATCTGGCCCTCATTCCCTACCTCCCCTCTTAGATCTGTCAGTCTGTTCCATGTATCTATGCCTCTGATTCTATTTTATCCATCAGTTTATTTTATTCATTAGATTCCAGTCTCTTTTAATAATGCTTTCTAGGTTTTAGCATATAGGTCCTTTACATCCTTTGTAAAGTGTATTCTTAGGTATTTCATTCTTTTTGTTGCAATTGTAAAAAATATGCGTGTTCTTTCATTTCTTTTTCTGAAGTTTCATTGTTAGTATATAAGAAAGTAGTGGATTATTATAAATTGATTTTGTTACTTGCTAATTTAATGTGCTTATTTATTGTTTCTAATAGTTTTTTTAGTGGACTCTTTAGGGTTTTGTATATACAGAATAATCATCTGCAAAAAGCAACACTTTTCCTTCATCATTCCCATATTGGATACCTTTTAGTTATTTGTCTTCTCTGACTACTCTTGCTAGGACTTCCAGAACTATGTTAAATAAGAGTGATGAGAATAGCATCCTTGTCTCAATACTAATTTTAGAGAAAGTATATTTCAGTTTTTCACCATTGAGTATGACTAAAGGTTTGTCATATATACCCTTTATTACTTGGAGGTACTTTCCATCTATACCCATTTTACTGAATGTTTTAATCATAAACGGATGCTGTATCTTATTAAATTCTTTTTCTGCATTACTGATATGATTTTATCCTTCATTTGTTAATGTGAATTACACTGATTGATTTTCATATGTTGAACCATCTTTGTGCCCTTGAATAAACCCCACTTGAAAGTGATGTATTATTTTTTTAATGTATTGTGTTCAATTTGCTAGTATTTTGTTTAATTTTTGCATCTGTATTCCTCAGAGATACTACTCTGTATTTTTGTGTGTATATGTATGTTATTCTTGCTAGATTTTGAAATGAGGGTTATGTGGGCCTTGTAAAATGTGTTACGATTTTTTAATTTTGGGGAAGAGTTTGAGAAGGGTAGGTATCAAATCTTTGAATGCTTGGTTGAACTCACTAATGAAGCTAAATGGTCCTGTACTTTTTTTGCAGGGGGGAGGGTTTGATTGTTATTTCCTTATATGGTTTGGTCTATTTAGATTTTCCAATTTTTCAGTCTAGGAAGGTTATATATTTCTACAAACTTATCCATTTCCTCTAGGTTATTGAATTTGGTGACATATACTCTTTCATAGTATTCTAGTACAGTGGTACTGAACTTTTTGGCACCAGGGAATGTTTTTTTGGAAGACAGGGGTTTGTGCAGGACAGGATTCAGAATTCAGGTTAGATTTGCTTGCTTACCCTCTGTGGATGGATGGGGGCCATGGTGACAGGAGGCAGAGCTCAGGCGAGCCTCTCTCACTTCCTAACAGGCCACAGGTGAGTAATGGTACCTGTCCTTAGCCCAGGGGTTGGGGGCCCCTATTCTAGTATGATTCTGTGCATACCAGTGATACCTGTGGTAACCTTGTTCACTTCTGATTTTGTTTATATGAAGATTTTCTCTTTTTTCCTAAGTGAGTCTAGCCAGGTGTTTGTCAATTTTATTCATCTTATGAAAGAATCAGCTCTTTGTTATACTAATTTTTAATAGTTCATTGTTCTTGTATTTTTCCATTACTGTTTACTCCCCATACCGTCTTCTACCTCCACCTACCCCTTACCCCCACAATCACCACAGTGTTGTCCACATCCATGAGTTCTTTTTCTTTTGCTAGATCTTTCCATTTCTCCAACTCCCTCACAGAGCTTTTCGATTGCTTTCTATCTATGAGGCTTTCTCTATTTTGCTTGTTAGTTCAGTTTGTTCATTACCACGTATGGGTGAAATTATATGGTACTTGTCTTTCTTCAACTGGCTGTTTCACTTAGCATAATGTTCTTCAGATTCACCCAAGCTGTCATAAAGGGCAAATTTTTCTTCTTTTTCATAGCTGAGTAGTATTCCATTGTGTAAATGTACTATAGCTATTCATTCACTCATCTATTAATGAACACTTGGGCTGCTTCCATATCTTGGCTATTGTAAATAACACTGCAATGACCATAGTGGTGCAAATAGTCTTTCAAATTAGTGTTTCAGGTTCTTTTGGATAAATTCCCAGAAGTGGAATTGCTAGGTCATAAGGCAGTTCCATTTTTAATTTCTTGAGGTGCCTCCATACTGCTTTCCACAGTGGCTGCACCAATCTGCATTCCCACCAATAGTGCAAAAGTCTTCCTCTTTCTTCACATGTTCACCAGCAGTTGTTGTTTGTTGATTTACTGATGGTAGCCATTCTGACAGTTTTGAAGTGATATCTCATTGTTATTTTAATTTGTATTTCTCTGATGATTACTGACATTAAGCATAATTTCATATGTCTATTGGCCATCTTTATTTAGGTCCTTTGCCCATTTTTTAATTGGATTTCTTTTGGGGGTTCAGTTTTAAAAGCTCTTTATAAGTTTTGGATATCAACTCCTTATCCGATATATTGGCAAATGGATTCTCCCATTCAGTGGGTTGTCTTTTCCTTTTGTTAATGGTTCTTTTACTATGCAAATACATTTTAGTTTTAATTAGTCCCATTGGTTTCTTTTAATTTCTGTATAGTCTTTTTGCTCTATTTTATTCAGTTCTGCTCTAATTTTTGTTATTTCATTTCTTCTGCTGTCTTTAGGTTGCCTTTGTTGTTTCTTTTATTTTTTTTCTAGTTATTTAAGATGTAGTGTTATGTTGCTTCCTTGGCATTTCTCTTGTTTCTTAAGATATGTCTGTAATGCTATAATCACATGCTTAGTACGATTTCAAGCTTCTTAAATTTGTGGAGGCTAGTTTTGTGACCAACATGTGGTTTATCCTTGAGACTGTTCCATGTGCACTGGAGAAGAAAGTAGAATATGATGTTGTGGAGTGAAATGCTCTGTAAATGTCAATTATGTCCATTTGATCTACTGTGCCATTTAAGGCCAATACTTCTTTTTTGATTTTTGGTTTGGATGATCTATCTGAAGGTGTAAATGGAGTATTTATGTCTCCTAGTATGATTGTGTTTTGTCAGTTTCTCCCTTTAGTTCTGTTAGTAGTTGTTTCATATATTCTGGTGATCCCTGATTGGGTACATACATACTGAGAAGTGTTATTTCTTCTTGATATAAGGTCCCCTTTATCATTACAAAATGTGCATTTTTGTCTTTTGTTACCTTTCTAATTTTGAAATCTATTTTGTCATTTATAAGTATGGTTATACCTGCTTTTCTGTAGATGTCATTTGCTTAGATAATCATTTCTCATTCTTTGCTTTTGCAGCTTAAATATATCTGCTGAAGGCAGCATATCATTGCTGTTTGGTTTTTGATCCAATCTGTTACTCTGTGCTTTTTTATTGGTGAATTTATTCCATTTACAGTGTGGGTGATTATTGATGTGTGAGGATTTCCTATAGCCATGTTATTTTTTGTTTTCTGATAGCTCTGTGCTTCCATTGGTTCTTTTCCTTCATGTCTCTGTCTATGGTTTTTATTTGGTGGTATTCCATATTTGTTTCCTCCTTTTAAAGCTATGTTTCTCACTATTTGTTTGTGTGTGTGTTTGTGGTTACCATTAGGTTTATGAAAAGAGAGTTTCATATATATAGTAGCCCTTTTTCCTTTGAATGCATCTGATCTCAATCCTCCTTTGCAAATTCAAATCTTTATTACCTTCCTTTTTATGTTTTTGCTGTAAAAAAATTATTCCTGTTTATGCTATAAGTTTGTTGGTGATCTTAAGCATAGTGTTGTGACCTTTTGTTCTTTCTTTTAGGTACAATAACTCATTTGAGTGTTTCCTGGAATGGGAGTCTTCTGGTGATAAATTCCCTCAGCTTCTGTATGTCTGGAAAGGTATTTATTTCTCCTTCATAGCTAAAGGATATCATTGCTGGATACATTATGGTTAGGTGATAAGTTCTCTCTTCTTTTAGTTTGAGTATTTTGTTCCATTCTCTTCTATCTTACAGAGTTTCTTCTGAGGTTTTTTGATAATTACCTAATGAGGTTTCCTTTATAGGTTACTTTCTTCTTTTCCCTAGCTTCCTTGAGAATTTTTCTTTGTTATTAATTTTTGACATTTTACTACAATGTGCCTTGGTAAAAGCTTTTTTTGATTGAATTAATTAGGTGTTCTTTTTGCTTCTTGGATTTGATATAGTTCTTTCCTTAAGTTTAGGAAATTCTCATCAACTGTTTGAACAAGCTCTCCATTCCCTTCTCCCTCTCTTCTTCTGTTGTGCCTATTGTTCTTCAATTGCTCTTTCTAATGGAGACAGAGAGTTCTCATAGAGTACTTTCATTTTTTTGTGTTCCAGTCTCTCTCTTCTTTCCTCTGTATGATTTGCATTATTTCTATATTTCTATCTTCAATATCACTAATTCTTTCTTTTATCTGTTTGGCTCTATTTTGTATGCTCTCTAATTTATTCTTGATTCATTGAATTCATCTTCAGAATTTCTGTTTGGTTCTTTTTATGTTTTAATTGATTTGAGAGGGGGGGGAAGAGATAGATGGGGAAGATGGAGGTTAAAGTTCCAATGTCTTTGGTCAAGTACTCATTTTGTTTGTTGATTTGTTTTCTGAACTCATTAAATTGTCATTCTTTTTTTTTTTTTTGCATCTTGTTGAGTTTTTCTCAGAACTGTAATTTTGAATGCACTGTCATTTAAGTCACTTACTTCCAGGTCTTTAGGTTTATTTTCTGGAGGTTTTTCATTTTCTTTCTGAATTGCCTTTTTTTCTTGGTTATTTGTGGTATTTGATGGATTTCTTCTCTGTCTAGGAATTTATGTATGAGTGTCATCTCTCTAGTAAATTGATAAGAAGTCTTTATTGTTTTTGAATAGGTAGTATTTAATTACAAGGTTTTTAGCTTTCTTGCACTTCTCTGGATTTTCAGATCTCCACAGGGTTGTGGAAAATGGCCTATGATTCCTTGGAAGGTGGGTGTCTCCCCTGTGGCCTGGTAATTCCAGTCCTAAGGGACCAGTGTTGCAAGGTAATGGGGTGGGTGCTGTGTCTCCAAATCCTTGAAATCCTAGTGCTGTCCCCTTCAGCCACAAGCCACTGGCAAAGTATCCAAGATACATGGGTGTGGGGTGAGCTGGAGAACCTAGCTACCTCTTTTGTTGCTTTGCTCTCCTGGCAATGGCTACCAGTGAACCTCTGAGGCATGTCCCTGGCACTTCTACCCAAACCTGGGTCAAAGAGTGTGCCTGTCACTCAGAGAACAAGTGATTCTGTAGTACCAGTTCTCAGGTTTGCAGATAATGTGTTCTGTAACCTGACAAGAAAGACAAAGGGAGGTGAGCCCTGGGAAGTTAAGGATTGGCCAGGTTCCATGGCTTTGTTTCTCTGTCTGGAATGCCAATTGCCAGCATACGGCCACATCTCTGTGCTTCATCCCTGCCTGGGTTCCTAGGCTCAGCTGCAACTCATACTGCCCACTTTGGGCTGAGCCCCCATAAGCTCCCTGTTCAGGAGCTGCGTCCCTGGCTTGTCTCAGTTTTTCTTTGTTCTCACCTCCATGGCTCATTCCCACTTGCCCACATTTAGATGTTATAATATGCAGATCTTTCAGACATGTTTGTGCATGAAACAAGGAATCCTTTCTTGAATTACAGGTGTTGAAATTAAGAGTTCAAGGGGAGAAACCAAGGGGATCTCTTACGATGCCATTCCTAAACATCACTCCTGCCTACCAATTTCTAATCCTCTCCTTTTATAAAAATAAAGTAATCCAGAACTTATTTTGAAAGTGGATTATTTTGCCCAATTTTTTTTCTGGAAAGGCACCTTCATTTTAAAGTAATTCTTTGACTGTCAAGAAAAAGGAACCAATTTCATAAAAAAATTATTGTATAAGAAGGCTATGCTTTTCATGGTGACAAAAACAGATTAAGGAAGACCACAAATATTTGACAGAGATTAGAGATCTGCCTGCTTTGGTCCATATAAACAGTGTTCAGTGAAAATGAACCAAAAAAGAATGCAGGTATTTCACAGAAGTCAAGGGTATCTTAGACAGAACAACTTTGATATATAATACCTATTATAGTGCTCCAGATGTTCCATTATATTGCTTTAGATGTCAAGTCCCTATGATATAATAGTGTATGCTTACAAGCTTATGAATGATAAGAAAATAATATCCATAAGAAGAATACTGGCAAGTCCATTATGCCAGTTTTCAAGGGGTAACAATGAGCAGCAAAACAGGAATCAGACCGTATCACTCCATAGACAAAATCACATGCTTCCTGGAATGCCAGCATCTTCACTTTTTCTGTTTTTAGAATTAAAGATTTACCTATTAAGGTCAGTTTCATCAAAGTATGCTAGAATATTTAAGTTTCTTCCTCTTATACCTTCATTTGCCATAAAAATTGAGCTACTGTCCTTCTTTGTTCAGATGAAGCACAAGAAGCTGGGCACAGATTATACCTCTCTCCCTGAATTATGGGGCAGCTGGAACAGTGGAACCCAAAAGGCCCGTCTCTGTGGAGATGGTATAGATGTTTAGCTACAGCTATAATCCTACCTGCCCTTGTATTTTCTTGTTCTCCTCTTTTTTTTGATTATCAGTATATTGCATAAACACTTTCTTACAATAAAAAATTAACCAGGCCAGAGATATAAATACAATAAGGTAAAACAAGGACTACTTCTATTTTTGGCAGTATAAATGGCTTCAATATCAACCTTTCTAATGAACAAAAAAATAATAAAAAAAATACTTACCTTCTGAATGTACTGCTGGGCTGGCCCAAAGGAAAGTAGCCCATAAAGCACAAGAAGGTAGAAGCTTGGAATGGAAGGTAAACAGGAAAGACAATTTTTATCCTGAGGGTATCTCTCAAGCCGTGGAGCCCAAAGTTTCCACTTCCCTGGCTTCACGGCCTGTTATGGAGAATCTCATAAAAGTCCTCATACCACAAGTGATGACCTCAAAAGCTGGCCCTCAGATTAAGGGTGAAGGTGAACTAAGGATAAATTTGCCAAGCCAAAGGTCTTGGCAAGGCCAATTGCATGTATAAAACTTAATACTGAATGGTGAGCAGGGAGATTTCCTTGTGGGAATTTGTAAGCCCAAGCTGGCCTTTTCAAGACTTTGTGGTATGAATGTATGTATGTCCTGTGGCATGGATGCATGAATCTGTGATTCAAAACATCTTGAAAGATAAATTTAGAGTGTTTCCAGATTAATAGGAATTCCATGGGACTAAGGAGTGTAAAAGCCGACAGGCTAGTATGTTAAAACAGCTAAAATGAAGGCACTGAGGGTCTCCTGATTCTTTATTCAGACTTTCCATTGGTGCTTCTGATTTGAGTCCAGCCCCTCATTTCCATCCTCCTCTGCTTGTTGTCCAAAGTGTACAATACATTTGGTTTTATATCCCCAGAGAATAAACCTCCAAGGTCCTACAAGAACAGAAAGAACCTGACCATGCATAGTTACAGGGGAAAAAATGAAGGGGCAGAATGCTCACTGATCTTTAATCAGACTTTCAAAAGCCCCCTGTTTTTTCTCCCACCCCAACACACACACATACACACACACACACACACACTCTTGAATACTTCCTTTTGCAGTACATAGTGCTTTTATGGAGGTGTCTAGACCAAATTGCTTTGTTTCCCTTCAGTCCCACACCTTTACCCCTGCTAACTGTTCTGTAAAGTACTTTACCATATCTCCATTCACATTTTACATCATATGTTTTGATTGAAGTTGCAGATAAATCCTAATGTACTTGAAGGTGAATTTATTTTGTGTGCTTCTTGTTCTCTGGAGATATTTTATAAAGGAGATCTCATGGGAGAGTAACTTTGTATTACTATTTCATATTTGCCTTGTTGGTTTTGAAGTAATTTTAGAGAAAAGATGATAGTATAAAAATTGTCTTTGCTCCACTATCTTAATATTGGAGAGTCATCCTACTACCTTAAAAGTTCAGCCCTGACTGGGTTGGAATATTGTCCTATACTCCAAAAGATTACCAGTTCAATCCCCAGTTGGGGCATGTACAGGAAGCAACAAATTCATACTTCTCTCTCAAACTGATGTCTTTCTCTCTCTCTCTCTTCCCTGCAACCATTCCTGTCTCTCTAAAATCAATAAAAATATCCTCAGGTAAGGATTTAAAATCTACTACTACTACTACTACTACTAATGATAGTAATAAATGCAAATTTCTTCACAACTAAACACTAGGAATTCTCTGACATTGGTGTTTATTTTGGGGAAAACTCAAGTAGGTCACTTGTCTCAAGGACTATCAGGACTAAAATTGAAATCCAAAGTAGAATGCTTCCAAGACAGATGAAATAATTTGCCATTTAGGCAATAAGACTCTCCCTAATTTAGAAGCAGTGTCTCTGAAGAACTTCCTAAATGTTTTTATAATGAAAACTAACCATTCTGATACTCTAGTATTATAGAATATCAAATCCAAGTCACAATATGCAATTGTGTACCACACAAAATGCCATTTAAAAATATTCATGTAGATATTGCTGATCTACATATTTTATAACAGTTTTCTAGCAGAAAGTAGGCAAAGGTATTGTAACAACAAGATCACATCACTACAACAATTTTCTGACAGGGAAGTAAATTATTTTTAGAGAGCCTTTCCTTATAATTTACATAAAGTAATTGACTATACAGCTTCATCACGATCCTATATCAAACAACCTTGCCAATCAGTAAATTTTCTGACGGGGGCATAATTTGCAAAGTGTAACTGTTATGAGCTGAATTGTATCCCCCCAAAGTCATGTTGAAGCCATAGCCTCAAATCTTACTGTATTTGAAGGCAATAAAGACCACCAGAAGCAGTTTGCTTTTAGCTGGAAAATCCATCAATACACATTTACTGTCCTATATTAGGGCACAGCAGCTCCCCAGTCCTATTTTATAATTTAGTTTGTAGTCATCTTGATTAGTCTTTTCCTTCCATAAGATATCACACTTGTCCATTAGGTTAATGATGTCATGCTGATTGGAAGTAGTAAGCAAAAAGTAACAACTATGTAGACACTCTCATAAGATGTTTTCTGTCAGTGGGTGGGAAACATATTTGGAAAAACTCAGGGGCCTTCTACCTTAGTGAAGTTTCTAGAGGGTCTGTGTCATGGGGCTGTGTTGAGATACCCCTTCTAAAGTAAAGGGTAAGTTGTTGCCTCTGCCCCTCCTATAACCAAAATAGACACAACACCTAGGGTGCCTCTTTGGATTTTGGAGACAACATGCTATTCATGTGTGTGTTATTCCAGCTGATTAACCAAGTGACTAAAAAAACTGCTAGTTTTGAGTGGCACCCAGAATAAGAAAAGGCTCCCAAACAAGTCGAGGCTACTGTGCATGCTGCTCTACCTTTTGGGCCATATGATCCAGCAGATCTAACACCACTGAAGTACTAGTGGCAGATAGGAATGCTGTTTGGAGCCTTTGGTAGGCTGCTATAAGTGAATCGCAGTGCAGCTCCTTAGGATTTTAGAGAAAAGACCCACCATCCTCTATAGATAACTCCTATTCTTTTGAAAAATGGCATTTGGCTTGTTATGGTTACTTTAGACTAGAGACTAAAAGCTTACCCATTGGCCACCAAGTTATCATGCAACCCAAGCTGGCTTTCATGAATAGGGTATTATCTTACCCACCAAGCCATAAGGTATATATGATAGTACTCCATCATTAAATAAAATGGATAGATATAAATATATATTAGATATAGATGATATAAAGATATAGATATATACATAGATAGATATGGATATGGATATGGATATAGATATAGATATAGATATATGGGTGATTGGGCCCAAGCAGGCCCTGAAGGCACAAGTTAGTTACATAAAGAAGCGGGCACATGGCTATGGTCTCCACTCCTGCCACACTACCTTCTCTCTCACAGCCTGCACATAAGGCCTCATTGGGAGTCTCCTATAATCAGTTGATAGAAGAAAAGACTCAGGCCTGGTTTATAGATGGTTCTGCACGATATGTAGGTACAACCCCAAAATGAACAGCTACAGCACTTATACCCCTTTCTGAGATATCCCTGAAAGACAAGGGTGAAGGGAAATCTTCCCACTGGATAGAAATTAAAGCAGTGCCCCTGGTTGTTCACTTTGCTTGGAATAAGAAATGGCCAGATGTGTGATTATATATAGACTTATAGACTGTGGCCAATGGATTTTCTGGAGTGTCAAGGTCTTGAATGGGATATGATTATAAAATTGATGGCAAGGAAATTTAGGAAGAAGTATGCAGGTAGACCTCTCTGTATGGGCAAAAAGTGGGAAGATATTTTATATTCCATATAAATGTTCACCAAAGGGTGACTTCAGCAGAGGATCTTAATAATCGTGGATAGGTCTACATATTAGGTGGATACCAGTGAGCCTTTCTCCAGCTATACCTGTCATCACCCAATGGGCTCATGAAGAAAGTAGCCATAATGGTGGGAATGGAGGTTATACTCTTAGATGGAGTCAGAAACATGGACTTCCATTCACCAAGGCCTCACTGGCTATGTTCACCACTGAACATCCAATTTGGCAGCAGCAGTACAAACACTGAAATCCCAGTCTGGCATCATCCCCAGAGTGAGCAGCCAGCTAACAAGATGGCAGGTTGATCACACAGGATCACTTCCATCATGCAAGGAGGACTGTTTTGTTTTTACTGGAATAGATACTTACTCTGGATATGAATTTACCTTCCCTATGTGCAATGCTTCTGCCAAAAATACCATTTGTGGGCTTTCAGAATGACTTGTCTATAGTCATGGTATTCCACACAGCATTGCTTCTGATCAAGCAACTTACTTCATAGTAAATTAAATGTTACAAAGGTCCATGGAATTTACTGGTTTCACCATATTATACACTATCCTGAAGCAGCTGGCTTGATATAATAGTGGAAAGGTCTTTTTAAGACTCAGTTACAACATGAGCCAGGTGGCAATACCATGCAGAGCAGGGATAAAGTTTTCTAGGGGGCTATAGATGCTCTGATTCAGCATCCAATAATGTTTCTCCCATAGCTACCAAAGGATAGCAATGGAAGAATCATAGGAAAGATCATTTGAGCAAATATGTATCATTAGAGACCAAGGCTAAAATCCTCCTCACCCTCATAATCCAAAGTTATTTTGTATGGATACAAAAGTTGGACAGTGAAGAAGGCTGATAGGAAAAAAAAGATGAATTTGAAATATGGTATTGTAAGAGAGCTCTATAGATACCCTGAACCAGCACATAGATAAACAAGTGGGTCCTAGAGCAAATTAAGCCTGAACCATTGCTGGAGGCAAAAAATGACAAAACTGAAGCTGTCATACTTGGGGCACATCATGAGAATGCAGGTTTCTTTGGAAAAGACAATAATACTGGGGAAAATAGAATGCGGCAGGAAAAAAGGAAGACCAATTATGAGATGAACTGACTCTATAAAAGGAGCCATGAGCATGTGTCCATAGGAGCAGAACAGGACTGTTGAGGACAGGACATTGTGGATGTAGAGTCACTAGGAGTTGGATGAGCTGACTCGATGGTACATTTTAACAAACACACAACTCACTCTTATCCCTAGTGACCCACTTGATCTTATGCTCTGCTTGCTTATAGGTCTTGATTCCAAAGAGAGGAATGCTTCCTCTAGAAAACACGTCAATGATGACATTGAACTGGAATTTAAGACTGCTACCTGGCCATGCTGGGCTCTTCATGCCTCCAAATCAACAAAAAAGATATTTACTGTGCAGTCTGGGATGATTGATCCTGACTAATACAATAATCTATGAAACAGGGAGATAAACTTAATTCTAAGGATGACATTTAGAAGAATTAGGAAACCAGTATAATGCAGCTGGTACCACAAAGTCTGCTTTCGCTACACACATCCTTTGAGTGACAAAGTGGTAAGATTTTCAGACTAAAGCACTTCTTTTATTTCTTTTTTCTCCAGTCATTTTAAATTTATTATGCTATTATAGTTGTCCCATTTCCCCCCTTCACTCCCCTACACCCTGCATACCCTCTCCCACCAACACTCCTCCCTTTAGTTCACGTCCATGTGTCATAAGTTCTTTAGCTTCTACATTTCCCATACTATTCTTGCCTTCCCCCATCTATTTTCTACCTACCATCTATGCTACTTATTCTCTGTACGTTTTTATCAAACCTCATATTACTAGTACCTGGATTATAAATGAAACACAAAAGAGAGCAGTTGGATGAGTCTCTGAGTGCTTTTCAGAGATTTCCATAGGACACACCTTCTAGACATTGATGATAAAAGACATTATTACACAGATCCAGAAACCTATTCACAATGCCTTCTAGAAAATTTAATAGTTCCTTTCTGCATGTATTATATATAGAATATATAGCAAATATAAATATATATAAAAGTATATATTTATATAACACTAAATTTTAAGTCACGATTATTAAGATTACTCAATCAATTAATTCTGTTATCCTTTCATTCATTCAACATATATTTAATTAGTAGCTAATTAGTACAATGTATACTATTGGGTCTAATCTTGACATACTCTTCATTCCTTGGCTAATATCCAACGTGCATTTGGAAGCAGCATTGGGTATGCTGATGACTGAGAATGGATGTTCACATACATTGCATTAGTCCTTAGATGCATTAGCTGATTATGGTTAAAAGATAGTCTAATATCAGTATTAACTGATGACAAACTTAAATTCAAACACTAACAAATAAGCCAATCTAATAATATCACAACTTATTCTAATATAAATATAATCAACCATTTATAAGAGTAACATAATTTTAAGCTTCATTCTAAAGAGTAAAACTTTTAAAACCCTCTTACCTCTTGTTTGCACCCCTTTCCCACAGGCTTCAGTGGTGCTCATGATTCCCTGCCTGACAGACTCTGGCACTAGGACACAGGGGCTCCATTTCTGTGGCTTCCACCTGTGATGACAAAGAATGAGCTAGAAATTCACCTGACAAGCATACAAAAGAAATACTTGCCATGGATAAATTTGAAATCCAAAAGCACAGAGATAGTAATTCAATAAAAATGGATTTGAAACCAATGTCATAACAAGTAGCCCTGGCACGCACTTGAGATAATAATCCACTCTGCCCTAGATTCATAGTTAATGCCATAATTCCATTTTTTAAAATGTGGACATTATGCACATAAACCTTAGTTCATATAGCAAAGTGGCAATAAAAAGCATTAGAAGCACAGATCAAATCTAGAGGGCTTAGTTCTTTATGAACTTAAAATTGTTAGGGGAAAAAAGAGACAATTCTTGTGTTCCATTAAAGCATTAGAGAGTTAAGTTTTGAATATCTGAAAGTTTCAAGTGAAAACTTTTATACTTGATCTTCCATTTCAATTTTTTAAAAATGTGTTTCTTAGGACTTCAAAGTAGCTCAAAACAACTCGATAGGTTATAGAGTAAAAGGCAGGTGAGGGAGACATGGGTACCTATTTATGTGATAGTTCATTCCAAGGAAGAGGAATCGATCTGCCTCTGATGAAGTACCAATATTTCTATTCTTCTGGGGAAACAGTCTCTGGCTTTCCCCGGTTTTTCCCTTCTCAGGTCAACAAAACTCTCTATTTTTATGACCCACATGACAGATTATTGACTTGTGTCAGTAAACCTGTCTCTTCAGAATGTTCCACAAAACACAAACCTCAAGTGAAACCACAGATTCTGCTCCTTTGCTTAGTATATTTTATACTTTTTCGCATAAACCAATACCTCCAATAAAATACGCTACTTCAAAGAATAAAACAGAAGCATGAAATATCATTGTCTAGTTTTTCAAGATAAAAATTCTAGAAATTTGTTGTATAACAATGTGAGCATAATTAACACTACTGAAATGTACACTTTAAAATGGTTAAGACAGTCATAGAGCAGACTTACTTTGCTCAGAAAAAGCCACTTTAAAGAACCCCCTTAGTTATGTGAACATAGCTTGGCACAGTGCACAGCACAGCCAGCCATTCGTGTCAGCACTCACAACCTCCGCTCATTTCCCTAGACTGGGTGAGTCTCTGGGACAACTGGAGGTAAGTGAGGCAGAGATGGTCTTAAGGGAGGCATACAGGCCATCTTGCAAAATCAAGCACAGTACATTAAAATATAAAAAGTGAAACAAATATCATTGACCTCATTCAAATGGCCTCCCTATTGGGAAGAATTGCAGAGAAATCAGGAAACAGCTAACAAGAAAAAGCTGTCACTTTTAAATAAATCACCTACTGATTTTAAGTATTGTAAATTTACTTTGTAAATGCATAGACTCATTTAGTATAATTCCAAAACATAGAAACTTAAATGGTAAGAGGTTTTAGTCTGACTTGTCAACTAAAATATGTCATTCATTCAGATGTCTGAAATTTACACGGGTTTTCTAAACCAAAATGAGGCCAAAGAATTCAGTTTAGTCTAGTGTTCTGCATAGAATGAAATAGAAGGAAGGAATTTTCAGGACTCTCCTGTTTGACTCTCAGGAGAGACACACCTGAGCTCAGGTTAAGGGCCGTGTCTGAGACTGTACAACACAGATCAGGCCAGTTTCCAGTCCTGAACCCCTGGGTGCTCAGCAGGAGACCCCAATGCCCATTTCATTAAGGATGCATGCCCATGCTGTCTTTCCGTTTGCTTACTAACCTAACATGTTGGAAAATGCACAAACTTGCAGAAATATTTCTGTGGACATTTTGATTCTGTTTTAATTTGGTGAATGTATGTGAACATGTCACCTCAATGGAGTCAAAAGGAAGGATCACAAGAAAATGACAAAGGTCTATATTAACTTGCTTCCCTAACATACCAATGAGGGAGAAAGGAAAAATTAAATTGGGACCATATTACTCAAAATTCAAGGATGTTTTACTAAGGACCAGAGAATCAGGCTGATAACTTGGAGATATGTTACACTACACACATCAGGAGAAAGGACACAATGATTCCATACACAGTGCAACAGATTTCTGGGGAAAGTGGTGGGAGGCCAATGAGGGAACCAGCTCAGACACGAATGCCCAAATGAAGTGCAGCGAGAGAGCCAGGAGAGTGGATGACAGAGAGGAAGAGCCCACTAGCGGTTCCTAGGATTTTCTCTGATTATAATAGCCCTAGGTTCATAAAAATATGTAATAATATATGATTTAGCTAATTCTTTTCAATTGGCTACTATCCCCAAGAGATCTTCAGCTGGGCTTAGAAGTTCCAATATTTATACACAGGGCACAGATGGATAGATATGGACAGTGTTTTCATAGCACCCCTGTGGTTGATGAGAAAAAACTAGCAGTCTGGGCATGTTCCCAGTGTATTACCTACATTCTCCCCACACTGGTCATCACATAGAAACAATTAAAAGGATGATAAGATGGGTAGTAACTTAGATTTCTTCAATGAGACCCTAAACTTCGTCTAATGTAAGGAGTCTCCTTAAAAGAAGAAAAAGTAACTTGCATTTTTATGAATAAATTAGCCTTTCAATTTCACAGCTTTAAGATATAGCTTCTCAAATAATCCAGGGAGACACTAAGCATTTTTGCTAAAGGCATTTGTAAGTATGCTGATAACTATGTTTTTTTTCTTTTTTTTTTTTACAATCAGGAGACTTCTTTACATATTAGTAAAACCCAACAGTGAATTTAATCCAAGTGTCCTTTAAAGTGATGTTTAAACCCAAATGTTAAGAGTGGAAATTTATGACTAGACACACAAACCTCAAGTATTGTTTTTTATAAATAACCACCAACTTGCCAAGAAAAATATATAGGTAACATTCATAGTTTAAAAGTTACCCATTTTCTTTAAAAAATATCCATATGTTAAACCTTTTTTTTTTTCTAACTGGATGTTATCTTAAAATGTGTATATAATTAAAATTAAAGACCAAAAACATTTTTGAAATTTTTGAATCAAAATACACATTAAATAAATACAAATTCAGTTTGTAGTTCTCAGTAAGAGGCCATAGGATGAGAATAATAGGATGAGGTGGGTCACATTTGAGTGCTTGCTCGCGTGTGTGTGTTTCAGGTGAAGAGCTCTCATCCTGACTCTCCTTAAGTCGTAACCCTAAAAACTGATTTCCTGAGTGGCAGAACTCCAGAACTCACTTACAATCAAAATGTTTCTCTTTTCCTACAAATTAGACTTTCATTTCCTCACTTACAATCAAAATATATTCCAGACAGGAAGGGAAAACATAGTGGTATCTGAAGATAAACAACACTACTTCGTCTTATCTCTCACTATAAACAACCATATAATGTATGAAAGAAAATGTCATAATTTACACTGCAGTTTAATGAGTATTCAAAAAGATAACTAATTACCGATATACGGGGCACAATGAGACATCTTCACACTCTCGCTCTTCAAATAAAGTATCTGGGCATTCTTGACCTCCATTGGCTGCTTCTTGATTGATAATCCTGTATCGAGACTGTTTGATTGTGGCATTTCCTAAAGTAAAAAAACAAACAAACAAACAAACATAAAATTATAGTGCTCTTTTATGTGGTTGCAGAAAAAAAAAAGCCAGAGTTAGATAACAACTGAAAAGGAAAAAAAAAAGAAAGAAATAAAGAGGTAGAGTAAGAACATGTGGAAAGGCTGCCTGGGAAATGAGAATAACAAGCAAAAACCAGGGGTTAATACTCAATCTTACTTCTAGAGATACACACTTTACACTTAAAATTGCAGTTTCAAATATATGTGTTCTAATATGCTAAGGTTGTTTTCCATTGTCTTAATATGTTTGAAATAATCTAAACCCATACTGCCACAGGCACAAGAGTTACATGGTATAATCTGATAGGCCACAGAAACCCTCTTTCCTCTCAGAACACTAGCTCAGGGCCCTAGCATTTTACTAGTAGCGAGTCACTCTCTCAGGTAAGGCATTTCCCTCTTTAGGCTACTATGTACAATGCAAACACTCATAAAAAGTACTACATTAGTAATGTATTTATGGATATTCTTTTATTAGATTTCTTATTCCCTATAACCTGAGACAATGTGTATGTAATTGAAATTTAAGAAGGAGGCACTAAAATTGTGACAGAATATTGTCTATTTAATGGTTTTGCTAAGAAGCAGAATTATTAATGGGCATCTGGATAAAAGGGAAGCTGATGTTCACTTTCATGTGTTGCAACATTCATTTTATAACTTTAGATGCCTTCTGAACCAACAACAGCAACAAAAAATCAATTATATAGTGGTTATCAACTGTTTCAATTACTATGTGCAACATATTACATTAGCTATGAAGAAACCAATTTATCACCTTGCAATTAAACAGAAAGAGAATGGACCAATAGTACACAAGTAGTTCTGCATAATTGTAGAGCAGGAAGAGTCAGACTGGGGTGTAACATTAGGAAAATTCAGAATAGAGCATAAGCATTCGTGTCCCTGGAAAGCAAGGACAGCTCAGCAGGGTGGCAGAATTTATTCTGGGACTTGCAGGCTGAATTAAAAAATGCTGAAGTCATTTCAAGTCAAAGAAACAGTCTGAGAAAAGGCACTGAGATGTATGGTGCATGGGATTTACACAGAAAGACATAGAAGTGCATTTAGAAGGCTGATGTATGTGTATGGTTTGTGTGTGTGCACAAGGGGGTGTTTATAGAAAATGGAGAGGTGGTGAGTATAGGAGAAGATAGAATTAATGTGTAGGTTTGGGACAGGTAATGGACCTAACTGTGTTAAGAAGGAAAGTTTTAGAAATCCAATAAACTAAGTGGAGTGAAACAAAAGGGAACTAAAAGCAGGCTTTATTAAGTTATTTATTTACATGGTTTTTAAAAAGTCATTCTTACAAAAAGACATAGTGGAAAGCAACTGGCTTACAACCCGTTCCTTGTGTTCTTCCCAAACATTGTGAACTGTTTCTGTATTTAGTTCTTTTGTGGTTACCTCCAAATCTATAAAGAACATGCTTATAGCATTACTTTTTGATTTATTAACTTTAGACATTATCTATTGACTTTCTGTGATATAACTGATGAGAATTTACTTTGCAACATCTTTCAATTTTTTATAATTATACTGCTATTTTTACATGTCTACTGGTTATTTAAAGGCTTTATATAACCCATTTTTTAAGCCCCATTGCTCTCTCCTGTATTCCATCAGACTAGCCACTGATGCTCTAAAAAGTCTTCTGAGTAGATAGATGGCTTCCTCTTCTTCTGCCAACCACATCCCTGTTAAGTAAGGTCATGGCTTCCTGTGATATCATCAGCTTCTCTACTCTTCAGTCTTTGTCCATTAAGTCTTCCATACATGAATTTAGATCTCATACCCACTGATGGTCCCTTCCTTTTGTTTTTGACAAGGAATTAGGGCTTTTAAAATTATTTTCTATTATTTTAATGAGATTAAGGGAAAAAAGGTAAGACCAACACATTTCATGATCTCAAACTGTATGTTAAGGATATGTATGGAATCTTTTCCATCTGTTCCATTTTTGGTTACCCTTATTTAACCTGCTCTGTAACAAGGAGGCTTCCCATAGAAGGAGTGTATCATTAGTCTGCTTATCCATTGGCTTCTGTTAGGTTTGGCTAATGGGGAATGAGACAAACAATGGAAGAAAAATGATGGCAAGAGGACAGAGAGAAATCAGGTAGTTCACTCCACCAGATTTCTTCCTCTAGATCACCACAAGTCAGCTCCTCATGCTATCAAAAGCCACAGTTCCTGTGGAGTGAAACCCTCCTACTGCTACTTCCTCAAGTTCCACTAACAGCTCTATCAGCTTTCAGGATCCAGGCTAGCACTAGTCCAGGTACTGTAAGTTCACATTCATCAAGTGCACTGCTTTGCAAATTATCCATTTAATTTTATCTGGTGGCCCTATTTGAATGAGCCACCTTTTTCCTGATAGCTAATGCTTATATAGTCAAATGACATATGAGACTAGTACTTGACAGAGAGTAATGCTATAATTGGTTCCTTTTGGAATGCAGTTGAGGCCCTATAAGAAATATGGAAAAAAGGCATTAAAAGTAAAAAAAAAGTGTTAATTACAATGGTTCTGCATAATAATATTAACACTGTCTCCATTTGGGCAGGGGCACTTGTAAATAATTACACCTTTGGGAAAACATTTGGCCCCACTCTCAGTCAATTCCAATTACATTGTACTTACTCCAAAAGTCAGTGTTTATCTTTAGGATGTACACATGGGTAGTGCGTGTGTGTGTGTTCTGTCCAAGCGTTACCAAAGGAGACAGACGAATGAAGAGGCTGCCTTTACTTCCCACTGAGAGAGAACATGACCGGCTCCTCCTCCTTCACACAGCATCCACTCATGCACACCATACACACAAACACACACAGTGCACACTCACACACAGGTATTCTGCTTCATGGTGTAATTCCAGGTCAACTATTTCAAACTTTGGGAAAACTAATTGCATTGATTTTCATACCCTATAGATGTGAAGGTGAAGGTTGAGAAGGTTGAGAAGGTTGTGAAGGTGAAAGGTAGAAGTGGCTTTGCAGGTAGAATGCATTTGTATTACATATATATGTAAGATGTAGTGAAAGTTTCCAAGTATTACGACCTTAACCTACATCAGATCTACTTCTGGGCATTTGGCACCTGATATCTCATTTTATTATTACAATGTTTTATTAGGTTGTTATTATTACTATCACTATTATTACTGTGCCAATTTTACAAATAAGAAAACAGAGAGAAAGAGATAATTTGCCCAAAGTCACCTAATTAGAATTAAAACTACACCTAAACAGACATCAAAACCAATGATTTCTTTTTTTCATAAAAGACACTTTATAGTAAGATAAAGATAAAGAGAGAGCATTCCAGGGAGGAGTCCCCATAGCAGGTCCTCTGTTATTCTCAAAGGATAACTCTTCCTTTCTAATAAATTCTTCAAAAGCACCCCGTTGGCAGAAGGCTTTAGTGTCAATAAAAACACAGAGTTTGTGGGGCTTAGTGACTGATGCTTCCAACCTCATTAGACCTATGAAAAATTGCAATAAATTAAAGTGCCTGTTTGCAAATATAAACTACTGCTCAAGCATGATTACGGCTCATAAACAACTAGTCTAAATTCAATTTTAATTTATGCATATTTTATCATTACTAAGTCATCAGGCATAATTAAGTTACTATAGTCAAAAGAAATGACATTTAGAAAAGATGCCAATTTAAAGATCAAGAACTGTATTTAACAGGAAATATATGAGTGGGTTCTAAACATGCAGGGATATGCACAAACTCACTATGGACGTCTACACCCGTCTTTCCAAAAAGAAGGTAGGAAAGGTGGAAAACGTCACTGTGCATGGAGGATTTCTGGGTGATTCACAGCCTGGTGAACTGGGGGTGCATCACCCAGAATTGAGGAATCATGAGTGTTGAGCACTGGTGCTGGGTTATTCAACAATGATTTGCAGTAAAGAATTGATCCCCTATGCTTCCAACTGATCTGGAATGTGAGAGGAGGAGCAGAGCAAGCAGAGCCTGGTAGAGCATGTGCACATCAGCATGGCTGACAGGAGAAACAGGGCTGCATATGAACACCAGGGAGGGATCCTGCAAGTAAGTGTATGTGCAAAGTAGAAGCAGGATGGATATTTATCAGCAATGCCTGGCAGTCATTTCAACACCAATCTTCTGAACTCCGATGGTAGATTTTCAAAAAATATGACCTCTCTATCTTTCCTCTGTTTCCCAAGTATCTCCACTACTAATAAGTCTAATAAATCTTGATAATTCATTTGGCTTCATGGCACCAATAATCTTTAAGGTTTATTTGCCTCATTAGGCTTGGTTTTCACCTGGTGCTCTGTCCCTCCTCCCCACTTACACTTACAGGTTACCATTAAACAGAAAAAAATGGAAATCTGCTGATTATTCACCTCATTGATCTTGAAGTAAAAAGGTGGCACCAATGTTATTTAAGATCACATCATAAAACCAACCACAGATAAAATACTTTCTGGAGTTGTGTTACAACCCTAGCACTTATTGGATTCAGGTAATTCCTTTTGTTTTTGCTAAGCCTTAGCTTCCTTGGCTGTAAAACAGGTCTATTAAAAGTTTCTATTTCACATGGTTGCTGTAAGAATTAAATGAGTTACTGTATGTAAAGCATGTACAGAGTGCCTGTTATAGGCAATGTTCTCTGGCATGATATGAGTTCAAGAGTGAAGGTAAAAAGAAAGATTTAAAAAACAGAAGAAGAAAACCTTCAACAGTTGAGATTGTTTCTAATCAAAAGAAAAATATGACAAACTACTCTTCTGTTCAGTGCTGGGTCTTGTCCATGTCCTGAACATCTAGGAGACCATGAATGACTTAAAATCATTTCATGCCTCTGGTAAATTAAACTACAATTGCCAGACAATTGGTACCAACCACCTTCTCATATCGTTGGAGAGGAAAGTGATCAAACATCTTGTTTGCTAAGGGAAGGCACAGTTAATGTCTATTACGCTGGCTTAGGTATTAATAGCTCATTCACTCCTTTCCGAAGTGCCTTACTTTGTATGAAAAATTACATGAACCTTCAGAAAAAGACCACCACACAATGTGAATGTAAGAAATACACACATTTTGTTTTTCACTGCAGTATGGGGTTACGTTTCAAATGTATAGAAAAGGAAGACTACACTGCTGTTCCCTAATGTTATCTATTCAATCTGACTACTGGACCTTTTTATTTCTTGCCACAGAACTCTGCTTGAGATAGCAGTTTGTGCATCTGGGGAAGAGTGCTGTGTGCCCCAAGCACACTAGCTCATGAATCATTAAATAAAAAATTCAAGGGAAAGAGAGTATAGGGTTTACCTCAAAATAATCAGTGGGAGCTACTTTATGTATTGCTAGGATGGAAACATCACAACTATGTAACTAAAGAGAATTAGTGTTTTCTCAAAGTGGAGCATGAATATGAGGAACAAACAACTTTTGCTTGGCAAAAATTCTAAATGGTCATTAAGTAGTCTATTTCAAAGTAAATTCTACAGAGAGCGATCACAATGTGATGTTAGGCAGCCTGGTTTCGATGTTAAATACCCCCAAAGTATGTTCTCTCTACTCACTAATTATATCCAAGAGAATAACACTCTCTAGTTTATTCACAAACATTACTGAGATTCAGGATTTATTTTCTTTATAGAAAAGGTACAAATCTAGGCTCACCACCAGCACAACTATCTCCCACTTAAATTTGGAGAAATAGATACTGTGACCATGAGTTCTCAGAGGCAAACATGTACCATATACAGTGTTGTCATTGTTGATGAATATTTATCAGGTATCTGCTACTTGTAGGAGATGCACCTAGGTGCTGTGTGTTATACTGAAACATACACACATGCATCATTAAGTCTCCCAGTGAAGCAGAAGTGAACCTTGATGGATGGATAATAATGTGGTTCTCCACAGTTTTATAAGCACTCAGAAACGATAATATAAACTTTGTATATATTATCCAAAGACCATCAATCCAGTATGCTCTCTCTTTGTTCAAGGAGAAATGAAGGGCTTAAGTGGTGAAAAACACAATGCCCTAGAAAAACGATGAGTGGGAAGTTTTCATATACTTCCTTCTTATTTATCTTGATGTCCTACTTATAGAGCAGATGCATCAAGAGCAATCTCCTCCCCCAGAATCCCTGCCCAGCCCAGCTCCAAGTATTTCAACATTAACACTGAGCCTGTATGAAATTAAACAAAACTGAAAAGCTTTTCTACTAAACTTTCCAGAAATGCTGAAAATAGGCTCCAGGACATCCATATACTTCCTTCATTTTGAAATGTTGCTTGAAAAATGTATTCTATATTTTTAAATTTTCATAATCATCATTCACTTTGCAACAGAGGCCAAATTCAATGGCTCTGGCAACAGACAAGACCTCCAGGGCTCTGATTTCTAATCCCAGCTCATTACAGAATTGCTTTATGACCTTGGGCAATGCACTTAACCTTTCAGAGCTTCAGTTTTCTTGCTTGTCCTCTGTGGGTAATTCTGCGGAGCCAACTCACAGGACAGCTGTTAAGAAAGCCTAATTAAATGGGATTTAAAGCATTTTGTAAGGGTAATACATATATAACTAACCACTTAACTTAAAATTCTTTATATGTAAGCCCTTAACATAGATTTCAGAAGGCATCACTCATGCTTACATCTGCACGCACTATCTAAGATGGCAGTCCAGGCAAATAAACATGTTCTCTCTGTGGCAAGCACCACACACTGCCTGAAGCCTACGCAATAGTTCTAATTTCTAGGACTATCTCCAATACCCTCTACTTGCTGTCCTCACCATAATCACTGCTACTCTTAAAACATCTCCAGTTTGGAGAGCTAACCACATCAGTGAGAGTCTTTGAGTCTGGCCCTTTCTCTCAGTATATATCACAACTGAAGTCATCTTCATTCAGATCTACTGGACCCATAAGGATCTGAACCCTAGCTGCACATGAAAATCACAAGGGAGGCTTTTATAGACATTTAATTCCCAGACCCCAACCCAAACCATTTAAATCAGAATCTATGTGTTAAAAATCCCCAGGGCAGAGGACCACTGATTTAGCATATTTAAAGCCAGAATTTCTTATTCATCCAATATGTGAAATAGGACAAAGACAATACAGCATGGTTAACCAAGCAACTGAAAACAAATGAGCACTAGCTAAATCATTACTGCTCTCAACATATTTAAAAAATGCAAGCTGCCCTGTAGCTAAATACATCATAATGGGTATAATTGAAAATGTGTACTATAAACGTGGAGAGTTAACAACACAATTTATAAAAACAAGCAGCACTTGTTTTTTCTTCTTGCCAGTGTATGTGAAATAACAGGCATTTATTTTCCCCTCATCCTGACCCCTTTTTGTTTTAGCAGATGAAATGTCTAGTGGCTGCCTGCTACGGGGCTCCCTAATGGGTTGCACTCCATCATCATTGATACTGAAAACAGTACAACACCATATTGCATTGTATATAAACAGATTTTTGAGGGCACAGATGCCATCTAGGATACAAGCTCAAGATGTTACCATCGTTATTAGGCATGGATACTGAACTACACGAGGTCTGTCCAGAAGATATCCAGACATGTAATGTGAAAAATAGAGACATTTATTGAAGAAGATACAAGATACGAGAAACACTGTATATAGCACAATGATGCCTCAGTCCCCCTCAAAGCAGGCACCTTGGGACCTCATACAGTTCTTTCAATCTCATCAGCTGTCCTGCTGTATTTTCCTTAATCACATTGGAAGTCTGAAATCTCTTCCCTTTCAAAAGTGATTTAATTTTTGGGAAAAAAAAAAACAAGTCGCAGGGCATGAAATGTGGGCTGTAGAGGGGCTGAGTCACATGAGCAATTTGACGTTTTGCAAAAAGAACTCTGCAGGAGATGTGATACATGAGCAGGTGCATTGTCCTGATGAAGCTGCCAATCACCAGTTGCCCATGGCCACAGCCTTCTGAATCATCCGAATAGTTCCCATGGAATAGTGTTCCAGCTTAGTGCAAAATTTGATGCAGATTCACTGCTCTACTTACTCAGTCACTTTGAATTCGACAGCCACATAGCACACATACTCACTCAACGGCACCTACCACCTTCACTGACTAGTACACTGAAGTCATCATTCTTCACACATGTGCATTCCAGTTCACTCTCTTTTGCTGCCAGGTTACATTGATGTCATGCAAACTATTCTTATTACATTAACAATGGTTGGGCTTCTTTCCAGACAGACCTTGTATATTAGAAGAATTCTTTTAAATAATCCATGTTGTGTAACATATTAATGCTTTATATCCTCATGAGCATTAAAAGATGCTACTCATGTCTAGCAGTAAGCTGACAGCTAGATGACTGGAGGGCTTCCAGGTCAAGCTTACATGTCATAGAACAAAGAGGGCACAACTCAGAAAAGCACAGTGAGCAACTTCATGTCCTCAGATCCTCTGTTCTTACAAGATGTCACTTGGCCATTTGCTGTATGGAGATTGTCATGCTCTAAATGCTCCACCAGTCACTATGGCTCAACCACATACATCCTGACTTCTGCAACTTTTTGTAACACACCTTCCAGGATGTGTCTATGTGTAAAAACTAGTTTGCCTAAATGTAAGTATGAGGAATCATTCAGACATTGATAACACATGATGCTAAAGTTTTTGTTTGGGGGACAGTGGTAAAATAAATTAAAGGAAAGTAACTTTGTGAAGGCAAACCAATTACAATAAAGCATTTTACTTTTAATTCTAAATTTTATCACAATGTAGACAAAAACTCTTAATTATTCCTTTTATCCATGAAGCATATGTCATTGCTTATCTTGCTGTCTTCACTATTTTGCAGCATCTACATAAAGTCACTGGTTTTTGAAATTTTTTTGTGACTTCGTGTTGATAAAATAACATGACTTTTTAGAATCAGTGATGCTGGAATACCAGTTCTGTGAACTTGGAAAAATTACTTGTCTCCTGTGCTTCAGAAGGAAATAATTAGAATGCCTCATTTGAGGCTTTGAAAAAATAATTAGAATACAATGGCAATATAAAGTAGTTAGCTCAAGTTTTGGCACCTGGTAAGCATGTAAAATTGTTAGTTGGTAGACAGGTTAGTGTAGAGGATTGGTTAAGTGTATTTTCTCTCCCTTTTCATCTAGGTAATCTCAGAGACTGAACAGAGGGCCAAGTCTTTCAAGAAGTCTTTCCTACCCCACCCTCTGCCAGGTAGCCCCCTTTTCATGCTTCCCTGCCTCTACAAAGATCTAGATTGCATCCTGTTCTCTTCTTGACTCTCTCTGCCTCTAAATAGTAAGCATCTCTAGGGTTTATTTTAGACAAACCCTAGCAGGCAACGATAACTGATTTTTTAAAGATTTTATTTATTTATTTATTTTTAGAGAGGGAAGGGAGGGAGAAAGAGAGAGAGAGAGAGAGAGAGAGAAACATCAATGTGCAGTTGCTATGGGCCGTGGCCTGCAACCCAGGCATGTGCCCTGACTGGGAATCCAACCTGCGATGTTCGCAGCCCACGCTCAATCCACTGAGCTATGCAAGCCAGGGCAATAACTGATTTTTGAATAAATGAAAAGGATACATGAATGAAAGTCATGATTAGATGTACAGCCTTTGATAATGTCCTTTTTTCTTGAATGAAAATTTGGAGACATTAGTTTTTGCCAATGAGACAGGAAACTATTGGCACAGAGAAACTAAAATGCTGGAGAAGTTTGTTTTTAATATAATTTAAAATGTTTATATTTTTAATTTTAGAATTTTTTAAACATATCAAATGAACTCAATGTATCCGACCATCATCATCAATAGTTTCATGGCAAGCTTATTTTCTCTACACCCCTGCTCACTCACACTCACACTCACACAGATTATTTCAAAGGGCACTTAGCTCTCATATCATTTTATCTATAAATATACATATTTCATAATAGATTTATAAAAGATAGGAGCTCATTTAAAACATAGCCATAGGAACACTATCATACCTTGAAACATTCATAGCAATTATCCTAAAATACTTATAATTACCCACTGCCATTGGGTTACCATGTGGATCCTAACTGTTAATTGGGTTACAGTTGGTTGCTATGTCCTATAGGCTCCTCTCCCTTTTGCTTTTGTTTCCTTTGCAATTCTCTTTTAAATGTTTTCAACATATTTTTCTAAATGCATGGCAAAAAAAACCTAGAAAATTAAGGGAAAATTTTGGGGCCCTAGCCCTTGAAAAATTGCTCTACTATTGGTAGTGAGGCCTGGCTTTTAACAAATATGGTACATTAGGAAAGAAGAGACAAAGCCTGCAACCAGAGAACAGAGCAAGGCTTGGTCAGAGATACCAACCACACACACACAGCCTTTGGTGTGTAAACTATAAAAAAAATCCTGCCCAGCTGAAAGAGTGGGAGTGCTCCCTGTCTGGGCTTTCATTTTAGAAGGAACAGAAAAGTTGCCCAGAGATTTCCCACACAAATGTCTCAATCAGTACATGTGTGGAACTAAAATTCCCACTACTCTACGTGGAAGACGAAACCCAAGACCTAGCTGTTTATAAGGTGTTCTGTAAAGAGAATAATGAAACCCTCTAAGGAACAGATAGTGTTCTAGAAATTGAGAATATAGTACAACAAAAGAAAAAAATGTTATTTCTGTCCCTGTGGACTTTACATTCTAGTGAAAGGATAAAGACAATTAAAAAGAATAAGTTTAACCCTGGCTGGGTAGCTAAGTTTGTTAAAACTCCTATCCGATATACTAAGGTTGTGGGTTCAATCTCCTGTCAGGGTACATACAAGAGGCAACCAATAAATGCATAAATAAGTAGAACAACAAATCAATCTCTCTCTTCCCACCCCTCAAATCAACAAATAAAATAAATACATACATTTTAAAGAGTTAGCATTTCCTTTGACAATTAAATTTTGTGCCAAAAATGCAGACTGAAACAGAGTGACTGTGCATGTGTGTGTATGTGCTGGAGGACATGAGAGCTGTAATTTTAAACTTCAAAAGCCTCAATGACAAGGAACGTGTGTGAAGGACCCAAGATAACAGACAACAGGGTGGGGATTGACTGAGTGGAGGGGTTGTGGGTAGGGGAGAGCACCAGGGGAAAAATTGGGACAAGTATAATTAAACAACAATAAAAAAGAAAATCATGCAGAAAAATGAAAGAAATAGAAAGATGTTTTATACTAAGTATGAGAAATAGAATAAAAAGAACATCTCAACTGAAAAAAGAAGCCTCAGTGAGAATGGAATATTTGAGTAGGCACAGAAAGAAGATTGGTGGGTCATCTGCATAATATCTAGGGGAAGAGAAGTCTAGACAGAACAAATAGTATGTGTAGTCTCAGAATCAAATTCCAGAAAGAGCAAGTAAGACAAGAGCGGCTGGATCACTGGTTACACAGGGGTGCAGAGGGAAGATAAAGAAGGTCAGTATCTCTCCATAGAAAAAAATTGGATTCCTATCAAATATCACACAAAAAGTATTAATATCATAAACTTTTCTGAAGAGAAAGATAATGCAATATCATCATTTTTTAGAATACGAAAAACTATCTAAAACACAGAAAATAAAAAATACATAAATAATTGACAAATTTAACTACATTAAAATTAAGTATTTTTGTTCATCAAATGATAAACCTCACTGTGAATGGTAATATTTATACTACATGGAACCAAGGAGAGTTTACTCTTCAGAACATAATCATCAAAACAGAAATTAAAAAAAAAACCTACCCAAGCACTTGCCATGTATCATTCATTTGCCAAGTGTTTTATATGAATCAACTCATTTAATCCTAATTACAATCCTACTCTTGTCACTCCCCCTTTGCAGGTCAGAGAATGGAAGTACAGGGAAGTTTCCTACCTTTTCCAAGCTGCCAGTGGTGACAGAGAGGACTTGAAACCAAGCAGTCTGAGTCCAGAGCATGTGTGCCCACCCAGCTGCTTGTCACTCTACCTCGCCTTGCTGAGAATCCCTCTGATCCTTGGATGTTCTCAGCCCAATATGTGAACTGTCATCCAAAAATCAGGATCAGTGTATTAGTGCACATGGAAAATGTTCCCAGGAATAAGAAAATCAAGTTAATGAGGATCCTGGGCCCTAGAGAAAGCTGATAAGGACCAGGACCATAGTCTTGGGCATATGATCTATGCTAACTCACAGGGCCCGAGGCTCAGTGAGGCTCTTGGTTTAATACTCTGTTGCAGCTGTCTTGAAATTCATAATAATTTTTGAGCAAGTCACTTTACATTTTCATTTTGTGCTGAACCCTGTAAGTTATGTAGCCAGCCCCGGTAAGAGAGAGAGTCATGTGGGGAACAAGTAAGATCCTTTTGGTCTTTGGGATTTTTTTCTTTCTTGAAAGCACATACTCAAAGAAGTGAGATAGAAGGGTTTTCTCTGCCCTGGAGTTCTGACAGTTGCTTACTAGTTTTGTTTCTCTCTTAGCACTTAAATCCTTTCATCAGGAGAGAGGGTTTGCATAATCATTGTTACATAACTCCACAGGATGGGCAAAGAGCCCAATGCACACCTACACATCAGGTCATGTAAACATGTTACTAAGCAATGTTGAGTTATAGTAATTTATATGCTTATCTTATGATGAGGATTTTTTATTAAAAAAAAATTCTCCTCACTCCTTACCCAGATAATTGAATGGCCTCATAATTTTCCCACTGATTTCTAATGCTGCCTAATCTTATTATTCTCTGTACTGTTTTTTAACACAAATCTGATTTTATCACAGCCATACTTAAAATTTAAATTGTCTATAAGAATTCCAGACCATGTCCAAACTTCTTAGAATAGCATAAATAAGCTGGCTCCTGAATATATCTCTGTCTCTACTTCTTATCACTCCCTCATAATGCATTATGCATCCCAAATGTCACAAGCTTCCTGTCTATAATTCACTTAATTAAAATGTACTCTCACAGTGCCAAGCCTCTCTACTCACATGCCTATGCTACCTGTAAGATAATTCCATCCCACGTTTAATTGGAAGCTCCTGACATGACAAATCTTACCTCCTTTGACCACTTAGCTAGGGCAAGACCTGCTTGCTGTTTAGCTGCACAATACCCTGTGCTCATTCCTTATAAAAATATGTTTACATACTTGATTTCCCTGTTAAAAAGCCCTATGATTTAAGTAAACTTGTCTTGTTCACCTTAATGTTATTAGAAGTTTATACAAAACTTAGTGTATAATAAGCCCTAAAAAAAGGATTTACTGAGTTAATGATGCATTCATCTATTATGATTCATTCAATAGATACTTATGCACTTATTTTGTGGCAGCCACTATTCAGTGTGTTTAAGCAATGCACAGCACATAGAGCTTATTTAGAGAATGGTACCTGCTATGAGGAAAAAGCACAGGGTAATCAGTAAGAAAGAGAGCGGGAAGTAGAGGGATTCCTAATAAGGTTGTCAGAGAAAGACTGAGGCATGACATTTGCACTGAAAACAAAGTGCTGATAAGAAGGCACCATGCAAAAGGCTGGGAGAAGGACATTTTAAGGGGAAGGAGCAGCAAGTGCAAGGCTGAACACAGTGGTCTAAAAGGAGGCCATGGCTAGAGAAAGATAAAGGAAGCAGTGGAAGGTAGGACGTGAGCTCACAAAGTTGCAAAAACAACACACTGTGAGGGTGAAGCCCTCTTGATTATTCCTTCATGTGCAGGGTGATCCGCTTGCACAGCCCTCATTGTCCCAGGACTCACAACCTCCCTCACTTGTTTTTCCTTCAAAAAGAATGAATGTCATGTAACTCATGGCTTTGGGAAAAGGAAGTGGACATATATGGCCCCTCTTTCCCTCTCCTTTTTTTTCTCTAGGGTACATCCCCTCAGGGAATACACATAGTTGGATCTTTTCACAGCCATACTAATTCAAGTTTTTAGGTATACATCATGGGCTGTGACCAGGTGGTTAAGCATGTCTAATTCTGGGGTTGAGAATCAGTTGGCATCTTGAGCTTTCTTTGCTGTGACTAACTCAGTTGTTTCTGAATTTGGGTTGGGGGAATAGGTGTGTGGGACTTCAATGTCCAAGATGATGTGTGAGCTTCTTTGTCATATGCCCTTATTTTCTTTATTAAAACAAAATCTTTTATAGCTTGATCTTGAGTACTCTTATCTCTTACAACTTATGAAATAGAAGACAAGGAGGGACTTGACACATATTGAGCCACTATTGCTGAGTTGGCTTCTACATGGAAGATAAGTAAACCCTAGGGAGTAAGTTGTCTCAGGAATGCTATGTTATAGCTATATTAAAGAGGAGAAATACAGTTTCAGAGAGGTCAACTAAATGCAAACACCAGGAGTCCATTACAGATATGTTAGATTCTACAGATCAAGCTCTTCTACCACACATGAACAAATTAATGAGAAGCTCAAAACAGAATATATTTAAGTGGTATACTGAATTTAATCAAAGATCAGTTCAAAAAGTGTTATGTCATTCAGCAATGGGAGAGAATATTACTGGTCCAAGTAAGAAATGAGCATGTTTCCCACAGAACTTTACATTGCAGTCTACCCCTGCTTTGGTTATCATTCATAAGGACTCTTAAAAACAGAATATTTTAAGTATCAGGACAAATTAAATATAACTGGGAAAGATCTGAAATGGCAGAGAATCTATCATTCCTAGCATACTGATTTTGGAATATTTCATTCCATATCATTGAAAACATGCCATTCAGTAGATATTCTGTCTGAACCATTTCCATGTAGTGACTTAATTTTGAAGGAACTTCCAGAGATAAGTGGTGAAGGTGGGCAGGGGCCTGGGTGGAAGGGGGCAAAGAGGAGGAAAATAGGGAGCATCTATAATAATGTCAACAATAAAATCAAATGAATAAATAAATAAGAGATTAGCAGAACATCCAGTGATAAATTTTCTATGAGGAAATACTCAAGAGTTGCTGATCTTAAACCTGTGGAATCTACTTCATTTTGAGCATGAATTTGCCATCTTCTTTATTTGTTACATAAATTATTTGATGTTCTTAAAAACCTGAAATTCCAATTTGGCATATTAAGATCCCAGCATTAACTCTACCTCTAACTCTAGACACTCTAGGCTTTGTTATAATAACACAAATTAAACAGTTTATAAATCTACCATCGTACTAGCTAATCCAGTGAGGCAAAAACCTCCTAAAATCATATCTAATTTAGAATCATATTAAAATGCAACCAAAGTCAGAAAAGTGAAAAATAATGTATTCTTTTTAATTCTAGAAAAAGTATTTAATAAAGCAACACCCTGCTAAATCAGAACTAATTTATTCTAGTTCTTCATAGAAAGTACATTGAAAGCCTGAAAATAAACTTCTAATTAGAGTAGGAGCCTTGGTTTCTGAAAGGCAACTCATTTACCTCTATAAGCAAATAAGGATTATATTGAGTTGCACTGTATCGTCTGCAGAGAATTCTACAAATATGAGAAAGAAATCAGCCAGAAGTAAGAACATTTTGAAAAGAAAGAACATTGACATCCAAAGAAACACAGGGTTTTGCCACTAAGGCTAACAATAAATCATTATAAATATCCATGTGAGCCATAGGATTTATTTATGGTAATGTAACTTGACTGCTGAATAAACAAGATTAATAGTGCTTTAAAGTAACTCTTAGATGCAAACTAAGAAGACATAACAGTGGATTTCAGGTGTAAAGGACATAACTTCATGCATTAAATCAACATTTGTTTATTTTGTTTCCTTTTTTGTTTATTTGATTTTGTTTGATATGTTAGTTTATTTTATAAGACAACTAAGACAACACTGTTTATGATAGAGCATTTGAAGCAATGATAGCTTAGGCATTTTAATAAGAATTCAAGTACACAGAAACTACACATTTTGTTTGTTTAAAGTAAAACATCTAGCCCAGATCATGCTCAAGCTGAGTCCTTTCTCTCTCCTCCAAGTGTCTTTTCTACATGAAGATGTTTTTCTCCTGAATTTATATTCCCTGGAGCTTCATTTCCTTTTCTATATTTCTACCTTATCTACAACTGCTCTTTTCTTAAACTGAAGCTCTCAAGTGGCTTTTGCATTAGAAATAAGGAGGTAGGCTTCAGCCCTTGCCTGCCTATTGGTCAGGCTTTAGGGGGGAGAGTGGAAGCATAAGGGAGGAAATTAGTCATATTTGAATTCTCCTCCAAACAGCTGAGCTTAGATGTTTTAGAGAGGTCAGTCTCAGTAGTAAACAACCACTCTATCTGAGGGGAATGCTCCCATACTCAGTTCATGCTGCCTTTCTACACAATGTCCCCTTTCCCTTCTCGATGGGTCTTGATGTTAAGGGACCTATTCTAAAGGCTGCTGGGTGATTGAGAGACCTGGCACAAGCTGGGCCATCAGACTCCCTTTCTTACTTGGTAAGTTGAATGAACAGCCCGAAAGGAAGTTTCTGTCAGTGTTGGGTGCTTGACTTAAATAAATCTGTAGAGCAGGGACTGGGACAACAATTCTTGAGTTCTCTATCTGCTAGTTCTGAGAGTGCAGAGATTCAGAGCCAGCCCCTTAGAAGGCAGAGGACAGCATGCATGCACAGATGAGCAGAGGCAGGGTGGAGGGAGGATCACACTGGCCCTCAAAATGGAAAAGAGGACTCTCAGTTCCTGTTTGCATTTCTAGTTCCCATACTACCAAATGAACTTGTTTTGTTATTTTTGGACATCTATAAGAATTCTTGTTCTGCCCTGACCCTGATTGGTGTGGCTCAGTGGATTGGGTGTCATCCTGCAAAGCAAAGGTTGCATGTTCAATTCTCAGTCAGGGCTCATGCCTAGGTTGTGGACCTTGTCCCTTGTTGGGGTGAATGTGAAAGACAACCAACCGATTGATATGTCTCTCTCATATCCTTGTTGCTCTCTCTTTCTTTCTCCTTCTTTCCCCCTCTCTAAAAATAAATATTAAAAAAACCCTCCTGTTATAACTTCCCAAGAAGTTTCTTTTTATCTAATTGAATAGTTTCAATTAGAACAATGTAGTAGATGCAAGTTACACATTTCTTAGAGAATCCATTGGCTCATGGTTAGATCAAATGTTTCTGTAGTCCAGGGGTTCTCAAACTTTAATGTGTCTTAGAATTACTAAAGCAATTTAAAAATGCAGATTTTGAGACCCCCAGTCACAACTTTAAAATCATAATCTCTTAGGATTTTAGCAAACATCCCAGGGAATTCTGAGCCAGGAGTTCATGGGCCACACTTTCAGAAACCTTTCAATCTAGGCCACTGGAAGACTGCACATGACCATAATTTTGCATTTTAAGATTACACCCTTGGATGAGATATCACCTCATACTTGCTAAAATGGCCACCATCAATAAATCAACAAACAAGTGCTGAAAAGGATGTGGAAGAAAGGGAAACCCAAGTGCACTGTTGGTGGGAATGCAGACTGGTGTAGCCACTATGGAAAACAGTATGGAGTTTCCTCAAAAAATTAAAAATGGAACTGCCTTTTGAAACAGCGATCCAACTTCTGGGAATATATCCTAAGAATCCCAAAGCACTTCTATATTAACAGCAATATTATTTACAATAACCAAGACCTGGAAACAGCCTTAGTGCCCATCAGTACATGAGTGGATAAGAAAAGCTGTGACACATTTATACGATGGAATACTATGCAGCAGTAAAAAAGATGAAACTATTACCTTTTGCAACAGCATGGATGGACCTGGAGACTATTATGCTAAGTGAAGTAAGCTAGTCAGTGGAAGACAAATACCACATGATCCCACTTATGTGGGGGATCTAATGAACAAAATAAACTAATAAGCAAAATAGAATTAATAGCATAGAAACATGGAACAGAGTGGCAACTGTCAGAGGGGAAGATGGAGAAGAGGAGGGAGGGATGAAAGAGGTGAAGGGATTAGTCAAAGAACATATATTCATGACCCATGGACTAGGACAACAGTGTGGGGACTGCCTGAGGGGGCAGGGGCTGGGTGGAAGGGGGCAAAGTGGGAAACATTGGGGCAACTGTAATAGCATAAACAATAAAATATAAGTTAAAAAATTGTTGTCAAGTATTCCCAAATCAACACTAGGGCTTTGCCAGTTTACACTCACTTAATTAAATGTTTCCCATTGCAATGGGGGGAAAATCATTATTTTTGTTATAATTTGCATTTCCCTGATCACAATGAAAGAGAAGCCCTTTATCAATAATGTATTGACTATTGGTATTTTCTGATGTGTCAGTTGCCTTTTTAAAGAATCAGGCCATCATTTTCTACTGAGTTGCTTTTTTCTTTCTGGATTGTCATGAGTCATTTTCTACTGAGGGAACAAATTTTTTTTTTAATTAAAAAATTGCATGGATGGAGCTGGAAAGCATTATGCTAAGTGAAATAAGCCAGGCGGTAAAAGACAAATACCATATGATCTCACCTTTAACAGGAACCTAAGCAACAACATGAATAAGCAAAATATAACCAAAGACACTGAAATAGAGAACAGGCTGACAGTGACCAGAAGGGAGAAGGGAGGGAATTTCAGGGGAAAAGAGGAAGGCTTTGCAGGAACAAGTATAAAGGACATGTGGACAATAATGGGGTGGGGGATAGAAACAGGAGGGAGGTGGGGAGGGCTGGGGGAAAAGGCAGAAAACTGTACTTGAACAACAATTAAAATAAAAAATTAAAAAATTATATGCTTGGGTTTCATAAAAAACAAACAATGAAACCATTTTACCATTTCCTATAGATACATTCCGTCAGTTGGAGTCCTCTTGAAATGTGAAGTTCCAGTAAGAAATGCCTTTTATTTTATTTTTATTTTTTTAAGATTTTATTTATTTATTTTTTACAGAAGGAAGGGAGGGAGAAAGATAGAGAAAGAGAAACATCAATATGCAGTTGCTGGGGGTCATGGTCTGCAACCCAGGCATATACCCTGACTGGGAATCAAACCTGTGACACTTTTGGTTCGCAGCCCATGCTCAATCCACTGAGTTACACCAGCCAGGGCTAGAAATGCCTTTTAGAAATTAGCGATCAAATAGCCTTTGCTTCCCATGAGATGCTCATAAAAGTTCATTAAAATAATGATAAACTGACTTCATTAAAAATAATAAACAGCCCTGGCTGGTGTGGCTCAGTGGATTGAGTGTCGGCCTGCAAACCAAAGGGTCGCCAGTTCAATTCCCAGTCAAGGTACATGCCTGGGTTGCAGGACAGGTCTCCAGTATGGGGCGTGCAAGAGGCAACCACACATTGATATTTCCCTTTCTTTCTCCCTCCCTTCCCCTTCTCTAAAAAATAAATGAGTAAAACCTTTAAAAAAACTAATAAATGAATGGATAGAGTATAGAAATAAATAAAAGAGACAAAACACATTTCCCTTTTGACCACATTTGCCAGGAAACCAGAACAAATCTGATTCTAATGCCCACGTAGTCTATCTCCAGCATCATCATGTGCGTTCTTGTGGTAAGCCACGGAGATAGATCATTTTTGAGAGAAATTTACCTGTAAAGGCAGATCAACAGTTTTTTAGCAATTTGTTACATTTACTTGAGCATGTAGGTTTTAACTGGCATCCATTTATTTGACACATATTTACTGAATTCTAGTCTGTATTAAGTTTATTACTAGGCATGTTGGGGGATGAAAATAGAAAAGGTTCCAGGCCTCAAGGCCTTAACATTCCTTCCAAAAAAAAAAAAAAAACAAACACATTTACCATTAGCTAAAATGCAAGCTATTCATAAAGGGCTCTGGGACTCCAGAATGAGGAGCAGTTATTTCCAGCAGGAGGATCAGGACAAATTCTGTGGAGGAGGAAAAGATTTATATCTTATAAAATCAGCAAACAGTAGAGATGAGGAGAAAGACATAAACAGAGGGTCATTCTGATTTTCCTCACTACCTCCCCACATAGTACCTTGAGCTTCTTCAAGCACATGCCACATTTTGTAGTTGCATATTCGCTTGGATAATTATGCATTCAATTGCTCTATCTTCCTCCTCCAGACTGTACTGTCCATAATGAAGGGATGTTTGTTTCAGTCACCACTCTAAAATGTACTCACAGGACTTAACAAAATTCCTGGAGTACAGCAAATGTGTACTCCTGAATGAGTAGTCAAGACTCTAGGATTCCATAAGGTTTTGCCATGTATTAGTTTTGTGATCTTGAGCCTTGTATCAAAGCCTCTATATTCTCATATGTAGCATGGGGTTGTAATAAAATTTTTGTATAGAGTTGAGATAAGAAATTGGATAATGAATAGATGCATAATAAATTACAGCTATCACTAATTCAGTAGAAAGGGGCAGTGAGATGAAGTCAAGCCCTGCTGAAGTTATAGCCTATTACTGAAAATAGGTAGAACTTGTCCAGCTTGGTTTTCTACAGGACTATACAGGTTCACCAAGTAGGCAATATGGGGAATTCAATTGAAACCAGGTATCTTGACTTGGTCTTTGCCTCTACTGGAGCAGGTGACCAGGAGTGCTTCCCTTGAAGACCCTCATTTACAGAGCAGGACTAATGGAAGAGCTGTTCATTTGTCATCAAACTGCCCTGCAGTCAACGAAAGCGCACCCCTGAAAGCAATGTGTAACGTATCTGTAACCTGCGGAGCCTGTGTCACAGGTCTGAGAGCACCAGTCTGCAAATCCTGCTTTTAAAATTACTTATTTATTTGTAAATTATAGCTCACAAACAATATTTTATTAGTTTCAGGAGCACAACATAGCGACTCAACATTCATATACCCGGCAAAGTGAAAACTTCAATAAGCCTAGAAACCATCTGCCACTGTACAAAGTTATTACAATATATTGACTATATTCCCTTGCTGTACCAGGCTTCAGATTTTTGAATCAGTAATAAACAAACAAGATGAGCTGTGCTTATGAATATGAGAAGTAGCTTGTGTGATGAAACAGGCAAGCTCCAGAGTCAGAGAAATCTGGATCCCAGCCCTGGCTTTGCCCCTGACATGGTAGGTGAATTTAGATCAATGACTTCATCTTTCTGAGCCGGGTATTCCTCACCTGTTAGTCATAAACAATTAGACCCATGCCCTGGGGCCACTGTAGGAGGTAAATAAGAACCCAAGCTGGTGATACTGTGAACTCCAGGTCCCTGTAAATGTACATCAATCTCTGGCCCAGAAGGAAAAGGAAGTAGAGAATAGGAGTAAGTGTGTGGACTGGGAACGCTTCTCTATCAGCTGCTACTTGCACTAACATTTACTGTGAATAAGAAGTGTAGGTAACCCAACCAAGAGTCCTGACCTCTGAGCAGCAGTTCTTAGTGGTATTTCTCCACATCTGGATGTGGTCAAAAGGCTGTAAAAAATGTTTTGTTTTTGTTTTGTTTTGTTTTTGCCAAATCAAATCTAGTAGAGATAAGCAGAAGGGGGGAAAAACATGGGAGGAAAAACTTAAATGAAAGAATTTTATCTATCTCTTTTTTCCCTATGAATTAAGAAAAGGGTCTTTTATGAATTTTATTAACAGAATGCCTCCATTTGGCAGAAGTATGACTAAGAAATGTAATCTCTAGCCCTGGCTGGCGTAGCTCAGTGGATTGAGCGTGGGCTGGGAACCAAAGTGTCCCGGGTTCGATTCCCAGCCCGGGTACATGACTGGGTTGCAGGCCATAACCCCCAGCAACCGCACATTGAAGTTTCTCTGTCTCTCTCTCTATCTCCCTCCCTTCCCTCTCTAAAAAATAAATAAAATCTAAAAAAAAAGGAATGTAATCTCTAAAAGTCCAAGTGCTTATCACTCCTTCTGCTAAATTTTCAGGAATATTTATTGAGTACTACTAGCACTATATAGGAATCTGTAGGCTTAGGAAGCATGTCACCTCCAGTGCAGCTTGTAAAATCAAAGGCACCTATATTTTGTATAATGGAGTTTAGGCTTCGGACATATATGAAGTCTGTCCAGAAAGTATCCATCCACATTTTTCATACTACGAGAAAGGCACATTTTTTCATAGTATGAAAAATACTATGGGAGGATTGTTATCTACCACCTATGGATGTTGGAACAGCTTGTCCTGCATCTCCACCCCTCCTATCAGCCTCCTTGTGGCTTCTGCATATGCTTACCTATATGACTTCTGCTCAGCTAGACTTTAGGTGCCCTCAATAATAATGGTTTTGTAGTTTAGTTGTAATTCTGATGTGGTTGTGGGAGGATTCAAGTACCCTATTTACCTATGCCACCATCTTGACCAGAACTCTTGAGAGATTTAATATTGCACAATTCCCTTAAACACAAAGATTCTGACTAACATGGCTGAGGTGAATATCCAACATCTACATATTAAAAAAAGCCCCACAGAGCTGAGAACCTCTTAATTAACAAACTGTTGCTATTATTAAGCAAACAACATTGGGTACTTCAGGCAGTTATTTGCTTTATAGGATAAAGGAAGAATGGAAAAAATAGTCAAAAATGTACCAAAGAATGGTTAATGTTCTTGATTATGTGCCTAATTTATTACTGGGAGTTAAAAACTACAGAGACTACAACAGGACCACAACTTGATAAACATTTGGTTTGCTAAGAAGAACATGGGACTACCATTAATCATTTCAGAAGAATTTCAGATGAGGAAGAGTAAGAAGCCAGGAAGTATGGCTAGCTACTAGCAAGAGAGTATTCATGGCTTGAATACTTTTAAGTTGTAAGGGTTTATCTCATGAATCCAGCAAAGACAAAATAAAGCCTGATACAAGTCATCCATTGCTGAGATACCAATCACTCCGGGTACATTCTACCCCCTGGAATTACCTTGGCTTTATGAGAGTTTTGGAATAGATTTGGTTTGGAATTCACATAAACTATTAAATCGTAATGTCTTGGTATATTTAAGGGATCTCCAGGTGATTCTATTATGCAGCAAATTTGGAGACCATGAGAATAAACTCTTCTCAACATTGATGACCCAACCTAAAAACACAGCTACTAAAAAAAGAGAGAAAGCTCATCTATTCCCATTAGTTGAGGTTGCCACCTGCTCAGGCCTGTCCCTCTTTTGATCTCTCAGTTTAGGTTAAAAAAATTTTTTTACTTCATACCCTACCACAGCTATATCCCCACCTGCTGTTCTGTCCCTAGTCCACGGTTCTTACTTTACAACTTAGACTATTCATTGCCTTCCTCAAAACTTTCTTTTTTTAAAATTGTTGTTCAAGTACCATTTTCCATCTTTTACTTCCATCCCACCCCCCCAGTGCTCCCCAGCTCCCTCCCATTTCCACCCTCCCTAGTTCTTGTCCATGTGTCCTTTATACTTGTTGCTATAAACCCTTCCCCTTTTCCTCCTAAATTCCCTCCCCTCTCCCCTCTAATGACCCCCACCCCCCACGCACACTAAATTACATGCAGGTATCATCTGGGAGCTTGTAAAAAGATATAATTTCATCATCTGTCCAGGTCAACTGACTTAGACTATATTTTCATAAGACCCTCAGTGGACTTGCATAATCAGTTAAGTTTGGTAAGTACTGCTTTGGAACACTATTTCTCAAAGGATCTTTTGAAGGACACTCTTAAGGACAGAGAATCCACTGCCTAGATTCAAAACCACACCTGTCTCTCTCTTCACAGGACATCTACCCATTCAAAAAAATATTTACTGAGTGACAACTAGCCCCATATTATGCTGGGGTTAGAGGGTCCAGCAGTGAAAACAACAGAATTTGTCCCTGAATTCATAGTCTTACAATCAGCAAGGGCAATGTTAACAAGGAAAGAAAAGTAAGGGAGCGTCATGAAGGAAACATGGGGGATGCTGTGGGATTATCTACTTAGTGAAGTGGATGTGGGCACGGTCTAATGCAGTTTCGGAGATGAGAGCAGCACTACTGAGGAAAGGCTGTTACAGCAGGTCCTCACACACAGCAGGTGAAAAGGCTTGGAAGACTAGAGAAATGCTTGCCCTGTGCCTGCTCCATGCAAAGTATTGTTCTAATTGCTTTCCTCATATTTAGGTGCTTTACAGATGAGGAAACTAAGGCAGAGAAAGGTTGTATACTGTGCTGACCTTCACAGAGCAAACTTTGGAATTCAACCCTGTCAATCTGCCTATATCATCTATATTCTTAGCCAGCACACTTACAGCATGTGAGCGCCAAAGAACAGAAAGCATTCAAGAAGCTGAAGAAACACACCACATATCCAGATTTCAGGCAGTTTTTGCTCATGTATCTATGGTCCTTTTTTTTTTAATCACAAGTGGGGAATATATCACCATTTAGCAGCAGCTTCCTATAACTCAAACTTTTAAGAAATACCCCATAGTTACTGAATCAAAATTTCTGGCCATGGAATTGAAAATATGCATTTTAATAATGCCTCTAAGCAATTCAGAGGCAATCAATTGAGAACCATAAGGTTAGAGGTACCATTTCCTCCAATAATCTCCTCCTTCTTATGGGCCCCCAGTCTCCAAACAACCCATGGTTACTTAATAATATACAGAGGTGGGAAAAAGTAGGTTTACAGTTGTCCATATGGAAAAATATATGATAGAATAAATAATAACACAAGAATAAACTCTGTTTTGTGTACTCACAACTGCAAATCTACTTTTGCCCACCTTTGTACTGGTCCCAAAATATAACTAAACATGAGGATAGATGGAATTAAAGTGGAAAGCTAGAAGAAATCTGAAAATTGAATCTTTGCTGCATCAGGTCCCTTTGGTGCCAGACTGAAAAGTATTATCTAGACTTGAAAAATTGGAGACAAAAAGTAGACCACAGAGGCTTGGAACTATTTTCATTTCAATGCCAACATTTAAATAACTAAGTGAGTTTTGGGGAAATGGAGTAAAATTTCAAATTGCTGCAAAAGCAATTATTTCACATTCTCCATCATTAGACAGTGCTAGGAGAACACTCTCAGGCAGCACAGGGAATTTTCTTGACTGTAAATACATGCAATAGCAGTAGCTGAAGAAATCTCTGGCTGCAAGGGTGCACTGGCTCAGCAAAACTAATTAATACACCTCCTGAGTGTCAGGGGACCTGGGCAACTCCACCACCAATATCTGGCTGCCAGTAGGGTATTCTTTGCAATGCAGTCTTTTCTTTCTTATAACCATTTAACAAAAGATTTATGATAATCTTTCATGGGGAAGAAACTAAAAGAAGTAGCTGAACCTCAATAAAGTTCCATCATCACAGATTATTTCTTTGTGAATTTTTCCTGTATTTATTTTTAAGAGTTGGAATGTTTTTAGGTTCATTATTATTAAAATTATTCCAAAAGCCAGTTTTGTAGATGTTGCGTTTCAAATGGTTCAAAATATAGATTACAGTTTTTCTGTCTCACTCTGTCTGGAAATGACATTCCCTTGACTACTCTAAAGAAACTCTATTCATTCAGTTCACTTCCTTCTAAACTTCATTCACAAAAATAAGTCCTGGAGAATTTGTAGCGGAGTTTGTTGTTTCTACCCCTTAAAATGTCAGATAAATTTATTTTACTGTATTTTCAAAGCTCTTTTGCATTTACTCTATTTTTTTCTGATTCTATCCATAAGCAAAGCTCATTGGATGCTGCTTTATTAATGCTGTGACAAAGGACCATTAAGAAGATGAAGTCGCACATTATAAATATTTTGTGCAGATACCCTGCCACTGCAGACTCAGACTCTGATGATGATAATATTCAACAGCTGTCACTATACTTTTGCCAATCACTGAGAGGTGGCCTGAAATGGCAGTCAGAAAATATATCAATGTTGGCCATTTTTTCATGTCACTCCCATGAAAATATGTGACAATCAGAGTACTTTTGGAGGACCCTACATTCACAGGCCTGGAATTTTGCAAAGAAACATGTTAATGATCTCAGTATCTGTGAGGGATTCTCTCTTTGCAGAGCTGCAGAGCAACACTCCCTTGCCCCTTTATCTGGGAGGCTACTGCAGTGATAGCGAGGGCCATGCCTCGCTTGGGAGGACATGGTAAGCAAGAGAAAGCCTTGTATGTGTGGGTGAGGCCCAGTTTCCTCTACTCTGGGCACTAAGGTTAATATTCTTTCTATCCTTCCTTTTCTTGAATGGGCCTCTTTTCTTACTATGACAGTAGTAAGATCTATAGAACTAAAGCTAAGGTGTGAGACTAAGGAAGAGGAACTAAAGTATTAACTCCTGGACTTAGGCTTAAATGGAGCTTTGGGGCTGGGGAGTATTTATGTCTCCATGTGGACTAGCTCATCAGGGAACTGTCATAATCATGGGAGGATATACCTGTTCTAAGAAAGGGGGTCTTTTACCAAAGTGCTCCTGTGTGTTTATTAGGGGTTGGTATGAAATTTCCTGGATCACAGCCCAGTAAACACACTCAGATGTATAAAACATAGCCATTAAAAGTAAAGAAATGCAAATCTTGTACTGCCAATTTTGGTATCTGTTCAGTGCTTTCAAAACTATTGTCCGCAAGTTTATATTTATCAGTGACATAAGCATTGTGCTTCAAGCCCTATATTCCAATGAAAATACCTGGTCAGGCTCCAAGCATACATGAACAACAAAGAAATTATGATGGTGATGATGGTTTATAAGGAACCACATGTAGCTGTCTCAAAATGCTACAACAGGATTAACAGAAGATGAGTCATCCTGCAGTGCACGCCAGTGAAATTATGGCACAGGGCACCTGACTACATTTTCCCTGACTAGTTCTGATAGATCTGGAAATCCAAGACTTCATTTACAAATTTTACAAACCTTGTCCCCAGGATGGCTTGCCAATGAAAAAGAAGGGGACTCACATTCCAGTCTCTCACTCATGCAGCAGTTGGGAAAACAATGAAGTGGTTAGGAAATGAAGCACTAAGAAAACAGCATCCACCTACCTGATTGGCACAGCCTCGGGCAGGGTGTCCACTCACTGAAAGCTGTCACAACACAGTCTTTTTTACATGGGAGGAGACAAGAGCGAGTTGTTTCTGGCCGAGTAGAATCTGGACATCTGTCAATGTGAAGAGATCATATCAATGCTTGCTGGGGAAAGTAGGTGCTTTAACATAGAACCATAGGGTTTCAGAACATAACACATCATCTCGGTTTTTTTTCGTTAACTACATGAGGTAAGACAGACTCAGAAAGGTGCGGATACTTGCCCAAGGGCTCATACCCAGAGGCAGAGCAGAAGTAGGCTTCAGATCCCTAGTCCCAGACACCAAAACACTTTTTCCCTAGACCAGGAAAAGAACAATCCCTGAAACTAACTAAAGACAATGTCAAGAAAGTATCTCCTCATTAGTATCAGTTCAAACAACATTTAATTTTTTTCAGAATGAGCATATATTTTTTGAAAAGTGCAATGCAATATATTAGATCAGCGATATCCTTCAAAAGGGTGAAGAAAATATGATGCAATATATGGATACATTGGGAAAGAAAAATCACTGAATACCACTTAACTATATTACACATCTTTGATTATTAACAGAATTTTACAATGGTTAAATAATTGTCAGGTGTCTCTTTAGAACATGCAAACACAGAGATTGTCCAAATTTCAAATACTAAGAAAAAGCAAGAGATGATAATGTTTGGGGGAGAAGAAGAAAAACAGGTCATCCAAGAAGGGAGAAATATCTGACTGATCTTAGACCCTACCGATTTATGCAGTTGTAAAAATTAAAACATTCTCCTAGTTTTAAATCTTTACAAGCAATACACAGAGAAAACACAGATACTGAGTTGGGCTGTGGAACAGAATGCACTTATTCTTGCCACCATAAGGTGAAGATCCAGTGGGCAAAGGACTGGGGGCCTTAGGGGAAGAAAATAAAGCGGAGGCTTGGATGCTCTTGTCTAACAAGGCAGGGGTCAGAAAGCCAACCCACACATAAAAATAACAAACAGAGTCAACAATGTGGGGAGTCAAGGGAGGAATTAATGTAAATGGGCTAGATTCATTGCTTTCATAAGAGGAATCAATTAATGCACGTTTTCAATTGAGATGGATCTATAAATGATGTGTGAAAATATATCATGTAGCATTAGGAGCTAAACCTCAGAAAGGGAGGACAGACAACAATATATAATCAGGCTGGTTCATATTGGTATGAGACACAGTGGATAGATAAGAAACTAATAAAGCAGGAGCCAATGGCAGAGCAGGAGGCAAGGGAGGGGGGGTTCATGAGAACAGGGGTGGGTTAAGGCTTTTTATTGTTGTTATTATATATCTCCTTGTATAGTGTTAATATTTGTGAACCATGTGAAGGTTTACCCAGTCAAAGTAAAGGAGATGGGGGAAGCAAACCACAGCAAGTGTGAAGAAGTGCTTGTATTTGGGATGTGGGATACTAAGCAGAGTAGGAGATGGTTGGTGGCTGGTTGCTTCCCATCATCAGTTGTTTTTCATCCGCAACAAAAAAAAATGTATTATTTTAATTCTACTATGGAACAGAACATACGCTGATAAAAATTGAAAATATATATACACTCACAGAAAAAGATTTGCTCAATTAATTAGTAGTGATATTATTAATCATACTTAATACACACAAAAACCTGTCTATCAAATAGTTTGATGAACATAACAATAGAAAGAAAAAAGAGTGTTCTTAAAGTGTCTTTATGAGGATATAGTGCTATTTAAATAAGCAATGCTGTTAAGGAAAATTTATGTCAGACTTCAGTCGAAATAGCAAAAAAACACTAAAGTCATTCCCAAGTTCTTTATTCACACTTTGATATCCACTAAAATTAAATTGAACTGCTATTGCTGGAAATGAATGTACAACCCAAGCCAACTTTCTGTGTACTCAGTGGGGTGGGAAGGCCCACACTCACCTAGTACTCACTCCCTCATACATTCACAGCAGAGCTTAGAAATGCTTGTGCTGCTCGCTTTAGACTTTCTGGAGAGGGCGGCTAACACTGCAGGGCCTTTGTTCACTTCAGTTAGTTGTCTACTTTATTTACACTTTGTCAGTATCACTCACAGTGCATACTCACTGAGCCCAGTGTCAACTCTCCACAATATGGCTGGCCCCCCTTCTCTCTGTGTTCTTCCACCAAGTCCATAAGTAATGGCATCATCCCCTCAGTGGCAAAGGTCAAGCTCAGGTTACAGTGCTTTTATAGGGGCCACACACTGAGGGCTCTCCTGGAATGTGATTTCTGGTCTCATAGGAGCCAATATTCCCTTGTAGGTAAAACTGTCTTTTTTGTTCATTTCTTCTTCCAAAAAGGACAGCCTTTTCTTCACGTATTCAACTTTCTCTTCCCTTCTATTTACATGTTGTCTACCGCTTCAAGGATTGGCACATTTCCAATATTCATAAATGTCCCCTTAGTCTTTAAAAATATTCTCTTTGACCATTAGCAACTTCTGTGTCCTCTGCTTCTAAAACTATAAGGTTTTATTGTCACTGACTAAAAAAAAGTCTTTTAACATCTTTTGTGCTGCTGTTTGTGTGTGTGTGTGTGTGTGCAAATGTGCACAGGTGTGCATGAAAAGTACATATACTAACTTTGAATGCTTTCATAGTAGAATTTTATCTTATACCGTATCTTAGAAATGCCATATATTCATGCATTGCAAATATCAGAAAGTGAATGGTTGAATAGTGTTCTATGCTATTGGAGCCTGAAAACAAATAAATCACTAGGGATATTAGACAAACTTATCTGTTGAGAGCTACCCTGCCTGGTTTCGGGAGCTGTAACCATCCCCCCACTCCCCCGCCCCCATGGCTAAGGCTGAGTGAGCGACCTTCGGACCATAAGCCACTAAGGAGACAAAGCTTATCTCCCTGGCAGGAGCGCTGCTTCTGCTCCTTTTTCCATAACTGGGCCCCAATGTTTGATCAGTTAGCTAATACGGGTGAGCCCCAAGGGTGGAATGATCTAAGACAGGCATGATCACATGGAGGCCCCAGGGAAGGACTAGGGGGGCTATGGAGAAAGGAGGTGATGGACCCTTGTCCCTTGGCTTTGACAAAGCCTGAGTCCTCATTCTGCGTGTGAGAAGTCTCCTAATTTCCTGGCTATCTTGCCTCCTCTGCCTGACTGAAGCCTGAAACAATGACAGAGGGCGGTGCAACCCTGTGCTGGAAAGGACGGGCTCCCTGGGTAATCAGGCCTGAGAAAGGACATGTAAAATCCTGTGAAACCTGCTTTGCTAAGAATGTTCTTAATTAAATGATAAAGGTGTGGGCAGGAAATGAGTTTGTTTCCCAAAGTTTTGTAGCCTTTTAGCTGATAGACACTGACTCAGAATGAGCCCTAATAGTTCTTTGTATGCTATCTACCATTTGATCCTTACTGCCTGACAATGATTAATAAGCTGTACCTGTATTTCCATGCAAAATCCCCAATAAAAGCCTGTCTATGCAAGGGCATGCGGTGCTCTCCCCTGTAAAGAGTGGCCTGCCCCTTTTCCTCCACAGGACTCAGTAGTCCCTGTGAATTTGTCCCGTATCCCATCCATAATGCCAGGGACACTGTGGGCTGGTGCACACATCACTTATCCAACCATTTCCAAAATGAAATTGAAGCCTTAAAATGCAAGGGAACATGGATTCACTTTTTAGTTAGTAAACAAAGTGTGACCCCTGGTCTTTTGTCATAATTTATACTTCCAACTTTCATGTAACAAACACTCTGATCCCAGATTGGCAGTGCTCTTGATAAAAGGATCAAAGCATTTCATTTGAACACATGTTATTTTCCTGGACTTATATTGCAGTATTCTACAATGATTGTCTCTTGGTCACCCTGTAGGCTAAATTCACTTATAAACACTATAAACACTGTGCTGAGTTGCATTAAATTGAGCTACAAAGACCTGTTATTTTTCAGTTTCTCTCCACAATCAAGATGCAGACAAGAAGAAATGAAATACTGCCATTTGTGACAACCTGGATGGAGCTTCAGAATATTATGCTAAGCAAAATAAGTCAGTCAGAAGAAAGCTAAGAACCATATGATTTCACTTATATGTAGAATATAAAACTGAAACTTGGAGACACAGACAACAATGTGGTGGTCACCAGAGGGAAGGGGCAGGGGAGTAGTTAGCAGAGGGCAAGGAGGGGCCAAATATTTGGTGACAGAAGATGATTTGACTTTGGATGGTGGGCACACAATGCAATATACAAATCATGTATCATAAAAAGATACACTTGAAACATATATGATCCTATTAACCAATGTCACTTCAATAAATTTAATTTAAAAAAGACCTGGCATTTTTCAGTGTGTCTCCATAAGCAAGATGCAGACACAGTGCTGCATCTTCTCAAGCAGTCCTCCTACCAGGAACTGACTTTCCATCTCACTCAGTGAAGGGGGCAAACCTGACAACTTTTGAAACAGTAAATGTTTAACTGGAGCTTCATATTTCTGTATCTCACAAAATGCCAGGTGTTTATACATTAAAGGCAGAAAGTGCCTTATCAGGATCTTTGGAAGGCTTTGAGTTGTGTGTTTTTAATCTTTGTTATTATTTTTCTACAATGCAGCTGGAAAAAAAGTACTGAATGGTGAAACAAACCAAACAAAGCCCCCAAAATATACCAACAAGCTCTCACAATCTGTTTCAGTTGTGCCCTAGCTAGTTCTCATTTTCTGATATGATCAGTTCTATTACTCATACAATGGGAACATTCTCACCTACACAGTTGCGTGGAAAACAAACACCAGCCCAGAAGCAAGAACTCGCAAGGAGTTCTGTGCATCCTGGTACAATGAGTTTTGAGATAAAACACATTAGGTTAGCCCATCCATCCCATGGAGACATGTTTCTTTCATTCCACCTGAAGGCCACTCTTTTTCAGGATGTTTTCTTCTCCTTTCCTTTTTTGATTGCCCCACCCCCACAACAAGGATTTGACAAATGGCTGTGGATCTTTTTCATTGTAATGGCTTTCACATGAAAAAGAACAAAAATACACAGGTTTTGAAAGGGCAGAGAAAAGAATATTTTTTACTACTGGTAATCTCACTATCTCACAATGTGCTTCACTGGACAATAGGTATTATTTTCTTAGCCCAATTAATCTCATTAACCTTAAGAATTTTAATTAACTTGACTAAAGTCAATGGAGGCTCCTTGTGTTTAGTAGAATTGTTTGGAGATGTACAGTGAGAATTAAAATTAGGTTAAGTCTCCAGCCTCATTAACAGTGCAAAAAGTGATTAGTAATATCTGTGTGTGTGTTAGGGAAAACATCTGTGAAATTCACTTTTCTGTGTTGAAAAACTGAGCAAACCTGGAAGTTATCCACCATAATCATAATAGTTTAGTCCCACTTATGTAAATTTTCAAAGAAATGCATATTCATTTGTGAATTATGCTTTTAACTCTAAACTTTTGGTCTTGTGATTTTGGGATCATAAAATATTATTAAAGTAACAGTGGAGTAAGCTGATGTGCTCAGACTTTAATAAAAAACTGTCATTCAAAGTTATTATGAGGATAGAGGAGGAAAAAGAGGACTATTTGAACATATAATCTAACTTTTCAGGTCCAACTCGCCTTTAAATTGTGATGATAATTTATTTGATAGGTGTCAGTCTCAATTCCAATGCCCTTTTGTGCTAAGAAATAAACAAACTGCATTCCCATCAAGTGGATTTTTCTTGTTGTAATTCAGAACTAAGGGTTTTTTTTCAAAGGTAGAAGATCAGACTTCAAGTATGCTAAATTTTCTCATCACTATAAACAATATACTTGCATATCATGCAAGGCTTATTCCTATATCTAGGACTTATTTATTTTTATTTATATATTAAAGCTAATATTTCATGTATCTTTTTTAAGCAGTTGAACATTTACATCATAAAAATAACATTATCAATGCTGAAATCCTTTCCAAGATAAAAAGTTCTTTTACATAATACCTTTTTAAGCCATTTAAAATTTTGCCATAACCCCAGGAATTAGGTGATATGAAAACATCAATATGCATGTTTGGTTATAACTCCCATTGGCTCCATCAGTCCACATGGTGTTATAAATACTAGGCACGTTAAGCTACACAACTGCCTAGTTTGATGTTCCAAAAAAACATCACAAGCAATGTAGCATTGGATGTTAAACAGAAATCACATTTATGAGTTAATAAGAGCAGAAGGTCATAGGTATGATCTGTTATTCATTAGTCTTCATGGCAGTCCTCTTTGCCAAAATGTATTATGGTAGATAAAATATATTTTTGAAGCAAAGAATAAATATCTACTCTCAGTTTTCTGTAATTCATGTCCAATCCTTGGCAAACCCTGTTACTTTCCTACACATAGGTCAACTTAATTCATACATTCTAAAACGTTTATGTAACACTAAATTTCTGCCAGACACTGTGCTAAAGTCTAGGGTTCTTACAATGTAGAACATCCAATCCTAGCCCTTCGGAAGCTACCATTAGGAAGAAAGGCAGGTGAGGTCTTCCTGACTGTGCTTTACTTCAAGTCATAGTTATTTCCACTTATATTTGCAGAGCCAGCTGCTCATCAGATGCTCCAACACCGGCAGCATCTGGCCAGTCTGCACTCTTTCTGTCATCAGCACTTCATTTCCCTTAACTGAGCTTCTGTGACTTTCCTTACACACAGTTAAGTGTGGTTTCCATGGCAGTGTGGCTCAGGCCCAGAGCCCGTCATCACAGTGCCCCAGGATGAAATTAATCAGGTGTCTGCGTTGCCCATGGCAGCAATACAAATTGGCTTGAATTAGGCAGAAGAGCAAATGTATTGCCTAGGTTGCCAGGAAAGGCAGAGGTATAATTAGGGGGGATGCAACCAAGGGCTTGATGCTGCCAGGATTTGTTCTGCTTCAATTTCTGCTTCTTTCTGAACATCAGCTTTATTCTGCCTCCAGCTTTTGCCATTAGGCCTAACAATAGCTATGACAACTCTCAATCCACATACTTAGGGCAACCAGTACAGAAAAAAGAGGGTTTCATTTTCCCATCTTGAAAATTCCTGGGAACATCTCTAAATTGCCTAGGTGGCACCAGACCATCCTGGCGACTCACCACTCCTGTGGCTGGGTGGGGTGTTTCACCACAAAGAAGGGACTAGTTCACACACGGCCACATGGAAATCTCTATGGATGGAAAAGTTTCCCAGCCTCTGTATACTGCATAGGCCCTTACATTTCTCCACAGCCTTCCCACGTGGACTTGAGGAATTGAGTTATGTCTCCTAATTTGGTCTAGAGATGACACTCCCACAGCTGAGCTCTCCCCTCAATTACTGCTTTTCCTCCATCACTCACAATTATTACTGATCCTTTTTGATATCTATATCAGAGATATCTGAGTCTCCATGTCCAAAATATCCTGTTCCTTTCTTTTTGTTTAAATTACGTCTTCCTGTACATAGTGTGCATGAGATTGTAAACCTGCCCAAGGGCATGGATTCGTCTGTTCAAAATGGCTGTATGGATTTATTGCTCACTGCAGAAAAGATAATGGGACTTAAAAAAGAATACAGCACAACCCTATATTTTCTTATTTTTATCCTCACCCAAGGGCAAGTTTATTGATTTTAAAGAGAGGGGAAGGGAGGAAAAAAGAGAAGGGGAGAAACATCAATTGGTTGCCTTTTGTATGTACCCTGATCAGGGACCACACTTACAACCTAGGCATGTGCCCTGAGCAGGAATCAAACCCTCAGTCTTTGGGTTTGTGTGACACCAACCAACTGAGACACACAGGCCAGGGCACAACCTTATATTTTCAAAGTTCATAAACTAACTTCATTTGGACCTAGTCTTTATGTGACTTAAGGAAGAGTGAAAAATACCAAGATCAGCTCTAGAAAATTTGATTACCCAAATTGATTCCATATTTGTGGGTCTTATTTACTCTTATATACTAATGTACATATTATAACTTAGTAAAGTATTTACTTTTATTAGGACATATTTTTTTTTAATTTTAAGAGTCAAACAAAACAAAACAAAAATATATTGCTCCAGCACAAACTGAGACATACTCAGTGCTTGAAAAATGATTTTGACTAAAATCACTCCACTACGCAAAAATCCTATGCACTTTCACTAAATTATTGATAATACCTTTTGGACATCACTTGTCCCACATGACTCTTGACACAAAAGACTTTCCGTGTCTGAATTCCTACACCACATGTGGCTTCTCCATTCCATCCAACTGTTGCATTGAGGGCAGTAATCGACGTGTCTTCTGAACAGGGGCCCCAAGGCAATGTCTCCCAGTAGAGTTGCATGCAGGAATGGTCATTGCATGTGCGGTGTTCTTGCAGGGCCTGACTGGGGGGGCATGGTTTTCCACCTGCAAAAATCAGAATAAAAAAGAATACATAGCTGTTGTTACTTTTATTAACATGTCGTTGCTGTTATTGATGTTATATTTGTTATTTTTGCTGTTTTTATGGTCTAGAAAAACAGCCTTTTTTGCAGCTGCCCAAAGGCCTGGGCCACTGCACCCTTTCTCCCACTTTAAGGCCATGGCTCTTTCACCTTGAATAACAATCTAAGGATGATATGTTGTGCCATTCTCTACATAACAGGGAGCAGAACATGTCAGTTACACTTTTTAAAAATGACTGATTCAACTGCCCACCTCTGAGTCATGTTTCTCTGAGATAAACTCCCACTTTTAATTTAATATTACAAGGCCTACACAAATTAGCAGTTAGATAAAATAGCCCATGAACTCAAATAGTTATTAGATCAAACACACACACATTTGCCTCTATATGGTCTCTCTTTCCTAACAGAGCAATATTTTTTATCAGAGTAACATTTTAAAACACCCACCTTCCATCAAGCAGTGCATTTTACTGCAATTTGAGAAAACCAGAAGTCTCTGCTAAAGTTTGGTGAGAGAAAGCCCACCCTTAAACTCTAAAATAGTATCTGACTATGTATTATCCCCTGGCTGGGAGACCAGACAGATGTAGATCCTCACATTCTTGGGTGAGTCAGACCATCAAATTTCATTACTGTCTTTTCTTTCATATTTTTATATCCATGTAAAAACTGGTATTTGTCTAAAGTATTGATTTTTTCCCGTTCTTCCATACTATAATGTTTTATTCAGTGGGTCAAATGCTCAAGAAGATTTGTGACTTTGGTTTTGTTATTCTTGTTATTTTTCCCCATTAAATTCTATAGACTTTTTTCCTCCTTCCAAAAATATAAAAGAAGGAGAAGCAACTACATTTTATGAATATAAAAATCTTCATTTATTTTGACCCTGACCCCTTTTCTTGGGACCACAGAACAGAATCTTATTTAAAAGGGAGCTCCTTGCAGCCTGTGGCCTTGCTGCCTGGCTGTTCCAACCGAGCTGTAGGCAGACAAAGCCAAGGGCAGGCCTGAGAGAAATGATGCGTGTTGTCTGGAGACAGAGCCCATTGCTATGAATGATAGGAACAGCTGTTCCTCTAATTTTTTTCTGATATCATCCATTTACCTTCTCATTGCACATTTTAGTTTTTGAAAGCCATTTTTGCAGACTTCATCCTTTCCCCTCTCCCTATATGGCAGCATGACATATCAGAAAATCAGGGCACAGGGATCAGGTAGCTTGCTGATATCACCAGCAGTTCCCAGTTAAGAAGCCATGTCTCTTAATTCCTAATTTGGAACTCTTCTTACCAGACATTTTCCAATTATGTTCCCAACTTCATGAGCTATCTGAAACTGGGTGTGAACCAACCAAATTTTGTTTTGTTCCCTAAAAAAGTATAATGAAAAATAACACAGAAAGAACTAAAACAATTCCTATAAATACCAGAACCCAGCAGAGATACACTTGAAGATTAAAGAGAAAAGACGCACAAGGAAAGGCAAGTGTTCATTTGGATTCAAGGAATGTAGATATCACCTCTATGAGGCATCTTCCACAACGTGACCTTCACAATTGCCTGTTGGAAAACAATAATTGGGCAACTGATTTCATTAAAAACTTTACTCTTGCTCACCTTCTCCGGCCAATGCCAGGATAGTCCTTGACCTGGTCTGTTTCCCATCTGAGTTTTTATTTGAACAAGACTGGGAGCAGGATGACCACTCTGTCCACTCGCTCATCACACAGTCCATCCTGCAGGGAATTTCACAAGCTATCCATTCAGGAGGAGAAGATACTAGGCAGAGATTCCCTGATACATCTTCTCCTGTAATCAACCAGAACAAGACAGAAGCTGGTTAACACACACGTGAGGCCAGTCCAAGGAACATTTAGGTTCATCACTTCCTTTATTACTTCTATTTAGCTTAGAAGACTTCACCTGGTGTCTAAACCAATAAAGAGCAAAATACGATGGTTTCTTTGGCCATTCAAAATAGTTGTGTCAAGAAAAACTGCCAGGAGATCATTTGGCATTTAGAAAGGTAGATATCACAGGAAACGAGCACTTGTCATCCTTCACAGGAACAAAATGGGCTTCTTCCAGCAACAATTCAGCCACAGATGACGAGACAGACATGACAGGGGCATTATTGACAACCACATGTAGCAAGTATAGGTCAGAATAGTCTGTTTTCCTGAAAAAGCATAATTTATGTTGAGCATTCTATTCTACCCTATAAAAATAATTTTATCAATCTAATTTTCTGATATGTGTTTTTGCTTCCAAATGTGTAACTTAAGCAAGATTATCACACCATTATTCTTTTATTCTGTTTGTTCATAGTGGAAAATAATCCAAAATCATAGTGAAAATGGATCTGTGACCAAATGATATAATATGTTCCAACAAAAGTTGAAATCAGTCCAAAATTCTTCCTAATGCATTTACTATTACCCATTTAAATGAGCTAATGAGTTACTTTATATATAAATATAGTTAACAAATATATATTTATATATTTATAACATTTATATTTATATACTTATAAATATATATGTGTATATGTATTTACAATTAACAGGTGTTAGGACTAAGGGGTTCGTTTCTAAGTTACTATTCCTTATTTCAAATGATTACCATGTTTTTAAAAAACCCTCCTTTTTGGTTATTTATTTCCTCCCTAGTTTAGAATTAATATTCTTCTTTATATGTAATAATTAAACTTTTCCTATTCTCCCCATTCCCCTACATGATCATGCTATAAAAACAGAAGACACAAACAATAGTCGTAGCATTTATGGTTTGAAGGTATAACATAAAGTATGGAGTGGCAGCTCTAGGAGAGAAGCTGTGTGTGTGACTTTGTGCCTATGGAATGCTCCTGTCATAATCTGACATAAAAAGAACTGAAAAGGGGATTAATATTTATACAGTGTCTCCCTTGTGCTAGGCACTGTCATTGCAGGGAACTCCTGAGGCAGGTGTGAGCCATCCCCTTTTACAGACAAGGAGCCAGTGGCTCTGGAAAGAAAACTTGGTCAGGGTCACACAGGCCTGAGCTGGAAATCCATTTAAAACTTTCTCACTCCAAAAATTCTGCTTTCCCCTTTAACCATGCTGAGTCTGATTTCAGGGAGATGGATATTCCCTTTCTGAAGAAGTAAATACAACGTTGCAGTAAGCAAGACTGCCTGGAGAAGAGAGTGCACTGCTGGTATCTACATTCATATTTGTAAATGAGGCCAGACTCATTGCCCTTGAGGTACAAATAAAATTTTTCAAGCATATTATGAGAAGTAATAGATATTCTAGCAGATTATCAGGCTGAAAGACCAGTTCCAATCATTCTCTTTTTAGCTTCAATCTATTTTCAGGTTGAGTCCACACTGTATGTTCTGTATCCACACACACACGCACACACTGATACAGCTAATGGGTAGCGCTTTTCCAAGTACAGGGGGAGGCAGACCGAACATAACACCCAAATTACATCTAGTAGAAATTTAATTACTGTGTTTGTTATTATTATTAGCAACATTTGTATACAAAATACTTTAAAGCAGTGTCTTGCAAAGAACACTTTGAGGAATGAAAGATAAAAATGAGAAGGGCTGAGAGGTACTGAGTTAAATTAGTAAAATGGTCTAATTACAAAAGAACTTTTCTGAGTTTTGAAAATGCCAATGTACAGTGTAAATTTCCTAGAGTGGAAATGGTGTGCAGGTTTTTCAACCTCATGTGACCAATGCCATCCTTTTTGAGGAGCATCCATCCCAGAAACAATATTTTTATGAATATGCTTTGAGAAAACCCTGCCTTCAAGAGTTATACAATTATCAATTATTTGCAGAACACATAGTACACCCATGCATATGATGGTGTATAAGTGAAAATAACTGTTATTTATCCCACTAGAACTCATAGGTAATAACAGAAATGAGATATAAACACATGAGACTAGAACCATCTCCAAAAGTAAATGCCAAGCTACAAATATGTGCTTAGAACAGGAAACACTACAGCAATTCAGGGAAGAGGTAGACCTCTGGGGGGTTAGCATGACAGTGGAAGGCTTTCAACATGGAGAAAGAGAAAGGTTGAGGGTTGGTGGCAATCACGGTGGGTATTTCAGGCATCAAAGTGTCAACAAAGGTATAATGGTAGAAAGATACAAGGCATTTGGAAGACATTTAATGCTGAAGCTGCATAAGGAAAAGAATGTACATGTTGGAAGATTTATTGGATATCCAACTCTGAATGGCTTAGACTGACACAGAGTTTTTTATACTCCTTCCTTCTTTAAACTCAGTTGCTGAGGTTTCCCATGACCCAAATTTAACATCTTCCCTAGTCATCATTCAGCAGCCTTAGTATTCACTTTGGGTGCCCCAATGCTTTTTAAGCCTAAACTTTCATTTAAACTGATAAGCACATTTTTAGTTAACCTAATGTCTGTACTCCACCAACATTTTGATACCTTGTTTATACAGGCTAGTTTAGAAATGAGAGCAAAGAGAAGAGCCTTCCTTGAGGGAGCCATATTAACAGTCATAAGCATACTCCAAAATATGTGCTTGAGCTATTTTATATAAAATTTTATTTAGAAAAGAAAGCTGCACAATGGGACTTCATCACCGGGCGCCCTCAACTGACACACTTAGGTATCCAAAGGGGAATCTTAGCACCACCTTCCCCCTGAGTATATCACTTAACATCTTTGAACCTTAGGTATTTCATCTGTGATAATGAAATAATATTTACCTCCCAGGGATATAATAAGGATTATAAATCACTTATGCAACATACACAGCAAGATGTCCCACACATGGAGGACTCCTAATATACAGGAACCTTAAAAATGTCCTTTGCAAAGATGTATAACACAAAAACTCAATGGCCTTATTCATCTGAAAAATCTAGATATTTATGCTATAGCTATGGAAACCACTTGCTTTACCATTCATACATATGTACAAATAACTACCAACAGCTTCACAGACTGCTTCACACAAAATATAAAAACTATTTATAATTTTCCATATTATTTTATTTATATGTTCAGCTAATCTAAATGATTTATGAACCCCAAATAAAGCACTTGTGCCTGAATAACCTTACCTGCCTATCTACCTTGGTATAATTATCTTCCCATTTCACAGAGAGAACCCACCTCAATAAAAGGAGCATTCATTTCCTGTTTTCATTTTCTTAGATGGATCAATGAGACCACTGGAAATCTCAAGCAAGCATGGAAAATAAAGTAGGACATGGCACAGAAATATAGCCATTAACAGTCATTTTCACTAGCAGTGATCATCTAATATTGTAATAAAATAGAATATATTTAAGAGGAAAATTGAATTCATCTTTCAAGAAAACTATAAAATTACTCCCAGCCCTCATAAACTTCTCAGGGATCAATAAAGACAAACTACATTCTCTCCTCATGGACTAGACTTATTTAAACCAGTTGTGATTTTCAGAATATGGGATATGGTGCTGCTTCAACCTTGTCACTCAGTAATTTTTTAAAAATAATTGAATATGCTGAATCCACACTACATGAAATGAACCATTTGATAGTAAACACGAAGGGCATTCAGTAAATAACAATGTTATACAACTACCACCTCTACATAGCTTCAAAACATTTTCATTGGTCTAAAGCAAAATCCTTTACCTACTACACACTTTCTCCCTACTACCCACTCTCCTCACTCCTTAGCAGCTAATTTATGTTCTGTGTTTATGGAATAAATTATTTTGAATATTTCATGTCAATGGAATCATATAATTTGTGATGTTTTGTGATGGCTTCTTTTGCTAAGCATAATATTTTAAAGATTCATCTATGTTATAGCATATATCACTACTTTATTCCATTTTATGATAAAATAATATTCCATTGTAGGTGCATACCACAATTTTTTTATCCATTCATCTGTTGATGGACATCTTTTGGCTGTTGTGAATTATGCTGCTATGAGCACATTTATACATGTACATGTTTGAGTACCTGTTTTCATTTTTTTCTGGTATACATCTAGGAGTGAAATCTTTTGATTATATCCATCACTAATTTTTGTTTGTTTGTTTGTGATTCTGGGAACTGTGGCACAGTGGCCAGATGAGTAGCCCTGTGCTATAGTTTACACTCCTGTTCTCATGCTTGACCATTCCTGGAAAAAAGCAAAATTACTTAGATGAGAGAAAGATTCTTGAGCATATCAATATACTTAAGATTCCCTAACATTTTTTCCAGTTCAAATGCATATGCTACATCAAGTTTAAATGCCTAATGACAAACATTCTATAGCTGGTGGTCAAGCAATTATGTAAATTTAACATGAATACAGCTCTCATTGTTTGGGCTTTCTACGTCAAGCTAATGTTACAATCGCACAAATGCTGTATACTATTTTCTGTGGTATTTGTTGTTTTATGACTTCTAAAGAACTAGAATTTAATATTGTGAATTACTATCTATCTTTTACAACAATAGAACAAACAACTATAATTCTTAGTTTTCTGACTATAGGTGTCCAAAATGAAAAAAAGATACAGACAAAAAAGAAAGAGAAACCCAGATAGCCACAAATCTATACTATGATTTGAAAAATATACCAATATTTTGTCATTGTACAAACTTCAAATGACCATATTCTTCCAAAAATAATGCACTCTCAGTATTTTATGGATGTTTCCCTTTATATGCTATTACACCATCTATTAAAATAATGAAAGTTATTGAAAATACTCTACCTATCATAAAATTTGATGTCCTACTTAAATCTCAAAAAAGAATGCCAATAAACGTTGATCAAATGCTTATCAACAGCTGAGTAAGACTTCAACAGACAGTATGTAGCAAATTTACTAGAATTCATATGCACTTAATTCCACTTTTAAAATTTAAATGTTATCTCCTCACAGGTAAGTAGCCTGTGGCCACTTCTGGACTGAGACTCTAACCATCTAAGAAAATGTTTATATTGCAAACCAATATAATATGAAGCAAAGCTAAGGGTTAGATGGAAGCTATCTATGTGCAACAATGCAATGCCACCAGTGCAATGAATATTTCTGCTTGCTAATTTCACTATATATGATGCTTATCTGGTTATGTAGTTTAAACATATAAGAAGACAAATAAAGAAACCTGATGTTAAATAATTATATTCATAATAACAAAAAATTCAACTGCCCTAAAATAACATTAATATCTTATATTTGGATAAGACTGGGCTACATTACACTAAATGTAGAGATTTAATAAATATCTATATTACTATTATGGAGAGGTTACAAAACCTTGCTCAAAGTTATGTAGCTAGTAAGAGTCTGAGCTAGAACTGGAAAAGCTGTCTGTCAGACATCAAAGCTATATTCTCTCTGTTATGCTGTGTTGCTTCCTGGTTCAAATCTCACATGTATCATTCCCATGACATTACTTTTAGCTGATGCCAAACCATAAAGAAGGGATATTCTACAATTCATTGTCAGTTTCTCAGTAAATTTAGTATTGAAAAAGGTAAGTGAAATGGAGTGGGTGCCTTGATTACCTGGGAAATGAATCATGGGATGGGGCAGAAAGGACAATACCTTTCAAAAATAGAATGGATATGCAGATGAAAAAGAGCTCAGAATAGAGATATGGAAGAATAAGGCAAAGTGCAAGAACAAATAGAGGAACATAGGGACATTCAGCAGCAACAGTACAATATATGATTAAATAATATAATAATCAGGCAAAGATGCTCACAAAGAGAAACACAATAAAACTTTAATCAATGATTTAAAATGGAGACAATGTAAAAACAAATACTAAAGTGAATATGAAGGAAAACTCAAAACAAATGTTAAAAAGACAATAATAGGTAGCAAATAATAACAGCTAAAACAGGAAAACAATCTTTCCAAATTAAACATGTTTATAGAGGCCAGGAATTAGCTGAAATTGCATCTACATGGCTTGTGAGCTATTGTTTCAAAAGCCTGAATAACTGCATAGCTGCATCGAGGTCCTCAGCCCACAGTGCTGTAATAACAGCAGCTAACACTTGGTCACACAGAGTCTGTGCAGCACAATATTACAATATCTAGACCTGACTCCAAGCTAGTTCCCATTTCCTGGGGCAGCCTACACTTCCCCATCTCACACCAGGACATACAGGGATTTCGGGGTCACCACCACATCATTAGCAGGCCTGGGGAGAGCAGGTTGGAAGGGTGGGTAGCCAAGAGCTCGGGCGCACTCTATGACTAAACACAGCACATCACTGTCTCACTGCTGAAGCCTGTCCCTTCCCTTTATGTTGGGATGCAGGAAACCCCGTGTGACTCTTTCTGAAGTCCCAAACAGGGGAATGAGGCACTGGCCTCTCTGTTTTGTTTTCTCTTTAACCTATCTGAAATGTCCACAGTTTTCATTTCTTCAGCCCAACACTTTATCTGCAGAATGAAAGGCAGGCAGGGACCCTAATCCACTCACATCTTTTCCATATCCTCCCTAGGCACTACTTTTCTGACCCAGGAAACTGGCCAATGTAGGATCCTGGATTATGTGAAAACTGCACCCTGAGTGCTTTTCCTCCCATCTTGATATCTGAAGAGAGCTTTTATCCCATATGCCTGTCTCTTACATGTGGTTGAGACTGGTTTGGGGGATTATTTTCTTAATTAAGCTTCAAGAATCCATTTTCGAGCACTGATTTCCTCTGTCTGTTTGCATTCAAGGAATAATCCTAACTCTTTTGGACACAGTGAATGATAGCTCAGAAATCAACAAGAGAGCAGGGGTCCTGTCTAAGAAGGCACAGAAATGCACACTAAAGAAAAAATACCACACTGACATATCTCAAAACACAATCTGAAGACATTTTCTTAGTGTAGAAACTCTGTTTCTCCTGAGAATTTTATAGAAAGAGTATAATTTTAAGAAGATGAACCCAGAATGACAATAATGGAATAAATGACCTTTGTAACAGGATATACTTCTTCAGAATGAATACTCTGGAAGAAATAAACAGTGCATTATGAACAGAATATTTGATGAGGAATTGTAACATCTGGATTGGTGTTCTGACTTCAACATCTAAATATCAGAAAAATGAATAGGGAACCAACCATATAGGAAAATATATTTGCAAATGATACCTTGGACAAGGGTTTGATCTCCAAAATACATAATACATAAAAAACTCCCATAACTCCACTCAAGGAAGACAAATAATTCAATTAAAAAATGGGCAAAGGACCTGAATAGACACTTTTCCAAGCAGGACATACAGAGTGCCCAGAGACATATGAAAAGATGCTAAGCATCACTAGCCATCAGAGTGATGCAAAATAAAACCACAGTGAGATACCAATTCACACTGGTGAGAATGGCCATCATAAACAAATCAACAAGTGCTGACTAGGTTGTGGAGAAAAGGGAACCCTTGTACACTGTTGGTGGGAATGCAGACTGGTACAGCTACTGTGGAAAACAGTATGGAATTTCTTCAAAAAACTAAAATTGGAACTGCCTTTTGACCTGGCAGTTCCACTGCTGGGATTATACCCTAAGAATCCTGAAACACCAATTCAAAAGAACCTATGCACCCCAATGTTCATAGCAGCACAATTTACAATAGCCAAGTGTTGGAAGCAACCTAAGTGCCCACCAGCAAACAAATGGATCAGAAAACTATGGCACATTTACACAGTGGAAAACTATGCAGCAGAAAGAAAGGAGATACTACCCTTTGCAACAGCATAGATGGATCTGGAGAGCATTGTGCTGAATGAAATAAGCCAGGCAGTGAAAGACAAATATCCTATGATCTCACCTATAAGTGGAACCTAATCAACAAAACAAGCAAGCAAAATAGAACCTGAGACATTGAAATAAAGAACAAAGTGACAGTAACCAGATGGGAGGTGGGAGGGGATAATGGGGGGAAAAGGAGGAAGGGTCATCAAGGAACATGCATAAAGGACACAAGGATAAAGGCAAAGGGGGTAGGATCAAGGGGGAGGAGTCGGGATGGCTGGGGTGAAGGGGAATGGTTGGGAGGAAATGGAGGCAGCTGTACTTGAACAACAATAAAAAAAGAGAGAAAGGAAACCTTAATAAAAAGTAAAAAACCACATCATAAAGAGAGAAGAAATAAAATGGTCACCCACCCAGAAAACTTAGGATGAGAAAAGATTTCTACAACTGTCTTAAAGAAAATGTGCTTTAAGGAAAAGCATCCACATGTCCTTGGGGCCAGCAGAAGACAGGAAGAGGGTAGAAAATGGCATGACTGTGCTTACCAGTATCTATGCAGTAGAGCACAGGCCTCGGGGTTAGTGCAATGGTCTTAGTTGTGAGCTTAGGAAGACTGAATGAGACAAGAGGCAAGAGCCCACTTCATTGATCCTCATTGCAGAAGCTTGCAGAAGATGGCCAGAAAAAGAAGCAAATGTGTGTGGGGAAAGAGAGCATGTGGAGCAGGTGCTGCACATCCATCCATTAAGTTTTGACATTAGTTCCAAAGTCTGGGGACTCAATTCCAGCCTTCATGGAGCTGTTACTGTGCTGATCAATTGGTACACACTGGACATGGCTTCATGGGGGACCAAAACAGACCTGGACACAAAGTATGTCCAAGAGAATCCCGCAGTCTAGTAAAGGATATAGGACATAGTGACCCATTTGGCACAGGACAAAATAACCATTCACAAAAATAACTGCCTGCTGCACTCTGAGAATCTTAAGAGCAGGACTGTATTTTCTACATCTTTTTGTGACCTGCAAGCTAGTGTCTTGATTACAGTAGGTGCTCATAGATGGATGGTGTTTGAATAACCCAAGGAAGAATCTCATTCTATAACATGAAGTTGCATGAAAAAGGAGAGAAGACAGAAAGAAACCCATTTTGACTGTGGATAATAGGAAGACTTGGAACTGGTTGACAGTTTCCAAGTAAAACATGCCCAAGTTAAAAAAAAGAAGAAGAAGAAGAAAAGAAAAAACCTACTAAAATGTGACCTGGCAAAATTGTTAAGCCTAAGACTTCAGAGATCTGAGTAAGTGAAGAAAGGGCCACTACCCTCACCCCTGATTATATCACTGGGTCTGCTGATGAGTCAAAAAGGCTAATGTAAACTAATACTTCAGAAATTGCAAAGCACCATCTATATAATAATGTGGCTTTTTATTACTGGTGAAAATGGGAGTGAAGGACATTCCAAATAGAAAAATGATTTGTGTGAAAGATGCCAGTTCTATTCTCATTTGTCTTAGCTTGAAAAATAAAAGAGGAATTGAAATGATTATGAAGGCAGAAATAATATTACTCATTTCATCTGTCTATTTATCTACCCCCCTCTCTCCATATATATATATATATATATATATATATATATATATATATATGGATTTGAGCCAACTTAAACATGTATAAAAGTACTTCAAGTTGTCTAGAAGTTTTCAAATATTTGGAAATCAATATTTTAAAGTTAAACTGGATAAATCAATAGAGCAAAGTGATAGTACATCAGTAAAGAATGCTCATTTCTCTCTGTAATTAACCTTCAGAAATATGTTGCAATGCCTATAAGTGGGAAATATATCTTAATTTATTTAACTACCTACTATAATTATGCAATTAAGATATTTTCATTTTCTCTGTGATAAATAATCCTGCAAAAAACAGTCTTGACTGTATTGTTGATTGCTTCCCTAAGATCATGTTTCTAGAAATGGAAAGACAAAGTCAAGAGATTCAAGGGATGTGAACTTCATTAAAGTTATCACACAAAAATGTTTTATTATTATTTATTATTTTTAGTATTTGTCAACTTTTTAAATTTACATACAAGAAAATCCACTCTTTGTGTTGTAAAGTTCTATGGTTTTTAGCAAATGCATCGAGTCTTGTGTCCACTACCAGAATCATAACACAGAACAGTTCTGTCACCATAAAAATTTCCTTGTACTACCTGCTCCTTTGAAGTCAGCCTTTTCCCCTCAATATTAATGCAGAGAAACCACTGGTCTCTTTTTTGTGTCTATAGTTTTCATTTTTTTTACCCCACAGGATGTCATAAAAATGGAATTATACAGCATGTAGCTTTTGTAGAAAAGTGCATCTGAGGTGCATCCACGTTGGTGCATGCATCGAGATATCATTCTTTTTTGCAGCTGAGTAGAATTCCATCATATGGATGTAGCACATTTTGTGTTTATCCATTCTGCTGTTGAAGAGCATTAAGATGTTTCCACATTTTCACAATTATCAATAAAATTTTGGGGGAATATAAGTTTTTACATATTTTGGGTACATAATTAGGAAGGCTATTGCTGGGTCATATATGTGTAGATTTTAGAAAAAACTGCTATTGTACCTGTCTGAATGACTATTATCAAAAAGACGACAAATAACAAGTATTGATATGGATATGGAGAAAAGGGAACCCTTGTGCAATGCTGGTGGGAATTTAAATTGTCATAGCCACTATGAAGGTTGTGCAAAAAATTAAAAATAGAAGTAAGTCTTGGTCAAGTACCTCAATTGGTTAGAGCATTGTCCTGAATCAAGGTTGCTGATTTAATCCCTGGTCAGAAGCAACCAATGAATGCACAAACAAGTGGAATAACAAATCTCTGTTTCTCTCTCTCTCTCTCTCTCTCTCTGTTCCCCTTCCCTCTCTCTATCTAAAAATAAAAAATAGAACTATCATACAATCAAAATTCTAATTCTTGATATTTATCCAAAGAAATCAAAAATATTAATTTGAAAAGATATATACACAACTATGTTCAATGAAGCACTATTTTCAATAGCCAAGAAGTGTATGTATGTGTGTGTGTGTGTGTGTGTGTGTGTGTAATAGAATATTATTTGACCACAAAAAAGAATGAAATATTGCCATTTAGGACAACATGGATGGACCTAGAAGGTATTATGCTAAGTGAAATAAGTCAAAGACAAATACCATGTGATTTCACTCACATAAAATCTTTTTTAAAAATATTTCATTTATTTATATTATGAGAGGGAAGGGAGGGAGAAAGAGAGAGAGAGAAACATCAGTGTGTGGTTGCTGGGGGCCGTGGCTGGCAACACAGGCATGTGCCCTGACTGGGAATCGAACCTGTGATGCTTTGGTTCACAGCCCACGCTCAATCCACTGAGCTACACCAGCCAGGGCTTAAACATGAATGTGTGGTTGCCTCTTGTGTGTCCTCTACTGGGGACCTGACCCCACAACCCAGGCATGTGCCTTGACTGGGAATCAAACCAGTGACCTTTTGGTTCACAGGCTGGTGCTCAATCCACTGAGCTACACCAGCCCAGTAAAATCTTTAAAAAGCAAAACAGGGCAGATTCACAGACACAGTGAACAAAATGATGGTTGCCAATGGAGAAGAGGGTGGTGGGAGGGGCAAAATTGGATTAGGGAATTAAGAGGTACAAATGTCTAGTTATAAAGGAAAAAGTCAAGGGAATATAATGTACAGCATAGGAAATGCAGTCAACGATACTGTAAGAACTTTTTACAGTGAAACATCATTACTTGACTTATTGCAATGATCACTTTGTACAGTTTGTAAATGTCAAATTACTATGTCATACACTTGAAATTAAAATAATATTGGGTGTCAACTATATTTCAAATAAATAAATAAATAAATTTCCATCATAAAAAATTTAAAAACTGCCAAACTATTTTCCAAAGATTTCATTGTATCATTTTGCATTCTCTTTGATAATATATGAAAGTTCTCATTGTTCTGCTTCTTTATCTGCACTTACTATGACCAGTTTTTCCTGTTTATGTAGTTCTTATGATTCTTATAGAGGTATAATGGTATTACATTGTAATTTTCATGCACATTTTTCTAAAGATTAAGGATGCTGAACAAATCTTTTCATGTGCTTATTTGCCATCTCTGTATCATCACTGGTGAAGAGTCTTTTCAACTTTGGATTACTGTTTAATTGGTTTGTGTTATAGAGAGAATGTTTATGTCCCCCTGAAATCCATTTATCACAGTCCAGAGGCCCAGTGTGATGGTGTTTGGTGATGGGGTCTGGGGCAGGTGAGGAGGGTTAGGCCAGGTAATGAGAGTGGGGCCTCATTATGAGATGGGTGTGCTTAGGGGAGGAGGGGGAGCACAAAGTGAAAAGGTGGTTGGTTACCTACAAACTAAGAAGCAGGCCCTCTGCAGACACATATAGGCAGACACCTTGACCTTGGACCACCAGAACTGTGAGGAATGAATGTCTGTTGTTTAACCATTCAGTCTATGGTATGTTTTTATAGTAGCTGCTCATTATACAGGTTATTTTCATATTGCTGAGTTAGGACAGTTCTTTATATATTCTGCATACCAATTCTTTGTTGGATTTGTGATATGCAAATATACACTCAAAGTCTGTGCTTTCACTTTTCATTTTCTTACATGTATCCTTTGCAAAAGTTTTTCATTTTTAATTAAAATTTTAATTTAAATCTAATTGGTCAACTTTTCCTTTATGGATTGTGCTCCAGTGCCATATCCAGATACACTTTCAGTTATTTTATATAGATATCTGTGTATTGTCTGCTTCAAACAAAAAATGAGTTGAAACTTACATATTAGGACCTAAAATTTCATAATTTGGGGTATAGTGACTTCTCCAACCAATGCATCCTAGTGTTTAAAAATAATACAAATTTTTCAAATATGAAAGTAAAGCATACCTTGTCCATGATAAATATGAATGTATCAACTGAGAATCAAGCATTATAAAATACTGCCAATATGTGTGATGCAATGGAAATTAGCTTCTGGCTAACATAACATTTATGTAACATTCAAGTAGTATAATGCATAATCTCTGAAAACAATGCTTTGTCCTTTACAAAACTGCATCAAACATCTCGTACAATGTCTAGTGCACAGTAGGTTTCAAATTCTGAATGAAAAAACAAATGAGATATAAAGAGAAAGACATTTAGTCTGTTTAAAGCATAAACTCTTTCTTATGTTTCTGCACTATGCACCCCAACCCTACTACTGACATACACCTGTGTTGGAATCCTTATGGAGATGTCAGGCAGTGATCAGGAAACAGGTCAGGTTTCTAGCCCCAACATTACCTGACAGGCAGTATGGCATAATGGACTGTGGAAGCAGACTGCCTGGGTCCAAATCCTACATCTGACACTTATTTGCTAATACTTCAGTGTCCACATCTGTACAATGACTTGCATTTCACAGGGGACTGTAATGATAATAGTATCTTTCCCATAGCACTCCTATTCTGCTCGATTATTGTAAAAAGTACAATCTCGTAGTATATACAAAGTCCTAAGATGGTGGCCTGTACCACAATGGTTAATATAAGATACTATGATATAATTGTGATGGTATCATATTGAAAGTTGTAGACACTGGCAACTATTTTCAATCCAACAAATGTTTAAGGTCAGGACTCTGGGAAGATTGTACTTGAATAAAGTAAAATGAAGTCAAGATAAGCTTGCCTTTTTGAGTGGGTACATTCTTTTCTGTCTAAATCATAAGCCCACTACCATAGAAACTATGATATTACTAGTTCTTCCCTTCAGACCATGAACAATTTCAGATCTGTGAAGGATATGTAAAGTTCACCAAAATCTTCTAAAACTTTTCATTCTGGGGAAGAATTCTACAAAAGTAGAATATTTTAAAGCAGCCAATATCCCTGATTGTGTAATTCTCAGGGGACAACCATAATGTTTTCCTTTAAAAAGCACTGCCAATGTCTTTTTCCACACTTGATGCCCTGGCTGTTAAACTGTTCATATTCAATTTTGCAGAACATGGCAGGGGTCTGATGACTACTTTTGTACCATATTAAATAAGTATAATAAAACACCAAACTGTAAAACTATTGTACATTGAAGGTTTACAGTGTTAAACTCATGGAGAATCATATTACATCATTTTCTAATTGAAATGTTGCAAACTAATTAAGACCCTAAAATAATAATTGTATACTGCTCTTTCAAATTGTTTCACAAACTTGATTCATATATAGGATTACAGTAACATGGAGGGCACCTCAGAGGACACATCAACTGATGCAGAGTGTTTCATTATTTATCAGAATGAGATCCAAAGAAAAAACATCTTTTAAATTTTTAGTTCAGTCTTTCATAAAACCAGACAGATGAAAAAAATAAAATTTTCAAGTAGAAATTAAGTAGCTAATGATTATAAAAGAAAAATCATAAAATAATAAACACTGATGTTTCATTAAACTTCTCATTCAAGTCAAGCTGATGTTAGCTGAAAATGTGCACATATATAAAAATGTTTTCACCTAGGTTAAAGTTGGATAGGATAAGGTCCAAGAATAGACAGATTCCTGCTGTTATTACTTTACCCACTGCACATCACTATCATTGTCTTAAGACTGTTATTGATGTCCTCTAGTAATTATATGAATTCTCCAGCAGAATAAACCCAATCTCTATTTGTCTGTCTTCCTCAAATTGATCTTCTAGTTATAATAATTCAATCTAGAACTGCCATTTTTTCAGCCAATCTCAAGTTTTTAAACAATCAATAAATGAAAAGTAAAGTTTAAAGTCAAGTAAAATATATGCTGAGATATTTCGAAATACAAAGAATAAAAACTTGAGCAAACATTTCCAAAATCCATACTTCACTTTATAACATTGCCAGAGTTTCTTTAATGCTTCATAAGAGTAATTGTGGCATTTGATTAAGGCTCTATGCTCAGAATAATAAAAGATTAATACAAACACTGAAATCCATGTACTCCTTCTACTTCTGTGCTGAGACCAAAAGGAAACATGTTCTTATTTCATGAAATAAATATTATTTTATTGAATGTCTTTTTTTCCTAAGAGGTCAAATATTTAATTACATCATTAATAATTATGTTGGCATTTATTGCCTGCAGGGCATGGTTTCCTTGGAAGCAATTTAAGAACATTAGATATTTATAATCATTTATCCTGTTCTAACTGGCCCACTGGTTAGAATAATAATTTTCTAATTTTTCTAGGCAGTGGAACTAGCGGTTATTAGGTTATTTGTACATAGGATTTTTTTTCTGAGATATTATACATGTAGAGAAACATCTACTCAATAAATTTAAAGTTGTATAATGCCTTATATCTTTAACCCATTATATTGCTTATTTGGCCAGAGAAAATGACATGTCTCATGTATTTCTGAACTTCCAGTGCTCAGAACAGTACGTCACTCACAGCAAGTATTCAATAAATGGTCATTGAACTAAAATAAATATAACTGAGCTGAACAGATGTTCTAAAGTCTGAGACATTTCTGGCCTTCATAGGGATAGCACAAATTGAGGGAATTTTAAAGTACTTAAGAATGCACCAACATTACCGTGACTGGGTGGGTGGCTCAGTTGGTTGAGCATTGTCCCACAAATGAGAAGGTCTCAGGTTCGATCCCAGTCAGGGTACATGCCTGGGTTGCAGGCATGGTCCCCACTCAGGGCATGTAAAAGAGGCAACTGATGGATGTTTCTCACATTGATGTTTTTCTCCCTCCTTTCCTCCCTTTCTTCCCTTCTTCCTAAAAAATAGTAATAAAATCTTTAAAACATATCAATATATCGGATGAAGGTCTACTACCATGAGTAAAAACATGGTTTAGAAGCAGAAAGACCTGGGTATGAATTCCAGCCTGTCTTTAATAGTTGTGTGTCACTGGGTAAGTTATTCAATTCTCTACATACTGATTTCCTCATCTAAATAAGGGAATACTGATTCCTACCAATGTACCACAGGAATTACATAATGATTAAGTGAGGTGAGATTAAACTAACAGGCATATAGTAAGCATTCAATATATGTTGGTGATGATGATAATGATGACATGTGTCTACCAACCTGTCTATTAATGCCTTTAGATTTCACGTAAGTTCATTATAGACATTAGATACAGTCAAATCTATGAAAGACTATTCTAGCACAGGAGAGTTGTAGGGAAGAATGTAAGATGCGAGCACATATCAAAATGTATTTAGGCACAGCTTTTTGAGGCACCATCTGATTTGTCAGTTTGCTTGATTTGGCTATCGGTTTTTATTTTGTCTGTGGTAGCATACTAATAGAATGTTAATCCATTAGCATACATTTCCTCACAGTAAAATGCTGAGAAACGATGCTGTATGGCAAGAGGAATACCTCAAAAGAATTTTGCTGCATGGACTCTCATTTAGGTAATCAAGAAGAGTGAAATTGTGAAGAGAGAATATAGCAGAACATTAAAAAAAAGACTTAAATTCCCACTACACACTCCTCTCCAGAAGATACAGGACGACACTTGGTCTGAGGCAGTCAGGGAAAGGTAGCCTAAAGACTGCCATTAGAGCATCCTTTAAAATGGGACACTGGCATTGGCAGCTTGACCATCTGATATATCACTCTGCTTACCCACTTGGCCTCATGTGACTTTCCAGTTTAGTTTGTGGAGATCAGCCAAGGCCCAGGAAACCACATTTTTTCCCTGTGAAATTTTACAATGAAGGCTTAATCACCAACCCATTCTGTGTATCAAGCCAAAGCTGAACTGACTGGCCAAATCATTGGTGAGTGATGTGGACCCTGACTGGTGGGGTCCGTGTCATTATGGATGAAATGAGACATTCACATGGATTACCGGATCTGGTGGAGGAAAAGGGACAGCATGGCTTTTCTCTCAAGGGGAGCAAAAGCATCAGCCCTTGCTCCAATGAGCTTTTATTGTCTTACTGGGCACATTACAAGAAGGTCCTCATTTACTAGGCACAGGCTCCCTTTAGGTGGTTACCTTTTACAGAAAACAAAGGAGCCAATGCTGCTAATCACACCACAGAAGAGGGAAATTTGCAAAAGAAAAGGCAAAAGTGGTTGAACCGGTTACACTCATCCTTGGAAGGTTTAGCATGGTTTTTGGGAAGTTATTTTGCAATAAATGTCCTCAATTCAGGGTGAGGGAGTTTTAGCAAGAGTAAGACTAATAGAGGCCTAGGTACATTGCAGGCCTGATTCCCCACAGGAGAACCTATTTGTGGGCGTGGGTCCTGTGCATCTCCGAGTGGGAGCTGGGCCCACACCACGAAGAACGGTCTCCTACAGGTGAGCATGCCAACCTCATCCTTGGACATCAGGGTGTCATGGGGCAATTTTGTCCAACTCAGAAGTAACTGTATATTGTTTACCACCAGACAGTGACAGGTTCCTATAATTTTGTATATGTGAAATTTCAGTAACATGGAAAGGTAAACCTATTCTGCTTTCTTCATGTTTTGTTTTACCTAAAATCTTAAGACTGCAAAAAATAATTTTGATCCACTCTTCCAAAGTGAGGTATTGAAATGGAAAAAGTGTATGTGTGAAAATTTTCCTCAAAATACAAAAAGTCCCAGAATTAGAGAAAGCAATATTATTTCTCTAACTTAAAAAATATTCTACAATTCTCTTCATTTTATTCAGTTATTATAATGGAAGTGAATATCCTGAGAACTATTTTTGGCAGAAGATTTTATACTAATGTGTGCCAAGGAATAAGTATATAAATATAGAAAAATATCAAAAATTTCAATGTTAATCTGTATTTTAATACTCAAATACAGAATGCATGGAATTCTGAAAATATATATAAGCATGATTACATTACCATTTCTAATTTATTTCCCCCCTTAACAAATTTCTCTTTTCAATTCTTATTTGTTATGGCTTTTATGCAATTGAGTACTCAGGCAGAAAATACAATAAAGCTTTGCTAATTTTATAAAATATTGAAACACTGACACTGCAAATAGAATTTCACTATCTTTAAGTACTTCTGGGCTTATCTCATAGTTTAATATAAAAACCTAGTTAAGAAATGCATACTTTCCTAGACCCTAAATCTGATAAATTATTTTCAGCATCTTAGAGAAGAAATACTCAAATAAAATTCAGAAATAACATTTACACTAGCTCAAAAGTAGTTAAAGCGCTAATTCACAAAGATAGGTTAAAAAGACAACAGCCCAGGTCTTGTGGCTCAGTTTGTTAGAGCATTGTCATGTGCATAATCCACAAGGGCACAGGTTCGATCCCCAGTCAGGGAACATACCTAGGTTGTGGTTCAGTCCCTGCTAGGAGAGCATGTGGGAGGTAACCCATTGATGTCTGTCTGTCCATCTCAATCTCTGTCTAAAAATCACTAAATACATCCTGGGGTGAGGATTTAAAAGAATAAGAAGATAACAAACATAGCCAATGTTTTGTCATAATCTTTCCAAAGTAATTATGTTTCTTGCCCTCTTGCAAGGTTTATCTTTGAGTTGAAATCTTGTAAGAAAATAAAGACTATGTCAAGGTGCTTATCTTTATTAGGTCAACATTTTAAAACTTACTGTACTATCCTAACTTCTTAATTAATCCTAATTAATAGATCTTCAACTGCTGAGGCCTTATGGAGTTCTCCAGGCCAGTATGCTCCTCCCTACATTGCAGAAGGCAAACTCCTTATTCCAAGTGACTCTTCTCTCGACAAGGACTAGACTGTCAGTTTTCAGAATTCATACAACCTGCCTTGGAACCCACAAGTCTTGTGAAAAAGGATAAAAATAGTTTCTGTTAAAATGTCTGAAACTCTTTTTATCTTCTATCAAAGACACAACTTCTATGAGTCACTTCTATGAGCCACAGAGTTTATATCCCTTTTTTATCCTCACCTGAGGACATGCTCATTGATTTCAGAGAGAGGGGAAGGGAGGGAGAGAGGCAGAGAAACATCGACTTGAGAGAGAAACATTGATGTATCACCTCTCACTCACTCCCCGAACTGGGGAACAAACCCATGACTTGATATGTGCCCTAATCAGGAATCGAACCCACAACCTTTCTCTCTATAGGATAATGTTCCAACCAACAGAGCCACACTGGCCAGGGCTAGATTTTATATTCTTATTTTAATAGATCCATCTGTATTGGTTCCATGGTCCTTGATGTCAGTAAATTTATAGTCTAAATATACGAAGGTGGTAAACAGAAGGAAAGTCCATGAAGAAGTATATAATTAGGCACAGTAACAATATTAAGTGCATTCTATTCCTCATCCCCCCCAAAATCCAACATAAATGGGAAAAACATATACACTGCCATTAACATATAAAATCTATGGATAAGGTTATTAGCCAGAATCAGAGCTTTCAACTTATATAGTTTATTTCTTTTCCTGCCAACTTGAAACATGCTAACATGCAAATTCTATCTCAGAATAAAATGTATTTTTTAATTTTAATTGTGTTTCTGTATTATTTGTTTATTAAGACATTATGCTTTGATGAGAAGTGTAGCAATTAAAACTGGCTGAGGTCTTTGGTTTAACATTGGTCTTTGGCATAAATTTTTTTTATTTGAAAAGGAGAAAATGATATTTTGTGTATACATTTAGAAGTTAACTTTGCAGGCTAGAAGGGATTGGCAAGAAGTATTCAAAGTGATGAAAAGCAAGGACCTACATCCAAGATTACTCTATCCAGCAAAGCTATCACTTAGAATGAAGGGCAGATAAAGTGCTTCCCAGACAAGGTAAAGCTAGAGGAGGTCATCATTACCAAGCCATTATTACAGGAACTGTTAAAGGGACTGTTTTAAGAAAAAGATCAAAACTATGAACATTAAAATGGCCATAAATTCACAACTATGACAATTGAATCTTAAAACTAACTATGAAAACAAGCAGAACAGAAACAGTATCATAGATATAGAGATCACTTGGAGGGAGAAGAGAAAGAATGGGAAGAAAGGTATAGGGATTAAGGAGTACAAATTGGTAGGTACAAAATAGACCTGAGAATGTTAATAACAGTATAGGAGTAATGGAGTAGCCAAAGAACTTATATGCATTACCCATACACATGGACTAAGGGGGAGGATTGCTAGAGGGAATGGGGAGGGAAAGGGGAAAATTGGAACAACTGTAATAGCATAATCAATAAAGTTTATTTTTAAAAAGTAAAAAGGCAATCTTATTTCATTTTGAATAGCATTGCTTTAATTATATAGAGGCTAAATAAAAGGTGATCCTAGGCATTAAAACCATGAAAAGAACCTCAATTAATGGTTCAATACATTAAAAATCCACCCTAATGCAATAAGTGGATTCTATAAATTTCAATTGCATAAGGTATATCATATATTGCATTATTGTGAGGTTGTGGGAATGACTGCGACCCACGTGAGTCAGCTGGATGCTCCCGCATCTGGCTCTGTGATGAGGGTCTGCCTGCCATTGGTCATCATCCAGTGGCTGCTGTCTCCTTTGGTTTAAATGGGGATAAGAAGGATTCCAGGTCCTAATCCTGGCTGACATTTTCAGGATCCAGATCAAGATTTCAAAAGGGGTTTTTGGTATTGCTTTTGTCAGTCCATCTGACTGGGAGAACAGTGGGGATGAGGAAATCAACTCTGTGCTTCTTTACTTGAATTTTTAGTATTGGTAGATATTCATATATATGTATATAATGTAAAATTACATGTGATTATCTGCTATTATATATGTTGTATAATACTATGAACTATATTATAGTATAATACAAACTGTGCTATATTATATGCTATATATAATCTAATATTAATGTTGCAATCTAAAAATTGTTGATTATCTTACATATTACCTTTATATTACTACATTAACCTAATAACAGTAACTAATACAAATATATTTTATATATGAGTATATAACTATATAGTATACTATATAGTTATCTGCTACTTTAGTAAAAAAAATCAAGTGGAGAGAGAATTGGTGATATGTAGCACCTGATATAATGAAGTATCAGAATATATATCTTATAATGAATTAGCTCATTGAAATATAAAGTTTTAAATTAGTTCACAATTTTGACAGAACCTATATGCTCTGTCAAAGAAAAACCAGATGTGAATAGTATTTAAATTTGTAAGAAAACAGGTTGAATAAAGGACTCTTGAAATAGGGGAAAGGAGACCTCAGTATAGAACTGGGCTCAGTTATGAATACAAGAAGTAAAAGAGGGGTTTTGTAGCTAAAGGGCAGAGTGATGAGTTGGTGGATGGAAAACTAAAAAGTTTAGTGTAATTCTTGCTAAACTGACCTGACAGAATTCTTGCTGAAGGCAGGCAAGATAATCACATATCATTTGGTAGGTGATGCAAGATGAAGAATTTGGTCACGTTTAATGGGGATCAGACATCAAGGGTGAGTATTCTCACTAAACTGCCTTAGCCAAATTCTTGTTAACAGTAGACTTCACAGGGATTAAGACTGAAGCTCTAGGCAGGGCCTAGTCATGCAGAGGGCTCCAAGGAGCCTGACTAAAGTTTGGCCAAAGAAAGAATCTGTTTCAGCTTCTAATATGCTAATATCCCTTAGTATATTTGAAATCACCTTACTGACTCCTTCAAATTCAGGCTTCCACAGATACTACATATTTGATAAGATTCCCCTATAACATTTTTAGCATACATATATTAGCATATGGAGTTTAGAACAATTTCTGCTTAAGCAGGTGCCATATGAGTTGAACTGCATTCTTAAACCCTTACTCAACTATCCACTATCAAGAAGAATATTCTAGTTCTTATTTTGATTTCTGAGTCATAATTTTATATCATTTTCTGTTCTTTCCCAGGACTTCTCTTTATAGCATCTTAGTTTTATCCTTGAAGCTGTTCTCAATACTTGGTGCATCTTTTTACTTATTAAACATACTTACTTCCCATCCCAAAAATGCATTATGTTCATGACTGACTATAGACAGTCTTTAATTAATTTCCAAACTAAAAGCAGAGGCAAACTTGATATTCTTTGTGTAATAAAGAAAATGTTAACTTAGAAATGAGTCCTTACCTTGAAGCATTCAATATTACCATGTAAGACAATACATTCCACTTCAGAAGCCATTCATCTCAATTCAGACTGTATTTTAAAATCATGCTACATACTATTTCACTTGGACACATTTTCAATTATCCAGTTTGACAAAAATCTTGACAGATCAAATTAGACCTTGAAACATTTTCAAGTATTCTCAAATCTTGCCAAATATTGTTAAAGACTATCCTTGTGAAGTCTTTTCATAATTCTTACAATAGATTCTACTATTCTACTATTCTAGCTGATTCTACTATTTAAGTGGCTCTAAAATAGTGAAGACGTGCCTTTGAAAATAAAATTTTAAAAATGTCCACATATTCCAAAATAAATTCAGCAAAAGCTATTGATAAAAGATTTTTAAAAATGTGATATCTTCCAAAAATAAGCAAAAGGTGAAAACTGACTAGAATCAAAGTGGAGTGAATCCTACAGTAACATTTTAACACAAAATGTAATTTTTGAAAAAATTTTAATAAAATAAATATTTGGCAAAATTATTGAATTTTCAAGAAACCTGTTATAAAACATCCATACAAATGCCATTGTGGTTTTATATTTGTTTGATTTTTAACTTGTAAAGTAATGTTACAAATCCTCTTTCTTTTGTGTAGCTCCAAGTTGACAGAATCTGTTCCCGTTTTTCTCACCATAAGATACTCACTGCTAACACTGAAACTAACACAGACTATGCCCTCAACAAAGATCTTTTGAATGGTTGCATATAGGCCTAACAAAAAGGTTGATATTTCCCAGTTTTATTGAGGCATAATTGACATATGATATTGTATGAGTTTTAGGTGTACAATCTGATGATTTGATTACATGTATATACTGAAAAATGATAACCACAATAAGGTTAGTTAACAAATACTTTACTTCATATAACTATTTATTTTGTTAAGATTTTATTTATTTATTTTTAGAGAAAGGGGAAGGGAAGGAGAAAGAAAAAGAAACATCAATGTGTGGTTGCCTCTTGCACTCCCCCTACTGGGAACCTGGCCCACAATTCAGGCATGTGTCCTGACTGTGAATCAAACCGGTGACCCTTTGCTTCGTAGGTCCATGGTCAGTCCACTGAGCTATACCAGCCAGGGCTAATTACTTTTTTTTTTTTTTTTGCTGTTTTGGTGGTGGTACAAACATTTAGGATCTACTTTCTTAGAAACCTTCAAGTACACAATAGAGTATTGTTAGCTACACTCACCATGCTGTATGCTAGGTCCCCAGAATTTATTCATCACATAACTGAAAGTTTGCACCCCTTTGACCTATCTACTTATCTCCTCCAGGCCCCAGCCCTGACAACCGCTAATCTACTCTCTGTTATTATGAGTTTGGCTTTTGAGAATCCACATATAAGTGAAATCATTCAGTATTTATCTTTCTCTTATTGCATTTAACATATCCCACTCAAGGCCCATCCATGCTATTGCAAATGGCTGGATTTCCCCCTTTTGTGGTTGAATAATATTCCCTTGTATGTATATATAACATGTTCTTTCAGCCTGCTCCAATGTCTTATTTAAGAATAATGCTACAATGAACATGGAGGTGAAGGTACCTCTTTGAGACTGTTATTTCTTTTGAATATATCCCCAATAGTGGGATTGCTGGATCTTATGGTAGGTCTATTCTTAATTTTTTGAGAAAACTTCACACTGCTTTCCATAGTGGCTGTACAGTTTACATTTCCAACAACAGTGCACAGGGCACCCTTTCAAATCCTTGCCAGCACTGAGAACCATCCTAACAAGTGTGAGATGCCATCTCATTGTGGTTTCCATTTATATTTCTGTGACAATTAGTAATACTGATTATCTTTCCAAATATATGATGGCCATTTTTATGGATTTTTTTTGGGGGGGGATGCTTATTCAAGTTATTTGTTGATTTTTAAATTGGATTATTTGGGGGGATTTTAGCAACTGAGTTGTATGAGTTCCTTGTATATTTTGGATAATAGCCACTTACCACATACATGGTTTGCAAATATTTTCTCCTATTCCATAGGTAGCCTTTTTTAATTTTGTTGATTGTTTCTTCTGCTATACAGAAGGGTTTTTTTTTTTAGTTTGATGTTGTCCCCCTTGTTAATTTTTGCTTTTATTGCTTGTGCTTTTGATGTGAAATCCAAAAATCATTGCCAAGACTAATGTCAAAGACATTTTCCAGTTTTTTTTTTTTTCCCTAGAAGTTTTATAGTTTGGGGACTTAAATCCTTAATCTACTTCAAGTTAATTTTTATGAGTGGTATAAGACAAGGGTCTGATTTCATTCTTTTTCTATTACATATAAATATCCAGTTTCTCCCACACCTTTTATTGAGGAGACTACTCTTTCAATATTGAATCTTGCATGCTGCCACAAAAGGGTTAAATTTTATTTTTTATGCTCCAGTAATACTCCATTGTATAAATGTCCCATAGCTGTTGTATCCATTCATCTACTGATGGACCCTTGGGCTGATTCCATATCTTGACCATTGTAAACTATAATGCAATGAATATAGGAGTGCTTATGTTCTTTCAAATTAGTGTTTTGTTCCAGTGATTCCACTCCCAAAAACTGGAACAAAAGGTATATCCATTTTTAATTTCTTGGGGTATCCCCATACTGCTTTCCACAATGGCTGCACCAGTCTGCATTCCCACCAACAGTGCAAAAGGGTTCTCTTTTTCCACATCCACACTAGTACTTGCTTGTTGAATTATTGATGATGGCCATTCTGACAGGTGTGAGATGATATCTCATTGTGGTTTTAATTTGCATTTCTCTGATGACTAGTGATGTTGAGCATCTTTTCATATGTCTCCTGGCCATCTTTATGTCCTCTTTGGAGAAGTGTCTATTCAGGTCCTTTGCCATTTTTAATTGCATTGTTTGTTTGTTTGTTTTTGGTGTTAAGTTTTATAAGTTCATTATAAATTTTGGATATTAACACTTTATTAGATGTATCAGTGAATATATGCTCTCATTCTGTGGGCTGTCTTTTTATTTTGTTAATACATTCCTTTTCTGTGCAAAAACTTTTTAGTTTGATGTAATCCCATTTGTTAATTTTTTCTTTTGTTTCCCTAGCCTGGGGAGATATATCCCATAAAATATTGCTGTGGGCAATGTCTGATATTTTACTGTCCATGTTTTCCTTTACAATTTAGATAGTTTTAGGTCTAACATTTAAGTTTTTGATCCACTTTGAATTTATTCTTATATGTGGTTTAAGAAGGTAGTCTAGTTTCATTTTGCTGCATGTATTTGCCCAATTTTCCTAACACCATTTATTGAATAAAATATTTTTAGCTCATTGTATGTGATTGCCTTCTCTGTTGAACATTAATTGACTATAAAGGTGTGGGTTTATTTCTGGGCTCTCTATTCTGTTCCATTAATCTGTGTCTGTTTTTATGTCAGTGCCATGTTGTTTTGGTTACTATGGCCTTATAGTTTGATATTAGGTAGCATGATTCCACCAACTGTGTTCTTTCTCAGGACCACTGTTGCTCTGTGGGGTCTTTTGTGGTTCCATTTAAAGTTTTGGAATATTCTAGCTCTGTGAAATATGTCACTGGAAACTTGATAGGAATTGCACTGAATGTGTAGATTGCTTTGAGTAGTATGGACATTTTAATGATGTTACTTCTTCCTACCCATGAACTAGAATGTTTTTTCCACTTATTTACATCTTCACTTTCTTTTTTCAGTGTCTTATAATTTTCTGAGTACAGGTCTTTTACATTCTTGGTTAGGTTTATTCATAGGTATTTTATTCTTTTTTGAAGCAATCATGAATAAGATTGCTTTCTTAATTTCCTTTCTGTTAGTTCATTACTGGCATATAAAATGAAATGGATTTCTGGATATTAATTTTGTATCCTGCTACTTTGCTGAATTCATTTATCAGTTCTAATAGTTTCTTGACAGGATCTTTGGGATTCTCTCTGTACAGTATCATGTCATCTGCAAATAAAGACAGTTTTACTTTTTCCTTTTCAGTTTGGATGCTTTTTATTTTTTCTTCCTGTCTGATTGTTGTGTCTAGGACTTCCAGTACTATGTTAAATAAAAGAGGCGAAAGAAGACAGCCCTGTCTTGTTCCCAATCTTAAGGGGAATGCTTGCAGTCCCATCATTAGTATGATGCTGGCAGAGGACGTATAATATATGGCCTTTATTATGTTTAGGTATGTTCCCTCTAATCCTGCTTTGCTGAGAGTTTTATCATAAATGGGTGTGTTTCCTGCATCTGTTGCTATTATCATGTGGTTTTTATCCTTCATTTTGTTTATGTGGTAAATCACATTTATTGTTTTACAAATGTTGTACCAACCTTGCATTACTGGAATAAATCCCACTTGATCATGGTGTATGACCTATCTGAGGCCTTGCTGTATTCAGTGTGCTAATATTTTGTAGAAGATTTTGGCATCTATGTTCATTGGGGATATTGACCTATAATTTTCTTTCTTTGTAGTGTTGGAATTAGGATAATGCTGGCCTCATAAAATGAGTTTTGGAGTCTACCCTCATGTTGAATTTTCTGAAATAGCTTGAGAAGTAGAGGTGTTAGTTTTTCTTTGACTGTTTGGTAAAATTCACCTGTGGAGTCATCCAGTCTACAGCTTTTATTTTTCTTAACTCTTTATCAAGCCATTTTCTACCTTATGAATTATATAAACCTCATCATAGATATTAATAGAGCTATTAATAGCTTTATTTCAACAAGGAATCTAAGGCACAAAATTTATTGGGTTGCTTCAAGTCACCTAACAAATGGTAGAGCCACACATCAAACACAGATCTTTCTACTAATGTCCTTTATAAAATCAATACTAAAAGTTCATTTATATAATTAAGGCACATATTACAATATTAAAGTAAATGAATTAAAAATGAAATGCACATAATATGTATATATACTTATCAAATGGTTTAATGTTTGGGAATTTGTTCACATAAAACCCTGGCTTTTTTGAGAAAATCTTGAGTTTAAGACACGGAGAACACAGCTATGACATAATCCTATCTGCATGTGTGTGTTGTGAGTGTAAAGCCAGCAGAGTCAGTGTGAAGTAACAGGCAATCTAACAGTTTTAAATGAGTTGTGTCCCATTAGTCAATGTCAAATTTTATGAAAAAAATATAAAACAACTGAATCATAAAACACCTTTTCTCATGACCAGTATCTACACCTGTTTATGCAAATCTTACCTCCTGAGCTATAGTGAAAAATACTTGAGGTCACTTGACACCTTTGAAACATTAAGTGCCTGGGAAGTACCTTGCTATAAAAGAACTCCAGAAAAAAAAAGGCAAAAAAATAGCTAAGGAAGAATAGCTTTGTTCCTGCAAACAATAGAATCTCAGTTTGAAAGAAACAACTATAATATGAATAAATTCACCTTTTTCCCAAATGAATTATTCTTTCAGAATAAATAAAAATAGATAAGGAGTTAAAAACCCAGATGACATCTAAAAGCCTGATGCACTTAAAGAACTAAATTCTATGTTCTGAAATAACTTTTTTAAAACTTTAACTAGAAATAATCTCATTAAATGGCATAATACAAAAGTGAACATAAAAGCTGTAAAAGAGAAATGATAAACACTTTCAGAAAAAAATTAATGTTTATTGCTATAATCTTTGAGATTCCTCTCATTTCTACTTAAATTCTGTTTAAATATATTACTATACATCATACCAAGCCAGCCTAGTAATTTCCTATAAATTCTCTCACTCAAAGTTTATAATGATTTGACAATGACTTATAGGTAATTTAAAAAGATATTTATGCCTGAATGTTTTCGATGTTTAAACTTGAAAAGAAAAGAAAGAAAATAGATGCTCCTGCATGACTGTCAGAGCAAATATTAACATTTCAAATCAACTTCAATAGGTGATATTATTTTCTAATTTTTTAAATTAAATTTATAATGTTGACATTGATTATTAAGATTATATAGGATTCAAGTATATATTTTTATGATACATAATTTGTATATTACCTTATGTGCCCACCATCCAATCAAATCATCTTCTGTCACTGTATGTTTGCCCCCCTTTACCCTTTCTTACCCCACCACCATCCTCCCTGTGGTAACCACCATATTGTTGTCTGTGTCTATGAGTTTCAGTTTTATTTATATTGTTAATACAGCATTTATTTTTATTTTAAGATTTTATTTGTTTATTTTTAGAGAGAGGGGTAGGGAGGGAGAAAGAGAGGGAGAGATACATCAATGTGTAGTTGCTTCTCATGTGCCCCCTACTGGGGACCTGGTCTGCAACCTGAGGCATGTGCCCTGCTGGGAATCGAACTGGTGACTCTTTGGTTCACAGGCTGGGGCTCAGTCCACTGAGCCACACCAGCCAGTGCATAGTTTCAGTTTTATATACTGGCCTGTGGTATATGAGTGAAATTATATAGTTCTTAGCTTGTTCTGTCTGACTTATTTCACATAGCATAATATTCTTGAGATCCATCCAGGTTGTTAGAAATGGTCGTATTTCATCTTATGGTTGAGTAATGTTCCTTAATATATATGTACCACATCTTATTTATCCAAACCTCTATCAAAGGACACTTTGGGTGTTTCCATATCTTATCCACCATGAATAAATCTGCAATGAACATAGGGGTGCATATATCTTTGCAAATATATATTTTCAATTTTTGAGGGTTAGATAAACAGAAGAGAAATTGCTGGGACATATAGTACCTCTGTTCTTAATTTTAATGAAACACCAGGCTATTTTCCATAATGGCTGTAACCACTTTATATTCCTACCAGCAGTGAATTAGGTTTCCTTTTTCTCCACAACCTCTCCAATTATTGTTTTTATACTTATCTTATTGATAATAACCATGATAACACATGTGAGGTGGTATCTCATTATAGTTTTGATTTGCATTTTCCTAATAGCTAGTAAAGTTAAACATCTTTTCATATACCTGTTGGCTATTTGTATGTCTTGTTGGTAAAGCTGTCTGTTCAAGTCCTCTGCCCATTTTTTAATATTATTTTATCATTGTTCAATTACAGTTGTTTGCATTTACCCCCCACCACTACCTCCCCCACCCCAGCCATCCCCACCTCCCTCCCCTGCTTTCATGCCTCCTTGGTTTTGTACATGTGTCCTTTATAGTAGTTCCTGAAAACACTCCCCCAATTATCCCTTCCCACCTCCCCTCTGGTTACTATCAGTTTGTTCTCTATTTCAATGTCTCTGGTTCTACTTTTCTTGCTTGTTTGTTTTGTTGTTTAGGTTCCTGTTAAAGGTGAGATCATATGGTATTTGTCTTTCACTGCCTGGCTTATTTTGTTTAGCATAATGCTCTCCAGTTCCATCCATGCTGTTGCAAAGGGCAGGAGCTCCTTCTTTCTTTCTGCTGCATAGTATTCCATAGTGTAAATATACCATAGTTTTTTTATCCATTCATTTACTGATGTGCATTTAGGTTGCTTCCAGAACTTGGCTATTGTAAATTGTGCTGCTATGAACATTGGGGTGCATAGGTTCTTTTGGATTGGTGTTTCAGGCTTCTTAGGATATAATCCCAACAGTGGAACTGCCAGGTCAAAAGGTAGTTCCATTTTTAGTTTTCTGAGGAAATTCCATACTTTTTTCCACAGTGGCTGCACCAGTCTGCATTCCCACCAACCGTGCACGAGGGTCCCCTTTTCTCCACATCTTCTCCAACACCTGTTGTTTGTTAATTTGTTTTTGATGGCCATTCTCACCAGTATGAAGTGGTATCTCACTGGTGAGAATTGCATTGGTTGTTCTGTGTTAAATTGTATGAGTTCTTTATATATTTTGGATAGTAACTCCTCATTGGAATATGTGTACAAATATCATCTCCCATTTAGTTGGTTGCCTTTTTGTTTTGTTGGCAGTTTATTTTCCTGTGCAGAAACTTGTTTAGTTTTATAAAGTCCCATTCATTTAAATTTGCCTTTACTTCCCTTGCCTTTGGGGTCAAATTCACAAAATCTTCTACAAGACTACGGTCCACTAGTTTGGTACCTATGTTTCCTTCTATGCAATTTATTGTTTCAGATCTTATATTTAGGTCTTTAATCCATTTTGGATTAATTTTTGTACATGGGTAAACTGTAGATTAGTTTCTTTCTTTTGCATGAAGCTTTCCAATTTCCCAGCACCATTTATTGAAGAGGGTTTCTTTTCTCCATTGTGTGTTTTGGCTGCCTTGTCAAAAATTATTTGCACATATACATGTGTTTTTATTTCTGGGCTCTCAATTCTGTTCCATTGGTCTGTGTGTCTGTTTTTCTGCCAATACCATGCTGTTTTTATTATTATTGCTCTGTTTTATAATTTAAAATTAGGTAGTGTGATGTCTCTGACTTCATTCTTTTTTCTCAACATTCCTTTGGCTATTCAAGGTGTTTTGTGATTCCACAGAAATCTGATTTTTTTTTGTTCAATTTCTTTAAAAAATGAGATTGCAATTTTGATGGTGATTGCAATAAATCTGTATATTGTTTTGGGTAATACAGACATTTTATATATGTTGATTCATGAAATCTATGAACACAAAATATCTTTCCATTTCATTGTATGTTTTTCAATCTCTTTTAATAATGCTTTGTAGTTTTCAGTATATAGGTCCTTCACACCCTTTGTTAAAATTATTCTTAGGTATTTTTTTTTTTGCTGCAATTGCAAAATAATTTTTTTCATTTCTTTTTGTGATGTTTCATTGTTACTATGTAGAAAACCAGTAGATTTTTGTACATTGTTTTGTAACCTGTAACTTCATTGTATTTGTTTATTTCTAAGAGTTGTTTTGGTGAAGTCTCTAAGGTTTTCTGTATACAGAATCATGTAATCTGCAAAGAGTGACACTTTTACTTCTTTCTTCCCAATTTAGATTTCCTTCATTTCTTTCTCTTGCATGATTGTTCCATCTAGGACTTCAAAAACTATGTTGAATAAGAATGATGAGAGTGGGCATCCTTGACCTCTTGATTTTAAAGAAAAAGCTTTCAGTTTTCATCACTGAGTATGGTATTAGCTGTGGTTTTGTCATATATAACCAATATTATATTGAGGTACTTTCATTCTACACCTATTTTATTAGGTGTTTTAATCATATATGGATGTTATATCTTCTCAAACGCTTTTCTGCATCTATTGATAAGATCACATGATTTTTATCCTTTGTTTTGTAAATGTGGTGCATTATTATACATTGATTTGCATATTCTGAACAATCTTTGTGCTTCTGGAATGAGTGCTACTTGATTGTGATGCATTATTTTTTAATGTGTTGTTGCATTTGATTTGTTAATGGTTTGTTTAGGATTACAAATGCAATATTTTGTTTTGCATTTGTATTCATCAGATATGTTGGTCTGTACGTGTGTGTGTGTGTGTGTGTGTGTTTTATCCTTGCCAGATTTTGGTTTCACAGTTATGTTGGCCTCATAAATTGTGTTAGGAAGCACTGCCTCTTCTTCAATTTTTTGGAAGAGTTTGAATGTTTGGTAGAATTCACTAGTGGAATCATCTGGTCCTTTATTTTTATATTTTTGATGGTTGTTTCAATTTCTACACTGTTGATCATTCTATTTAGATTTTCCAGTCTTCATGGTTCAGTGTAGAAAGGTTACATATTTCTAGAAACTGAGTAACATTTCTAAGTCATTGAATTTGGTGGCATATACTCTTTCATAGAATTCAAGCATGTTTCTCTGTATATCTGTGATGTCTGTGGTTACTTCTCTTTTATTTCTGATTTTGTTTCTATGTGTCTTTTCTCTTTTTTCCATAGTGAGTCTAGTCAGGCATTTTCTTTTTTTTTAGTATTGTATTTATTTATTTTTAGAGAGGGAAGGGAGGGAGAAAGAGAGAGAAACATCAGTGAGGTTGCTGGGGGCTGTGGCCTGCAACCCAGGCATGTGCCCTGACTGGGAATCGAACCTGCGACACTTTGGTTCACAGCCCGCACTCAATCCACTGAGCTATGCCAGTCAGGGTGCATTTTCAATTCTATTAATCTTCTCAAAGCTTTTCAAAGAACCAGCTCTTCGTTGCACTAATTTTTGTAGTTTTTATCTCTATCATTCAATTCTGCTCTAATTTTTATTATTTCCTCTCTCCTACTGACTTTGGGTTGCTTTTGTTCTTCTTTTTCCAGTTCTTTAAAATGCAGTGTTGGTTTGTTTACTAGAGATTTATCTTGTTTCTTGAGATAAGTCTATAATGATAATAACCTCCCTCTTATTACTGTTTTCTCTGCATCCCAGAAGTTTTGATATGTCATATTGTCATTTTTGTTTGTCTTGATATAATTTTTATCTCACCTTTTATTACTTTTATCACCCAGTTATTTTTTAGTACTATGTTGTTTAATCTTCACATATTAGTGGGTTTCTTTACTTTATCTTTGCAGTTCATTTCTAATTTCAGAACATTGTGGTCAGAGAGTATGCTTGGTATTATTTCAGTCTTCTTGAACCTGTTGAAATTAGTTCTTTGCCCTGTGTATACAACAAAGTCTGTCTGGGAAAAGTCCAGCCAGGGTTCATATAATGAGAACTGTTTGTGCAACATTGACATAACCTAGCAGCTAAGGAGAATGGACTGGAATGCACGTGTGTGAACAATGATGACTTCACTCTACTAGTCAGTGGGCATGGCAGACACCATTGAGTGAGCATGTGTACTGTGTGGCTATCACATTCAAAATGACTAAGTGAGTAGAGCAAGGAGTATACATCAAATTTTGTTTTAAGCTTGAACATTCCTCCATGGAAACTATTTGGATGATTCCATTTGGGGATGATGCTATGAGTACAGCACAAATAAAAGTGTGGAACAAATGCTTGAAAGATGCTCAAAAATCTGTTGAAAGTGATCCACATTCTGGAAGTCCTGCACTAAGTAGAACACCTGAGAGTACTGAATATGTATGAGCTGCTTCTGGCTTTTCCCAAAATTAAAATCACCTTTGAAAGGGAAGAGACTTCAGACTATTGATGAGATTCAGGAAAATATGACAGGGTAGCTGAAAGCAACTCCAACAAAAGATTTTGCAGTGTTTTGGACAGTGGAAGAAATGATGGAAGAAGTTTGTGAGATCCCAAGGTGCCTACTTTGAAGGTGACTGAGGCATCATTGGCCTGTGTACCATGTTTCTTGTATCTTCTATCTTCTTCAATAAATGTCTCATTTTCATATTACATGGTTGGATACTTTCTGGAAAAAACTTCATATGGTGAATTCTTGAGAATGCTCCACATGCACTGGAGAAGAACATATAATCTGATGTTCTGTAAATGCCAATCATGCCTATTTAATCCAATGTGTTACTTAAGGTTGACTGTTCTTTATAGATGTTTGGTTTGGATGATATGTCTAGAGCTGTTAATGGAGTATTAATGTCACCAACTATGATTATGTTTTTGTCTGTTTCTCCCTTCAGTATTATTAGTTGTTGCTTTATACATTTCTGTGCTCCCAGACTGTATGCATATATATTGAGAACTGTTATGTCTTAGTGATGTAGTGTCCCCTTTATTATTATAAAATGTACATCTTTGAGTTCTTTATATATTTTGGAGATTAAAATCTTGTCTGAGGTATCATTGGCAAATACGTTTTCCCATACAGTTGGTTCTCTTTTATTTTGATACTGTTTTCTTTAGCTGTGCAGAAGCTTTTTATTTTGATGAGGTCCCATTTGTTTATTCTTTCCTTTATGTCCCTTGCTCTAGGGGACATGTCAGTAAAAAAGTTTCTGTGTGAAATATCTGAGATTTTCCTACCTACGTTCTCCTCTAGGACTTTAATGGTGTCACATTTTATATTTAAGTTTTTTATCCACCTTGAATTTATTTTTGTGTATGGTGTAAGTTGGTGCTCCAGTTTCATTTTTCTGCATGTCCAGTTCTCCTAACACTATTTGTTGAAGAGGCTATTTTTACTCCATTTTATGTTGCTGCCCCCTTTGTAAATATTAATTGACCATAGAGACTTGGGTTTATTTCTGGGCTCTCTGTTCTTTTCCATTGGTCCATGTGCCTGTTTTTATGCCAGTACCAGGCTGTTTTGATTACAGTGGCCTTATAATGGAGTTTGGTATCAGGTATTATGATCCCTCCTACTTTGCTCTTCTTTCTCAAAATTGCAGCAGCTATTCGGGATCATTTATGGTTCCATATAAATTTTTGAAGTGTTTGTTCTATGTCTCTGAAATATGCCATTGGTACTTTAATATGTATTGCATTGAATCTGTAAATTGCTTTGGGTAGTATGGACACAACTCCACTCTAAGAAGACAAGCAACCCAATTAAAAAATGGGCAAAGGACTTGAACAGACACTTCAAGCAGGACATACAGAGGATCCAGAGACACATGAAAAGATGTTCAGTATTGCTAGCTTTCAGAGAGATGCAAATTAAAACCACAATGAGATACCACTTCATGTGAGTCAGAATGGCCATCATAAACAAATCAACAGACAACAAGTGTTGGAGAGGTTGTGGAGAAAAGGGGACCCTAGTGCACTGTTGGTGGGATTGCACACTGGTACAACCACTATGGAAAACAGTATGGAATTTTTCTAAGAAAACTAAAAGTGAATCTGCCTTCTGACCCAGCAATTCCACTGCTGGGATTATATCCTAAGAAGCCTAAAACACCAATCCAAAAGAACCTATGCACCCCAATGTTCATAGCAGCACAATTTACAATAGCCAAGTGTTGGAAGCAACCTATGTGCCCATCAGCAAAGGAATGGATCAAAAAACTATGGTACCTTTACACAATGGAATTCTATGCAGCAGAAAGAAAGAAGGAGCTCCTGCCCTTTGCAACAGCATGGATGGAACTGGAAAGTATTATGCTGAGTGAAATAAGCCAGGCGGTGAAAGACAAATACCATATGATCTCACCTTTAACAGGAACCTAAACAACAAAGCAAACAAACAAGCAAAATATAACCAAAGACTCTGAAATAGAAAACAGGCTGACAGTGATCAGAGGGGAGAGAAGAGGGAATTTTAGGGGAAAAGGGGAAGGGTTTATAGGAACAAGTACAAAAGACACATGGACAAAAACTAGAGGGGGTGGAAATGGGAGGGAGGTGGGGAGGATTGGAGGGGTGTGGCCTGGGATGGGAGTAAAAGACAGAAAACTGTACTTGAACAACAATTAAAATAAAAAAAAGAATATGTAGAAAAATAAATAAAATGAAGAATTAGCCAAGGAGAAAAATTTTTTAAAAAGTACATCTTTGACTCTTTTTACATTTGTTATTTCGAAATCTATTTTGTCAGATATAAGTGTGGCTACACTTGCTTTTCTGTGGATGCTATTGCTTGAAGAATCATTTTCCACCCTTTAACTTTGAGCTTAACTTTGTCTTTGTAGCTTAGATGTATCTTCTCAGGGCAGCATATTTGGGTTTCATTTTTTGATCCAATCTGTTATTCTGTGGCTCTTTATTGGTGAATTCAGTCCATTTATATTTAGGGTAATTAATGATGTGTGAGAGAAGGTTTTCTATATCATTTTATCTTCTGTTTTCTGGTTGCTCCGTGCCTCCACTGGTTCATTTCCTTGTGTGCCTGTCTGCAGTTTTTGCTTCCTAGTATTCTATACTTGCTTCCTCTGTTTCCTCTTTTGTTAAGCCTTGTGTCTCAGTTCTTGGTTTTGTGTGTGTAATTATCATTAGGTTTATGAAAAGGAAAGTTTCACATTACAGTAGTCCTTTTCCTTTTGAATGAATCTGATCTCCATCCTTCCTTGAAAATTCAGACCTTTGCCATCTCCCCTTTTAAGTTTCTGTTGTCACAAATCCCTGTATATGCTGTAAGTTTGTTGGTAACCTTATAGTTTTGTGACCTTTTATTCTTTGTTTCAGGTAGAATAACCCCATTGAGTACTTCCCACAGTGGAAGTCTTCTGGTATAAATTTCCTCAGCTTCTGTATGTCTAGAAAAAAGTCTTTATTTCTCCTTCATATCTATGGGATAACTTTGCTGGATATCTTATTCTTGGCTGGTAATTTTTCCTTTCAGTAATTTGAATATTTGGTTCCACTCTCACCAGACTTATAGAGATACTGCTAAGAAGTCCAATGACAACCAAATGTGCTTTCCTTTATAGGTTACTTTCTTCATTTCCTTAGCTGCTTTGGGAATTCTTTCTTTGTCATTAATTTTTGACAGTTTTAATACAATGTGCCTTGATGAAGGGTTGTTTGGATTAAGATAACTTGTTCCACTTGCTTCTTGGATTAGAGGATCTAGCTCTTTTCATAGGTTAGGGAAGTTCTCATCAACTATTAGTCTGAATAGGCACTTTATTCCCTTCTTACTCTCTCTGCCTTCTTTTTCTCCTCCTCTTCCTTCTTCTATTGCTCTTTTTGATGGAGTCAGTTCTTGTAGAGTTCTTTCATTTTTTGTGCTCAAGTTTCTCCTTTCTTTCCATTGCATCACATCTAGATTTCTATTTTTTCCTCCTTCTGGTCTGCTCTATTTCCTATGCTTGCTGTTTCATTCTTGATCTTTTTTATTGAATTTTTATCCCCAGAATTTCTGTTTGGTTCTTTTTAAAAGTTTTAAACTTTTTGGTAAGTACTCATTTTGTTTGTTGACTTGTTTTCTGAGCTCATTAAATTGCCTGTCTGCATGTTCTTGCATCTCATTCAGTTTTTTCATAACCACAATCTTGAATTCTCTGTCATTCATATGTATATATGTGTGTATATATATGTGTACCCATATATACACTCTATGTCCTTAAGTTTGTTTTCTAGAGTTTTGTTGTTTTGTTTTGTTTTGTTTTCATTTTCTTTCTGACCTGCCTCACTACCTTGGCTATTCATGGTATTTGGTGGATTCCTTTTCTGCCTAGGCATGTATGTGTGCTTGGCACTTCTTTAGCATATCAATACAGAGTCATTCAATTCTTTTCCAGTAGATGACACTGAATCACAAGTTGTTTAGCTCTCTTGCACTTCTCTGGCTTTTCAGATACGTGTGGCATGTTGTTTCCTGGGTAAGTGGTTTCCACCCTTGTGATCTGTGCTCCCAGGTTCCAGGGAACCAATTCCACAGAAAAATGTGGTGGGCCATTGGGCTCCAAATCCATGAAATCTCAGTGTTTTCCTCTGCAGCCACATGCTGCTATCAGAGAAGCAACAAGGTGTGGGGGTTGGAAGGGCTGGGGGAAACCAGCCACCTTCTTTATTGTTTTGCCCTCATGATAATTGTGACCTTGGACCTATTTGGGACCCTGGCTGTGCCCTGACCCCAGCATCAGTTACAGAGTGCCCCCTTTGCTCCAGAAAAAAAAAGTGATCCCGTAGCACCACTTCTCAAGTTTTAAGATAATGTACTCCACCACATGACAACAAGGGTGAAGGGAGGTGAGCTCTGGGAGGTTATGGGGTGGCCTGGCCCCAAGGCTTTGTTTCTCTCTGCCAGCCACAACCTGATTCTCCCCCACCTACCCCGGCTGAGCCCTTCCATGAGCTCCCAGCTGTAGGGCTGTGCCCCTGGTTTGTCTCAGCTTTTCTCCCTTCTCACCAACTCCATTGACTCCCCCTTGCCCTCCTTTACGTGTTTTAATGCATGAATCTTTCAGGTGTGTTTGTATGTTGAGCAGTAAATCCTTTGTTGAGTTATAGATGTTCAGACTGTTGGAACTTCAAGGGGCAAGATTATGGAGATCTCTCACGCCACTATTCCTCTCATGTCATGTTCAATAAGTGATTTTAAATAAATTCATATATTTAATATTATTTTGCAGAGTATTCCTTTTTCTTGTACCAGTATATCTTTGCATCTATTGGGCAAATTTTTCCAACTACATGTGGCTGAAGTTTTTAGTATTGTATGTCTATATGCTTATGCATGATCTACTTATGTTTACTGATTACTCAGTGGTAATAGCTACTTAAATGTCAAAAAGTGAAAGCTTGATTGATTATGAAGAACTTAGATGAACAACATCATTGAAAAGAAAAATTAAAAGCATGCTGTTTTAGTTTGCTTAGGTTGTAATAACAAAATATCACAAACTGGGTGTCCTTAAACAATAGAAATTTGTTTTCTCATAGTTCTACTGGCTGAAAGTCCAAGATCAAAGTATCAGCAGATTTGGCTTTTTCTGAAGGCTTCTTTCCTTGGCTTTAAGAAGTCCACCTTTCACTGTGTCCTCGCATGGTCTTTCCTCTGTACATAGTCCTTCCTGGTGCCATTTTGTGTGCTCAAATCTCTTTTAAGGAGGACACCAGTCCATTGGACTAGAGTCTGCTCTAAAGGCATCATTTTAACTAACCTTTTTAAAGGACTTTCTCCAAATACACTCACATTCTAAAGAGTTGAAGGTTACAACTTTAACATATGAAGCACATACCAAGTTACTGCCACTGTAGTATTTTTAAATTTAGATAATACTTTGTAACTTGATTTCTGTCTCCCATGGTTAGAGTTTCAGGTAACTTAAATAATTGTCTGTGTATTATTGTAGTGATAAACCATTAGCATCTAGCTTAAGTTGTTAAATTTCAATATGAAACAAATGAGTTTATACATCTGGCCAGATTTTTAAAACAACTAATAGGTATTACATTAATTATATTATTCCCAGGTAAGCAATGAAATTGTGACTTGTGTTTGACCACAAATCGAGTGATAATCACACATGTGAGGTTTAAGCTCAGTTTGTTCATTCATCTACCTGTTTTTAATCCATTTATTTATAATGGAAGATCACATCATGTGAGGGAGTTATGGATTCAAGGAGAATTAAAGCATGGTTCCCACTTTCAGGAGTGTCAGAACCTAGTGGAGGCAGCTATTGTAAGCAAAGACCTATTTGATCAGTATTATAGGGATTTCAGAACAGCAATGATGGACAGATGAGGACAAAGGAGACAGAGATCAGACAAGGCTTCATAGAAGAGATGGCAAAGGGGTTGAGGTTTGAGAATGGAAAAATCACTGAATTCCAGGAGAAAAGTATATAGTTCCAGGTTCCTATTCTTGTGTTCTGGCCCCATGTTCCACTTCTTAGTGGATCTAAGACCCCCCACAACTGGCTACAAATAATTCGATCCAATACTATCTCCTAACATTGCTCCCAAAGCCATGCTGTGTACCCATCCTTACAGCTCACTTTATGTCTCTTTTTCTTCTTCCACCTGGTTTTATGCTGCATGGTTTACCAACATGCTTTTCTTCCTCCAAATCATTTGCCTTGTGCTCTGGTGGCCAAAAGTTGAAGATCAAAGCAGTAGCTACAGATTTGTCACCACTCATTGTTTCACATACATTAATTCTATAGTTCCTGATTAACTGATGGCTTTTTATGTGTTTTCTCTATGATAGAGTGGCTTGATAGAAAAGTGAGGTAGCAGGAGGGAAGTGGGGAGGGTTGGGTGGGTGGGCTGGAATGGGAGTAAAAGGGAGAAAACTGTACTTGAACAAAGATTAAAATAAAAAAAAGAAAAAGAAAAGTGAGTTAGTTTAATGAGCCAGACTTTGAACCAACAATACATGGATTTGAGCTATAATATCACCGATTTCAAAGTTTTGGACCTTATGCAAGTAATTCAAATTTACTGAGCCTCAATTTCCTCATATGTAATAAATAAGATGTAGATAATAAACTCTATCTGGTTGTTAACATATGAAGGCACCAGAACATAGTAAGTGCCTCTGACTAGTAGATACATTCACTTTCACATTCTGCCTCCTCTCCTTCTTCCTCCATTCTGCCCTAAATTACCTATTTAAATATCTATTCCCATCTAACATTACAATCATCTGGGGATCTTAAAATAAAGTGATGCTAGAGCTAAATACAAATTCAATTAAATCAGTATGTGTGAGATCTGATCAACTATATATTTTTAAAGTTAACCAGATAATTTAAAAAAATATATATGTTTATAGATTTTAAAAGAGAGGGAAAGAAAGAGGGAGAGAAATGGATGTGAGAGAGAAACATTAATAAGCCACCCTCCACATGTGCCTTGACCAGGAATTGGACCCAAAACACAGACATATACTCCCAAATGGGAATTGAACCTGCAACCTTTTGGTATATGGGGTGATGCTCCAACCAACTGAGCCACACCAGCCAGGACCAGGTAATTTTAATGTGTAGTCAGGACTGAGAACCTGTGAGTGGCAACTGCCTACACATGATATTATATTTGAAGTTTAAACACCTTTATTTATATTTATTGTTTTCCCTCATTAATTAAAGTATTAAACATAAAATCCATTTTGCCATTTAGGTTGTCCAGGTACTAGATGCCCTTAGGCATCTCTCATAACCACACTTAATGGCCTCCTTCCTCCCCAGGCAGTGCCCAGAATTAAGTGAGAGTGCAGTTGTGAGACAACTACACTGAGCAGTCAGCAGCTGCTTAAGAATCAGCCACTAAACATAAAGTGTCCTGCTTCCGAAAGCACCCTCCATAAATCCCCCTTTAAAAATTAGAAAGGAATATGAAAGGCATGCAGATAAAAATGCAAAAGGAGAATCTCTGCTGAAAATGTAAACTACTTTCTTTCTCAGAATAGGCACAGATTGGTGTTGTCAATTTACTTGAGTAATATAAGAAAATAAGTTAGTGCATGCTATGAATTTGGAGAACTATGCTGACAACAATTTACTGCTGACTTTATTCTTAACACAATGATAAATAATGCATTCAAAGAGCAAGTAGGATCTGAATTAATGCATACAACTATGAAATAAATGCACAGCTGTTGTAGAATCACTACCCTGGGATTTAAGATACACATGTTAAAGTGAAAATATTTAAATTCAAAGGTCTAGTCCACATGTTAATTCATTAATTAACAAATAAAATTAGATATTATTTTTCATCTTACCATTGAGAACTAGTAAAATATATCTTTTTAAAGTTCTAATTAACTTTCTTTACTCCCTTACTTTCAACTTAATGCCAGAAAATAGAGCATAATTATTATTTTCCTCCAGTAAAGGACAAATAAAAAATAGCTTTATTTCAGGCATTTAAAATATCAGTGAAGAAGATAAAAAGGGTTGGGTTTTTTTGTTTGTTTGTTTGTTTGTTTTAGTCACCGCTTGGTACTTCAGACCAGGGAATAACGTATCTAAGAAGTAGGAACAGGTCGTGGTTGCTGTGGCTCAGTGGATTGAGTGCTGGCCTGTGAAGCAATCACTAGTTCGACTCCCAGTCAGGGCACATGTCTGGGTTGGGCTGCAGGCCAGGTTCGCAGTAGGGGATATGCAAGGGGCAACCACACATTAATGTTTCACTCTCTTTCTCCCTTCCCCTTTCTCTAAAAATAAATAAATAAAATCTTAAAAAAAAAGAATTAGGAACAGTTATTTATTTTTTTAGAGAACAAAGTAAATTTTAAAGTGGGAGAATTCTAACTTTTTAAAGAAAAGCAAGTTTATGTCAAACTTCTGCTTTTGGCTGTTATGCAATGCTTAATACACACCAATAATCCTACTAAGGACAAACTAAGAAAAAAACAACAAATATAACACTATCTGTATATATGCATGCATGCATGTATGTATGTATGTATGTATCTATTATTTATCTATTTATCACCATAGGTAAACTGTTGAGTCAAATAGGAATCTGGAGGACAAGATTCCACAAAGATGGAATCACAGAGACTTGGCTAAATTCAGCAATCTCTCTGTCTTCAGAGCATTTTTCCATTCTAAGTGTAAATCTGGGCCAAATTCATAGGCCATAAACCTGAGAAACCCTATGAAACCTATATTAGTTTCCTAGGGCTGCTATAACAAATTACTATAAACTGGGTGTTTAAAACAACAGAAAGTTATTCTCTCACATGTCTGAAGACAAGAAGCCTCAAATCAAAGAGTCAGCAGGGTTGTACTCTCTACAGAAGCTCCAGGGGAGGATCTGTTCCCCCCCTCTTCCAGTATTGGTAGTATTCAGCATTTCCCGCTGTAGTACCATAACCCTCTAAACTTGGTTATCAAGGAAATGCAAATTAAACTGCAAATGAGACACTGCTGCTTTCCCATCGGTGTGCCTAAAAGTGGAAGATGACCAAAAACAGCCCCACAACTGACAAGGGTGTGTAGAACCTGGGACAACCATCCACTGAGCCTGGGGTCTTAAATGGAACAGCCACATTGGAGAAATGTGCAGCAACTGAATACATGCACACGCTATGACAGAATTCTGCACTGAGGCTTAAATGAGACATATGCATACATGGAAATGACCATCAGAATAGAACAAATAAATAAATCTATTAGAGTCATAGAATGGATTGTTAGGTTTGGTCATGAGAAAATGAACTACACAGATATTTAACACTAATATTCAACATGAATGAATCCTAGAAACATAATGCTGAGGAAAAATAGTTTACATATATAAAGTTCAAAACAGACTATGATGTAATAAGTCAAAATCAGAATGGCCTTGGATAGCATGTGTAACTGGGACAGGACACAGGAAGGGATTCTGGGGCTTAAGCATGTGCTACTTCTTAATATGGGTACTGTGTTCATGTGTGATTGTACTTTTAAAATTCATCCAGAGAACATTTTGATTTATACTGATTTCCATATGTGGATTTTACTTTACAAAAATTTTACTTTAAAAATAAGCAGGGGAGTATTTGAGATCTTGATCCTGGGTATATGCACTCAATTTGGTAATTTTAAAATTTATAAAAATTTTAAAAATAATAAAAAATACACAAGATTAACTCATTAAAAATATCAGTTTCTGATAAATCAAGAAAGAGACATGTAGAGAGAATTCTAAAACAACCTGAACACTCAATTTTAAGTATTCATGTAAATTTAATGTAATGTCAAAGTAAAATAGATTCAGACAGAGATTTAAATAAAAACTGATGACTTATCCAAGATTGCTCTATCCAGCAAAGCTTTCATTTATAATGAAGGGGCAGATAAAGTGCATCTCAGATAAGGTCAAGTTAAAGAAGTTCATCATCACCAAGCCCTTATGATATGAAATGTTAAAGGGACTTATCTAAGAAAAAGAAGATAAAAAATATGAACAGTAAAAAGATAGCAAACTCACAGTTATTAACAACCACACCTAAAACAAAAACAAAAGCAGACTAAGCAAACAACTAGAACAGGAACAAAAGCACAGAAATGGAGATCACATGGAAGGTTAGCAACAGGGGAGTGGGAGGAGGAGAGAGGGGGAAAAGGTACAGAGAATAAGAAACATAGATGGTAGGAAGAAAATAGACAGGGGGAGGGCAAGAATAGTATGGGAAATGTAGAAACTGAAGAACTTATGACACACGGACATGAACTAAAGAGGGAAATGTGGGTGGGAGAGGGTATGCAAGGTGGAGGGGAATGAGGGGAGGAAATGGGAGAACTGTAATAGCATAATCAATAAAATATATTTTTAAAAAAACTGATGACTTTGTTCTCTAACTCAATAAGCACGTATAGAGCATTCATATCACACCCAGATGGGGTGGGAATGGCTGAAGTACATAAAAATATACAAGGAGAAAAAAGGCCCTTCCATGCACTTGAATAATTTAGTGCCATCACAAAGAAAAAAATCTATATGTCTGAACTATCTAAGGCAGAGTGCAGTGGAACAGATGTAAGAATTTGAGTAAAGGGAAAATCATTAAAGTCTAAAAATATTCAAGTTTCTGATGCTCCTTGCAGAGTTAGAAGGACATAATTATGTAAAGATTCTACAATAGTCTAGTCAGACTCTGAAGCTATTTCTTTGCAAATCTCTGCTGCGTCTCCAGAAATATTTGGCCACCAGCACTGTTTTCTCATTAATAATTTCAGTCACCACCTGGTCTTTAGAAAAGATTTTGTACTCACTTCGTATTTTTCATTTTTTTCTATTAAAACTGACTTCCAAGTAAAGTTCAAAAGTGTAATGTAAGATTCTCATATTTGTATATTTCCCTTAGTTAAGCAGAAAATAAAGAATTTTTAAAAATCTGAGACAGGGAAATAAATCACCCTCACTTATCAAAAGCAAAGATGTAACATGTTCTATTTATTTTGAAAATTATTTTAGGCACAATCATAACAGCATGATATTCTTTCCACTATGTGAAATGAGTATCAGAATTAGCTTTCACAGTCTTTTCAGGATGGTCATTGCTAAAACCAAGTCTGTGAGATTATTGAGAATCACCTAAAAGGAACTAGCTAATATGTCTGCATTTCAATACATGACAAATGTAAACATATTTATATGTATATATAAAGTATTTTTAAAACATGTGAATCATGTTGTTAGTTACTGGGACTGGAGGAGAGGGCGAATGGGGTAGGAGTTTTGAGAAGGGGAAGTTTTATTTTTACTTTATATAAATCTTTACTTTTAAGTATGTATGTATTCTTAAATTACAAACAACTAGGCATATCATATTCTCTTTCAATAAGAAAAAATGAAAAAACTGTGATAAAAGTATTGTTCTTAAACCATGCTCACCATTACCAGTGAAGAGTTACATGTAGAAGGTTATGTACTACATCTCACCAGAAGACTTGGAAGGGCACAGGCATTCTTGTATTCAGTTACACTGTAGATCACCCAGGGCTGTGCTGGGGATACTGTGTAATTCAGTCTTGCCCCCTAGTGGTAGAATGAGGAACCTGAAACTCATCCATTCTTTGTTTTCTTAAATACAAAAGTAAGCTTTTCATAGTTTCTTGAACAGACACCAAATAAAGAAAAAATTCAAACATAGTATAACAATAACACTGACAACAAATTCCTAAAACTCCTTATTGGGCACCTCTGTCCCCAGAGTCCCCTTGGGCCCCAAAGCTGCTTCCCACTTCATTCCCTCCTCCCTCCCACACTCCATCTTTGCACAAATAGCTGCAATCAGTCCTGTTGTCTTTCTGAGCTCCTTCCAGTTATCTTCCTCAGCTTCGGGCTGACCAGCAATTCTGAACCTTTGAAAGGATCTGATAGAAAGCTGTGGTTACAGGTTAATAGTTTTAACCCTATAAAAAAAAGTTTATTTATTAATTTATTATGTCATAGGTTCTTGTTGACTGCCTTATTTGCTGAATTGGGCAGTCCATAGGTAAAGAAAAGACACAGTCTCCCAAGTTCCATGATTATACCACATGTGAGGGATTTGTATGCAAGATAGAAACTCATAACTACTTTTTTAAAAAGTATGCAGCTTTGTAATGTATCTTGTGTACTTTTTCTTTTTATGAATATTTATTTTTATTGAATTTATTGGGGTGATGCAGGTTAATAAAATTATATAGGTTTCAGGTGTACAGTTCTGTAATACCTCATCTGTATATTGTATTGCGTGTTCACCACCCTAAGTCAAGTTTCCTTCCATTACCATTTATCCTTTCTCTACTTTCTCTTACCTCTCCCCTGCCCTTTTCCTCTGGTAATATCCATGCTGTTGTCTGTATCTATGGGTATTTTTCTTATTGTGGGTTTCACATAGATAATGCAAATCCAGGACATTCAAACTCTTCTCAAAGGTCTTAGGAGAAACTATGGCAATATTCCTCCAAAGGTATCCTAATATGTAAATAATAAGGGTAAAAAGCTAACGGCAAGGTAATTTAAATTAGTAGTGTAGAAAATAAAACCAAATATGCCTTTTAAAGGTTTTTCATGTATAACTGCTCAATTTCCAATATATCTTAGAGTAAAGGTCTATGTGGAGGATACAATTACTTAATGAGAATCTGTAGAAATCAGGAGTTAATCAGGACACACATTCCCTTTTATATATACAGAGATCCTACTTCCAGAATTTTCTAAACACAGTTTTACCACATAAAGAACACGTATACAATGGAGGGGAAGAAGGTTATCATCACTCAGATGGTTGAAAAGTAGAGCCTGAAACCCTGAATCTCTTTTCTTCAGAATGTTAAGTGGTTGAAGTTGCAGTTGAATTGTCTTGCATATGAAGCTACTAAAATCTTGGAAGGAACTGTGGAGGAAAGGTGAACTGTTTTTCATTTACTCTCAGTAAGCAGGTTTTAGTTAAACATGCCATTCCTCTCCAAGTGTCCTGATCTACCTTTCAGAGGTATAGGGATAGTATTGCAGGTTACACCATGAAATATTGCAAAGAGAAAATACTCCTTCTCTTATCCTACCTTTGAAATTGGGGGAGAAAGTCAGACATTGGACAAAGAAAAACCAGAAGAAAGAAAACAAATGAGGACAAGAGAGATTCACTCATCCCACTGATTTCTGTACCCATAACACCTCTGAAGAATTTCTGACTGTATAAACTCATTAGTATTTTTGCTTCACTTTTTCCCCTTTAGGGAAAAAAGGAAAAAGAAAAAGTAATGAAAAGTAGGAACTGAATAATTAAAAAGCAGAGGAAGTGGAAAGACAGATATAAACAGAGACATGAAGGATGCACTTGCTTCCCCTTGGAAATAAAAACTGAACTCATCCACCCTCCCCTCACACCTACACCATGCAGGTGCACACACATGTGCACAAGCGGTGCTGAACAGAAAATGGCATGCAGGTCCTATGAATGGTATGGAATTCAACTGCTATCAATGACCACTTGACTTGGGCATTTATTACGCTGAAGGGAATCATGCATTTTCATGTACTAACTCCCGGAACAAATGCTGATGCCCTGATATTATGAAGCAAGAATGCTGAGGCTGTTTCAGTGTTGTTCCTAAGCCCCCAGAACCAAAGAATAAAAATTCCTCCTGCTCCTTCTAGAGTATTTCTGAACTGGCAGCTGCACTTCATGTGTTCCCCATTCACCTTCGTAAAACTGATGACTTACTCTGACATCTACCCAAACTTTCAATAGGTCAACATTTCATAATGCCCAAATTTCTCTCTATGTAATATGGTGTCTGCATTTCTCTTGCTTCATGGGTTTACCTGACCTGTGTTTTGGTTATTTCATCTTTATTTCAATTTACTTTCTAAATTTGTATATGATTTCATACTGTTAATAGTCTATCTCCTGAAATTACATGTTAAAACCTAAATCCCAATGTGATGGTATCTCAAAGTAAAGCCTTTGGGAGGCAATTAGGTCATGAAGTTATAACCCTGACAAATGGAGTTAGCACCCTGATAAAAGAGTCCCCAGAGTCCCTGTGCCCCTTCTGTCATGGGAAGACAGTGAGCAGATGGCTATCTATGAACTAGGAAGCTGGCCCTCGCCAGACTCTGAGAGTTCTAGAGCTTTGACCTGGGACTTACCAGATTGTCTATAGTATTCTGTTAAAAGCAGCCTGAATGGATTCAGACATGGAATTACATAAAAGTTACAAGAATGAAGGAAAATACTCCTACATATCATTCAGGGAAATTGCATGAATGATATAACTTTTCCCTACACATTAAACTCACTAAACTGAATACTCTTTCTCTCTTCTCCTTCTCTCTCTCTCCCCAATTCCCTCCCTCTCTCCCTCCCTCCTTCCCTCCTCCAACCTCTTCCACCCTCTCTCTCTGCTGGGTTTCATAAACAATGTAAGAATATCATCTAATTTCTAGACCTTTTCAAATTTTTCTAGTTATACCAACAATGTAAACCACTGCTTTGCATTCACTTTTCATGACTCTTTCTACATTAATCTGAAAGTGTTCTTCAGTCTTTCTGTGTAATTCATGACTGACATTCTTGAAGTTATCTTATAGAATGTCCCTTCTTTGGGTTTTTCCATAATCACAGTAGATATTTCCTCATGATCAGATTCAGGGTAAATACCCATGACAGGAAGAAACAACACAGAAAGGTTTCTGAGCTTTTGTTAGGGCATCACAATGACAGAAACATCCTGTCCATCAGCCTCCTCACTGCTGACACTTAATTATTTAAAGTGGAATCTGCTAGATCTTTTCACCTGTAAAGTTACCCTTTGTTATAAAACTGTATCCTGTGGACTTATACTTTAAGGTTATGTAGTAAATATTCTGTTCCTCCTAAAACTTTCATACATGAGTTTCAACACCCATGGATGGTTATTGCCTGACTAAATTATTATTATGATGGTTGCAAATGGTGATTTTCTAATGTCATTATTCTCTGCAGATTTATTAGTTAGCTTTCTCCTGCAAAAAAGAGCTTTCCCTTCTCCCCATTTATTTAGTCATTCATTCTTTCTTTCATTCATTGACTTATTTTTACCAAAGCAGATTTATACTTAATTCTTAAATATAACTTATTTGAAGTTATAATTATCCACAATTTGGATAAAAGGGACCCCATCAAAGTGGCTCTTGCATTCTTTTCCTATATATTTATCATTCTTTATTTTCTTACCTTTTTAGCACAAAATAATGTTCCAGCCTCACTTTATTCTTTTCTTAACCCAGTCCTGGAATCAGCTGTTTTCCCAAGAAGCCTAGGGTAATTTAGTGGATAATGACATTTAGAAATCAAGATGTGAACTCTAGAAGTATTCATTGGTACTGACATATCACTGCTTCTAGACTCTCTCAGGAGAAAGCTTGAAAACAGATGTTTACACACACACATATACACATGCACACACATATTTATACATACACATGCATATTTATACATATACCCATGGACACATCTACACATATACTCATTTACATGCAGAGTGTTGCTTTTATCAGTTTTTAAGTATTTTTTAAAATTTAGTATAGTTTTAGATTTACAGAAAGGTTGTGAATATAGTAAAGAGTTCCCATACATTCCCCACCTTGGAAATGATTAGAAAATGTAAAACTAAAGGCAAAAGAAACTATACATAAGCAACTCCAGGTTATAAAACTGTTTCCCACACAAAGGGATATAGGCTAACAATTTTGAAACCTCTATACATTTATACAGGACTTGAACAACTAAATAAATAGAAGGATGGTGGGATCCAGATTTCTCACTATTAGAGGGGATAGTTACAGACAAGGAAGGGGTGGAGGGAACCTAGAATGACCCATGTGGTAATAATTTAGAGTTGGAGACATCAGTATAAACTCACATTTTCCCTAATGTATATACAGATGGATAATGCATAGAAATATTTATAGATATGTGTATCTACATGGGTTACTATATACACATATATTCCCTACTTCTGTCAGCTGAAAGGGCCTAGAAGCAATGAGATAACTTTAGAGTTGAGCTTTGGTGAAGTCCTTTTCCAGGTACAGTAGGTCTTCATGATGGAGGACACAGCATATTTCACAACTGTTACTCTTTCTCTCCCTGGGCCAGAGCCAGCAAGGGATTTTCCTGGGATCTTCACCATGAGCGCATGGTACAGTTCCTGAAGGAAGGGCCTATGACAGTGTGAGCTCACCCTCTGAGACTGGAGTGCCTAGGAGTTGCTCACTGTCAAGCTACCCAACACTGCATCTCTAGAGATTTCTCAACTTACTGTTTATGTGTTCCTACTTATTTATGGTTCCAGCAGCTTCTGTTCAATGTGCACATATCTCAAGTGCCTCATTTGTGTGGCCACACCTGTCTAGCTCTCTAGGTGTTAGAATGGCATTTGCTATGAGGCCTTCATTCTCTAATGGGTCCAAGAAAATTAGTTAATTTTCAGTTATCTAGCTTGTCTTCATTGTAAATATGAAACTAAGACTTTCAAGCTCTTTACATGTTGGAAATGAAGCCAAAAGATTTTACATACATGCTTATCTGTATCTATCTATCTACCTATCCACCGCATACTGAAGGTCACTATTTAATACTGATATTGCCAAATCCAAATCACAACTACAGGGCTAATTTTATAATTTCCCCTTTCCAGACTTAAAAATCACTTCTGCAAGAACAAAACCTAACTCACAAAATGAATTAAAAAGTAATTTCAGAATGGCTAACCTATGCCTCTGCAAAAAATCCTTTTTATTAGAAAATTGATGTTCAATATTTCTTTAGAGGCTTTTAGTTAATTTTCTTTTTGGTCTTTTAATCAAGACCATGAGATTCAAATACAGTTAAGTCCTCACTTAAAGTCCTTGATAGGTTCTGTGACTTTACGGAAACATACACCAAAACCACTTTTGTCATAAGTTGATCAATATAAACCATTTTTATAGCATCTCATCAACATTATAACAAAATGGCATTGAGTGAAACAATGCTGTGGACCAGCTTTACTCTGTCATAAAGTTCCTGGAGTCAGTTCTCCCCTGGCCCCCACTTTGTGGTGATTACGATTATTCATTTCAAATCCAGTTTAGTTCACTTACTTCCATTTGCTTTTGCCTTAACTCTAATTCCCCCTTTCCTTTGTGGACTTTATTTCTTTTCTACTCTTTTTATTTCTGAATATGCGGCACATTAACAAGGTTCTAAAAATCAAGTCTGTGAAAAGGGTATATTCACAAAAGGGTCACTCTCCACAAATACCATTCCTAATTCCTTCTACCCTTTCTGCTCCATTCCTACTCTCACACTGTGGGTAACCAATCTTAATCTGGGTTTTCTTTCCTGTGTTTCTAAGTGTTTCTTATACAAAAGGTAGCATAATATAGTAACAATTTTGCACTTTTATCTTTCATTTAACAATATTTCCTTAAAATCTGTCTTTATCAGTTCATGAAATATTCCTCATTCTTTTTTTTTACAGCTCCATATTACTGTAATGTGTAGATGTATCATAGTTTATTCACTACTTTCCATTCAATGCATCTGCTATATATGGTCATTAAGATTGCTGCCAGTATTTGGCAATCAAATAATGCCACAAAGAATAACCTTGTGCATATATCTTTTTATACTGTGGGAGACACGCTTTCTGGATAAATGCCTGTAAGTGAGAATGCCAAATGAAAATAGAAATGCATACATAATTGCAAAAGATATTTACAAAATTCACTTCCTAAGGGTTATACCAATTTTTATTGTACTGAGTAATATGCAGGTGTGCCTATTTCCCCACAGTTTCACCATCAGAGTGTGTGGTTAAAATTGTTAACTTATGCCAATTCAATAGGTGATAAATAATATCTTAGTGTAATTTTGATTTGTACCATCACAAAAAAGGAATGATTTTTATATCTGAAGTTCATTATATACGTAAATTTTCTATACATGCTATTTTCAAAATTTACATTTGTTTTCTTACATTTTACCCTTATTTTAAAAGAAGTATTTATATAGTAGGAGTGTTAACCTTTAGCTATTATAGACTAAGTAATTCAAGAAATAACACTTGAATCAGAAGGGAAGTTTTAAAATACCACAAACTACTTGGTAAACCTCTATATAAATAAATTTGAAAATGAAATGAATATCCAAATGAAATGAATAATTGCTTAGAGAAATACAGTTTACCAATATTGACCTCATTAAAAATGGAAAACATTCAAGTCTTGGCTATTGCAAATAATGCTACAATGAACAAAGGGGTACACATATCTTTATGAATAAGCGTTTTCAAATTTCTGAAGTAGATATCCCAGAAGAGGGATTGCTGGGCCATATGGTAGCCATATTCTTAATTTTGTAGGCACTTCATACTGTTCTCCACAGAGGCTGCTCCACAGAGGCTGCACCATCTTACATTCCACTAGCACTGTATAAGGGTTGCTTTTCTCCACAGTCTCGCCAACACTTGTTATTTCTTGTCTTATTGATAATTGCCATTCTAACAAGTGGGAGGTGGTATCTTATTGTGGTCTGGATTTGCATTTCTCTTATAATTAGAGAATTTGAGCATCCTTTCATATATCTGTTGGGCATTTGTTTGTCTCCTTGGGAAAATTGTTCAGGTCCTCTGCCCATTTTTTAATTGGATTTTTGTTGTTGTTTTTGTTGTTGTTGAGTTGTATGCATTCCTCATATATTTTGGATATTAGTGCCATTCAACCAATAATTAAATAAAAATGGTAAGATACATAGATATATCTATGTATTCCAATAATGGAATACCACTCAGCCACAAAATTGATGAAATATTGCCACTTGCATCAATATAAATAGATCTTGAGAGTATCATGCCTAAGTGAAATAAGTCAAATGAAAAGAACAAGAACCATATGGTTTTACTCATATGTAGGATATAAAACAGAAAGCAACAAAAGAACAAATAAAACAAAAAACAAACCAAAACTTACAGACACAGATAACAATATGGTGCTTACCACAGGGCAAGGTGGGTTGGGAGGAGGAAGGGGTCAAGGGGGTCAAATGTATGGTGACAAAAGAAGACTGGCACACAATGCAATATACAGATGATGCATCATATCAGTGTATGCCTGAAACGTATTGATGTTACTAACCAATGCTAACCCCATAAACTTAAAAAATACAAAACTTAAACAGGCAAATTTTTCCAGAATAAATACTGAAAATGATCATCAAATTATACTACACTAGGCCCATCTGGTTTCATAGGGGAAGTCTTTCAACCTTCAAAGAGCAGAGTGCACCCATGCTTTATAAATGTTACACACCAGAAAATTAAAAACTAAACCTTATAAAGAATAAAATAATGCAGAATGATGCTCAACATTGCTAATCATCAGAGAGATGCAAACTAAAAACACAACGAAATATCCCTTCACACCTGTCTGAATGACTATCATCAATAAATCAACAAAGAGCAAGTGCCAGAGAGGACATAGAGAAAAGGGAACCCTAGTACACTGTTGGTGGCAATGCTGACTGGTGCAGCCACTGTGGAAAAAAGTGTGACATTTCTTAAAAAAAAAATGGAACTGCCCTTTGACCCAGTGACTCCACTTCTGGGAATATATCCTAACAATCCTACAATGTCAATCAGAAATAATATATGCACCCCTATATTTATAGCAGTATTATTTACCATTACAAAACCTGGAAACAGCCCAACTGTCCATCAGCAGATGAGTGGATAAAAAAGCTGTGGTACATTTACACAATGAAATATTATGCAGCCATAAAAATGGAGGAAATCTTACCTTTGTGACAACATGGATGGACCTGTTGGTTATCATGCAAAGTGAAATAAGCCAGTCAGAGAAAGACAAATACAAATGATCTCACTTATACAAAGAATCTAATGAACAAAATAAACTGGCAAAAAATATATAGCCAGAGTCATGGCCACATAGAACAGAATGACAGCTACCAGAGGGGAGGGGAGAGAGTGGGACTGGATGAAAGAAGGTGAAGTGATTAGTCAAAGAACATGTGTGAATGACCCATGGGCATGCACAACAGTGTGGGGATACAGACAAGTGTGGTGAGGGCCAAAGGGAAGGGATAGGTGGAGGCAGGCATGGGTGGAGGAAGAAATGGGGACATCTGTACTAGTATCAACAATAAAAATAAAGGGAAAGTTAAAATAATATAGAATATAAAACATGTTTATATGTTAATGCAAACATTCTAAATACAATATTAGTGAACAGAACCCAATGCCAAGCTAATGATACACCATGACCAAATGCGACTTATCCAAGGAAAGCAAGGTTGATTCAACATTAGGTAATTCATTTACTTAATACACCATTTGACAAACTTTTACATGCATTCCCACTAAAAAATTTGCCCTAACTGGTATGGTTCAGTGGGTTGGGTGTCATCCCACAAATTGAAAGGTCACCAGTTCAATTACAGGTCAGGGCACATGCCTGGGCTGCAGTCCAGATCCCTGGTTGAGGGCATGTGAGAGGCAAGCAATCAATGTTTCTCTTGCACATGGATGTTTCTCTCCCTCTCTTCCTCTCTCATGTCCCCTCTCTCTAAAAATAAATAAAATCCTTAAAAAATACAAGAAAATAAAAAGTGATGGATACACTCTTGAAATATATTTACCTTAGTCCTAAAGCTGGATCTGTCTTAATGTGAAGATAGTAACAATACCTCCACTAAGATCAGGAAAAAGCAGGATTTCCCACTGTATCTACCACTATTCATCATGTAATACCCAATGCATTTAACAAGATAAGTTAGTTTTTTAATAAACTTGATAAAAATTAACAACATAGGTTAATTTTTAATAAAAATTTAATAAATAGAAGCAAAACAATATTTATGTGGGGATGACATAAGTTTAGGCTTGAAAAACCCTGGAGAATAATGGTACAATTAACCCAAAAGTAAAAGAATTCAATGAAGTTTCAAGCTATAAAATTAACATAAATCAACAGTCTTCAATTACACATCTAATAATTAATTGACCAAAATTAATTAGAAGACAATAAGAGAAATAAACACTTAACCCTAGCAACAAAAGTATGAAATATCTAGGAATAATTTTACCAAGAAATGTACAAAACCTATGTAAGGGAAATAGTAAAACACTCCTGAAAGACACAAATGTTGATCTGAGCATAGATCAACTTGACAGGAAGATTCAAAATAATAAAGATGGATATTCTCCCTAAGTTAATTTATAAGGTTAATGCAATCCAAATGAAAATACTAACATACTTCTTCCTCCCCGGGGTGCATTATCTTCCCAGGACTGCCTGCTCAGATCAGGCATGCACTTTCAAATCTCTTCCCAGGAGTAAAAGCTCTGAACTGAAGTGCATTTTTAAACATTTTCACACATAGGGTGATTTTCCCTTTTCCATGGTGGCTTTATGCCGATTTTAGGTTTGCTGATACTTCCTATTTTCTCTTTCCTATGGTGCCCCCCACCCTCAGGTACCCTTGCACACCCTGAAGGCAGGGAGCACTGGGGACAGCTCATGGATTTAGTGTTCATTTTTCTACTTAATGCAGCTGGAAGCTCACTTGTCTGTCTGCTATTTATGCCGACGATGTGGAGTTTGTGTAGCTTTATTTGCTATGCTTATTATTTCTTATCATTTTTTGAAGTAAAAGATGGAAATATCAATCTTACATGTCCTTCATTGCCTTGGCTATTTCATCTTTACAGAACCCTATGAAGGTGGGACATTAAGCCATTTTCCAGATGAGAAAACTAAAGACTGAAAATTCACTCTCATCTAATGTCAAATAACTGAAGAGGTGAGGACCAAGAAAAAGTACAGAATCTGAAGTATTTCTAGGGCCCACATGCTTATTTCTATGATTTGCCACTCAGGCCTAAGAAAGGATTAAGGTTTCAAGGCAAGCAGGTCAAAAGTGTTGTATCTATCTTCTATGCTATGGCTTCCAGTACTCACATCTAAGTTTATACAACTAACAGTCCTTAAACAACAACTTCTTTTAAAAATTTTTTAAATTGTTATTCTACTACAGCTGTCCCAATTTTCCCCTTTGCCCTCCATCCACCCATCCCTACTCCCACAGTTAGTCCCACACTAACAGTGTGATCCATGTCCATGGGTCATTCATACATGTTCTTTGACTATTCCCTTCCCCCTCTTTCTACCATTATTCCTCTCTCTCCTCTCTTCTGGTCACTGTCAGTCTGTTCTGCTTCAATGCCTCTGGTTCCATTTCACTCATTAGTTTGTTTGTTTGTTTTCATTAGAGTCCTCTTATAGGTGAGATCATATGGTATTTGTCTTTCACTGACTGGCTTATTTTCACTTAGCACAATACTCCCTAATTCCATCCATTCTGTAGAAAAAGGCAGGAGTTCCTTCTTTCTTTCTGCTGCATAGTGCTGTACTGTGTAAATCTACCACAGTTTTTGGATCCACTCATTTACTGATGAGCACTTAGGCTGTTTCCAGCACTTGGCTATTGTAAATGGCACTGCTATGAACACAGGGGTGCATATAGTCTTTTGAATTGGTGTTTCGGGATTCTTGGGGTATAATCCCAGCACTGGAATTGTGGGGTCAAAAAGACTCAGTTTTTAGTTCCAGTTTTAGTTTTTTGAGGAAATTGCATATACTGTTTTCTACAGTGCCTGCACCAATGTGTATTCCCACCAAGAGTGTACTAGGGTTCTCTTTTCTCCACATCCTTGCCAGCACTTGTTGTTAAACAACTTCTTGATTCTCTGAGAATCTGCTCTCTTTACAGAAAGTCCAAGGATGAGCTTATCATCAAGGCATCAATGAGGCAGGGCACAGTACTGCTTAGAATATTTGCAGCCATTCTTTCCTTATAAAATCTAGATCTCCTACCTCAAGATACTTTCTTAGCAATCACATTTTTTCCTGCCACTTCTTGTTTCCATCTTCACAGCCATCTCAAAAATAAGTTAACATACACTCATGTGCAGCCCAGCTTACACACATACACACGAACGTCTGTGAGTGTGTACACACACACTCTTTACCACTAGTGTAGCATGGGGACTTATCTGGATTATGGCGAGGTCAGGTAAATCAAGGGGTGGATAGATGTGAGACCATTTACTAATCCATATTAAGCTCTTTAAATATTTCTACAACTATTATATACCCTTTGATTATCAGCCATGCTGATATTCACATACACACACACATACACATACACATACGACACACATACACATACACATATATACATACACACACACTTACATAAACATTTTTCTTTCTAGGCTATGTATAAAATATATCAAAGTCAGATTTCAGCCCTGGCTGATGGGCCTCAGTGGATTGAGTGCTGACGTGTGAACCAGAGGGTCGCAGGTTCAATTCCCAGACAGGGCACATGCATGGGTTGCAGGCCAGATCCCCAGTTGGGCGGAGCTCAAGAGGCAAACACACACTGATGTGTCTCCCCCTTTCTTTCTCCTTCTCTTCCCCTCACTCTAAAAATAAATAAATAAAATATTAAAGAAAAAGATCAGACATCAAGGCATGTTCAATAACTTGGCTTAATGTAGCATCCTTGTCCCAGGTTATCCAAGGGTAAAGGTAAATAAGGAAATACTGATTTTCCTTGTAAGGTACAACAGTTTTCTCTTTTATATTTATATATTTATTTAATTAACAACACTTATTAAATTCAAAATGCATATTACATAAATAAAAGCATGCAGTTATAGCAAGTGAAAAGAACGGTGGTGTTCAAATGACGGGGGGTGGGGGGAGTGGGACAACTGCAAAAGAATAAACAATAAAATATTTTAAAAAGAAAAAAATATTAAAAAGGCTGAGAAATGAACCCTGAGCCATGAAGCCCACTGCAATGTATTTAACTGCTTTATGTTTAGGAGTGGTCACAGCAAGTCTGCCTGATTTTTGAACATAAAAATAAAGCATTTTCCTGTGAAAAAATAAAATAAAATGGTGAAGTAGAGAGTAGGATGGTAGCTGCCATGGGCTGGGAGGAGGGGCAAATGGGGAGTTTAATGTGTATAGAGCTTCAGCTTCACAAGATGGTTAAGTTCTAAAAAAAATTAATAATTTTTTTAAAAGCACAGACATTTCTTATTCATGTGGCAACTGGAAACTCTCACTATTCTGGAAAAAATGCTCGTTTCTGTTGTCCACTTAGAATTTTCTCTCTACTCCACATTTCTCTTCTCTAGTATACAAATCACACCAATGCTCTCAGTCTTATTTTAAATACCACCTGAAAACTCCCTACCCACAATCACCCTGGCCAGAAAAGGCATTCGTGAGAGATCACCAACAGCACTATAGCCTTCCCTTATGAGATTTTCCTTGTTTGAAGCATTTCTGAGTGAACCTCATTCACCTCCCATACTATCAAATACTTAGAGTATATTTTATGTGTCTTCTTAAACCCTAGAACACATGTACATGCCCTTATAACCTCTTCTTGAATAAACTTATGCTGTATAATATAGCATATTATTTATGCTATACCAGTGATCAAATTAGAATAAACTGAGGGAGTTGTAGGGTCTTTCCCCACATTCATCTTCTTTCCCACTCTATAGTCATCTCTCCACTCCCAGTAATACTGTAGGAGGGAAAGACCCCAAAACACAAATGGTAACAGTCACAATTCCTGTTCTAACAAGTCATCCTAAGGAAAGCATAAAGATTTGGTTATATACATATTTGTCTCAGCACTATTTGTAATAGCCAATAAAGAGAGAGAGATCCTGCATATTTAATAATAGATAGTCCCTGCAATAAATCATGGTGCATTTGTCCTATGATATACAATGAAGCCATTAAAAATGACAACAAAACATGTAAATGATACATAAAGTGCTCATTCAGTACATACACTATAATCTGTTACTACAAATCTAGTTCTATGTAAGACTGTCTATGTGCTGCAATGGTGGGATATTTGGGGGGAACCCAACCAAATGAGGGACCAGAAAAGGCTTTTTGGAGAAAACACCTAAACTGAGATAAGTGACAGAGTGATAGAGTGACAGCTATGGGAGTGTGATATGGAGCATGCTCCAGGTAGATGGAATGGTGTGAATAAAGATCCAGAGGCAAGAAAAAGCATATGTTTGGAAAACCCCAAGTAGTTTACTAAAACATTATACTCAGACACCTGGTAAGAAAAGCAGCAGAACTGGAGCAAGTGCCAGCTTCCTTTCTGTGCCAGACTGGCTCAGAGCAGAGAGGCCACACCTCATCCCTGTCTAAGCCCTGTACTCAGTTCCCATCTGAGCCTTAAGGATGCAGCCAAAGGAACAATGGAAAAAGAATAGTTAGAAAATTCCTGTAAGCTTCAGAAAATAAATTATATATGGACCATGAAAGAAACACAGTGATATCTTGTAATAATAAACTAATATGGAGAGGATGGAGTTGAGAAAAAAAATCACAAATCCTGCCCTTACTGGACAATAGTGTTTGGTTGAATAAATATTTGCCAGGGTAGCAATGTTTTTAGTTTAAAACTTTCTTGCTATTCTCAGGAAGAATGGCACCACCTGTGAAAATTATCACTGGCATTTCTGCAGGCTGAGCAAACCCTCCTTAAGAGAGAAGTCTCTCCTGGTCCCCAAGACCTTTTGTAAGGGCCATGACACACTGCAGCAAGCAGCCTGGCTTGCAGGATCCCATTAGCAGCCGTATGGCTGTGAAATTGCAGCATCTCTCAGCCCTGGCTTAGCTCATGCTAAGTGCTCTGCTCCAAGGAGACATATGGAAATCCACTGCCAGCTAAGCCTACCAGGCTATCTGTGGGCAGCTACATCCCAGGGTACAGTGACAGCTGATGGGGCATGTTCCCCATTTACTTCCCACATGAAGGAAAATGTGAACTTCCCTGAAAGCCCTGGAAAAAATACCCCTGCCCTTGTCAGAAATGTGACTCCCTGACATTGAGAACTGCAAAGCATTCCATGAATTGAAGTGGTACATGTGCATACATGCCTTAACGAGCCCCTGTGGAACCCTGTCCAGTCTTCAGCATGAAAGCTGTCACTCTGACTTAATGAAAACCCAGGAAAGGATGACCAGAAAAGCCATGCAGTTCAAAAGCCAAGGCCATAAACAACCAAGGATATTTTGCCAAGTGTCATCAAAGTCAATGGGTTCAGAAAAAGAGCAAGCTCCCTTGCTACAGGTGGGGCTGCCAGAATCTTGTCACCATGGAGATCCCACACTCCCAGCCCTCCTCAGAGGCAGCTCGGAGTAGATGTTATGATGTTGATTCTACATCATTTACTGCCAAAACTCAGACAATTTGCTCCAGGTCTTCAAGCAATTTGAACACAGAAAACTTAAACTGGAATGAAAACAACTGATATGAACTATAATATACTAAGTTCCAGATATGTCCCCAGTTCTGAGTAACACATGAAATATACACTGTCTCATATAACCCTGAAGATCACAGAATTTATAAAATCATATCCATGCTATTGATTATGGGAAATACTGAAGAGACAATTAGGGGAGACACTCCCCAGTCAGTCAAACCCAGAACAAGTTCTTAGTCATCTCGACCTTCCCAGCACTAACTATGGGCTACATCCTTCTTATTCATCAACAATTTTTTTTTCTGGAAACCTGGATTGGCCTTCCACACATAGATCACCTTATGCAAGTTGCAAGTTGCTGGACATATTTAAGAGCTGAACTACTGATGTCTAAAATACCTTCTATGGTTGAAACTCTCTGATTTCATTTGAGCTTTATATGTTAGTCATGGCACACAATTTAGAATCATTAAGACAATGTCTATTTTCAAGGAGCATATATTATATGAAAGAATCTAAAATTAAAGGTACAGTAGAGCAGTTAAGTGTAAAGCTGCATAGCAATAACTGCATATGAAATAGGAGAGCAGAGGAGGGGAGAGTCGATTGGGGAAGCACAGTCACAGAAGCCTCCACCTGAACACAGAACAGAGTACCATGGCAAGCAGAGGAAGGGAGTCAAATGACCAGAAAGCCTCATTAAAGAATCCTGAGGCTTGGGTGAATGGAGCACACTTGAACCTGGGCTCTAGAGAGTGCAAGGACTGGATAATGTGGGCCTCATGACCTCCTAAATGGTGAACCTGTAGGCACAATGAAAAAGAGCATGGCCTGTAGTGGATACCATGCTGGGTATGCATAGCCCAGGGCTTCTGCTGCAACTATGTTACCTGGCCTGTTTATATAAAGTTGTTTCAATTTTTCTTATCGTTTCTCTCATAGGTTCTTAACAACACACATGAAAATCCTTTGGTAGGGAGAAACCAGGTTCCATGCCAAGAATTTCTGGAAAGCTCATTCTGGTACAAAGAGCCTGCCCCAGGTTTCACATAGCTAACTGTGACTCTGCCTAATATAGTGGCCCTGGGAGAAGGGAGAACTGAAGGTGGTGTGGAAAAATATCAAGGAGGAAGGTGGGATGAGAACTAGCTGCCAAAAGACATAATCGCTTGCAGAGAAACGCTGGCTAATGTGGTGGGGTTGGGGTTGGGAGAAAAACAGTGTGTCCCAACAAGGGCACTTCTGAGATTGGAAAGGGGATTCATGATTATGGAAGGACCATAGGAAAAGACTGGGTTTCACTGAGTAAACAGGGGAAATGGTCACTCTATGCAAAACCCTTCTTCTATCTTTCCTATGAAAATTTCAACACAATATGTATTTCTCACAAATGCTTGGGTATGACTAATAACTTTGGGGGAGGGGAGTTCAGGTCTCATGCATATTACCCCACCATAGAAAACAGAAGCATAAAAAACAGAGGTTGCTTCCTAGGACAAGCAGAGAATTGAGTCACATTTGGTCAACGCTGACAGAGAGATGATAGCAATCACCAAAATGTCATCCCTGGGAATACAAAGTGTCACTATGCATATTACAAATAAAGTTTTCAATACTAAGGCAATTTTAGGAAACTTCTAAGGAAAACCACTCAAAGGTGTTCTTGGAGCTCTTTCTACAGCAATGAGCTTTATGGCTTTATGGCTTTCCAAAGGAGAGAGAACATATGCAGTATTTTCCACTTTTATGTAAACCAGGAATCTTTTGTTTCCAGTTACTCATTAGGAAGCCCTGGAACTAATGTCCCACAGTACAGGATTTGGAACATGCTCTGTTACAAAAAGATGAGTTCCATTTCCAGATATAATATCTACCCATAATGCTCCAACTCATAAAGTCAGAAACATCAAGGTAGCCCTGCTTTGAGAAATAGAATATCCATTTGCTGATAAATGAAGTAGTAGAAAGCAGACCTGGAAGCTATAAGGTGACTGGATTCTAATTTCAGTTCTACCTCTCTGAAAAATCAAACCCCTTTGAATCTCAATATAATGGTGGGGTTGCATTCGATGCCTAAGAATCTTCCAGCTCATACATCTTATGAGTCCTATGGTGCCATTAGGTAGGGCTAGCCTCCCTTTCATCCATCAAACAAATAGGAGTGCCTACCACATGCCAGGCACTGTGCTAAGTTGCAAGGATACATAAGTGAGCAATGGGACCTATCTTTCAGTGTCTAAAGCTGCTATCTTTATCCCCTGGGGGTTTCACAGAGAAAATAAATAAAAATTAGTTTGTTTGTTTGTTTCAAATTTGGCATAAAAGTCCTAGATGTTGAATTTATGCATTGTTAGAAAATAAGTGCAGATAGAGGGTACAGTGGAAAGGAAATTAAAAATAATTAAAATGCATTACCCAAAATGAGAAACACTGAGCTATAGACAGAACCACACAACAAAGGAAATACCAGTTGTACACTGTAAACAGCATAAGATATTATCTCATACAAAACAAACAATAACCTACTCGTTTCACCACAGCACAGCTACCTCTTGCGGGACTCAGGCTCTGTCTGGAGGAGGGACGGATAAGAGCTGTGGTTATTACTCTGGCATTCACTTCAGGACTCCCAAATCTCACCTCCAAATCTTGGACTTCAAACATCTTAAAAGCCAAGGGATCTGGAATACGTCTGTCTAAGTTGCGCACTGGCCTGTCACATTTTATTCAAGGTTATTAACATCCTTTCAGGACAGAACTTCAGCCAAAGCCACTTAGAATCCAAAGCACTCCCTGCCCTCTAAACCATAGAAAGGCATTGCTGCTCTTGAGCTTAGTGTAAAACTCACACACTAGGTATGTTTGTTGGGTCATTGTGTATGGCACACAAATCTCCTGAGGAATGGACCCGATGTTCCTTCAGGACAACCACTCACTCCCGGGTTCACACACTCACCATCCATTTTAGCCTTTAAGAAGCCACACACCACTATTCCCTAATGCCTGCCTCTCTCTTCACAGAGTACTTTTGAAGAGCAATATTTATCCAATATCAAAGATTAGGAAATTCACTACATTTCACAGTTGAAATAATGGCCTCAAATATCCTCCGTTAGTGAATGAGTTGGAAGATGGCACAGGGTAACATGGACCAAACTTGCTTTTTCCTACCTCTTAAGCTGCCCAGCTTTTGTAAACCAAGTGTTTAAAAAGGTATCTGGGAGAAAACTTTGTGGCCAGCCCTGTAGCTAGAATGTCCCCAAGACTTGCTTTTTAAATAATGTTCAATGTGTGATTTTATTGTGAGAGCTTCTACTTTTCTGGGTAGGTGTTTGCCAATTCTGGGGCTGCTTTTCAAGAATACCCAAACATTTCATCAAGCACTATTTCTGCTTTCCATAATGTAACTCCATATTATTTGTTGCAATGCATGAGTCAATAGGAAAATGACAAAATAAAATAAAACAAAACTAAAAGCTAAAAGTTGTTCATCTGGACTATAAATAAGTACATGTAAGTCAAAACAGAGCAAAGAATTCTTCCCAATAATTTCATTTTGGGTGAGTAAAATAACCTTGTATCCCCAATGTTGTTCATCATCTCCAAACATATTTCAAATTAGCTTTGGCCCATTTATGCCTTATGAATGGATTTCTAGTACAGTGGACATTCTATTATTCTGCCTTACTCTGGCTCCCTGACTCCCTTTCTACCTCTTCCCCAGACATCAGCCTAGGAAACCAGAGTTTTATAGGTAACTGGATATATATATATATATATATATATAGAGAGAGAGAGAGAGAGAGAGAGAGAGAGAGAGAGAGAGAGAAAGAGAGAGAGAGAGATGTAGATAAAGATATCTGTCTAGGTATAGATAAAGATATAGATACATAACAACATAAACATATATAATACAGGCATAAATGGATATGTTGATGTGCATTTTAATCAATTACATATATATAATTTAATAATAGCTGTCTCAACTCCATGTTTCATATAGAATCCCAGGATTCAGTAGCTAAGATGTTGCACTTATACTGGTTCAGGAGTAAGGAGACAGCACAAGCATTTGCCCTGTGACCACAGGCAAGCCAGGTAAACATCTCATCTTCAGTCTCCTCTACCATGAAATGAGGATAAGCTACTAATTCCTGACTGTCATGCAGGGTTGTTGTGAGGAATAAAGTAAAATAATGTAAGTAAAAGTAAGTGTGTTGAAAAGTGTAAAGTAGCATATAAATGGAAGATGACATTATCTTTAATCAAAAGCATCAGAGAACACATGCATTTTTTCTTCCTTATTGCACACCATAAACAAATTTGAACTCTAAAAATGAAATCAGCCCAAAGTAAAATGTTAGGAATGACAATGAGTCATTTTTCACAACAAAGAAATTGATTTTCCATAGATGTTCTTTCCTGTTGCATATAAAGGCCTATATTCATCAATGCCTATGTCCCCTGTTTTGACATTAGGTATAATTATGGCTGATCACATAGTCGATTGGTTCACATTACTATCAGAGCCTGAGGTCACTAAGTTTTCTCCCTATTACCATAGGGATATGCCAGGATTTATAATAAATTGTGCTGTTTCCAAAGCATTTTCTTTATTTAATTAAAAATAAAAGTATTTTCAAGAATCTGATCTAAGCTTGAATGTCAGGCTTTGTATGCAATTTCTAGTTCAAAAGTTCTAAATCTTTTATGATCATCATTTTTAAGCAATGCTTTCAAACATCTAGATGGACTGAAGATTACCAGACATTCTACTTTTACAGACAAGATCAAATTCTGGAAAAATAAAAATTGCTTCCAGGTCCTCCATTAAGCCTTTATGCTGTTTCATTTAACCCTCCAAACTAACTATATTGTACCAAAGTTACAATAATTGGATCTTGATAATTAAACAATGGTTATGTGAGATGTTAACAATAGGGAAAGTGGTGATGGAATTCTTTGCACTGTTTTTACAACTCTTCAGTTTTTCTGTTAGTCTGAAATTAGTTTAAAATTAAAAGTAAAAACTAAAATAAAAATCTTATAAAATAGCATCATATTCCCATGAGTCTGGACATTAAGCCTCTGAGATATTAATTACTTGTCTAAAGTCACTTATCATTTATATTAATTTATATCGCCATTTTATTCTAAAGTATTTAAAGCAGCTTATTTACACAAAAAGGTAGTAATTACTGGTATTATAATTATTATAGTTATTATAATAATTTTTGCAGCAGTAACAGCATGGCAGGATCTGCCTTGAAAACTTGACATAGATCAAATGAAAACCTGTATCAACCCTATGATGTCAGTACTATTCTACTGGTAATTTCCATTTCACATAAGAAAACTGAGATGCCACAGAAACTGGTAACTTGTTCAAGGTCACACATCCAGCAAATGGTGAAATGTGGCTGATACCCAGTATACAAGATGACATCCAAATGGCAAGGAAGAAAAGCAGAAACTAAGCATGGGAACATGAAATGAATCCAAAAGGAGGCAAATACGGCTGTTTGGGAAACAGTACAATTTTCTGAGTGCATTCAACACAAGCCAACCATATGACCAGGAGAAGCATGCTTGACCTTGGATCGGCCAGTGTTTCTCCCAAGGATCCTCACACAGGATGCTGATATGAACAATTTAAAGCACTCACTCTCATACCTTTTGAGGAAATGACAATGTTTCATGAGGAAGAGTCATAATGACACATGATAGGCAGCTAATGTCATGGCAATAAACAATTCTGTAAAAACAATTTTGTGGGTTGTCAATCGTATGCACTCCAGGCACACACCTGACCTCTTCCTTGACTTCATTCAGGGAAAGACCAGAATATCAGGACTAATATTATTTCTCAGATGCACTTGTGTAAATATTGGATGGAAATAATTTTAAGAGTATGTTCCTGCCAAATTCCTGAAGTACAGGGTTCTTCTTATCACAGTAAACACACTCCCATGTCTTACCATTCCTCTAAAGAGGAAGTCACGCTTCTCTCACTTCATCTCAGAACAACTGAGAACATCTACCTCCTAGAGCAACTTATAAAGTGAGAAACCTAATTTATCAGCCAGGGAGCTGACTGACCCTTTTGGATAAGTAAATTTCCTATTTACCTGAAATCTAAAACTTTAACTTGTGGCATGATCTTATTTTGCAGTTTGCTTTTAACTGTAATACATTGAAAATATGCTGCAAATGCCCTTGCATTAATTTATATTAATCACCTAAAATAAATCAACTAATTAAAATTAATTATAGAATTAAAAATAACCTTTTTTTAATAATTTTGAAAATACTCTGGGCATCTCCTTGCCAGTGGCTTTCCATGGGGAGAAATTCAGCCTGTGTTTTCCTCTTGGGAAGAGTCCTCTGGGGGGTGACTAGAAACATGGGGGGGCATTTGGGGCTGATAGAATTATTACAGCACACAACTGATGTATTACAGGGAGGACCAGAGATGCTAACATCCTCAAATGAAGTAAAATCAAGAACAGTACAAAACTGTCCTATTCAAAATGGCAAACAGAGGATTCGCATAGTTACCCTCTCATACAGAATGATGTGGAGGTGCCCACTGTAGTGACCTGAGAGGAGGTCCCCAGCCTCTGTGTAAATGTGTTCAGTGACATTGGGCTCCTGATTCTAGTCACCTTCGTCAGACAGCTAAAATGGACTGTGTGTTCACATACTAAGTCAAAATTGGTCATCTTTAATTTCTATCTATTTGCCTTCTAGAATGATATATCACAGGGAAATTGCATCCTTTTCTCACTGAATCTCTAAGTATATTTTAATAAAACCTGATGTAATATGAACCATTTTTGTGTATGGAATTTTCTTGCTTTTTACCAAACTCTTTCAACCATCATGATAGGATTTTACCAGCAGTTCTGTCTTTGTATTTCTTCCTGTAGGGATGCCTCTACTATGAAGGCATAAAAAGCTGCTTGTCCCTAAATAGCTGTCTCCCACCTTCTCCTTGTGTGGTTTCACATTATCTCCTTTTTCAGAGAATCTGCTTCTCTCTCTACACCCAATCCAGTCTGATAAATACACTCCATGCTGTTTAGCTGTCTGAATAAAATCGAGATAAGAACTAAAGTTGGCAGGGAAAAGCAGATAACTAAGTACAATATATCTAACTCAAATGTACTTTGCACTAGAAGGAAACATGTATGGGCTTTATGTTTCCATTGTCCCTGGCAATCTTTCCCTTGCTGTCAGCTTATGCCAAGGGAAGGGGAAAAGAGAGGTAAAGTTCTTTCTTAGTGTGCCTTAGAAATGGGTTTTGCTGTTGGATCTACACAAGGCAAGTTGGCAATGATTACTTTTAGCGTAGCAATAAGAGTAAATCTCAGGCCAAGTCTCACTTAAGAAAAAAATAACATCTTAACTAATGAATGTCACTGCCTGTGTCAGAGACATGTCTGGTGTTATAACTTACTAGTTAAATGACTTTGGGCTGTCAAAATCTCTGGCTTATAATGTCCTCGTCAGTAAACTTGGATTAATAATTTCCAATTGGGCTGATGGGTAAATCAGTTGAAATAACTCTTTAGAGTTCCATAAATATTTATTGAGTATGTCCTAATATACTAGATACTCTGGCATATCATACCAGGAATAAAATGATAAATGATTCAAGGTCTCTGCCCTTGAGAACTTAAGAGTCAAATGGGAAAAAGAGACAAGTGAGCAGATTAATTTCAGTATAACATAGTAATGACATTGATAACTGAATCACAAAGTGTTATGAGAACACAGAAGACAGGCACTCTATTAGGATGATTTCTGTAGCAGCTGATATAAACTCTGATAGAAACTGGCTTTTACTATAAGGAAATCTATTGTCTTACATAACAGCCAGGGCTCAGAGTGTTAATTCAGTGGCTCAACAATGTCTTCCAGGACCCAGAGTGTCCTTACATCTCTGCCCTACAATGTACAGCAATGTCTTCATTCCAAAGCAACATAACCTGTAGATAGCATAATGGATCACAGCAGCAACTGAAACAAATCCCTTTCTTGCTCATGCACTTCTTCTCACATCTTGTTGGCCAAAACAGATTGAACCTGACACATTTATGAACCAATCATCTATAGAAGAATTTGGATAATCATAATCAACTATGACAATCTGAGGTGGTTAGTAACTACAACATTCATTTAAGATTCTAGACCACCTTAAGAGAGGTAGAGTAAGAGTGGAGGGATATTTTTCTGGAGGACATCAATCCAAGATTTTAAAGGATGAGTAAGAATTAGCCAAGGAAGAGGAGGAGGAGCATCTTAGGGGAACACCATGAACACGACTGTGAAGACAAATCACCACAGAGGTAACAATGAGGAGGAGGAGCACTTATGGTGAGCCGTGGATCTCCTTGAGGCTTGTTGGTGACTGAAACCTACCTGTGCAGTAAGAGAAGTATCAAGGTCTTAAGTTATCTCTAAATTAACTTTTAACACGTTTTTCCTTTAGTTCATGTTTTCTTGAAATAAAATGTGTCATTTTTTCCATAGATTTTTATTACCATCTTAATGGAAAATCATATAATTCTTTGGGCACTGCAGACACTGGACTCAGTGAATATGAAACAAACTACATAGAATGTTCACACAGGCATGTACGGGATGTCTATATAGAGGGAAACATAGGGAGATGTTATGCCAGGAGTTACCAGCTAAAGCCATGTCAAACAGCCAAATACCACTTTAAAATGAATTTCAGAATGAGAAAACAAAATTATATTCCTGTGACTAATGCTACAACTAATCACTAGTAGAATACACAATGGAATAGGGAGACTCAGAGCATGTCCAAGAGAAAAGTTGCAAATAATGACAAGGGTGATAACCTCACATTAACTCCCACTGAAAGGTTGGATTGACCATTTAATCATATAAGCTACAGTTTGATGTATGAGTACAATCTATTATTCATTTTGCTGTTTGAATCATATGGAATTGGAGCAGAAAATAGACTGCCCAGTGAGAATTTCCAAAGACATGGAAAAAAAAAGACAGCTTTTCTAGAATAGACATTGTCCTCCTTCTGCCCTGAACTGCTTCTCAAAGTATGATCCCTGGCTGGACCAGCCTCATAAGCATCACTTAAAAACTTGCTAGGAATGCTCAGGAAACAATTTTCTCTAAGTAATTTCTAAATATTGAACTATTAAAAAATCAGACTGTACTTGGTCTGATTGTGAAATACTGTTGCAGCAGTGACATGAATAGAGAGTCATTTGTCTAGAAACCTTTGGTAAAAGAGAGAAAAGATGAGAGCTATTTTGTAATGTCTAGATATATAACAGAGTAAAATGAGGAATTAATTCAAAATACAATACCTCTTTATTGACAGACAACATACAGTAAATATATTTAAAACCATATTGCAGTTCCTCTCCCTTTAGCATTTAAATTGATTCACAAGTTTACATCTACTCCCCAACTTCCTTTCAAATATAAATGGGGAAACTCTAATTAGGACAAGTCTCTATTTTTCTCTTTTGGATTCTTTCATTGCCAAATATTATTAAAGTTTCACCTTTAATTTCACTACAAGACATCTAAATGAAAGGGAATGAGGAACTTGGCTACAGGAACTCTCAAATTTAATCTCCTTTGTGGTCTGATTCCTGTAGCGTGAATAGCAGCCTGATCTTATTGGCACTTTCAACTTCAATGTCAGGTTCATTTCAAAATTTAATACAACATATGTGTCATCACCACACTTCTTTCGGTAAGAACATTGACACCAAACTGCTACCAGCTGGTGGTCTGAAAAAGAGAGCTTGCTGAAAATGAAAATTCTCTCTTCTAACCCTAAATAACTCATCTCACATATTATGTGTCTTCAATTTCTGTAAAAGCATACTATTGCTTTCCATTATTTGATCTTTTAGTAATCCATCTAGGTAACAATAAAGAAATAAAAGAATATTTATGCACCATTTGCTTCTGGAAAAACAGTAATATATTTTATGGATTTCAAGAATAACTTCCCCAGCAGGAAACAAGAAACAACAACAGATTAGAGTCAACATTACATGTATTCTAAGTGTAAGACATGCCTTTCATTGTTCTACCCTACTTCTGTTATACACGAACACTATAATTTTTCCCATAGTCCTCCTTCTGCCCTGAACTGTGTTTCTCAATGTATGATCCCAGGCCAGACCAGCCTCATAAGCATCACTTAGGAACTTGCTAGAAATAGAAATTCTTGAGCCTATCCCAGACCTACTGAATCAGAAGCTCTGGAATGGAGGCCAGGAATATGTGTTGCTGTCATCCCTGTGGGAGATTCTGACACATACTGTAGTTTAGAACCACTGATTCAGAACAACAACAAAACAACAACAACAACAACAACAAAAAACACCATAAAGCAATGTGTTCCCCAAACACTTAAAATTCAGTTTTCTCACACAAATAATTTCCTTAACTTTCAAAAAATGTTGATCTCTTATTCTTATTAAGAAACATCCAATACTCTCTGGAATCTACTACAAAATGAAAATATGTATAAGCTAGTCCTCTTCTGAGAGTCATAAAATGACTCAATTGTTGGAAAACAAGACTCAAGGGGATGGTATAAATTACTGGCATTGCCTAACTAGGGAAAAAAAAGAGTTCAATACTATTTTTATGCTTTCAAAGGGAGCACAGAAGCACATATTGAAGCCCTTGAGGTATTACCAAATAATTGATAAATAGGGAGGGTTGTTCAAAATAGTGAATAAGCTCTCATGAGAGAATGTATCATTTCTTCCTTGGAAAGAGATTCTTTAAATATTTTCATCAATATAGTATGATTGAATTGGATGCTACATCTCCTGGATATAGGAGTAGATTTGGTAAATACTTTGAAGCATCCTTGTCATAGTTTGAGTTGCACCATAATCAAACTCTGACAAAGATTCTTGGGCTAGTATTTATGGGATAATAAAGCCAGGGAACCAGTGAAAAGTCAGGGAGTGAGACAGGAAAGGGAAGGATGCTGATAAAGGATGTGTGATTTAATAACTCTGCACTGTGAGTAAGCAGAGCTTAATTTCACCAGGGACTCTAGGAACAGTCATACATACACCTCAAGGGTATGCTATCTAAGAAGCAAAGGAGTGGTATTTTTACACCAGCTCTCAATCATTAGTTGAAGGCTACTCTCTGGGATGGTCAATTCTCTTGCACTTTTGACTGCAAATGTGGGCAGAGAAGGCTGCAATGGCCAGAGACATTCCTTAGGCAAAGAGATGCAGATGGTGTCAGTGGAATTTCAGGCTGACATGCACAGAAATATCAAATAGTCAAGGGGATCTCGGCGGGAAATAATATTACATGTTAGTCTGATTATTCCAAAAGCCCTTTATTTGAATTTGCATTACAAATATAAAATGCATGTCCATGTTTATTCTCCTCTCTTTTGATCCCTCTGAACATTCGGTGATACTGTTCTAAGATTTCCAAACCTTATGCAAGGGTAAATGCGAGTTTTTCCCTAATTAAAAAAAATCAAAACATTAATTGTATAAGAAAATGACACTTTCTTTTTTAAAAATATGCCAATAACTATCATCCCTTTCAAAATGCATATCTTAATAAACTGCATGCTTATTTCAACTGAGATGACATTGTTGAAAACTTTTATAAAATTATTATTTGAAATTTATTTTAGAGGCTTTGTTTTCTCTGTGGTGGATCTAATTTTGTAGTATCTCTTTAATAGTTGATTCACTGCAAAAATACAGTTTTGTGGCAAAGAAATACTTGACAAATAATCTATTCTTCATTCTTCCTAAATATAAAAAAATATTGTGCTGAAATAATAGTTCAAAGTCTTATAAGAAAAAAATATATGTATACAGAGAAGTAAAGCAGTACTTGCTGATGAAGACCAGATATAGCATGATCAAAGTGTTTGGAAACTATCACTTGAAAACACAAAAGAGGTGCTATTTAAAATTCTTGTGAATCAAAAAATGTTTCAACAGATAACTTGTCTGAATGGAGTCTGACCTTATTCACATAAGTGAGTCAAAGAAGATTTCTCAGGATTTAAAGGTATAAGACAGGGGATCCATAAATGGCAGTGGAGTAGGCGAGTATTACACTCACCTCCTCCCAGGACCAAGCTCAAATAACAACTAAAATATAGAACAATCAATGTGAATAACCAATGGAAAACTAGCTGAAGAATAGTCTTATAACCAAGGATTTACAGAAGAAGCCACATCAGCACTCGTAGGAAAGGTAGAGACACAAAGAGGGTTGGCCACACTTGCCCAGGCAACTACTAAGATTCTGGAGGCATAAGTCAGCTGCAAATGTTCCCCCTGAGAAGCATGGGGTCTCAACGTCAAGCCAAGATCCCCAACCCATAGCACGATAGCTGGGAAGATGCACCCCTACAATATCTGGCTGTGGAAATCTGTATGAATTCTGTCCACCAAGAAGAGACACCAAGGAGGATGGTAAGAAAATAGCACAAATAATTATATGCCAACAAATTGACAATGTGGGAGAAATGGGTAAACAACTATCTTCCAAAACTGAATCAGGGAGAATCAGAAAATCTGAATAGACTGACTACAACTAATAAAATTGAAACAGTAATAAAAAAAACTCCCAATAAACAAAAGTCCTGAACCAGGTGGCTTCACAGGTGAATTTTACCACATATTCTGAGAAGAACTAACACCTATCCTTCTCAAACTATTCCAAAAAGTTCAAGAGGAGGGAATTCTCCTAAGTTTATTTAATGAGGCCAGCATTATTCTAATTCCAAAACCAGATAAAGACACTAAAAAGAAAGAAATTATAAGCGAACATTACCAATGAACATAGATGCTAAAATCCCCTCCAAATATTAGAAAGCTGGATCCAGCAATACATTAAAAACATCATATACCATGATCAAGTAGAATTTATTCTGGAGATGCAAGGTTGGTACAATATCCACAAATCAATAAATGGAACACACCACATAAAATTAAAACAATAAAAATTATATAATCATATTAATGGATGCAGGAGAAACATTTGTTAAATCCAGAACCCATTTATAATGAAAAAAATCTCAGCAAAGTGGGACTAGAGGGAACATACAAATACATCAATGTAATAAAGACAAGCCTCCAGCCAACATCATACCCAATGGGTAAAACCTAGAAGTGTTTCCCTTAAGATCAGGAACAAGAGAGGGGTGTCCTCTTTCACCTCTCTTATTCAACACAGTACTGGAAGTCCTAGCCACAGTGATCAGAGAAGGAGAAGAAATAAAAGGCATATAAATTGGCAGAGAAGAACTAAAACTGACATTATTTGTAGATGTCATGACTGTATATAAAGAACCCTAAAGATTTCATCATGAAGTACTAGAACTGATAAATAAATTCAGTAAAGTAGTAAGATAAAAATAAATATACATGCCCTAGCTAGTGTGGCTCAGTGGATTGAGTGCTGGCCTGTGAACCAAAGGGTCACTGGTTCAATTCCCAGTCAGGACACATGCCTGGTTTGCAAGCCAGGTCCCTGGTTGAGGATGTGCAAGAATCAATCACATGTTGATGTTTCTCTCCCTCTCTTTCTCACATCCTTCCCCTCTCAAAAAATAAATAAATAGATAAGTATACAAAAATCAATTTCATTTTTATACACAAATAATGAACTACCAGAAAGGGAAAGCAAGAAAATACCCTCACTTACAATTACACCAAAAAATTACCTAGGAATAAGTTTCACCAAAGATGTAAAAGACTGTACTTGGAAAATTAAAAAACACTGAAGAAAGAAATTGAAGAAGATACAAATAAGTAGAAGTATATACCATGTTCCTGGATAGAAAGAATTAATACCATTAAAATGTCCATACTACCCAAAGCAATCTGTAGGTGCAATACAATTCTTATCAGGATGCCAATGGCATATCTCACAAAATTAGAAAAAATATTTCAAAAATTTATACAGAACTACAAAAGACCTAGAAGCACACAGCAATCCTTGAGGAAGAAGAAAAACAAGTTAGAGGAATCATGCTACCTGATATAAACAACACTATGAGACCATAGGAAACAAAATAATGTGGAACTGGTATAAAAACATATATAGATTAATCTAACAGAATAAAAGCCAGAAATAAGCATGTATTTTTATAGTCAATTAATATTTGACAAAGGAGGCAAAAGCTTACAGTAAGGTAAAAAATAGTCTATCCAACATGTATTCCAGAAAAACTGGGCTGATGACAATCAAAAGAAAAATGAACTAGACTACCTTCTTACACAGTACACAACAGTAAACTCAAAATGCTTAAAGACTTAAATGTTAAACCCCAAACCATAAAAATCCTGGAAGTAAACATAAGCACTAAAATCTTAGACATTTCTCGTGTCATTTTTTTTTTTTAATGTATCACCTTGGGCAAGGAAGCAAAGAAAACATAAACAAATGGGACTGCAATAAACGAAAAAGTTTTTGCACAGAAAATGAAATCATCAAGATGAAAAGACAACCCACCAAGTGGGAGAACATATCTGCCAATGATACATCTGATAAGGGCTTAATAGCCAAAATTTACCAGGTTGGCCAAAAAGTTTATTTGTTTGTTTTTCATAAGTTGGCTCCAGTAGGGTTTATTTATCTTTAACGTTATTCAAAACAATTTTATTACATTGTATTAGGACAGTTGTCTTACTCGTGTGCATTTAAAAAACATCAAAACTGGTGAATTTGTGTGTAGCCATTTTAATATTGAAGATGGAAGGAAATATGCAACATTTTTGGCATGTTATGCTTTATTGTTTCAAGAAAGGTAAACATACAACTAAACTAAAAAAAAAATTCCTAGCTGGTGTGGCTCAGTGGATTGAGTGATAGTCTGTGAACTAGGGAGATGCTGGTTCAATTCCCAGTCAAAGCACATGCCTGGGTTGTAGGCCAGGTCTCCAGTGGGGGATGCGTAAGAAGCAACCACACATTGATGTTTCTCTCCCTCTCTCCATCCCTTCCCCTCTCTTCACAATAAATAAATAAAATTTAGAATAAAGATTTCTGCAGCGTATGGAGAAGGTGCTGTGACTTATCAAACATGTTAAAAGTGGTTTGTGAAGTTTCATGCTGGAGATTTTTCTTGCTAGACAATGCTCCACAGTCAGGTACCAACCAGTTGAAATTGATAGTGATCAAATCAAGAACAATTACTGTTTTACCACACAGGAGATAGTCAACATACCTAAAATATCCAACTCAGCAAAGTTATTAGTGAAGATGAAAAAATGTGTCTTTTATTTTATGGGAAAAACACTGACTTTTTGTCCAACCCAATATAAAGAACTTATAAAACTCATCATTAAAAAAAGAAAAATTAAAAAATGAGCAAAGACTTGAACAGACACTTCTCTGAAGAGAATATACAGATGGCTGATAGACACATGAAAAGATGCTCAACACCACTAATTGTCAAGAAAAAAATGCAAATAAAACCACAAATCACTTCACACGTATCATAATGGCTATTAACAATAAATCAACAAACAATGTGTTGGTGAGGATGTGGAGAAAAGGGGACGCTCATGCACTGTTGGTGGGAAGGCAGATTGGTGCTGCCACTATAGAAAGCAATATGGAGTTACTACAAAAAATTAAAAATGGAATTGCCTTATGACCCAGCAATTCCACTTCTGGGGATATATCTAAAGGAACTTGAAACACTAATTCGAAAGAATATATACACCCCTGTGTTCACTGCAGCATTCGTTATAATAGCCAAGATTTGGAAGTAGCCTACGTGACTATCAGTGGATGAGTGGATCAAAAAGTGGTGGTACATTTACACCATGGAATACGACTAGGTTGTTAAGAAATAAGGAACTACATTTTGTGACAGCATGAATGGACCTGGAGAATATTATGCTCACTGAAATAAGACGAATACTATATAAATAAGACAAATATCATATAATTTCACTTATATGTGGAATCTAATGAACACAATAAACTAATAAAATAGAAACAGCCTCATAGAAAAAAGACTGACAGCTGTCAGAGGGAAAGCAGCTTAGAGGGGTGTGTGAAAAAGGTAAAAAACTTCATAGACACAGACAGCAGTATGGTGCTTACCAGAGGGAAATGGAGTGGGGGCAGGTAGAAGAGGAGGAAGTGGGGATGAATAATGATTGAAGGAGTCTTCACTTGGGGTGGTGAACACACAATACAATAAACAGATGATGTATTAAAGAATTGAACACCTGAAACCTACATAATTTTTTTAACCAACAATACCTTAATAAATTCAATAAAAAATTTAAGTTAAAGATGAGATAAAAAAACAAACAAGCAAAACTCACTAATCATAGACATATCATGTTAATTGAAAATTTAATCTAACCCAGGTAAATAATTATTCTAGCATGCATTTCACCAATAGAATTATTCTTTAAAAGGTTCTTATTGTATTAGAGCTTATAAGCACATGCCATTTTAGTCAAGATTTAAAGGCCAAATTTTTGGATTGTTCAAGGTGAATGATGCAAGGCTAGTATCCATAGAAAATTGCCTCTGAAATAAAAGCTATGTCACCTTAATCACAAGAAGTCATTCCTCATGCTTTATGTGCAAATAGGAGAACGATTTACACTGGGAAGTTCTGATGCAATTGTGAGAAATAAGAAATATATGCGAGGGGGCACTACAGCCACACAAAACTCAGCTCCATGAACCTGTTAACATGTGAACGTTCTTCTGGGTGTGTACTCTTTCCCAGTATGTGTATTTGTTTTGTATACATGCAGACTTTATATTTGATTATTTCTAAATAAAGATATTTGATGAAATATGCAAACACTTGTTTTTTCAAGACAGCCTATTTAGCAAATTATGGAGCAAAGTATGTGGTGAGTATCAGGGTCTGACTGCTCCAGCAGGAGGTCTGGTGTTCATCCAACAACCATGTTCTATTGCCCCCTTTGCATTAATGAAAGATGATAAGTAGCAGTCACTTGTAAACCACTGGAATGCCATTCTCTGCCACAGCATTATGAGGATTCTCCCAATCTGCTCTGGGAAGATGCACCCATAGTAATGATAAGATGTTGTACACAGGTGAGAAATCAAAGCTGATTCACCAAAGTATTGGAAACAAGATTTCAAATCAGAGTATTCCTTCATGTAATCGATTATACAATTTCCTCCCTAAAAATAAATATCACTGACTAACAAACTGTCACCATCACAGCCTGGGTAAGAAATAGGAACTTCATTGAGACTGATTGGACAATGTCACTAATAAATCAAAGTAGCAAATGGGTCAACTGTATCTACAGAAATGAACTGTAGAGATCCATAGATGGTACTTGGATCTTAGGTAGTCCAAAGCAGATCACATTCTTGAACTTACCTACAAGTCTTAGGTGTATCAGTTATTTCCTGGCTTCCATGTGACATAGATTGTGATTTCTGAAATTTTCAAGTTAATAGTCTGAATGACCTTCTGTGAAGGAAAATATGCCTTCCTAGTGGCAAAAGTAATGCCTCCCAAAACAGTGACAAATGCCCTACAGAATCTTGATCATAGCTATGTAGCAATTTCTTTGCTCCACAGTGTGAATGGGATTTAGATGTTTTGAAAGGATGTTGGATGTTCTTTTGGTATACGGGATACCTAGAGTGAGTCAACATGCATAAGCCTAAAGATAAGGGACAAAGCAAGTTACTTTGCAGATGATAACAAGTCTCAACTTTGACTAGATCTAACATTTCCTTTGGTCTTATCCATTTATCAGCTCTGAATAACTCTGAAAGAAAGTTTTTGAAACAATTAAACTCAGAGTGATGGAAACTACCAAATGTCATAAGAAAAATAACCATAAAAGACTTATTAAATGTATATATTAACCCCTTTTTCTCTTCAAGCATTTAAATGTGTATCAACAGTTCTATCAAGTCCTGTAGCTATGGGAAGACTACAATAATATGTGCAGTCAGAAGGAAACACCTCTCTATAATCCTTCTATCATCAATCATCCCGAACCTCACCAAAGCTGAATCGTGGAAAGTACAACCAGACCATATTTTCAGTTTCTCACTGGACAAAAGATTGCTTCAGCTGTCAGGAGGCCAGCATGTTCTCATAACCATGACCATGGCTGTTGCCACACAGAAGATGAAGGAGTCATTCACATATTTAAAAACCACAAAGACATCATGAAACTGATATGACCCAGCAGTGATTCCTATTTCTCCCCATAGAAACTGAGAGTGAGATCAACACTAGAAATTAGTCATTTCATAGGAAACAGCAATAAAAGTCTAGAATTACTATAAAATGGTAAAGTCAATACCTCTGTCAAAAGGGTCCTGCACCCCATTTCAAAGTGTGGGTGTGTGTATTGGGGTGGGGGGTTCCTCACACAACACCAAGTAATTCTCCAACACCAGCTGATTGTCTTACCATTCAACTCAACTCTGACACTAGCTACCTGAAGATAGCATCAGATTTTGTGGGTAAAATGTTCAGTCCCATTAGACCTCCTCAACCTCAGATATCAATCACAAGCCCGGAGTGTTACCTATGCTTCTCACCAAGTAGCTACAAATCAGAAATTCCTAAGACCCCTTCCTTGGGTTCTGCTAATTTTCTAGAGAAGCTCACAGAACTCAGGAAGTCTGTTTTACTCACCAGGTTGCTGGTTTGTTATGACAGGATACTCAGGAACAGCCAGATAGATAAGATGCATAAGGGCAAGGTCTAGGGAAGGGTGTGCAGCTTTCATTTGCCACTCTCCCTAAATCTCCATGTGTTCACCAACCAGGAAACTCTCTAAACCCCATCTTTTGGGGTTGTTATGGAGTTTTTATTACATAGGTATGACTAATTAAATATTAGCCACTGGTAATTGACTGAAGCTCCAGCCCCACTCCCCTCTCTGAAAATCAGGGGGCAGAACTGAAAGTTCCAACCTCTTTGTGGTTGGCTCCTCTGGCAGCCCCCATTCTTAGATGTTTTCCAAAAGTCAACTCAGTATTGAAAACCCAGTTGTGGTGGAGAGGTGCTTGTTATGAATTAGAAGACATTCACTTCATCTTTAAGAAAACAATTTCAGAAACTGAGGATGAGAGCAAATTTAATGACAAAAGATGTTTCTATTGCTCTTATTACTCAGGAAATTCCAAGGATTTTAGGAGCTCTGTCCCAGAAACTAGTACAAAGACTGAATATATATCACTAATTTTAAATCTGAGTGTCACATTCTACAATACTTCAGAAGGCACAATACAAAATGTGAAAGAAGTCCACTCATTATGGACATTATATACCATGGAAAGCCTTTAATACCTGCTATGAAATGACAAAGCATGACAGTCCCTTGTTATTGTGTCTCAACCAAACAAATGATCTTGGTGTTTTCACAGCTGGAGGTTGGGAGAAAGAAGTATGGTTTTTCTAAACCTCATTATTATTTTAGTTTATAAAAGAATGCTTTTTGCACTATTCTCTCATGACACAGAACAGTAATAAATATGCATTACAAGTAAAATATGCTTATAGCTTATTTTGAATGGTTATGTGTCAGGCATTTCACTAGTCACTTTTGTATAACTAATTTAACCTTCACGTGCTGAGCATGAGTAGCAGGTTTTGTTACCCCCACTTTCCAGGTGAGTGAAAGGTTACCTCCACAGTTAAACAGTTTTCCCCAAACATCTAGCAGATGAATAGATGTAAAATTTCAAGGTGTCTGACTCTAGAGCCTCAGTTTTAAGCCCAGGTTATAAATCTCTATATTACTCTTCCTGAATTCAGGTGAAAGCAATACAAAAATGATCTGATTTGCCTCTGTTAACCAAGTGCACATATTTACAATTCAAAAATTATTTGGTAAAATTAGAAGTCACTCCTCTTTTAACTATTTAGTCAAAAAGGACTGACCTAATATAACTTGTTGTTGTCCTCTATTTAATTAACCACCTGATTTCAGAAATTATCAATCACATCACTTGATAAAATGTATATTTGTCTAATTACAGCTGTGATGAAGCAAAAAGAAGAAAGGGAAGACTGAGGGAGAGAAGGAGGAAAGAAAAAGGAGGAAGGAAAAAAGAAAGTGAAGGACAAAAGGGAAGGAAAGGAGTGAAGGCAGGGAAGGAGGGAAGGAGGAAGGAGAGTGGGGAGACAGAGAGAGGAGAAGGGGTAGGGGAGCAAGAGAGGAAACAAGAAAATGCATTGCTGAATGGGAAGCCTGCACAGATGTTAACAACCATTCTGAATCCACTCTGTAAAGTCCTTCTGTTCTATGGCTTGCTTCATTCCATAAGTCAAAACATCTTACTCCACACACCAAGGGCACAATAAATGGCACTTCGCATGGCAGAGCTGATTAATAGATGTACTCGATATTATTCTAAGAGACTGAATTTCTTTAACTGTAGGATAAAGGGTTTTTTTAATGTCACTTTTCTCACTTCCATGTGACTTACATATTTCTTAAGTCACATTTCATTTCAAATAACTATTGCACTAGAAGCTTGGTGATGAAGGAAAGACACCATTGTCAATAGTTTTGTAAATCTTGACAGCATATATTTAAAAATGGTTCTTTAGAAATGTTAGTATTATGTCTAGAACTGATTCTAGTCTAATGTTATATAAGTGAAAATATGTAGTTTAGTGTTGCTTTCAGGAGTGCTAGACCTAAAATCTTCACAAAGTAGTATTTGTTAATAATATATAAAAGCATGTTACATAGCAATCTCCAAAAAAATAAATAAAACTTGTTTTGTGGTGATAAGTTGAAGACTATGCAGGCAATTTCTGTATTCTATGCTTTGATAAATTAAAACCTTCAGAGAAATCTCCAGGTTCACTGTACTGCATTTAGGCAGAATCAAATAGTCTTTTTTTGTCATGGAGTATATGAGTCCATATTAAGTCAAGGTAGCTTACTCTGCAGTAATGTGACACTTAAATTAAACATATTCAAGAACAGAAAAGACTGTTTCTCCCCATCAGGAAATTGACTAGAGACTGGTGATGTTTCATTTGTCAGATAGCACTTGGAAAATACTTATGCTTACTTGCATCTTACCTCTGTCATTCTGGCAGACAGCCTTCAGGATGCGACGTCCCCAGCCACATTTTCCATGATCAGGGATACAGATCCCTTCAGATGTCAGCCATCGGTAACACACTGGATCCTCACAGGGAACAAATTCGAGAACATGAGGGCATCGTCCTGCAGGCCCTGTGGATTCCATGAGGACATGGCGCTGTCTCATTCTAAATCCTAGAAGAGACAGAACAAGAGTTTCACAGGTTTCCATCATTACCCAACAAAAGCAAAGAGCAGCAGCTAGCAAAGAGATGAAACTTTTATTTGAACACCTATAACTCTAAAACATGTAGTATTTTGATGTGCTTTCTTTTGTGGGAAATGAGAAGAATAAGAAGAGGAAAGGAAAGAAGTAACTGGGAAAAAGGTAGAGCAGGAAATCTGTCTACCAAAGATTACAGCCTAGAAGTTGGGGAGGTCAGACATAATCAAAAGAAATAATAAGTAGCATTTATCCAATGGTATCAATAAGTAAGTAAAAATAAATGAAAACTCACAGAAATAGCTTACGCACAGATAAATCTCCATTTTCTTTCCTCTGTAGTTTCTGACATTCTTGTTACTCTGTATTAAGTCAAAATGTATCTACATTTGGCATATCCCTGATTCCTGAGCATTTACAGCCTCATACCCTGAGAGTTTCAGGTCAGTCTGCCCTGTGAGGACTGTACCTCTTTGGCCCTGCACTCCCCATCCTGGCTAAGCATGAGTCTCTGGGCTATTAGTTAGCTTTCTTTTTATAGTACTGTGAAACTAGGGCACAAAGTCCCACCATAATTAAGATATAAATGAACCTTATGTACTACAAGCCTACAGAATCACAAACTCGATCGTCCAGGAGTCAAGAAGAAAATGAGTAGACCATGAGACCACAGGGAGTGGTGGGGTCTGTGGGGACATGGCAGATGTGTCTTGCTCTAAAACGGTTGGCTGTTCCCCAGCTTCCACGGACTGTTGAGGAAACATGGACTGACTCTCTTTTGTCAAATCATCTGATTTTGTCTAAGACTTAGCCAGAAATCCAAGTTATATTTTGTCTTTATATGAAACCTATTTTCAAATGAGACAAACTAATGAATATTTTTTTTTCAAGTGAGCTAAAGAAAAGTGACTGAGAACTAGATCAGTCCCTTTAGTCTGAGCTTTATATCTGTAGCCCTCAGGATGTATGGCTGCTAAAGGCTATGCCTACCTTCCATGGATCTCATATGTTATGTCCCATTCTTTTTTTTATTGTTGTTCAAGTACAGTTGTCTCCATTTTCACCCCACCGGCCCCACCTCCCACCCTTGAACCTACACTTCTTTGGCTTTGTCCATGGATCCTTTATACATGTTCCTTGACAACCCTTTTCCTTCTTTCCCCCATCACTCCCCTCCCCCCTCCTTTTGGTTACTGTCAGTTTGTTCTTTATTTCAATGTCTGGTTGTATTTTGCTTGCTCATTTGTTTTGCTGATTAGGTCCCGCTTATAGGTGAGATCATATGGTATTTCTCTTTCACTGCCTGGCTTATTTCACTTAGCATAATGCTCTCCAGGTTCATCCATGTTTCATTCTTTAATATACCAAATTCAACCAACTGATTCAATTCTTTTAATTCATTTTTAAATAAAACCAATCGTATTGCATGGTAACATTTTAAGAAATTATTATTTATTTATTCCTTGGAGTAAGTAAAAAAAATAAGAGTCTTTGATAGGAAGATGGAATGAAAACACTGGATTTCCAGAATGTGAGTTAGATACCCTAACACCCTTTCAGCAAGAGAAGGACAAGTTAGAAAGCACGAGGGGTAATAAAGCCAGTTACATCTCTCCCACAGTTTTGCCAGGGCCATACCCATTATCCCACCAATAGTAATGAAATGAAAAGGTTTCAAAGTTCAAGGTGCCATTGGCAGAAGACTGGCTCCTCTTAGCACAGCCAAGGAGACTAGAACAAATTGATACATGGTTTTAGGCCACAAGAGGGAGCCAAGCTTCCTTAGAATATTGCAGGGCTGGGCAAGTATTTTAAACAGTCATAACTGCTGTATTTGGGTTTTCTTGGTCTAGGGTTAATCCAAGACCCTCGTTTAAAAGAAACTCTTAGATTCTTACTTTAAGGGTCAGCCACCTGTAGAAGGGCATCATTTGGCCATCAGAGATGATATTCTCACAGCACTGAATATATTAGGAGCGGTTGAAACATAAGATGGCTTCTGCCTGCTCCATACCTCCAAGTCTATATTATTAATTAGTCAAAATAAAACCCAGATGAGGACTCAAGTCCCCTCCTGGACCACCTTGAGTAGAGATGCCTGAACATATGGGGCTCTAAACTACACTAAACATCACCTATAATGGCCTCTGATTCCCACACCCTTGGGATGAACCCCATCCTCACACATAAAGCCACTTATTTCTTATCTATGTTTGTGCTCATTCAGTTTACATCTTTGAGTAGGACACAACATGGTCTCCATGACATGTGCTGTTCAACAACCGGCTCAGAGACTGAGCAGTCTTTACTGAGGGACTCTGGGTGTTCTATACCTACACCTTAATGCCACTGAGGGGTGTGTGCAGTTTTCCTCTATGAATCAAGTTGCATCTATCTTGTCATAAATCTATAGATTAAAGGTCCTCAGATAATAAATTCTTTCAGTCTTTCATTTCTGCTGCCCTTGTCCTGACTCTAACTAGGATCAAATCACAGCACAAGCTCAGCATAAAACAAAACCCTTGGATGCTCTTATTAGCACTTAACTTTAATCACACATCAGTGTTCATGCCTGCAATGGAAATCAGGCCTCCCCTGGGTGCTTCTGTTCTGAAAGATACACAACTGCCTGTAGGAGGCTGTTCTGCATGGCGTGGGCCCAGCTCCCACTTGGAGATGCACAGGACCCATGCCCAGGGATAGGTTCTCCCATGGGGAAGGAGGCCTGCAATGTGCCTAGGCTGTGTGGAGTCTTGTTTTTTGCTAAAACTCCCTCACCCTGAATTGAGGACATTTACTGCAAAGTAACTCCCTAAAATCCATACTAAACCTTCCAAGGATCAGTGTAACTGGTTCAACCACTTTTGCCTTTTCATTTGCAAATATCCCTCTTCTGTGATGTGATTAGCAGCATTGGCTCCTTTGTTTTCTGTAAAAGGTAACCACCTAAAGTGAACCTGTGCATAGTAAATGAGGACTACCATGTAATGGGTAGAGAAACCCAATAAAGGCCTGTCATAGCTTTGGCTTTGGCTTTGGCTTTTGCTTCCTTTGAGAGAAAAGCCATGTTGTCCCTTTTTCTCCACCGGACTTGGTAGTGCATATGAATGTCTCATTTCATCCATAATGATGCAGACACTGTGGGCTGGTGTCTCCATCAACTGCCAACTCCATGGTGGCTGAGGCCAGCCAACCACTTACCTTCATTTGCTAAATTTCATATTAATCAGGTAATATCATTCCATAAACATTAACTGCTGTATGTAGATCATTATAATGTACTGTGGGAAGCCACAGGAGGAACAGAAACCATAAATCTAATCTTCATAGGGAATGTAGTTCAACAAAGGAAAAAGGCATGCATTAATTAAGCATCTATTCTATACTAAGACTGTGACAGCCACTTTACTTATATTACCCCAAATTAATAAATCATCAAAGCTATTTCATCAGTTACTATTCTCATTTTACACATTTAAAAACTAAGGCTAGAAGATGTTTTATTGCCTGTCCAAAGCCTCATTACTGATAAAATGGATCTGTATGAAATTCAGCTGAGGTCCTTCTGAGTCGCCTCCTCACAAGTAAGGATTCAAGTCAGCTCTTGTGCATGAGGCACCCTAGCCCCGCTTCAGGATCCATGGATCATCTCCCCAAACCAAAGGTGTACAGATTAGGAATTTCAGTCCCTGGATAGCAAGAAAGAATTGAATAATGACTTTCTGACCACAGATTCAGTTCACCTTAATGAGGCTAAAACTTGTAGGTCTTCATTTTTCTATGAACCTAAGGATTTAGTGTATAGTCTGCTAGTTTAGTGTTTATTCTACTGGAGGTAATTAGAAAAAGAGTGAATAGAGAATTGGGGGAAAAAGGAGAAGAACAATAAGTATCAGAAGGGTCAATGTTTCTTAACTGAAGCCATGAACAAATTAAAGGAGGCCCAGATAGGTATATCCAGGTCTGAGCACTGTAGTTTTCATGTGCTAGTGACCCAAAAGTGTTTGCATAAACTTCGATGAAGCTATCCATGGCCAATGCTGTGTCTGCACACTAACTTACTGGGACAGGCTTGAAGTAAGACCAAAGATGGCAGAAGTTCAGTTTGTCTTAAACATTTCATTTGTCCTTATCTCTGTCAGTCTGGGACATTTTGACAACTCTGAGTCAAACAAGTTGAGCAGATAAAATCTTTCATTCCAACTCTAGAAATCAAACCACCATCCCTGCAGGGGTACCGTTTTATAGCACCATTACTGATTTACCCTGTGTTGTGAAAACACAAAAGAAGATGTGTTGATAGGGTGAGCATGAAAACTCAATTCTTAGAATGAGAGGCAGGCGTGGCCCCAACACACCAGACACAAAATCAAAGGAAAAAGAAAAACGCCTTCTCTTACTATACATATTATCTGTGATAAAGCAAAATGATTTTATATACTTCTCATTAAGGTGGATTGATTTAGTCAACAAAGATAGAAAATGAAAATTCTCCCCATTAGTATTATATAAGATATGAAACATGTATTTCCTTACTTTAGTATGCTGACTATATTGATTTGTTTGAGAGCATAAAAGACTGTCTTTGTAAAGATAGTCATGGCTTCTCAGTTTCAAAATGCCTTTTCCTATGGAGACTTTTAGGACCGAGATTGGGCGGCAGGATGGAATTCCTGATGTCCTACCACAGAAGAAATTATCTACTGTGACACTATATCAGAAGGTGTCCATCAGTTCCTCTTCTCCAAGATCAACTGTGGGCAAGACGGCCTTTTGAAAATATGTCTGAAAGGGACAAGAATGTATGTCTCTACATCAAAAGTAATTTTTAACATGCATTGCACCTATAGGTAGCATTCATCCATCAGCGATTTTTTCAGGTTATTTCTCTTTCATGTATCTCTAATTATAACTACTTGGCAATGCATCAAAGATAAAGCAATGAGTGATAAAATCTGATCCAATTTAAATCCCTCTGAAAGGTGTCGTAGCCTCACTTGACAAGTACCAGCCTGCAGAGTACTGTTCTTGTCCACCTGTCACCGACCTGATAGAAGGTGTGAAGTGTGTGTTCATGGCTAACTTTCTAATGTCCTTGGAATGGCTGAAAGACACAATCTTCGTTCCTTATTGAATGGTGTCTGCCTAAGAATAACAGCCATCTGAAGATAATATGTGTAGTAACTAATTTCGTCTATTAGGTAATAAAATATTTAATGCTTTCTTATCCTTTCCTATTATTTCTTTTTAATATGAACAAAAGGAACATACTAAAGTTGTAACACAGTGTCTGAGAAAAAGATTAAATGAGGGTAAAAAAAGTAATTATCTCCAGCTTTCCATATTTATTTTCTTGCTGTTGTTTGCTTGTTTTTTCCCCTCAAATCCTATACTCCCGAGATAGAGATCCAGATATGGATATAGATATAGATATAGATATAGATTAGATACAGATATAAAATCTAGGAAAGTATGAATATCCTAGGTTTCTGCTAGTAGATACACTGCATTTCTTTAGGGTAGAGAATTCAAATGGGAAGCTAAACAATTCGGATTTTGTCCAGAGTTCTGCGATGTTTAATGCATCAGCCTGAGCTCTCCAGTCTCCGCAGAATTCTAAAGCATATTTAGTTTGTGCCAATCAGTGACTCTGGCAGAACCCATGGTAGCACCATAAGACAGACTGAGATTGAGAGGATCTCAGACCTCATGCTCACGAGTCAGTAGAAATAACAAGATTACTTACTGTCATCATAACATGTTTGGACTCCTGATAGGCACAGAATCATTTCCCTAGAGGAAAAACTCCATTCTTTATTCTCCCCAAAAGGGATTACAGGCAGGTGGTCCTGGCAGGTTTTAGCAAGATGTTAAAAATCAAAATTCTTTCTGCTTTAAGGGAGAATTTATAAAATAACAAACTCTCAGACCTGAATAATAATCATTGTACTTATGCTTGCTCCTGTCTGCAATTACTTAGTGCCTAAAACAGGTCATTTAACCTCAGTATGGGCCTTTTAAAACAGACTCTAATTCTTATTGATCTCAGCCTGCCCTAAACTCTGTAGGAGGCTGTGGTGACCCTTGGGTAAGAAGTTCTACTGTTTCTACCCTTTCCTTTGAAAAATGTGTGGATTGAGGCACAAAATGCACATTCCAGGTAGTTGGTACTCTCAAACTATTCTTGGCAAACCCTCCCTTTCTCACACATTGCAATCTATTTTCCCTCTCCCTCCAAAGGCAATGCGCTTGTGCAAAGAGGCATCCTAGACCCCACGCCTTATCTCCTACATCAGTTCAATGACTGTCTGTCAAGGTTAATTGTTCCCACTGGCCAATGGGCAGTGGGCTTCTCTGCTATCCTCAGGCATAATCCTGTGTCTTGTTTCAAACTTTTTGAGGCTTTTAGAGAAAATCACTAAGGAAGCCTGTGTTTGAGGAAGACTCTACTGAAGAGACAAAATTCCATGTCCTTATTGCTGGTGTGGCTGTTAGTAAATCACTATTGTACAAATTGCTTTACTTCTCTATACTTCTGTTTTGGCATTTTATGAAGTGTTGCATTCTTGCTAAGCCTATATGCTGATGCAAATGTGGGTAGTAGATTAGTGTCCTAGGGTTTTCAAAACAAAGTACCACAAACTGGAGGCTAGAAACCCAAAATCAAGGTGTGAGTAGGACCACACTCCCTCTGAATGCTCTAGGGAGGGACTGCTTCCATGCCTCCCCTAGATTTTGGTGGTTTTCAGCAATCACTGCACTCCTTGGCTTGTAGAGGTATCACTGCTATGTCTGTCTCTGTCTTTGCAGGGCCTTGTCCTGTCCTCTGTGTCTCTGTATCTCCATATGGCACTCTCTTCTGTGTGTTTCTCTGTGCCCCAGAAACATCAGTCATTGGATTAGGGACTATCCTAATTATATATGACATAATTTTGACTTGATTACACCTGCAAAATCCTATTTCCAAAGAAGGTCACATTCACATGTACTGGCGGTTAGCATTGAACATACCTTTTGGGGGGACATAATTCAACCCATAGCACATGATGTCTAATAAATAATAGAGCAGGCCATATTCACAAGAGTTGACTTCTACAACAGGGGAATGGGGGCCAGTGAGGAAACAGGTTGGTCCAGCTGAGTTCCATGGACCAGTCCTGAATTATGTAGAAAAAGAAGACTAAAATAAAAGTTAAAAGAGCAGTTTTTCACAAAGGTTTTTTGTGAAATTTTGGGCTACAGTGACAAAAATTATAGCACAGGGTTAGGAAAAACAAAAATGATTGCCTGATTTTCTGTAGAGACTCCATGACCCAGAACAAAGGGGACAAAGCATTCAATAAATGTCTCTTACAACTGACCAAAGAATTGCTTCTACATTCTTGTATTATCAGTACCTCGTATGTCCTCAAGGGAATTGCTTGTCTCCCACTATTAGTCTGTGAGGCTTGGATGGAGCTGTCCATTTGGTGGAGGGGGCCACTCCAGCCCCACAGCCTCCCATCAGAGCAATTGGGTCATGGCTTAGCAAGTGACACATAACTAGCCAATGAGATTCAGTGCCAGGACTCTTCCTGGAACTATTAGAAAAGACATTTTTTCTTATTTTATTTACTATTTAAAAAGGAAATTTTTTTTGACAGTAAAAATTTTAAGATCTACTCTCACAACTTTCAAGTATAAAATACAGGGCTGTTAACTGTAGTCACATGGTACACATTGATTTCTCAGAACGTATTCATCTTATAACTGGACGTTTACATCCTCTGATCAACAACTCTCCGCATTTCCCCCAACCCCCAGCTCCTGGCAGCCACTATACCACTCTTGGTTTCCATGAATTCAGTTTTTTTAAAGACTCCACATACAAGTGAGATCAAACAGTATTTGTCTTTCTCTGACATTTCACTTTGCACAATGATCTCAAGGTTCATCCATGTTATCACAATGGCAGGATTTTCTTCTTTTTATGGCTAATGCTCATTTGTGTATGTATGTGTATGTTGCATTTATGTGGTATATATAGATATATATCACATTTTATTTAACCATTTATCCATTGAAAGACCCTTAAGTTAGGTTAGTTTCTATGTCTTGAGTGTTGTGAAGAATGCTATAATGAATATGAGGGAGGTACAGAGAGAGAGAGTGGATCTTAGCAAAATTCTTACCAAAGACATGCAAACACACACACACACACACAAGGTAATGAGGTGAGGTGATGGGTATGTTAACTAACCTTATTGTGATAATCATTTGGCAATATATATGCATATCAAATCATTATGCTATATACCTTAAAATTATACAATGTTATATGTCAACTATATTCAATAATTGACCATTAAAAATAATAAGATGCCATCCTTTATAAGATACTATGTTGATTTTATTACAATATTTTGGGGAAAAAATACCTCCATATAAAATGAACTTATTGACTTTTATGTCACAATTAGATCTAGAAACCTATAACATATAAAAAAATGTATCAGGAGAAAAACCTAGACTCATTCTCCAATTTTAATTTAGACCATACTGATGTTATCTTATGTCTGAAAGCTTAGATGAAATTGAGAGACTTTTACAATCTTCTCTACTAAAATAATAAATGGAGTTTTATGTTACTTGAACATAATTATGAGGATAACAAAGTGTGTCTAATTTTTTAAATCCTTATCCAAGGATATATTTATTGATTTTAGAACAAGAGGAAGGGAAGGCGGGAAAGACATACAGATAGAGAGAGAGACATTGATGTGAAAAAGAAGCACATCAATGTGTTTCTAGGTCAGTTGCCTCCTGTGTACACCCTGACCAAGGATTGAACATGCAGCCTATGTATGTGCCCTGAGCTGGGATCAAACCCAGATATTTTGTTGTGCAGGACAATGCTCCAACCAAACTAGCCACCCTGAAAGGGTTATGTCTAATTTTAGATCAAATATCAATTGGATAAAATAACATTTTTGAAAGTTATGTTGCCTTCAAAAAAAAAACAGGAAACAATTTATCACTAAAGTGATTTAGAACAATATCTAATACTAGAGTTTTGTGCACATCCGGCCCCTAAGACCATGGATTGTGGGTCTTAGTATTAATGAGAAATTATTGGTATCCATAAGCTGACAAGGCTTGGGGAATGTTATGGTTACATTTCAAATAAGAAAGCGGCACTAGCCCCCAACCACCCCTGGTTCCATTGAGATCAGGATTTCTATTGTTTGATAACAAAATTAAAGTTAGGTGCTTCTTCTTGCTTTCAACTCAATATATACCTTCCTCTCCTGCCTTAGAACAAGGATCAGAATAAAGGGAAAAGCCCAGGGACATAGTGTGTGAACATGAGCATGCATATAATGTGCATTTGTGCATTGTGGGGACTGCCGAAATATGGGTTTTCAAATGGACCCAAATTTCAGCTGAAGGCACCAGCTTTGGAACATCGAACACTTCCTCATGTTTTCCTTCTTTACATGTGATCACTAGAATTAGTACTTAAGAAATGCAACCTAACTTCTGGAATGTGCTTGGTTCTTAATAAAGGGGATACAGTGGTATATCGGTACTTGTTAATTTGTTCCAAAACTCATGACAAGTGCCAAAACTGACAAGTACATAGCAATGAAGAATTTTCTTTTGCAGGGTGGGATCATGATTCATACAAGTTCTAGCAAGTGCAACAAGTCCTGAGCAAGGGCCAAGAGCTGAAACATTTTTTTTTCTCATCAAAATGCCATGAGTACAGGGTTTAGTAAGTTCTGAAGCTGATGAGTACTGAGGTATGACTGTATTTCTTCTTAGCACTGCCATTTAATAGGACATAATATTAATGCAAACTGAAGAGCTAATGAAAGAAAAGTCAAGATGTCACCAGAAATGAACTGTTGAATATGAAGACATGTACTTTCAACAGTAAATAAAAGAAAACAAGATTACGGAGCTAACATAGTTTAAGATAAACTATGTTAAATGCATAAAGTTTTAACATTTCACTTTAAGGCTGAGGACATCTGAAAGTAAACATACATCAAATTCAGCATGTGGAAACCTGAAAACAGATATGTAAAACATTTGTTTCCTAATGTGTTTATAGAAATGATGTCTAATTTCCTTGGTATACCATTACATACATAAAATATTGTTATACCATTTTTGGAGTAATAGTCACTTCCCTAGCTATGAGCCTACTTGAAAGGTCAACCCAGGTCAGAGTCTGTGTTCAAGAAAATGTCCCCAGTGGCCTCCATGATAACTGAATGCTGTCAGGCTCGAGCTAGTTATCTAAAGTTTACAAACATTGTCTTAAACAGGTTTAATCAGCTACTTAGCTACTAGGGTAAATGTGTATGTGTGTGTACAATGGAAGTGAGTAAAGCACACACAAACAGAAAAGCCACTCACCTTTTCTTCCCTGGGGATCATGGCAGTTTTCATGGATGCATGGACCCCAGGCTGACCAGGAAGATACTATACAGTCTGTAGAGCAGGGAATATTGCAGAGCTGAGAGGATGCAGGGGCAGGTCCCAAACATAATGTCTTTTCCACAGGTCTAAAGACTAAAGGACAGAAGAGGAAAAAAAATAATGGACCACGTCACACTCTCTGGTTATCCCTAGAACTGTCCCCATCTTTGTGAAAGGGTATACGCAAACAAAATATGAAGCACTCTCTAATGCTCACTGCTGAACTGTACATTAGCAGCAATGGGTGAGAAAAGGCAAAAAAGAACATGCACTTAAGTTTCCTGCTTCACAGAGTATTCCCTGGGAATCAAGAGAGGGCTAAAAATATAGATACAAATTATCTAGAGTTATGACTAAAAAATTAAATGGCTTTGTGAAGTTTCAAGATGAGTTCTTCTCGACTATGTAAATGACTAGATCACTTGAAAAAATCAAAATTGAACCCCTGAGGTGGGGTATTTAGCATAACCAATTTACTGCTGTTACTCCCCTGAGTGGTGGAGCTTGCAAAGACACAGAAGAAAAGTAGTTCTTAAAATAAGAAGAATAATCAGGATCTATGATTGCAGGATTAGCCCCTGAAAGTCAGTTTTATTAGTAAGGCTAACCAGAGATACAGGAATGTCTAAGGAGCCACAGGAACTGCTAATCTAGGAGCCTCTGAACTCTCCCTGGTGTGCCTCTGCCCCCAGAGCACCCCCCAGAACTGGATCACTTCAGGATGCAGAAACCACCTGTGCATCAGTGGCATTCACCAAGTGCTCTCTGTATGCAGACCCATCTGGGCACCAAAAACACAAAGGGGAAGAAAAAGATGAGAGGCTGATCCTCGCAGAGTTTAAAACATATAAGTGACTAATATAGTGGTACCTATAAAATGACACAACAAAAAACAATAAATGCATACCTATCAACAAATGCAACAAATGCACAGAATGGTCCCACATTAAGAATGTTTGGGAGCAATTCAGATTTTAGGAGCAAATGGTTTAAGTTTAGAAGGTTTTGTCTTACTAACTGGCTTATACTATTGTCTATATATGCCTTATGCTATTTCCATCCAGTAAAGCAGATTAGAATCACTTCTAAGGCAGATACCAGTGTGAGAGGATTGGGTCGTGAATCATGTCATCCATTTTGCTCCCTCACACTTTTCATGAGATGTGAATTAAATCAGGTAAAGTTGGCACTGAATCACTGCTATGACCAGCAGAACTTTGAACATAATCCAAAACAATAGCAAAATAAATTTTTTTAAAAAAATACTGTCATGAAGAGGGGGAAAAAGGGTTTCTAATATACAATGGAGCAGCCTGAGGTGATTATGAGGGTGAATGGGAAAAATAAAAGGTTGCAATGGAGAATGTTTTGTTTGAAATGAATTCTTTTACAGTTTAACAAAAGAATTTGACCTGACCTAAATAAAAGGCAGAGACAAAGCAAGACTGCAAATGTAAATGTCAAAGGTCATAAGCCAGTGGAGGAGAGACGTGAAGGCAGATAGAACAAGTAATGGGGGAATGTGAAAGGGAGGCTGAAGAGAGCTGATGGTCAAACAGCGATAGTGCTAGTGATGATAACAGAGGATGGGGAGGCTGGAGTGGCCAGGAGTGGGGATGAACACATGACATGGATGGATTGTGGGTAAAGAAGAACCTGTGAGATGGAGGGAGGGGTGTGTGATTTCTTTCCCAGAAGTGAGCAAGAGAAGACACACAAGACAGCCATTCACTGAGTAAATTATGCATTCATTCCAAAACCACTGAGCAGCCACTCTCAATCAGACTCTTTTTAATGGTGTCTGCTTTCAAGGAGCTCTAAGTCAAGAAGAATAAGTCAAGTATCATATTTAACAAAATTGATGGAAGGAGATGTTTCAGAGCATGCTGCATAGCCACAGGTCTTAAGGCACAAGCATGTTTATATCTGGGCCCATGTCAATTAAAATGTGTTCTCACCCTGGCTGGCATAGCTCATAGCTCGGGCTACGAACCAAAGTGTTGCAGGTTCGATTTCCAGTCAGGGCACATGCCTGGGTTGCAGGCCACAGTCCCCAGCAACCGCACATTGATGTTTCTCTCTCTCTTTCTCCCTCCCTTCCCTCTCTAAAAATAAATAAATTTTAAAAATCTTAAAAAAAATGTGTTCTCACAAAGTCAAACTTCAGTTCTAAAAACCAAACCTCGATAATGATGGAAAAGAACTGGGACATGTAAACTGATTAATCTCCTCATTTAATAAACATTTATAATGCATGCCAGGCACCAGCCATAAATATCAATTCATTTAACCTGCATAACTTCCCTTCAAAATATATATTATTATTATTTCTAGTTTAAAAATGAGGAAACTGTGACAGAAATATTTACTTTCTTTTCCACAATTCCAGTTACTGAGCAGTGGGGCTAGGATTTGGATCCAGGGGTCTGTCTCTTAACCACAGCACTAAGAGGTGTCTTCACTGATCAATTAACCTACACTGAAAAGTGCCTCCCATCTGTTAACATTGTGTTAGGTGCTGAAGCCAGAATAGTGAGTAAAACAGTCAAGGCCCCTGCCTCATGGGGCCCATATGCCAGTGTGAGTTGACACTAATCATACATGAGTCCTTGTGCTCCAGCACCAAGACTGATGAGCTGTTATGGCTGCTTCTCTGCCCCTTGCCATGGCTCTCTCCCTGCAGCACCAGTCAGACAGAGCTCAAGTCCCTGAGGATCAGTGCTGAGAAGACACCCCAAACCTCTCAGCAACAATGCCCAGAAGACACTTGCTGCTATAACCTCTGTACTGAAGTTGGAACCAGTCAATCCACTAGTACAATGACTACTCACACAGTAGGTCTGCATTAAATGTCATTGGAAGCGCTAGATTGTCCATGTTAGTTAGGCTCCCGGTTGGCAGTGCAATTGAAGAGACTGGGAAACTTGTCCTAAAGCTGTTTGTTTGTTCAGATATGCTGATATGGCTCATTTTTGTAGGGCTGTTGAGGGTTATTAGGAATTGTAGGGTTAGGTCCCCTGCAGTCCCCTTTGATAAATACGTAACTGCCAATCAGTTGACTATTGAACGTTAGGGCTAATGTTACTACTAAGATTTGAAAGTAGGAGAGAGGGACATGGTGTGCTGGAGAAGAACAGGGAGGGACTTCCCTGGGGACTACTAAGTGACATAATGGAAGCCCAGGGATGGGACTGAGGCCATTTGTCAGAGCTCTTATGCCTCTCTAGCACCTGCTGCTTTGACAGACGGTAGATCTTTACCCATATCAATAAATTCTTCCAGTCCCAAGCCACATGTCTAAGATGCTTCATTTAGGTATTGAATCAATGTGCTTGGGTCAACCTCTCTCCATCTCAGACCCCCTGGGCTACATTTGTTCTACAAATAAATCATGAGTAAGTCACAAAGCACTTACCAGCTTCAGACCACTTAGGTAGTCATCTCCCCAAGAAGAGTGAACACAGGATATTTCTACAACTATTGACTGTTAGAGCTAGAAGGGAGCTTTTGAGCTAATTAATTTAGTTTAATTCAACAGTTTTACTGAAAATCTAAGCTCCAAAGACATTAGGTGCTTTTTCCAAATTCACTCAGTAAATCCAGAGCAAAGGAAGCCCTAAGTCTTATTCCAGGTGGTTGATTTGCCTCTACCTGGCCCTTTTAATATTCTTTTCATGGAATGAAGGCATCAAGCAAGATATATGAGGTCATTTATACCAAGGAGATTTTGTTTTTGAATCTCAGTGACCGCAACTAGAGGCAACCAGTGCCAAGATAGATCTAAGGTATCCGTCTAGGAAGGCTGCGGGCTCCATTTAACCCTTTAAACAAAACCCAAATCCTTCTCCTCCTTCACTGATATTTCAAAACTCCTCCAAAACTCTTCCCAGGTCTCCCTGGGAAGACCACTAAGCAGGAGGTGGTGCAACCAAAATTTGCTTTACTTTGAATGACCATTTTCTAGTTTTATTGGGAACTGTTCATGCTGTAATAAGATTATTTTGGGATGGCTGGGGTGAGGACCATGACCTGGGCCACCTGGAAGTGGGTAGTCTGTGTATTTTACTTTTTATGGAGCCTCACTTATTCCTGGCCAAACTCTAGCCATAAGGCCTGTAGGGGAAAAAATGCTGCTTTTCTACTCACCTGCACTCCTTCTCTGAATCTATGGACTGAAATGACTTTAATTCTATTTACTAACCCTGTCTTCTCTAATGCAAGGAAGTCTTTCTCTAATCAGTGACCTACTCAGTGAAGGACTGTGCTTGTCCCTTGTCCCACTTTTTCCAGTTGCCTTTTACATGTTGCCTTAAGGCCTTCAGCCATTCTCATGTTAACTAACTGCCTGACTGGATAAGCAATTAGCCAGGGTCTTATAGCCTACTTAGCCTTTGGCTGCAGCAGTGTTAGGCCCTATGGAGACCTCTCATAGCCATGAAGTGTTAAAGAGCCAAAATGACATACAACTAGGATACACTGACATCATTACATGGTGGTAGCTTTCTAAATGCTAGGGAATATATTACAGCATTATAAGCAATTGTACATATGCAATAGTCATTAATATTTTGTGTATTTCAGTACTTAACCTGTAATTTTTTATTTGCAATAAGAAATTATTACATTGACCTGCCTTGCAAGAAATGTGAAAGTCTGCCACTAACAATTGCAAAGTTGTTCTAAATAATGAATTACTCCATGAACAGAATGGTAATTAATAAGAGGGAAAATATGTTGGGTAGATGATATGCTAAATGTTTAAAAAATTATTCTTAATTTTAGAAATGTACAAAGTTCATGATTTGCCTTAATCACTAGGTAATTTTAGATGAGCATGCTAATTCAATCAAAATGAATTGTAATTAAGAAGAAAAATGCCTGTTGTGATTATTACCATGTGACTGCCACTGCAAAGAAAAATGAGTCCCTTCACTTTTTATTTTTGAAACTAAATCAAGTTCTAATTCAAACTAATGTGAATTAATACAGAAATAAGTTGGCAAAGATTCAATAAGAATATATTACTCCCCACCCTTACTGATGGCCATTTTGTAAGATTTAAACTTCAAAGCTTTTTAACTCCTTAAAAAGAAATTAAACTGAAACTGCATAAAAATAATATTTAATTAATTACAATTAGTAACCAGACATTGCTCTCTAGTTTATTTTAAAAATGAGTTATATTTGCTTAAAGTAAAAAGGGTTATCATAGGAGTCATTGGCACTTTCTTATTTTTAATATATCTGTTATTGAATGAAAAGTCTTTAGTCTTTCAAAATTCAGAAAGTATTTGAGGTAATTACTCCATAGCATAATGGAGCTCACCTTCTCCTCCAGAATGGAAAAAAGTATCTGGAAGATGGTCAAGGAATTAGTTCCAAGACAGTGCTTTTTCCTAGTATTTTCAAGGAGATGAAAAGAAAATAAAGCTGATTCTACTTCCTAAGAACTCATAAAAACTGGATTATCTGCTAGCTTTTTACTGGGGTAGTAAGTACACCTACGAACAACACACTCCATTTTCAGCCGATTTTACATAAGAGATCTGGTTTCCACAGTGACATCAACCTGCACAAAGAAGTCAGACAAAGAAGTTGTCGTCATTTCAATTTTCCAAACCACATGCGGGCACCAAAAACCACAAGGGGATTCCCACTCAAAACTCAGGATCCCCACATTCCACAGGCTCTCCAAGAAGTAACAAAAATAGAAACAGCCATTGCTAGGATTTAATTCAAAACTAATGGAAGAGACTACTTACGCAAAAATGCTGCTTTCTAAATGATTTTTGAGAGACAATATTGCCTCTGACATATTCATTTAGTGAGTATACTGACTTGGCAGGAATTCAATCCACCTCACTGCTAAAATAAATAGTCCTCTTCTGCAGACTGAAGGAGTCAAGTGGTTGAAGGGGAAAGATAAATAATATTACAATTTTAAACAGAAAGCTATTTTCCTTCAAGAAGCTTCATGTATTATTTCAATTCACTTTTGCCACTGGGATTTGGAAAATAATGTATCATTCTTTTAACTTAGTGGATAGAATAAAAACAAATCTGTCTTCCAGCACTTATAGGCAGCTTAAAGAATTAAATCACATCTCATCCTATTATACCTAATAAAGCTTAATTTAGCCATATTGTAACTCTCCTGACAAAGTACTGTGCAAAACAATTTGGCAGGAGAATGGGTGTATATCTACAGTAAATTAAATATCTAAAAATTATTCCTGCAATTAGAAATGATTATGTGAAATTTGGCCACATGTTGAAAAGTTTTCCAAATTTCATTCATTTCACATAGCCAATTAAAAAATGTCTGTCAGCTAGTGATGTTTTCAATGTTACAGAGTAACACAATAGACAAAGATGAAAAGCAATATTCAGACTAAAACTGAAGATAAAAGATATGAAGTACGTGTACAATTTTAGAAAGTAACTAGAACCAAGTCCATCAGTTACACAATTCAGGGAGAAATACAGTAGATTTCAGACCTAAATTTATAGATTTCTGTCATCAGATACTATCTCCTCTGTTCCAATTTTGAGAAATTTTTTTATTGTTTGCTAGACTTCTAGCTAAAAGCTAGTACAGGAGTCTGGAAAGGATGGAAAGAACAAGAACTGACCTAAATGGCATCTTTTATACCTTATAGATTTAAAAATACCATCAGTGATGAGAGAGAATGGGAAGAAGATAGTGAACAAGGGGGAAGTGGCCAGGCAAAGGGACACAGCGAGAAGGCAAAGAGGCAAGTGAGATAAAGTTATCTCCAAAGAGGTCAGCGACGGCATATACAATATCAGAGAGATACAAGTATTAAAAGGGTTTTATTGCAAGAGTCCTCTTCATATCAGCACTCTGAAACCTACAGTTCGTTTCTCCACACAAACAATGACAAAAGCTCAATAAGAGAATGACTGCAAGTGTCTATTTCACCGACACATGTTAGTAATGATAACTGATATTCATTGACAGTCCACTTGGTTCTAGGCACTGTGCTAAGCATTTAAATACAACTTCTCATTTATTCATTACAAGCACTCCCAAGTAAGTACAATTATTGTTCCCATTTTAGAGATTAAATAACTGAGGATAAATTACTTGCCTTAAACAACAAAGGTAGTAAGTGATAAACAGTGAACCAGGGCTCTTAAAAGCCCCTATCATTTAACACTACACTATATTATGATGTTGGATTTGTAATAAATTATAATAAAAAAATCTGCTGTAATAGTAATAATTTATCAGAAAAAATATGCTCTGGCTGATATGGCTCAGTAGACTGAGCATTGATTGGCTTATGAACCAACAGGTCACTAGTTCAATTCCCAACATATGCCTGGGTTGTGGGCCAGGTCCTCAGCTGAGGGCACATGCAAGAGTGTGTTCCTCTGCATCGACATGCAGTCGATGTTCCTCTCCCTCACTTTCTCCCTCCCTCCCCTTCTCTCTAAAATTAAATATTTTTTAAAAAAGAAAAATAAATAAGTGAACATTGAGTCCTCTTCCAATTTTTTTCAAGTGAGATCAAATTGAAAAAAAATATTTTAAAATATCAGTAGTAAAGGCCAAACCACAGTAAAGGCAAGTGTTAAAGGAGAATAAGGAGCAAGATTAATAATTTTGATATGATTCTAAAAGGTAATTATGATTATTACTTAAAGTGTGCCCTCGCCTTAAGTAATAATAAAATTAGATTATAGCCCTGGCTGGGTGGCTCATTTGGTTAGAGCATCATCTCATACACCAAAAGGTTGTGGGCTCGCTCTCCAGTTAGGGAGCAAAGGCAAACAATAGATGTTTCTCTTACATCGATGTCTGTCTGCATCTCTGTCTTTCTCAAATTAATAAACATATCCTTGAGTGATGATTAAAAAATGAAGACAGAAAGAAATTAGATTACAATGTTTACTTTCATCTCAAGTTTAGGTTTAGAGACATTCCTGCTGAATTACAATGAGTTTACAATAAGCACCCCTCCCCACTTTTAAGAATTTCTTAAGAGTAAAGGACTTTGCTGAAGAAACCATTTGGGCAGCTCTGAAACTAGGGAAAGACGAGTGTATGCAAAACTCACCTTGCCCTGGGTACACATAGTATTACTTAGCACAGTTCGGTCTCCTAACCAACCCTATCCAACCCATCAACTGAAAAAGGACAGAAGTTACGGAGCAATGTCCCTAGGTCCACTGGACAAGAATGGGGAAGAAGAAGGATGTTAACAACACAAAAAAAGCATGATGGAGATAAGGATTTCCCAGAGGAAGAAAGGGAACAGGAAGAGCTGGCAAGAAAGGTGAGAAGAATGTGACAGAATGCAGAGCCAGGACTTCAGATTTCAACACTGGTCACAAGATGTCCTCTTGGTTCATCAGAACAAAGGTAAGTCAGACCTTTATCTGTGTTGATTTAGAAGGTGGGTCTCTGAACCTGAAAATAAACTGAATGAGCAGTTTTTAAAATGTTAGCAAGAATAGGAAATTCATATTCTCTTAGGTAACATAGTCCTCTAAGAACATTGTTCAACCAAAAGCTTTCTAAAGAAACAAAAGCAAAATGGGAAACTGTGTACTTCTTAATCCTATTCACCTCTCACCCATCTCCCCAAGCCCATCTTATCTGGAAACCACCAATTTGTTCTCTGTATCATGAGTCTGTTTCTGTTTTGTTTGTTCATGTATTCTTTTTAAGACTCCACATATAAGTGAAATCATAAGGTACTTGTCTTTCTCTATCTGATTTATTTCACTGAGTATGATGCCCAGTAGGTTACAAGAGTCACAGGGATGTAAGGTACAGCATAGGGAAAATAGTCAATAACATCGTAATAAGTATGTAAGGTATCAGATGGGTGCTGGACTTGCTGGGATGATCACTTCATATGGTATATAAATGTCTAACGAATATGTTTTATACCCAAAATTAATATAATATCATATGCCAACTCTAACTAAAAAATAAAATTTTAAAAATGCTGTGATTATTTTAAAGAGTCAAGAAAGAACTATTTGTCCCTAAAATAAATATGCACACAACCCTGTTTTTAAAGGAAAGAAAACCAAAGGCCTCTCTACTTAATATCCTTGTTAGCATATGCTATTGATACTTTAAATTGCAAATCACTTTAAATGAGTTAGTTCAACTGCAAAGGAAAGCTCATGGGATTCACCAGGTCCCTATGTAGTGATAGGGACAGGACACTGCATAATAATTTTTAAATGCAGAATAGTTATTTCTATTATATGAGGAAATGCATTATGAATTTTTAGACACAAAACAAAAATTACAAGTGAAACCTCCGCATTGAAAACTGGATGAAATCTCCTTTCTCGCAGGCCTGTTCATATACGACAAGTCAAGGCTAACATTATAAATCAGTAGCTTCTAACCTGGCTTCACCAGTGGGATCTCACATAGACTCAACTCAGAATCACTGTGCCAGAATTGGGGAGGTGGTAGCAGAGAGTTCAGAGATTTATATCTTCAAAAATCTTTATAAATTACAGATTGGGGACTAACTTCTATGAATAATTTATGAAGTAAGATTTTGAAAACCCAACTGGAAAAATACTATTATTAAAAATCCACTAAACTGAGATCCTACCACTACCTGTGTGAATTGGGCAAATCTCTCAGCAATTCAGCTTCTGTACAATACATAAAGCATCCAGTGTTTCTCACTTTCACTACATTATCTCCTCCTTAAGGAGCCTCTGTAAACACTTTTCCCCTAATTGTCCCTCACTTCCCCATGACATTTTCACACCACAAATATACTGTGAGTATGTGTGCATATATTCTGTATGGATAAAAATTATGATTTTGTCACCCTAGAACCAATTTTGGTCCCTTTGAGGACAGTATCACCCCCATTGGGAATGCCAGGACTAGAACACATAGTGAGCTTACATTGTGTGCTCTCAAGCAATTTGCAAGTATATTGTGATCTCATTAGCAAGATAATTCTATGACATAAATACCAATGTAACTTAGTAACTTAGTACCTTAGAACCTAAAGTTTACAATGAGAGAAGATTTTAAAACTCTGTCCAACTTTTTAAATTAGTAAATGGCAGAGGTAGTACTTAAACTCAGCCCATATGAGTTTGGTTTTCCCTCTTCATTACCATCTCAAGCCCTAAAATTCTTATATTTATTGCACATTGCCATAGCTGTAAGCTAGAATCTATCTAACTTGGCTACAGTGTTTTTTAATACCTGGGTTCGTTTGAAGTTGCATATATTTTCATAACAGTAATCAGGGGGTATACATTAGCCAGTAAGATATGCTATTTTCTGGTAGAATTCTGATGCATGTAGAGAATAGGAACAGTTTAAACTAGCTGATAAGCTGTACAATTTTATGAATTTAGTTTTTCTTAAGTAGTTGTCATGTTATTAAAAAGCCATTTGAGAAGTTATATACTCTAATTTTTCATAATTATATACATCAGATAGGTTATACATCCAAGGGGACAATGACATATATTTTAAAATATTATAATTATCTTCTATGAAGTCTTCATTTGAGAGAAAAAGCAGCAAAAATAATAAGATAATAACTATTTAATTTTAAAATGTTCTTTTATAATTTTATATTAAAAGCAACACAGATGTGTTTATAGGTTATTAATACAAATAAACATTAATCCTGAAATGTTATTACCTACTTTTAAAAGGGAAGATGAATCAGATTTTTCAATGTAAAAAATAGATTTTTCTAACATAAAAAGAGAGATAGCTGCAATAATTGTTTTATTTTTTAAACATATTTTCTTGATGGAGGTACTCTAATAAATATTGTTTTGCTCAACCCAGTGAAACTCAAAGACAAGACATGTTCATCATCATAATTGTTTCTTGGGGGGAAAATCCCTGAATGAATAGTAGTTATGTTTGTTCAGATAATTTTCAGACCTCTGACAGCTCAAGATCTTTAAAATAGAGAACTTGGCACAAAAGTCGGGGAGGCTTCATGGTTTCCTATGGGGGTTACAGATAATGTGGAACCACTTCCCCTGAGGACTACCAGTGTTACCTTCCAGAACCATCTTGCCTCTAATCTGGCCCTAACACCACCGTTCTTGTCCTCTGATGTATTTTTTACACTGAAAACAGAAACATGACCACATCTTACAGGCCACCAGGTAATAACCAGTCTGTCCTCCTTACTTATCATTAATAATCAACTACTTATATGAGACACCTTTCATCTAGAGTTATTCTTATATTACTATATTATAATTAGCAATAGCAGATATACATTACTACCTTTTTAAAGAAACTCCTCAATCCTTTTTGAGTTAAGACTTATGTGTCCGAAGAAGTTTTATGTCTTGAAAGTAATCAGATGGATCCTAAGGAAAGTGGAAGCCTACTTGGAATAACCTGTCCACTCCGAGATATGCTTTCTCATTGAATCTTGGAACAGAAGAGATATTAATGATATCTTTTACAATATCATTTCAAAGAATGAGAAAACCAAGGCTTAATGTGGTTATATGACTTGCCCCAAATCAACATATAGTTAATTTAAAAAAATACTCACCTGGAATTCCCTGTCCTGATATTCATTTCACTCATTGATGCTACCACTAATTGAACAGAATTTTTAAAAAACACTTTATTAATCCTGTCATTCCCTAATCACACCTATACTTCACATTTATTGAGGGCATATTTTATTCTTTAGAAGACAATATTCTTCACCGTGAAATGGGCATTTCTTCTTTTTAATTAGATTGCAAAAATCATTCTTGTTAGTATTGAATTATATACTTCTACCCAAGAGTAAATATTAGCATGTTTTTAGTTAGTGAAGTGCCTATTGCCAAGAAAAAAAAAGTCAAAACTTTTTTCCAATAAGCAATTTGAAAGACACATTCTACATAAGATTAAAGACTGTGTAGATATTTAAACAATGACATAAATTAAGTTAAACACTCGTTGTGATACAAATTCCCCAGAACAGGCATTCTATCATCCTGCTCATCATTCTAACTCCAACCCCCCCAGTACTGAGTAGTGGATAGTAAACATTCAGCACATTTTGAATAAATGCATAAATAAATTAATGTGGTTATGGGAGTTTCAATTCTAACCCAGATATTAAACAAAAAAAAGGAGCTGGGCAGCAAATATTTGATGAACTTTAGAAAGAGCATGAGAATGCCGATATGCAGGTCCTGCAAAAGAGTCACCTTGCCAACGGGCCATAGAGGGTTGACATCTGGACGGGTTCCTCTTGCCACATTCCACCCTCTAGATTATGCTCAAGAGGATATCCCTTTCCAATACCCCTCCTCAGAGGGGGTGACTTTTTAAATTCACACCAAGATGCAGTTTATGATGCCTACCTGCAGTCAGGTCAGTTTAAAAGTGCCCCTTGAAATTGAAGGCATCTTTATGGGCAAATTATGGTGAGTTGTTTTACAATTGAAAACTTTGAAAAACAGGAACTTCATCAGGGATGTTTTTTAAAAAGCTAAGAGAGATATATTTTCAAAAGTAAAAAGAAAATACAGGTGACTGATCAAGAAAAGAAATATGATCCCATATCAATGAAAACATAGCAGACAGAAGAACTAATCAGTAACAGACTCTTAGGGTCTGAGATTAGCCAGGAGAGTTCATTAGACATAAGTGAGATACAATGAGAAATGACTAATGGAACTAACATCCAGGTTAACAGAGGCATGCATTAAAGGTCAAAACATTAAATTTTTTGTTAATGATTCCAAAGTCCCAAAATTTAAATATAATCAGTGCAGTAGGGTCCATATTATGCCACTTACTTTGCTAACTTCTTAGCAATAAGCAGTATAATTTTAAAGGAAAAGAATAAATTCTTCACAAAAGGAAATATTCTGGAAGCAGAAAGTACCTACTCAACACAAATCACTGTCAAATAAGACATGCTAACTGAGCTGAAATTGCAATGTAATAGAACTACTAAATCTTTCTTCCCACCCCACTCCACCAACTGCTTCCTCAAGGCAAAACAGATCGTTAACTCCCAGCTCTTCCTCTAGGCACTGCTACGACGTCCCAGAAAAGAGATCACATAATCCTATGTTTGGGCAGCCCTATAATTTGATCAGAGGAATCAGATTCACACATGAAAATAAGGGGTATTATAAAACAAGTCTTACTTAGGTTTCCATATGCCTAGTACCAATTCTACATGAAACAGGTATCTCCAGAAGAAAATCAGCACCCAGGTGAGGGATTCTATTTTTAAAAATTTATTATAAAATAAAACTGTATTTTAAATAAATTGCATTATAAAATGAATGTACAAAAATCCAAATAATAATAATTCAAAATATCCCTATCTCTGATATGTTCATGGAACTAAAAATTTAACCCAGCAGCACATTAAAATATTAAAAGAATTAAAAGTATGAAAAAACAAAATAGTTTTTCCTAAAAATGTGAAAATATTTCAACATCGGTGTATCTAGTAGTGTATCTATTACTGTATGAGTAGATTAAGGGAGGAAACTTGAAATCTTATCTCAGGAAGTACATATACACACACATAATTCTGTGTGTACATATACATGTGTGTGTGTATATATAATGATACATAATATATAACTTCCACAATTATCAATAATCAAATCCTCGATTTCCAAAACATATGAAGAAAAAAGCTTACTTATTTTATAAATGCCATCTACATAAATCATAACCAAATCATTTAGAAGTGACAATTTTAAAATATATGGTCAGAAATAAGGCAAGAATATCAGCTAACATGTTATAACTTATTATTGTACTAGATTTTCTAACCAATACAATAAAATTTAAAAAGACGTAAAAGTTATAAATGTTAAATAAGAAAAGAAAAACATTATATATGATTATTGCTTGGGTAATTTAAGAATATCAAATAAAAACTGTAAGAATTTATAAGATAGTATAATAAACAAAGTTATAACAATTGTCCTTAATTTCTGGGTGTTACTTATGTTTATTTTATATTATTACCTAATACATTCTGTGACATTTCTTTCTCCAGTTAAAAAAATTATTGGTAAGCTCTGGCTGGCGTAGCTCAGTGGACTGAGTGCAGTCTGCGAACCAAAGTGTCGCAGGTTCAATTCCCAGTTAGGGTACATGCCTGGGTTGCAGGCTATGACCCCCAGCAATCGTACATTGATATTTCTCTCTCTCTCTCTTTCTCCCTCCCTCCCCTCTCTAAAAAATAAATAAATAAAATTTAAAAAATTATTGGTGTATTGTTTTTTGAAGTACGGAGTGTCATATGTAAAAATAACGTTTGTAGGAATTTTTTGGTAACACTTTAAACAAACTATCTATGTCTTGATCCACATTAAAAACATAAGTTCAATGAATTCACTACCCAGTGCTTAGCAGACATGAATGGTGATAAACAGCAGGAAACAGAAGTCTGAGAAGGCAACACTGGCACCAAGTGGAACGTGGGAGCGGCCTGGCCTTGGGGAGGAGGGTTTCATCACTGATATTGCTAATAACTGCAGGTCCTGGGTTATACTTTTTTCACTTTTTATTTTGAAGTAATTATGGAGTCACAGAAAGCTACCAAAAAATGTGTGGTGGGGGGCAGGTCCTGTGTACTTTTCATTAAATTTCCTCCATGGTAACTTCTTGCATACTAGAATTCAATATCAAAACCAGGAAATGGCATCAGTAATATACACAGAGCTTATTCAGATTTCATCAGCTTTACATACATTCATTTATGTGTGTGTGTTTGTATAGTTCTATGAAATTTTTTCACAGGTATAGACTTATGTGATCAGAAGTACAATCAAGGCACAGAACCATTAGATCTGCACAAGGAATTCTTGCACTAACCCTTCATAGCCACACCCATCCCTTTGTATCACTAACTAACCTGACAACCACTAATCTGTTCTCTTTGTAATTTTTCCGATTGGTCTTCTTACAATGTATACATTCTCTACAAGACAGCGCCCCACTTACTGCCTGACACAGGCTTACCACCTGCATTGCTTGGTCCTTGGTTCACCACTGGGCTGTGATTATGCTCAAAGAAATCAGGCATCTCATCTCACTGGACTAAATCCCAAATGCTTGCATAGGCCAGTTGGCCTCTGCTTCATCTGGCCCTGGTCCAGGCTATTCCATGGACTGAGCCCCCGCCTGCCTTCCCTGCCTCACATTCCTCCGTGTGAGAACATTTGCTGAATCAGGGAATGGTACAAGCTTACTGCTGCCCTAGGACTTCACATTTTTCTCCTGAGTATAACAGATCCTCTCATTACTTACTTGGTCTTTTCAAGATAAAAATTATCATCCAAAGAATTTCTCAGAAGTTGTTAGGAGAATGGAGATGACTAAGCACAATCTGGTTAACATTACTTGACAATAAATCTGTGCACATACTCTACTGACCCTCAGTCAACAGCAACGTGTCTATATAGTAGGAACTGCATATTAACACAGCAGTCAAGACTCAATGAAAAACCACAGAGTGTACTTCAAGCTGAAAATAAACGGCAAGTAAAAAAGGAGCAATACACAGCTGCAAAATGGAATAAATGGAGAGCAGAATGTTGAATAATAGGACAGAAAAAAACATCAGTGGAAGATGTGCTCAGCAATACATGGGAGTAAATCTAAAATAATACAATAATACTACTGAATAAAATGAACTAGAAATATAACAGAAGGATTTAAATAGGATATTGTAAATAACACATGATTTTCTGGGTTAGGGCATTGAACTAGAGCACAGCACATAATAACCTTAAAAAAAACTTCTATTAGATATTAAAGGAGGAAGGAAAATAATTCAAATTTGTAAAACTTTCAGAATACAGTGGGTTTGCATACATTTTCATATTAAATATCATAGCTATGGTCACCTGCTTGGAAATCAATGCATCTACACATATGGTGGGTGACTCATGGGAGTCATCAGGAAAAAAAAGTTGGAGGAAGGGAAGTAACATTTGGGGAAAATGATAAGCCCAGCCCATCTGCTAAAGAACATGGACATTATTATTCTAGACTAAAAATCCATCACAACCCTTCCCCAATGGGTAAAAAATACCAACTTTACAACAAAAGAAGATATATAACAAGCCCATGAAAAAGATTTGACATCTTCAGTCACCAGGGAAATTCAAATTAAAACCACAATGACTTACCACAATGCACCCAGAAAAATAGTCAAAAATAGGTTAAAAAAACCCCGAATGTTGGTAAGGATGTTATAAAGTGACCAGAACCTCATATTTAGACACAGCTAACAGGGGTGTAAAACAGTACAATCTATCTGGAAAAAAATTTTGGAGATTTTATTAAATAAAACTATACGTACCCCAGAATTCTATCCCAAGTGTTTACCCAAGGTAAATGAAAACATTTGTTCACAAAAGCTTCATGTAAGAATGTTCATGGTAGATTTATAAACAGCAAAAAAAATCCTGATGTCAATCACTGGGAGAATGGATAAACAAACTGTGTTATACTCACAAAGTGGAATATTACTCTGCAAAAAAGATTGCAAGGACGCAGTTCAAAAATATCATGCTGAGTGAAAGACAACACAAAAAAGGATATATTACCATTTATATAAATGAAATATACTTCCATTTATATAAAATCCTAGAAGATTATCATCTAACTGGAGGTTATAGAAACCAGGTGAATGGTGCCTTCTAGTGGGAGTTTGGGTTGGAAGCAGAATCAGATTGACTGGGAAGAATTAGAGGGGAACTTTTTGGAGCAATGGAAAGGCCTGTGTCTGGATGTGCCTTCATCAAAACATACATTTATCCTCTGAACATTTTATTATATGTAATAAATGTTATCTCAATTAAATTACACCTCAATTAAAAATCACAGAGGTTATGTTAAAATAAAATGGGCATTTCAGCTGTGCAAATACTTCATGAAAATCTCATTCAACTAAAAGCAGAGCATCTGGAAAATTCTATTGACAACGCATTCATAGTTGAAATTATAAACGAAGTAGCAAAAGGAGCTTCTGTGATAGGATAGAATCTGACAAAGGAGAAGTCATCTTTGGTAGTGTGGGCATGAGAGCATCAGCAGAAAGCAATCTGCGTGGGACTGAGATTCTTTCCCCTACAGTTCTATTTAGTGGCAATATATAAACACTACTTGTCTAACCTTCAGACTTTGATTTGCTAAGTGTAATATATAGCAAACATCAAAAGAATTAATTCTTAAAAGAATAAGAAAGTTATGATTTAAAGAAAAAGAGAGAAAAAGAAACCAGCAGAAAATAAGAATATGGAGGATGATATTGAGAAAGAACAGCTGAGTCTAATGACTAATGAGGAATGTTATTAAGTTGTTGGATAGAGGATTTGTCTCTTCATTTTCTTCTTCCCTTCAATTTCCAGGAAAACATCCATTTCTTGTTAAAACATTGTTTCACTGAAGTTCTATTTTCAGATTGCATTCAGAAACTGACTCTTGCTCCAAGATGGAGATGGGTCAAGACGGGACCACCATGATGGTCCTGCTCCTCCCAGACTTCCCTTCAAGTTCTTTTAGAGTTTGTGAGAGACACAGCACTGAGAAAGCCTTGCACCTCAGACTTCAGAAATGCAAGTTCCAAAAAGGTCTTGAAAAGGAATACATTTTAAGGTGTAGGCTCCCCAAAAAGGGATCATGACTTCCAAATTGTAATAACCCCAAAGAAGATTCAATACAGTTCTGAGGGGGGCTCTGGGGCTGCACAGGGATCTCTCAATGAGCACATGTTTTAGACTTGCACAAACTTAGAAAGAAGGAAACAGCCAACAGCAAATATTAGTGGCATTAGTGTGGCATTAGAATAATGTTGTTGAAAATAATGCTTGAAATAAATGGGGCCTGAAAAGTGCTAACGGAACCAAAAGAGGGGAAGAGGCACTTTAAACATTTTAAAGTAATAAAAATAGGAATAATAACTGGATAAATTTCCATCTCAGGAAAACAGAATAATAACACAAAAGAGTAAAAGTGGCAATGATAGTTTAAGAGGTAACATGTACTGAGTATTTTCTAAGTGAGAGGGACTAAGCAAAGCATTTTGTATTTACTATTTTATATGATGCTTATAATAGGCCTGTGAGTCCAGTGCTATTATTATCCTTATTTTTAGGCTTAGAAGTAAGTACCTGAGGTTCAAAGTGGGTCTGTGACTTTGTCCAGATCACACAGCTGTCAGGGAACAGGCCAGAGCCTGCACTCTTAGGCACCATGTAGTAATTTACCTTTCAAACTTGCCTTGTTGCTGTTATTACTAAAACCCTGTCCACATGTGAAAAGGGTAAAAACAACTAGGTTAAGAGGGGATCAAAACTCTCAAGTAGGTAGAGATCATGTTGCCTTTCACAATAAAACTATCCACCTGTTCCAGGTAAGTTTCAACCCAGAATAGATGAGCAAGTACATACAGTAGTACCCCCCATTCATGACGGAAAATATTAAATAAAAAGTTCCATAAATAAATAATTCATAAGTTTTCAATTATGTGCTATTCTGAGTAGCATGATGAAGTCTCCAGCCAACCTGCTCCTTCCTGCCCTGAACCTGAATTATCCCTTTGCCAAGCATGTCCACCTTGTGTATGCTCCCCACCCCTAAGTTACTTAATAGCTCTCTCATTCAAGGTTTCACAGTACTTTTTGTTCAGTAACCCTTGTCATACTCTACCTCCACGTCACAATGCTGGCAGTATGCACCTCACTGCATCTCATCACACAGGCATTGTATCATCTCACATCATCAGAAGGGTGAGTACAATACAATAAGACATTTTGAGAGAGAGAGAGAGAGATACCACATTCACTTAACTTTTATTACAGTATATTGTCATAATTTTGCTATTTCATTATTAGTTATTGTTGTTAAGTTCTTACTGTGCCTAATTTCTAAGTTAAGCTTTATTATAGGTATGTATGTATAGGAAAAAACATAGTATATACAGGCTTCAGTACTATCTGTGGTTTCAGGCATCCACTACAGTGCTTGGGACACACTCCCCTTGGATAAGGGTGGCTCCTATAGGCTCAATGCCTCAACCACTGTTGAGATGGGAAAGAAGGGCCTACCGCTGTGCTGTTTCTATTTGGTACACTAAAAATCATCAAGCCTTCACCCAACATGACCATTCTCTGTTTCCTGGGAATGAGTTTGAGGATTCTCCCAGAATGCTAATTTACCTCCTATTATAATCATCCTCCCATCATCCTCAGGACCAATGGTCTAGCTGACCCAGGCACCTGTCACCTTGGCCTGCTGCTGCAAGTGTGTGAACCCGATCCTCCTTGATTGCCCTCCAACCATAATTCTGATAGGCACTGTTAATAGAAGGCTACTGTTACTAAGCTATAGAAGTTATAAAGGCTTAATGATACCATAAGTAAACTGCATGCACCCCATAAGAGGAAATTTGAAATTCAGCCTTAGAGTTTAGTGGCCACATCCCTCCAAAACAAATCTTCTAGTCTGCCTTTCCTAGCCACACCCTGCTGTTCCCATTCCATGAGGATGTGCTTCCCTCAGGAGACTTTCTGCCCTGGGGCCAAGGTTGAGAACATGGGCTTGAGTCACAATTTCTAAGTTCAAATCCTGGCCCTGCCATTGTGACTTTAGACTAAAATCTTGCTTTCTTCATCTGTTTAATGGAGATAATAATGTTGCTTAAGGTATGGAGGTACTCTAAGGATTTTATGAGATGATTCATCTAGAGCATTTATATGGCACCAACATCTCACAGCAGTGTTATACACGTAGTAAACACCAACACACACTAGTTTTTTTTTCTGCTATTTGCAGGTTTTGAGACATTCAAATATCGAGATCTAGAGCTGTACTATCCAGTACGATAGCCAGGAGCCATGTGGCCACATAGAGTGGCTAAGCACTTGGAATGTGGCTTATTCAATGGGACACATACTGTAAGTATAAAATATATACAAATATAAACAAATTTTAAGCAGTACAAAAAGAATTTAAAATAGCTTCATTATTTTTATTATGACTGCATGTTCAAATAGTAAAATTTAGGAAATGTTATGTTACACAATATATATTTTAAAAATTAATTTCACCTATTTATTTTTACTTTTTTTCCTTTTGCATTTTTAATGCAGGGACTAAAAAATTTAAAGTTACCCATGTGACTTTCATATTTCAACTGACAGTTAAAAGTATGGTCCATGGAGCAACAGCATAGGCATCTCCTAGGAGTTTATTAGAAATACAGGACCCCACTCCACCCCAGACCTCTGAATCACAGTCTGCATTTTAACAGGAAATATGCATGTTTATTAAAATCTGAGAAGCATTATTCTGGAGAAAAAAATTGCCTCCCACATTGTCAGCATGGCAGAGAGGGGAATCCCTTTTACTTTATTAGCTCTAGCAGTTTAGATCAGACTCCAAATAACTAGAAAATCCATTAAAATCTCACCCACCTATCCAAGAAACTCTGTCCCTTATGTTTTAAAATAATTTGGGGCCTTGCTACATGAAAAATTTGGACATGGAAGTACAGGGAGAAAACAGGCCAATTTTGGATAGTTGTTCCAAAAGGGAAAGAGGGCAGATTCTACTGTGTGATAAAAATACCAGGCAAAAAGTCAAAGGCTTGCCTTTAATAGGCAGTGACCCCAGAAAAGAAAGCATACTTCATTAAGAAATGCTTAGAATTCATTAAGCATCCTTTATAATGAAAGACTACAAAGAATGACCCATGCGTGAAAGTTCAAGACTGGGGGTGTTTGGTATAGAAGAGAAAAATGTAGATAGCATAGCATGGCTGTTTTTAAATTTTTTAAGGGTTTTATATGAAAAATAGAATACTTTTATGTAGTTCCTAAGTGCAGAACTGGGAGAAATTAATGGAAATTAGCAAGAAGCAATTCAATATAAGAGAAATCTATCTAATAATTGGACCTACATAGAGCAATGAATTAGTTATCACTAGCACACAATCTGAAACTATACTCAGGGACACTTCAAAAGGAAATCACTATATCTGAAAATGGTTTGCACCAATTCAACCCTTTTCATTTGCAGACACTATCTCAGCTAGTGAAGATACCAGGAATGGTCACAATACTGCTAAAGATATGCTTCTAGTCCTAGCCTTCATCTGCATAAAGAAGAGGCTGGACAGGTTAACTCTGAGCTAAGAGACAGTCACTCAATTCTGGGCAGTTAATAAACGTATTTCTACTATGTTATATGGATGCCCATTAAGAAAGTTTCCTTATCTTACCAACAGAGAAGGTCTAGTACATTACTCTCCAATTAAAAAGAAACATTCCCGAAGACAAATATGTACATGGCTTCTTTATATTAAAAAAGGAGGTAGGGATGCTAGTAATTAAGGAGATTAAAATGAAAGCACAGTACAACTCTTTGCACAAGTGAGGTTGACTACATATACTGTTAAAACATGTTAAGGAATTAGCCAAGCAATATGTGTCTTTTAAGGGACTGTCCCATCCAGGTCCTTTAAATCAACCTCACCTGCCTATATATCCAAAGTTAGTCATGAGTTAGGATCTTTGATAGTATTATCATAGTAAGTTTTCTGCAGCATCATAAAGAGACACCATGTGGCTTTTATCTAGTATAAGAATAACCAGAAAACAGAATCCATAAAATCATAGCTAAGAAGCAAATAGAGTGAGTAAGTCATGAAAAGCTTTGATACTAATGGTACTGCCTACTCACTTAGCCATGACATCTAAAGTCCTTCTGCTTGGAACCAAGTTCTTTAGGAGCTCGGTGATACCTGGGCCTGCTTTCCAGTCCCTGGGACTTGAATTGTTGCTGACTTTACTGAAGAAGAAATTATAAGAAGAGTGAGTAAATAGTGTGGTAAAATTGTAAGTGTAAGTGGAGATAATGCATATTTGATAATCACATTAGCTTATATCCCAGAGTAATAGATGGAAAACTAAATGAGGTGTTACAAGTCTAACCCAGAGGCCAAAGGTCTACAACTGACCAACTCTGAGAAGCAGGCAAGTTTCAACTGTTGCAGGTCTCAATTTACATATTTTAGTGTAGAAATATTGAATTGTGTCAATCTTTCCCAAACTTCCTTATTCATAAAAAATCACCTTTTTATTATTTTAAATACAAATTTTGAGGGCCACACCAGATATGCTAAAACAGAATCTTTAGGTGAGGAGTCCAAGGAAAGACATATTTAACAACACCAGAGATGATTCGTATCACCAGATTTGTTGATAACTGCTGCTTCCATGATATCTACATTTCCTCTCAGTCCCAAAATTTAATTTTTAAAAAACTTGCTTCAAATAATAGGGTATTATTAGCCTAAACAGAAGAATAAAGTACAATTAAATCAGCAAATAATTATTTTAATAAAATTAGTCTTAAAAATGAAAGATATCATTTCAAGCTTTATCTAGTCTAAAGAATACTAAATGAATCTGACCAATTTGACAGTATATACTAATGAAAAGAAAATTACAGGTTTAGAATTTTGGGAAAATAATATGCTTGTAGTGTCTCCAATCAATTATGTTTCAGTGAAAAAACAGACTACACACAACAACAAAAAAGACATTACATGTAAACAAATTTTATTAAGAATATAACTAATTTTTATATTTATATTTCCTCTTAGTACTTAATAAACCTATGAGATAAGAACAAATATATTCTATTTCCTTCCTTTATAAAAGGATAAACTGAAGCCAAAATCTGATAACTACTTAAGTATTATTTTCCATTATAAAGAGAAAATTTAAAAATCTGTTTACTTAGTCCCCGTTAAATATTTCTTTCTGTATATTTTCATGTTATCAAAAAGTAATCACTATTGTCTCTTCTTTATGTATATTTTAAAATCGCCACAATAGTTTTGTAAATGTTTGTTACCTTGAGATTAACTGGATGAAACTTATAGATAAAAACCCTTAATTGTCTAGAGTAGAATCTCCAGAATATTATCTCTACCAAACAACACTTTGGGCAAAATCACTTTAAATTTCACATCTCAAAAATTTCTACAGGAGAAGCTAATCTGTTACATATTTATTTCTTTATTTTTAATAGATTCTTCTCATGGTGTGTTGGATAAAACTACACATCAACAGCCTGATACCTCTTCAATATCTATTTGACTCAGGGAAATGAAACACATTTCCCAAGAACAGTGTGAATGCTGCAATTTCTAATAGAGACAATTTTCTAAATAAAAGCATTTGTTGCTCCTGGTTTTTGTTTTGTTTTTTTGGCATGGTGGGGGGTGCTATAATAATTTCCTTCTCTGAATTAACACCATAAGGTGGGATATCAAAATATGAAGTTGCTTTTAGCTGATCAAAGATGTTCAAAAACATAAGCACTTTATTTTTTTATACAGTGAAGATACTATTTTCTTATTGTAATTGGAAAACCAGGAGTTCACTCACTATGCTCGTAAACAATTATTTTAGTTACTTTTTTTAATGAAAAGGAACAAATTAACCAACGTGTATGTGTGTGTACACATGGAGGTGCCTATTGTTGTGAGACAATTTCTCCATAGAACTGTCATATTTCTGAATGATGTGTGACCCGAGATGCTGGTAGCTTTTCTTCCAGGCTAACTTTTCAAGGATGTTTATATAGCAAATAGCCTTGCAAGAGAATGTCACGTGGAAAAGGTTATGCCTGTTTGCAACAAGCCTCCTTATAAGAGATCAGGGTTTCTAAAGTTCAGTGTCTCCCTCCTGGCACACAACTGTGTGTGTGCAGGCATCACATGGCCCCTGTGTGTTGTACTGTGGCAACTACGGCTTAAGAAGCTAGTACAAATGATGATATTCTGGCTGACATTTCTGTGAGTAACAAACTGACCTCTGACCAAGGGGTCTCATGTCTTCTGCCAGTATCTGTGAAAGAGTTGCAGTATAACATGCTATATCTGAGAGTGTTCATAGCTCTTGATATGTGTGAATGACAGTTATTCACATTAGAGTCTACAAGTAGCTCTTCCTCCAATGACTCTGCGTGATTCTTTTAGAATTGTTTGCCCTGAATACAACTCTCTGTTTCTGTGCTAAGAAATCTTGGACAGCAATTTTATTACCGGTCATTTCAATTAAGTAACTAAACAACCCTGGGAAATTCTTTACAAACATCAAAAATTTTATTATATGTTTTGTTTGTCATTCCAAAGTCTTCACATCTACCATTTTTTTTTTGTTAAAGTGTTGCAATAGCATGCTTAAGTCATGGTCTGTGGACCCCTTCCATTAAAATCAACTGGGGTACTTTCAATGGAATGATGATGTACCCAATTCCCAAATTGTGAGGGAAGTACCAAAATTATTAGCAGTAGAGTCTGGAGTATTCATAGAGAACTTATAGGTGACTTCTGGCCAAGATGGAGGCATAGGTAGACACACTGTGCCTCCTCATACAACCAAGAGAAGGACAACAACAAATTTAAAAACAAAAAACAACCCGAACTGACAGAAAATTGAACTATATGGAAGACTGACAACCAAGGAGTTAAAAAAGAAATATTCATCCAGACCAGTAGGAGGGGTAGAGATGGGCAGCAGAGCAGAGAGGACTCTTGGCAAGTTGGAGGACAGCAGACCAGGCAAGGAGGCGACTGGTGGACCTGGAAGTTTCACATTTGTGTGCAGATAAACCAGGAGGAACAACCAGGAAGTGAGACAGACCACACAGCCCAGGGTTCCAGTGGGGGTAAATATAGGCTCAAAACCTATGACTGAAAAAAACCTGTGAGTGTTGTAGTGGCAAAAAGGAACTCCCAGCCTTACAGGTGAGCTGATTGCAGAAACCCACAGGGTCCTAAAACATATACAAATCTACCCACCTGGGAATCAGCACCAGAAGAGCCAAATTTGCTTGTGGATAGCAGAGGAAGTGACTGAAAGTTGGCAGAGAGCTGAACAAGCAACATTGTTTCCTCTCTGACCCCTCTCCCACCTACAGTGTAAGAACACAGTGATGTGGGTTGCCCTGCCCTGGTGAACACCTAATGCTCCACCTCTTACTAGTAGCAGGCATGTGAAAACAAACAAACAAAAAAGACCCAAGTAAAAAAAAAACAGACCAAAGCTCCAGAAAAAAATTCAACTAAGTGACAAAGAAATAGCCAACCTATCAGATGTACAGTTCAAAACACTGGTAATACGGATGCTCACAGAATTGATTGAGTATGGTTGCAAACTAGAGGAAAAAGTGAAGGCTATGAAAAGTGAAATAAAGGAAAATGTACAGGAAACCAACAGTGATGGGAAGGAAACCAGGACTCAAATCAACAGTTTGGAGCAGAAAGAAGAAAGAAACATTCAACCAGAACAGAATGAAGAAACAAGAATTCAAAAAAAATGAGGAGAGGCTTAGGAACCTCTGGGACATCTTTAAATGTTCCAACATCCAAATCATAGGGGTGCCAGAAGGAAAGGAGGAAGAGCAAGAAACTGAAAACTCATTTGAAAGCATAATGAAGGAGAACTTCTCTAATCTGGCAAAGGAAATAGACTTCCAGGAAGTCCAGGAAGCTCAGAGAGTCCCAAAGAAGTTGGACCCAAGGAAGTACACACCAAATCACATCATAGTTACATTAACCAAGATTAAAGATAAGGAGAGAATCTTAAAAGCAACAAGAGAAAAGGAAACAGTTACCTACAAAGGAGTTGCCATAAGACTTAGCTGATTTCTCAAAAGAAATCTTGCAGGCAAGAAGGGGCTGGAAAGAATTATTCCAAGTCATGAAAGGCAAGGACCTCCATCCAAGATTACTCTATCCAGCAAAGCTATCATCTAGAATGGAAGGGCAGGTAAAGTGCTCCCCAGATAAGGTCAAGTTAAAGGAGTTCATCACCACCAAGCCCTTATAATATGAAATGTTAAAGAGACTTACCTAAGAAAGATAAGAAGATAAAAAATACAAATAGTAAAATGACAACAAACAACTATCAACAACTCAACATTAAAAAAACAAAAACAAACTAAGCAAACAACTAAAATAAGAACAGAATCACAGAAATGGAGATCACATGGAGGGTTATAAATGATGAGGTGGGGGAGAATTGTGGAAAAAGTACAGGGAATAATAATATGTGGTAGGTATAAAATAGACAGTGGGAGATTAAAAATACTCTAGGAAATGTAGAAGCCAAAGAACTTATATGTGTGACCTATGGACATAACCCAAGTGGTGGGAAAGGAGGAGATGGGTGGGAGAGGGTGTGCAGGGTGGAGGGGAATAAAAGGGAGGAAATAGGACAACTGTAATAGCATAATCAGTAATATACATATATTTTTTAAAATTAAAAAATGAATTTATAGAGTATGTCCTGTTCTCAGTGATTGACTAATCTCAAAGAGATAGTAGCCAATACAAAGCTTAAGTAGTAACCCCTTGAACAGATGCCTCACCAGATAAGGAAGTTAAGTGTCCAGGCCAGTGCCTGGACCATGTCCTACTGGCTGTTAAATATTTTTACTTTACCTCTTCTCAGAAAGAACAGACCACATAACTTTTTAATGAAAGAAACTTTGCCATTAGACCATATTCCAACTTCTTTTAACAGATGAGAAAACTAAAGTATTTGTTTTTTAATAGTAACTTTAAAATACATACTCTGCCCTGGCTGGTGTAGCTCAGTGGATTGAGCGTGGGCTGTGAACCAAAGTGTCGCAGGTTCGATTCCCAGTCAGGGTACATGACTGGGTTGCAGGCCATAACCCCCAGCAACTGCACATTGATGTTTCTCTCTCTCTCTCTATCTCCCTCCCTTCCCTCTCTATTAATAAATAAATAAATAAATAAATCTTAAAAAAATACATACTCTTTGTCTCTTCTAGGTTATTGTACTTGTTTAATCTGGCATTTGAAAAATACTTTTTTTACACACTTAGAATATTCACCGTATTATACCAACATAGTTTGTTTTATGTTTTTCTCTCCAAATTGGCTTTGACTTCCTGGTATTAAAGATTGGTTTGTTCATCCCTCTATTCTGATGGCATTTGATACAGTGTCTAGTCTGCATAAAGGCCTCAATGAATGGGGGAATTCACCAAAAAACAAAGCCTTTAGTGTCTAAAAAGATAAAATAAAACACCACCTTATACTTATTGAGTATTTACTATGTATCAGCTATTGTGCTCTAATTTTTTTCTCCTTCAAATACAAATTGTCTCTTTAATCCTGACAATTCTCTGGCTACCTCCATTTCACAGATGAGAAAACTGGAGGCTCACAGAGGCCATGTGCCTTGACCAACCTCACATAGTCAGGGAATGAGGAAGCTCGTGCTCAAAAGTGGCAACCACCACTTGAGAGCCTAATTTCTTAAGTACTAAAGCCTCTACTAACTAAGCCTCTGCACCCCTTCACTTCACATCACATAATAACTACCCTCTCATTTAATTTTACTACTCCAAGTTTTTATTTATTTCTCAGATAGAAGAGAAGGGGTTTCAATAGGCAAAATAATAACCACACAAACATGTCTAAGTCTTAACCCCCTACTACCTGTGAATATGTTAGGTTACATGACAAAAGGAAATTAAGGTTGTGCAGAACTGAGATTGCTAATTAACTGAGATGAGGAGATTACCTGTCTTATCCAGGTAGGCCTAACTTATTCACAAGGGTCCTTATGTGGACAAGAGTCATGAGAATCACAGTCAAAAAGAACTTTGAAGAAGTTAGGTTGCTGATTTTGAAGACAGATTTAGGTGTCATGAGCCAAGAAATGCAGGCAGCTTCTCAAAGCTGGAAAAAGCAAGGAAAGATTCCGCCCTGGAGCCTCCCCAAGGAATAAAGCCTTGCTAATGCCTTGATTTTAGCCCAGTGAGAAACATTTTGGACTTCTGGCCTCCAAAACTGTGAGATAATATATTTGTGTTGTTTGGAGTCATTAAATTTCTGGTAACTTGTTACAGCAGAAATAGAATTTGATATAAGGGTTCAAATCACACTACTTCCCTTCCAAAGTGTATAGTTATTGCTAACAAATGGCTGCCTAGCAGGACTTGTATTTTCCAAGGACCCCTAATCTCCCTATCCTCACTCTTTTACACTGAGACTGGCATACATGGCTAGTCTCCACAATGGACTGTACAAGTGAGTCAGTTCAGAGTCAAGATATTTTGGCTCTGGGTCCCCGATTCTCATACTCTATGCTGCCCCAGTGATGTGATACTAGCTCTGGTCACAAGGTGGAAACTCAAGGACAGAAAGATCAACTAAATTGACTGAGGCCACACAGTATGGCTGAAATAGAATGAAAGGGATGGACAGTGGAGTAAGCTGAAGCTCAGGAGGTAGGCAAGGGCCAGATCATATATGGCTCTGAGAGTGATATAAAAAAAGTTTTTAATTCAGAGGAAGCTTTTGAAGTCATTTCTCACGGGGATGATAAGCTCAGGTAAGCTTTCCTGGAAGGTTGCTTTGGCAGGAGTTTGGAGAAGAAAAGTAATAATAGCTAGTTATTATCAAGTGCTTTCTGTATAAAGCTCTGATTTAGCTGGTGTGTGTGTGTGTTTATTTAATCTTACAGCACTCCTATGAGCTAGGAATTCTCATTATCTCCATTTTACAGATGAGAAATTGATGGTAAAGGATTAATTAACTTCTCCAAAGTTACACAGCTTATAAATTACAGAGTAAGAATTTGAATAAAGGGAAAATTTTTTAAAAATTGCATGATGAGGAAGAGGAAATATAGAAGAAGAGGAAAAATGAAGTTAATAATAAAAAAGAGAAGAAAAATAAACTAGGAAAAGCAGAGCTCATGTGCTGAGCCACATGAAACATGCCCTGCTCTATTTAGGAGTCAGAGTAGAAGGAGGAAAATCAGTAAGAAACCCATGATAGGAGTTCATATGGGAAATAATGCTAGAAGGGAAGATGGATGGAAATAAATAAATGGAATAAACATAGAATAAGTAGAATGAACAGAATTTGGTGATAGATTAAATGTGGGCCAAGAAGTAAGTGACAGCAAAACATTAAGGACATAACCCAGGTTTCTAGCATGAGCACTGGGCTGGAAGAGGAACAAATTCCTGAACTATGGAACCCTGGAGAGGAACCTGAAATGGGGTTGAGTAGGATAATATAGAGTCCAATATTGGGAACACTGAATTTAAAATGCTACAGGTGCCCTGGCCAGGTAGTTCAGTTGGTTAGAGTCATCCCCACATACAAAGGTTGCAGGTTTGATGCCTGGTCAGGGCATATACAAGAATCAACCAATGAATGCATAAATAAGTGGAACAACAAATCGATGTTTCTTTCTCTCTCTCTCCTCTGTCTCTCTCCTTCTCTCTCCCTAAAATCAATAATAACATTTTTAAAGTAAAATGCTATAGATTATTCAAATAGATGAAGCTATTTACAATTCTGAGCTCCAAGCCTAGAAAAAATTGGGATAACTTGGGTATATTTTATCAAGAGTCAGTTACAACTGAAGCCTTAGGAAAACAGATCTTAAAATAATAAAATAATCTACAATAATACATTCTACATGGAGACATATGGCATGTTAGTATTAGCATCACAATTCAGTTCATTTTCCAGGTTTTCTCTTGATGTGGGAATTGATTCTCCACCCCATGATGCCAAAAAAATGGCCAAAAGACATAGGAGTAATTGAATCATTCTTAAGCACATATAGGTCTTACTGAGTCCTCTCTGAGGCAGAAATTGATAAGAAGTTAAAACTACAGAATGGAGAAAAATGTTAAATACTAGAATAAGTTGGTAAGTAACCTGCAAAACATTCATGCAAAAAGATTTGGACAATAAACAGATATTACCTTTGTGTCTTACTTGCCAGGGCATTTACATACTCAATGAGGCTGGAAAAATAGATTTGGAAGGAATAAGTTTGTTTCAGAAATTACACTGCCAAGAAGAACCTCATTACCTTTTGGCTTGGTGCTCCAGAAAAATCTAATCCAGATGACAAAATGAAGTTTAGTGAGGTACCCAACTAGACACAGTAAATGCCCCAGTCTTGGCACGCTTTTCCAAATGTAATCTTCTAGTCTGGAAGGGAGAACTTAACTGTCCATTAATGAAGTGCAGGTGGATGTGGGCAATTGAAATCAAGAGAAAAGTTGTCCCAAAGTGAAAAGAAAACCCTAAAACTGACAGGCAAGACTATATGTGGGAAATTACATTCATTAGTTCAAGAAATACCTATTGAGCTCATACTATCTTGTGCCAGGGAATGTGCTACTTACAGGGAAATCTACCACAGTTCCTAACTGTCCTTGCTGAAGATTTATGACAGATTTTTTTAAAGAGGAAAAGAAAGACAAAGGGAAAAAATTTAAGAATTGCATGATGAGGAAGAGGAAATATAGAAAAAGAGGAAAAATGAGGTTGAAAATAAAAAGAGAAGAAAAATAAACTGGGAAAAGCTCATACTAGGCCTTATGTAGACTATTATAATAAATTATGGAAAACAGTATCTCTCATTTTTAGTTTTGACACATAGGTAGTTGAGCTTTATTATAGCTGGTGTACACTAGAAAGCAGAGCCTACAATGAGAATCTAGGTGTTAATACTTTATTTGGAAGTCACTCAGCCAGCAGGCAGTGTTAGGGAGAAAACAGCAGGAGTAAAGTAAGGATGTGAGGCTCTGGGTCTATGAGGAAGATGGCAGCGAGGTAGGAGGGAGAAGATTCCACTTCTCCCTACACATGGGAGAAAAACCTAGCAGAGATACGGAGGAACAGAGCAAACAGCCAACAGTACCCCAGCATATATGAAAATAAGAGACCAAAAATTGTAGCAGACACTGAAAAACCAGACAGTAAGGAGAGTGCTTCAGGACAATAAGGTCCCAGGGACCAGTGCAGGAACCAGGGAGGCTGCAGCCCCAGGCCCAGCACTTGCCAGGTCTGCCATAGAGTCTTTGGGAGAGAGCCAGGGCAACTGCTCCCTCCCCGGCCAAACAAGGTCTGAGCAGCACTGTAAGAGACCTGGCTGCTTGAAGTCACAGAGAGGGGAATAAGGACTAAGTGGCAAACACACAGAGGCTGTGAGCCCCCATGGAGTCTGTGGACACTGGTTGGGGAGAGTTGAGAGTCGGGCAGTGACGGGTCCTAACCTCGATAGTCACAGGTCTGGCTGGAGAATTGGGCTGTGGAGAGGCCAGGTTGCTGTATGGAGTGGCAGACTTCAGTAGAAGGAATTTCTCAAAAAGAAAAAGTGAAAAGAGAGACACTGTTTAGGGACTTCTTCTGTAGCAGCCTCTCCGGCCTCCTCTCCACCTAGCCAGGCAGCGATCCGGAGGCCATGTGGAGGTTTCACGTAAGGTCCTGTGCACCCTGATAGCACTGGGAAGGTGTGCACCCAAACCCATGGGACCTAGGCAGCCTGGCTGAGTGTGTGCGCACTGCACCCCAGCCCATAGCAGTAATCCTAAGGAAAATGCACTCTGTGCTCTCAGGAAGGCCTGGATCCCACACCCAAGGCGCCAGGGAGAGGCACCAGGCTAGCTGAGGAGAGTGTGCACAAGGCTGACTTAGTGCAGATGGGAAAGGAGAAAAGCCATACCAATAGCCCCTTAGCTTGCTGCAGCCAGCAAGACCAGAAAAACCAGTTTGGCCACTTTGAAATGAACAAAGGGCTTTTAAGAAAATTTTTTTACCTAACTTTTAATTTTTTTAATTTTTATCATTTTTTACCTTTCAATTCCTTTTTGCTCTCTTTCCTTATTTCTTGTTTTATTCCTTGTTCCTTTCTTTCCACTTTTATTATTTCCTCCTTCCTTCTTTTTTTTTTAAATACCCACAAGTGAGACAAAAAACCCTGGAACTGTGAAAAGACCAGAGTTGGACCCAAAGAGGGGGCATCCTAACAACCGAGACAGTGAGACAAATTTCACTTTACTCTTAGAGAGAACCTGCAAGTTATTGCATATTTGTAGTATTATATTTTTTCATTATTCTTACATCTTTTATTTTAATAGTATTTTTGTATTCCTCTTCTTTCTGTATATTCTTTGTTTCTTGGCTGGTTATATTGTATCATTTGACAGGTTTTCCCTGATATCTCTTTCATAGTGTATTGCTAATTTACTGTCCTTCACTTCACTTGTATTCCATTAGCACACTACTCAAGGTCCTATACTCCCTATTCTTGTTATCGATATCACATAGATTCTGTCATATGATTGTTGCTCTAATATTACTGTAAATAATAGCTGTTCCACACAATTGTAAATATTTCACAACACCCCTTCCAGATCTTAGCCCACTTCATGGTTTTCTGAACTCTATTACTGTAGTGCTTAACTCTATTCTCTCACACACTACACCTATTTACTGTACATTACTCTCACCTTACCTCAGAATCTGACCTCCCACAACCTCACTGCTTTCTATATCCAACTCACAATCCTTCCCTCCCCAACAAGACTCTTATCTTCCTTCCATCCTTTCTAAAAAGTGGCAAGTTGGGTGGAAGATCACTATTAACAGTATACATAGCCAAAGGATTTCCTATCTCTTCTCTACTGGCTGCTACTGTAAATATCATAGAATACTCTCTTGCTGTCTCAAACCATTTTGCCTGCCCCCTACAACTGATCACAAAAAAGAGTAGGTGGAAGCAGTGAACACCAGGATACTCACAGGAAGAGAAAACCCAATAACAAAGGAACCACCAACAGATGACAACAGAAGAAGGTGAAAGCGGGAGTGAAAACCACACAGACCTCAATTCAGGACCGACCCAGAAGTACAACTAGATAGTGGAGAAACCACCCAGTACAAACAACTGAACAAGAGCAAGAGAGAATCCTCAAAACCTTGTACACATGGAAGAACCAGCTTGAACACAACCTGCCCTCACCAGCACAACAAAATACAACAGGTGGTGGACAGAGTGACCCTTATTTAACCAGCTGGTGGAAAGGACCCACCAAAGAAAGACCCAACAACAATCAAAACCCAAAACGAAACACAGAGCAAATGTAAATGACAGCCAAAGACCAGTGAGCTTGGGAGATCAAGGAGACTGCACCACTCAATTTCACAGGTATTCTACCACAGAAGTTCACACCATAAACCCAGGGAGCCAGAACAGATCAATTTAAGATGAGGCTAACAAGAAGAGTCTCACAAACAATAGGAAGACAAAGAAATAATCCCCAAATGAAAGGAAAGGAGGAAGCCTCAGAAAGAATACTAAGTGAAATAGAGGAAACTCAACTATCAGATATTGAGTTCAATGAGCTCAATGAGCTCACAATGAATTACCAGAAACAAAAGGAAAACTACAATGAACTCACTGAGAACTATATCAACATGAAAAAGGAAACAGAAACTATCAACAAGGGCCAAGAAGAAATGAAGAATACAATTTCTGAACTGTAGAACACAGTGGAAGGAATTAAAAGTGGGATTGATGAAGCAGAAGATCAAATCAGCGAGCTGCAGGACAAAGTAGAAAAAAAACACTCAGAAAGAGCAAGAAAAGGGAAAGAGGCTCAGAAAGAATGAAGAGGGATTAAGAGAAATGCAGGGAAATATGAAACATAATAATATCCATATAATAAGGATACCAGAAGGAGAAGAAGAGCAAGGGATAGAAAACCTATTTGAAAAAGTAATGATGGAAAACTTCCCTAATTTGATAAAAGAAAAAGTCACACAAATCCAGGAAACACAGAGAGTGCCAATCAAGAGGAACCAAAAAGGGCCCACTTCAAGACACATCATAATTAAAATGGTAAAATTCCAAGACAAAGAGAGAATCTTAAAGGCAGCAAGGGAGAACCAGGAAGTAACATACAAGGGATGCCCAGTAAAGTTAGCAGCTGACTTCTCAATGGAAACACTCCAAGACAGAAGAGAATGGCAGGAAATATTCCAAGTAATGAGAACCAGAGGCCTGCAACCAAGGCTACTTTACCCAGCAAGGCTCTCAATCAAGATAGAAGTCCAAATAAGGAGCTTCAAAGACAAAAGAAGTCTAAAAGAATACACCTCCAGCAAAACAGCTCTGCAAGAGATTCTAAAGGGACTTTTTAAGGAAAGAGAAACACAGGTACAAAAATGGCAACGAATAAGTACCGAACGGATAAGAAAGCATGACCCACACATATGCTGCCTACAAGAGACCCACCTCAGGACAAAAGACCTACACAGACTGAAGCTGAAGGTCTGGAAACAAATTTTCCAAGCAAACAGAAAGGAAAAACAAACAAACAAACAAACAAACAAACCTGGGGTAGCAATACTCATATCAGACAAAATAGACTTCAAAAAAAGGGCCATAAAGAGAGACCCTGATGGTCACTACATAATACTCAAGGGAAGAATCCACCAAGAAGACATAAGCATTGTAAATCTATATGCACCCAACATAGGAACACCCAAATACATAAAGAAAATCTTAGAGGACTTCAAGAAAGATATTGACAGCAACACAATTATAGTAGGGGATTTTTAACACCCCACTGTCAAAAATGGACAGATCTTCCAAACAAAATATCAACAAAGATATTGTGGCATTGAACCATGCCCTAGATCAAATGGACTTAACTGATATGTATATAGAGCCCTTCATCCCAAAGAAGCTAAATACACATTTTTTTCAAATGCAGACAGAACATTTTCAAAGATAGACCACATGATAGGACACAAAGCAAGCCTCAACAAATTCAAGGAAATTGAAGTCATACCAAGCATTCTCTCCAACCACAAAGGACTCAGACTAGAAATTGACCCCAAGGGAAAAAACCCAAAACCCTCAAAATCATGGAGATTGAATAGCATGCTATTAAATAATGAATGGGTCAAGAATGAAATTAGGGAATAAATAAAAAAGTTTCTGAAAACAAATGAAAATGAACTCACAACAACCCAAAACTCATGGGGCACAGTGAAGGCAGTATGGAGAGGGAAGTTCATAGTGATACAAGCCTACCTAAAAAAGATAGAAACATTTCAAACAACCTACCTCTATGCCTATAAGAACTCAAGGAACAACAACAAAGACAGCCCAGAGCAAGAAGGAAGGAAATAACCCAGATCAGAGCAGAATTAAATACCATAGAGACTAAAAGCACAATTCTAAGGATCAATGAATCCAGGAGCTGGTTCTTTGAAAAGATAAACAAAATCAACAAGCCTTTAAGCAGGCTCATCAAGAAAAAAAGAGAGAAGACCCAAATAAACACAATCAGAAATGAAAGAGAAGACATTACACTGACACTACAGAAATACAAAGGATTGTAAGAAATTACTATGAAGAACTGTATGCCAAGAAATTTGAAAACCTAGGTGAAATGGACAAAATTTCTAGAAAAACATAATCTCTCAAAACTCAATGAAGAAGAAGCAGAAAGCCTGAACAGACCATTAACAGCAGAAAAAACTGAAGCAGTAATCAAAAAACTCCAGACACACAAAACCCTGGACTGAATGGTTTCACAGGAGAATTCTACAAAGCATTTAAGAAAGAGCTAACCCCTATCCTTCACAGACTATTCCAAAAAATCCAAAAAGATGGAAGACTCCCAAACTCTTTTTATGAGGCCATCATCATCCTAATCCCAAAACCAGTTAAAGACACAACAAAGAAACTTCAGGCCAATATTGCTGATGAACATAGATGCTAAAATCCTCAACAATATATTGGCAAACTACATCTAACAATACATTAAAAAGATCATACACCAAGATCAAGTAGGGTTCATCCCAGGGATGCAAGGATGGTTAAACATTCACAAATTAGTAAATGTTATACATCACATAAACAAAAGCAAAGACAATAATCACATGATCATATCAATAGATATGCAACAGAAAAAGCATTTGATAAGGTGCAGCACCCATTTATGATACAAACACTCAGCAAAGTGGGAATAGAGGGAGCATTCCTCAAAATTATAAAGGCCATATATCAGAGACCTACAGCCAACATCATAGTCAATGGGCAAAAACTAAAATCTTTTCCACTAAGATCAGGAACAAAACAAGGTTGTCCACTTTCACCACTTCTATTCAATATAGTATTGGCAGTTTTAGCCACAGTGATCAGACAAGAAAAGGAAATAAAAGGCATCCAAATCAGAAAGGAGGAAACCAAATTCCCATTGTTTGCAGATGACATGATAGTGTACATAGAAAATCCTATAGACTCCACCAAAAAACTGCTCAACCTAATAAATGAAGTTGGCAAAACAGTGAGATACAAAGTCAATATCCAGAAATCAAAGGCATTTTTGTATACCAACAATGAAACAGCAGAAGCAGAAATCAAGAAAAAAATCTTATTTGATATAACAAAAAGAAAAATAAAATACCTAGGAATAAACCTAACCAAAGAGGTAAAAGACCTGTATGCAGAAAACTACACAACACTGAAGAAAGAAATGAAGGAAGAGACAAATGGAAACATAAACCATGTTAATGGATTGGAAGAATTAACATCATCAAAATGTCCATACTACCCAAAGCAATTTATGGACTCAATGCAATACCTATTAAAGTACCAATGGCATATTTCACAGACATAGAACAAACACTTCAAAAATTATATGGAACCATAAATGACCCCGAATACCTGCTGTAAAAAGAAGAGCAAAGCAAGAGAGATCACAATACCTGACACCAAACTGTGTTACAAGGCCACTGAAATCAAAACAGCCTGGTACTGGCATAAAAACAGGCACGTGGAACAGAACAGAGAGCCCAGAAGGAAACTCAAGTCTCTATGGTCTATTAATATTTGATAAAGGGGGCAGCAACATAAAATGGAATAAAAATAGCCTCTTCAACAAATGGTGTTGAGAGAACTGGAAAGCTATGTGCAAAAAAATGAAACTCAAGCACCAACTTACACCATACACAAAAATAAATTCAAGGTGGATAAAAGATTTAAATATAAGCCATGACACCATTAAAGTCCTAGAGGAGAACATAGGCAGGCAAATCTCAGATATTTCAAGCAGCAACGTTTTCACTGATATGTCCCCTAGAGCAAGGGACATAAAGGAAAGAATAAACAACTGGGGTCTCATCAAAATAAAAAGCTTCTGCACAGGTAAAGAAAACAGTATTAAAATAAAAAGAGAACCAACCATATGGGAAAACATTTTTGCCAATGATACCTCAGACAAGGGTTTAATCTCCAAAATATATAAAGAACTTACATGACTCCTCTCTGAGAAGACAAGCAACCCAATTAAAAAATGGGCAAAGGACTAGAACAGACACTTCTCCAAGGAGGACATACAGAAGATCCAGAGACACATGAAAAGATGTTCAATATTGCTAGCTATCAGAGAGATGCAAATTAAAACCACAATGAGATACCACTTCACACCAGTGAGAATGGCCATCATAAACAAAGCAAGAAACAACAAGTGTTGGAGAGGTTGTGGAGAAAAGGGGACCCGAGTGCACTGTTGGTGGGATTGCAGACTGGTACAACCACTATGGAAAACAGTATGGAATTTTTCTAAGAAAACTAAATATGGAAGTGCCTTTTGACCCAGCAATTTCAGTGCTAAGAATATATCCTAAGAACCCTGAAACACCAATCCAAAAAAACCTATGCACCCCAATGTTCATAGCAGCACAATTTACAATAGCCAAGTGCTGGAAGCAGCCTAGGTGCCCATCAGTAAATGAATGGATGAAAAAACTATGGTACATTTATACAATGGAATTCTATGCAGCAGAAAGAAAGAAGGAGCTCCTACCCTTTGCCACAGCATGGATGGAACTGGAAAGCATTATGCTAAGCGAAATAAGCCAGGCAGTGAAAGACAAATACCATAAGTTCTCACCTTTAACAGGAACCTAAACAACAAAACAAAGAAACAAGCAAAATATAACCAAAGACTCTGAAATAGAGAACAGGCTGACAGTGACCAGAGGGGAGGGGGGAGGGAATTTCAGGGGAAAAGGGGAAGGGTTTACAGGAACAAGTATAAAGGACCCATGAGCAAAAACTAGGGTGGGGGTGGAAATGGGAGGGAGTTAGGGAGGACTGTGGGGGTGGGCTGGGATGGGAGTAAAAAGAAAACAGTACTTGAACAACTAAAATTTAAAAAAAAGAATGTGAGGCTCTGCACTGTGTTATTGTGCTGACTAAACTTTTCACATCAAACTATTAAGACATGTAGCAGATTTGTGTATTTGGAACATATATTTCTCCAGAAGAGCTGCAAGAATATACTGGCATAACATACAGGTGCACTGGGAAGAGCCTAGCTCTCTCCTAAATCATATTTTTGGTGAAATTTTAGTCCTCAAGAAGCTGAGTCTCTTGCACTTCCAGGTTCTGTTTTCAAGGCTGCAATATCCAACTCCTCAGCTGCTACTCAAGAAGCTAGATCTCGTGCACCATAATATGGTGTTTCATCCAAGTTTGAAAGTGGACTGGTAAGTGCGTGCTTGCAGAGAATCAACCAGGAGAAAGAAAAAAAGATGGTAAAAGAAACAGAAAAGGGGCAAAGCCTTGAATTCAATACAAGCATCTTTCATGTGCTAAATACCATGCTAAATGCTGGGGAAACGATGGTGAACAACAGAGATGTGGTCCCTGACCTCTTTGGCTGTGCCCAGTAGCCAATTAACAGGGTAAACAAACAAGCAATTATAATGCATTGAGATAACGTGCTTCAATGGCTGAACCAAAGAGATCCTATGTTGTCACCTGGGTTCCTAGAAGAAACAATTTCTAAGTAGGGTATCAGTTATCAAGGTAATAGGTCTGAGTCAAGAATTAAGTGTGTCAGGGTGTGGTAAATGATGGAGATCTTAGGATGGTGGTCAATGGTCAGACAGAGATTGGCTCCAAAGGCCTAGAGTATGAAAGAAAATGTTCAGTTTTGTTGGAGCTCACTGTTGGACAGGGATGAAGAGTGGAATAATTCAGTCCCACCATCTCATGATCTGACCATCAGCAGGCCTGAGACCATGGAATTCTACTGCTGCCCTAAGTCCATAGCACTTACCTTCATCCACCCCAACTCAGGTCCAACATGTTGACTGATTTCACCCTAATCATGGTCTAGGACTTTCCACCTCTGTGTCTTTACTCATATGGTTTGCTTCACCTGGGATTCTGTGCCTCTCACAGGAATGCTTATCTAAGCCATGCCCTTTCTTTAGGCTCACATATTTTTCCTTCACAAACCAACACAATGTTTCCCACAATCCATTGGTTTAATCTCTCTTTCTCCAAAATCCCCATTTTCTCTTATCTCATGCCCATAGTCATTGTGACTGTCTCATAACCCCTCACAGACTGTTAAAAAAATAAAAAGTAACATTGATGGAAGTAAATAGTTTTAAATCATTTGTGGTTTTCATCATGTCTTCTCTGGAAAACAAAAGAAGGGTATATTTCACTCTGGAAATTATTCAAAAATCAACTACCTAGTGTCATGGGCCAAGAACACTGGGCAAAGACATCATTTCAGTCCAAACTGGTCTCCCTAGTCCAGTGGCCCTCCTTATTTTTCCCTCCTCTGCACTTCTCCCCAGTCTTTTCCCATGGACCATTTCCACCCCTCTAGGATCCCCATATTTCCTGTTTTATCTGACTCTACTCCAGGTCCTCTAGACCAGCTGGCATGCTTGTATCCAGATAGCAGATCACTTTGCTTTTGTCAACAGTAAAACATTTCTTTCTTTGTGCTACCCCAAAAGCAAAGCAATTCAACGAAACTGAACATTGTCACTGTCTCATTTGAGAAGGTTATCATTTTGAAATCCATAAGCATGTGCAATTTGCCATTTATAGGCCAGGCACAGATACTTAAAAACACAAAGAAAAAGACCCCAAGACTGGTCTTTAAGGCCTTTACCGCTTAATGGATGACAAAGATAAATACATTAATGGCTAGAAACCAGGCAAAAAGTGATGTGGTGTTTCAGGGTTGTGGAGTTAGTGCAATAGCATTAGGAAAGCTCAGATATTACTAGTAAAACCATTGGAAAAATTCCAAACACATCTACTTCTTACTCCTTGACAATCTTGCTCCCTTGATGCCATGTGCTTTAGTTTCAGTACCACACAGTATTAAATCATTAATTCAGTTATGTTAGTTTTGAATAAATATAAAATATAATGCACAAAGAAAATGTATTCTTTCTCTTTAAGAGATAAAATTAACCGGGACTCACATGTTATGGGAAAGGCCCATTTCTTCACAAGCAACCGCCACCCCCCATTCCCCAGGAGTAACCTTTACTCCATGCAAGACTTTCTCTTGAAATATCCTGCCTCTATATTTTCTGCCCCCACCCCAGAGCTGTTCTTTCCTGCTCTCATTTCAATCATGTGAATTACACCTTGAGCTAAATAAATTAAGAAAATTTTAATGTCAAGAACAGCCTGATAATTTAATGAATGCTTAGAGTAGGAACTCTTCAATATTTTTGCTAAGCACAGTAACTCAATAAACACTTGCTATAGCGGACTAAAACAAGTTTGTTACACTTGATTAAAAAATCACTACACTGAGATACAAATGCAATAAAATGGAACCAGTAGAATCCGATCTTCATTTTAAACTCCTAGTGACCTAATTGTCTCTAAGCATTCAATGTTCTTTTTCTACACTTTATTCAGCTTTCCCACTTTTGGAATTTTGGAGAGATTATCTGATATATATGAACATATATATTGAGTATGTTTCCAAAATGGAAAGTTTACAGGCCAGTGCCCTTCTGTTTCATGGTCTCAAGTGAAATGCCATCAAATTTCCTGCTGTTAATTAGCAAAGATTATTTCATCCCGTTATCTCCCTGTTAGCATAAAGCAAGAGAAAATGCCTGTATAACCCCCTTTAAACAGCCTCATTTCTCTGTAAGGGTTAACACTAAGGGAAGTTCTAAGTGCATTATTTTCCTGACACTTTATTCTCACACCCAAATGAGCTTATTGACTTTAAAACCAATTTCTAAAGATAGGCAAAGGACATTTCTAGACCCTCAAATGATGATGAAATATTTCCTTCAATTGCCCCTTAACAAATCTGTTAGTCTGTTCATAATGTAAATTACTCCATTTCATATCTAAAAACTTCTTGGATACTCGGGTAAGTTTGCAAATAGGACATGACCACTCATGAGAATTTTATTAGCATACTGACATTTCTACATTTTTAGATACAGCTAATATGAGATGTCTGCTTAAAAGCCTACAGTGAAAAAAAAAGAAAAAAGACTGCAATGGGTACCCATAGTCTCAAAAATAGTCTTGGCCTGACTGGTGTGGCTCAGTTGGTCAGGCATCATCCCACAAAGTGTAAGTTTGATTCCTTGTCAGGGTATATTCATGGGTTGTGGGTTCAATCCCCCATTGAGGCGCGTGCAAGAGGCAACTGATAGATGTTTCTCTCTCATATCAATGTTTTTCTCCTCTCTCCCTCCCTTCCCCTCTCTCTAAAAATAAATTCTTAAAAATAAATAAATAAGTAAATAAGTAAATAAATAAATAAAGAGTCTTAACTCCAGTATAGCCCCAAGGCCTGGTTTTCCAGTGTCAGTGTAGCTCCCTTATTCCCTGTGTTCTCCTCACACCAGTGCACACCTCCATTTTTTCCATATGTCCTCCCTGTGCCACTTACAGCATTCTTTCCTGTTGATCTTCCAAACTCTCATTAAGCATCACCTCCTTTATGAAGACCTCCCCCAGATACCATTATAACACAGCTTTGACCATGATATACATAAACCTACTTTTGCCCCACCCTGTATGTATGTGTGTGTATATATATGTATAATATATCTGTATATAAATAAAGTATGTATGTATTACACATAAAGTATATGTACATTATATATAAAATATAATATATGTAATTATCACATTATTAATGTGATCATTTTTATATGTGTATATATACATATATATAATGTATTGTGTATAGACACAATAGCCTAATTGTTAGTTCAACTGTCATTCTAATTAAGAGACTATAAATTAAAGAAGGGTAACTTGATAATAATAGGGTCTAGTACATAGCCTAAAACATAGCTAGTATGTAAATTATATTTTAAAAATGAATGTGTGATAGCCATACACCTTTTACTTACCTCACCAATATATTTAAAACCAATTTAATATATTAGAAGACTGGAACATTTATGTGGCTTATGAAAGTTCCATAGATGTCAGAATAAAATCTAAAACCAAAACATATCAAGTGTTCATACACTAGTTGGACTGAAAATATATAAGGTCTTCATGTACTGCAACATTCCAAAACATTCCCTTGTCTGATCATGCACTTCCTTAATACCAACTCTGGGCCCAGCATGAGAAAGACTTAGGACTTTCAAGAACCACTGAATATTACTGCAGTGCAGGGGTGAACTAATGTATTCAACAATTCCAAGCTAAAGCATATTCCATTTTTAAAATAACTTTGTCCATTTGATGTCAAATAATCAATCCAAAGTAGGAAAACAAAAGAGCAAACAGATAGTGGTCTGCTTAATTAAAACCACACCAATACCTTCTCCCAATTGTTTATTTAGTTTTTGTAGGGTTTTGGTTTTATTTTTCTTCACCTAATGAATACATTCTATCTTTATGCTGTTTCCTTCTATATTTATATATTTATTGATCCAGTCTCTAGGCAATATTGTTATAAATAGAATGATTTGCCCCAGTGTTTATTTATTAGATTTTAAAAGTGTGTTTCTTGTTTCAATGTTTATCTCCTGAGAAATCATCCTTGAATGCACACTAAGTAGCTTTAATTTCATTTAAGAAAAGGGCAAAAAAGAAAATGGTCTCACCAAATCCAAGCTTCTAGATTTGCTTGGATTGAACTTTGCTTCTAAACATCGCTGTTGCTGGTGCTTCTGAATTATAAAAGAGAAACACAATTTTTCCTACAATAATAAGTTGTAAGCAATATCATAAATACTCCTTTGTATTTTTATCCCTAATTCTATTGGCTTGGCTACTATAGCTGGTAGTATTTCTCATATTGATTGTTACAGCACTGGTTTGACTGCATCTAAAATATCATATGAACACTGAACAACAAAACCAGGTAAATATGCCATAACTGTTATTATATTCTTCCTACAAACACCATGAATTGTGGTCAAATGGAGATGGGGACATCAGAATGACTATGTCACCATAAAACAAAATTAAGCTGCAGCATCCAGCCCAGGCAAGAGACTTGAAGGCCCTAGGGGGAGAATTAGCATTCTTCACCCAACCCTGTTCTGGCATCTGAAAATTCTATTGCATTCTATTGCATATAGATACATAGAAATAAATCTTTTCTTCTCTCCAACTCTCCAGGATTGTGGATTTCTCTACAATCAGGTTCTTAGAAAGTAGTGGTGCAACTAACTCAGTGCATGGTAAGATTTTATAGGGAAGAAAAGTCAAGCAACTCCACCCCAGAGAATGAACAGACCATCCTGGAGTCTAAGGAGAAATCAATGTTGTGTGAAAGATGGCTGTGACTAACAAAGGAGTTTCCAAAATTGGTGCTGTTAAAATTCTTTCTGCCTTCAAAATCTAATTTAATAATAAAAAAAGATGTTCACAAAAATTGAAATGCAAAATTGTCATCAATTTCGGCCTTCTTCCTGCATTAGCAGAAAAGGTTAGAAATATTTACATTCTGTCACTTTAATTGAGCAAACATACTTATTGGTCCCTAACAATGACAATTCAATTATTCTCTTGTGTTTAACTTGAGCCTGAAGAAATTCTCTTGTTGCCATATTTGTCAATGTATATCTATAAATGAGAACAGTAGGAAAAGAAAACATTTGTAAGAAAGGAAAGTAATGGCTGAACAATCTTTCTGGTTCACTTCCATATAAGAGCAAAATTTTAAAAAACCCTTTATTAATATCTACAAAGGTAAACTGTAAGCTATACCATGCTTTTTATGCAATTGTGGCTTTGCTGTATTTTCCAATGCAAAATAGTTTGATTCATTGTATTCAACTTTGTACAAGAGTAAATGGTCTTGGTATACACAATTGATGTATTTCCATCTTGCCCCCACATCTAAGACACCCCCACCCAATCCTCACACACCCACATCTAAGACACCCCCATCCCCACCAAGAACTGGGCTACCAGGTATAGGGCTCTCTAAGTACTTTTTATTTTCATGCGAACCCACATACTAATCTGGCAGTGTAACTTGGCCTAAGATTTTTCCCCTCTCTTTTCAATGCCTGAAGCAGATTGCTGCGGGGTTTAAAAGGCTGCTAAATCTGTATTTAACACCCCTCCACTATTTAACCTCCTCACAAGCCTGCGATTTCCAACTCTACAACACCATTTTTTCATCTTCTTCCTAATTACAATCTTCCTGCCCAATATGTTTCCATTAAGAAAGCTGGAAAGATTAAGGTTGCAGAAACTTTAGAAATAGGTGACCCATAAGTAAACCTATTTTCACTGAAGAAACTTTAGGAAGATGAAAATGTCAAGACTAAAAGTTGAAGCTGAAAATAGATAGGTCATAAATTCTCATTTATATGTTGACCCCTGAATATCCTAGAACTATAGACAACAGTAAAAGGGGAGAAGGAGAAGGTAGAATAGAAAAATCACCAAGGTCTGAAAAAATAAGCTGAAGTTTTTTACCTAAATTCTGTTCTTCCAAATTCAGAGGAGTAAGCATAATCATGTTTTTTTTCTGGAACAGAATGTATATAAATTGTGATGTTCCCAAAGTGACATTAAAATTTAACTGTCATTTTTAAATAGCTCTAGCCCTATAAACATGGCAGTAACTTCAACTGTTGAAGCAAATGCTTAAGGAGTCTGTAAAGATTGTTCCTCTGAGTTACAAGGTACATCATCCAAGGCTATGATGACAGATGCCCCTGGAACAATGAGAGGCCATGTCAAAAAAGGCGCTTGACTGAAAAGCTTTACAGGATAAAACAGATACATTTACATAGCAAGTAAACTCACATCTTACCTCCCTAACTAAATTCCACAGGAGAAAATTTATGTGCACACCCAAGGAAACATTCCCACCTCGATCGCTTCTGCAGAGGGAATTTCTGTGTTCTCTAGTGTGGCTGGAACAGGTCACACCTTCTTCTAGAGTAGAAGCATTACTGTCTACTCTTTATTTTCAATCAATTGACTGAAATAAATCTGGGCCAGTTTTCAGCTTCTGTGTTATCACTGTCCCAACCTCTAAAACAAATGGACTAGTGCTGAGGTTGCACCTGCCCAGGAGAAAGCCTGCCATGGAGGACATGGCACCTGCCAGTTCCTCCTTCTCCTTCTTCTTTTCATAAGACTGAAATCATCAATAATGCAATAAATTTGACACTGACCTTGACATTTAAAAGTGGTATGTTTGTAGAAATTTCCAAATTTCCTAATTCACACATATTAAAAGCACTATTGGGAAAAAAAACAAAGCAACACTACTTCTCCTTCATCGCTAATTGAATTGCACCAGCCTCTCAGGGTGTAGTATTCATTTGTGCTACAGATCTTAGGTATATTTTCTCATTTCATTTTCACAATGATCCTTTGAGGTTGATGTTTTCATTATTACTATTCTTTTTAACTATTTCAAATTATAGCAAGTAGCAGAATTTCAAAATGACTGTCAAATAGTCAACAAAACAAATATTAAATTTGTGAATGCTGAGGGTCCATCGTATCCAGAAGAATATGAGGACAGAGGGTTGGAGTTGATTTCCCGTTCAATCAGTAGTGCCATCTGTCCCTGGAACTGACTGCCTACCTTCCTTGGCCCTCTGTGCGGAGGACGCCGGTGTGCTCTGGGCACAGTATACCTCCCGGGTCTGGATGCCACCTCCACAAATGGGTCCCATCATGTGCCAGTGGGGGTCCTGCTGCTCCAGGAGGAGAGAGACTTGGCATTCTTTCCATTCAGAAGTCCTCCAGGAATACCTGTTTGGTTTGATTTATTTAAAAGAAGAAGAATAAGTAAGAAAAATAGAAAATTCCAAAGGAAACTTAAGTCATGACACCAAGTGTGCATAATAATCTCTCTTTCTAAGAACAAATCTTTGCCTATGGATAAAGAAGTCTACTAGCTTTGAATACTAAATCCCTTTTACTTTATAGAAAAAAAATTATAGTAGCCTAACAGGATAAGAAGAGTTAAGGAAGGAAATACGGATAAACAGTAGATTTTTCTCAGCTTTGAACCTGCAAGAGAGAAAGAATTAGAAGGAATTAGAAACCAAATAAGCCTAATTCATAGGAGCTGAACTTGTAAGGGGGATTCATTTCAAAAAATTCTACATAACTTTGTGTAAAATCTGACCCTTTAAATTTGTAGGATATGGCCTGAATGTGTGAAGTTGGGAATATATTAATTTAAATGGAAATGACCTCTAACATTTTAACTTTCTTGGTAAAGGAAAATATTTCTATGTTTGACCCCACATGGAGAAAGGTATACGTATTAAAAATGAGTTAATAAAGTACCCTATATTTAATTGATGGGTACTTTTTTTTACATATGCAGTCATGCTGTTATTTAAAGTGACTTAGCCATATGTCCTCCTGGCTTATAAGTGGTTAAGATACATACTAATAGACATGCACACACATACCAACAAGGAGTGAAAACACAATGGAGTTTGTACACTGCTGGCAAAAATCAAAACTACCACACCACCACTACACTCATACCTGAAGAATTATCTCAGACGGAATTTCCCTTTGTGGCTCACAGTAACAGGTGGACTCTCTCCCTGGAAATGGGGAGAGGGGTGGAGAAGCACCAAAGACGGCACATGTGTGCATCTCCCTGGCAGCCAGGAAGTCACACACATGACACACCCAAAAGAGGCACTTAGGCTGGTGCCAAAAGCTGGGAAGGCAATTGGGTGGGAGGAACATACCCTCCCATCTACTTCCACTGTACGGGGAATTATGGGAGCAGTTTTAAAAGGCAGAACGCATAATGCACATTTTACCTCCCTTATACCCTGACTGGTGGATCCGCAACTGGGGGCTGAGGTTCCTGAGCCACTCAGGTAACACCCTCAAGTAACAAGGGACAAGGACTCCCGTGCTGCTGGCCAAGTGTTCCAGGACCTGCCTGGTTAGGAGCACAGCAGGTTGTGGTAAGAAGTCAGAGGACAGGCTCGGCCCACAGGTTCAGGGAGCATGGCTGACCGGCAAGCCCCACACCCCTTCTCCATACTGGAAGTGTGGTGGCTGCCATCTGCCTGCGGCCAGTGCTAGTGGAGGTCCTGTAGCGCATAGCCCAGGCATGAAGGTGGTGGGTAGGACCCAGTGCCAAAGAGCCTCCCCCAGAACTCGGGCCCTGATCAGGAGTACTGCGGCTGATAGGCTGGTAAGAAGGGTAGAGGAAGGAGGCTTGGACTGGCTGGTCCCAGGAGATGGTGCAGCAAGGTGGCAAACTGCATGCCCCTCCCACAGGCCCCTCCCTCCCTGCACAAAGCAGCAGAGAGCCACTGCAGCGGTCACGCGCCCACCAGCTGCCTATGCACTCCTCCAGCGAGCGGGGACTCTATAAAAAAGTGTGCTGTGCATTTTTTAAATTAAAAAAATCCTTTTGCCTTTCCACCGGACTCTCTCTCTGCAATTTTTGCCTATGCAGACTGAGGGGTAGCGAGCAGTCATTTGGTTCCATTACTACAGCATTCCTCAAGCCCACAGTATTAACATAATTCTATGGCATTCACATAAACACCAACAGAAGTCATTAACTTCTGAAACAATAAGCAAAACCTAAAAATATTTTCATATCTGCTGTTCCATTTCAGATTTTAGGTAAAAACTCTCAGCTTTGTGAATGTTTAAAAGAAAACAAAGAGCAATAAATAAAAATAAGTACATGTCACCAAGCCTATGGCCTTATAGAAACTAGAGTAAAATTGAAATCAAGTAACATGTCAAAGCCAGCAAACAAATCTGTAAGAAACCTAATAGTGATCAAACCTCTCATAACAAATGTCATCATTCTAAAAGGCTTGAAAGCTGAAAAATCATTAGTCTTGTAGCAAGGAAAGCCCACTGTAGCAAAAAAAAAAATGGATAATCCTTTGGGGTTTGTTGTAACACAGTTGTTCTCCCTCTGCTCACTATTTCACCTTCACTCATATGGTTTTTCAAGGCTTGAAATGAGTGGGCTTGGCAAGAGATTGGAGTACAGAATTCAGGTCATGCTTATGCCAGTGAATATAGACAATAATATGTTTCTAATTCCTGGGCATGAGAGACTGAGAGAAGTTTCGTTCTTCACAGAGGTCCTCCTTCTCTGGAGGTGAAGCTCCTAAGCCTTTTCATCTTGCTCAGAATTGACTGCTTACTCATATTCTCCAAATCGCCGAAGCACAAGTCTAGTTTCTCCTGTCTCTGCATCTTAGGGTACAGGTGATTGCATTCCAGGTCAAGATACAGTAAGGTAGGGCTGTGCTGGAGCAGATGGTTACTAAGTCTTCATTTTAACCCCCTACCTACAAAAGTTTCCTACAAAAGCGGGGCTCTGGCTGTTAAGAAGGAAGTGAGATACAACAGCTGATTCCAAGGCTCCAAAGAAAATAAGATACGTAAAAAGAGGGTAGGGTGGTGTGGGAAACAAGCATGCTTCAGAGTGAAACTGACCTGGGCCTTGCCACTTACTAGCTATGGGACTTTGGCCCAGTTCTGTTTTCTCATCCATAAAATAGGGTAATAATATAAATGTTAAACCTGGCATGTGATAAATACTCAATGAGTATGAATTTCTTCCTATGTCCTCCTACATGTGGCTTTTGTGCCCTTCATGCCACAGAAAACCCACAAACATATACACACACAATTCACATTTTGTTCATGAGGATTTCATTGATTTTATCAAAAGTCCTAATATCAGGGATTCAGGAATGCCATTGTCTAACTTCCAGCAACCAAAGTTAGCAAAGAGCATAAGAGAAACAAAGTTTAGAATTAGAGGAATTCAGAGTTACTTGTTTGCTTGTTTGAAAGGAATGGCCCATTCTGTAGGAATTGCTTTTTCAATTAATTTACCATGACCCTATAAGTTAGCAATGAAGAAATTTTGGAAGTCATTATAGAGAAAAATGAAAAGGAAAGTTTAATGACTTTGGTTTTATATAAGGTAACAAAAACCTTGTTGGTAGCTCATTAAGCAAAGACACAGAAATCCCATTCACTTGCAAACAACAAATTCTCTAAAGAAACAGAAGACAATTATCACTATTGCTCAGAATAGTTTACCACCTCAGAGAAAATACCAACCCAGGAAGTGACAGAGAAAGAAGCACTCCAGTAAAGGACTTCTATATTCCTTTTTAAAATGAGCATTTTTCCATAGTCTTTTCTCATTCTTTTATCTTTATTTTTTCAAAAGCACTATCTATGTTTAGTTGCAAATCACCCAGCAGCCATGAAAACTGATCATCCTGAACTCCACCAACCTGGGAAAGTATCTCTAGGATCTGACAGAATAAGAAATCAAAGGAGCTCACTCAGCTAAATGTCACTAGCTTCTGCTTTAGAAGTTGTTACCGTGAGAGTCCTCCAGCCTCGGAGCAACTTGGCTTTCTGATTGCCTGGGACACTCTCTCTAATGGTGAAGTCCATGTTACAGACCTGGTCTGTTACACTCTCTCTCTCCCACCTCAGATGCCTTTCAACTCACCCCCCATTTGTCCTTCTGCTTAGGAGGGGAAATGGGAGGATTCTCAAACGTCAGAGTCCTACCTGTTGTGCATGAGCAACACCTTGAAATCGATTGCGGAAATGCCTCAAGTAGAGTAGACGGCCATGGAATGAAAGAAATCAGACATTCCTCACAGCCACTTACCAATGTAACTGCAGCGCAGGACCTGTTGCTTTTGTCAAGGGGTTCAGGTGAACAAGACAGACAAGTCATTAATGTATTTGGGCTACTAGGGTATCATAACATATCCCCTAAGTAATAACAACCAATATTTTCTGCATGCCTTTTCTGTATCAGACAGTAATACACTTACAAATTTAGGTGCATTCCTTCATATAAGCGTCAACAACCCTATAAGGAAAATGCTACTTCCCCTTTTACAAACGGAAGAATTGGCATAAAGGAGAAATAATTCTCCCAAGATTACATAAATAAGTGGAAGGACAGGATTCAAAATCAGGTTTATCTGATTCTAAAGCACATCCACTTAATGAAATGACAGTCTCATAAACTGAAACAGTGAATTGCAAACCAATGAGACTTTATCAGAGGATACAGTAAAAAAATTCAGCTATCAGCCTAGTTACTATGAGGACAAGCAAATTTTGGTCTTGGTATGAGGAAGAGTGTTCTAGAATAAAGCAAAAATGCAAAAAAAAAACAAAGGCAAATCCTCTATTGGTGAAACAGATATTGTCAGTGACAACTGAGCAATATTTTGCAATGCCAAATAATTTCCCTTCCAGTTCAAACACAATACAATTTGAGAATACATTATAGCCAATCATTTTATAATTAAGAGCACTGTGGTCACATAGGGTCAAATTTTAGTGCATTCAGGAACTATTTTCAAGTTAATAGCAGAAACAAAATAGAAACCAAATAAAGGAATCTATAATTATCAAAGTTGGAATTACTACTAAAGTTAGAGCCAACAACTTTCTGAAGAAAAATGCCTTTTCAAGGCCCTGCAATCAGGTTCCCCACATTTCTCCCTGGTGCTTCTGAATGTCAGGTAAACCCACCAGTATCCATTCACATGAAAACAACTCCAGAGTCCCCACTGTTAGTGAGAGAGCATACAGTCAGACACTTTTGAACCCCAAATCTCTGAAAAGGGGAATGCTAATAACTCAAATACTGAATGCACAGGTAAAATAATTCATACAAGGACATTTTTTGTCATTATAAATATATGTATGATAGACTGAAGACAGGAAGTAAGTAAAAGTCAGGATTCATGAAAAAAGAAATAAGCCTGCCCAAATAGTAATTGAATCACTCAACTCAACCATGTGTTAATTCATCTGTTCTTTCAGTAAGTAATTCTTGAGTGCTAAGTATATGCCAGACACAATTTCAGAAAACAGAAATGCATAGCAGTGAGCAAAACAAAGTCCCTGACCTTGGAGAGGTTACCTTCTGTAAGGGCAGACAGAGAGAAATGCATCAGTATATAACACAGCATCGGATAATGCAGGGAAGAAAGATGAAGAAAGCTATTTCAGTGCCATGACCAGGGAAGTCCTCAGATTACTGTATAAAATGATGGAGTGAGTACAAGAATAAGTGAGCAAGGAGTATTCCAGGCAGAGAGAAGAGCTTGTTCAAAATCCCAGGGAGGGACAGTGCTTGGCATTTTCTTGGAAAGTACTGAAGTGAGTGTGTTTGGGACAAGCAAGTCAAGAGAGAGAAGTGGGAGGATCATAGAAAATGAGGAGTAGTCAAGAGCCAGGCTACAGAGCACCTTGTAGGCAGAGTAAGAACTGCATTATTCCAAATACACTAGCAAATTATTAGGAAGTTTTGAGGAGAACAGTAACATGATGATGCAATTTCAGTTTCTGGAGAGGTGAAGGAGGGGGACAAGTCTGGAGGCCTTTGCAGCTCCAGAAAAGTTGATAGTGGCTTCAACTGAAGCAGTCATAGCCAATGGGTAGGAAGTAAGTAGATTCTGGATAGACCATGATGGTGCAGACAACCACTAGGTGTGGATGGGACAGAAAGAAAGAAAACTGTCTTTGCTCTCAGTATTAGTAGCACAATTTGTATGCACTAAATTCTCAGGTAAGACAGCCCAGGAATGGGGACAAAAACCAGAACATCAGGGCAACCACGTATTAGAACTCTGAAATTCAGGTTTTCTTCATTTTCCCCCTAGAATATGCTTTCTGAATATTTTTTCATGCCTAAAACTAATCACCCAATTTCATTGTACATTCCCCATAATTTTAGTCTACTCTTAGGAAATGGTTAATAAATGTATTTACATCATACATTAACAGTTAATAATAAATGTTATCCTTCTAAGGAGTAATATATAGCTTGAAAAAAGAAACCAAGATTAAGTCAAAAAAGGAATCTTCTAATGGTGGAATGGTGGAAGTACATATTACTATCAAGAGATAAGTGACAACTTCTGGATTAGAAAAGCCTACTCCTGCAGGGTACCCCACCTGTCTTCCTGAGGGTGCTGCTGTGTAAGCCAAGGAATCCTATAATCAAACTATCCCGGAAGAGGGGAAGAGGAGAATAAGTAAGGAGTTTATTGGTTGCTGTGAAGTAATGAGAAGTGATGTCTTAAATTAGCAAAATCAAAATTAGAAAAGTAGGCACATTTAGCAACTATTTTTAAAAGGCCTCCGTCCTACTAATGTGACATAAAGTGATTTTAACAATGATTGGACAGCAGAACCATACAAGTTTTATAGCAACTCTGCCCATTAGAATGCATACTTTGTTAGTTTCATAAGGCTTAGAGTTGCTTAAAAAGTGTGATTTTCTTTTCTCTGTCTTGTAAAGGCTTAGACTTCAAGCAAAGCGACATGGAGTAGAATCTTAAGTGACTTAATGATGACAGATTGAAAGAATAATTGCATTAGTTAATAGTCATGTTTTGACTAAGCACATATAGATTTGCAAACATACTTGGATTTGAAATGCTGGTGCAAAGAATTCATATTAAATGTGTGTATGTTAAAAATTAGTTACTGCAGCATGACTAATTTATGATAATGTCTGTTGTCCTTTTAAAGTTGTAAATGCATTTAGAAAGAATCAACTTGTCATTTTCTTTTTTTCTCTTTCTTTCTTTCTTTTCTTTTTTTTTTTTTTTTGCTGAACAGACAACCAAAAATAAAGGGAACCAATCAAGCTTTATACATTTTATGCTCTAGTAATTTTTTATTGAATCGAGTGGGACTATTGATTATGGAAAGCTACTCTGAAGTGCAAAGCTATTGCTGTTCAGCAGTTGGTTTTGCTAGCCAAACTCCACATATGCATTATTGATAGAGTTCTATCGCTATGCACAGCACTTAGTGGTATGTTAACTTTCTTACACCGACAGAGGAACAAATCTTCCATCCAGGAGGACTTAAAGTGGCACAGTGGGGACTCAGGAAACATTATGCATCAGTAAAAGATGGACTCAATAAAAAGGCATCAGTTTCCTTCTGTTGAAACAATCTATACAAACTTTGAAACAAAGCACAGTTTGTTTGTTTGTTTTTCTAAAACAGGTTCTCCTAAAGGTCCCAGTTCATGACCCCTTTATTGCTGAAGTGCTGTAGAAAAGCTGTAGCCCTGGCTGGCGTAGCTCAGTGGATTGAGCGCGGGCTGTGAACCAAAGTGTCGCAGGATCGATTCCCAGCCAGGGCACATGCCTGGGTTGCAGGCCATAACCCCCAGCAACTGCACATTGATGTCTCTCTCTCTCTCTCTCTCTATCTCTATCTCCCTCCCTTCCCTCTCTAAAAATAAATAAAATATTTAAAAAAAAAGAAAAGCTGTTTAGTTCCTTAAAAATTCCTAAATAATTCATTTGACAGTCATTTCTTGAGTCCCTATTATGTGCAGCATGTTAGGTGCTGTGGTAAATGGAAGAAGATGTAGAAGACATGGTAAATATAGCACATGCCAATTTGTTCTGCAAGGCAAACGTTTCCAAATTCAGACCTGAATTAATTCCTCACTTTTTTTTGGAGCTACTCTTATAACTAATGACAACAGCAATTTTTCTTGGCTGGCAAACCAGATATATAGCTAGCAGAAGCAAGGAGGTCATTGGGAACTACATCACCTCAAGTTTGGTGTGTCCACCATTTCCCTGAGTAAGTGCCCCTATTTGATCTCCTTGGTGATACCAACTTCACCTGTTATTTATAAGAAATTTAAGAAATGACTTTGAATCCTCCATGTATACATTATATAATAAGTATAGGCATGGAATAAAGTAGCTTGTGCATAATATTCTAGAACTGGCCAACATTTGAGCATTCATTATTCATTCATCCACATGTTGTTTACTGAGCATTTACTATGAGCCAGGTACAATACTTTTATAGGTGGTATCCATTCCAAAGGAGAAAAAATATAAAAATAAACAAAAAAGTCATAACTGTATATATGGGATAATGTGTGCAAACATCACTATTAAAAACTCTTAGAAGAAGCCCTGGCTGGCATAGTTCAGTGGATTGAGCGCGGGCTGCGAACCAAAGTGTTGCAGGTTCGATTCCCAGTCAGGGTACATGCCTGGGTTGCAGGCCATTGCCCCCAGCAACCGCACATTGATGTTTCTCTCTCTCTTTCTTCCTCCCTTGCCTCTCTAAAAATAAATCAATCAATCAACAAACAAACAAATAAATAAAATCTTAAAAAACAAACTCTTAGAGGACATGGTTACCATACTCACTATGGTCTAGTTTTTAAAGAGTATATTTTACCAGATTGTTAAGATCAATAAAGTAAGTGAACACATGCATAAAGTGTTCCATTTCCCATACTGCACAGTTTCGGGCTGAAGCAGGTTGTGAACAAACATCCCTTCATGACATGTCAACCTCAGTACTAACTCTTCCAATGGGCAAAGGAAGCTGAGGATCCAGCCAGCTTTTACCTGCCATCCGTTTTCTTGGCTCTTTCCCTGGCTTCAGTACTCATCTAAACAGATTCATTAACTAACCCCCAGAGTTTTCTCAAGGAAAAGTGATTTTTATCTAGAACATCTAAAATTGGTTCCAGGTCCCTAGAGAGATCTTAAGGAGAAGTAGGCTGGTCACATAGGGTTGCATCACAAGGGAATTAAGTGGGCTGCAGTTGACTATCTCTTGGCATCATGAGTCTGCATAGATTAACTTTTGTGAAGAATCTCTAGATTACCCATAATAAGGATAAATTCATATATACCAGTGTCAAGGAGGGGTGGATTATAAGAGTTTATCTACTCAGTGCCAGACCCAACTATTGAAACGATGTTTTACAAACTGGCTTTTCTGTGTAGTAATACCACACAGTCTAGGGCACACAGTCTATATTATACCATCAGCCATGCAGCTTCTCCCTTGAGATCTGATAAGAGGTTTACTTCACATTGGTCACTGCCACCTTTCACTAGCGCTATCTTATATTCTGTTTCACACTCACATGGCCACGTACAAGGCAGAAAAACCAGTTTTACATGAAAGCTGCTGCCTCCTGGTGAGGTGGTAGAAGGTTCTGGTAGGTCTTCTGAGCTTCCCCTTTCCAGAAAGACATCTGCAGCTGATGTTTGGCAATATCCGTGTGTGTTGCTATGTCTTTAATGAGAACAGGTTCTACTTAAACACAGGGGATCTGGAGTCAGACGTGTGTCAGCCCCTGGGCATGTCTAAGCTCTCTGACATTAGCATTTACAATATGCTAGCCCCTGTGTCCTCTGTTTTCCTTATGCTATCTAGTAAACAGGGCTACCTTATCACTTAAGGTCTTAGAATGTGTTTCACCCTCCTCTTAGTTGCAGCAGGATCTAATACTTAGATGTTAAGCAGAACATAGAAAGGACCCAAGTGCCAAGGTACCTTTTCATGCAAAGTTTTCAGGCCAAGAAAAACATAATGTCCAAAGTCTTAAAGGTCAATAAGAGCTAAACACACCAAGACAAAAGGTGGCAAGTGACATGTAAATTTATTGCTCTCTCATTTCTATCCCCACCCCATAATATACAATATGAGTGCTTACTGTTGTTTTGGAGGGGGCCATAAAATTACAAGTTGATTATGTAATGATAGAGGAAGGGGTCTCTTTGCTATAATACTAGTATGTCTTGGTCAAAAATAACAAACTCTTGCAACAAGCTTAAGGCTATACACAAAGTAACTCCTGGTAGTGTTGCAATTCCCCAAATTAGCATAGCATAGACTAGACTGTCTTCTTTCAAGTTAAATTACTTGCCCCAAGGCAACTTCCAAACTGCTTCATTCTCAGGGAGTGCTTCTGGAATGGGTTCCTCTTGGTCACAATTGCTTGTATGAAATGATGCTTTAGGGACTGGTATTCATAGTATTGTGAGCTGAAATGCAGGTCTGTGGAGCCCAGAGTAACACTAAAGCTGTACAACAGAGGAACTTTTTAAGCAATATTCTTATACAGGTACTGGAACCCTTTCTAGCATTACCCTCTTCTTGGAAGAATTGTCTTCCCCTACTTACCATAATAGCAAATTTCCTCACTTCCTGCAAGCCCTCTGCCCCCAAATGCTGCCTATTCAAATGAGGCTTCTCTAGTGACCCTGTTCAATGCCATGCCCTGAGCTGACCCTTCTCACAGCATCTCATACAACCCAGTGTTTTACTTTTTTCACAGCTCATACAAAAATATATCTATAGTTTAATGTATTATATTGACTTGGTGTATCTTCACTAAAATGTAAGTCCCATGAAGAAGAGGGAACTTTATTTTGTTCTCAGGGGTGTTCCAAACACTTACCACAGTGCTTGGCACACAGCAAGAATGCACTGCACATCCACTGAATTGATGAGCATGTCTCATGGCAAAGATGGTGGAAGGGTAAAAGCCCAGCTACATTCCAACAGAGTTTAAAAAACACTATGAAAAGTCACAGAAATGTGCATTTTTCCTGCTGGGGAGAAATTTTATGGTGAATAAAACTGCTTGATGCATATGAATTGCTCATGAATTCTGGGAAAGGAAAAATTGGCATTTTTGTTCCCTAATAGATTTTTGTTTCCATTTCCCTTGTTTACAATGAATTTTAATCACAAATGTCAAGCTAGAAACAAAAGTTAGTAGACAGCTTTTATGCTTTCCTGCGGTAGAGGCCAGAGCTCAGATTACAGACAAATAAGAATGTCAGCCAATGTTAATTTTGTTGTGGTTATTTATGCATTCCCCTTTTTACCACCAAGTGCAATCATTAATTAACACATCATTCTGCCTCGGAAATGCTGATTGGTATACAGTGAATTTTCCAAGACTCTTATTTCCTGCAAATGTACTATTTGAAAAGGTGTTTTAAAATGTTTAGCTCAGTAACATCATCAAATAACAGAACTAGAGGGCCAGGTTCATCAACAATTAAATGTTTTAGCCTCTATTTTCAGATGTTAAGTTACAATAAAATGAAGGTCAATACAGAAATTCATCTTGAGTACGTCTTAAATCATCATCATTCCCATTTTGGAGAAAAAATATACATGTGGATACATACTTATGTTTATATGTACCCACATCTTGGTGAGCTTTCACTGGGAATATCATGGTGGTCATTGCAATTGAGTAAAACAAACACTCACTTTGGAGCCAAATGAGCTTCAATTTGAATTTGAACAATATCAACTTATGTATGTTTCACTCTCAAAACTTCAACTTTGTATGATCAACTCTATGTTATTCTAAATAGTCTCTGTGAAATCTCTGATAAAGTTATCAGCTATCTGTAGGTCCTCAATAAAAGTAGTCATAACTTAACAAATATTGATGCAAGTCAACTTTTTCAGCATATCAGGAAGGTGTCACTCTCACTTCTAAGAGAACTGTAACAGTTATTTACAAAGAGGAGAAAAATGTGGAGTGATATCTATAAATCAACAAACTGTTTAAAATGTCTAGAAGACATCACTGGCCATTCTGTGAAAGGAATGAAGAAAATGGGCACTGATATCAAGGTCAACATTAAATGCAGATTCTATTCCTGGCAGTTTACCATTGAGGACCTTTCTGAATTATGTCTCCATAGGGAAAAAATTTCCAAATTACTCAGAAAAAAAAGCTGGAATTACTACAGTATGCCTTGTAAGGAAAGAGAGATCTTTTCTGAAGGAAGTAAGCATACCAGCAAACAGCAACAATAAAGGCTGCCATTCTTGTAGTGCCTCCTATGCACTGAGCACCGGGACTGACACTTTACATAGCCAGTATGTACCTTTTAGCCTTCAACACAGGCAGCATAATTACACATATTTTACTGAAGACTTAAATGCCTTAGAGAAATTATATAGCTTGTCCAAGGACACACAGCTAATAAGTGATGGTTATTCAATTTTAATCTGGGTCTATCCCAGTTCAAAAGTGTCAGAGATCCCAAATTTTATCCTATTTCCAATTCCATGCTTTGCCGCCAAACTAGTGTTTTGAAAGAATGGGCAAATATTCAACACAAAGAAGGAAAATTCTGTGAGACAATATCTTAATCTCTAAAGGATCATGAACTGCACCTACCATCTCTGCTTTTAAGGTAAGAAATAATGAGAATCTAAGGGGCCATCTTAGTAAAAACAGTGAGCAACCAGTATGTAAAGAATATGCTGAACCCACACTGATATCAATGGTGAGAGAGAGGAAGCAAATGGCTAAGAAACCAACAAGAGAAGCTTGCTCCTCTATCTACCCCCAGCAACCAATACACACAGCATTTCAGGTTTCAGAGCACCTATTGAGTTTGTAACCCAGTACTTTTCCCATATCCTCAGGTGATTTATTTCTACAAGAAGCTATTTTTGCCTCATCTTATTTTTACCTGGGAAAATTATTCTCAAATCTTAGAAACTATAGGGAAAGGTCTATCTAAAATAGCTGCAGATTAAACAAATAGGGTTTGGGACAGCTGTCCAGCAGGAGTTACTACAGATCTACCCCAAATAGACTTCTGAACAACCAGTTCTCCACGACTGCTGTCATTATCAGACCAGTCCATTGTGCACCAACAGCGCAAAGGAAAACACACTGTAGGCCTTGCCCAAGGGCTATTAGCCAGAGAAGATATAACAAATATCAAGACATTAAAATATAGCTACTAATCTACAGTAACATTTTGTCCAACATTCTCTGGCTCCTGAGAGGCTATGGAATAGAAATGGCACAGGGCGGCAGGTAGAACTGCAGACCAAACTAAATAAGGAAAGAGAGTCTTCTTACTCATCAGCCATGTAACCACAAGGATTATTTAACTCTCTCAGCAGTAGTGTCCTCACTTGCAAAATGAAGGTACTATGAATTGTTTCTTAGTTTGTTAGAAGTATTGGGTACAACATGTCAGGTAATGATAACTAATAGTTATTGAGCATTTATTATGTGCCTGGTGATTAGTGAAATGCTGTTAGTAGATGTATAAACTAGACACTAGAATTTATTCACTTGCCAAAATTCACATAATTAGAAAGTCACAGAAATAGGATTGGAGCCCAGAGAATCAATACCAAAGCCCATGCTCTTAACATATTGTGCTATACTGCCTAATATGGAACTGTGTACTAAGTACAGACTCAACAAACATGAGTCACAACTGCTGTTGTGATTGTTAACATCCCTACATCACAAAAATGAGGCTATATGGAAAACTGAATACTCACACTACAGAATGCACAGTACCTGGGACATGGCTGCAAAAGTCCTCCTTCAACAATGCAGGCCTGTTTCTCGAGAAGTTCAGGGCACTCCTTTCCACCCCCAATAGTGATGTGTTTCACATTCCGGATCCTGCTCCTAAATCCTGGTGAGAGACTCCCTGAACGACACGTCTTGGAGCAGGGACTCCAGGAGGACCATTCGGTGGTCTCACAGTCTTTCGGCATGATGCAGGACTGGACGGTCAAAGGAAAGGAGTCTTTCATGCAAAGGCTAAAGGAACACAAGCAGAAACCAGTTGGCCATAGATTAAACCGGTGTAACCAACATTATGAAGTGCCTACAATTTTTTAAAAAATGAAGTCTAGTTTAAGTGTTCAAATTTGTGGATTTGAAAAATCTTGGAGACGTCATGATAAAATATTGAAGAATGTGCATTTTAAAAATGTATGATCTGCCCTGGCTGGCGTAGCTCAGTGGATTGAGCGCAGGCTGGGAACCAAAGTGTCCCAGGTTCAATTCCCAGCCAGGGTACATGCCTGGGTTGCAGGCCATAACCCCCAGCAACCGCACATTGATGTTTCTCTCTCTCTCTGTGTCTATCTCCCTCCCTTCCCTCTCTAAAAAAAAATAAATAAATAAAATCTTTAAAAAAAAAAAAAATGTATGATCTATTTCATTTGAAATGGTGAACTTATTTCACTCTAGCAAGACACATATGTAAGGTGACTACACCTTTTACTTATAATGGTGGTTCTGCTAGAGTGTTTTTACCTACAATACAGACCACAGTTACAATTTATTGACTGGTTCCCAGGCAACCTTGCACTACACAGACTCTTTCCATAATCTCATGAGTTCACATATTATTATGTCCATTTATAGATGAGAAAACTTTGGCTCAGGAAGGCTAAATCATTGATTTAGGGTCAAACAAAGGTAAATGTAAGCTTTGGAGTATCCATCTATCCATTCTTTTAAATACTAAGCTATTAAAAATTAAAATGTACTATTATGTTTCCCTATACTTTTAGGCTCAGAGCAGCAATTTCCTCATCTGTAGCAATTTGAATGTTATCGAATATTAGCAGTCTAATTGGCAAACATATAAAGAAGTAAAAATAAAATAATGTGATGATGTGATGAACTCAATATAAAAGCATTTATAATGAATGATGAGGACAAATACTGATGAGACTATGATGGACCACCTGGAAAGGCAGGGGTAGAGGCTGGATTTTTTAAGAGAGTACATCTGAGCTATATTTTTAAAGAGGAGTTTCTCAGGCACAGAAAGAAAACTAAGTTAAAAAAACAGCATATTCAAAGACTTGATATAACACTTTGTGGGGATGGGGACCAGTGGTATGCTAGAACTAGAAATACTATTTCACAACAACTAACTCTTAAATTTTCAGAAATTCTGGAAGTGAGTTGAACTCACATGAAGTCACTTAAAATTGTCATGGAGGGAGTATTTATACCACAGATATCAGTAAATGCTACAAATCAAGCCCCTGACAGATGACCGCAAAGAATGGTGCTTAAACATTTACAGGCATACCAACGGGAGAAACTAAAAGCCAATTTTACAACTGTCATACATTTTTCAAATTAGGAAGCATAAAGTACAAAGAGTTAGGTATGTGGGTTCTTCAAAAGTATGTTTAGAAAGGTTTCTTATGAGACTTCTGGCCAAAATAGAGGTATAGGTAAAAATGCTTTGCTACCTCCCACAACCAAAAGAGGGAAAACAATGAATTAAAAAAGAAAAACCAGAACTGCCAGGGAATCAAACAGTGTGGAAGACGAACAACCAAGGAGTTAAGGCAGAAATCTTCATCTAAACTGATAGGAGGGGCGGAGACAGGCAACTGAAGAGGAAAGGACATGCAGCAAGGAAGCAGCTGGCAGACCAGGCGGTCTCACATTTGCAAGTGGATAAGCCAGGAGAAACAACTGGGGAGTGAGACAGACCATGCCACCTAAGGTTCCAATGTGGGAAAAGAAAGTCTCAAAACCTCTGGCTGTAAAAACCTATGAGGGATGTGGTAGCAGGAGAAACTCCCAGCCTCACAGGAGAGTTCATTGGAGAGACCCAGTGAATCCTAGAAGGTACAAAAGCCCACCCACCTGGAAATCAAGGCCAAATTTGCTTGTGGACTGTGGGGGAAGTGACTGAAAGCCAGCAGAGACCCAAGCAAACAGCATTGTTGCCTCTCTGACTCCTCCCCCATGGACAGCATCACAACAAAGCAATGTGGGTTGCCCTGCCCTGACAAATACCTAAGACTCCACCCCTTACTATGTAACAGGAGTGCTGAGACAAGGAAATATGGCCCAAATGAAAGAACAAATCAAAACCCCAGAAAAAGAACTGAGCAACAAGGAGATAGTCAACCTATCACATGAGGAGTTCAAAACACTGGTAATAAGGATGCTTACAGAAATGAGTGAGTATGAATAAAAAACAGAGGAAGAAGTGAAGGCTATACAAAGTGAACTAAAGAAAAATATACAGGGTACCAACAGTGAAGGGAAGGAAACTGGAACTTGAATCAACAGTTTGGAGCAGAAAGAAGAAAGAAACATTCAACCAGAACAGAATGAAGAAACAAGAATTCAAAAAAACGAGGTGAGGCTTAGGAACCTCCGGGACATCTTTAAATGTTCCAACATCCAAATCATAGTGGTGTCAGAAGGAGAAGAGGAAGAGCAAGAAATTGAAAACTCATTTGAAAGCATAATGAAGGAGAACTTCTCTAATCTGGCAAAGGAAACAGACTTCTAAGAAGTCCAGGAAGCTCAGAGAGTCCCAAAGAAGTTGGACCCAAGGAAGTACACACCAAATCACATCATAATTACATTAACCAAGATTAAAGATAAGGAGAGAATCTTAAAAGCAACAAGAGAAAAGGAGACAGTTACCTACAAGGGAGTTGCCATAAGACTATCAGCTGATTTTTCAAAAGAAACTTTGCAGGCAAGAAGGGCTGGAAAGAAGTATTCCAAGTCATAAAAGGCAAGGACCTCCATCCAAGATTACTCTATCCAGCAAAGCTATCATTTAGAATGGAAGGGCAGATAAAGTGCTTCACCGATAAGGTCAAGTTAAAGGAGTTCCTCATCACCAAGCCCTTATTATATGAACTGTTAAAGAGACTTATCTAAGAAAAATAAGATGATCAAAACTATGAACAGTGAAATGGTAACAAACTCACTACTTTCAACAACTGAACATAAAACAAAACAAAACAAAACAAAAAAAAAAAAAACAGAAAAAAACAAACTAAGCAAATAAGTAGAACAGGACCAGAATCGCAGAAATGGAGACTGCATAGAGGGTTATCAGGGCTTGGAATCAGGACACACTGGGAAGAACCTCTCTTGAAAATAAGTGGCCCACCTAAAACAAACTTACAGTCACTGTACAATGTGCAGGTAGGTGTTAATCAACAAGAAGTTTATAGGTTTTTGCCTTTTCAGAAAGTGTAATTGGCTGAACTGTGTCCCCTTCCCAAATTACATGTTGAAGTACCAACCTCTAGTACCTCAAATGTGTTTGTATATGGAGTCATTAAAGAGGTAATTAAGTTAAAAGAAGGTCTCTAGAGTGGGCCCCAATTCAATATGACTGGTGTCCTTATATGAAGATGAGGACACAGGCACAGAGAGGAAAGACTATTTGAAGACATAGAGCAAAGACAACCTTCTGCGAACCAAGGAAAGAGGCCCAGAAGAAACCAACCTTGCTGATACCTGATCTTGGACTTTCCAGCCTCAGAATTGTGAGAAAAGTAATTTTTGATGTTTAAGCATCCAGTCTGTGGTGATTTGTTAAGGAAGCCCTGGCAAACTCATAGAGAAATTTAATAAAGTTTTTCAATGTGTGTATATTTTAGAATGAGTTTCAATTTCCAAGATGGACTTTGTTTTTCCTTTTATGAAGAAGGTCCCACACTATGCAATTCTTTGTCTACAGTTAAAGTGGTTGTTTGTTTATTCCCATGACGAGCTTCCATTATCTGTTGTTCATCTCCCTTGAACTGACTTATGCTATTAAACAAGTAGAATGGATAATAAGACACCAATAGTACAAGCACTTGCATGGAGCTGCAGGGCTCTTGTGTTCTTGTGTTTTTCTAAAGGGCTCCCAATTCTTGAAATCAGAAAGTGTATATAGAGGGGGTGAGAATATGGAAGCCAAGTAAGTGGAAGCTGAGCCCTCTTGCTCATTCCCCCAGTATGGATTTTCAGCTGATCTTCTAACAAGTGACCTAAACAATCAATGCAATCTTAACTGATGTGAATTTTTGAAGCCAAGGAGTACAGAGGAAGCTTTTTATAGTCTTGTAAGAGATTTTATAAGTTGAAGGGGACATACCCTGAGTAAGGTGCCTGCAGCAGAGGAGAGAACACAGGGAACCCACAACCTTAATCGGGAGAGTCTTGGGAGGATATACAAAGTCTGGAAGACTCAAGTTGCACACACACAGTGAGCAGAACATCCATAACTGCAGCATCAACAGGAAGAGTTCAAGAGAGAAATTCTGTCTCCTAAAACTGTCAGAGGCACTGGCAGGTTGTGGACAACCCTGACTGAGAAAGACTTTTTGCCTTTGGGGGAAGTGGAGTGCACAAATAGCCAGTCAGTGTCTCGGAGCTGCAGTGTGGGTGCCACATAAGGACTTTTTTAAAGAGGGCAATGGAGGTGTGGCTGGGCAGGGACCACATGCATGCACACAGCTGCCTTGGCAGCAAAGAGGCCATATTTAAAGTGCAGTTCATGCCCAGTAAATCACGCTGGCAAGGAAGAGTAGAAGGCTGGAAGGTAAAGGGATTGCAGGATCCCATCCACCATGGCTGGTGAGCAGGGGACTGTACTTATAATGGAGGGTTTGGGTCTGAGCCTCCTATAAGAGCACTGAGCTAGGAGCTGGACAGGCAAAAGCTCAGTGCCTGAGATTCTTTGCAGCCAGGCAGGGCCACTGACACCTCAAAAACAAATCCTGGTAAGAGGAACACGTGCCCACCCCCACCTACAGGATTTGCAAACTCTGCAGAACAGTAAGACCAGGCTCAAAAATCCCCTACAGGGCCCATATCTACAGGGGAAATAAAGAGAATCTCTAAAGAAGCCCTTTATGAACTTTTATCAGACACTGTGCTGGCTCCTCCTCGGGCCCTATTCCAACAACAGAGCAGAGAGATTAGAAATTGGAGTAGCAAGAAGTATTCAGGGCCACACCCAGGTCAGCTCTCACTCAGAGCTGTCATCAGCACCAAGCAAGAAAGAGCTTATCCTTTTACACAGGTTGGCTCCTCACATGAAACAGACAGCTGATTCATCTGAAACTACACCTTTTTGTAAATAATCTGGGACAAGCCAATACATGTGATGTGGAGGTGGGGGAACACATCCATGTTCTTCCCTGAAGACTGGACAGTGTCCCTTGGTGGGTGACTCAGGAACCCTAGGCTCCTGATCACATGACGGGCCACCTCTGGAGGCAGGTAAAGGTGTTACACATAGTGCTGTCGGAAGTTAGAGGAGCCACTCCTAGGCCTTGTGCTGATAAAAACTCAGCAGGGCAGGAAGTGAGAACCAGCCAAGCTTGAAGGAAACAACCAAAGACTGCGGATTGCTTGCAGCCTTGAAAAAGGTGCCTAAAGCTGGACTGGGTCACCAGCTAACATCAGGAACAGATCCTGAAGGAGAAGACAATAGGCAAACAAACACTAGACTCTGCTGAGATGAATTCTACTTCGTTCTTTTTCATTATTTGCACTAATTTTCTCCTGAGTAGCTTTTTAACATGGTTTCTTTGTCTTCAATTTTGTTCCTATTATTTCACTACTTTTAATTTTTTAATTTTCTTTTGTTTTATGTATATTATTAATATTATTATTTTTAATTTTTATTTTACTTTTTATTCACATCCCATACTTTACTCTTCCCTTCTCTTACTCCATTTTGCCTTCATCCTTCTTATTTTTGGTTTAAATTTATTTTTCCCTTTCTACCTGTTTCCCTTGTTTCTATTCTTCACTCTTACTATTTCTCCTCTGTCCAATCTCTCAAAACCGTCTTTCTTTCTGTTAGTCATCTCACATTGTTTTCCCTTTCTTATAATATCCTTATTGTAATTCCACTTTTATTAATATTTGCTTAGCTGTGATTAATACTGGGATTCTTGTTGCATTTCTTCAAATATATCCCTAGTGATTCATTATTTTCTCCTTATTTTAAATCTCATATTTTACTCTTCACCTGTCCTACTCTATTTCACTTTCCTACTGCCTTGTCTTTTTTTCATTTTAAATATTATTTTCTCCCTTTCTTAAACTGGTTTCTTACCCTTGCACTTATTATTTCTCCTCCCTTTCTCCTCTGAAAATCATCTTACTTTCCTTTAGATATCACACATCTTTTTTTCCTTTTTATTATATTATTATTCTCTTTCCACCTTTATTAATCTTTGCTCACTTGTGGATATTACTGCCATCGCTGTTTTTCTTCAATTTGGTCCCTACATTTTCATTATTTTTTTCTACAAACCTCATATTTTATTCCTCCCTTTTTATTCCATTTTGCCCTATGCCCTCCATATTTTATTTATATTGTCAAATTTATTTTCCTCTTTTCTTCACTTTGTTTCTATTCCCTACTGACAGTATTTCTGCTCCCTACCCTCTCAAAATCATTTTTTTCATTAGTTACCTCATATTCTTTTTATATTTCTTATAATATTCTTATTCTCTTTCAAACTTTACTAATGTTAACTCATTTGTTGTTGATATCATGGTAGTGGTTGGGGGGTATTTATGCTGGTGTGGGTTTTGTAAGAAAAGTATAGGCAAATGTCTCTGATGAAAATAGATGCTAAAATCCAAACCAAATATTGGCAAGCCAGATCCAGCAATACATTAAAAAGATCATACATCATGATCAGTGAGATTTATCACAGGGATGCAAGGATTGTACAGTTCTGCAAAACAATAAATGTAATACACCACATAAGTAAAATGAAGGACAAAAACCACATGATCATATCAATAGATGCTGAAAAAGGATTTGATAAAATCCAGCATCCATTTATGATAAAAACTCTCAGCAAAGTGGGAAGAGAGGGAGCATACCTCAACATAATAAAGACCACACGTGAGAAACCTATAGCCAACATCACACTCAATGGAGAAAAACTAAAAGCATTTCCCCTAAGACCAGGAACAAGACAAGGGTGTCTGTTTTCACCACTCTTATTCAACATATACTGGAAGTTCTAGCCACAGCATCCAAACTCAAAAGGAGGAAGTAAAACTGTCATTATTTGTAGACAACTTGATAGTATACATAGAAAACCCTATAGTCTCCACCAAAAAACTACTTGACCTAATAAGTGAATTTGGCAAAGTAGTGGGATACAAAGTCAATATTCAGAAAAGGCATTTTTGTGCACCAACAATTAAATATCAGAAACAGAAACTAGAGAAAAATCCCATTTACTATAGCAGCAAGAAAAATAAAGTACCAAGGAATAAATTTAACCAAGGAGGTAAAAGACTTGTACCTAGGAAACTATAGAACACTGAAGAAAGAAATCGAGGACGATACAAATAAATGGAAGTATATTACCTGTTCATGGATTGGAAGAATTAACATCATCAAAGTGTCCACAATACCCAAAGCAATCTATAGGTTCAACACAATTTATATTAAAATACCAGTGGTATATTTCACTGGTAGAAAAAATACTACAAAAATTTATATGGAACCAATAAAGACCCCAAATAGACTCTGCAATCTTGAGAAAGAAGAATAAAGTTGGAATGATCACAATACCTGATATAAAACTATATTACAAGCTCACTGTAATCGAAACAGCCTGGTGCTTGTATAAGAACAGACACATATATCAATGGCTGTGGAACAGAGAGCTGGGAAATAAACCCATGTCTCTATGGTCAGTTAATATTTGACAAAACAGGCATGAACATACAACATAGTAAAAATAGTCTCTTTAATGAATGGTGTTGGGAGAACTGGACTGGTACATGCAAAAAAATGAAACCAGACCACCAACTTCCACCATACACCAGAATAAACTCAAAATGGATAGAAGACTTAAGTATAAGTCATGACACCATAAACTAAAATTTCAGATATCCCAGGCAGCAGTATTTTTGCTGATATATCTCCTAGGGCAAGGAAAATATAAACCAATGGGACCACATCAAATTAAAAAGCTTCTGCATGGCTAAAGAAACCACCATCAAAATGAAAAGAGAACTGACGGAATGGGAGAACATATTTGCCAATGATACATTGGACAAGGGTTAATTCTTCAAAATACTTAAAGTACTCAAATGACTCAAAACCAAGAAGAAAATAAATCCAATTAAAAAATGGGCAAAGCACCTGAATAGACACTTCTCCAAGGAGGACATACAGAGGGCCCATACACATATGAAAAGACGCTTAACAACACTAGACATCAGAAAGATGCAAATTAAAACCACAATGAGATAATATCTCACACTTCTCAGAATGGCCATCACTAATAAATCAACAAACAGCTGCTAGCAAGGATGGGAACTAGAGAAAAGGGAATTCTAGTGCACTGTTGGTGGAAGGAAGACTGGGGCAGCCACTGTGGGAAACAATACGAAATTTTCTCAAAAAATTAAAAATAGAATTGCCTTTTGGACCAGCAATTCCATTGCTGGGAATATACCTTAAGAATCCCAGAACACCAATTCAAAAGAACTTATGCATCCCTATGTTCATAGAAGTGCTATTTACAATAGCCAAGTGCTGGAAACAGCCTACGTACCCATGAGTAGATGAGGGGATCATAGCAGATAAAAAGAAGGAATTCCTACCTTTTGTGATAGCATGGATGGAAATGGAGACTATTATGCTAAGTGAAATAAGTGAGTTGGTAGAAGACAAATACTATATGATTTCACTTAGAAGAGGAATCTAATGAATAAAATAAACTAATGAGCAAAATAGAACCAGAGACACTGAAGCACAGAACAAGCTAACATCAGCCAGAGGAGAGAAGGGAGGAGGCTAATGGTAGAAAGAAGGGGAAGGGACTAGTTAAGAAACATGTATGAATGATCCATGGACATTGCCAAATGGTGTGGGGGCTGACTGTGGGGGCAGAAGGTGGGTTTAGTGGAGGAGGGCAAAGCGGGAAAAATGGAGACAACTGTAACAGTATAACAATAAAAAGGAGTATATACTCCATTGATTACATATTTACTTATTTTTAATGTTATTATGTCTTTGTGTTTTTGAAAAGATCTCCTAGTTCTTGGAATTCAAAAGAATATATTTTCTGTTGATTACATATTTACTTATTTTTAATGTTACTTTCACTAATCAGTCCCCTTGGTTAAAAAAGTAATCATAAAAGGTACCACACAGGGCCTTGGTCTAACTTGATCTGTGAGACTCCATTTTACTAGAATATTGAATCAGAATTAAATTGTAAATCAGAACTATCTGGGACCTGAATTTTGTATCACAATGCATTTGCGTGACCTTAGTCTCTTGGCTGCTTAGTTTCATTCCTACAGGAAAAAAAGGATAATAAAATGTGATCTGCTCACATGCCAGAGTTATGGTGACCTTTATTGTAAGTAGAAACACTTTGTGAAGTAAAGTCCATAACAAAGTTTCTTGTCTACAGACAGAAGTGGGGACCAATCCTTTCAGTGAGGCGGTGGGCATTTTTAATAAAACAGACATGTGTTATTGATTTGTCTTTTTAAAAAGAAGATGGTATGGTAATTACACATCCTTGACATTTACAGACTATGTTGTCATTTATAAATTACTTTGCAAGTATTCAACTGTAAAGGAAATCTTTGAAACAAAAAATTACTCTAGTAATTCTTACTTCCTGTGTCTTTATGTACAAAATAAGGACAGAAACCTTTCACCAGAAACTTTTCACTGGAAAAGTGCCCTCATTTCATTAAGACTTCAATTACTACTTTAATATTAAATATCTCAAACATTCAGAGAGGAGTAGTATAATAAACACTCCTTTTTTTATAGCAAAGGCCAACATATGCTTCAGGTTTCATTAAATAAATTAAAAATTACAAATTCAGGTAAAATTTCTTGTTCTTTGCAATCCCAGTTCCATCTTTTTTTTCCACATGTAGCCATTCTCCTAAAAATAACAGGCATTATTCTCTACTATGTCTGTTTGTTTTCTCTTTTTTTTTAATCCTTACCCAAGGACATTTTTTCTTTGCATGTGGGGCAGGGGTGGACAGGAAGGGAGAGAGAGAAACATTAATACAAGAGATAAGCATCAGTGTGAGAGAGAAGCAGTTGCCTCCTGTACCTGCCTGGATTGGGGATGGAACCCACAACCCAAACATGTGCTCTGCCTGGGAATCAAACCCACAAAAATTTGGTTTAACTAATATGTATATGTTCATAAATAGCATGCAGCGTTCTTGTTTTGCATATTTTAAAAACCTTTGCTTAAAACACATATTACTCTGGAAATCATATTTCTCACTTAATATTATGACTTCTAGATCTATCCATGTTGATAAATTCAGATAATGGTCATTCATTTTTATTAGTGAGTCACATGCCAATGCATATGTATTCACTTTCCAGTGTACCTTTTGGTTTTGCTTAATTTCTTGCAATTCCACAGGATTATGTATTGAACCACCTTTTACATGCATCTATTTGCTACATGTGTGAGAGATTTTCCCTAGTATGTTACCCTGGAGTTGGGCCATAAATATTCATGTTATCAAATGTGTTAGATATTGTGAAAATTCTCCTTTCCTACATGTTCAAAACTACTGGTATTATTAGACTTAGTTTTTCCAAATTGTAGAGAAATGCATTTGGTTTTTCAGATTACCATTGAGCTTTATAATCTTCTCACATCTTCAGTAATACCCAAATTTTCTATTTTACGAATTGACTTATCCTACAGTTTGTCCTTTATGGTTGGCTGAATAATGGCCCCCAGAAGATGTCCACACTCCAATCCCTAGAAGCTGTGAATACATTACCTTTCATGCCAAAAGAAATTTTGCAGATGTGATTGTTAAGGATTTTCAAATGAAGAGGTTATCGTAGATTATACAGGTGGGCCCAATGCAATTACAAGGGTCCCTGTATACAGAATACAAAAGGTTCAGAGACTGAGAAGGACATGTGATAACAGTATTACAGGTTGGGTTAATACAGGCCATAAGCCAGGGAAAGTGGGCAGCCTCTGGAAACTGGAAAATGCAGTGGAAACTTCCAAAGAAAATGGAATAATATTCCCATTTCAAGATTTCTTAACTTTCAGGCTTCTGACCTCCAGAACTGTAAGAGAATACATTTGTATTAAGCCTGAGGGGTTTGTGTGTGTGTGTGTGTGTGTGTGTGTGTGTGTGTGTGTGAATTATTACTTAATCAATGCGAAACTAATATACCCATTTTTCTAGTGGGCTGTCTTTCTTCTTATTGAATTTAGGAAGTACACTCACATACATATATAGATAATGATGATAAATATAGACACATACATTTCTCCTTCATGTTTAACCTATATAATTATGATCTTTTTCTCTCCAACTTCAGTGTTTTAAAAAGATTTCTTGAAAATTATCTTTGATCTTTTTATTAATTTTAGCATACATTGCAGTCACATTTTTAATGTCTAGGATTTTTTTCTTATTTCCACCCTGGCTGGTGTGGCTCAGTGGATTGAGTGCTGGCCTGCGAACCAAAGGGTCACTGGTTCAATTCCCAGTCAGGGCACATGCCTGGGTTGGGGGCCAGGTCCCCAGCAGGGGGTGCAGGAGAGGCAAACACACATTGATTTCTCTCTCTTTCTCCCTCCCTTCCCCACTGTCTGAAAATATATAAAAAAGGAATGTTTTTCTTATTTCCTATTTATTTCTTTTTAATCATATCCTGCTTTCATTTTATGAATGGAATATATAATTTCATATCTTTGACAATATAAATTATACTTTTTTTAAACTTTAGGGAGCTTTTGCTCTTACAGATTTGGAAGACGTACCACAAGCACAGATTGGAAACTCTTTGAATACAGGTGTGGTTCATCATATAGTAAACATTACTGTTGACTGATTATGCACAACTCAGACATTTTATTTGGACCCTTAAAAGTTGGTCTCCATCAGTCTTTACTCTTTTTCTCATCATTTTTTCCAAAATAGGAGTCCCCCATCTCTTGTGGCGAAGTTCTAGACCTGGCTGCTCGCTTTAAGAAAGCTGATTAGAAAAAGGGAGCTGTCAGGGCATTCTCACAAACTATGTAGACACCTTTACATGACCTGAATTTGCACAAAATGATGTTTCACACTTACACTATGATCTGTAGGAAAAGGAATAATTTTTAGGCACATTGATCACATTTGTTCTCACAGTTATTTACCATCTATAATTCTTAAGCCTTCCAAGAATCTAGTTAGAATAGAATGAACTATACTGTGGTAACAAATAAATCCTGAAATCCCAATGGTTTAACAGAGTAAGTGTTCATTTTCTTGTTGCATACAGTCTGATGCAGGTAATTCAACTCTCCTAGAAAGAAGGCATTCCTCTACCTGAAGACTTAAGGATCCAGTTTGTATCTATCTGTCTTACAGATTTACCATCTAGAATATGTGGCTCCCAAGTTCACCTTTACAAAAGAAAGGTAGAGTAGGAGGATGGCCCAAAGTGATATATGAGTCCAAACTGGTTGCCTTTTTCTGACACCAAACTAATAGAAATAGCTTTAAAAAAATAAGAAGAATAACCTGAAGAATGCTTTATGAAGTGACATGTTACAACTGCCCATATTTCATTGTTCAGATCTCAGTCAAATGTCTCCAACATAACTGCAAAGAAGACAGGAAGAGACTTTTCTCTGTGCCATGGAAGAGGCAAAGTGTAATAAACCATAGCTTTGTGTCTGCTCCAGCTGTGCCATGTAAACTGGTTTGCTTCTTGCAGATCTTCCAGCTGCAGGAGGTCTGTCAGCTTTTCCCCTCTGCTAAGTGAGTTACCACTCATCCATCTGCTTTCCAGCTCCTAAAGTCTGTTGACATTTCTTTTTAGCTGTTATAGCCTTTCCTATTATTTTTGTACTTCAGAGTTTATGCTTTTTTATTATTTTACTTTATTTAAGTGGAGTTACAGAAAGTAGCAGCAATAGTTATGTTCATTTTGCCCTATTTAACCAGAAACCGAAAAAGTTATCTGACAAAAAATCTTTGCTCAAGTCACCTAATGACCAATTTTTAAATCGAAAATTCCTAAAGAGCTAAATCTATCTGATACATGGAAAAATACTAGTTAAATTCATTTCAAATATATGAGTAAAGTATTACATTGTGAAAGTTTCATTTTTATTCATCTTAAATTATGTAATATTTGTTTATAGAATTTAATACTTCCAACATATGCTTTACAGTTAAAAAGTTTTATTTACAAGTGAAAGTATAACTAAAATTACTTTAGAAACCTTAAGAAAACAGTGGGTCATTCAAAGCCACAGTTATTACAATTATTAGCAAAGCACTACTATCTTTATGATAGTAGCTTACACAAATTATAGCATACTAACAAGGGAACAGTTGCTTCAGGAGTTTACAAATTCTAATTTAAAGAATGACTGCAAGATAACATCATAAAAATAACACCAGGGAATAAAGTTTGAATGGAGAAATGAAGAGAAATGAACCAGAACTGAGATAGGTTTTAAAAGAACAGATTTGGGAAATCAAATAAAAATGTATGTTATTTATTTTCATGATTTTGATTCCAAACTAGTAGCGTTTTTCTGCTACCAGTCACACTAGTAGGAATCCTTTTAAAAATAAAAATAACCTAAAAGAGGAAAACATGTACACACCAAAGTTTATATGAAATACTTGGCTGCTTTAAAAACGAAACTACACAATGACCTACCTACTACAAGATAAGATTCAGCAAGTAAAGACATTTGAATAAATAGAGTTTTTTTAAGTTGACTGAAAGAGAATTTTGAAATATAAAAAAAATAGTTTAAAATTACCAAGAAAGATATTAAAATTTACTGAGAAATTTTAGCTGGAAGATTATGAGTTTTATTTTCTCTCCTACCTCCTTAACTGGACAAAATAATCTGATGTAATTTATGTCTTATTTGACAAAAATAATGTTTATGTTAGGTTAGAATAACATTTTTTTCTCTAATTATCAATAAAACAAAACTGAGCTGTTAAAATACCTCTTAATTTCTTATTTTGACTTATACCATTTTAAACTTGTTAACAGTATGTCTAATATCATGCATTAAAGCCAAAATAGCAATATAAAATTGTATTTTGAATATCCTGTCCAGCTACTTCTGTAAGACAAAGACAATTCTACAGATATTAGGTAAGCACACATCTACTAAGATTTAAATTCTTGAGAAGGGGACTTCCAGCCAAGATGGAGGCGTGGGTAGACCCACTGTGCCTCCTCCTGCAACCAAAATAAGGACAACAACAATTTAGAAACAAACAAAAAAAAACAACCAGTACTGACAGAAATTTAAACTGTACGAAAGTCCAACAACCAAGGAGTTAAAATAGTCACATTCATCCAGACTGGTAGGACGGGTGGAGTTGGGTGGCTGGGCGGAGAGGGGTCAAAGCAAAAAAAGCAGTGGCTGGCAGATCCCGGGCACACAAAGTGGCAGCAGGTGGACCCACTGAGGGGGAGGATTGTGGAGCAAGGTGCAGTGTGCAAGGGGAAATAAAGCCTCAAAACACCAATTGAAAACACCTGTGGAGGTTGAGGTGCCGGGAAGAATTCCCAGCCTCAAAGGAGAGTTTGTTAGAGAGACCCAAAGGGTTCTAGAATGTACACAAGCCCACCCACCTGGGAATACACACCAGAAGTGCCCAGTTTGCTTGGGGGAAGAGGCAGAAGAAACTGAAATCCGGCAGAGAACAGAACAAGTGCCATTGTTCCCTCTCTGACCTCTCCCCCACTTATAGCATCACAAGCCAGTGCCTGGGTTGCCCCGCCCTAGTGAACGCCTAAGGCTGTGCCGCTCACTACATAACAGGCATGTCAAGACAAAAACAAAAATGGCCCAAATGAAAGAACAGATCAAAGCCCCAGAACAAATACAACTAAGTGATGAAGAGATAGCCAACTTATCAGATGCACAGTTCAAAGCACTGGTGATCAGGATGCTCACAGAGTTGGTTGAATTTGGTCACAAATTAGATGAAAAAATGAAGGCTATGCTAAGTGAAATAAAGGAAAATGTACGGGAAACCAATAGTGATGGGAAGGAAACTGGGACTCAGATCAATGGAGTGGACCAGAAGGAAGAAAGAAACAACCAAACAGAAAAGAATGAAGAAATAAGAATTCAGAAAAATGAAGAGAGGCTTAGGAACCTCCAGGACATCTTTAAATATTCCAACATCCAAATTGTAGGGGTAGCAGAAGGGGAAGAGGAAGAGCAACAAGTGGAAAACTTATTTGAACAAATAATAAAGGAGAACTTCCCCAATCTGGCAAAGGAAATAGACTTCCAGGAAGTCCAGGAAGTTCAGAGAGTCCCAAAGAAGTTGGACCCAAGGAGGAATACACCAAGGCACATCATAATTACATTAGCCAAGATTAAAATGAAGGAGAGAATCCTAGAAGCAGCAAGAGATAAGGAGACAGTTACCTACAAAGGAGTTCCCATCAGACTGTCAGCTGATTTCTCAAAAGAAACATTACAGACAAGAAGGGGCTGGAAAGAAGTATTCCAAGTCACGAAAGGCAAGAACCTACATCTAAGATTGCTCTATCCAGCAAAGCTCTCATTTAGAATGGAAGGGCAAATAAAGTGCTTCTCAGATAAGGTCAAGTTAAAGGAGTTCATCATTACCAAGCCCTTATTATATGAAATGTTAAAGGGATTATCTAACAAAAAGAAGATTAGAAACACATATAGTAAAATGACAGCAAACACAAATATTAATAACCATGCCTAAAACAAAAACAAAACAAACTAAGCAAACAACTAGAACAGGAACAGAACCACAGAAAGGGAGATCACATGGAGGGTTAGCAACAGGGGAGTGGGAGGAGGGGGGGAAGTACAGAGAATAAGTAGCATAGATGGTAGGTAGAAAATAGGGGGAGGGCAAGAATAGTATGGGAAATGTAGAAACTAAAGAACTTATAAATTTGACACATGGACATGAACTAAAAGGGAGGAGTGTGGGCGGGAGGGGGTGTACAGGGTAGAGGTGAGTGAAGGGGGGAAAATGGGACAACTGTAACAGCATAATCAATAAAATATATTAAAAAATAAAAAATAAATTCTTGAGAAGGGATATCCTTAAGAGTGATTATGTTAAAATGAAATAAATATTTTTAGTATTGTGATCATTTCTTGTTGCTAGAAAACATTATTTTACAGAGATATGAAATGCAATGCAAGTCACAAAATAAAATGGATTTTATATTTTCCAAATTTATTAGAGTGCTAAGAATGACACACAGCAGCATACTTGTGTATGTGTGCATGTAAATGATTGGACATGAAAGCAATATCAACAACCATCTAACAGTCTTAGCCACTACCGTCTTCTACTGAGAAGTAAACTGATACCCCCAAAAGTTATATAATTTTGTAAGGACACACAGCAAAAATACAGAATGGCCAAGGCTACAATTCAATTCCTGTCATTCAGACCAAAATTATGTTTACAGTTGATCCATGTGACAGGTCTTCTCAACACAGGCTCTAATTTATAAGATCTGAAAGTTGCATAGAGGAGGAAAAGCCTGTCTTGATTTCCAGGTTTGGAAAACAATGGCAATTGCCTACTCTGAATTTCTGCTACCAGTACTACCCCAAAAAATATCAACAAGAGGAGCAAATAAAACCACACTGGTGACAGAAAACATAAACACACACACACACACACACACACACACACCTAAGCAGAAAAAAATTCTAACAGATTACCTATTGGCCACCTACAAATGCAACTTCCTGGGTGTGGAAAGCAGGGAAGGGGCATCCTAAGAGAGTCCATTAAAAAGACTACAGAGATGTAAAAGACTTCAATAAAACACAGACAAATCACTTCCAGAAAGAGAGCGTTCACTAATAACTTCAAAATACAGAATGCTGATCAGACTTTGGTAATTCACAACACAGATACAGAGAAGAGCCTTGAAGGTGTGCAGGACTGGAAGTGGCAGTTTTGGAGAACATTCCCTTGGAGGGTAATTATACACAAAAAGAATGACTGGTAGTCCTTATAAATGAGGCAGAAAATAAAGAGAAGAAAATAGTAGGGTGAAATTAAGGATCTTGCAGAAAAAAGGTGAAACAAGACTTACTAATTTTTCCCCACCACCACTACCAGCAGTAACACAAATAAATGAAACCTCACCAAAGATAGCAGAACTGACAGAAGAGGATGTTTTTGAAACAGGAACTGTTCAAGAAATGAATAGAAACAGAAATAAAGCAGACTACAGCCATTCAAAACTACAAAGAAAAATAAAAAAATATAAAAGATTTTCTACTGGTAAGAAGTCTCCTCCAAACAACTAGGAACAAAGAAGAAAAATACTATAATACAACACACAAAACTACAATAAGAATCCTCAAATAAAATCTACTTCAAATCAGAAATACACAAACTAAGACCACAATGAAAAAGAAAGAGGAAATAAAATGAGAATTGATTGAACTCAGAAAGAAAATAGAAGAAAACATTTCAAAAATGAGTACTGAATTATAAGATGCCTAAAGAACAAATTCAAATAAAAATATAATATAGGCCATTGAGGAAAAGTAGAGGGAAAAACAAAGAGAAAAAAGATGAGATAAAGAAGTAAAATGAGTCAGAGAAAGTAAATGAAATGGTCCGACATACACATATTTAATGTTCTGTGGGTGGGGGACATTAATATACAGGAACAAAACAACATTTATAATATAATCCTCAAAATAACTTTCCCAAACTAAAAGAACTGACTAAATACACTGAAAGGACACACCAGGTAGCACAAAAATCTGACTCAGAACAATCAACTCTAAGACACATACTAGTAAAACTATTAGACTTTAAAGACAAAGAAAAATATTCAGGCAAAAACATGAAATAAGTTCTAAAGACCAAGAAAATTAACTGGCAACAGGCTTTTCAAAACCAACATAGAAATCAAAGCTGCAGTAGAGTAGCAATTTTCAAAAAAAGTAAGAAGAAAATGTGAACTGAGAATAGTATATTCTGCTAAGATGCTCTTGAAATAGTTAATCTGCCAAATTCAGGAAAAACAACAAATTGTGATTTTTCCATAGGAATTTGACAAAATTTGAATTTTATCTGACCAAAGGCAATTTGTAAAGCTTTTGTAAAAAGACAAAACTTCAGCATTTAATATATATTAACTGTAAATCTAAGACTATGGTGAGAATGGAGTCATGGTAGAAGAATAACATATAAACATTATATGTTCTGACAAGTAGAAATAATTCAGCTAGAAGATAAAGAGATATGGGATAGAAAAAAATGAGAAAGCAGAATAAGATTATAGGTCATAAGTGGGAGTCATTTAAAAGTGATATAATTCAGTAATAGATTAGATTAGAAACATAATATAGAATACACTTTCTTCTTAAACAAACATAGAACATTCATAGAGATTTACTATAGATTATAACACAAAGAAAATATCTATAGGTTCTATAAAGTACAAATATTACAAACAGCAAACTGTTTACAGAGCAATAAAACTAAAAATTAAAAAATAAAACAAAAACAGACTCCCAGCCAAGATGGAGGCATAGGTACACACATTTTGCTTCCTTGTACAATCAAAAGAAGGACAATAACAAATTTAAAAACAAAAACAACCAGGACTGACAGAAAATCAAACTGTGTGGAAGTCTGACAACCAAGGAGTTAAACAAGAAATATTCATCCAGCCAGTAGGAGGGGTGGAGACAGGCAAACTGGGTTGAGAGGACTCCACCCTGCAAGGTGGCAGCTGGAAGACAGGGTGAGGCAGTGGCTGGCAGAGTGGACAATACCACATTCAAGTGTGGATAAACTGGGAGGAAAAGGTGAGGAGCAAGACAGACCACATAACCCAGGATTCCAGTGAGGGGAAATAAAGCCTCAAATCCCCTTACTGAAAAAACCGGGGGGTGGTTTAGGTGGCAGGAGAAACTCCCAGTCTCACAAGAGAGTTTGCTGGAGGGACCAACAGAGTCCTAGAATGTATATAAACCCACCCACCTGGGAATCAGCACCAGCTGGGCCCAACTTGCTTGCGGCTAGTGGCAGAAGTGACAGAAAGCTAACAGAGAGCTGAACAAACAGCACTGTTCCCTCTCAGACCCCTTCCCCACCTATGGCACCACAGCACAGCAACATGGGTTGTCCTGCCCTGGTGAATACCTAAGGCTCTGCCCTGTTACTATGTAACAGGCACACCCGGACCAAAAAAAAAAAAAAAAAAAATGGCCCAAATGAAAGAACAGATCAAAGCTCAAAAAAATAAAAATAAAAATTCAACTAAACAACAAAGAAATAGCTAACCTATCAGATGCACAGTTAAACAATGTATAATCAGGATGCTGACAGAGTTGGTTGAGTATGGTCACAAACTAGAGGAAAAAGTGAAGGCTATGAAAAGTGAAATAAAGGAAAATGTACAGGGAACCAACAGTGACAGGAAGGAGACTGGGACTCAATCAACAATTTGGACCAGAAGAAAGAAATAAACATTCAACCAAGACAGAATGAAGAAACAAGAATTCAAAAAAGTGAGGAGAGGCTTAGGAACCTCCAGGATAACTTTAAATGTTCCAACATCTGAATCATGGGGGTCCCAGAAGGAGAAAAGGAAGAGCAAGAAATTGAAAAAGTCATGTGAAAAAATAATGAAAAATAATTCCCTAATCTGGCAAATGAAATAGACTTCCAGGAAGTCCAGGAAGCTCAGAGATTCCCAAAGAAGTTGGACCCAAGGAAGCACACACCAAGGCACATCATAATTACATTACCCAAGATTAAAGAGAAGGAGAAAATTTTAAAAGCAACAAGAGAAAAGGAGACAGTTACCTACAAAGGAGTTCCCATAAGGCTATCAGTTGATTTCTCAAAAAAAAAAAAAAACCTTGCAGGCAAAAATGGGCTGGAAAGAAGTATTCAAAGTTATGAAAGGCAAGGACCAACATCCAAGATTACTCTATCCAGCAAAGCTATCATTTAGAATGGAAGGGCAGATAAAGTGCTTCATGGATAAGGTCAAGTTAAAGGAGATCATCATCACCAAGCCCTTATAATATGAAATGTTAAAGGGACTTATCTAAAAAAAAAGGAAGATCAAAACTATGAACAGTAAAATGACAACAAACTCACAACTATCAACAACTGAACCTAAAAAAAACAAAAACAAACTAAGCAAACAACTAGAATAGGGACAAAATCACAGAAATGGAGATCACATGAAGGATTATCAGCAGGGAAAGAGAGGGAGGGATTGGGAGAAAAGGTACAGATAATAAGTAGCATAAATGGTAGGTATAAAATAGACAGGGGAGGTTAAGAACAGTATAGGATATGGAGAAGCCAAAGAACTTATATGTACAACCCATGGACATGAACCAAGGGGGGTGGGGATGTGGGTGGGAAGGGTTGTGAAGGATGGAGGGTAATAAAGGGTGGAAAATTGAACAAATGTAATAGCATAATCAGTAAAATGTATTTTAAAAATAAAAATAAAATCTAAAACATAAAACAAACACAAAACAAAATGTCTTCCTTAACTGGAAATTATAACATCTTGTATCAAACAACTCTTAGTTTAAAGGGAAAATACAAAAAGAATTTATAGAATTTTCCAAATAAAATGATAATAAAATCACTACATGTTAAAAATTTATGGGACCTGTTCTAAACAGTAAAGAGATAAAAACTGATTACACCCTAAACCTTTATGTCAATGCAAATAGATAAATTAATTACATACTACCCCAAATAATCTATATATTTAGCATAAAACCTATCAAAATTCCAGTAGCATTTTTGAAGAAATAACTCTAATATTTGTATGAAACCATAAAGGACTCCAAACAGCCAAAGGAACATTGAGAAAGAAGAATGAAGCTAGAGTCATCATTCTCCTTGATTTCATACTATACTATGAAGCTATACTAATCAAAACAGTATGGTAATGGATATAAACATACACATGGATTAAAGCAACAGAATAGAGAGCTCAGAAATAAATCCATGTATATTTCATCAATTCATTTATGACAATAGATCTAAGAACTTGTAATGGGAAAAGGACAGCCTCTTCAGTAAATGGTGTTAGGAAAACTGAACAGTCACATACAATAGAATGAGACTGGACCACTGTTGTATATACTACACAAAAATCTACTCAGAATGAAGTAAAGATTTGAATGTAAGACCTTGAACTATAAAACTCCTAAAAGAAAACATAGGCTATAAACTTCTTGGCATAGTTCTTGACAATGTTTTTTTTATTTGACACCAAAAGCAAAGGAAACAACAGTAAAAGTAAACAAGTGGAATTACATCAAACTTCTTATTCATAGAAAAGCAAATAATGAACAAAATAAAGGCAGCTTATCAAAAAGGAGAAAATATTGTCAAATCATATATTCAGTAAGTTCAATAAAGGTTTAATATCCAAAATATGAAAAGAACTCATGAACTCAATAGCAAAAAGTAAACATTCATTTGGCCAACAGGTACATGAAAAAATGCTCAACATCACTAATCATCAGGGAAATACAAATCAAAATCACAATGAGATATCACCTCATACCTGTTTGAATGGCTATTATCAAAAAGACAAGAGACAACAGTGTTGGAGAAGATATGGAGAAAATGGATCCCTAGTGCAATATTGGTGTGAATGTAAAATGGTGCAGACACTATGGAAAACAGTATGGAGTTGCCTCCAAAAAATTAAAATTAGAACAATCACATGATCCACCAATTCCAATTTTGGATATTTGTTCAAAGAAAAGGAAAATACTAATTAAAAAATATATGCGGTCTGTCTAGAAAATGTCCAACCATTGTTAATATAATGAGAATGGTTTGTGTGACATCTATGTAACCTGGCAGCCAAGGAGAGTGGACTGGAATGCACATGTATGAACAATAAGGATTTCACTATGTCAGTCAGTGGGGACAGAAGACACTGTGGAGTAAGCATGTGTACTGTGTGACCATTGCATTCAAATGACTGAGCGAGTAGAGCAAGAAATCTGCATCAAATTTTGCATTGAGCTTTTACATTCCTCCATGTAAACTATTTAGATGAATGTGCCTGTCTGTGCATCAGGTCTCATGCAGAATTTTTTGGTGAATCATTAAACCCAAGTAACTCAACCCACCTACACCCCAGATCGACACCCTGTAACTTCTGGCTTTTCCCAAAACTAAAATCACCTTTGAAAGGGAAGAGGCTTCAGACCACCAGTGAGATTCAGGAAAATATGATGGGGCAGCTGATGGTGATTCAGAGAACTGTGTGAGGTCCCAAGGTGCCTACTTTGAAGGGGACTGAGGCATCATTGTCCTATGTATAATGTTTCTTGTGTCTTGTATCTTCAATAAATGTCCTATTTTTCATAATACATGGCTGGATACCTTCTGGATAGACATCGTATATGTATACCCATGCTCATTGTAGCATTATTTATAATAGCAAAGCCATGGAAACAACCTGTGTCCACTTACAAATAAGTGGATGAATAAAATGTGATATATATACAATTACCATATACAAGAACACAGTATAAGTTGACCAAAGATTCAAGACAGTTTTTGCATAACAAAAATCCCCATCAGCAAAGTAAAAACACAAACTGCCAACTGAGATACAACATGAGAAGATGCATGAGAGATACAAGGCTAATATCCCTAAGTACAAAAATTTAAAAATGAGAGAAGAGACAAAACTTCCTTCAGGAATACAGGCAAACAAGATAAACAGACAATCCATCAAATGATCTGTAACTATTGACCCTAAGTATATGGATAAGTGTTCAAATTCATACATATAGTATAAATGGAAATTAAAACTATTATGGTACCATTTCTCATATTTGGCTGGCAAAAACTGCAAAAGCTGGCAGAACACTCTTAGTAAGGTTTTGTATGGCAATGTAATATTGCAGGACTCTCATGATTGAGAATTTGGCAATATTTAACAAAATTTGTATGCATTATTCTTTACTGAGCAATCACATCTCCTAGAATTTATCCTGAAGATACAACTGCAACAACATGCAAATTATGAGCAAAAGGTTATTCACTACAGAATTATTTGTAATTGAAAAATGTCAGAAACTACCCATATGTCCAAGCGGGAGTTTGTTTAAATAAGCTGTGGAATACACATTCAATGAAGTACTATGCAAATGTACAAAAGGAGAGAGGAAGATCTTGAATAACTGATATAGAGTACTTTCTAGGAAACCATATTAAGTAAAAAATGCTAAAGAAATTGTTACTATGTTACCCTTCATGAAAGAAAAAAAGTTAAAATGAGGAAATAGTTTCTTTAAACACAGAAGATAAACTGAAAAACAAAAAAGTTTATCTACAAGGGGCAGGCAGAAGACATAAAATGAAGGTATTTAGGAGGCTGTAACACTTCTTTAAATCTGACTTTTTGTATCATATTGACTTCTAGAAACATACTAATGTTTAATATATATATTTTAAAATAATGATAAGGAAACTAAAATCTAAAGCTGAAAAAAATGAGAAAGAAAAAGAAAAAATGTTCCATTCCTAACAATACAACAAAAACAACAAAATATTCTCTAACATTTTCATTAAACAAATTATGAAAACAGTTTTTGTTTGTGGCCTGTATTTTTTTGTTTTCATAGGGATAGGAATAGAAATTTTCTTTCCATTTCTACTTTGGTAACAAAGTAACAATAATATTTGAGCTTTAGCAAGGATGTTTCTTTTACAGAATGAAAATATACTAGCCTTCAGGAACTTCCTTCAGGGTAAATCATTCTAGTGGCCTGAGAATTTAAGGTATGTTTCATTTGTACCAAATGATCACAGGTCTTAAAAGACTGCTAATGCCAAATATTCCCCTATGTTAAAATAAGAGTAAAATCCATGAAATTCATCTGAATTTTATTCACACAAACAATAAATTGGATGCCTTTCATACTTGTTATACTGACTGACTGACCAGTCTACAGATCAGATTTTATAATTCAGATCTACTTATACTTTAAAAAACAGTGAAAAAAACTGAGCATAGAAGACTACTTCATTTTATTATTTTAAGGCATTATAAAAATACAATAGTGATTAAGACTGATATCTCAGGAAGAATGATATATAGGCTGTAGAAAAACTACGTTATTTTTTTTAAGATTTTATTTATTTTTTAAAGAGAGGAAGGGAGAAAGAGAGGGACAGAAACATCAATGTGTGGTTGCCTCTTGCATGCCCTGCACCGGGGACCTGGCCTGCAACCCAGGCATGTGCCCTGACTAGGAATCGAACCAGTGACCCTTTGATTCGAAGGCCAGCACTCAATCCACTGAGCCACACCAGCCAGGGCTAAAAAAACTACTTTCAAATGTAATAATAGGATCTCAGAGAAACTCCTGTTAAAAATAAAAGAGAAAAAATAGGATATACAGTAAGACAATTGAAAACAAAAGATCTTTAAATCCAATAGACAAATCAATGATTAGGGAGCAGAACGGCACCAACAATAATACAACTGCCTACCACATTGTAAATATAACTTGAAGGGGAAATTGCTTGAGGTGATAATCAAAAGTTATAGTAATCAATGGGACAGTGATTAAAGGACATTAATTAAAGCTCTGTGGTGTCTTGGATTGATAACGTGACTTCCCAGGAAGGTACCAGGAGGAGCTTTCATTATGGAAGTCAAGGCAGGGTGTTCCTACTATAAATGAAATGATAAACAGCCATTGCCATAATCAAAAAAGAGAAAATAAAGTACCACTTGTCCCCACAGTCTCACAGAGTACACCAAAAGAAAAGTGATCTAATGATAGATACAAGTACACAGCAAAAGGAATCCACACTTGAGGACATTTTTCCATGATTAATGGAAACTTCAAGTTCATCCTGGTAGTCAAAAGACACACAAAAATAAGAATGTTTTCCTGAATGCACCAGATCCACACACACAAAGTGTGCTTTTCAGAGACAGACATAGCCTTTTCAGCAAAAATCTCGATTGACTATGCCCACATAGTTCATCAGGTTGGACAGAAAGGAAATGACTATGGAAACAACACAGCCTCACAGATGTCAAGAGTAATACTTTTGTCTGTTTACTTCAATGGAAGATAAATAGAAATGTTCCTATTGAACACCATACTTTCCTAGTAACCTAGTCATTTTATGATAGTATGTAATTTCATAATGCTTTGATGACTACATGAAATGAATAGTATAGATTTTATGACAACGATGCAAGAAAAAAATAGTTGTTTGGGTTCAATATGCTCCCTAGAACTCAAAGAGAACATGGTGATTTTTGGCTTCCATTTCAGCTTAGAAGGTGTTGCTGCAGTTCTCACAAAAACAACAAAAAGGCCCAAACTGAAAATTAACAACTTTTAGATCTCTCAGAAGTATTAGTCACAGGGCAGATGCCAGCCCTCAAAATTGGAGAGACGAACAGGTGGATGCAGAGAATCACAAATGACTGGAAGCAGCCCAGGAGAAGAGACTGCCACAGGAACTAGTATGAGTATAGGAAAAGTTAAACTATGATTGACAAATTGCTGGTAGACAAGCATTTTAGTTAAAAATTCTGGGTAGGAGGGTCTTAGTAGACATCCCACATTTATTGAGTATCACCTCACAGGTCCACACAATGAAGAAAAAAACCTCTACATGCTTCTAGCAGGGAAGGGAGAAATTGGCCATTTTGAAACATACCTGGAGAATTATTCTTAAAAAGGCCTGCCCTCCAACTATTGTACCAAAACCTAATCAACTGGAAATTTACCACAGTGTAAGTGATCTGGAAAAAGGAAAATACCCAATTCCAGCCCCCTCTAGCTTTTCTGTATTATGTAAGGGGGGAGGGAGGACTAAAACGTATGTGTGAAGGCCATATCCCAGTGCACAGGTTCAATAAAAGATGAAGACCTAATCACAGGACTATAAAACGCTTCTCCTCTCCTTAAAACTTAGCATATTGTCAATTAGGCTTCCATACAATAACAGGGAATTACAACAGAAAGAGCTGCATGTTCCAGGCCTCACTTAGGGTGAATTCCCTAAGGAAACCCAAATGCAATAAGGAAGAAAAAATAATGGAAAAAAGAAGAATATCAGAGAAATATTTAATATTTTAGCCTTAACACCTATGGCTACAGCAAACATAGCCTAACCCTAGCCAGATATAAACCTCACACCAAAAAGTCTATGTATCTCAGTTAAAGAACACAATTTGCAAAGACTGAGCAAGCATCAAATTCGGACTAAGATATAGCAGAAACTTTGGTATTATCACACTAGAAATTTTTTAAAGGTATGATGAATATGCTAAGAGCTCTAATGTAAAAATATAAACTGTGCAACCAAAGATGGGTATTATGAGTAGATAGATCTAAATTCTATGAAAGAATCAAAAAGAAATAATAGAAATCAAAACACTGAAACAGAAATGAAAAATGTCCTTTGATGAGCTAATAAATAAACTGGAACTAGCCAAGGGAAGAAATCACTGAGCTTAAAAAAAAGTCAATAGAAATTTCCAAAACTAAAATGTAAAGGAAAAAAATTATAAAGACATAACAGAATACCCAAGAACTACAGGACAATTACAAATTATGTAACACGTAATGGGATTATCAGAAGAAAAAGAGAAAAACATAGAAGAAATGTTTGAAATAATTATAGTTAGGAATTTTCCAAAGTTCATGACAGACAACCAGACCACAGATCCAGAAAGCTCAGGGAACACCCAGCACAGGATAAAAAATAACATAGCATAGCATAATATAAAATAACAAAACAAAACAAAATAAAATTTAAAAAACTATACCTGGGTGTACTATATTTGAACTGCACTAAATGAAAGACAGAGAGAAAAATCTTAAAAGAAGCTGGGGTAAAGGGTGAGTGCTGGAAAAACACCTTATGCATAGAGGAGAAAAGATAAGAATTACATCAGATTTCTTTTCAGAAACCATTCAAGCAAAAAGAAAGTAGTGCTGAATTAAAGAAAAAACCCACAAACTAGAATTCCAGTGATAGTATCTTTTAAAGATTTTTTAAAATTGAAATTATATTTTAAATGTAGAGAAATAATGACTTTCTCAAAAAAAATATTGAGGAAATTTGCCTTGCAAAAAATGTTGAGAAGGTCTTCAAAGAAAAGAAAATAATACATGTAGGTCAGAAACTTAGATCTACATAAATAGAGAAGGCCTATTGGAGAATAAATGAAGGTAAAATAAAGTATTTTCTTTTTATTTATAATTGATCTAATAAGGAATAATTTGTTCAAAATTATAATAACAGTGTATTCAGTGACTTCTGATTTTGGGTTAGGGAAACTAATGCCTCCATGTTATACGTTTTGGGAACAAAGGACCAGGAATACTCTGCTATAAGGCACTTGCGCTATGTGTGGAGTATTAGTGTTATTTAAAAGTGGGCTTGGACTACTTGTAAATTTACATTGTAAACTCCAAAGCACCATTGAAAGGGTAAAAAAAAGTATAATTGATATTCTAAAAGAGTAGATAAAATGATATAAAATGTTCAATTAAAATTAAAAAGATGAACATCAGAAGTCAATAATGAAACAAAGAATAAAGGCAATGAATTGACAAACAACAGTAAATGTAGAGGATAGTAATCCAATTATATCAATAATCATTTCAAATGTCAATGACATAAATATATCAACTAAAAGATTGAGACTGTCAGAGTAAATCAACAAGATCCAGTTTTATGTTATTTCAAGATTCTCTCACTCAATACTAAGACACGCAGATTAAAAAATAAAGGGATAGAAAACCATACACCATGTTAACAGTAATCAAAAGACAGCAGGAATAGTTATATTAATTCCAGACAAAGCAGATTTCAGAGCAAGAAAAATTATCAGGCATAAAAAGGGATTTTATGTAACAATAAAACGGTCAATTCTCCAAGAAGACATAGAAATCCTTGAATGCGTATATTCCTAGCAACAGATAGAACTGAACTGCAAGGAGGAACAGATGATTCCACTATCATAGCTGGAAACTTCAACATTCCTCTATTGGTAATGGACAGATCCAACAGGCAGATAATCATTAAGGACATAGCTGAACTAAACAGCACAATTAATCAACTGGATGTAATTGACATTTATAGAATACTTCACCGAACAAAGAAGAATGCACATTCTCTCAAGCTTACACAGAATATTCACCAAGGCAGACCACAGCTTGGGGCTATAAATCACTCCTTAACAAATCTAAAAGAATTGAAATCAAACAAAGTATTCTCTCAGGGCACAATGGAATTAAACTACAAATAAATAACAGAAAGATGGCTGGAGAACACCCAAAATACTTGAAGTTTAAACAACACACTTTTAAATAATACATAGACCAGAGAAAACATATCAAAAAATTAAACAATATTTTGAACAAAACCAAAATTAAAATTTGTGGGATGAAATAAAAGCAGTGCTAAGAGGAAAATGTATGGCATTCAATTTTCATATTAAAAAAGAATATACAGAAGAGGGAATTTCAGGGGAGAATGGGAAGGGTTTACAAGAACAAATTTAAAGGATACATGGACAAAAACTAGGGGGAGGGTGGTAATGGGAGGGAAGTGGGGAGGGTTGGGTGGGTGGGCTGGAATGGGAGTAAAAGGGAGAAAACTGTACTTGAACAATGATTAAAATAAAATTTAAAAAATGAAAGATAAAAGAAGAATATACATGTAAAATCAATAACCTAAACTTCCTTTAGGAAATTAGAAAAAGAACAGCAAATTAAATTCAAAGTAGGCAGAATTAAATAACAAAAATTAGAACTGAAATCTATAAAATTGGAAACAGAAATAAATTTGAAAAATAAATGAAATCAAAAGCTGGTTCTTTGAAAAGTTCAATAAAAATGATGAATAGGTTAAATAAGTAAAAAAAGAGAGAGAAGATACAAAATATTAACATCAGTAATGAAAGAGGAGTCATCATTAATCATCCATCAGACATTAGAAGGATAATAAAGGAATATTATAAATAAGTCTCCGCCCACAAATTTGATAACTCAGGTGAATGAATCAATTCTTTAAATGACATACTCTGCCAAAACTCACAAAAGGAGAAATCTATGATCTGTATAGATCTATATTTATTAAATAAATTGAATCAATAATTAATAACATGTCAAAACATAAAGCACCAGGACTAGATGGGTTCCCTATTAAGTTCCACCAAACATTCAAGAAAAAAAATCCCAATTCTTTACAACCTATTTCAGAAAATAAAAGCAGAGGACATACTTCCCAATTCATTCCATGAGGCCAGCATTACTCTAATACCAAAAGTGAACAAAGACATTATAAGAAAGGAAAATTAAGAATGATATGTCTCATGAACATGTATGCAAAAGTTATCAACAAAATATTAGCAAATAATATCCAACAACATATGTTAAAAAATACATCTCACTCTGAAAGGCTAGCTCAGTTGGTTAGAGCAACATCCCAATATGGCAAGGTTGTAGGTTCGATCCACGTTCAGGACACATACAAGAATTAACCAATTAATGCATAAATAAGTGAAGCAACAAATCAGTCTTTCTTTCTCTCTCTCTGCCCACTCACTAAAATCAATAAGTGAAAAGTATATAATATGCCTTGGCTGGTGTAGCTCAGTGAATTGAGCATGGGCTATGAACTAAAGGGTCACCAGATCGATTCCCAGTCAGGGCACACACCTGGGTTGCAGGCCAGGTCCCCCATGGGGGCATGTAAGAGGCAACCACACATTGATGTTTCTCTCCTTCTTTCTTCTTCCCTTCCCCTTTCTCTAAAAATAAATAAATAAATAAATAAAATGTTTAAATATATATATATAAAATATATCTCAAACAAGAGTGATTTATTCCAGGTATGCAAAGTTTGTTCAACATTCAAAAATCAAGTAATACAAACTCTCATATCAACAGACTAAAGAAAAAAGACCATGGCCTGAATAGGTGACTCAGTTGGTTGGAGCATTGTCCTGTACTCCCAAAGGTTGTGGGTTTGATTACTGGTCAGGGCACTTCCCTAGGTTGAAGGTTCAATCCTGGGTTGGGGATTATACAGGAGGCAACCAATGAATGTTTCTGTCTCACATCAGTGTTTCTCTCTCTCTCTCCCCCTTTCTCTCCCACCCTCCCTCCCCTCTTCCTCCCTCTTTCTCTCTAAAATCAATAAACATATCTTAGGTATCCTCAGATGAGATTTTTAAAAATCATATAATCCTACCTAAATATACACAAAAAAGCATTTGACAAAAACTAACACCTATGCATGATAAAAATTATCAGCAAACTAGGAATAGAGGGTAACTTCTTCAACTGGATAAAGAATATCTATAAAAATCTATAGTTAACATCACATTTAAGGGTGAAAAAACAGATGCCTTTCTGTTAAGATTAGGAACGGGTACTCCTATTTTATATCATAACGGAAGTCATAGATAATGCAATAAGACAAGAAAATGAAATAAAAGGCATAAAGATTGAAAAGGAAGAAATGAAATTGTTTATATACAATATAGTTGTCTATACAAATAATCCCAAAGAATCAGCAATAATAAACACAACAATGAAAAAAAATTCCTAAAACTAATAAGTAATTATAATAAGATTGCAGGATACAGGATTAATATACAAAAGTCAACCTTTATCTTGTATAAAAGCAATGAAAACATAGAATTTGAAATTAAAAACACGATACATTTATATTACCACCAAAAGTACATGAAATACTTAAGTATCAATCTAACAAAATATGGATAAGATCTATATGAAAAAAGTACAAAACTCTGATGAAAGTAATCAAAGAAACTTCAAATAAATAAAAAGAGCTAGTCCATGTACATAAATGGATCGGTTCTTCCCAAATCGATCTATAGAATACAAGAACATTATTTTGTAGATATGGCCAAAATGACTCTAAAGTTTATGTGAAAAGACTTAAGACCCAGAACAGTTAGTAAAGTGTGAAAAAAAGTTTAGAGGACTGACACTACCCAACTTCAAGATTTCCAATAAAGCTTTAGTATTTAAGACAGTATGTAATTGGCAAGGAATATATAAATGGGTCAATGCAATAAAGGTAGTCCTGAAATACATCCATACAAATAGAGTCAACTTATCTTTCACAAAGGAGCAAGGAAATTTAGTAGAGAAAGGATTGTCTTTTTCAACAAATGGTTATAGAAAAAAAATGGGGAATCAAGAACTTATACCTTTCAGAAAAATTCACTCAAAGTAGATCATAAACCTAAGTATAAAATATATAACTTTTAGAAAATAAGAAAAAATATAATTGATGCTGTTTTGGGTGATTTTTTTTTTTTAGATTTAACACCAAAGAATGATCCATCAGAAGTATTGATAAACTGGACTTCATTAAACTAAAAAACTTCTTTGTAAAAGACATTGTTAAGAGAATAAACAAATAGGTCACAAATTAGAAGATATTTTTAAAACCCATACCTGATAAGGGCTGGTATTCAAACTATACAAAAAAAAAAACTCTTAAAACTCAACAATAAGGTAAAATTCTACATCTCAATAAATAGACAAGAGATCTAAAGAGACACCTCAACAGAAGATTTGGCATCTTTTCAGATTCCAAATAAGCATAAGGAAAGAGAGTAAATACCATATATTAAGGAATTGCAAACTAAAACAATAGGATACCATTACATATCTATTAAAATGGCTAAAATCCAAATCATTGAGAACACTAAATCTGGTCAGATGTGAAGCAGTTGAAATTCTCATTCATTGCTGTTGCGGATGAAAAATTATGCAACCACACTGAAAGATATCTTGGCAATTTGCTACAAATTAAACATATTCTTACTATAATACTGTCCATGAATTATGCTGATTGATATTTACCCAAATGAACTGAAAACATGTGTTCACATAAAAATTTGCACATGAATGTTTATAGCAGCATTATATAAAATTACCAAAACTTGGAAGCAATCAAGATACCCTGCAATAGGTGAATGGATAAATAAACTGTGGTACATCCAGACAATGGAATACTCAGTAATAAAAAGAGCTGAGCTATCAAGCCCTGAACAGACATGGAGGAACCGTACAAGAATATTGCTAAGTGAAGGAAGCTAAACGGAGAATGCCATATACTGCATCAATCTAATTCTATGACATTCTAGAAAAGGGAAAACTATGGAGACAATAAACTATCTTTGGTTAACAGGGCTGCAGGAAGAAGAAAAGGAAGATTAATAGATGCAATAAAGGAGACTTTTAGGGCAGTGAAACTATTCTGCATGATACAGCAGTGATGGATACATTTGCACAAACCCATAGAATGTATAATACAACAGTGAACTCTAAAGTACTATGGCCTGTAATAATGTATCAATACTGGTTCTTCCATTGTAACATATACTACACCAATGCAAGGTATGTGTGTGAAAAGGTGTAGTGTGGAGGGAAGTGATGAGAAGGTATATGGGAACTGTATTTTCCACTGACTTTTTTTGTAAATATAAAACTGCTCTAAAAATGGTCTATTAATATTTATAAAAGAATATAATATAAACAAAGTAAAAATGAAAACATTCTATGTGATAATCTAATGTGGAATATAAAGAAAACAATGTTTTTACAGAATTACACATCCATATTCAAACAATAATCACCCAAATCATCTGCTTAATCTTGCAGGCTTCATAGAGGCAGGCAACAAAAAGACAGAAAATCACTCTTCAATGGACTTGAAAACTATATATGGCATAAATCAGAATGAAGTATCAAAGATAAAATATCCTCACTTGTGAAGTCAATTGAAGAAAAAAACACTACATTACTTCGTTCTTGAACTGCAGAGGTAGCCTTTTGAGGCTCTCCCAGCCAGCTGTTCATCCCGAGAAAACAGTAACTGATGATGATAATTAATTCTAAAGATGAGTGTTTCATCATTTAGTAATTTAAATACTATTGAAAGGCATCTTAATTTGGAAGAAACTTGGCAATATACAAGTGCTTCCATTTAAGACTTTCTGGGGGAAAATTAAACAAACATTACTTTCAACATAGTTCTCTGGGCTTATGTCATGATGCATTCATTATACTAGAATTTAAAATAAAACAATTACAAATAATTTTGAAACCTAAACTATTGCTTTGAAAAGTTTTTGTTTATTCCTTCTATAGGTTGTAATTTTAATTTTTGCTGTTCAGATTAATATTTTATCAAATCAATGCCAAAGAAAGCAGTCTTGGATTAACTATTGATATTACTCAATATCACTACTATAAAAAATCCACATCTCGAATATTAAAAAGAACTTCTTAATCATGGAAACAAAACTAAACAAAAAAAAAACAAAATAAGTTTAAGAAACAAATATTATGAAAAGTGATAATTAAGTAGTAATTTAAATAATTTATATCACACATGAATTGAGAGTGAACTTGAATATTATCATATCTTTGTTACTATAGTAACAAAATATTTTTGTTTTAACTAGTTATTTGATAAAATGTGGAAATATATGACATCCAATATAGTTGCACTATCAATTATACAGAAATTCAGAGCATTGTCTGATCTATACTCTAAAATTTTTATAATTGATATAGAGGACTTCTCAAATAAAACTTCTCAAATCTCAAACTCTAAACCTAATTACAATTATTCATTTGTAGAAAATCAGAAAGAAACTTTATAAAATTATAGTGTACAATATTTAGGTGAGTCAAAGGTAGAAGCACTGAAGGCCTCCTACCTTAACATAGCATTTTTTCCATCACTTCTGGTACACCAAACCTGGCGGGTTTGATAACCTATCTCTATATCCCAGGGCTTGGCATGGTGATGTGGCTTGTAACTTTGATGTCTAAAGGCTGGTTCCTTTGAATCAGAGCTAAAATCCACAACAATTCTTCCACTTAGGTTAATTTCCTTAAGATGAGGCAGTCTACATTTACTCCACGGTCCAACTTTAAGGCTAAAAGTATATTCCTCTTCCCCAAGAGGACAGGAAATGGGAGTGTCACAGATTCTTGACTCAGTCAGATTGGGACACTGAGAACCTCCATAGAGAGGCGGAGCGATGGCCACACGAGTTCTGTGCTGCGGCTGCTTCCCACATCCGTTGCTACACTTGGACCATTGTGAGAACTCGGATACAACACAGTCCCGGGGGCAAGGAATGAGGCAAGCTTGTTCTGTAGGGGGTTGAGGAGCAAAGTGTTCACATATTTCATTTACAACCAAGGTTCTGTTCAACTTCTGAACACAGCGCACAGTCCGGTGCTGCAGTCCATGCTGAGCCGTCACGCACTCTGCAGTGCGAGGCTTGGTTTGGCCTAGGGCGGAGGGGACAAGCACACAGTGGTGCCAGTCAGACACCTCCCAATGGAAGAGGTCGCTGTGCCAATCACAGACTCGGAAGCAGCTTCTTTCCTTTGGAGGCCTATTGTTCTCATCACAGTTAGAGAGGTGACTTGTCCAACCTTCAAAGTGAAAGCACCACAATGTGCGAGCCTGGACTCCTCCAGGCCCACAGTCTCCTGTACACCTTCCCCAGGGACCTACAAGCAGAAACACAAGGTATCAATTACTCAGAGATCCTGTGCCACCATCCACACAAACACAGAACAATCTGCATACTTCCCAACACAGCAAATGTTGAATTATGAATTTCGGTGGACAATATAATTTAGTGGTTAAGAATATGGACTTTCCATCAATTGGCCTTTATGTACTCTCTTACCAGCATTGTAAACTTGGACAAATTACTTCAAATTTCTCAGCCTTAGTTTCCTTAAGTACATAGGGAAAAGATAATAAAAATCACTGATGTATAGAGCTGTTTGGGGATTAATGATATAATGTGGTGCCAAATAGATAATACACACTCGATGATGGGAATCATTGTAATTATTATGTTCCATAGCTTGTATATCTAACTCAAAATTAATACTTTCTAGTTAGGCAGTGTTTCATTTAAAAGAAAGCCCTAAATCCATGTTTTAATAAAGTAGGATTTATCAGGTTTCAGTGTTTCTGCCCATACCCTGAAGAGTTCAGAAGAGAAATGTGTTATTAAAAAATAACCTGCCAAAGTATCTTAAATATATTTTCATTTTATAAATAGTTGTCCTAGTTTTGGTTTTTGTTTACAGAGTAAATTGCATAAAAAAGAAAAATCTAATTGGGGAATAAAAATAAGGTAATAGAAGAAGAATTAGCACTGAATTGCTTATGGAAACCCTTCTCCAACATTCTTTGAATATGCCTATTTTGATTTCTGATAGGTATTGACTCCTGGAAAAGCTTTCAATATTACCTTGTAATATGCCAAATCTTTAAATTAATTAGTTTTTATGGGAAAATATCCAAGAAATGAACAATTGAAAGACCTGTCAATCGATGTTTCTCACATTTTTTTCTATCTATTTATTCTATAGACATACCCGTTGGCTTGTCCAGAAGGTTGATCATATATGTTTTTACAAGGACTCCAAGTAATTCCCTTTGTGTCAACAAAAAAAAATAGATTTATCCCTTTCACTTTACTTAAATACATAATATGAACCTGAAAAAAATGTTCATCAACTGAATCATGTAACCTTTGCCCCTGTACTAGCATTGTGATAATCATAAAAAAAAAATTTGCAGCCTGAGAAATGTTTTAATTTATACAAGCGAAAGGAAGAAAATAGAGTCTTTCTTTCCCCAAATCTGATCAAACACCCAAAATGCCACTTAATTACTTTATGGAACATATTTTCAAGCACATCTATTACATTTCTAGGAACAGTACGTGTGTACACAGTCACAAGCATTTAGAAAGAGACATAAGCAGCCTCAGAGAAACAGGGCCACACGCCACAGTGAGGATCTCTCACTCTAGCAGGACAATGTCCGGGGGGGTTCTAATGTACATAGTCATCCCAGTTCTTCCTCATAGCCCTGTTCTGGATACCTAAACTTGTTATTGGAGGCAATACCATGCATAGCTACAGTTCCAGTGATTTGTTGCTTTGTGGGAGATATTAACCTAGAAAACACTGTCTACCTTTAGTACCTCAGTATTAGAGACTCTTCTTGCTAAAATGGACAGAGGAGTTTCATTGGAAACCTTTACTCACTGAATGCCCCTGGGTTGGTCAGAGGCTTTCCCAGGCATGTCGTCCAGCATTGTTCGTGGCCCAGGAAATGCACCTGGGAAAGGGTGCCCTCAACACAAACTAATTTAATCAACTGCTCTCAAATCTCAGGATATCCTGCAAGATCACCCATAGTTTTCCACTTTGTATATTGAGATGTTCATGGTTACATGAAAAGTATTTTCAGGGTTACTATGTACAGATGTTCTTAGAGCAGTTTCAGTGTAAGTACGCCAACCCTTATCCCTCATGTCACACTACACATGCAAATTTTATTATTACCAAAAAAAATTATCAGTTACTCAGTAAAGGAATATTTCAACCAAAAAAGGAAAACATATGATTGCAGCAAACTTTTATAATAAAAATCAGCTTTGAATGATATAAAACAGTTATTGGATAAAACTAAAGGAAGTTTTTTGGTAAAGCATTGGGCTTTAAAATGATGGCTGTCAGTTCATCTCTGTTTAAGTGTCAAATACACAATTTTCTCATTACAATTTTTTGTGTAGATTAAAGAATCTAAAACCAGAAAAGTTGAATCATTTCTAACTAATCTTGAAAAAAGTTAACATCAAATTTGATTCACATAGAACATTTTACCAAGTGATCCTTATTAGTACTTTTAGATCATTTAATTAACACATTTCTTATTATTAAATGTTGTTTTCTTACCATTTTTCACCTACTTCTAAAAGAGTGATGGTAGCTTTTTTGTTATTTGAAATCATTAATATTTTAAGCATTATAAATTACTATTCTTTCCTTAGCTTTCATGCCTTTCATCTATACAGGATTTTACCAAACAGGACAATGTTTCCTAGATCAATGGAATACAAAAGGTACCTTTTAAGAAATAATTACTGCCATTTATTGAGCTGGCTGTTAAATCATTCATAGTTGGAAACTGGTCATGGTGAGAGGATTTATACCACGCTACAAATCAAGGCAAATCAAGGTTGTTTTTTGTTTTTGTGTTTAAGAGAGCTGGTTTATATTACACTACTAGTGATTTGCCAAGTACCTTCCTTTCTGTTCCTTACAGCAGTCCCATGAGGTGAGGCTAGTGAGTGCATTTTATCAACTGGGAAAAATAAACCTCAGAAAAGTTACAAAGCACTTGCAAGGGCACAGTGCTACTCCATCAACTAGAACAGGACTCCAGGCCTGTGTGACTCCTATTGTGAGCTCTTGCCCTGCATTTGAAAAGAGCCCCTTCCAGTGTGTGCGTTGGTATGTATGATGCTAAAACCACAAGGCAGATTTGTTTGTAGCTTAGCTATGTCCTCTTCTATTTGTTAGTTAACATTCACTTGAATATGAGTAGAACAAATAATCATGGCAGTATGTGAGCAATGATTTTCCCCTCCAGGCCCTGGAAATATAGGATAGTAACTCTTGCAAGATAAGATACATGCATATTTATAAACATTACTCAGTATATTTAGGAAGGCACAGTCAAGGAATAATAGTTTCTCCTTATGTTAAAGGAGACAAAAAACAACATGTAAATGACAAGCAAATGTAAAATGATTTGTGTTTGCTTAGAATAAATGAAAAACAAATTGCAAGTAAGACATATGAAATAGAGACAAGACCTCTCAGCAATTGACCTATAGTAATTTTTGTTTTTCAGGAATAGAGAGAAAATGTGTTGCATGATTTATTCAGTTATATTTGGCAATGAACTTTGAACACACACAATAGTGAAAATCACACAGCCCTGAGGGATTTTGCCATTTTTAAAAAAACATACATATTAAAGTGAAATGTGACCTGCAGTTTAAGGCATCTTACATCCTTTGTCCAAGTTCACAAATGAAAGAACATATTAAAATTGTGATCAGCTGCCTGAAGAAAAAGAACATCACCTTTAAATTTATTGTATACATAAAATATACTCAATTAAATTAAATAGTTTAAAGATAAATATAGTGTCCCAGGTTCGATTTCCAGCTTGGGTACATGCCTGGGTTGCAGGCCATAACCCCCAGCAACCGCACATTGAAGTTTCTCTGTCTCTCTCTCTCTCTATCTCCCTCCCTTCCCTCTCTAAAAATAAATAAATAAAATCTAAAAAAAAAAGATAAAAAAAATAAAGATAAATATAACAAACCTCTGTTTTTAAACACCAGTCACTTTATATTTTTTAACTGAAAACAAGTCTCAAGTAATACAAATAAACCAAAATTTAGAACAATTAAAGAATTAAAAGTTTAACTGCAAACATAACCTGGCTCTAAACTAAAACTCATATTGTGTTATATTTACAGAAAATGTTTTAATGGTATATTAGGAGTAGCAATTCTGTACTTGTTTAACTGGACCAACGTTATACAAAAACAATATCCACCTGCAACTTACTACTCTTTCTGTGAGATAAACACAGTTACCCTGGAATAAAGTGCTCTGTATTTAAAGTCATGTCTGTTTCAATTAACACGTAAGAATTTTTGTGTAGGTGTAAATTATTTGGACTGGAAGGGTAGCATGATGAACTCTCAGGTCACATTCACATTTAAGACTGTGATTTTTTTCCTGCCCCTCATTTTGCAGAAGGTGCAATGATCTGAATGCTCTAATGTAATATTCCTCTAGAAGCAGAAAAATGCTGGTGAATTTTATTCTCTTAATTAAGTTATCTTTAACTGGATTAGTTTAGATGTATGTGTCACCCTATCTAAATCATCACATTTAAGATAGCCTACTGAATGCCCGAATCTTAGGTGTGGCATTCACTATGAGGTCTGGGGGAGGAGGGAGAGAATTCCAGAGGAGAGAGACACTAACCACATGCCCCAAAGCTTTTGCACTGTTGCAGGCAGTAACCCTGATTTAATACCATTCAAGGAATAGGAAGAGATGTTTGTTTTATTATTCATTTTTAATCACAGCTTTTATTATCCTGACATTACTTTGTTTTTAACTTGAACAAAGAGGTTGAGGAATGACATAAATGCCAATGCAGAGTTTTAGTATCTTAAACAAATTATTTGTAGGTCATCACTACATCAAAGCACTCATAAAACAGAATTACAAAATGCAAGATCAAACAACATTTGCTTACCTATAATATGTCTCAGTTCCAAGAAATACCTTGAACTTTATGTAGTAACTTTTCAAAAAGCTTTCATATCAACCATGAAATAATTAAAGTAATACCTCCATTTACATAGTGCACAATTATCTAAGGAATGGCATTCTTTAGAAATCACACTTTCTAAAATATATCAAATAACCCAAGAAATGAAAAAAGTGTCATCTGAGTATTCATTCATTAAAATAACAATGATTAATTACCTGCTACTTGAAAAGGAGTGTATTAGACTCTGGCAATATATAAATGAATGAGACAAGCCCTATCTAGTGTGGCTCAGTGGATTAAGTGCCAGCCTGGGAACCCAAGGGTCGCTGGTCCTACTCCCAGCCTAGGGCACATACCTAGGTTGTGGGACAGGTCCCTGGTTGGGAGCCTGTGAGAGGCAACCTGTTGATGCATCTCTCACACATCGATGATTCTCTCCCTCTCTTTCTCCCTCCCTTCCCATCTCTCTAAAAATAAATAAATAAATAAATCTTTGAAAAACATGAATAAGACATTAAATACCTTTCAAAATCAGTGCACTTAATGTCATGCCAATTTGCTCATGAAGAGGATATTTGATCCCCCCTGCAGGCCTATCTATGCTTACTAGAAACATAGGGTTAACCGTGTCAGTCCTTTGATTTTTTAGAGCCTATTAGCTCTAATGCAGTAAACCTAGAGTTGGGAGAGGATAGTTTCCAAGACCACATTTCTAAATCTATCATGATAATTAATCACCTTCCTTAGCAGGTGACGCACAAAGCCACTCCATACTCTCTAAACTCGCAGAGAAAACCTGTTCATTAGTGACGGCCATTAGTGAGTTATGCGTCAGATATCAATAGAAGTACAACATAGGAAATGTATCAACATAAAAAATCATTAAATGAGAAGGAATTTAAGCCTTAACGCATTTCATTAGAAAACTCCATTGCACTTTTTACAGAAACCAAAAATATCCTTCTGCATTTGTGATCTGAAGGACACGTTTATTAAAATATTCCAATAACTATCTTTAGGAAAATATAACTGTTGCAGTAGTTAAAAGCTTTCAAATATAACTTCCTTTTTATTTACATTTGAAGACAGTCTGTGATTCCATGTGAGAACACCACTGAGCATTTGGACTGAATATTTAAACTCCAAAGTAAGCACAAGCTTTGCTGCTAACATCCCAAGCTCTATCCATGTGATTGTGTCTTTGTTTGACACTTAACAGCATGTTCTAAGTCCATTTCATCTTTGTGGGCAGATGCCTCTGACTGAAAAGCAAAGTGCCTCTGTTACTTATCACTTATGACTACAAATTGCTAGTTGCCAGTGGCTAGAACATCCATTAAAAATATTTCAACAGCAAAGCAGACTGGAAATATGTATATCTGAATGACTCATCAGTTCATGCAAACACCACAGACAGAAAACTACCCTTTAAAAATTGTTTATCAATACTTTTTATTTCAGTTCCACTTGCTAAAAATTCTGAAGCCTAAAAGAGACTCTCGTCCCCTATACAGGGACCAGCAGAAGTAACGCCTGCTTGAGTGTGGTGGGTAGAGTGTAATAATTTATAGTTTTAATTTGAACATTTCACTAAAATGTCACATGGTGTGCTTGAGTGTAATATTGTTATGTTACAGAATTACATGCCTATGATTCTGTAATAAAAGACTTTGTAATGAAAAAGCAACATTATTTGTGCCAAACCCTACACTCCACTGCATTCTGACACAAAGTAGATCTTTTTAGATCACTAAACCCTATAACCTGCTAACTGTCTAGAATGTGGTAATGAAAAGGGAATGTTATAGCCCACAGTGTTTAGAGGAGGAAATAAAGCCCAAACAAATTCAATTACTTGCCCAAGGTCACATAGTCATTTTGAGCAGAAATGGGACCGACAATTCCATCCCAGACACCCAATCCAGTGATTGTAACAGCTCTGAGACAAAGGAAGAATAAGGACTTTAAATGGTTGTAATCTGAGGTGTGTGGGGAGGAAGGGAGAAAAAACAACAAAAAAGTGGAAATTATATAAAAACACAAAAAACACAAGCAATAAACTGCCTGTTAATAGTGAGATTTTTCAGTCTCCTGGGTTAGCACCTGAGGCTGATGGCTGCTCTCAGGGACTCTTCACAATCGATCCCATGAAATGGGGTCCCTCCTGTCTTTGTCTGCTTGAGGACATGACCAAGCTCCTGTTCAAGAACATCTAGCAAGTTTCAGGGGTTTAGCACACACAAGAAGCCTCAGGCACCAATTAGAAATTACCTGTCCCTAGAAAAACTATAGCAATATTAGTAACAGCTAAAACTATTCAGTTTTCTGAATACCTACTGTCTTCTCAAGACTGTACATATATTATTGACACTGCTCTGCTTTGCTGCATGGGACTATTCAAAGCATGTAGTCAAAGAACTTGGTCAAGGTAAATAGCCCAGAAGCCCTGAGACTGCAAGTCTCCACCATTCATTGACTTCAAACCTTTTCCGCAATGACTGCTGTTTAACTGCTTTTAACAGCAATATCTCTTAAGCAAATGAAGTCTTGCAAAGCCCGTAGGTAAAATATGTTTGGAAGGGGTTCTGTTCTGAGTGCAGCTGGTGTGAGGACCCAGAACCCTGCCCCTCCTCTCCCACCTAAAGTTCCTTGTCCCAGCTCAATGGCCTGGCTCGAGTGGTGGCCCTGGAATTCCTGTGGCTCTGATACCTGTCAACTGATATTTATGGTGTTTTCTCATCCCATAAATGGTGCTCCACTCAACATTGACTTTACTTACAATAAACGCTTCAGTTAAGCCCTCTCAATTCCCTGGAGAAATGGATGAACATCATTTACTGAGCCGTTTTGTATCAGTTAAGTGGAAAAGGCAAGGAAGATTAAGTCAGAAACAGAGTAAAGCCAAGTTCCTCATTGTGTTCTTCTGAAGCACTTTCTCCTTTAGACTATTGGCTATTCAGGCAGTGAATACACTTCAGGAGGCCCAGAAATCTGTTTTCTTTATCCCACACAGAAAGCATACTGTAACAGGTGCTTGGGAGATGCTTCTTAAACCGTATCCCCATGCCGGGGAGATAATAAAGTGCTAATTCCACAGTGAATAATCAGTACACATTGGGCTTGATAATGGAGGCCTTGTGTATTGTCGATCAGAGGTTCACTGCAAAGGCAGCAATGTTGGGATATGCACACCAGCTTTACAAATACATAAAGCAAAAGGGCCAGGTGGCATCTATTTCGTTTGCTACTAACACAACTCAAAAAATAATTTTTCCTAGAACAAAATTACTCTAGGACACACTTGAGATAATAGTTTTTCTTAACTTTAACTGTCTAATGACTACATGAAGTATATCTGCTTCTCAACATACCTCTCTAGTGCCGGACATTCACGATGGGCAGCGAGAAAGAATAAAGCATAAGCTGCATTTTTTGCAAAGAACATTTAGTCCATCTAATTTCTTTTTTCAAAGAAATAATTATTCCTGTGTTGAAACAGTAATTTTAAAACTATTTGAGACACTACTCTTATGCTCCGAAAAATATTTCCCAGTTATATTTGAAAAAATATTTGAGAAACAGCAGTACCATGGCTGAATCACAATAAATTTTCTATGTAGAAACAACTAGAAATGCCTATTTGCTCTATATAGTCTAGTGAGCATCCTGAAGACTCTATTTACAAACATCAAACCCAATCACCCCCCTCAGCTTTACCTCCCAGACACAATCCAACCTGCTGCTTCACCCCCACTGTCACCACCCTCATCCAAACCACCACCTTTCCTCTTAAGAATGAGAGGAGTAGCCTCTTATCTGGGCTTTCAGAGTCTCCTCTCCCACCCCACTCCACCCATGCCATCAATTCTTCTTCTATATTGTAGACATATATCTTTGAATAATGCAAATTTGTACCCCGTTGGGTGTGGCGTGACATCTGTTTGTCATTTCCATACTTAAAGCTCATCCACAGCTTCCCATTCCTCTCAGAATAAAGGATAACAAAATTGTTAACATGACATACCAGCGCCTACCTTATCTGGCCCCATTACACCCCTTTAGCTCCTGATCTCCTGGTCCGCCCACATTCACTCACTGCTCTCCAGTGACATTGGCCATCTTTCGGTTCCTCCAGCGCTCCAAGCTGCCTCTCATACCTGGGCAGCAACATGTATTGTCACTTGAGCTGCCAAATCGCATGCTTCACCCACTAGAGCCCAACTCCTACTCACTCTTCAAATCTTAAGTCACTTGCTGAGGGAACTCTTCCCAATGCTTTGATAGTACCTTACTCTTTTATAAAGTGTTCATCACTCTTGCAGTTACAAAGTCAATTGTATAACCCATGGTTTAGTATTTGTCTCTCCTACCTGATTCTAAACTGCATGACGGCAGAAACACATGAGTCCTGTTCACCAGTCTACTTCCGGTGCCACACCACCACATGTGAAACCAAAACACTTAGCATTGTAGGAAGCAGATTCATGTCTGAATACATTTAGGAGTGATATCATCCTTGGAAACTCATCATACCAATAGGTTGATAGTTTTGTCCCAAAGAGGGAATTAAAAAAACAAAAACAAAAAAACTCTCCTCTGTGATTCCTAGCTTATGCTTAAAAGAAGAAACCTCAAACATAATGCCCAACAGAATTCTTAAATACTGGTTTTTCCCAAATCCATCTGTAATGCCATTATTCTTTGTTTCAACTTTGGGCCCCTTCTTACCAGGCTCCATGAATTCCATGCATTCAGGGACGGTGTGTCCAGTGTTTTCTGGGTTAGCATGTTAATGTACTGAAATACTCACAGCTATAGAAACACTTTTGACCTTAGAACTCTAATCTGGATACCCTAATTGGTAAAGCAATTTAACTCAATCAGATGCTATTATTTTTTCTAATAAAAAGGAAGGATTCAAACAAATAACAGTTAAATAGCAGATCCTATCATCCCAGCCTCCTAGTCACAAACTTAAAAAGTGATGGGAGACGGAATTATCACAACAGTCACAGGTTCATTATAATATCAGCAACAGCACTGGGGCAGGCACTATGCTCAATATTTTATAACAACTGTGTCACATGGTCCTCAAAGCAGCCTTGCAATTAAGAAGAACTTCCAGGAGCCTTAAGTTTCTTCGATATTTTCAGGAAAATTGGCAGAAGGTATAAAAAAACGTGTTAATGTGGATTCTTTAGTTTGTTGACATGATTACACTTTTAGACACCCAGGAAAATACCTAAGAAGGGGAGGGCCTGAAAGATGTGTGTTAAGGCTGTTAACTGGGACCACTTTTCACCTCAGGAGGAAGCACCAGAAGTGGAGGGAACTAAGCAACAGCGAGAAGTCTGCCAGAATGCAGGCTCCCCACTAGAACCCTGAGGATTCTGCAGAAAAGGTCATAATGCTCACAGCCTAGCAGGGTTTTGAGTGGCATTGTTTTCTGAAGGGTGGAGTTTGAGTCAGAAACCCAGTACCCACCTATGTGTGGGGTTGGGAGAATAGGAGAAACATGTTTAAGAAATATGTCTTAGCCCTGGCTGGCGTAGCTCAGTGGATTGAGTGCGGGCTGGGAACCAAAGTGTCCCAGGTTCGATTCCCAGCCAGGGTACATTCCTGGGTTGCAGGCCATAACCTCCAGCAACTGCACATTGATGTTTCTCCCTCTCTCTCTCTCCCTCTCTCTCTCTCTCTCTCTGTCTCTCTCTCTCTCTCTGTCTCTCTCTCTCTCTGTCTCTCTCTCTCTCTCTCCCTTCCCTCTCTAAAAACAAATAAATAAAATCTTAAAAAAAAAAGAAAAAAAAGAAATATGTCTTATTTACAGAATCACAGAGATTTATCTGAAGAAAGTGATGGGAAGACATTTTTTAAAATGAATGCAGCCCAGCAAGCCTCTGATTTCTGTGTTGCCAGAAGTCTAATATATTAAGATCGTTCTGTTGGATGTTTCTGAGAAAAGGTCCTCTTCCCAAGGCATAGACCTTCCAGCTCAAAAAAAAGCTTCCTCTCTGGCACCTCTCCTGCCTGGAACAAAACTCATGAGAATAGATGAGGTAGAGGAGGGAGGGGAGAGGGGAGAAGGAAGGGGTTGGTGGAGAGGGAGAGCCTATATTTTCCTTTGTCAGAAAGAAAGCAGCAGCCTGGGGTGTCCGAGCAGAGGAGGCCAAGGCCAATGAGTCCTCCTAGACATCCAAGGGCTAAGCACTGTGGGAAAGCAGCTTGAAGGAGGACTGAGAATGCCCAGAAGTTCTAGAGACTTACCAGCCAGCCTATTGGGAGTAAGGGTTGTCCACGTGGTGACCAGGCTGCACCAATAACTCAAGGACAGCCTCCCAGAGAAAGAAATGAGGGGCTCTAATGGTAAAAAGGGCTCAATAAATAATCAAACTAAGATATGTGAATAAAAAATTATATTTCCAATACACCAAATGTTTTTAGTTGAGATAGGTACCCACAATAATAATCACCACTACCTATGAGAATTTAAAGGAATCAGAGAAGTAATAATAAATACATCCCTCATCAGCTCAAGTACTGACAGCCCCACAGGACAGTCACGCTCTATGCTCAATAGCACATAAAGAAAATCTACCCTCATTGCCCTTTTCTAGCTGGGCAAACATGTGGCAGTGTCCTGCAGCCCACGTCAACTCCTTTAGCCTTGCCATGCCCTCTCCACCCCCTCCCACCACCCTGAGTAATTGCAGTTTCCCAGAGTGCTTCATAGGAATTCAACTTATAGTGGAAAGAAATGGAAGAAATGTCATTTGGGTTATGAGAGAAGTTTACATTTACATAATGAAAATAATTATTATAAGTTAGCACTTACCACTTCATAGACTAGTGCTAGCACACAAATGATTAGCAAAATATACTAAATTTTAACAGTTCCGGGGGACAAGGAAGTACCGTGCTGCCTCTCTGCCTTTCCTGGTACAATCACTATCCAACTGGAACTGAAGATAACACAGCATCATTTGGGAATTTTCCAAATGTGTCCAGTGGAATAACAGCATCCTCTGAGATGAGTAGGTAGGGAGGAGCTGTGTTACTAGTTAAATATTAGAACAATGCAGAGTTAAAATTTAAAGTTCTCTCTTCTGTACAACTTCCTAAGACTTTTAATACACATTTTGAATCCCTAAGAATTTATCCCTAGTGTGCAAAAGTCTACAAATTTCTTTCTTTCTGTCACTTTTTATTAGAAGAAAAACAAAAAAGGAAATATTTTGTATGTGTGATGCTTTACTCTTATTAGATTAGGTAGTTGGTCATATTTTTAATAAGTTATATAGATAACATAAAATGACACATTTTTATAATTTTGATTTTAGGATCCACATCATAAGTTGAGATTAAAATGCAACTTCCAATCCAAAGCCTATACTTATATCCCTTCCTGGATACAAACACTCAAGCGCACAAAGCCATGAAAACATCAGAAAGTGTCTCCTCTTTGCCACCAGTTCACAAAGAATGAGATGGATATAAAACCCACAGCAGAGATCCACATGTCTGTTAGGTGTTAGCTGAGCATGTTCAAAGATCTAAGACAGGAGATCAAGCTCCGTGGGATAGTGACAAGACTTAATGTTGGAAAGGCAATTCAGAGCAATCATTAGACGTGTCACTAATTTAAAGCACAGTGGAAAAGGGTGCATGTCCTCTAACCTGAGATTTTTCTGTATTTCACATGTAACTTCTGTTGTGCTGGGTTTTACTTCAGGATATGACAAGAGGTACCTTACTGGCCATACATCAGTGAACTACAGTTATGGAACCATTGTTTCAAGTTTAGAACACTGCTGTATTGACTCTGGGTGCCATGTCAGCAATAGTACCTGACTCTGACATCCTGCAATAATACACAATGAACAGAACTGATTCATATATATTTATAGAGTTATATTAACCTTATATTATTATCATGTGAAATATATACTATGTGTAATACTAGTATTACATATATTTAAGCCAATTCTATTTCTTATGCATTATATACATTACATTACATACATTATGTAATATATTTAGTTATGTAAATATATAATAGGATAATATATTACATTATATTATAATATATGAAGTCTATTCAGAAAACATCTAGCTACCGTTAATAAGAATAATTTGTGACATCAATGTAACTTTGCAGCCAAGGAGAGTGGACTGGAGTGTGCATTCATGAACAATGACAACTTCACTGTACTAGTCAGTGGGGGTGGTAGATGCCATTGAGTGTTGCATTCAAATGACTGAGTGAGTAGAGCAACGAATCTGCATCAAATTTTGCATTAAGCTTGAACATTCCTCTGCAGAAACTATTTGGATAATTCAGAAGGCCATAGCTATGGACAGCTGGTGATTGTCATCTTCATCACAACAACATGCCCACTCATGTATCACGTCTCATGGAGAGATTTTTGGTGAAACATCAAATCGCCCAGGTGACTCAGCCTCCCTATAGCCCAAACTTGGTGCCCTGTGACTTCTGGCCTTTCCCAAAACTAAAATCATCTTTGAAAGAGAAGAGATTTCAGACTGTCTATGAGATTCAGGAAAATATGACAGGGCAGCTGATGGTAATTGGGAGAACTGTGTGAGGTCCCACGATGCCTACTTTGAAGGGGACTGAGTCATACATTATCCTATGTATGCTGTTTCTTATATTTTCTTCAATAAATGTCTATTTTTCATATTACATGGCTGGATACCATCTGAACAGACTTTGTATATAAGTGTGTGTGTGTCTGCATATATATTGCCTATTGATTCTTTTAACTTCTTAGTATTACTATTTCATTAGTACAGCTCAATGCACACCTCTAATATATGCTGCCTCTATAACAGAAAGTACTGCTTGTCTGCAGCTCCCATCCTACTCCACCCTCAGTACCCTCAAGGAGACTTCCTTCTATGCTACATGTTCCCCTTAGTTAAAATACCATGCTTCTGAATATAAACATCAGTGTACTGATATCCAAAATGTAAGGAACTTTAGTTCTTTCTCCACACAGAGACCACAGAGATAAAACAAGGAAAAGTATTTCTGAATCATCCACAAAAGGATTCATTTGCTTCACTGTCATTTTAGAGTGAACTATCCTCTGTTATATCCCTGTCCTATAGAAACCAATAGTTAATTCATGGTCTAGATATGGAAATTTATTGTGGACCACAACATTCTACTCACTGGGTACTAACTAACTGTAAAATGTCATTACAACTCTTTGTTCCCCTTGTGATTTCAGATAATTATTCTGGGCACATTCTAATTCCTACCTTGATGAAACAAATTATCAAAAGCTTATGCCACTTTGAAGTACAGTGGTCCCCCATTATCAGCATGACTCCCAGTGGATGCCTGAAACTGCAGATAGTACCAAACCCTATATATACATAGTTGTTTTTATTTATACATAATACCTATGATCAAATTTAATTTATAAATTAAGCACAGCAATATATTAATAATAACTAATAAAATAGAACAATTATAAGACATTGTAATAAAATGTGTATGAATGTGGCTTCTCTCTCTCAAGATATTTTATTATACTTTATAATTAAGGAATCACCTTATGGCTACTCTTTGGCATATCTGAATTGCCAGCATCACTACTCTTGTGCTTTGGGACCATAATTAAGTCAAATGAGAGTGACTTGAGCACAGGCTCTGTGATAATATGACAGTGGGTCTGATGACCACAAAGGCTATTAAGTGACTAGCAGGCTGGGAGCCTAAACAGTGTGGAGGCACAGGACAAAAGGATGAGCCGTGGCCCTGGTGGGGACTGAGCAGAACTCACGAGATTTCATCACACTACTCTGAATGGTGTGTAATTTAAATCTTATCAATTGTTGCTTTCTGGAATTTTGCACTTAATTTTTTTAGACCGTGGTTGACCATGGGTTACTGAAACCATAGAACATGAAATGGTGGATAGGAGAGAACTACTGTAATTGAAGAGTGTGAGTAGGCTTCCTAACACCTAGTAAGATTTAAGGTTTTCTTTTACTCTGCTCACGATAGATACAGTCTTGCCATGAATCCCTTTCCTTTTTTCCAACTGACCATATAAACCATGGGATATGTTGGGCAACTCATCTACTGCATCCCAGAAAAGAGATAACACTACCTCTTTGCTCACTTAGAGGAAGACAAGAATCTAAATTAGCTTTCATACTCAGTCTTTGGGGAGTGACCCCACAGCTCCTGTCTGCCTTTCTTTTGGAACATATGTGAAAGCAATGTCCAGTCTTTGGAATGCTCACTGAAAAGAGTCCCTTTTTGGGGTTAACACCACTATTCCTCTTTGACTTGCTTCTTCTCATGATAAGTGCCATAAGTGATGGAGGCAGAGCACCACTTACAGTGTTGCTAAACCCTTTGCTCTACTATGGAGGTGACTGCAGATATGAAGAGTCTGTCATTGGCCTAGAAGTGTGGTCTGAACTGAGAGTAAGAAGAAATAGTGGGGCAATACCAGCCAACTACAACACCTTCTCTGATCACCTAGGCATGTAAATAAACACATCTACAGCACAGTGGGCTGGGCTTTGCTCAAGTATCTCACAAAGTAAACTTAAATGCTTATGTTTATTTATCCTTGAAAATATCTAAAGCAAAGAGTCAGTGACAGTAACCACCTTAAGCTAGGAGAAAGCAGGTTTGTAGGAAGTGCTTTGGAGTTACATGGGCTTTAGTCCAAATTTTGATTTTGCCCTTTAGCACTCTGTCATCAAGGGCAGCATTTTTTTGCCTTGATCTTCAATCATTTTTAGCTGTACACTTATAAAAAGAGAAATGATGTATATAAATCTCTTGACATAGTTTTGGCACACAGTAAACCCTGAATGAATAACAAGTCCATGTGGGAGGTGTTGTCTGTTACCAAGCTTTTGCTCTACACAAGTGTTGATTTCAAGTTCAGCATTTGACATTTGGGGAGACAAGTGTTTGTTGTAGAGGGCTGTTTTGTGCAGTGTGGGAGGTTTAGAAGCATCGTTGGCCTCTACCCATTAATGCCAGTAGCATCCCTCCACCCTCAGTGTGGCAATCAAAAATGTCCTCAGACATTGTCAAGTGTCCCCAAGGAAACTGTTACAATTGAGAACCACTGATCTACAATATATTATTGAATTCCAACAAAAGTCCTGAGAGGTAGGCGACATATTCACTCTACAAAGAAGCCACATTACCTGTTCAAAATCCCAGAAATAATGAGGGGAAGACCCAGGACACTAAGACAAGAGCCTGAATTCTGTCCTAGCATTCCACATTTTTTAAATGTGTACTTTAAAGAAGAATAATAAAAGTGCCCATCATGTCTATCCACCTTCTAAGTGTAGCTTCTGGCTGCCCAAAGTAATATTTACATGATTGTGTGTTTGACCTTTTATGCATTTATTTAATAAACACGTTTTCAAACTGAACCCTCCCCATACATTTCAGGTATACCTCTTTAACACTGACTTTACTGTTTTCATCCTCTGCTATAGAAGCAGCCTGGACTTTGAAATCAGACAGCCTGGAATTGAACTGTGGCTCCTTCACTCTCTAACTATATGACCCTGGACATTCAATCACTTAATTTCATCTTTCCATCCTACAGAAAAGTAGACCAAATTTTGTTGACCTCACAGTTGTGCCGACAGCCAACTCTCCAGTGCAGCCTGCTATAAATAGCAGAGGTATGAGGTATTGGGTTGGCCAAAAAGATCGTTTGGTTTTTCCCACAAGATGGCTCTAATAGCACTTAGTTGTCTTTAACGTCATTAGAAACAATTTTGTTAGATTGTATTGTGACAGCTGTTGTGTCAGTGTGCATTTTAAAAAAACATCAAAATTGGTGAATTTTGGGGTAGCTATTTTAATGTTGAAGATGAAAGAAAATATGCAACAATTTTGGCATATTATGCTTTGTTATTTCAAGAAAGGTAAAAACACAACTGAAAAGCAAAAACATAAAAGATCTGTGCAGTGTATGAAGAGAGTTCTGTGACTGATTGAATATGTCAAGGGTGGGTTGCCAAGTTTCATGCTGGAGACTTCCTGCTGGATGATTTGAAGTGGACAGTGATCAAATCGAGACATTAACTGAGAACAATCAATGTTATACCATACAGGAGATAGCTGACATACCAAAATATTCAAATCAATAAATTTATTGGTGAAAATTTTAAAAATGTGTCTTAAATTTTATGGTGAAAAAATGTGGACTTTTCGGCCAACTAATACAAAATAGCAGTTGTGGAGTGTAAGTAAGCCTGCCCTCAACTTTTTTCTACCATGCAGAGGCAATATGATTCTTTCCCCTCTATTAAATACACTCTGTCTACACACATGCTCAAAAAATTAATCTTACCTTCCCCACAGAAACACAAAATCATTCAACTTCCTCAAAAAAAATGGGTGCAGGTCCATCACATCCCAACTTCCCCATCCAGTCTTAACTAAGACTGTGGAAATTGGCTCAGCAATGACACTTGTTAGCACAAAGGACAGCAGAGGCTCTTTTCCAAGAAAATGGGACAGGGTTGTCTGCAGTACAAATTGTGCAGGAGCAGGCAACAAGCCCTGAGGCCCAGAACAAACAAGTGGGTCCTTTCCATCACATGTATTTGAACATGGCCATTTACCTTTCAACCTTTCTCTGTAATAACTTTGAGTGAGGTTTTAAGAAGATGCTTTAAAATCTCACAGAGAAAATATCAAATATTTTCATCACTTTCCACCATTCCTAGAACTTCAAAAATCATGAAACATTCTTGAGAAAGGATATTTTTAAGGATACAGGGCCCCTTAAATTCCAAACTGAGTTGTAACTATATGACCATTTTGAGCCCAAAATGCAGAGTGAAATGAAAAACTATGGGTGAAAGTTCAATGTTATGTTGAAATTTTACATGGTTAAAATAATTTCTGAACTCACTGATTCTCCAAAGAGAAAGATAACAAAATAGTTTTGTTTTTAAGCATTAAATAAGATAAATATCTTAATACATACATACATAAGAACATTTGGAATTCTCCTCACAGGTAATATGACCAAAACTGATTTCACTTTATCCATAACCCCTGATTTCAAATATCCACCTTAACATGCCTAAAGCTTTTTTTAAAACATCCTTTGGATTCTCTTTTCCATATACTCTATAAGATATGCAGCTAATACAAACTACCTTATTTATACCATCTTGTTACACAATTGGGAACATGTCAGAAAAACCAATCCTAAGAAGCAACTCATTAGTGCAAAAAAGAACTGTAGTCAGATAAATGCATGTTTGTCTCATTAAGAAATGAAGAGAGGAGGGGGAAAAAGCAAAACTATGATCCCCCCACACAAGGTCAAGAGTTGTCCAATTATATTTAGATAGTTTAGACTTAGATTTAGATAAGGACAAAATATTCAGAGTTGAAATAGTACCCACATATATAAAACATTCAATTCAGTACTAAGTACTATAAATAGAATCCCCTGGGAAATGAGGATTTAGCTAAAATAAAGTTAATACGAAGAATGAGAAGTTACTCCAAACAATGTATAAAGACTTTAAAATCACTGATTCAGAAAAATTATTCACTCAGAAAACCAGATGCTTCATGGAAAGCAGAGTATTTTTATAACTATACTTTGTACTCTGAGAAGGAAGAGAAAAGAGGAGTAATGTCAACAAATTCTGAAGAATTCATAACAAACGGTCTTGATCTCACTCAAATAGGAGAAAAGCAGAGAAAGGTTCAGCCTAGCCACTGTGGAGCCCAGTAGGGGTGAGGAATTGTCCCTCTAAGCCTGCTGCCTGGAATTATGCTATGCAAATATTTAAAGGTTACTGTGTATCTGTGATAGAGACACCCTTTCAATGACATTTTCCTGTTCTGCTAAGTCCCTCTGAGAAAGGAATACACACCATTCTCATTTAATACTTGCTGAATAATGTGTTTTCTACAGTTACTATACAGCAGTTGAAGGTCTTTGAAAATAACCCTATTTAAGCAAAAGTCTACTTGTGACAGATAGGTCTTTTCATGCTTTTGAAAATCATATTTAGAAAGTTGTTCCTCCAAAGATATTTAAGTGAAGAATCACTTTTTGTCAACACTGGTAATGATAACCAATTTCCATCATTTACAGTTAGTTCCTCATGAGTTTGATAGTGTGAGGAGAAGAAATAAGTATTTCTTTGAAAAAATGTGCCTATATTTACCATGTTGGGAACATAAAACAAAGATGTAACAAAAAGATTAAGTGTGCTGACATATTATTAAAATCTTTGTGAACATTTGTATATGGCTTAAAAGCCATATACCTCAGGAAACAAAGATTATTTTTTATTTTTTACTTAACTACAGAAATTTATTTCTCACAGTTTTAGAGGCTGGAAATACAAGATAAAGGAGTTGGCAGATTTAGTGCCCGGTGTGGGCCCACTTTCTGGGTCACAGATGGCTGTCTTCTCATTGTACCCTCACACGGTGGAAGGGCAAGGGCTCTCTACCAGGCCTCTCAGAGGAGCACTAATCCTGTTCACAAGGGCCCCACCCACATGACCTAGTCACCACCCAAAGGTCCCATCTTCTGATATCATCAAAGATTACTTTTCAAAAAAAGAAATCATAAGGGAGTTCTGTTGAACATTTTGAAGTGAGTAGCATTTCATGTGAATTACTCAAAATAACTAAAAATTTCAAGATTTGTAATAATGTATAAAAATACTTATAACTCCACATGAAAAACTTTGAATCATTTAATCAATTTTTTTAAAGAACATAGGCATTTGTTTTAACTGCACATTTTGAACATATGGAAGCACATTTAATGTACTTTAGACTACTGCTGATATAGTGGATAGTATATCATCAAACTACAGCTGCAGCAATTCTAAGGTCAAAGCTATTGCTTTTGGATTTGATACATTTTGTACATGATTTATAGATTAATTTTATGAAAAATACATAAACTATATGTCCCAAAAGCATTTTATGGTATTATAACAATAAAACATTATAGTTATGTGACGCCTTTCATCTAGGCATATCAAAGCCCTTTCCTGACATTAGCTAATCTTTGTGATACCCCCTCAGAGGCAAAGAAGTGTTAACCTGAACTACATTTTTTTAGGACACAGAAAGCACTGGGGATTTGCACAAGTCTACTTAGGTTTAGAAATACTAAAAATCACCCATGCGTTTAGTCATTCATTCTACCTAGCTAGAGCTATAAACCTTGTGTTAAGAACTGAGGATAGACTGGTGTGAAAAACAGGAGCACCATCACTGTACTCCCTGTTGGAATTTATTTTGAAATATATAAAGTGCTTTCATTTATGGGAAATAAAACAATATAGTAACATTTCTCTTATCTATGACCTCACCCTAGTAATCTGGAAACATAGCTCTCTGCAATATTGCCTAGCAGCAAAAAGCAATGCTTCCAAGTTGTGAACATGCATCACCAACAGGAGAGCTCCTTGTACCATAAAGCTTACTAAAAATCACTTTAACATATTCCTAACAGACATTGGACAACTGGTTTCTAATCAAGTGAGTCAAAGTATAATTTGAAAAGACAGGGATATAGTGAAATGGCTGTAACAAGCAGGTACAACAACAGAAAATATAACACAAAAAGCCTAATGACAAGAAAAAAGACACACTCCAAAATGCAGAGTAGAACTCAAAGTTCACCTTAGTCTGAGGCCAATTAGCATTAGGGACTTAGAGTCCCAGATGTCATTCATTCTTGATGTTGTTGTAGTAGATTGTTTGCGAAAACAATCTTTTTGTAGATTGTTTGCAAAAAAGAGCCCCATGTTTTCAACCCCCTCTGTATCCATACCCTTTGCAGTAGGAAATGACTTTGCAGCAATTCCATCAAAATGCAGAGTTTACTTCTCCAGCCCCTGCAACTGGACCAACCTAATGACTTACTTGGCCAAAAGAATGCAGTGGACTGTGCCAGGTCTCAGGAATGCTGTGTATCCCTGCTTCCTGTGTACCCTACCACTGCCAGGTGAACTGCCTGGGCTAGCCAGCTGAAGGATGAGACACAACATACAACAGAAATGAATCACACTAGTTCTGAGCATCTTTCATCACCCAACTTCCAGCAGACCCTCTGACTGACTAGAAATGCAAGAACAAGTCCAGCCCACATCAGCTAGGTCCAGTCCAAGTAAACAAAATCACACAGATGACCTGTGCTGAATGTATATATGGATACATGGACAATAATAGAATTATATTGGTTTAGTCCACTGACTTTAAAGTGTTTTACCAAGTAACAAAAAACTGTTACAACTATATTTTAGCAAATATTAGCTGTTCCAAAATGATAAACTTGAATCATCACAAAAAAATAACAAAATTCTGCCCTGTATCGCCTATAAAATAAAGCAGAGACACATCAACACATTTTAGTGGTATTTTCATCTGAAGTGGCCTTTAAAAAACACGTAAAGGAGATGCTCCAAGCAAATGGCATCTAGGGAAAATCAGGTGTAGCCATACTTACACTAAATAGATTTTAAGACAAAAAGATAACAAGAGACAAAGATAAACATTTTATAATGATAAAGGGGTAAATTCATCAAGAAGACATAAAACTTATTAATATATATGCACCCAACTTAGGATCAACAAAATATATAAAACAATTACAAACAGACCTAAAGTGAGAAACTAACAAAAAATACAACTATAGTAGGAAACTTGAATACCCCACTTACAGCAATAGATAGGTCATGCAGAGAGAACATCAATAAGGAAATGTCAGCCATAAGTGACACATTAGAGCAAATGGATTTATTGACACTTACACAACTTTCCATCCCAAAATGATAGAATATATGCTCTTCACAAGTGCACATGGAACATTATATCAAGGATAGACCATATGTTGGGACATAAAACTAGCCCCCAAATAAAAGAAGATTGAAATTATACTGAGAAGAGTTTCTGACAAGAAAACTATGAAACTGAAAATCAAGTATAAGAACAAGGCTAAATAAATGATAAATATGTAGAAATTAAACAAAGTGTCAATAAACAACTATTGGTTTAAAGCATAAATAAAATAAGAAATCAAATGATACATAGAGATAAATCAAAATGAAAATATGACATACCAAAATTTTAGAGATGCAGCAAAAGTGGTACTATGAGGAAAGATTATAGTATTACAGGCCTACCTCATAAAACAAGAAAAATATCAAAAAAAAAAATCTATAACTAAACCTTAAAGAACTAGGAAGAGAAGAACAAACGAAGACCAAAGTCATTAGAAGGAAGGAAATAACAAAAATAACAACAGAAATAAATGAAATAGACAACAACAAAAAAATATAAAAATTAAATTATAAAAGAGCTGATTCTTTGAAAAGATAAACAAAATGACAAACTTCTATCTAGACTTAATAAGGAAAAAAGAGAGAAGACTCAAATTAAATCAGAAATAAAATATAAATTACAACAGATACCCCACAAATACAAAGGATGACACCATAATATTATGAAAGGCTATACCCTACCAAATTGGACAACCTAGAAGAAATGGCAAATTTTTAAAAGCATCCAACCTTCCTAGACTGAATCATGAAAATTGGAGGGCTAAAATAGACCGATCACTAGTAAAAACATTTTTTATCATTAAAATTTACTTTATTAATATCGACAACATTTATAAACATAAAGTACACTATACTGAAATTAAGGATTTGCTAGAGTTTTCTGATAATTTTACTTTCCCTTTATCCAGTATTGAAGATGGTTTCCCTGATCTATGTTCCTGCAATGCAACTGCGTGTGATACATTGAATTCCCTTTTTAACAAGAGTCACAGAATCCTAGGCTTCTAAGGTGTGTTGATACTTAGCATTTCTTCAGAGTAATGCTGTCATTCTAGAAGCCAAATAACTCATTCGACAAAATAATCACATATTATAGCAATCAATGCCCCATCATTTAAGCAAAAAGGCCTGAAATTTCCTTTTGAAGATGTAATTTTGCTTTAACTATCACATACGTTACAAATAGCTGTCCTTCCAAAATGAGAGTGGCAAGAGCCATGCTTCTGAACAGCATCCATAACACCTCGCTCTGGATTCCATGAGGAAACAGACCTGCTCCTTTTGACCCATCTCCATACCCTTCCAGTTGCCCAGTTCTGTGGCTAGAGCAGTTACACAAACCTAAATACATCAGATTAAATTTGACTATGGGTGGTGGGCACACAGTGCAATATACAGATCATGTACCATAGAAATGTAGACTCTAAACCTATATTATCCTATTAACCAATGTCCCTCAATAAATTTAAACAAAAGTCAGATTTGCTGAAAAGTGGATGAGACACAACTATCTCATTAATGCCAAATTCTTATTTGCCAAAGGTACAAATTGGTATAAAATTCAGACATCTTGTCTTTGTTTACTAAAGGATTCCTAAGAAAATTAGCTCCCTAAGACATGAATCAAGATTTTTCATGTAGCTGAAAAAGCCTCTGGGGAGTCCCATACACGACACAGAGAGACCTCGGGCAGATTTATGTAAACCTAACATTTCATTCTGCCTAGAGGTGAAGCCAAAAGTGAAATCTTGTTTCCTTTGAGCCAAAGTGTTATTCCCCCTCAACCTCCACTCCTGAAAAGTCTCAAAATGCACTCAGAACTCTTTTTAAAAAGTAGACACGGGAATCTATTTCTAGAATAGCTAAATCAACCTGCCTGGCTGATCAATTTCTGCAGCCAATGGATCATGAAGTTAGGTAGGGAAAAGTACAAAGTACAACCCAGGTACTTGTTTTTTTTTTGTTTGTTTGTTTGTTTTTTAATTCAGTACCCACAGAGAGGACCCTTTTTAAAAAAAAGAACAGTGCAGTAACTCCACGGCTAATTTCCTGATCACAGCATTTCCACCCATACAGCGGCCCAGCCAGAGGAACCACTGAGAGCTTAAATAGCCTCGGGTGTGTAAGTGCAGCAAACTGGCAAAGAACACACATCATTTGGAGGTGTCCTTCCTACATTCCTGGCACTTGTTTAATTTTATGACTTTTGATAATATTTGTTCAGTTTGTTGTTGTTGTTGAAGTGCCTGTGTTTGAAGATGAGAAATGGCAACTTTTTAAATTAGAGTTTAAGACTGCACTAAGATATTTGGAATACCCTTTATGATTCCCACTCTGAGTCCCTGTCCGAATTCATTTCACCTGATGACTTACAATTAAACTCTGAAATGGATTAAAGTGCTTTCTTCATTCTCTTCTTGCTCTGTTCCCAGAGGAAAGCTGGTTGATCATCTCTATGATGCAGTTTCTGACAGCCTTCTCCCTCACACATCTGGAGGTGAGATCAGTTTGTGAAAAGTACTGAGTCATAGTTCTCAAGCTCCTGGGTAGCAGCATGATCTCAGCATCTATGTGTGATGTCAGTACAACTGAAAATGACTCAGGGTACTGTTGAAATGGTCAGATTTTAATAAATTTCCACATATTTACCCAGTTGAAAAAAACCTATCTTGACTCCAGATGTTCTCTCCCCTTCTCCCTGATCATTGCTATTTGGGTCTTTATTTGTGACTTCTGTTTTTATAAGGGCCTCATATATGTCCTGGGCTCTGGCAATTTCTTTCTCTGTGTCAAAATGGACTTTTTGCCTGGTTAGCAAGGGAACATTAAATTAAAATCATTAATTTGCTTGTTTAGTTTTCTGATGTTTTCTTCAAACTGCTCACAAACTTGGTTCCACTGTTTCTGTTCAGTTGCTGTCATGGGGTTCCCAAGTTTTTTCCTGGACGCTAAAAAGTCACCTCTCTGAGCTGATCAATAGTATCCTTTATTTCCTTTTGCATTAGGATCCATCCTGGCTGATATCCATTGTCTATCAATATTCTGCTCAGGTTGTGAGTCATGGGATCAATGTATGAACAGCCAGAAAACTTTTTTAGAGGCTTTCCTTTCCCACTGAGATTATCAAAGTCTCCTTTTACCATTGATTCCTGAATGAGATACTCCACCAAACACTCTATTGCTTGAGTTATCCTTTGTTCTTTACTTTGCCTTACATCTTTAACAGTTAAACTGTCAGCGAAATACTAGCTGTATAGTTTCTGCTTTTGATATTCCATCACTTACTCAGTTGCATGGTCTGCTCTAAATTGCCTATATTGCTTCTCCCGTTGACTTGGAGATCCAAAACCAACACCTTCGAAACTTAAATAATGCTGGTGTTGGGGTGTTTATATTTGAATTTCCCTTCTTCTTTGTCCCCTTCTTCAGCTTTATTTTGTCTGGCATTTGTTTGTTCCATCACGTGGGAAAGCACCTTCCTATAAGCTTCTCCAATCTTTATAAAGGTTGCAGAGTCAGTGGTAGAGGAGCCACCGTCTGGATGGTACTGCTTGGCAAGCTTACGAAAAGACTCCCTGAAATCGTCTGCAGAGCATCCTTCACCCAGATTCAGCAGCCTATAATATTCTCTCATCTTTTTTTTTTAATTTATGAGTTGACATCATCCTATTTCTCACGACTCCAAGATAAGGAAGCATTTTCATTTGATTAGGAATTGCTGCAGCATTTGCCACAGGAGACCTTAAGGTCTGAGCCATCATTGAATACAAAGGGTTCCCTGTAGTACCCGGAGGTCTTTCTACCAATGATCTTCATAGACTCTGGGGAAGGGCTCCGTTGAGGCGCCCCCATGCCCCTCCTCTGCGCATATGGGCGAGGTTCGCCCTTCACTCTCTGGGTCTCCACCGTAGCCTCAGCGAGTGTCCCAGTCAGACTAGACTATGTGGCCTTTCCCACAAGGGGACTGGGGAGGCCACAGATGGCAGAACTGTACCTAATCGGGACAGGTGTCCTACCTCCCTGGGGAGCCCAAGACTCTCAGAAGGAACTGTATCCAAGAGGACGCAGGCAGGACATTTCTGGGGGTGGGGTCCTGCCCAGGGGCAACCCGCTCCCCTGGGCATCAGGCGGGCCCCTTGATTGGGACTAGTAAAAATATTAAAGCGGTAATCAGAAATTTCCCCAAAAACAAAAGTGTAGGACCAGGTGACTTCATTGCTAAGTTTTACCAAACATTCAAAAAAGATGTAATAACTATCCTCAACCCCTGCTTCCAAAAAAAAAAATGGAGAGCAGATATTTCATAACTCATTTTACAAAGTCAACATTACCCTGAACTAAAACCAGTTAAGGAAATAAGAAAAAAAAAGACTATTACAGGCCAGTATGTATGATGAACACAGATGGAAAAATCCTAGAAAAAATACTAGATATCACATACAACAATATATTAAAAAGATCATACACCATGAGATTCATTCCAGAAATGCAAGGATGGTACACCATCAACAATAAACCATAAGACGCCACATTAACAAACAAAGGTAGAAATCATATAATCATCTCAGTAGATTCATAAAAGCATTTTACAAGATGCAACATCCCTTTTTAATATAAAAAAATAAAATATGTATGGAAGGAAAGTATCTCAACAAAATAAAAGTCACATAAGACAAACTCTCAGCTAACATTATATTTAACATTGGAAAACCAAAATCTTTCCCTCTAGGATCAGGAACAAGGCAAAGATACACACTCTTGCTACTGTTATTCAACATAGCACTGGAAGTCTTAGCCAGAGCAATTAAGTAAGAAAAAAAATAAAAGCCATCCAAATTGGGAAAGAAGAAGTAAAACTGTTACTATTTGCAGATGACATGATTCTGTTTAGAGAAAAACCTAAAGACTCCACCAAAAAAATACTATTATAAACAATAAATGAATATAGCAAAGTTACAGGATACAAAATCAATATAAAAATTTGTTGAATTTCTATATACTAACAAAATATCAGACAGAGAAGTGAAGGAAACAACCTCATTTATAATCACAGCAGCACTAATAAAATAAAATAATAAGAACAAAAATCCCAATGGCATTTCTCACAGAAATAGAACAAAAAAAAATCCTAAAACCTGTATAAAACCACAAAAAAAACTCAAATAGCCAATGCAATCCTGAGAAAACATAAAATACATAAAGAAAAATATTCAAATTTATGAAAACTCTAACCATCTAGTGTGTTTTATTCCCAAGGGTGCCCTACAGTCTTAATTGTGCTAGACATGAAAATCAGAATTATAACAATGACAAATTACATGAATTTTTATGCTTTGTAAATGATCTATTAGATGGCTCCAGTATACATTTAAAATATAATCCAATTTTGAAAAAATTTACCTGTCAAGCAATTTTTCAGAAACATACTGTTTGATCCAAAGAGCACTTCAGGTCTATTATTATCTTCAACCCAGAGAAAATTTTGTGACAAATCACATGAAAAGCTAATTTTACTAAATGTGCTAATACCTTCTAAGATAGTCAAGAGTTTATAAGCATGTACTGGAAATGCCTTTTCCTTATACAGGGAAGACCTGGAATATTATGAGGTAAGTCACCAGCTGGGAACAACTCATTCCCTCATAGACTGAAAAAACAATCTGTGAGTAGTTATTATGTGGTTGCTACAGTGTCAGGCACTAGTATAAACAGAGATGACTACAACAGGGCTTCTATTCTTGAGGAAATGTAATCTGTTTAGTAAAACCAACAAATCCAAGTCAGACATTAAAGTGCCAACAAAAGATCTAAAGTCAAATATCAACACACAATGTCAGTACTTTTTTAGTTGGCATTAAAGTGCCAACAAAAGATCTAAAGTCAAATATCAACACACAATGTCAGTACTTTTTTAGTTTCATGCCTTAATTTATCAGGGTGCTCTTGGAATGCTGTGTAAAAAGGTTTCTGAAAACCTTTCCAAGCTCATTAAAAAGCATGCATTGGTTGGTCAGTGATATAATATATGGGTAAGAGAATGTGATGCGGTAGCATGGGTAATTTTAAAGCAATTATGTTTAACAAATAATTATATTTTATTATTCTTGTTTTTGAATGCATGAAGTGAGATTTTACTCTGAGCTAGGCATTGTGCTAATCACTAGTATATGCTGGTAAACAAGTTACCTATCCCTACCCTCATGGAGATTGCAGTCTAGTTTCATCCCTGTCATGCTGCCTCTGAGACAAAGTGTGACAAAATCCAAGGGCTCCAGTAAAAATGGGAGACTGTTGGGACTACTTTCAATAGAGAATTGGTAAAGGTATATCACTATTTTTTGCTACTTTAAATCCACTCTAGTTTGTCATGGTATGCAAGTAGTAGGGGCATAAATATTAAAAATAAAGATAATAATAGTGATGACAACTACAACCTAGTGACTATTGAGCTCTTTGTGCCAAGTGCTTAAAATATTGCTAAATCTTCACCACAAAATGATCATACCCCTGTGGAAGGCTGGAACCTAGCAAGGTTAAAGCTTCAGTTCAAGATCCCACAGCTCCTGAAATGTACAGTTCAATCTATACCCACAACTTTCTGACTCATAGCCCAGACTGTTCATGGGTAGGCAGTGCTCTTTTGACTAGTATCTGAAAATATTCTGGATAAACTTAATCCAATACTTCATTTCACTAATGATGAAGAGCCACAAAGTTGTGCTCCATGGAACACTTGTCTCATGAGAAGCTGTTTATAAATAGGATAACATGATTAAATAACTCTACAAAAAAAAATCTAAAAAGAAAGAAGTCAACACAATAAAACATTTTTAGAATAAAAACATAAACTTAGCTCTACTTGAAAAGAAAATAGCAATATACCTCCTCCCTTGCAGATTAGCAATGCACATTAGTATATTAAAGGCTCTAAGAAATCCAAAACAAATAATGTCAATACTGACCAGCATTTTGAAGAACCTCTTGGTTCACATAACACAGAAACCTTCAAGAAAACACTAACTCTAAGAGGGGGAATCTAGAGAGATAATAAATATCAGAAGATTCTACTTTTGTAGTCATAGGTAGCCCAGGAAAATTAATTCTTCCTCAATTTTTCTCTATTAGTTATTCTCAGGAGATGTAGACTTTGCCATATTTTGACAGGTATTGATATGTTTGCATACTTTTGAGTGTATTTAAAATAGAATGTTAAGTCCCAGTGCATTTTAAAACACTAAAAACAACAATAATCTAAATGTATAACAATGAGGTAAGTGTTGGATTTATCCACTAGATAGAATATCCTGTAGTCATTACAACAATGCTTATAAAGTAACTGAAAAAAAATGAAAAAAAAGAAACTGAAATATGTTGCTAATATTATTCTTGCTTATGAAGAATTAAAAAATGATTCTAATATTATTTTAAATGACAAAACAGGAAAATATTTTATTAGCTTACTTCAATTACATAAAATTTACACAGAAATAAGAATAAAGTTAAATATTAATTGATTTTCTCTGGTTGATGGGATATGAAAAATGTATATATATATCTGTATATTTTCTGTATTTTTCTAAAGCAAAATGTCAATTGTAGGCTATCAGAAAGAACCAAAGTTTTGTTGACCTGACTAGCTCCTCCTTATTTTCCATATCTGAGCTTACATATGATTTCCTCTGGGAAATATCTGGGACCCCATAACTCTAGTAGATGCCTTTCTTGAGAGTGCTCATAGGATCCTGTACTCTTTCCTATTGTGGCACTTAACCTGGCATTCCATTTTCTCATTTATTGGTTTATATACCTGGTAGACTATCACCCCTCTCTATCTAGCTCATCACTGTACTCTCAGTGCCTGCCACAATGATAGGAACGTGGTAGGCATTAAATCAACGTTGACTGAATAACTGAAAATTTGGATGTGTTCTCATTTCCTGAGTGTGCTGTATAAAGTGTGCCAAAGATAATGCAATATCATTCTAAAACAACAATGAAATTTCCCTCTTACATGATATGTTTTATTAAGGCAGCTGATTTTTGATGACTTGTCAATAATTTGAATTTCCCATAAAATATTATTTCCTCCATGTCCATTGTAAAGGATAACAGGGATCCCCCCATTTATTATATAATTCGATCAGCATGACGGTCTCAGTACTATAAGGTTACATGTTCTTCTATTTGAGGCTTTTGATTTGATTTAGGTTAGAATGTAATCCTCTAAATTTATAAATCCAAAACAGTGAATTGTTTGTTTTAACATCAAACTCCATATAGGTCCAAAATGATCATCTTAATAATGTGATGTGTTTTTAATCTCAGAAATAAAATCTTACTCAACTATCCTCAAAATTTTATGATATAGTGTATTTGTACAGATATACATATATAATAATGGAAATAATAATAAGATTAGCTAAAATTCACTGAATGTGCAATGACTATGATGACTATCCTCACTATGTGCTGGAACAATGTTAAGTGCTATAAATGTATTGTGTCATTTGAACTCTCTAAAGTAGATAATATGATTTTACTTTAGGATGATGGGGAAACTGAAACAATTACCTTGGGTTTACAATAAATGCCAGAGTAAGGGTTATGAACCCCAGAGTCCAATTTATTAATCATATTGTCATTTCTTCTACAAATATTCATTGTGTGATACTCTAATCAAGACATTGCCTGTGTCAGGGATCTCTACCAATGAACAAACAGGAAGTCCCTGGCTCCTAGATCTTACATTTTAATCGAGATATAACATAGAAACGTAAACACATGCATGCATGTGGTCAAGATGGCTGCAAGTCCACCAAACTATATATTTCCTCTTTCATAGAATCTATTTGTCACTGGGAAACAGTTGCTCAGCCAGGATTAAATTTATCAGGCCCCCCTTGCATATAAATGTGTCTATGTGACTACTTCTTGCCAACAGAATGTTAAAGAGATCTGTGTCCTTTTTAAGCAAAGGCTTCAAGGAATCAGCTATGGGGTACAATTCCCATTTCTCTTTGTCCTTCTGTAACCTAAATGGAGATAATAATAAACTCCTAAGGACTAAAGGAACCTCCTCATGGAAGTTACCTGAGTCCCCAAATCACTATATGGAGGAAAGACATCTGCTACCCAGGAAGATGTGCCCTGGACTACTGTGTAAGGGATAGGTAATCATCTACAGGTCAAACCAACATATTGTTAGGTCTGTTAACTAACACTATCCTAAACAATATAGATCATAGTACCATAATTTGGGTTCTGCTATGAAAATCATCTAAATATGCAGCATTAATTTAATGGCCAAGTAGTGAGTGGCATGGAACACATATTGCATGCTAGAAATATGAAGAAGTACAGTATACAGTTAAAAAATATTTGAGGACACTGTTGCCCACAACAACTGGGAGGGCTGACCGAGCACCTACTTAGGCTATAGATCCAGGGAGCTTAACTTCTGAATATTAGTTTGTGTCAGGTTATAGTTACTGCTTTTTCCAATGTACTATAAGAAACTAATAAGCTCAGGGTAAAATTAACTGCTTAGCAAACAGAAACTAAGGGACTTGCTGAGATGGAGAGACAAATAATAAATTACCATAAATACCAAGAGATGAGAATAAAAATGAAGACAAGTGCATATTAAAATTATAATTTAAACAAATAGACTCAACTGGAAACAAAAATAAGATTATAGGTATTGCTTTCCAACTCACATATATTGTTTCCAGTGTTCACCATAGGGCTCAGGGTGAGAGAATGGGTTTCAGGAAACAAAAAGGATGTACAGCAGGTCTTCAAATGACGGCATTTCTTTCAATATTGTTTTATTATAGTGTTGCTGAGCTACTGAAGGAATTTAACTTTTTATATCAATGAAGCCAAAACTATTTTCCTTATGTCATTTTGCTGCATTTCCTAGAACCTATCAATGATGTTAACTGAGGACTCACTATATAGGGAAAAACAATGGATACACAACATTGATTGGAAGCAAATAGATCAAAACACTAATAAATTCTGAGGAAAATTTATTGCCAAAGAAACCATGACATGGCTGTCAAAAAGGCTTGCATTCTCAAACCCTTAAAGCAAGACTTGGTCTCCCAAAGCTTCAGGAGCAGGAAGCAAGTTGCAAAAAATGCCCAGCCTCTAATGAAGACATGCCCCCAACCCTCATTGCAAATGTGGCCATAGAATAAACTGAGAAAGAAGGAGCTTCTTAGAAAGCAAAGCAAGAACCGCAAAGTACAATGAGGAAGGGAATTCCCCTCAAATGCATTCTAGATTCTAACTAGGAAAATTCCTTCATCAGAAAAGCAGAGTCTTCATAACTCCAGTCCCAAACATTGGGTCCCTGGTCTGGACTCTTGACTTTATGTGTTTCCCAATTTCAATGTCAAATTTCCATTCGAATTCTCTTTTTTGAATGAGAACTGTGTTATGCATATGTTGTCCCTGCTGTACCATTTTATTTAGGGTAGGAGAATGGTAGCTAATCTTTCAATTAAGTCATCAGAATACAAGGAACCACCATCTGGTCCTGATGAATAGGACTGAGAATTATTCAGAGGCTGGAATTTGAGAGGAATGCAGGATCCGAAACGAGACTTTGGGCTGTCTAGCTTGGAGAGGACATGAGTGTATGTTCTATGTGGAAAAACAAAAAAGCTAGCTACTCACAGAAATTTGTGTCTAGGGAAGCAAATGTGGCAGAATGTCTAATTTTCAACAAAACCTATTTCTCTCCTTCCATGGTAATAATTATTGATAATTAACATCTTGACAGTTAGGAACTCTATGCCCATTACCTCCATGTCCTTGCAGGTGGATGAGGCCATGTGACTGGTTATCAACAAAACAATTTCAACAGAAGTAATAAGTGCCAATTCTGGTCCAAAGATTTCAAAAAGTGAGCATGCTTCTTAGTGATATATTTACTGTCTAGAGAATAGAAGACTCACACAGCAAAAGACAACTGGGACCCTGAATCCACGCATGGAGGGTTGTTGTCTGCAAACAGAACTTTCTCTGGAGTGTACCATGAGCAATAAATATATTTCACTAGTGATAAAACTATGATACAATTTGGGGATCTGTTTATTACTACCACTTACCCACCCTAAATAATCCACATCAACACATAAGACTGCAGATTGTGAAGTTTAGGGAGAAAATAAAGCAGGGTGATGGATACCTTTATCCTAATTAGTTGGGGTAAGTAATCAAGACAGGAATCAGAAAGTCATTCTCAAGAGTTTACATTTGAGTTGAGAAAGGTATAGTCTGGCAAAATCTGTGGGATAAACATTTAAGACAAAAATTATATTATGTAAAACTCTTATATTATGTATAACTCTATATTAAGTCATAAACCAAATTTGTGTTTTTAAGAAAGAAGAAAAAGGCCAGTGTGGAAGAAGCATGGAGAGAAAAGGGAGAGAGGCAAAGATTGCTAATCTGTGGGTCTTACTGGCTTGGTGAAAGACTGGATGGATTTAAGTTTAAAAGGAAACTCTTAAGGCGTTTTAAGCAGTTCATTCTTCTGGCTGCATGGAGAATGACTTAGGTAGGCGAGATGGAAGAATATATAACCCGGGTTATATATTAAATATCAACCTTCAGTACAGGTATGCTAATATGTTTCTTGCTTTCAGTTTGCCCCTTTTATGAGAGAGGGGTGCTTAATTTTAGATGTTTTAGAGGGACCCAATAAATGTATCACACACCTCATTTCTTCCTAAATTTAAAATTAACTAAGAAACAAATATATGAATCAACTGTACAGAGATCTAAATATCACTTTTATAAATGATGATTCTGATTAAAAATATACACAGATGATATATCATAGAATTATATACTTGAAACCTATTTAATTTTATTAACCAATGTTACACCAATACATTTAATTTTAAAAAAGGAACATAAATTTAGAAACTCAACTAAGCGCCCTCTCAAACACTAAGTCTTACCTCTTCCCTATTATAGGCAGCTCTGAACAAAAGCATGCCTACACTGTAGTGAGGTCCCTAAAAACATCACGAAGAGCATGTGACAATACATGCTCACTAGGAAATGAGCCCAGCAGTGCCTCAGACACATGTCTAGATTCTTCTTCCACATCCTGAGCAGTTAAGTCTGTAACTGAGAAGTTAGTCTCCTGAGAAGAAAGTGAGAAAATGACCATGAGTCCAGGAATGTTACCTTACATAGAAATATAAGGAAAAGGAGTTTCTCTCTTAAAGCAAATATGACTACATGAATGTTAGCAACATCTGGAAAGCATCTATGCAGAACACAACGAGGAAAGAAAGGAGGGACTTTTCAATGGATAGATGCCATTGCAAAGACAAGTGGACATGTAGTCAATGGCCTTTACCTTCACACTTTCAAATCCCGGTCTCAGAATTCAGCAATGGATTGAAGCAAAATTGAAATTTTACCTTATTTCAGATAGTAAAAGAAGAAAAAATAAATAAAAGGAAGAAAAAATGTCTTGTCCCTCAGTTGGTTTTAGAGTGAAATGCAGTCTTCCTATTTCCCAATCTCCTATTATAAGGGTGGCTCCTACCCAGAGGGAAAAACTGTCACATTTCCTCCAGCTACAAAGAGCCAGTTCACATTCCAGCACTGCCGTCACACATGGCATGCTCCTGATGATTTACTGACAGAACCGATAGCTCCATCTGAGCAGTCTGGTCCTTGGGCCTTATATCTTATTTTAACTTGACTATCTTCCCAGAGGAATTAAATACTAAACTACTAAGAAAGAGTCCACATGAAGGAAGGAAATGTGCTGCACAAAACGCAGTTGTTGGCCACCAGGCTAGCTCAAGCTCCTTACCTCCCTTTAATTTTAGGTTTAGGTGGATTAAAAAGGTATTTTCTCTCAGGTCTTTTCTCCATGCTTCCAGGCTCTGTTCTGCATTGTAAAAACTACATTTCCCAGATTCCCTTCCTGATGGAGGCTCACCCACAGTGCAGTACTAGCACAGACTGGATGGGCAGAAAGCAGGAGGAACCTTGGCAGCTACTGAATTTTCTCCAGTGACTAGATCAGTGAGAGCCATTCCCTTTGCAGTTCCAGCCCCTGAATGGCAGCCCCCAGCCTGGCATTGATTCCCCCCAGATGAACTCTGAGAATACCCACCTCCCACCCATTGTCCTCCAAATCTAGGGGTGGCAGCATTGTCCAGTAGTTGCTAATTTCTGAGATGGTTCACCATCCCCTGTTTAGCTTCTCAGCTCTTTCATCGAGTACCATGTTAAATTCCCGCTGTTGAAATATTGAAAATGGTTTATTTTCTATTGATAAGAGCATATGTGATACAGCCAATATATGTGGGCTTTTTTGCTGTTCATTTGTTTATATTCTCTAAACCAGGAATAGGCAAACTATGGCCCCTGGGCTCCTATCTGTTGTTGTAAATAAAGTTTTATTGGAACACAGCCATGCTCACCCATTTAAGTGCTAGCTATAATTGGTTTTATGCTACAACAGCAGAGCGTGCAGTTGCAAACCCAAAAAGGAAACCTTTAAGAACCACAAAGTCTAAAATATTTACTAGCTGTCCTTTTGCAGAATATGTTTGCTGACTCCTGCAATAAATAAAGCAAGGTTCTCCATCTAGAGGCTTAGGTGAGCTATGTGATTGTTATGGTCTGGACCAGCACTGTCAAACAGAAATATTATAAGCCACAATATAATTTTAAATTTTCTAGTAGCCAGATTAAAAAAAGGAACAGGTTGAAATTAATTTTGTAAATATATTTTATTTAAGCCAATGTATCCTATAATTCTTTTAACATGTTACTGATACTAAAAAAAAAAATCTGTTGAGATATTTTACATTTTTAGTATTAAGTCTTCAAAATCCACTGTGTACTTTAATACCTAGAGTACATTTTATTTTGAGTGCTAAATTTTCACTACAAATACTTGATTTTTATGTAGATTTCATAAAATTTACAGTTGAAAAAGTACATCCCCACTACATACCTCTCAGAATGAAAGGAAAAAATAGTGGCAACACTAAATGCTGGCAAAGATGCAGATAAACTGGCTCACTCATAAGCTCTGTTAGAAATGCAAACTGATATAACCACACTGAAAATAAGTTACCAGTTTCTTATAAAACTAAACATGTAACTACCACAAGACTTTCACCCTTAGGCATTTACCCTAGTTAAATAAAAACCTTTTGTTTACACAAAATGCTGTACACCAATGGTTATTGCACCTTTTTTCATAATAGCCCCAAGCTGGAAAAACTACAGTTGTCCCTCAGCAGATCAATGGTTATAAAAACTGTGCTACATTCACACTGTAGGACATTACTTAGCAACAAAAAGAAGTAAACATGCAACCTTGCGGATAAACCTTAAATAAATAATGAAAAAAGCCCAGACTCAAAAAGATGCCTACTATATGATTCCATTTATATAGCATTCTTAGAATGACAAAATTATAGAAATGGAGAACAGATTAGTGGTTGCCTGGGTCAGGGATGAGGGTAATTGCCTGTGCAGCAATGTGGGTGTGATTGTAAAAATATAAAAGGGCACAGTGAGGAATCTTGTAGTGATGAAAATGCTATGAATCTATATCAATGTCAAAACCCTAGTTGTGATCTTGTGCTATCATTTTGCAAAAGGTTATCATTGGAGAAGCTGGGTAATGGATACACAGAATCTCTATGCTGTTTCTTACAACTGCATTTAAATTTACAAAATAAAAAATTAATTTTAATAAAAGTAGATTCATACAACCAAGTTTTGCCAATAACTGAAAGTGTTCTAATAACTGAATGAAATATCAGTTTTTAATTTTTTAAAATTAGTCAAATTTTAAAAAGAACATATAGCCCTGGCTGGTGTGGCTCAGTGGATTGGGTGCTAGCCTGTGAACCAAAGGGTGATGGGTTTGATTCCCAGTCAGGGTATATGCATGGGTTGCAGGTCAGGTCCCCAGTTGGGGGCATGCAACAGGCAACCACACATTGATGTTTCTCTCCCTCTTTGTCTCCCCTCCTTCTCTTGTCTCTAGAAATAAATACATGAAATCTTTAAAAAAAATAAGGACTTCCAGCCAAGATGGAGGCAAAGGTAGACACAGTGCCTCCTCACACAACCAAAAGAAGGACAACAACAAATTTAAAAACAAAAAACAATCAGAACTGACAGAAAGTTGAACTGTATGGAGGTCCAACAACCAAGGAGTTAAAGATGACACACTCATCCAGACCAGTAGCAGGGACAGAGATGGACGTGCAGAGAGGACTCGTGGCGAGGCAGCCGCTGGTGGAGCAGTGGTTCCACATTTGCACGCAGATAAACCGGGAGGAACACTTGGGGAGCAAGACAGGCCTTGCAACCCAAGGCTCAAGCTAGGGGAAATAAAGCCTCAAACCACTGATTGAAAACACCTGTAGGGGTTGAGGTGCTGAGAGACTCCCAGCCTCACAGGAGAGTTCATTGGAGAGACCCACAGGGTCCTAGAATGTACACACACCCACCCACACAGAAATCAGCATCAGAAGGGCCCAATTTGCTTCTGGGAAGCTGGAGAAGTGACTGAAAGCTGGCAGAGAGTGGAGCAAGTGCCATTGTTCCCTCTTGGACCCCTTCCCCCACATACAACATCACAATGCAGCAACATAGGTTACCCCTCCCAGGTGAATACCTAAGGTTTTGCCCCTCACTACATAACAGGTACATCAAGGCAAAAAAAAAAAGTGGCACAAATGAAAGAACAGATCAAAGTTCCAGAAAAAAATACAACTAAGTGACGAACAGATAGCCAACCTACCAGATGCACAGTTCAAAACACTGGTAATCTGGATGCTCACAGAATTAGTTGAATTTGGTCACAAATTAGATGAACAAATAAAGGCTATGCTAAGTGAAATAAAGGAAAATGTACAGGGAACCAACAGTGATGGGAAGGAAACTGGGACTCAAATCAACAGTGTGGACCAGAAGAAAGAAAGAAACATCCAACCAGAAAAGAATAAAGAAACAAGAATTCAAAAAAATGAGGAGAGGCTCAGGAACCTCCAGGACATCTTTAAATGTTCCAACATCCGAATTATAGGGGTACCAGAAGGAGAAAAGGAAGAGCAACAAGTGGAAAAGTTATTTGAACAAATAATAAAGAACTTCCCCAATCTGGTGAAGGAAATAGACTTCCGGGAAGACTAGGAAGCTCAGAGAGTCCCAAAGAAGTTGGACCGAAGAACTACACACCAAATCACATCATAATTGCATTACCCAAGATTAAAGAGAAGGAGAGAATCCTGAAAGCAGCAAGAGAAAAAGTGACAATTACCTACAAAGGCATTTCCATCAGACTGCCAGCTGATTCTCAAAAGAGACCTTGCAGGCAAAAAGGGGCTGGAAAGAAGTATTCCAAGTCATGAAAGGCAAGGACCTACATCCAAGATTGCTCTATCCAGCAAAGCTTTCATTTAGAATGGAAGGGCAGATAAAGTGTTTCTCAGATAAGGTCAAGTTAAAGGAGTTCATCGTCACCAAGCCCTTATTATATGAAATGTTAATGGGATTTATCTAAGAAAAAGAAGATCAAAAACTATGAACGGTAAAATGACAACAAACTTACAGTTATTAACAACCACACCTAAAACAAAAACAAAAGCAAACTAAGCAAATAACTAGAACAGGACCAGAACCACAGAAAGGGAGATCACATGGAGGGTTATCAACAGAAGAGTGGGAAGGGGGTGGGGGGAGGTATAGAGAATAAGTAGCATAGATGGTAAGTACAAAATAGATGGGGCAGGGTGGGTAAGAGTAGTATAGGAAATGTAGAAGCCAAAGAACTACATGTATGATCCATGGACATGAACTAAAGGAGGGGAATGTGGGTTGGAGGGATTGTTCAGGGTGGAGGGGAGTGAAAGGGAGAAAATAGGACAATTGTAATATCCTAATCTGTAAAATATATTAAAAAATAAAAAAGAACATATATGTATAACCCATAAACATGGACAATGGTATGAGGATTGCCTGAGGGAGTGGTGGGGGACTGGCTGAAGGGAGGCAAAAGGGGAAAAACTGGGACAACTGTAATAGCATAAACAACAAAATATAATTAAAAACAAAACAAATTCAAATAAAAATTAATCAAATTTTTAAAAGATTAAATATGTAATCCTTAGTCACCCTTGCCACATTTCAAGTGTTCACTGTCCACATTTAGCTAATGACTAACGCATTCACAGAGTGATCCTAGCCCCTGTTTTGGGGCTAGAATGGCTAAAATATAGCCAAATTTGAAGCATTAGATTTTAAAAAAATGACCATACAATACTACATACTTCATACAAGGAAATACACATTTTACTCTGAAAACTCTGTAGTTCCAAAAAAGGTAGCAAAACCTTCATGGTATTAAAGACTAGCCAATAGTGACAAACTGCTTCTAGAGATGCATTGTTCTTTAGACAGTACCTCAGCCAGCTAACAAGGTGCTGTCTCCAAGATAAGATGTACATTTCCTCCTTAAACTCCCTTATTTAAAAAGAAGATGAATAAAATATATAAAAGTTAATTGTTTTAGATTACAGCTTTCCCCACCAACCCCTATATCTTCATGAACAATGGCATTTAGTATGATGAGTGGTGATGGCAATATTCACAATAGAGAAGTTGACGTTCTGCTCAGAAGGCTCCTCTCTTTGACAAGTTGATAAATGAAATTGGAAAATGAAATGAAACTGTGGCTCTTCCAGGCACCAGTTGCCCACTGTGCAGAAGGGCCATGGAAGACAGGTGGGAATAGTCTCTGTTAATGGAACACTGGAGAGCAGCGTGCCGGGTCCAACAGTTCAGTTCCCCATGGAGACCAATGTGATTAGGTTCCCCATGAAATAACAGCTAGGGACAAGGGTGGCTGACACAGCTTAACTTCCAATACTACTTACACGTGTGTTCCCATTGGTGGGGACTTGGGTAAAGTATTCTCTTTTTAAATGGACAGCAACTGGATCACATGGGGAGAAAATAAGCAGTAACAATTTTCTAAAGGAATTGCTGTGGGTTAGCATTTCTGGAAAAGAGTCAATGGCCAACCCCTCAGTCCAGCACTGAAGGCCCTCCACCAAGTGGGCCTTTGTGTCTAGTGGCTTCGTGTGTATCCACCCTTCGCTCACACTGATCTACTTGCTTCTTTCAGAACAGCACCTGGATTAATCTGTAACTTTGCTTAGGCCATACCCTCTGCCTACAGTGACACCTGTCCCATCTCCTTTAAATAGGGTTTTCTTCCTTCTTTCAAGTTCAGGTAAAACCTCATCCCCTCAAAATCCAGCCCAGTTGTAAATGACCTTGACTTCTGCAGGATTCCCAGAACTATTAATAATAACACCTGCCATTACTGGCAGACTGTATGTCCCCACGTCAATGGCTGACATTTTCATGTTCTCCAACTTTATCCTCACAAACCTATTGAACATAAATTACTATCCCCACTTTACAGACAATTGATAATGAGAACTATTAAGTCTCTAGCCTAAGCTCACATAGCAGGTAACAATCAGAACCAGTTTCTAAAACCTGTGCTTTTATCCATATACAATCCCATTAACTTAGGACACAGTCATTTAATCAAACCACATTTACAGAGCATCTGGTAGATGTCAAGGACTGAGCTAAACTCTAAGGATACAATAAATAATTGATTAAAGGCATTCACAAAACAATCAGGTAAGTACACTTGATAAGACATGCATGAAGAATTATAAGGCATCACAGAAATATGACATGGTGAGTTTGCAAGATGTATGAAAGTTCACCAGGTGGAAAGTCCACAAGCTGGTTAAAGACACAACATGTGGATGAGAGGATTCAGGATGATATATTCCAGACAGAGGAAATGCATGTGCAAAGGCAAAGAATTATAAAAGTCCACAGGGCTGAAAATAGTTCAGCAGCATGCTCAAAACATGGTCAAGGACAGCTTGTAAGGGCTTGCTTTATCACATGTAGGAGTTGGAGGTTATTCTCTGGGTAATTGAGAGCCACAAAAGGGTTTTAAGCATAAGATGATCATATCACATAGGCACCTCTTTCATTGATTTACCAAGTGTATACTGAGTACCAAACATTTTTTTCCAATTGGAGACACAAATGAGTTGTCAATTGAATGGAGGAGAGAATCAAATAGACCGACAAGTACAGGAAGACAGAGTAGCTCCTGAACAGAGGGGTGTGTAGAGTGATATGGAGCACAGAGAATGGGTCACTGATTGGAATCTCAGGATGTGGCAAATGTCAGAAACAGTTCCCTACAGGAGATGTCACACGGTGGGTGGCTGGAGAATGGACTGGAAGGCGTTAGAAGGGGAATGAATTGAGGGAATTAAAACTGTAGTACAAACATATTTTGGAATTATTTCATAGAATTTGTAAAATATTTAGTGATTTACTGGGATGGATGTGGAGATAAGGAAGAAGAGAAGGAAGAATGGGGGCTGTGACTAAAATCTTTAGCCCATTGTGTTTATGAGATGGCAAGGTTTGGGGAACAGAAAAATCAGTATGTTTGCAGAGAAAACAGTCTGCAATCAGTTCTGTACACAATACGAAGAAATTGCTGGTAATTCACAAACAGGACATAAAAGAAAAAAATATTAGAAATGGGATAATAGAAAGCCAGAGAATAGTATCATTTTTTAAATTTTTTAATCCTCACCAAGTATATGTTTTTATTGGTTTTTAGAGAGAAAGGAAGGGGGAGAGAAATATCAATGCGAGAAACATCTATGTTGCCTCCCCTACTCTCTCCATCTAGGGATCAAACCCACAACCTAGGCATGTTTCCTGACTGGAAATTGAACCCTCAGCCTTTTGGTGCACTAGACAATGCTCCAACCAACTAAGCCACCCAAAAAGAGATGATGTTTTTTAATATACTTATACATTACTTGTCAATATTAGTAAATATTGAGCCATATGTTACTTATCAACATAGTACATTTGAGCTTACTAAAATATTAAACCCTATTTTGTCTGTTTACTTTTCTTATTTTTTTGCCTCCATAGGTGTCTTCCACAATGCAAACTGAATTTCCTGCAAATATGGAATCTGCACTTATAAAAATACACAGTAAAGTTTTTAAGACACTGTATTTTGTTTGATGACAGCATCACTCTGAAAGCATAATGTCTGCTTGTGAATCTTTGTGTTTTCCCCTTTTTTTCAATGTTTATAGTACAGCTATGAAAGTTTTCAGAGTTTAAGTTTTTTGTACTTCTACTGTGCTCTGTGGGGTTTCTTTGGTTTCATCTGCTATTATTTTTTGAAACCTTATTGCTATCCAATAAATTATTGTTTTAAAATCTTAAAAATTGTCTTATGCCTGCATGGAAATACAAAAAGAAGCAAGCATATCTTCTTATCTTATTTTATAATATCTTCCAATTTTAAAATTTTTCTAAAGTTTAAAATTTTATCTATGTGTTTCTTTTAACATTTGAATCTGAAATAAAGTAAAATTTATTTACAGTGAATGTTCCTTATATTTAAGGACAAATGGTTGGTATTTAAAAGAGTGAGAACTGAACATTCACTTTCTCCGCTCACAGCAACATTAATCTACATCTGAAGATGCTGAAAAAATAAGAGATGAATTCTTGACTGCAGAAAGTGAAGAATCTACTCCAAAGAAAGTTAAAATGCAAATAAGACAAAAATTGTCTTTCCCTCACCCTCATAGATATTAATTTCTCTTACCATATATTATACAATAGAACCTTTGGAAATATATTTACAATGGTTCAAGTTAAGGCACAGCATTAGTTGTGAACCCAAATGCTCAGCATTTAAAGAAAAAAAACTGGATATTCCTTTTTGATGAGACCTTCAAAAGTTAAAAATAATTTTTTGCAACTTTCAAACTAGAAATAAAAAAGCTACAGAAACATCCTATTGGGTAAGACATCACACTGCATTAACTGGAGAAAGGCCCACAGTACCTGGGACTACTGGAAGCTGTACAGTTGGCAGAGCACAAGGGATGTCCTGACAACCAAAAATTTGAGAATCAAGAATCTCAAACTTTGATTAATACAGAGGCTGATAGGAAACACCAGTGATTTCCAATGTAACAGCTTTACATCAACTCTTAAATACACTCTAATTAGTAAAGGAAACCATAGACAATGAATTAACAGAAACAAGGAAAATAATGTCTCACCAAACAGAGAATATTAACAAGGAGACAGAAACTAGAAAAAGGAATCTATACTTCAGCTGACCCCTACTTGACTGTATGTTTCACACATTAACATTTGCCATTCGTGACCCTATATTGTCCCTCTGACATCGAGCAGATGATATTAGGCCCCAAGGATGACTTGAAGGCCAAGTCATCAAACCTATACTTCCATGTCCTGCCTCCTTTCCACATCACACAAACCAGATGTTCACCCATGCTGTCCAGTCTCCTCCCCTTTCCCCCCCTCCTGGCTACAGGTGGCAGTCCTTTGCCTCCTGTTCTCTCAAACGTACATATCTCTCTTCCAATTTCTTCCCCAAATTCATTCTATCCCTACTAATAATTAAGTTATGCTGAGAGAGAGAGAGAAAGAGAGAGAAAGAGAGATATCACAGAGCCACTTCTTTGAGCTCCAGTTTCACCTCAAGTTAATACTCCACTTTATTTTTGTTTTTGTTCTGGTTAAGAATAGTAGATACATACTAAAAGTTTCTCATCCATAATGCTAACATGCATAAAGCTGTAAAAATCAAAATTAAAAAATAATTTTGCAACTTATTTGAGGGAAAAACCTGATCTTCTAATTTGGTAATAAGCTCTGATGAAAACTGATACTTGAAGTAAGTGGTCTTATATTTTGCTGAGGAAATAACATCATGATTACAGTGTATGGAGAGGCTATGGAACAAAGTGTGTGAGCACAGTATTTCATATTTAAAACAACTGTATTTTTAAAAGCATCTGGCCCCAAGTACTTTGGATAAAAGATTGTAAACCTACACTATCTTTCTATCAATCTCAATATTTAGGAGCAATCATAAAGTATTTACACTATATTTTTGATTAATGCAAAGGCTGATATGAAACACCAGTGGTTTCTGACTTAAGTTTGCCTACAGGACTGTGGTCTAATTCATGCTACAAAACTACATTAAGGTACATTAACATGTCTAGACAGTCTTCATTTGACATTTAATATTCTCAGAGAGTGTATTCTGATCTAAGTATAGAGAATTGTCTTAATGAAATAAACCTTCATAATTCCCCTGAGAATCAAACACCAGATACAAAGTGAAAATAACTATGGCCTCTCTCGATGCCAGGAGCCTTGCAGAGCAGTTTTCACAGAAAGGTGTGTGGGTTTCACACTCAGATGTCGATGTTTGCCCAGCTTACCACATCCATGCACTGTCATTCCTACCCGAGGTCACAAACTGAAGCTTTCTAAAAGATGTCATTGGAGAGAGATGGTGACAGTTGACATTTATCAAAAATATCTCCTGGAGTCTACTGGATGCTCTATTCTTGTATACCCTGAAACTCTCATGTTTATTATTATTCCTTTACTTTAGAAAATAAAACTACATTTTTATTAGTAGTAGGTTAGGAAAGCTTTCAGGGGGGTCTCCTTTTATCTAATTATTCATCCAACAACCCCCCAACAGCCTTTGAAAGGGAACCAATAGTGGAGGTGAGACTGCTGGCTCTGCAGGCAGGCTGGCTGGGCTGGAATGCTCTTCTGTGACTTCCTGTTATGGCCAAACCTCTTGGAGCCTCTGTTCCTTCATATTTGAGATCATTAAAAAGGGTTCTTGTAGAATCCCATGTAAAGCATTTAGCACAGTGTCTGACACATAGTGAGCATTCAACAAATGGCAGTAGCAGGATATGAACATTCAGGCTCTTTTATTATACAAATTTAATTGTTTTGTGTTGCCATTCATTGCTGCACTAGATGGAAGAAATACAAATGTGTCCATGTCTCTTTATCTCCTGGAGGTTTTGATGATTAAAACCCTCCCTACTCTCAAGAAATGTGGAGCTAATTTTTGTGCAGCAAAAAAATTTATAGGACATTAAAGACTACTTTTAAAAGAAAAAGAGAGTGATGGTGTTTAGGGAAGAGATAAAGAAATTTAGAGAAGTGGGAGGCAAAGAGGAGTTTCCTGAGATTATAAAAGGACTCTTTAAAATAGGAATAATGGTACAGGAATAATTCTGAAATAATAAGGACTTAGCTCCTATAACACTGACTGCATCCTTCAAGGAAGTGAATATGGTATGTCACGGAAGAATAAAAATCATGTGGAATTTTATATCAGATATGGCATGTCATAGGAGGTGGGTTTAGAAAGCCTTGAGGTATCCATCCTCACCAATGGTTTCTGTCCCTCCCATGGAACCAAAACACCAGGAACCTGCAGAGACGAGGGATGTCTCAACAGTAAACTCTGTAGACACACAAGTGATTAGTAGAAAAGCGCCAATATTTTGACTCAACCACAGGGAGGGAGGAGTCCCCAAGTCTAACCAAGTAGAATTTCCCAAACATCCATCAGGGTAATTCAAAGTAAAACATTAATTATGTTGATTCATAACAATAAATGAAGACCACATTACTTAGATACCTGGTACTTAACAAGAGACTGACATTCTCTATTTCAGCTAACACTAGTATAACTCTGTACTCCTATCGGTGATAGACTAGCCTCTAGGTATACAACAGTCAATGCCCCCTGAAACTTTATACTTTAATGAGGGAGATATATATACACACACACATACATACACATATACATATACACACATACATACATATATACATTCATACTTTTAAATCAATTTTAAGACATGGTAGTGTTATGATGCAGGAAGTATAAAATAAAAGTATATTTAAGGGAACAGAACCAAGCCTCGGGGTCAAGGAAGTCCTCCATGAGGATATGTGAGGAGATGCGAAGAGGAGTTAGGTGGGAGAACAGAATCTTTAAAGCTTCAGGGACATGAAGAGAGACCATGAGGTAGTAAAGGAAATAAAAGATGTCTAGTTGGACTGGAGAACAGAAAGCAAGGGAAGGATGGCTTAAGTGAGGTTTGAGGAGGCAGAGGACTGATCATGCAGAACCAACTACTCTGAATGACTCTGATGAATGATTAGGGCAGTTCACAGTTGAGTCAGGGCAGCCCTTGTAGTCATAGGTGTGAAGAGCAGGTAAAGCCTCTAAGAGAGCAGAAGAGGAAGAGGCCAATGCTGAGTAGCCTGATGGGGAGCTCCAAAAGGGGGACCAGAGAAGCTTGGAGCAAAGCATGAAAGAACTAGGTGTGGTGTCGATGCCCGTGTACTTCTGTGATGTGAGTGTGCAACATCGTTAAATTAGTGAAAACATTAAATGGAAATTAATTAAGGAATATAATCCACCTCTTCCTTACTGGATATAGGATATTGTTATGGACTAAATGTTTGTGTGCCTTCAAATTCATAAGCTGAGGCCATAACCCTCAATGTAATGGTTTTAACAAGTGGGACCTTTGGGAGGTAGAGTTAAATGATGTCATAGGGTGCAATCTTGTGATGGGATCAGTCCTCTTAGACAAAGAAACCAAACTGTGCTCTCAGTCTCTCCCTCTCTCTCCCACCACACCTACCATCTCCCATCCCCTGACCGTGTGAGGGTATAGCCAGAAGGCACCAACTTCTAGCCAAGAAAAGGGCCCTCACCAATACCTGAACAAACCTGCTGGCACCCTGATCTCAGACTTACCAGCCTCAAGAACTATGAGAAAGAAATACCTGTTGTTTAAGCCACCCAGACTCTGGGTATTTTTTATAGCAGCCTGAGCTGCATAAGGCATTTACATTTTTATGGACTAAATAAAAATGCTCCAGGGCTTACAATACTTGAAAACTCTAAGCAGAGGGGATGCCTTTAAGCAAACTGCTATGGCTTAAGTAGTTGTGGGAAAGCAGCAGGGAGAACTGTTGATCCTGTCCTACAGGTGAGGAAATATGTCTTAAGCAGTGGCCCCCACTGCATGTGTGTTCAGCAGCACAAGGAAAGAGACAAACTCACACAAGTGATAGAAACCATGGCAAGCAAATAATTGCAGAGACATCAGAAAACTGAGCACAGGGCTTGAGTACTGGTGTGGACATGCCCTAGCTGCACTTCTCTGGATGAATTATAGGTTTCTTTGAACTTCACTTTTCTCACTAAGAAAACAGTACATAATTTCTATCAAGGCTCTGTTGCTGGAAGAAACACAGTCAACCAGTACAAGCAAAAGAAGTTGACTGTTTTAAGGATGAAGATGATGACATGGAACCTGATTATAGGATGAATAATCAGATCTCCAGGGAAGGGAAGTAGAAACTAGAATTCATGTGGAAAACTCTAACTCTCACAGTGGCTACGATTCCCTACCTCTGCTCTATGTTTTCCTCATATCCTCTGCTTTCCCTACATGAGTGTGATGGACTGTGCCTCTTCAGGATGACCAGGTAACACTTAGTTTTCAGCGGACACTAATTCCTTTCTCTGAATCTTTATACCTAATTTCTAGGAGAGCACCTGGGTGGCCCACCTCTGCCCTAGAGGCATCAAGTCACATACAGGAGCCTGGTCCTTAAGGCCCTCCTTGAGGGAGGTGGGGAGTGGGGCTGGGAGGAGTCTTAAGGAGTGCATTATGGAAAGACTTTAACCCTCAGTGTAGTGGGTATAATTTCCCAAAAATTGTCTACAGGAAACTCTCACATAAGGTTGTGTTTAGATTCATTGAGTTGCTATGAGTAGAATAGCTAGCAGATAAAATAATCAATTTGGTATTACCTAGCCACTTACTGTACCCTCACAAAGAACTTAGTAAATATTAATTTCATGCAGGGTTATCATGACTGACTAAAATGAATTATTTGAATGGATATACCATTTGATCTGTGAATTCTTCACCATGCTGGCATTTTTTTAGGTAAGTGTATTCCCTAGGAAGTTAATATCCAGTTATTATATTTAGAAATAATACAATTCACTTTATAATTTAAAACAATGTATTTATAGAAGTATGAGATATGCCCATGTTCCAGAAATCCCTATACAGCCTGTTAAATGTGCAAATGAAAGCAGCAGAAGGATGACTGTCAAGTATAACTTAAGTGGAGTAAACACTGGGAGACTGGAGATGCCCCCATGCGACATTAGAAAGCTATAGTTGTCATACACTTATAAAATGTCATTAAAAGGACCTTGAATTTGGTTCTTCAATGTTCAGTCATTACTAAATGCCATATACATACTGAATAAATGGATATATTCTGAATAACAAGCTGTATTCAGGCAGAGAAAAATTGAATGTTCAGGCTCTTCTTCTGTTGAGACCTATTAACCTTCCCTTCCACAGTGAAGCAAAACCATCAACTGCTAGAGAGACTCCTGTTTGACTTACCTGAATGGATGCCCCTTTCCATACATCCACCTTTAAAGGACCTTGTTACCAAAATGATCAAATCCACAGTGGTCTTAATTTTATGTAATCATCTTTTGCACAAAGAGCTAATACTTAGGTGAGCCTTATGCTGAATTGTAAGACCATTGTTTAAACCACTCTGACCCTCCTTCTCTAGACCAACCTAGATTGATATCTTTCAGGAAAAAGTAATTCTATAAACTCAGCTCCACCAGTTAGGAGTTACTGAAGCTCCACAGTGCTTGTTACACTTGAATTATACACTGAGTTTACTTAAAAAATGAGTTTCCAAAATGATTGGTTATTATGAAAACTATACCATCTGTTTTATCTAGTACTTATGTTGGTTTAGGATGGGGTTGTTGGGGAAATTTTGTGAATAAGATTGTTTATGCTCAAATCAACCCATTACTTAATGAGTGCCCTTTTTCCAAGTATTTATTGTTTTAATCCTCACCTGAGGACATGATCATGAGACAGGGTAAGGGAGGGAGGAAGAGGGGGGAGAAACATTGACTTGAGAGAAATACATCAGTCAGTTGCCTCTCATACACATCACAACTGGGGATCAAACCTGCAACCTTTCAGTTTACAGACACTTTTACCAACTGAGCCACTCTGGCCAGGCCTCCAAGTATTTTTTAGATGCTCTATGAACTGCAAAGGTGATCAAGACATGGTTTCTTCTTTTAAAGAATGTATAATGCAGTTGACATAAATAGATATAAATGTTTCAATCAAAAATAGTGGTCTCAGTAATGGATGAAAATGGCAATGATCAAACGGAAAAGACTTGGAATATGCATTCTAAAGTAGAAAAGGTAGAACAAGCTATAGTGCATAGCAGAAGCTTTATGCAGTAGGTGAAGTTGTAGCTGGTACTTAAATGATGGGTGGGGTTGAAGGAAGGAGCTCTAGGTGTTACACCAGCAAACACAAGTGGGGAAGCAAGGACATTTGTAGGAAACACTATGTGCAATAGTTGGAAAGACAGAAAAGGTTCCTATAAGTCAGCAGTTTTCAGCTGAGACCCACTTTAACCCTCAATTTCACTTTTTTTCATTTAAATTTTACTTTTCAATTGAAGTGTACATTTAGTATTATTTTCTATTACAGTTTCAGATATACAGCATAGTGGATGTACAATAATATACTTTACAAAGTGGTCCCCTCTCCGACATTTCAAGTACCCACCTGACATCATATAGTTACATCAATATTATTGACTGTATTTCATATGCTGCACTTTATATCCCCATGGCTATTTTGTAACTGCCAATTAATCCCTTCACCTTTTTCACTTACTCTTCCAATCCTCCTCCCCTTTGTCAATCACCAGTCTATTCTCTATCTATGAATCTGTTTCTATTTTGTTTTTTAGATTACACATATAAATAAAATCATATGATATTTGACTTTGTGTGATTTATTTCACTTAGCATAATACCCACTAGGTCTATCCATGCTGTCACAGATGGTAAGATTTCATTCTTTTTATGGCTGAGTAATTGTCCATTAAATATATGTACCACAACATTCTTATACACTCATCTATTGATAGGCACTTGGGTTACTTCTAAAACATGGCTATTATAAATAACACTGCATTCAACATAGGGATGTGTTTACTTTCAAATTAGCATTTTGGGTTTCTTTGGATACATACCTAGAAGTGGAAATACTGAATAATGAAGCAATTCTATTTTAATTTCCTGAGGTATCACCATACTGTTTTCCATAGTGGCTGCATCAGCCTGCATTCCCACCAACAGTACATGAGGGTTCACTTTTCTCCACATCCTCACAACTTGTTATTTGTTAATTTATTGATGAGGGCCATTCTGACAGGTGTGAAGTGATATTTCATCTTGGTTTTAATTTTCATTTCTCTGCTTCAGGGATCATTTTCAGTTGTTATAGCTAAAAAGGGAATGCTACTGGCATCTATCTATAAGGTACAGGTCAGACATGCTGCTGAATATCCTAGGATGTACAGAACAGTCCCCTGAAACAAAATTACCCAAAACAAAATGTCAAAAGTGCCAAGGCTGAGAAACCCTACTATAAGAAGAACTTAAAAGGGATTTGAAGTAGCTCACTAAAGATGGTTCAATATTTGCACATCAGTAAATGTAATGCATCACATAAACAAAAGCAGAGACAAAAATCACATCATCATATCAATAGGTGCAGAAAAAGCCTTTGATAAGGTACAGCACCCATTTATGATAAAAACACTCAGCAAAGTGGGAATAGAGGGAGCAATCCTCAACATAATAAAGACCATTTTGAGAGACCTACAGCCAACATCATACTCAATGGGCAAAAACTAAAATCTTTTCCACTAAGATCAGGAACAAGACAAGGTTGTCCACTTTCACCACTTCTATTCAATATAGTATTGGAAGTTTTAGCCACAGTGATCAGACAAGAAAAGGAAATAAAAGGCATCCAAATCAGAAAGGAGGAAACAAAATTGTCATTGTTTGCAGAAGACATGATAGTGTACATAGAAAATCCTATAGACTCCACCATAAAACTGCTCGACCTAATAAATGAATTTGGCAAAACAGTGGGATACAAAGTCAATATCCAGAAATCAAAGGCATTTTTGTATACCAACAATGAAACAGCAGAAGCAGAAATCAAGAAAAAAGTCAATTTGATATAACAAAAAGAAAAATAAAATACATAGAAATAAACCTATCCAAGGAGGTAAAAGACCTGTACTCAGAAAACTACATAACACTGAAGAAAGAAATCAAGGAAGACACAAACAAATGGAAACATATACCTTATTCATGGATCAGAAGAATTAACATCATCAAAATGTCCATACTACCCAAAGCAATTTACACATTCAATGCAATACCTATTAAAGTACCAATGGCATATTTCACAGACATAGAACAAACATTTCAAAAATTTATATGGAACCATAAAAGACCCTGAATAACTGCCGCAATTTTGAGAAAGAAAAGCAAAGTTGGAGGGATCACAATACCTGAAACCAAATTGTATTACAAGGCCACTGTAATCAAAACAGCCTGGTACTGGCATAAAAACAGGCACATGGACCAGTGGAACAGAACAGAGAGCCTAGAAATAAACCCAAGTATCCATGGTCAATTAATATTAAACAAAAGGGGCAGAAACATAAAATGGAGTAAAAATAGCCTCTTCAACAAATGACGTTGGGAGAACTGGACAGCTATGTGCAAAAATAATGATACTCGATCACCAACTTACACCTCACACAAAAATAAATTCAAGGTGGATAAAAGATTTAAATATAAGCCATGACACTATTAAAGTCCTGGGAAGAACATAGGCAGGAAAGTCTCAGATATTTCAAGCAGCAACGTTTTTACTGATATGTCCCCCAGGGCAAGGTACATAAAGGAAATAATAAACAAATGGGATCTCATCAAAATAAAAAACTTCTGCACAGCTAAAGAAAATAGTATCAAAATAAAAAGAGAACCAACTGTATGGGAGAACATATTTGCCAATGATACCTCAGACAAGGGTTTAATATCCAAAATATACAAAGAACTTACACAACTCTAAGAAGACAAGAAACCTAATTAAAAAATGGGCAAAAGACTTGGACAGACACTTCTCCAAGGAGGACATACAGAGGATCCAGAGACACATGAAAAGATGTTCAATATTGCTAGCTATTAGAGAGATACAAATTAAAACCACAATGAGATACCACTTCACACCAGTCAGAATGGCCATCATAAACAAAGCAACAAACAACAAGTGTTGGAGAAGTTGTGGAGAAAAGGGGACCCTAGTGCACTGTTGGTGGGATTGCACACTGGTACAATCACTATGGAAAACAGTATGGAATTTTCTCAGAAAACTAAAAATGGATCTGCCTTTTGACCCAGCCCTTCCACTGCTAGGATTATATCCTAAGAACCCTGAAACACCAATACAAAAGAACCTATGCACTCCAATGTTCATAGCAGCACAATTTACAATAGCCAAGTGCTGGAAGCAACCTAGGTGCCCATCAGTAAATGAATGGATCAAAAACTATGGTACATTTACACAATGGAATTCTGTGGAGCAGAAAGAAAGAAGGAGCTCCTACCTTTTGCCACAGCACGGATGGAACTGGAAAGCATTATGCTAAGCGAAATAAGCCAAGTAGTGAAAGACAAATACCATATGGTCTCACCTTTAACAGGAACCTAAACAACAAAATAAACAAACAAGCAAAATATAACCAAAGACACTGATATAGAGAACAGGCTGACCGTTCAGGGGGGAGAGGGGAGAGAATTTCAGGGGAATTTCAGAGAAAAAGAGGAAGGATTTACAGGAACAAATATAAAGGACACATGGACAAAAACTAGGGGCAAGTGGAAATGGGAGGGAGCTGGGAAGGACTGGGTGGGTGGACTGGGTTGGGTGCAAAGCATAGAAAACCGCACTTGAACAATAATTAAAATAAAATTTAAAAAATAAAAATAGATTACAATTTTTTTAAAAAAAGATGTCTTCTTTATACCAACAGAGAGAAAAAAGGGGGGAGTTACTTAGGAAACAACTTTAGAGGTAAGCCTCATTACAGAGGTCCTCACATGCAGACTGGCTACATTAACGTCACAGGTTTGATTCACTGCATAGTCAAAATCCCCATCTTATAGTGATAAGATGTACCACAAGTCCTGTTTCTTACTATTGGTCTCAAGGAGAACCAGGTCAAAGAATTTAAATATTTCAACATCACCATGAGGAAGACGAATCAAAGTACAAGTTCTACTAATGAATCAATAATAGCATCACCTTGGTGATGAGGTTAATCTTGATAATGATAAAAACTATGATACTATTTCCTGAGAAGACTTTTTTTGCACTCCCAATAAAATAGCCCTCTCCATTTACACTCACCTCACTATATATTTTTTCATAGCATGCACCCATCTACAATTACCAGAAATTAGGAAGATGGGTAGCAAGATGATAGATAGATAGATAGATAGATAGATAATTAATGGAGGTTTCAATTCTTATTGACTGCCTAGTCTACTAGCTTGCAAGCTCCATGAAGACAGGCATTTAAATCTATTCTCTGCTGTCTATATTTCTGGATCTAACAAGTGTTCCAACTGGGTTTTATAAAGTAGGTGCTCACTAAATATCTATTGAATGAATAAATGACAATTAGTAATATTTGTATAGTGTATGCTATTACAAAGCACTTTCATTCCTTTACTTGAGGGATAACATGTATTGACACTGTGACTGAGAAAGATCTGAGCCTATCCCTTACATATTTTATAGGCCAGCAAGAGTGGCAAGCTATGGAAAATGTAATTATTAACAAGTGTGATGAGTGTTCCAATACAGAATGTTGAGAGTCAGCTGGAAGAGCAGAGCAGAGAACCCTAACAGTGGCAGGGAGGTAGATATAATTGTTCTTTTAATTTCATCAGTGAGAAAACAGCGGGTCAGAGAACTTAGCAGAATTGTCCTATGTTATGTAGTTGAAAGGTGAAAATAAGATTCTTGTAAATATATGCTGACTTCTTAGATAAGAAGACTAACAAAGTGTTACTATTTTGAAGTACATACATAACTGAAGTAGGAGCCCTATCTTCATTCTGCTGATACCTAGTTTCGTCCACCTCTGCTGGTGTGAGGGTGTTCGTGAGTGGCTCTATATCTGATTGCAATGTACTGTGTGACTCCTCAAATCAAAATGAGCTGAAGATGTCTACACAGTGAGATGATCTGTTATTAGCAGTTTGTCAGCATTACACAGTTGCAAGTCCTCAAGCAGAGGCATGGGGAGGATGGGAGGGCCATGTGGAGGAGGTGGGTAGAGAAGAGAAAGCCACCTGATTTTCTTCAGAGTTACATAAGAACCCTGGGTTTGGGATATCAGAGCTATTTTACCACCTTGACATGACTAAAGGACACTCAAAATCAGTCAAAAAGAGAACAGATTGTTGAATTCACTGTTAAAGATGTTATGTTTTATGCAGCATTGATAAATGCACTTATTTAGTCAGAAAATATTTACTAAATGTCAATGATGTGCCAAACTTTGAGCTGGTCTTCATCTGGAGACTGGGGATGGGGTGAAGACCTGGAACCTAGAGGAGAGAGGGCAGATGAGGTGCTAAACAACTTACAATGCACAAAATAGCCCCCACAACATAGAATTATCTGGTTCAAAGTGTCAGTAGTGCCAACTTTGAGAAATCCCAGAGTAGACCTAAATATCTGTTGGGAATTGCCCTGCCTGGTTTCAGAAGCTGTAACATCCCCACCCCCCCCTGACTAAGGCTGAGTGAGAGACCTTGGGATCATAAGCCACCCATGAGACAAAGCTTATCTCCCTGGCAGGAGCTCCTCTTCTGCTCCTTTTACTTCATCCATAACTGGCCCCCAATGCTTGGTCAGTTAGCCAATGATGGGTAAGATTCCCCAAAGGGGGGAGCGATCTAAGCCAGGCACAATCATGTGGGAGGCCCCCAAGGAAGGGCTACAGCAAAAGGGGGTGATGGACCCTCGCCCCTTGGCTTTGACAAAGCCTGAGTCCTCATTCTGTCTGCGAGAAGTCTCCTAATCTCTTGGGCTGCCTTACTTCTCCTGCATGACTTAAGCCTGAAACAATGACAGAGGGTGGTGCAGCCCTGTGCTGGAAAGGGTGGGTTCCCTGGGCAATCAGTCCTAAGAAAGAATATGTAAAATCCTGTGAAGCCTGCTTTGCTTTGTTTAGAATGCTCTCAATTAAATGATAAGGGTTCAAGCAAGAAGTGAGTTTGTTCCTCAAAAGTTTCATTGCTCTTTAGCTGTCAGACCCTGACTCAGAATCGGCCCTCAGAGTTCTTTGTTATCTATTGTTTGATCCTTACTGCCTGACAATGATAAATGAGCTTTACCTGTATTCTTGTGCAAATGAACCCAATAAAAGCCCAGTGAGGAAAAGGCTCTTGGCCCTTATCCTTTGAGAGATTGGCCACCTTTCCTCCCCAAGCAGATCATGTCTTGGTAGACTTATTCTCATCTGTGGAGGCCAGAGGAGGGGCTGGGGGAGGCACTGCGGGTGGAGTCCCCCCACAAATATCAAAAGAAAGAACCTCTGCCTTCAAGGACTCAAGGTATGCACATAGTGACAGCCCAACATGATCAGCCCCATAGCAGAAAATATGAAATGCCATAGGAGCACAGGAATGTAGTACTTATGTCCCCACTCTTGAGAGAGTCACAGAGGAAAGCATGATTCTCCACCCTTGTTCTCTCATTATCAGTGTCATTCCCATGTCATAATTAATTTTGGTTTTTAATGCAGGTGCCAGATATCACTTAAACACTTAAGGAATTTACTCCCAATGATTTTTAACTTACTCTGGTCCTTTCTTCAGGAGAACAAAAATAAACCCACAGAACATTTTAGGTATAGAGACTGTCAAAAGCAATTTTTAGGTCAATTTAAAGGACAGACCAAGCTGAGGTTTCAAATACCATATTACACTGTAGTTTGTACATGGATTTGGAACAAAGGACTTAATTCAAAAATCAAAAAAAATAAAATGAGACCATTTTAAGATTACTTAATCTCCACTGCTTAACAACAGGTACAATTTATAAACTATCACTACTTCCTTCATAAACAATGATATTTTTATTACGACTCTCCTCATTTATGGGAAACAAAATGTGCTACAAAGTGTGATGTCCATGCAAATAGAAAGGTTTCTATAATATAGGATCTTATAAAAAATTAGAATTCAGCCCTGGCTGGCATAGCTCAGTCGACTGAGCACAGGCTTCGAACCGAAGTGTCACAGGTTCAATTCCCAGTCAGGGTACATGCCTGGGTTGCAGTCCATGACCTCCACCAACCGCACATTGATGTTTCTCTCTCCCTCTCTTTCTCCCTCCCTTCCCTCTCTAAAAAAATTAATAAATAAATATTTTTTAAAAATTAGAATTCTATCTTATAACATTAAATAAAAACACACAAAACAAACATACCGATTTACCATAGAAATCAACCACATCAAAAAAAAGAGAGCATAATTAATATTCTGAGAGAACTTACTTCCATCTGGCTGACTAAAGAAATACTTCAAGCATTTTGGGTTATTCATTAGGTCATAAATTTAGTTTTATTAACAACTAATGAAAACATTTTACAAGATAAGTTGACATCTGAAGACACAATGTACCTTTGGGCTAAGTGATTCTTTTTATAGTTTCCCCTCAGTTAATTTCCTTCTTATTTTTTAAAATTTTTTTCAAAAAGGACTCCTTAAAATAATTTATTTTTACATGTTCAATTCACCGTCTACCAAAAAATATTAAGATACACTTCTACCCACTCCTCTATCATCATCATTTAACAAGACTTAACTCTGGAGAAACAGACATTTTGCAAATAGAAAAAGTGCAAATCAAAATTTTGGTCAGAACATATTTTCCTGATCCAGCCCAAACTAGGATACAATCTTTTTGTGATTATACAAGACTTACACATACCTTTGCTGGTAACATGGATTTGATATAAAACTATTAAATCTTATTGTCTTAACATCATATACAATTTATCTGAATATCTGAGTCCTGCAATAATTGTTGCTGAAACCAAGCCAAATAATATCAGCCATGCTCAGAAAAGTAGGCCACATACCATTTCATATTCTATGATGGATATTTGTCTCCCAGATATTAAAAAAATTAATGATAACACCAATTGATCTGGAAAAGAAGTGATATTTAGGTGATTTGTAGTTAAATAAAAAGATTTCTGGCCTAATTACTTAATGAAATAGAGTTATTTGTCCAAGTTTTTCATTGGGAATATGGTCTCTATAGAGCCATCACTATTGGCATTTACCTTAATTTCTGCTTTGTTATGTTACTACCAACATGGCATAAGAGTGTCTCTGCAATTTTTATCTCATAATGCTATTCCTTTGTAATAATTAATGGTCTGAGTTAATTATTCCAAGTGTAGAATTCAAGGTCTGACCAGGTCACAAATTTCAATTACCTTTCACTGATGCAAATTTTATACACCATCTTCCATGAACTTGTGCTTTCTTTGTGAGTTATTTATTCCCTGATATGGAAATATATTCAACTAGGTACTTGCAATCCTTTCCAGAAAGCTCCTGCCTTCATTTCTCCATTTGTCTCTATTGGATGTTAATGTGATTCACATCCACAGGTAACTTTTAATTGCTGAAATGCTTCATAGTATAATTTAAGCATTCTTATAATATTGGTATACATTTTAGTTGTATATATTTTCTAGGATGTAATTTAAGCTGTCCACAATTTCTTCCCTTCAAGTGACAAATGTCTGATTTAACTATAACTTCATTCCCTACTGCCGTCTTTACCACATGAATATTTACCCTCTTAGAACTCAGACAGCCTACACATTTATACTCAGGAATACCTGTCTGCATGCAAATTTTCACTAGGCATCATATGCAATAATGTGACATAAATTTCTTTAAAGTTACACTAATGGATTTAAATGCAATACCTTCAAAACTAACAGAATACTAAGATTAATTTACTTGTCATCTACATAGCTAAGAAGAAAATGTTTTGTGCCATAGTGATTTGAGTAAAATTTATGTTCTTTGTACAAAATAATCTCTTTAAACTGTTTATATTCCAGTGTTTGAAAGCACTGTTTCATATAGTCCATGAGTGCTGGTTCAAAAATTTTCAAATCTATAAGATAAAAACACATTTGTGCCTATAGAGCTATAGGGAACATTAAAGACTAGATGATACAAAAATTGCAAAATGTAAAGTGGTCAAGAAGTATGAAACAAGATGTACAATATTCAATTAATTCATATTTGCTTAATCAGAATTAACCTGCATTGAGATAAATTTAAGTATTAAGTTATGTCCTGCTTTCTAAAAGATTTGAGAGAGCTGGCTCTTTTCTCTTTCAGCACTGATGCTGGAGGTTGGGTGCTGAGTACAGCAGGATTTGAGGTTCAAACAAGTAGAAAGAGGATTACAATAGGCATTCTTCAATTGCCTTTACACAAATTCCAGGCCATGTCACCAGCAAATGTGTATGCTTCTCACAAATGCCCCACACTTATTCCTTAAAACAGCTCAGTTGGGAATTCAGTTTACACATTTTTGAAGTGGTTCTTACTACTTTAGTATTTAAAGGTGTGAAAATGGTTCTCTATTTAATACCATTAGCTCAGATCTTTCTCTTAATTTTAAAAAGATGGAAAGTTTATGATTTCTTATAAATCTGTACAAAGTGCAGCATAAAATACATGTGCACACATATAAAATCTTAAATGAGTTCTCTCCCCACTCTAGGGACACCCAAAACTGTAATTTGATCAATACTTTATTAGATTCAATTCTAAGGCAGAGACAAAAATAAAACCTTTAGAAGGTGAAACTTCAGTTAGTATTATAATGTGACTGTGCTATTTGAAGTATGTACAAAAGAATCTAGAAAAAATAGCTTTTCTTCCTCTTCTCTGTATAATGAAAAGCCTAGATTGTGGGTTCATTCCTCTATAATAGAAGCCAAATTAATTGGTTAGCTTTAAATTCATGAAATTTGGAAACTGCAGAAGTAATTATGATGTGGAGTAGCCAACTGCATAGTATACAAATACTTCTATTAAGATATCTCAATTTCCTCCCACAGTAATGCCAGCACATGATTTCTGGTCTCTGAGCATTATAACACCTCATGGTGTAACTGATGTGAAAAGTCACAAAGTGCCAGCACACTGAATAAAAGGATGGGCAGTTTCACTGATGGCAAAGCAAAGCTATTGCCCTAGGGAAAAAAGACAGCAGATGATATTTTCTGTATATACTCCCCATTTCTTTTCCCTAGGGGATTCAAACATGAAACAACAGGCATGCTTTGGCAGGCTTCAAAATCTTTCACCTCCACCAACTGAGTTACTCAGAAACATTTGTTGGCTCAAGAGAAAATTATTGGTAAAATACATTGGTTTTCTTTTAAAAAGCCAAGAGGATCACATTTGTTATTCCTGATTTTGCTCCTCTTCACAATAAGAACAGTGAACAACATTTCAAGAATGAAATGCCACTGAGGATCCACCAAGGTGAGACTGAAGCACCCCCCTGAACCACAGAGACCAAGACAGACTGCATTAGAAGGGTAAGAGAAGTTGAATATACAGGTTACCTCCCCCAGAACAACACAGCACCACAAGGAGAGGTCTCCCCTGAGCCTCCAGTTCCTCTAGTGAGTAAGGAAAATCCAGGAAAATAACCAGCACCCCTGGAATTGTGGGTAGCTTTGCAGGAGCCCTTACTCTGATCACACACTATTGGGATTGCAGGTGAATGTGCAAGGCCCAACCACTTGAAATCTGTGATGAAAAAGTGAGCAGGGGCTTGCAATAACCAACAAACTCAAACATGCAGTGCCCAAGTAGTGATCCCAACCAGTGGCTTTGCTCATCTGCAGAACCAAGTTGGGGGCACACTCTGTAGGGAACTCAGTGGGGTGCAGATCTGCCTGACTGGAAGCCTCCAAGAAAGAGTTTTGCTGACCCTAAAGCCCTGTTTGCCCACACTCAGGCAAGGGAGGTGTGACGTCACTCTACCCTCTGTGGAGAATGTCTCTTGGCTTCATTTGACCAGAAGAGCGAGCAACAATTCCTGGAAGTTGTGTGAACCTGCGGTACTTGATAACTTGAAAAGCAAATCCAGAGGCCCTCTTCAGTCAGGGAACTTGGGGTGCTGGTCAGCTTGAATTAAAACAACAAACAAAGATATGCACTGGCTTTGGAGATGCTTTTCCACCTATACCTCAGCAGGAAATATAATTCATAGTCCTGCTCATTGCTGAATATAGCCTTCATTCTACCCAGCTAGGGATCTGAACCAGAGCATTCAGGAAGCTATGCAGCCCATTAAACAGCCCCACATCTAGTGGCACTTGGACTGAGAGCAGAACCATTGCTTCCCTCGTCTACAGAGCAACACCATTGGCCTCACCTTCAGTGCACACTCTGGCTTAATCTGGATCCCCAAACATAAAGCTGTACAGTCCCTGGGTCCAATCTTGATGTCCTACAAAAGCAGGGAAGCCAGTTCATGACTCCATTCACACCTGAATATAATACCCAGTCCCAACCACCTAGTAAGCCTGACTGGAGAATACAGGCATCCTCAGAGCCCAACCTACAGCCTCACTTGAGTAGGAAACCAAGCCAGCAGCCCTATCCAAATGTTCTCAGCTAGTGGCACACCTGCCCCCATCCTCATCTTCAGAGTTTGAAGAGTTGCTTTGCCTCAAAATAGAACATTATATAGAAAGCTTACCTGCCTAAGGACATTAACAGAAGAAACATCCAGAAACCCAAGTTTGACAAAGCAAACTTGTAAAGTCTGGAAGAGAACTCCAATTACACAAATATGCAGATATCAATGTAAGGAAACAAGGATTATGAAAAATCAGGTAAATATGACACCATTAAAAGAAACTAATAAAGCTCCAATAACTGACCCTATGGCAATAGAGATCTATGAACTGTCCAACAGAGAATTCAGAATAATACTCTTAAGAAATTTTAGTGAACTCCAAAAAAGCACAGATGGACAACTAAATGACATTAAAAAAACAATACATCAAAAAAAAGAAAGTCAACAAATAAATAGAAACCATCAAAAAATCCTAGAATTAAACTGAATTAAAGAATTAAATAGAGTTTCAAAGGTAGACTCAACCAAGTAGAACAAAGCATCAGTGGCTGAGAGTATACGACTTGACTCGTAGAGAGCAGCAGGCTGACAGCTGTAGCAAGTGGAAAGGCTAGAGGGTGGAAGTATTAAGCAAAAATGAGAAACAGAGAAAGAACCCATGGACACGGACAGCAGGACAACAGTGTGATGATTGCCAGGGAGAAGGGGAGTGGGGACAGATAGAGGAGGGTATGGAATAAATGGTTAGGCAAGGAGACTTGACTTGGGGTGGTGAGCACACAATACAGTATACAGATGATGTGTTGTAGAATTGTGCACCTGATACCTGTATACTTTTGTTAACCAGTATCACCCCAATAAATTCAATAGAAAAAAGAAAGAAGAAAATTACCCAGTCAGAGGATCAAAAGGAAAAAAGAGTTAAGAAAGCCTGTAGGGGTTATGGGACATAATGAAAAGAAATTATGTTTGCAATTATGGAAATTCCAGGAGAAAAGAAAGAGAAAGTATATTTAATGCATTAGTGGCTGAAAACTTCCCAAACATGGGGACAGAAATGGACATACATATCCATGAGGCCCAAAGGACTCCAAACAGTTTGAACTTGAATGGGACTCAGTGAGACATATTTAACTAAATTTTCAAAAGTCAAAGACAAAGGGAGAGAATGACAAAAATAGGGGATTTTAACACACCATTTACATCAATGGATAGATCTTCCAACAGAAAATCAACAAACAGACAATGGCCTTAAATGACACACCAGATCAAGTGGTTTTAATTGATATCTTCAGAGCATTTCACCCCAAAGCAACAGAATATATATTCTTTTCAAGAGCAGCAAGACAAAAGAGAGAAGTTACATACCAGGGAACCCCCATAAGACTACTGGAAAATTTCTCAACAAAAAGTTTTTGGCCAGGAAAGAACAAGATGTCATAATTAAAATGTTAAACAAAAATAACTCACAGCCAATAAATCTACACCCGGCAAAACTGTCCTTTAGAAATAAAAGAGGGAAACAGACTTCCTCCAAGAAACAAGACATGAAGAAGTTCTTTACCACCAGATCTGCCTTACAAGAAATGTGAAAGGAATTTTTTACTTAAAGGAAAAGAATGCTAACTAACATCATCAAACATAAAAAGATAGTATAAATCTTACTGGTAATGATATATACATAGTCACGTTAGATTCTGCAATATGGTAATAATGGTGCATAATTCACTTACAACTCTAGTTTAAAAGTTTTTCAAGTACAGTAAAAAAACAATAAATACAATAATTTGTTATTAGTTACACAATATGAAAAAACATTTAGATTGTGACAGCTATAACCTAAAATATGAGAGGGGAATATAAAAGTATAAAGTTTATTAATTCTGTTGAAGTTATACTGTTATGAATTTAAAATAGGGAGTTATAATTTTAAGATATTTTATGTAAGCCTCAGGGTAACCACGAGGGAAAATCCTGTGGCATTTACACAAAATATATGATAAAGAAGTCAAAGCATACTAATACTGAAAGACATCAAAATACACACACACAAAAGATAACAGGATGAGAAACAAGGAACAATAGAACTACAAAACAACCAGAACACAATTAATAAAATGGAAACAAGTTCTTACCTAGCAATACTTACTTTAAACAAAGCAAATTAAATTCTCTAAACAAAAGACAGAGAGTGGCTGAATAGGTTTTTTTAAAAAAAAAAGAAGATATACTGCCTACAAGAGACTCACTTTAGCCTAATGACACACAAACTGAGAGCAGAGATGGAAAAAGACATCTCAAGGAAATGGTAAAAAAATTAAAAACACACAAGTGGTAGTTATATTAGACAAAATAAACATTAAAAATATGGTAGAAAGAAACAAAGAAGGTCATCCTATAATGATAAAGGGACAAATATATCAAGAAAATATAATAACTGCAAATATGTCTGTACCCAACATTGAAGCACGTAAATATTTAAAGCAAAAACTAACAGAACTAAAGTAAAAAATAAACAATAACACAATAATAGATGGGGACTTAAACATCCCACTCACAACAATGGATAGATCACCCAGACAGAATCAATAAGAAAACTGAGGATTTGAACAACATTTTGGACCGATTCAATTTAACAGACACAAAATAGAACCTTCTATTCAACAGCAGCAGAATACACATTCTTCTCAAATGAACATGGAATATTTTCTAGAATAGTCCATACATCATGCCACAAAACAAGTCAGCAAATTGAACAATGCTGAAATCAAATCAAGTATCCTCTCTGACCATAGTGGCATAAAACTAGAAAGCAAAGAAAACAGGAAAATTCACAAACATATGAAAATTAACATCCTCCTGAACAATCAATGGTTACAAGAAAAAAATAAGGGGATATTAGATAGTTTGTTGAGACAAACAATATTAGAACCTAGGAAACACAGGTTAGGAATATTAGGTAAGGAAACAACCTAACCATACTTGTGGGATACAACAAAGCATTTTTAAATGGGACTCTCATAAGAAGATCCTAAATAAACAACCTAACTCAAAACCTTGAGGAATTAACAAAGGACAAAGTTAGCAGAAAAAAGGAAATAATAATAAAGGTTAGAGTAGAAATTAAAAATAGAGAACAAAAAAACAATAAAAAATAATCAAACTAGAAGTTGGTTCTTTGAAATAATAAAACTGACAAACCCTTAGCTAGACTAAACAAGAAAAACAGAAAAAAAAGTCAACAAAATTATAAATATAAAAGGAGAAAGTACAATGGATATGACATAAATCTGAAGGACCATAACAGGCTACTATGAACAATTATACTCCAACAAACTTAGAAAAAGATTCTAAAAATTTAGAAACAACCTCTTTATCAAGACTGAATCAGGAAGAAAAAGAAAATCTAAAAATAACAATTATAATAAATATATTGAATGATTAATCTAATCTCTCCCAAAAAGAAGCTCAGGATAAAATAGCTTCACTAGTGAATTTTATTAAACATTTAAAGAAGAATTAACACCAGTCCTTCTGAAACTCTTCCAAAATGAGGAAAGAACCCCCCCCCCCCGCCAAATTCATTTTATGAGGCCAGCATTGTCTTGACACCAAAAACCAGGAAAGAAGGCTACTAGAGAAGAAAACTACAGGCCAATGTCCCTGATGAATACAGATGTAAAAAATTCTTAATAAAATACTAGCAAACCAAATTCAGGAACACATTAAAAAGATCATTTACCATTATCAAGTGGGATTTATCCCTGGGATTCAAGGATGGTTCAACATGACATGGGAAATTAATATAATGAAAGAAAAGCATTATATAATCATCTCAATTTACAGAGAAAAATCACTAGACAAAATTCAACATTCAGTCATATTAAAAACTCCTAACAAATTACACATAGAACAAATATATCTCAACATAGAGGATAGTCTCTTTTCCCATTCCTAGTCAACATAGTACTAGAAGTCCTAGCTAGTACATTCAGCAAGAAAAAGAAATCAAAGGTATCAGAATTGGAAAGAAAGAAGTAAAATTCTCTGTATTCACAAAAAGTGTAATTTTATATAGGGAAAACCTTAAAGACTCAACAACCAAAAATAAAAAAAACAGATTCAATCAGAAAATTTGGTCAAGTAGAATATAAAGTTAACATACAAAATCAGCAGTATTCTATACACCAACAATAAATTGTCTGTAAAATAAATACAGAAATTGATCTCATTTATATTGCATCTAAAACAAAAACAATACTTTAAGGAAGTGGATGATCACTATTCTAAAAACTATAAAACATTGAACCCATAAATTCAATGCCATCCCTATTAAGAATCCAATGGTATTTTTTCAGAAATATAAAAAATACATTCCTAAAACTTACACAAATCAATAAAAGACCCTGAAATAGACAATAAAAAATCCTTAGAAAAACAAGACAGGAGGCATCACACTTTGATTTCAAGCTATACTAAAATGTTACAGTCATCAAAAGAGTATGATACTGCCATAAAAAGAAACAAATAGAGGAGTGACACAGAACTGAGAGCCCAGAAAGAAACCCAAGTATATACAGTTAACTCATATTTGACAAGGGAACCTAGAATATTTAACAGAGAAAAGACTGCCTTATCAATAAAGGGTTCTTGGATAATAGGATGTCAACATATAAAAATGAAACTGGACTTATACCACTCACAAGAATTAACTCAAAAGGGATTAAAGACTTAAATGTAAGACCTGAAACCATGAAAATCCTAGAATAAACCATAAGAATAAAGCTCCTTGACGTGGGTCTTACTAATGATTTTTTTTATTGTTGACACTATTACAGATGTCCCTCATTTCCCCCTCTTCATCGCCCTCCACCCAGCCCCTACCCCGGCCTTCACCACTTTGTTTTCTGTATCCATGGGCTATGCATACATGTACTTTGGCTATTTTCTTCCTGTCCCCTCAACCCCTCTCCTCTGAGACCTGTCAGTGTGTCCATGTACCCTGGCCTCTGGTCACATTTTGTTCATCAGTTTATTTTGCTCACTAGATTCCACATATAAGAGAGATCATATGGTATTTGTCTTTCTGACTAGTTTATTTTGCTTAGCATAATAATCTCCAGGTTTCACCATGCTGTCACAAAAGGTAAGAGTTCTTTCTTTTTTATAGCATAGCAGTATTCCATTGTGTAAATGCACCATTCTTTTCTTTTTTAATTTTAAAAGATTTTTATTTTTTTATTGTTTATTGTGGTTCATGTACAATTGTCTCCATTTCCCCACCACCATTTCCACCCCCCACTCCTTCCACCTCCCACACTCAATGCTTCCCCATTTGGCTTTGTCCATGGATCCTTTATACACATTCCTTGATGACCCTTTCCCTTCTTTCCCCTGTTATCCTCCTCCCCTCTTCCCTCTGGTCACTGTCAGGTTGTTCTTTATTTCCATGTCTCTGGTTTCATTTTGCTTGCTTGTTTGTTTTGCTAAGTGAAGTAAGCCAGGCGATGAAAGACAAATACCATATGATCTCATTTATAACTGAAATCTAGTCAATGCACCATGCTTTTTAATCCATTCTTCTACTGTTGGGCACTTGCGTTGTTTCCAGATTTTGGCTGTGGTAAATAACGCTGCTATGAACGCAGGGGTGCATATAATCTTTCCGACTGGTGTTTTGGGATTCTTAGGATTTATTCCCAGAAGTGGGATTACTGGGTCTGACACCCAAAACATGTGCAACAACATCAAAAATAAACAAGTGGGACTACATCAAACAAAAAAGCTTCTGAACAGTAACAGAAACCATCAGAAAAAAACCCCACAAAATGGAAAAAAAATGTTTGCAAACTGTATATCTAATAAAGTGTTAATATTCAAAATATATAAAGAACTCATACAACTCAATAGCAAAAAGAAAAAATTAAAATGGGTAAAGGACCTGAATAGACTTGCTGCTGAAGAAGATATACAAAAGCCAACATAAAAAGATGCTCAACATCACTAGTCATTAGAGAAATGCAAATTAAAAACACAATGTGATATCTATCTCCTCATGCCTGTTAGAATGGCCATCAAATATGTAATTTTCCCTGTGAAGTATCCTGTTCTTTTGTATTTCACTGACTTTTTTTTCAATCCATGATAGGGAGCATATTGATAGACTTTAGTAATATTCACCAACTCCTCAGTAAGCAGTTGTTTACTTAAGAAAAATAATGTGATTTACAGAATAAAAAGCTACACTGGTTCTTTCAGAATAATGAGTATGCGAGAGAGAGAGAGCATGTGTGCACACTTTTAGTTTTACACAAAACCATCTTTGAATTCTCATCATAATGGCTTTTTTTCTTCTGACTGATGACAAAAGTAATTTCCTACAAAGTTACCAATTAATGTTGGCTTTGTATCTTTTCACAATCAAAACACTAAAACAGAACTGGAATTCTGCAACTGACTGCACTACTTTCAAGAGGCAGCACTGAGTGGTGGGGAGGTAAAGGGCATTTCTCTGGCATCAATGGAAGAGGACAGACAGGTTAGGGTTTTGAGCAAATTCAGAAAATCTCTATGATCTTCTTAATAAAAATAAGCAATCTAGGGCTTTGGAGATCCCTGGACCTGCACGCACTGACTGTGCTTGCGCAGCTGCTCCCGCCACAGGTTTCTGAAACATGAATCTTTCACTCTTCCTGATCACCCTTTGCTTGGGAATTGCTTCAGCTGTGCCAAAATCTGATCACAGTTTAGTTGCATAATAGAACCAGTGGCAGGCAACACACAGAAAACTAGATAATGAGAGTGATGAAGCACAGAGGAGAACAATGTAGGAAAAGAATATGAAAATGAATCAACAGCACAGTCAAGAATACAGCCAAGGGAAACATAACTTCCCCATGGCAATGAATGCCTTTGGTGATATGACCAAAGAAGAATTCAGGCAGGTGTAGAATGTCCTTCAAAACCAGAAGCACAGGAAGCAGGAAGTGTTCCAAGAACCTCCCTTTGCTGAGATCCCAACATCTGTGAATGGAAGAGAAAAAGGCTATGCAACTCCTGTGAAGGACCTTGGTCAGTGTGGTTCTTGCCGGGCTTCAACTAGTGCCCTTGAAGGACAGATGTTCCAGAAAACTAGCAAACTGTTTCACTGAGTGAATAGAACCTGGTGGACTGCTCTTAGTCTCAATGCAGTGAGGGCTGCAATGGTAGCCTGAGGGATAGTGCCTTCCAGTATGTTGAGGACAACAAAGGCCTGGACTCAGAGGAATCCTATCCATATCATATAAGAGATTTATCCTGCAAAAACAAGCCTGAGTTTTCTGCTGCCAATAGCACTAGCTTCAAAGACATTTGTAAGCAGGAGAGGTCCCTTGTGAAGGCAGTGGCAAGTGTGGGGCCCATTTCTGTTGCTGTAACTGTGAGTTGTAGATGCCCCCAGTTTTATTTTAAAAAGTCATTAATTATGAAGCAGAATGCAGCACTGAAAACCTGGATTGTGGAGTTCTGGTGGTTGGCTATGGCTTGGAAGTAGCAGAATTGAATAACAGTAAGTACTGGATTATCAAGAAAAGCTGGGAGCATGGATGGCTAAATGAAAATGGTCAAAGACTGCAACAACCACTTTGAAATTGACACCATCGCCAGCTATCCTACTGTGTGAGATGATGCTGATTAACAGAGATGTGATTAAGAATAGACTATCCAGAGGTGAAATTTATCTTATGACTGACCAGACCCATTGTGAGAAATAAAGCACTGGAATCACTGAGGATCTAAGCTGTAATTTGATTTATGTGACATTTTACACTGGAAAAGGTTACTACTTCTTTATTGTGAAAACAGTTTTGTATGATTGACTTGCCTAATAACTTTTAAGTTTTGATATTTTAAAAGGATGTGTAAAGTTTCATCTTTTAAAATAAACCTTAACTGAAAAGTAAAAAAAAAATGTAATGTAGCCCAGAAATTAAAATTCTATAGAGTCAGATAAATGTCAGATTAGAATCTTAGTTCTGCCACATGCATTGTTTAATTATGGGCATATTACTGCACTGCTTTGTGACTCTTTTCCCTTGTCCATAAGATGGAACTGATCATGTTCAATTCACCTGAGAATTAGCTATAACTGATGAGCTGATGAATGCAAAGACAGGCCTAATACAGAGTGGGTTTATGGTAAGTAGATGCATATGAAGAATATTTCTAGGTGAAGAAGGTCAACTTAAAGACGGTATTTCAAAGAAATTCATATGACCACCAGAGACTTTTCAGTTCTGCAAAGAAAGGGACCCTCTCATTTAATGATTTTGTATCTTCATGGCTGCCGTGCTGAGCTTTGAACATCACTTTATATCTAATAGGAGATTCTTGGTCATTGACTTCAAGAATTTAAAGTCTTCTCTTAGTATATACCCCTATTATCTTTTTAATCCACTTTTTAAGTTATGTTAAAGGCAAGAAAACACAATAACTTGCTCCCCTTCTCTCCTCTAAGCACTTAATCAGGCCATTTCTCATTCCTGGAACTTCCTTAGCACAACCTTCAACATTTCTCTTTCAAGATTTTTCTGAAGGAGCACAACTCCAAGACAATCAGATTATGTCTCTGAGCTTTGTATGCTAAGCATCTATAAAAAGCAACATATGGTCACTTCCATTCCATTACATGGAAATCAGCATCTAGTTCAACTCTCCCCATTAGATAAATCAGCATATAGTTTTTAACTGACTGACAAATCAATAAATAAAGAGATTTCCTAGTGAAAAATGTTAAACATTTGAAAAGTTCAACTGGATAAAGGGCTGAGTTGGTACATGAAGGTTAATTTATTCAGACACTGTATAAATAAACTTCAATGACTCCAACAATAATTGATACCCCTGCTACCGGTTCTTGCTTTCCATCCCTAAAAAGAGAGCCACTATCCACCTTTTATCTTCCAACTGAAATCTAAATGTGATATAAGAAGTATAAGAAAAATCTGAGCACAAAATGCAAAGTTAACATAACGCAAACAAATGTAATGTTTTAAAGCAAAAGATGGGGGAAAAAGAAGGGACAGGAGCAATGACATGGAGTCATATGTATAAATTAAGGTAAAAAATAGAAAATAAAAAAATACTAGAGTGAAATTGACAGATGTGAACAGAATGAACCCTGTCGAGAATTCAGTTTATGTTAGATGTTATGGAGAATGATGGAAGACAAGAGTAAAAGCCAGATGGTATGGTCCCTGTTTTCCAAGAACTTATTTATTAACTGAGGGCGGAAGGGACACATACATGGAGAAAGTGTAAAAAAAAAACCTCCTAAGACCAAAGAGGAAATATATATGCTGAGACAGAGCAGGTGAAAGGAAAGGGCATGGACTTCAAAGTCTCCTGGGTCCTATTCTGATGCTGAAGGGGTCCCATAATCTTGTACAGCTCAGGTAATCCACTCTGAATCTCAGGTTTCTCATCTGTAATGTGAGGAGATTTTACTACATGATCTCAAAGATACTAAGAGAGCTCTATGTTTCTGGTTCACAGAGGAGGCATAGCTCATAACCTTGATATAAAACTTCTTGAAAGAAAATAATTCCAAGGAGGAACTTAAAGGAGGGGTGTGAATGGATATTAACAAAGTGTTAAAGAGGAAATCCCAGGCAAAGCAAAAATCCAAAGCTAGAAATGAGAGTCCTATGTGAAAGGCAAAGCTTGTAACTGCTGGGTTGAAACATGGACTTGGAGGAAATAACAGTAATGAAATGGAAAAGAGAGTAGGGACTTGGAGACCAGCTGCTCAGTTGAAGACAGGGCAACGGCAAGCATACATAGGAATGAAATAATCAAGACAGTATCTGAAGAATGAGCTAAATTATTTTTTAAAGGCAAAAGAAAACATTTTGATAAAGGCTAACAGAGAAATTGAAATGCAATTAAAAGTCAGAAAAGTAGAAAAATAGCTCTTGGGTTGGTACAGAGGGAAGTAAAGTAAGTGGGAGTGAGAAAATAAAGGAGCGGGTGATTTGGAAAAAGGAGATTAAGTTTAGAATGTAGACAAATGGTCAAGATTTAAGCATTAATTCTGAATTGAAGCCTTCAGCACTTCATCAAGAAGAGCATTTCAGGATCATTAACACAGTCAGGAGAGTTTGGATTCTGTCAAGGCTTTTGCTGCCAAACTCAAAATATCTCTATGCAGGAGGAGTGTCGAAGGGGAAATGAAATTAGTGAAATATGTATTCCTCCTGAGGTCAAAACCAATTAATTGGTCTAAAATTGGACTTCCAGCAATACTAAATGCAATGCATCCTAACAGTAATTATCTGAGCTAAAATTTAGGGAACCAGGGTGTGTTAAAGACACTGGCTCATTTAGTGATTCCTGTGGAAGGATGGGAAAAGATGTAGGTGTCCAGAAAGTATGATGCTATCCAGTTCATCCTTTCCTCATTTACATATGAAAGCCAATTCTCCTAATAAGAAAGAGTATTGAAGAGTCAGGCCCTGAAGACAAAAGAATACTCTTCCTGAGTTGTCACCAAACCAGAAAAGTACCTGTGGAAGTGTCATTACCACCTCACACAGGAGATCCAAGTGCATCTATAGCATTAAAAAGAAATTAGGGAAATGTCAAACTGAAAAGGACGGCAGTGCATAAAAGTTAAAAGAGACAATATCACAGAACGCATGCTCTTGAAACCTTCATGCTTTCATTTTTATTCTATAATGTAAATATAATATTACTGCTTGGAGAATGCATGAGGAACAGCTGAGGAGACTTTAGTCCTCACAAGGAGTAAAATAAGGAAACACCACTCATATTTATAATTAGCTAGATCATTTCTGTAACAACTATGGGAGACGACACCCTTTCAAAATGCAATGGCTTGTTGTTAAGGTTTCCTTCCAGTAAAAAAATAAAATAAAAACATCTGCAAAGGTATGCCTGGTAGTTCTCTAATTAATGATCAAAAATGCATTTACTTCAGCATAATTTCATGTATTCATGTAAAGTCTTATTTGATTGTAATTAGCACAGACTACAGAACTTAATTAGGACTAATCATTCCTTAATGCAATCAGAATCCCAGAAGAACAATATAAACAGATTTTTATTAGTAGTAGTGATGCAAACTGTAAAATATAGAGCCAATTAACCTGTAGCAATGCTTCCAAAATATAAAATAAAAATAAGTGATGAGTGCATTACCAAACAGTTTCATGAGTACACTAAGAACATAATAACAGAGTTAATAATCAAACCCCACAGGATCAGTTTTCCTCCTTAGCTGCTAAAGATAGCAGTCACAATTCTGATGTATGTTAAAATATGCTACCTCTTAATGACAATAAGCATTAAAAGACTTTCAAGGCACTGCAGGTTCTATGATGTCAACACAGCTCTCCACTTAAATACTGAGAGATAGGAAAGGCCATAATTTCTAGGTCACATAACAAAATTCTGTTTTAGTCACCTTATGTTTTAAAAAGTTAAACTTAGGGGAGAAAAGAGGGGAGGACTTTAGTCAACATGTCTGCTTGGCAAGTTTCAGAGTTACACTCTGGATAACTGTTTTTCTCCTGTCCCTTTATATCCTAACTTTGTGGATTTGCTCCTTCAGCCTCAGGAAGTGGTTTTTAACACCCCTGGAGGGAAACTGGTAGCCAATATCTGCAGTAAGACATTCCTGTTACGATTTATGAAAAGAGAGTAAATGTAATTTGTCTTAACATAGAACTCTCTAATAAAACTTCTCTCTTGAATTGGAATTCACCCTAAAATATCTGGAATATTTCACACAATTTGATTTGAAACTCCAACTGTTCTCTATTTCCAAAAAGTGCCAAACTGAACACATTAGCACAGGACAGATTCTCTTGACTGAGCCTCAAATCAAAAGGTGAAAGTACAAATTGGCATACAACTTCTACTGCACCAAAATTACTTCCCAGTGAGAATTTAGTAAGACATTAACAGGGAAGTGCAATTTCTGAAATATGTAATCTAAGCAGTATGCTCATATTTCTTAAATATTGTTAGTCTCTCTTCACAATGTTGCAGATGCACAACAGCTTGCCGGTGAGACAGATGCCCAAATCATATGCTAGGAGGGTAGGGAACAGACTTTTAGATTTGGTGAATTAACTAATTCTTACCTGCTGCCACAGCTTTTCAGTATTTCTAGGATGAGTTTGGCCAAGTTCATATTGGTACACAAAAAGGATAAATCAAAACTCCCATCATGCTTGAACAAATAACAAGATCTCTGGCTTAAATCACTCATCCACTTTTACCCAGAACCTTTTTAGTTCTTTTTCTTTTTTTTTTTCAGTCAGCACACAAATTCATTATGCTCAGCTTTTTACTAAATATGACTTAACAGAACTGATTCAAAGGATTCACCAGGAATTTTAAAGGACTTGTTTATTTGGGACATTTGTGTGGTTTCCATTTTAGTTATCTCCTTTGTGCTCAGAAGAGTAGAGTGAGACCAAAGACATGGCTGCTGTCTTTATGAAACTTCGATAGTTTCCCGAGGAAACACTGAACTCTCATAAAGCTGTTGATAACTCCATAGGCCAAATACAATTAGTCCCTAAGTAAGGAATACAAAAAAGAGACACTGAAAAGGTAAGAGACAGGAGTATTTGGCTAAGATTTCTACAAGGAGAGGAATCTTGAACAGGATCTTCACCCATGCCTAAGATTTGGATAAAAGGAAAACAGGAGAGAGAGACAGACAGGTGGAGGTGTGTGGGGGGAGAAGGGGAGGGTGGAGAGAAGTTTTTATTTCAATGAGTGTAAAGTAGCAGTAATGAAAAAAATGAATGCCACTAATCACTTCTTTTACCCATCAACAAGTATGATTTTGAGCTCAAAGCAGTTGCTTATTTTTCTGCTTTTTGAAGCAACTTTAGACTCAGGAATTGGGAATCTGAAACCTGAACTTTGCATTCTCCTAAAAGGAACAACTACCAGCCGTATTTCTGAGAGATCTAAACACTAAAAAAAAAAAGGCAGGTTTATACACCGATGCTAGAAAGTCATTCTCTATTCCACAGCTAGCAAATACTCTCTCACCCTCAAAATGGTCTGTGTAACACAATATTCCACATAACTTGATATTGTAAAGTTTTACATTTAAAGTCTAATTCCTCAGCAAACTTGAAAAGCCCTTCCAGGCTCTGACATTGGGAGTACCTCCCACAGAAAGGATACAAATGTCTTTGGACATCTTACTCTGAGTTATGCATGAAAATTTACATATATTACAATCAAATATATAAGAAATCATATCCCTATGCCATGAAAGCAAGGGGGATAAAAAAACTTAAATTTGTGTCTTCATCTTTTTTTTAATCTTGTTTTGTATTCTTTTCTGAGATGATTAGCGAGATATGGCTGCAAGAAGAAACAGAGGAGAGGCTCAGGAAAAACTAAGTCTGTTATACTCACAGGTCCTAGAGAGATAGAGTTACTCACACCAAAAGGGGACCACATGAAAGAGGGGGTGGGCTCAAAGGAACAGATGAGAAGTAGAGAGAAGGACCCACGTGTACTTTTATTAGGAATTGGGGTGGGGTGAAAAAGAAAAAGTGCAAAGAGAGTTCATTGGTACATTTGAATGTTATTTGGTTATAGTTAGGCGAGGGTGGGAAGGAGAACTTGTGGCAAAGGCCCACCTTATGCCTCCCACTGGCGCACCTGGTCACCTGGGCAGGATGCTCACAGCTGGTTTATGAGGCTGTTGAGGCAGCAGAAAAGTATGAAGTTTTAAAGGTGACAGTACAGATCTTTTTAGCCTCTGTTTATAAGATTATTTTAATGATATATTATAGGCTTTCAGGGGTTCTAATGCTTCTTCTTCCCAAAATGACATCTGGAGAGTAACAGAAAGCTGAAGTGATACCACGGCAATTAAGAGGAATTCCTGGTTTTTGTGTGGGTCACTGGTTGCTGTCTTCTGCTAGTCTAGGTTATCCTGAATACCTTGTGAAGTTGTCTGTTAAGTTGTAACAGGTGAATTCCTGGCAATTTTCTTAGCGCATCCAGGTCCCACCTCCTCCCTTGCTAATGCTGCTGCCAGGTCCTGCAGCTCGACCTCAGCTTAAGCTCTGTACCCTGCACATTGTGTGGTACCAGGATTTGAGCAGCTTCTTCCTACATCCCTATAAATTCAGCAGGGAATATCTCAATCACTTCCAGGACATAAGCACCTTGGTTAGGCAAGGAGTCATTGATGCAGGCCCTCTCTGTGACTAAGCATTTTTGTTCTCCTTGGCTTGAGGAAAGAAACTAGGACATAAATATTAGATTACTCTCCTCTATATTGCTCTGCTCTCAGAGACTTGAGGACTTTATCAGAGACTTCTGGCAGAGCCTATGCACCTGCTTTGCTTTTTCCAAAATGGCTGGAGTAGAAAAGTGAGTAGATGAAGTTAATAAACCACATTGGTTTAATATTTTCAAAATATTATTCCCACTGAGTGTAGGATATGACAACATCCATGCAAAAATCAAGGATATAACTTGTATAAAATATTTTGTACTTTAATTTACAAATAAACAAACCTCTAAGGCATGTGGCCTTATATTTGCACTGTAGTGTTGAAAAAATAAAGTAAATGTCAATGAAACAATTTTGTAAGTAGAATTTTGACTAAAGAAAGAAGAGAAAAAGTAAGATTAGAAGGAGATAAAAAAGAAAAAAGGGAGGAAGAAAAGAGGAGGAGCTTTCAACACCAGGTATGTTCTCAGATTGACACAGATTCAGCACATTCTATTTTACGCCTCAATTTTATAAAAATCCTTGATGTTTACTGTGACTAATTTGGTGGTACTTGAAAAAGATCCTGAATTCAAACAGCTATCAGTTATGTAATTAGACTCTGTTACCCAGAAAAAAAACTAGCCTTAAATACTAGTATAGTATATAATGCTATAAAAAAACAGTGTTGTAGATATCCAAGCATAAGTATTTTAAAAAATATTTTTCATCTCTACTTGGAAAAATGCATTCTATAAAGATAACCCACTCCCCAATCACTCTGGTCTGCAAAGGTTCAATCATAAATGTTTCCAATTCAGTCAAACGTTAGAGAAAGTATAATATTTAATTAATAATGTGCAAAGCTCTCGATTATTTTAGTAAAAGCACAAATTTGTGTCTTTGTTTCTAAATCATATGTTAAAAACACAGCCCAACTCATTTGTTAATAATTTAAAATAGTTGCCATGTCTCTTCCAATTATGTATTAAACTGTGAAGTAACCTCTTCCAGTCTGCTAGCCTTGTGCACAGACAGGTCAGCAAAAACAGAAATTAATATTACTGCAGCATCTCTGCAGAGACATCAACACACACAAGATGAACACATTAAAAAAATTTATGTAACTTCAATTAATTCTATTACATATTTAAATTACACATTCTTATTCAGAGATAGAAAATGTTATGTGAAATGAAGGGGAAAAAAGAGTTCCTTGAAACCTTTAAGAGAAATCAGTTGGTGGGTCAAGGGATAAGGATTGAAAAACAATTGTAGCGTGGGAAAACCACTATTGACTCTGAACTCAGTAACAACATGTACCCTGTCCTCGGTCCACTCATCTATAAATAATACTGACCACTAATGTGAAGAGCCCAGAGAAAAATGCCTCAATATAGCATGCAGTGTTCTACCTTCGACAAGTTTTTCTCAATTTCCTCTCTAAAATAAGGACAAAAAAGCAGTTAACAACCACTTTCCTTTTTAAAAAAAATATTTTGTTTATTTTTAGAAGAGGAAGGGAGGGAGAAAGAGAGGGAGAGAAACACCAGTGTGTGGTTGCCTCTCACATGCCCATAATGGGGACCTGGCCTGCAACCCAGGTATATGCCCTGTTTGGGATTTGAACCAGTGACTGTTTGGATCGCAGACTGGTGCTCAATCCACTGAGCCACTCCAGCCAGGGCCCACTTTTCTTTCTCAATGAGATGTGCATGACATTTTTGTCTTCTTAAGATGATGAAATTATGAGATTTCATTATTGGACAATCTATAATGTTATATTCCCTAATAAGTGGGAAATGATGACTTCAATATTGATCCACATCACATTTCCCCCAGAAATGTCCACTAAGATGTGTTTATTCTATTTCAAGAAACAGAAACATAGTCAGACTAGTTCAAATTAAAAACAGAAATTTATTGGAAAAGTTAAGAAAACAGAATAAAAATATGAGCAGAAAGAAGAGCTTGGTGTCTGAGAAGCAAGAGGTAAGGAAGTGTCATTTCTCATGAAGTTCTGGGTTGGGTAAGATCCATCCTCCCCCTCTACTCCAGGGGTAAGCTTTCAATTGATAATCTGTTGACAGAGCAACATAATGCTCTAAAATTTTAGCTAACCTGTAAGAAAGACCCCAGGAGACAAATGAGCTGTGGGAATAATCCAGAGTCAGGCTCAGTCATCATGAAAAACACATGCTCAAAATCAAGCAACACTCATCACCCTGTATTCCAAATAGGAACGTCAAACATAAATACACATTAATGTCTATTTCCCTGCTCTCCAGAAAATGTAGGCAATACTCTCTTAGAAAACCTTATGCATGGGGCTGTATGCATTCTGTATATGAGTCATGGTACTGATGTGTATTATTTCTATAATCTGGATCAAATTGTTTAAATTCTAGATCTTTGTATACATGTATGTACAGGGGTATATTTTCCTTTCTTTAAAAAAGTTCCTGACACCATGCAAGACTGCTGTTGGGACTACAAGAGATAACAAAGGCAAAACACCTATATTAGGGCTCAGCACCCAGGAACTATCTATATAATGCTGTTTTTATTCTCAAGCTACAATCCAAAGTCCTTACAAACCTCTCCAAACTCTCTTATAAAATAATCAGTTTAAATTTCTTACCTCATATCAAATCTATGTAATCATATAGTTCTCTGTAAATCCACCAACTCACCAAGAAATACCTCTTGCAAAAAATATTTTCCAATAAAGGCAAGAAGTCAGTGATGCAGCATCTGAGTTAGCCTTAAATTAAGAACATAATTGAAATGGCAGAGAAAACAGTTAGCTTTGCTGTCTTCTCTACTCATCATCTCAAAAAATACTTACTTCATTGTTTTCTACATGCATGTATACATATATGTACATATACATATATGTACATATACATATATGTACATACAAATGCATATGTATATATTCATCCTGAACACAGCAGGTGATTCCTATCCTCTCTCTCATACGCATAACAAACACACATACACAGGCACACAACTCTCCCACGTTTGGCAGAGAAAGTCATCTGGTATTAATTCTTCTGTGTCGGATATCTCCAACTGAATTTGACTTATTTGGTTAATCTGGTCAGGAAATGTGTTCCATTTGGCTGAAATATATTTGGGACACATGGTATTTTCTATGTGTATGATGAAACTTTAAGTGAGTTTTAAATGAAACTTCTGACAATGTCACATGAACATCCATCCACACATACTATGAAAAGTTCAATTGATCGCTAACATTGGGACTACATCTCCACATGACCACCCATCCACTGCAGACAGAGCTCAGGTTCTACCAGTCGCTATTCTCTTCCTGACTATGAGGCTAAATATTACTCCCTATTTGTCATATTACACTAGCTTGCTTTCCATCCACTTTACCTTCATCACCCTTATGGGCATATCATGTTGGGCAGTCTGAACTATGCTTTTATACCCATTTCCATGTCTTACTCAGATTTCAGATTCCAGTAAAGGAAGGAGAACACTGGCTTGACTTGCTTTTTATACTGCCTAAAACTGTCATATTCAAATGGAGATGTCTACTAACTGTGTGACAGTAATGTGACAGTGATACAAGCACTGGATAATTTGTTCTTATATATAGCTGAAACATCTACAGCATCTTCTTCATTGCAAAGGCCTCTCTGACAACCATTGATTATTCATGGTCTGCTTCTCCAGTTTATGAATCATTCAGGTAACTTTGTTTCTTTTCCTTTTGCCCAGTACCTGACTGCCTCTGTGTATCTCCTGCAGTGCAAGTGCATAAGTAGAGGAATGAAGAAATCTCTTGATTAGACTATCAGTGAGGGAAAAGAAAGAATTAATGGCTTAAAAAAAAGAGCAAAGATTTTAGGATTTAACATTGTTCTCCCCATTCAGTAATCTTCAGATAATCTAAAATGTGATAAATGCATTATAGTAGCACTGCCAATGGCCCTTACACTGTCCAAGGACCATTTTGTGTGCTGGTATCAGGCTGACTTCCAGCCACCAACACCCAACCTTTGTTCCTGAAAAGAAAGGTGAGTTGTCCAGGAAGGGGCTACTGCATGGCAGACCCAAAGCTCTAAGGAGTTAACATCGCCAGGGGCAGGGCAGTCTTCAACAAGCGTCTTGAGACTTAGTATACAACGGTCTCATCTCCTCATACCTCAGACATATGTTTTGCAGTATTTCCCAGAGTCTGCCCTCTGGGTCAAGGTCCAGGTACCCACTGTAATGCTGTGAACTTAATGGTTCACCTTTATTGGCTACATTCCCTTTCCTTCATCACTACCCTACTCCCTATGGGTTTTTCCAGCACTTCCCAAGCAAACTTTTTTCACTCAGTCCTGGTCTCCAGATGTACTTCAGGGAGATCCCACAATTCAATTATGGAGTACACAATTATGTACATGTATATGTATGTCAGAAATGGCTAGACTACTAGCAAACAAGCAATTAAATTGGTTCCTATGTTTTTCACAGAACCACAATTATACTTTAAGATGGAAACTCCTTCAGATCAGTTATAGCTTTCAGTCAGTAAAAGTTTTTCCAGAGAACAAATTTTATGTACATTACTTCAGCCATTTAAGATAGGTCTTGGTAACTTGAGAAGAAAGATTATTGTGAAACAAGGGCAGTTCCATCAAGCTTTTTAGCTTGATCTAAAATGTTTTTTATTGCTATATCAATCAACTAAATGATTATTTTCAAGTCTGAAATAAAATTATATATTGGTGTGTTGGGGCCAGAGAGACAATAAGGATAAAATTTTAATTGGTTTTCATGAACATGACATTGTAGCTTATGTGACTGCTGAAGGGAACTCTATAATTACCATGATGGTACAGTGACTAATGGAGAAGGCAGGTGCCAGATAAGAAATCCTGTTTTAGGGCCAGACAAGCTTCTGAAAATTGTGAAAACCGAACAGTTGTGGTTTGGCATTCAAAGTTTATGGACCTGAGTTCCAAAATAGTCTTGACAAATTTAATTTGGCCTTGGGGCAGTGAAGAGAAAATAAGAGAATTTAAAGGAAAGAAGTGAAGCAAAAGAAAAATTAATGGGATGAAAGAACTGATGATGAGGACACAAGGCAAAAAATAAAGCTAAGTGGAATTCTTAATTCTTGCTGCCTTGTAAATGAGCAGCAAATGAAAGGGCTTAAAAACACAGTGATGTACTACACCCAGTTTACTCAACTCTCCAGCCACTCAGAGATCACTGGCATTCATCCAGCTTCCATTTAGTTTTTTGTTGCTCTGGAGCCAAGATGATATAAGTACAGAAGTCACTAGCATTGAACAGCCATGCATGTTAGTGACTGCCAACAACACAAAACTAAAATCAAGACAGACTTTTTTTTTGCAAATATATCATTTAACCAACCCATTTTCCCCAAGATCATAGTTGACCTTCACATTTTAATTTCTCTTCCTCATTATCATAAATGTTTATCATTCATGGGACTGAAACATTTTACTTATAGCAGTTATCTTAGAATCATTTTTTTAAAGATTTTATTTATTTATTTTTAGAGAGGGAAGGGAGGGAAAAAGAGAGAAAAACATCAATGTGCAGTTGCTGGGGGCCGTGGCCTGCAACCTAGACATGTGCCCTGACTGGGAATCGAACCTGCGATACTTTGGTTCACAGCCCACACTCAATCCACTGAGCTATGCCAGCCCTTTTTGTATGTGTATTTTCTGATTCAGTGATGAGTGATTTCAGATTTGGGATCCTATTTTGTTCAACTTTTGCATCACCAGAACCTAGCAGTGCATTTGGCACATAATAACTGCTCAAAAAAAAATCTCTTGAACTAAAATGCTAAATTATATTCCTAGAATTTTCTGATGAGGTAAAAAGTACAGCCTTTCTATTGAATCTTATATTTGTTCAAGCTCCCTATATTTAACATATAGGCATCTTTTTAACAATTTTGGGGGGTATCCAACTGCCATCTCTGTTACCAGAGATGATATGATGGTTTCAATGTCTCTCCCACATCTGACCCTCCTAATTTACCTGCTGATTTGTGTTATAGAATCACCTCATCTGTCATGTTATGCATTGTTTTGCTTCTGAATATTTTACTTTTAAGGGAATTCTAATTTGTGAAAACACTCAACCCTCAGAAGAAATGCCATTTCCTGGGTACTGTGGTATATCCTAATTGGTAAGTCTATCTCCAACATGGTATTAGAAGAAGAAAGCACTGCAAATATTTCCCTGCTTTCTCAATTTAGTGCATTTAATGTGGAAAGCTGTTGTGAACTCGTCCATCATTACAGCAAATGTCCTATAAAATAAGGCCGTTATATCCCATGTTTTGCAAAGCACCTCCATCACTAGTAATTAGTGTCAATGACAGTGCTTCTCGCCCTGTGATACGGTGCAGCCCATCTGCTGACTGTCCTGTAATGCCCTCAGACAGTCTCAGGTTCATTTGCTTCCTGCCTGCCATTCTCCCCCACAGTTCTGTCCATCTGCTGACTTCATTGCTCTGACCTTTTAAAGTCCTGTGGATTTGCAGACTCTCTGCCACTCTTGTTCAGGCATCTTGATCTCCTTGGGCTGACAATGAATGATCTCCTCCACCACCTTGTCCTACTAGCTCAGGCCTCTTTGTCCATTGACCGATCCATCTAACCCCTACATCAGAGAATACCAACATGTATTCATTTTATGAGAATATAAACAGGCTGGACATTAGTGAAAGAAACAATTGATAAGAAATCTAAAATCCTAAATTCTATTCTTGGTTCTGTCATTAAGTAGATGTATAATCTCAGAAAAGACCCTGATTTCCCTCTTGACCTCAGCTGCCTCAGTCATAAAATAAGGGGACTATACTATATTACCTCTGAAAACATTTCTGATTTCAATGATCCCCTAACTTAAAGTCATTCCCACTTTAGGTAAGCCAATTCCATGAGGACTTGGCTTAAAAAGAGTAAATAAAGAACACGATATGTCATTAATAGGATAGATGCACAAAGAATGAAGAGAAAGAGCATCACCTTAGATATCAACATGTGTGAAACTAACAGAAGGCACTATGACACTCACACAGCCACTGTCATTACCATTTCCAAAGGGCCGCCCCAGCTTCCTCCAGTGCCTCCCTGTTTCCATTTTACACACAGCACTTAGAATTATCTGGATTGAATGTAAATCAGGTCATATCACAACCTCTCTCTTCCATAGCTTCCTACTACTCTTAGAATAAATTCCAACCGCCCTTCTGTGGGCCCTGGCCTCTCTGACCTCATCTTGAATCACTCTCTCCCTTCTTGAATTGTAACCACACTGGTCTTGCTTTGGTCTTTCAGACACTCCAAGCTCACGCCCACCTACTTCTGGCAATTGCTACACTGTCTGCTTGGAATGCTAGAAAATCCTCATGTGGCTGGCCCCCTGTGTGACAGCAGTCTCAGCTGAAATGTCCATATCCTCACAGAGGCTTTTGCCTGATCACCTTATTTATATTAACCCCATCATCCAGCATGACCCATCATTCCTACTCCAATACCCTGTTTGGTTTCATTCTATAATTTACCTCTGCCTGAATATACCTTATTTATTCCTCTATCATTTCTCTCCCTCAACTCAAATTAAACTTTTGGGGACTAAAACATTGTTTTTTTTTACTCACACCTGTGTCCCTGTCATCTAGATTCCAGAACAAATGCTCAGAAAGACAAATTCTAGTCAAACGGATAAATGAGAGAAGGGACAGTTATCAGGGTACTTAAGCCTTCTTGGAGATTTTAAATGACTGGCTTGATTTTGAATTGGAGGAGCAATTCATTTATATTTTGAATAAAAAACAAAGAATATGGGACCCTTGCTTCCAAATCTGCCAAAAGAGCTGAGGAACATTTTTAAACATAGTTTGAGCTTATTTAATTCATTCTCTGGCAAGAGCATGACCTCAGATGATATTGTGTGGGAAGATTGGCTGCCACTGATGTGTGGGTAAAAACTCATATGCCCAAAGTTGGAAAATCATGAAAGACTCCTCAAGGTTACAGACAAGTTTCTTTGGGAAGTGCCAGTATTTTCAGATGGTGAGGACAAAGTTCTCCTGCCTGCAGCCACGCCAGGCATAGCCTTGGCTGGAAGCTTCTCACATGTGGAACCAGTTTACTTACATGTCAGTGGAGGCCAGTCTTTCCAAGATCACCTGAGGTCACACTCTGGCCAGAGAGTCTCAAACTACCTTTAAAAGAAGTTTTTCAATTGTCCTGGTGAATTTGGAAGCACATTCAGATTTGGTATTGTTTCTTCCACTGCCCAAGGCCACTCTCTTATACTAGAGGTAAAAAACAAAAGACTTACAAAATTCAGACTGTCGTATGTGGGCTTATATTTCACATCCCTACTCACTTCCAAAGCCAGAGACACCAAAATACAACTTAAGAACTTCCTGGCCTAACTTGCTTTCCTTAAAATAATGCCTTTGGCAAATCTGTAGTAACTTAAAGGGTATTGTGGCTACCTGGGATTGGAAATGGGGAAGGAGTTTAACAACAAAAGGGCACCTGGGATCTCACCAGGGTGGTGGGCGTGTCCTATAACTGGGTTTTTGTGATGGTTGAACAACTCAGTCAATTTGCCAAAATTTATTCAATGGAATACTTAAAATGGGTGAGTTTTAGGCAATGTAAATTATATCTCAATAAAGTTTTGTTGCTTTTTAAAAAAAAAATGAAGTCTTTGAATTTAATCAGATGAATACCCTTGGTTTCAGGTTTCAAGGTCATAACATTTCTACTCCATATAAAAATAAATTTTCTCTTTTTTCTCACCTTAGCCTAAGGATCTGAGGAAGTGTCCACTTGCTAGTATTGCCAGAAGTTCCCAGAAAAGGTAGTTTTCACTCCAAAAAGAATGGAATTTCCTTTAAAATCCTTTTTGGCATACAGAAAGTGACTAGATGTAAAATCTTTGACACATATCCTATCTTTGAGTAAACACAAAAGGATGCAATTACTAAGTTATACAAAATGTTAACAGACTAATCCAAACCACGTTAAAATGGCACCAGTCTGGAACTAATTTCAGAAGCCTGTGTCATGGTAGAAAGGCTGGTGGGAATGACAGGCTTCCGTGCCTTTGACAGCCACTCCCTTACTACTCTGATGCTGTCACGTTCCATGGCCACCTCATCCTTACCTTCGGTCATTATTTCTCACCTTTAACCCATCGACCCCGCCTGACATCTTGTCTGTGTTGTTCCTATTCCATTTATTCCCTTTGATTCAATTTTCACCCTACTTTTCACATTTTTAAAAGTATTCCTGTCATCAGGGCACTAAATAAATGAATAGCCCTAGTGGTTCCCCACCATGAAACTGCTACAGGTGCAGCACACCTTCCCAAGAAGGACACAGCAACCTTTGATTCTGCAGCAGTCACGGTCATTGCCCGTGCTAGACAACTTTGCAGAGTCAAAAGAAGGGCTCTCTTTTATTTGCTCTCTAGAATATATTCTGAATGCCAGATGGCACATATTGAAATGTTCCTTGAACCACTGTGAATCTAAATGTTCTCATTTGAGAAACGGAGGTATAGACAACTACCTTTCTGTGTTGCTGAGAGGTAGGGAGAGAACACCATGGTGCTCTCACAAAGTGGGTGCTAAACTTAGGAGGCCTAAATAACTGATAGTCGATATTTTTGCTGCCACCAACCTCTCTGGACTCTAGGATGTCACCAAGTTACTCCCCAAACCCACTAGACAAATATTTATTGTGTCAAAACAGCACCAGCCCTGTTTCTAAAATTATAAGCTGTCAGAGTCACAGCTTCTTACCAGCAAGAGCTGACAAAGTGACAGAAATAAACTTTCTAGAATGATGGTTTACAAAGTTATATCTGCTTCTATTAAGAGTAATGATTATCTATCTACCCTGTGATTTATATTTTCTGATAACTTACACTAATCTGACCTGAAAAATCAGGGCAACATCTGTGTTGGTTGACATTTCCTTAAGAAGCCCAAGAGAAGCATGCCAACTACCTGTCCCACATACCTACTCATTTCATATCCATTATAGCCAGCCTGCTGGACTATACCTCTTCTCAGGGTCACCAGTCCTAGCCCCATATTGGCCACTCCTTGAAGTACTAAGTTCTCATGGCACCACTTCTTCCCTTCATTAACCCTAGAAGTGACAGCCTCTTTCTACAATTACCAATTTCTGGGTTATCTCTTTGACCACTTGATACTCTGTTTCCCAATATGTATATTAAATTCATTCTGATTTAAGTGCTTATAGTATTTTATATTTCTTGAATGGAGCCTGGTTGATATGCTATGTAATGTATTTTAAAAGGACAATTATTTATTTAATATATAAGACAAAATAAGAAACTGAATCTGGTTCAAACTCATATTTGCCAGAAGACATGTGTAAGTTTGGAAAAATTACATAACCTCTAAGCCTCTTCCCATTCATATAAGTTAAATATAATAGTAATAATATCTATTTAAATTATTATTATTATTAGGTTAAAAGAAATAATAGAGGTCATTCCTTCAACATTGTTTCTGGCACATGATACACAGTTAGTAGACATTGATCTTATTATTATCATTCATCAAATGCAACATTCTACACCGCGTTATTAGGTGCTTGTGCATATTTTTAAAATATACCTAAATAAAAACATGCAATAATCAATTTTTTACTCTAAAACTATGATATTCTATATAAACCCTTATATAAAATATCATAGAAAGAGAATAGACTATGTTAATTCTTTTATATCATAAAGATATCAACTATAAAATCTCCATTCAAAATCAATTTCCATATCTTGAGTGGTCAAAAGAATAAATTTTACCTAAAAAAGCAATGTTTACCCTTACACATAGATCTCAATACAAACTGTAATGAATTGGGAGGTTTAACAAAAGTAAAATAGCACATTTTGAGGCAATCCACATAAAAACATTTTGAATTATAAGAATACCAAAATACAGCCTTGGCTGGCATAGCTCAGTGGATTGAGCACAGGCCTGTGAACCAAAGCATCACTGGTTTGATTCCCAGTCAGGGGACATGCCTGGGTTGCAGGCCATATTCCCAATATGGGGTGTGCTAGAGGCAACCACACACTGATGTTTCATTCCCTCTCTTTCTCCCTCCCTTCTGCATCTCTCTAAAATAAATAAATATAAAATCTTTTAAAAAATACTTTAAAATTCTACAATTTATTCCTAAAAAAAATAACATAAAAAAAAGAATACCAAAATACTATAGACACAACAATAGACAATGTGAAGAGCAAATAACTGTTAATGGCAGGATGAAAATAAATGTCATTTAGCTCTTTAAGGAAACCATAATAAAAAAGAAGCATAATCTGAATCATCATTACTTATTTCCATTTAGTCTTTCATTAAAGTATAAAAAACTTTTTGAAATATGTGATTATATAAATCATTATCTCATGATACTTTAGTTTCAAAATATTGTTTCCCTAGCCAATGCAAGTCATTGAGAATAAAATATCTGCCTTATCAAATCTCCCCATATTATCTTATACTTTCTAGAACACCAGAGTTCAAAAACATTACCCTAAATATAAAAACTCAAGAGTGTTACTTTAATGAACTTAATTGTGCAAAACACCAAATGCAAGAATGTACTAACAAAACCACAGTTTGAAACAGATGGGTAATTACAACAGCTTGCTACAGATGGCATAGCAGTACAATGTATTTGCAGTTTGGTTTGATAAAAAAGGTAAATTGAAAACACTTTTCTACTGGTACAATAATAGAATGAATACTGTGGAAGACTTGGAAATTCATTTTCACAAATAATTTTTGTAAATAATGAATTTTGCTTGTCCTGTAATGATAAATTATTTTCAAAAACCTCCATTATAAGAAAAAAGCTAAGTATAAAGAAAAACAAAGATATGTAATCTTTAAATTCAATCTATTTGCCACGATGGAATGTAAAAGCAGGACCAGTCTCCCACACTGAAAAGCTGGGGCCATTAGGGAATATGAAGAACTGAAAATGTGAGGGTTATAATAATGCACAAGATATTCATTATGCATTTGAAAGAAGACCAAGTTAAGGAAGCACATTATTCAAACTGGTCAGTACAGATGGAACATCTTCTGCTCCTCTAGAAGAATAAGACTGGTTACAATATAAAGGAAGGAAAGAAGAAACAATATCCTCCAATTTTAAGCCTTGTGCTTCCTTATATTCCTTATCTTGAAGCAGGGGGTGGGAATAAGAGCATGACAGGGAAGGCAAGACTAGAGATGACAGAAGATATGAAGAGAGTAATTGGTGTAAGGAATTATATAATCTTCACTCAACTTATACCACAGACATATCAAATGTTTTAAAATCATGGAGCCGCAGGTTTGGCGAGTAGAATAATCTTGAATTCAGCGATTCTCATTTGTGAGTATTCACTAGATCACTGGGAGAGTTAACCCATGTGTATGTAGCTGCCCTGACCTCAAAGAAGTATGGATTCAGTTGGTCTGGAGTACAGCTCAGGCACTGCGGTAGAGAATCCCTGCCAGTGATTCTTAGGTGCTGCCATGCTGCCACAACATTTGAGAACCTCCATTTAATCCTTATTTTGTCCCTAACAACTTGCCTCAAACCCAAGTCTATTTAATGTTTGTAAGTATGTCTAAAGTATTATAAACAAACTAAGGATTACTCTTCATAATTTGCAATAACAAAGTTCTCAACATCCTAAATACATTTCAATAAGGGATTGATTAAATGCTATAGAAAAACTAATGGAATGTTAAGCTGTTACTTAAAATTATGACATTAGGTCTAAAATTATAATCATAGGTCTTCATATTTAAACAATATTTTTATCAAATAATTACATCCACATTGTTTAAAATATCAAGTAACAATAAAAGATATAATACAGTGTCAAAAGAAACTTATTTTTCCCCTTGATGCCTGTTTCCCAGAGAAACTCTTTCATTATCTCCATTGATGATTACCATCAAATTTCTAAATAGTACACTTATATTTCTCTATCGTAATTCATCAGTGCTGGACACTGGTGGCAAGACTTCTGGGAAGTTACTGGGAAAGGTTTCCTAGGACCTAAAAAGGAGGCGTTAGCAGAGATGATCCTCTTTCTGCTTCTGCCTTTATCATGACCAAATGGAATGCTGGAACTTGTGCACACACCTTGCTAGCTGAAAGTCAAACAGGAGGAGGAGGAGAGAAGTAAACATTGAATGAGAAGTGAGCCCACATCTGCAGGCACTGTGACAGAGGCTTTCCTATGTCAAATCTCTTATTCGAGATATTACATTTAAATGTTGGTGAAGCCAAATCAAGTAAGCAATTTCTATTATAGTTGACTGTATCCTAACCAATAACCCTCAGTTTGTGTTTTGAATCTACAGATGCTTGTTCAGGATAAAAAATGATTATATTTACTTTTGTACACAATATTTAATGTTCTTAACATTTAAAATCTGCCTCATTTTTAATGTTTTTACTTTGTTTAGTGCCTGTTTCATCCTATACCATTTGAAACTTTCAAGGCAATATTTTACATGGTAGAGCATGTCTCGGAAGACCAGCTCTGGGAGTGAAAGTACATGTTATCAATGATTAAGCCAGAACCATAGGTATAAATCATGATTACATTAATAAAACAAAGACATATAATCTCCATAAATATACCTAATAATCTGTCAATGTGCATTTTAATTAAGGACCTGCCTCCATGGGTTCTCCTTTCTCTAGCTACAAACTATTTTAGGCCTGCAAAATATAGTTCTGTAATTTTCCATCACAGACTTGCTGGGAATTCCCTTTGTCTTACTCCTTGTTTTAGGCTTGCATGTTTTTCTCCTTATTTTGGTAGAAAATATTTTCCAATAGTTTTTGATTTTGGGGTTTAGCCCATTGTTTTATTAGAATACATCAGTAAATAGCTTCCAGAAAGAAGTTAATTTTTGAAATATATTAGTCTAAAAGTCTTTTTATTCTATATATTATGAGACTTTAATGAATCATCTGGCTAGAATTTTAAAAGCTTTCATATATTACCTACAGCTACTAATCTTCCAAGCCAGAAATCTAATGTAATTATATTCCAAGTTCTTGGTATACAAACTGGATTTTCTTTCTCCCTCTTTTTCTCTTTGAAATATTTTAGAATGTTCTCTTTATTTCTGATATTCTGCATTTCATTATTTGTACTTTGGAAAATTTGTTTCTTTTACCTTACTGAGCTAGACCTTGGTAAGATCCTTCAATCTAGTTATTGATATATTTCAATTCTGGAAAATTTCTTGTTATTTATTTTTTATCACATTTTTAAAGTTATGTCTTTCTGAAATTATTAGTAATCAAATGTCAGAACTCTAAAGATGACTTTTAAATGTTTTTATATTTTCCTTTATTTTTCTTATATTTTCCCTTTTTCTTATTTTCTTTTTAAAGCACTTTGACATTCTGACAGGTTTTTTTTAAGTAGTCTAATATTATGTCATGTATTCAATATTTTCTCCTATTTCTCTTAATATTAAGTTTCTAAAGTATTTTTCCATTATTGTTTCTACTTCCTGAAGTTCCTTTATAGATCTGTAGTTGTTTTGCTGTTCCCGCTTATGACGTTCATGTTGGAGACTTCCCTAAAATGTACGAGGACCCTTATATTACACATGAAACACTGAAAAGTTGATTGAAAGCTTATCAACTGGTGGCTTTACTTATGGTGACTAGGTAGTAGTTTTTTATAGCGAAGCCAAAGTTCCCCAAATATTGCTACTTATATGTCTTTCCTCTGAGATTATTCAGTTTTTATAAAGAAAATTTTTTTCTGCCTTGCCCAATGTGTTCTGAGAACAGCGTAGCAAATGAGGGCTAGAGGTCTCATTTATTCCTTCCTTTTTCACTTTCACTATTTTCACAAAATATTTTTGCAAAAATTTACTCTTATATAGATAATTTTTATAAACTCATGTTATGAAAATCTAAATAAAATGAATTAATGAACAAATTGGTTCAAAAAATAGTTTGAGGTCCCACAACATGCAAAGCATCACAGTTGATGCTCTCTGAAGTTCAAAAATTATTAGGATTAAATATTTACTCCAAAACAGATGACAACCTACTGGAGTCACAAACTTTAAAATAAGATCTGTTTCATGTTATTACAGAAAGGGAAGTCTGGAAATGGAGGCAGGCTCTAAACAGGGCTGAGACAAGATGAAGTGGTATGAGAGTAGAGCCAACATTTCTTATCAAAAGAACCTGGAAAAGTTCTGAAAATGAGCTAGACTTTAGAAGATGTAAAGGAGTTCAGAAGGACAAAATTAGATAGAGAAAGGAATTAGAGATTTCAAAGAAAAATGTATCTCAAATTTTAGGGTAAAAATGTTGGGCTGTTTTCTCTGAGCAGTTCAACATTCTTAGTATTTTTTGTCCTGTCAGCTATGCCTCACTGTGTGCTGGGTAACATGGTGCATACTTTTCATAAACAAGTTAGCCAACCTGCTGTTTTAAAGATGAGTCTGGTTGCAAAGTGTGAGATAGATGGAAGGAGACAGAAACCAAAGGGCAAAGACAAAAGAGTTAAAAGGCTATTGCCTTCCATTTAAAAGCTTAAACAAAGGATTAAAGATGGAATGAAGACCTAAATATTACAAATTTCAAAAAAATAATATAAAATAACATCTACATTAGCATAGGGTAAGAAAGGATTTCTTAAACAAGATTCCAAATATACTAACTATAAATTACTATAAGTTTTTCTATGTTAAGATTAAGAACTTCTGTTTTTGTTTATTTATAATTTTTATTGTATTTTCCATTATCATTTAGCCCCCTTATACCCCTCCCCCCCCAAGCAATCACCACACTGTTGTCCATGTCCATGAGTCCTTTTTCCTTTTTGATTGATCCTTCCCCATAGCTGTCATCTTGCTCTCTATCTATGAGTCTGTCTCTATTTTGCTTATTAGTTCAGTTTGTTCATTAGATTCCACGTATGAGTGAAATCATATGGCATTTGATACTCTCTGACTGGCTTATTTCACTTAGCAAAATGTTCTTTAGGTCCATCCATACTGTCACAAAGGGTAAGATTTTCTTCTTTTTTACACCCAAGTAGTATTCCACTGTGCAAATGTCCCATAGTTGTCTTATCCACTCATATTCTGATTGACACTTGGGCTGCTTCATATCTTAGTGATTCCAAATAATGTTGTAGTGAACATAGGGGATGCTTATGTTCTTTCAAATTAGTGTTTTGGGTTTCTTTAGATATACTCCCAGAGGTGGGATTACTGGATAAAAGGCAGATTTATTTTTAATTTTTTGAGGTATCTCCATAATGCTTCACACAGTGACTGCACCAGTCTGCATCCCCACCAACAGTGCAAAAGGGTTCCACTTCTCCACATCCTCGTCAGCACTTGTTGTTCATTGATTTATTAATAATGGCCATTCTAACAGGTGTGAGGTGATATCTTATTGTGGCTTTAATTTGCATTTCTCTGATGATTAGTGACATTAAGCATCTTTTCATATGTCTACCGGTCATCCATATGTCCTCTTTGGAAAAGTGCCTATTCAGGTCCTTTGCCCATTTTTAATTGAATTGTTTGGTTTTTGGGGTATTGAGCTTTATAAGTTCTTTATAAATTTTGTATATTAGTCCCTTATGAGATGTATCCATGAATATGCTCTCCCATTCCATGGGTTATCCTTTTATTTTGTTGATTTGTTTTTTGCTATGAAAAAAAAATGTTTTAGTTTGATGTCATCACATTTGCTTATTTTTTCTCTTGTTTCCCTTGCCTGGGGTGATATATCCAATAAAATATTGCTAGAAACAATGTCCAAGATTTTACTGCCTATGTTTTCTTCTATAATTTTTATGGCTTTGAAGATAATATTTAAGTTTTTAATTCATCGTGAATTTATTCTTGTGAGTGATAAAAGAAAGTAGTTTAGTTTCATTTTTCTGTACATGTCTGTCCAATTTTCCCAACACCATTTATTGAATAAACTACCTTTAGCTCATTGTATGTACTTGCTTCCTTTCTCAAATATTAATTGGCTATAAAAGTGTGGTTTATTTCTGGTGTCTCTATCCTGTTTCATTGATCTAGGTGTGTTTTCATGCCAGTACTATGCTGTTTTGATTATTATCCACTTGCACCTACATTATTCAATGTTGTACTGGATGTGCTAGCCATAGCAATCAGACTAGAAGAAATAAAAGGCATCCAAATTAGAAAGGAAGATGTAAAACTGTCTTTTTTTGCAGATAACATGATACTGTACATAGAGAACACAAAAGCTTTCACCAAAAACTACTAGAATTGATAAATGAATTCAGCAATGTAGCAGGATACAAAATTAATACCCAGAAGTCAGTTGCATTTTTATATGCGAATAATGAATTACCAAAAAGGAGAATTAAAAACACAATCCTATTCATTTGTGCATAAAGAATAAAATACCTGTTCTCAGGAAATTGTAAGACACTGAAGAAAGAAATTTAAGATACAAATAAGTGGAAGTATATTCAGTGTTCATGGATAGGAAGAATTAACATCATTAAAATATCCATTTGCCCAAAGCAATCTATAGATTCTATGTAATTCCTATCAAGTTCCAATGATGAATTTCACAGAACTAGAACATTTCAAAAATTTATATGGAACCACAAAAGACCCCACATAGCAACAGTGATCCTGAGAAAGAAAAACAAAATTGGAGGAATCATACTACCTAATATTAAGAACTTCTGTATTAAAAGACACTACAAGGAAATGAAAATGAAGATACAGAAGGAATATAAATTGCATTACATGTAATCAACAGAGGGCTTAACCCAGGAACATATAAGGAATTCCTACAAACCAATAATTAGAGTAACAGATGCCAGCTAGTTGGGGGGCAGAGTTAGGGGGTAGAGAAATTGAGCAAAAAAGAAAAAGGACTCATGGACAATACAGTGATGATTTCTGAGGGGAAGGGGGTGTAAGGGGACAAAATGATAATGGAAAAAATATAATAAAGATTATATTTTTTAAAAAAATAAAGAGAAACCAAAATAAATAAATTGGCAAAAACACTTCAATAGATATTTAACAAAAAGGAAATTCAAATGGCTAATAAACATGAAAAGACCCTCAACTTCACCAATCACCAAAATGCAAATAAAAACTACAAATGCATGTCATTGTACATATATAATCACATACAATAAACAAAAATATCTTAAGGTTGATAATGCATATCATTAGGATATGAATAATATAGATACCCATATAATGCTAAAACAATTATAAGCTGACTTAGTCACTTTGAAAAAGAACTTGTCATTAATAGTTAATTCAATATATACACCCTCAGCAAATCTACTCCAACATACAAATCCCACAGAAACTCATGCTCACCTATATCATGAGACATTCCTAAAATGTTCAGAGCAATATTATTTGCAAGAGTAAAAATGGAAACAATCCAACTGTCCACTTACAATATAATGAAAAAATAAATTGCCTAATATTCATTTAGTAGAACACTGTGCAGCAATAAAAACATACAGCAACATGGCACTATAAGGATGAAACTCAAGAAAAAAACAAGTGGAGTAAAATAATATTCACAGAAGACCCATATGAGGCATAATTTCATTTACATAAAGTAGGTATAAAGTTCAAAAGTCTATCAGTGGTAACTCTGAAGAAAAGAAATGAAAACATAAACATAAGGAAAAGTGCTTCCTGCGGGTTGAGAAGGAGTAGATTGTGATAGAAACAAGGTACATGGGTGCACAAGGTAATATTCCATTTCTTGGCTTGGATTGTTGGATCATGGCTCATTTAACAATTAGTCTTTAATCCTTCATTTATATATGTTTATCTCTAAGAATATCTACCAAAACTAAAATAATATATAAATAATCTGAAATATACAAATAAGAAAAAAGATTGATAGAGGACAATATCAAAGCAGAGGATGAGGAACAGGTTATTGCAGTGACCTAGAAGAAAGGACCCGAGGCCTTGGACAATGCCAAAAGATGAGGAGAAACAGGGCTGAGGTGTCATAGAGGTAGAATTAGTAACATTTGGTGAATACTGGACACAATAACAAAGAGAAATAGAGAAAACAGTGGTGTCAAGATTGTATTCAGGTAACTGGTAGGATCAATACATCATTTAACAGGGGAAGCAATAGGTAGAAAGGTAAGCAAGTTAGGCCGAGCACAATGGGGCAGATTACAGGAACAGCTAGGGCATTTTGAGTTTAACACCCCTTCGTGACATCCCTGTAGAGATACCCAATAAGCTTAAAATATTGGTTTAGAATATAATTTCATTGTGATAAGTTTATTTTAAATACCCAACCAAGAAATGCTGTTTTGAGTATCTCCCATCTGTGAGGTACCATGCTGAGCACTGTAGAGGCCACAATAAAGTACAGGAAGCATTCTCTTCCCCAGGAAGCTTAAAATTTAGTCAAGGATACAGGACATGTATAAAGGGAAGGGTGACTCCGTAAAGGCAAGGCTGAATGAGTTCCAAAGATAGTAAGGCATAGAGAGTTTAGTAAAGAAGGGGAAAAGGGTGAAGGGGTAGGTAGGTAGATAGGTAGGTAGATGGATGGATGAATGTACCCATACATAGATATACAGGTAGCACATGGTAGAGAGAGAAAATCATTTACAACTAGTGACTTTTTTTTATCTATGTCTTGGAACATGTACAGAACTTAGAAAGAAAAAAATGTCTTTCTAGACAGAGAAGTTGCTTTATAATATATTCAGAGGACACTAAACCGACCAGTCTGCATAGAATTAGAAGACCAGCTGTCTTTCAGCCCTTCAAGGCCATGCAGGTTCACTCAGAATCTGGACAGACAGAAGAAAATGTGTCAAAACATTGCATAAAACAGTGTGATTCTGCGCATGTGGGCCCACTCAAGGTTATGGGAACACTGCTTATGTTAGTTGCCCAGACATCTGGGAGAGGGAGCCTGACTGATGCTGTTCACCCTACACCAGCAAATACAACATGGAAATGGTTTGATGGGACCAGAAATTTTTCTCCTATTTTGGAAAAGGAAATTAGAAACAAAAGATAAAGAACACAGCATATAAATAAACCATGCCACTATGGAAGTCAAAACAAGAAGATATAAGACCTGAGCTAAAATATAGCAGTAAAAACAAAAATAAAGAGACTGACTCATAAAATCTTGTTTAGAAAGAATTTATATAAATTTTATTGGGGTGAAACTGTAAAGCTAAAGACAGCTCTGAGGTTTGGTCTAAACAGAACTATCCCTGAGACCACAGTGAGAAAGAAGGTAGCCAGGAGAGAAGATTTGGGATACGGTCATGCATTCAATTTTCAGCACTGGGAGGATAATGAGACAAAAGCTGATTAATCAAGTAAAAAAATCAAGCCCATCAAGTGTATGGTCTTGATAAATTAGAGCACTTACTTTGGAAAAAATGTTTGGCCAGCAGAGGAATGAAGACATATGCACAGAAAAGAGAGTTGAATCTAGAGAAGTGATAAATATCTCTAATGAATTTAGCACAAAATCATGATTTGAGCACCAACATGTGATATACCATAATAAGAATATAGAAAAAGAATTATAGAGAAAAAATGAAAGAAATTCACAAGTTAACAAGTGGGCATTAAAAATTACAATGATAAGCACCTCTCAATTTCCCCTTCCTCATAGTCTCTGGAAGTCACAGGTACAAAGTTTCAACTATGCAAGATGAATAGTTCCAAGAGCTCTGCTGTACAACCTTGTGACTACAGTTAATATTTTATTTACACTTAAAATATGTTAAAAGTAAATCTCATATCATGTTCTTACCATAATAATTTATATTATATATGTGTGTATATATGTATGTGTATATATATATACACGTGTGTGTGTGTGTGTGTGTCCAGCTGACCATTTGACAACATTAGGGTTAGATGCATCAACTCCCTAAGCATTTAAAATCCATGTATAACTTTTGATTCCCCAAAATTTAACTACACTGGTTGCCCCTTGGTTTCTGTTGGGGATTGATTTCAGGACCCCACTGGAAACCAAAAGCCACAAATGTTCAAGCCCCCTGTATTAACTGGCATAGACCAATGCATAGAGTTGGCCCTTCATATCCATGGAATCCCAACCATAGATCAAAAATAGTATGGTGTTTATTGAAAAACATGCATGTATAAGTGGATCTTTGCAGTGCAAACCCATGTAGTTCAAGGGTCAACTGAATTCCAATACAATAAAAGACAAATAGAAACCAGAAGCAAAAAAGAAAACCAGATTATTTCAAATGAACAGTAAAAAAAAGTGGTTGAAGCAAGACTAATAGAACCAATAAAACGGAGATGTCAAGTTGAACAGAGAAAGGACCTCTGAAATGCCATTGACAATTAAAAAATCAATGCTGAACTTCATGAAAGCAGGTCCCTTAATGTGAAGTAGACAAAAGATGTAGTAGGAAGGGAGAGTTCTGCACTTGTCTCCCCCTCTACCCAGAGCTTTCCCCTTATGGCTGTTTCTTCACCTTCAGCTCTTTGCTCAAATGCCATCTTCTTAGTAAGACCTTCCCTAATTCTACTGTTTAAACATGAGAGATCTAAAAATATGAGGACAGAGAACTGACTATAGGATTTTGGAAGATGACCTTAGCAAGGGCAATTTCAAATGAGCAATGTGAAAAAATATCTGATTGAAGTGGGGAAAAGCAATAACGAGTAGTAATGAAGTAAAGCTAACAAGTATAAACAACCCTTCTAAGGAGGTTTGCTATATAGAAACAAACTATAGAAATGATCCCTGAAAGTATAGTCTTGATTTGCTGTAGAAAAGTGCAATGGTAGTTGGGGAGGTGTTTTTGTTGGGAGGATGTGAGGCAATAGAGGATATTTGCATAAGGATAAGAATGTTCCAGGAGAGAGGGGAAAAGTTAATAAGTCAAAATAAGAGAAACAGTTAGTGAAGCTATGCACATGGTTGGAACTGGCCTGAGACAGAAGGAGAAACAATACCCCACTGCAAAAAGCAGCCAGGCCTAACATAGATGCAAGTTGATTGAAGATGAGGCAATTCTCTTCTGATTCCTTTCTTAGTGAAAGGAGAACTGGGTGTGCTGGGGATTTAAGAAAAGAAGACATGAAAGTTGTCTTGGGCATGAGGAAAACAAATTTACTGAGGACATATGATAAAATCTCTAGGTGCTGCTGAGGTATAGGGAACTGACCTGCTGGGCAAATATAGCCCAGCCCTATGAGAAAACCTGCAGGGGTGAGTCACACACAGGAGCCAAACCCACAGATCAGCTTTCCCCTGGGAAACCAGGCTGCTTTGAGGCTTGCTTTTGCTAAAACTCCCTCACCCTGAATTGAAGCAGAAAATATTCACTATATATCTTGAAAGTAACTTCCTGAAGTCTGTGCTAATCCTCCCAAGGACAGAGTGTAACCAGACCAATCACTCATTATTCCCTTGAATTTGCAACATTTTTTCCTTGTTAATCTGTAAGTAATCAGTAACATCCTTCCCTTTGTTATCTGTAAAAAGTAATCACCTAAAGCAAACCTGAGAATAATGAATGAGAACCTTCTTTGGTGTATGCTATTAGAAAGCAATAAAAGCCTGTCCAGGCAAGGGTCAGGGTGCTCTCTCTCTCTCTCAGAGAGTGGTCATGCTGTCCCTTTTTCTCCACAGGACTTCTGTAGTCTGTGTGAATTTGTTCATTGCATTCACAACATACAGACCTTGCTAGATGGAGACCACATCACTGAAGGCCTATGGGAATTTTGTGAAATGGAATTTTAAGTGCAAACATTTGGTAACAAAATTGTGGATTTTTTTTCTAGCTATGTTCAGTTACAAGGGTACAACTGTAGAGTGGACAAAGGGCTAGACTTAACCACTCTGACCACACATATTTTCTACCAAATGATAACACAGTGATACAAATAGCTGTAAACCAAGTAAATAGTAGTTCTTCGTGTGGTCTGGTCTCACCATTCTAGCACATTAACATGTACATACATAAAGTGTAATGATATAAAAGGAATTATTTATTCACATCTGTCAAAGAACATGTGAGGAGATCCAATTCAAAACATACAAATGCCATTTCTTTTCCCTTTCACTGACTCTCTCACTCAGCTATACCCTTGACCACAATTTACTCACAGCTCTCCCAAATCAAAAGCTCCTTGGCAGAAGGTTAATATGGGCTCTGCTTTTCCCTCTTAATTTCCTTTTTCTGTTGCCTTCATTCCCTTCTACTCTCTTGAGTAAATCATGAGCCTTTCCAACACAAATTGCCTATCTCTTCTTCTCTTGTTCTCCCCTAATTAATCTCATCTGTAAAATAAATAGGAGAGTGGAGTGAAAGGGATATTAGAGAGCGTGCAGTGCCAAACACGCCAGTCCAAAGCCTTCCACACAGAGCAGGGACAGGAAAGTGATGGTGAGTATTAATAGATTCATCCTTGTCACATTGTTTTCATCACACAATTCTGACCCCCCAAAAGCAGAGAACTATTGTCTCCATCTCTGGAATATAGTATTCAGAAATAGTAATGTGATTTATATTCTCCATTCTATTAGAACTTCTACTTTGATCTTTTGTTGAAACCAAAAACAAATGAACAACAAAAAACCTGGATTTCAAAATAAATGTTATGATCAAAATTAAATAATTAGCTTTTCTGTTCCTTCTTTCAAATCCTATGTACATTTCATAATTGGCAAAAAAAGGTCTCCACAAATTTGTTGTTTCCTTAATAAAAGTAATAGATTATTTATCTTTATTAAGTTATATTTCTCAGCAAAATATGCATTTTCTGTGGTGCTTTAACATCATTTTACTGATTTCTTTTTTCCTTAAACATCTTGTGAGTGTTTCTAAAGTCTCAGAATAGCTTTTGAAGCCCAGGCCTGCTCCTGTGTCCTCCCTTTCTTCTATTCAGCTATCCTCAGAAATTGTTTACTTAATGTTTTCAATGGCTGCCCTGACCCATAATACTTTGGAAGTACTGCTTCCTCCTTTACACTCAAGAATGCCTATGGGTAGGGTAGAACCACCCCAACTCTGCTGCTTCCAAAGGCAAGGTTTTCTTCAACTTTTAGGATTTTTAGTGCCATATAAAGTACACACTGTAGAGAAATAGGTAACAAATTTTAATTATAGAGATAGATTATTTGTTCGCTATGGCTGCTATAACACATTACCATAAATTTAGTGGCATAAAATAATACAAAGTTTAGAATTCTCAAGGTCAGAAGTCTGCAAGGGGTCTCACTAGACTAAACTCAAGGTGCCAGCAGAGCTATGCTTCCTCTGGAGGCTCTAGAGAAGAATCCATATCCTTGCTTTTGCAACTGCTAGAGGCTGTGTCCCATGGCTCATGGCCCACTTCCATACTCAAAGCCAGCAACAGCATTCAGTCCTTCCCATGCAGTATCATGCTGACACTCACTCTGCCTCTGCCTCTCTTTCTAACTCATAGGACACTGGTGATTAAATACATTGGGCCCATTCAAAAAAACCAGGATACCCTTCCCACCTCAGGTTCAGCTGGTTAGCAACCTCAGTTCCACCTGCACCCTTAATTCCACTCTACTATGTAAAATAACACATCATGAGATTCCAGGGATTAGGACATGGGCATCTTTTTATTGCAGTGTCGGGGGTGGGGGGGCATTATTATGACTGCAAGAGATACTAACATTACAAGATCTAGCAAATCTTTTTATTTTTATTTTTTAAATATTTTATTTATTTATTTTTAGAGAAAGGGGAAGGGAGGGAGAAAGAGAGGGAGAGAAACATCAATGTGTGGTTGCCTCTCATGTGCCCCCACTGAGGATCTGGCCTGCAACCCAAGCATGTGCCCTGACTGGGAATCGAACTGGTGATTCTTTGGTTCACAGGCTGGCATTCAATCCCCTGAGCCACACAAGCTAGGGCTAGCAAATCTTTTTAAGTACTCTAGTTAATTTTCTTTAGTTCTCAATTCCTTTGCTAATATAGTAAGTAATTGAAAGCTGTATGAGGCTTCTATGCCTTTCCATTATTATAAAAGATGAAGCTAACCACATTTCACTCTTCCTAAACTACCCACATGGACTCCCTTTCTCCATGATCATCTGTCTTCCTGAAATGTAAAGCTAAGCAGACAATAAATCCGAAATAATGAGGGCTTCCTTGTTTCAAGTTGAACATGCATATTTGAAGACCTCCACAGTAAAAGGCACCAAGTTCTTTCAGGAATGATCCATTCTAGGCATTCCCTCTTAGCTTTACTATATGCATTGAAGAATATATGCCTAAATATCAATAATACCTATAAGTTAATATGATAGCTTTCCACCAAAAGCAGAAATCTTAATTTTTACCTGAGTATTTTCTAAAACTTTCCTGGTCTCACATTTTCTAACATGTCATTGTTTCATTTTGTTTTGTTTTGTTTATTTTCCCCCCTGCAAGCCCACATTCCATCCAACATTCTTCTGTTTGTAGGACCATGAGTGACGATGGTAGCTCCAAAATTTCTCTATATAAGGAGATTCAAGATAGAAAAATTATTGGATGAGGAAGGCCTGACATTAGTGGCTGTGTGCTACAGCTGCTATTTGAAAAACACATCTAAGAAACAACATTGAAATTATCCATGTCAAAGAATGTAATAAAGCTAAAAAAGCTCACAGAAAGGCTAAAGACATTCCTTATCCAAAGCACTCCTGTTATTACCAGCAACGATGGACAAGGAACATAGAAACTTTACGTTTGGAAGAGACTTCCAAGGTCTTTCTAGTCTAGGCCCCAATCCACGGAATGTCCTCAAATGAGTGTCTGGGAGATGGCTCGTCTAGCCTGAAATATCACTTCAGACAAAGAGCCTAGAACTCTCTGACTCAACAGGGTTAGTATTAGCATTTCAGGTCTCAGTTCTGAATCTGGATGATTTTCATACTGAATCAAGTATGCCTTCCTCCATTCTGGTGTCCCAGTCCTTTACCTAAACTTAACACCTGATTCCTGCCTCTGCAGTGCCTCAGAAGAGTTTCTCTTCCTTGCCACTTCTCAGCCCTGTCTATCTCTGCAATATATTTATGGAGATAATTGATAGGGGCATGAACACCTCCCTCTACTTAGCCATGTATTTTATTTCTGGTCACCCAAATTTCAGACTGAAACACATCTGGCTTTGGATAAATATGGCTTTAAAGAACTTAAAGTTCAATCCACCCTGCTAAAAAATCAACAAGGAAACTCAAGATGATTCTTCTAACCAAATAAAATGTGTTATTTCTAAAAATTCATGAAATGAGTGTTTTGACAAGCAGATAATTTTAAGAGAATGTGGAAAGTTGTAGGCTTCAGAATCCGTGTTTAAGGGCAAAATGTGGCAGTAAATTTAGAGAATAAAAAGTGCTATGGCAAGAAGAGGTAGGATGTCAGAGTCCAGTTTCAGTAATTCATTCCTACAAATGCTGCGAATTGGAATGAAAGGATGCTAAGCTGCTGTTCAGAAGGAGAGAGCCTCAGTTTACCTGTTCAATTTCTACTTCCCTAAGCAATCACAAGAAGTCTGGGAAGAACACAGGAAATCATTACCCTGATAGCTAAAACAAATTAGTTGAAACTGTCTTCTGTCAAAGTAGCCCCTGCTCTAGGATGTGCTAATAATCCCCAGATAGGGTCTAATCTGAGGTTTCCTTGTAACTCTGAAGCTGGTACCACTTAAAACCAATTCCACTTATGAAAAAAATTTGCCAGAATCCCAGGCTGGAGGCAGACACACTGTCCCTCCTCTCCTCCACCACCACCACTACTTCCACCAGAATTTCCACAGTCTCTGAGGTGACAGAAATCAGCTTGGAGGAAATCCAGCCCACACTGGGGCAGTTCTGCCCATTACATTGCTTGGTCTAGTAGTAACCTGAAACCTGCTCCCCCAAAATTATGCCCAGTTTTTCTCTCCAAAGCTGCTCAGGGAAAATTTGCTCATTCTCCCACATAAATATCATTCAAATGTTTAAAGACAGTTATATTATCCCAAGTGTTCATTCTTTCAAGGCAAACACCCCCAGTTTTCCAGGAATTATGACAGTTCCTCTCACCCATGTTCTCTCCTTCCTCTGAGCCACTCCCTTCTGTCAATACTCCTCAGGCACAATGCCCCAAACACCCTGGTTCTTCAGATGTGGCTTCATTATTGTATAAGGAAAGGTGGCTATCACCTCACAAGGTCAAGGTTTTGCATCTGAATCAATGCATCCAAATGAACCATCTTGGCCAGTATACCAGGTTGTTAAATTATAATGTGCTTGCAATCAACTAAAACCACTAAATTATTTTCAACATGCTGCAGGTAAATTGCACATCTCCCTTATCCTGCGCTCTTGCAATCTGCAGTTTATTTGAAGGACACAAGTATAGATCATAATAGAAACACTTAGAGCTACTTCTGCTTTTAGTTTTTTAAAAATTTGAGTTTCTAGTATATATTGTGATAAATTACAAATATTTTTCTTCTTATTTCTTCATTCATTACTTCTACATTTGAACTTATTTCTGTGAATTAAATTAAGATGAAAATATTAACCTGTTTTATTATGCATATAAAAATTCCATAATTAATATGAAAAGTATACTTGACAAATCTTGCCAGTGTATAGCATTAGATAAAAAATCAGAATTTGGCCTGACTGGTGTGGCTCAGTGGATTGAGCACCAGCCTGTGAACCAAAGCATCACCAGATTGGTTCCCAGTCAGGGCACATGCCTGGGTTGGGGGCCAGGTCCCCAGTAGGGGGTACATGAGAAGCAACCACACATTGATGTTTCCCTCTCTATCTCTCTTCCTTCCCCTCTCTCTAAAAATAAATGAATAAAATATTTTTTAAAAATCAGAACTAAAGTTCATCTTGTTACATATATATAAGTATTCTAGTTATTGGAGACCTTTGCATATCCTGATTTATATAGACAAGATATTAATCATCACTTTTAGCTTTGTGTCTAATTAATAAAAACCCCCATTACTGGTTACCTTCAAGTTGCTAAGGAAAATACTGACCAGATTTAACTACTAACAGCCCTAATTTTTTAGTTCCATTATAATCTTAATCTGACCACCACTGTTTATGTGAACTCTTGTAGACTGAAATGTCATTATGCAGAACATGACTAATTGGCCAGACCAAGTAATGCACTCCTTTGGGAACCAGGGAAGGAAGCCCTTCCTGAACATAATCTGAGGAAGACAGAAGGAATTTGAGCTACTCTCACCAGAGGAAGAGGCAATTGATGATAGATAGGCCCAAACCTGAAATGGCCAATCACTGCATAAGCCCAGTAAAACTCTCAAGGTACAATAACCATAGGAGAACACTTAGTCAGATAAAAGAGAAAAGATGGATCTGCTATGGGTCAGACCAACTGGCAAACGTAATGTTTCCAGGCACAAACAGCCAGGCAATCTCTCCCAGATTTGCAAAGTATGCAACCACATTTTCCATTTCAGCCAATGTTAAGATCTATTCTCACTCAGGGCCAAATTCGCATTGTATGCTGCTAAATAATTTATTTTGCTGACACTGAGTTAAAAACCAGTCATGACTGCTTTGCCAAGTACCTCTGAGATCAAAGGTTTAGTTCAGGATTTATGCATCTGGTTTCCTTACATATTTAAAGCATTTAGGATAAATTTAATCTTACTCCATGCTTAATCTATTAATTAAATTTCTACTGCCTGCGAGTAGGAACCTTAATGTTTTTATGTTTAAAAAAATGTAGTTTCTATTTTTCTCTTTTCTATTATCTGCAATTAATGAAATGCCCTTACTTACCCTGTTTTTACATTTACTTATTTTATATACAACATGCTAAGAAATTTCTATATCAACCTAAAATCTGATTTAAAAAAAAACCCCACACCCTAAACCTTATTGAAACCAAATGTTTTTAAAGGCAACCACAACTCCAAAGGAACTCTGACAGCTGAATCTGTGACTGGATTTCCTAAGGTGGCATATCTGTTTCTCTCAGTTCCCTATTTAAGGAACATGAGAAGCTATTATTAACACATTGGAAGAATCTATACAGAGCAGATTATGTTAGTCATATCAAATCCAATTCCTTTCTGGAGTGAGGCAAATTCAGCTAGGTGATTTTCTAAATTAAGTTACAGCAATTTGATATTACAGACTGAAACTTACTCAGTTAAAGATCTGGGCAAACAATAGCTCTCTAAATTTCCATTTATATATTAGCTCCATCAAGGAGACCCAATATATGTATTCCAGCACTCTGAAAATTACCTTAAATTGCCTTCAATTTTATTCTTAAATCTTTTCAAACAAGGGCAGAGTTTCCCCAAGCTGTGACTCAGTTCACCAGTGGGTGGTCCTTATTTCTACTTTATTAGTGTGACTGGTCTGCCCCTCACTCTCCATTATAAAAGTTCTAGGGTCCCTCTGATATGTCATCACACATATGTGATCTGGAAGGATAACAAAACTAAGAAAGCAAATTATAACTTATTGATAAAAAGCAAAATGGTTTAACTCTAGAGCCTATTGAAGACACACAGAAATTACTACAGAGGACCAAATTGAAATGAACAGCAAAAAACAAAATATCTGGGTAGGGTAGGCTAAAACTTTAGAAACCCACATGCATTCCTTCAGAGTCTGGTAGAAGAGGCCAAAGGAACAACATAAGACAAAGAAAAGGAAAGCTCTTAACTCGATGTCTTAAAAACAAGGCAGAGGCTCTAACTGGTCAATATGTCAAATGAAGAGGAAAATCACTATGATATGCGATGACCAAAAAATGATTTGCAAAACACTTTTACCTTTTTTTTCACCTGGTTACCCTTTCATGAATTTCTTCAAATCTCAATTTAACCATCATCTCCTCAGGGAGCCTTCCAGACCGCCAGACCACATTGGCCCCCCTTCCATTAAACACCTGTAGCAGCCCATTTTTTTTCTTTTGAATCGCTTCCCACAGTCGAGACTCCCTAATGAATAACATAATGATTTTTAAATATTTGATGATTATATAACAAATTCAGTGACTGCAGGAATCACACCTATGTCCCCAACACCTAGCAGGGACAATAAATGATTCAATAAGTAAATTTTAAGTGAATAACTAAATGAACCATCTAACTCTCCCACTCTCTAGGATGTGACTCCAAAATAAAACCCTTGCCAGCACTTGCTGTTTGTTGATTTACTGATGCTATCCATTTTGACAGTTGTGAGGTGATATCTCATTATGGTTTTCATTTACATTTCTCTGATACGTAGTGACCTTGAACATCTTTTCACATGTCTATTGGCCACCTGTATGTCCCCTTTGGAGAACTGTCTATTCAGGTCGTAGCCCATTTTTTAAATGGTTGTTTGATTTTGGGTATCGAATTCTAAAGTTCTTTATAAATGTTGGATATTAATCCCTTATTAGATGTATCTGTGAATATGTTCTCGCATTTAGTGGATTGTCTTTTTATTTTGTTGACTTCCTTTGTTATGCAAAAACTTTTTTTAGTTTTATGTAGTTCCATTTGTTTATTTTTTCTTCTGTTTCCCTTACCTGAGGAGATGTATTAGCTAAAATATTGCTACTACAAGCAATGTCTAAGATTTTACTGCCTATGTTTTCTTCCAGGATTTTTATGGTTTGGAGTCTAACATTTAAGTCTTTAATCCATTTTTATTTTATTCTTGTGTGTGGCATAAGAAGGTGGTCTAGTTTCATTTTTCTGCATGTATCCATCCAATTTTCCCAACACCATTTATTGAATAAACTATCTTTAGCCCATTGTATGTGCTTGCTTCCTCTGTCAAATATTAATTGACTATGGAGGTGTGGGATTATGTCTGTGCTCTCTGTTCTGTTCCGTTCATCTATGTGTCTGTTTTTATGCCAGTACCATGTTGTTTTGGTTACTATGGCCTTATAGTATAATTTGATATTAGGTTGCATGATTCCTCCAACTTTGTACTTCTCAAGATTGCTATTGCTATTCAGGGCCTTTTGTGATTCCATATAAATTTTTGAATTTTGTTCTAATTCCGTGAAATACATCATTCGTATCTTGCTATCATTGCATTGAACTTACAGATTGCTTTGGGTAGGAAGGACACTTTAATGATGTTAATTCTTTCTATCCTTGAACACAGTGTGTGCATTCACTTATTTGTAATTTGTCTTCAATTTCTTTCTTCACTGTCTTATAATTTTCCAAGTACATATCTTTGATGTCATTGGTTAGATTTATTCCTAGGTACTTTATTCTTTTTGAAGCAATTGTGAATGAGATTGCTTTCTTAATTTCCCTTTCTGATAGCTCATCATTGGCATATAAAATGCAACTGATTTCTGGATATTTTGTATCCTACTACTTTGCTAAATTCATTGATCTAGTAGTTTCTTGGTGAAATCTTTAAGCTTCTCTATGTACAGTATCATGTCATCTGCAAATACTTCTTCTTTTCCAATTTGGATGCCTTTTATTTCTTTTTCTCATCTGAAAGCTAAGGCTAGTATTTCCAGTACTTGGTTAAATAAGAGAGATGAAAACAGATATCCCTGTCTCATTCCCAATCTTAAGAAGAATGCTTATAGTTTTTGCCTGTTGAGTATGATGCTGGCAGCAGGTTTGTCAAATACAGCCTTTATTACATATGTTGAGGTATGATCCCCCTATTCCCACTTTGCTGATAGTTTTATCATAAATGGGTGCAGGATTTTATCAAATGCTTTTCTGCATCTATTGATAGGATCATGTGGTTTTCCTCCTTCATTTGGTTCACATGGTATGTCACATTTATAAATTTGTGAATGTTGTACCAACCCTGGAACAAATTCCACTTGAATGTGGCATATGATCTTTTTGATGCATTGCTGAATTTGGTATCCCAATATTTTGCTGAGGATTTCAGCATCTATGTTCATCAGGGATATTGGCCTATAATTTTCTTTTCTGTTTTCTTTTCTTTTCTCTCCTTTTCTTTCCTTTTCTTTTCTTTTTGTAGTGTTTTTATCTGGTTTTGGCATTAGAATAATGCTAGCCTCATTAAATGAGCTTGGGAGTCTTCCCTCCTCCTGAATTTTTTGGAATAGTTTGAGGAGAGGTGTTAGTTCTTCTGGGATGTTTGCTAAAATTCACCTATGAGGCCACCCAGTTGAGGGCTTTTGTTTGTTGGGAGTTTTTTTTTTTTTATTACTGCTTCAGTTTCACTAGGTGTAATGCATCTATTTAGATTCTCTGATTCTTTGTAATTTAGTTTTGGAAGACTGTATGTTTTTAGGAACTTATCCACATTGTCCCGTTTGTACAATGTGTTAGCATATAGTTGTTCATAATACTTTCTTGTAACCCCTTGTATTTCCTTGGTGTCAGCTGTTATTTCTACTCTTTCATTTCAAATTTTTATTTCTTTGGATCCTCTTTTTTTCTTGGTGAGTCTGGTTAAAGGTTTGTAAATCTTGTTTATCTTTTCAAAGATCAGGTCTTGGCTTCATGGATCTTTTGTATTGTTATTTTAGAGTTTATATTGCATTTATTCCTGCTCTGATCTTCATTATTTCCTGACAAGGATGTGGAGAACGAGGAACACTTTTGCACTGTTGGTGGGAAAGCAGATGTGCAACCACTGTAGAAAGCAGTATGGAGTTAGCTCAAAAAATTAAAAATGAAACTCCCTAATGACCAAATGATTCTACTTCTGGGAATTTATCTGAAGAAACCCAAAACATTAATTCAAAAGAATATAAGCACCCCTATGTTCATTGCAGCATTATTTGTAATCATCACGATATGGAAGCAGCACAGTAGATAAGTGGATAAAATAGCTATGATACATTACACAATGGAATACTGCCACTCAACCATAAAAAAAGAAGAAAATTTTGCCCTTTGCGACAGCATGGATGGACCTGGAAAACATTATGCTAAGTGAAATAAGTCAGTCAGAGAAAGACAAATACCATATATTGAATCTAATGGACATACTGAATTAACAAGCAAAACAGAGACAGACTCATAGATAGAGAGCAGTCTGACAACTCTGGTGCTGAGGGTGGGAGGTTAGGAGGTTCAGGGATTGAGCAAAAAGGAAAAAGCACTCATGGACATGGACACTAGTGTGGTGATTGCAAGGGGAAGGGAGTATAAGTAGGATAAATGACAAAAGAAAAAATAAAATTTAAAAGATGTTAAAAAGCAAAACAAAAAGAAGCCAGAGAGAGATATCTGGGGTAGTCATGGGGGAACCTGGGTTAGGGTGGGAGGAATAAGAAAGAAAGCATTTGGCAATCAAAAGTAATAATAATCATTTAAAAGTAAATAAAAATGCCTATTATGGTGACTGGCAAGCTAAAAAAATAAAATAAAATAAAATAAAATAAAAATCCTGGAGCTTATCATTACTTAGATGACTCACTGAGGTTGTATTTCTGGCACTTACATCTCTTACATTTCAACTCTAGAAACATGGGAAATTTTTAAATATCTCTCAGTACCTTAGAGAGAAATGAGCATAGAAAACAAGATAACATCCATGAGATTATCAAGGGAGACTAAAAATACTATTTAAGGATTAGAAATTATTGGTGCTTTAGGAATTTATGTTTATTTGTAGACTTTGGGTTTGCATGTTTTTTTTTTAATTGATGAGATTAATTTATGAGCAAAGTGATGTTTGGTTAATGCACGAAGATGGTTGAGTGGCTCTGGGGGGTCATTTCTCTTTCCACTACACTGCTCCATTTAAACCTGACCTGTGTGAACTCTTACTAATGACTTTCATACACTTCTACATAAGTGACATAATAATGAAATAATCATAGAAATAATCTCCACATGTATAAGTAAAGCTTAAATATAATGATATACAATTCTTTTTACTGTTTCTCTGTTTGAGTCCCTTATTACTTGAGTAGTAAACGCTGAAGCCTAATGTGAAAAGAAGTTCCTGAGGCTGAAAATAGTTGTTCTTTAAAATAGCTTAATGGGTCCTTAGAAACCAATAATCAGATTAAGCAGCAGTGTCTTTGAAGGAGTTAGCTAGTTTGTAAGCCCAATAAAGAAGTCTGTCTTTCTCACAAAGCTAATCTAAGTAAATTTTCATTTCTACAGAGGGGCCATTCCTTTCTTCTCAAAGTACAAGTTCAAAACTATAGCACTTGCCAGGTGCTTTGTTACAGTGCCATTATAATACACCAAGGTGATGAGTTCAATCCCCTGCCAGGGCACATACAAGAGGCAACCAATGAACACATCAATAAGTAAAACAAGAAATTAATGTTTCTCTCTCTCTCTCTGTCTCTCCCCCCACCACTTCCGCTCTCTCTAAAATCAATCAATAATTTTTTAAAAAATCATCATTATAAAACTGTAAGTGAAAGATGTCAAACATGTTTATTTTACTGTTTTTTCTCTACAAACATTTTTATTGGATTAGTACCAAATAAAGCATTTTTCCATGTTACCAACACAACATTACATACTTATTTACTCACCTCGGTCTTTAATTATTTTTCCTGAGGATGTATAACTTTAACAAAATAACATGTCATTCATCTAAAGTTATCTGGCTAAAGTTATAGATTGCCATATACATTTACTTTAGAAGAATCCATATAAAATGGTAATTCTAAGTGGCTCATGAATTTTTTATCCCCACTAATAGCAAATCTCAGATATACACAAGGGAGAAGGTAGCCCACTCTATTAGTGTCTACAAGGCCATTCCTAGTAATTCTAACTTGATAGGCTGTCCAAGGTCAAAGGTGAAATGGACTCAAGATCCTCCTATTTGATTCTAGAGAACATGGTCAAGAAAACAAAAAATAACACCCCTTTGTTAGCCATACTCAACATAAAATACATGAAGAATTTTAGGTTCTCTGAGAATGTCTTTACAAGTGCTGATAAATCATGTATTTCACATAGTAATTCACAGAGTAAAAATATTAAAATGGTTTTGGGTCTCTTGGATGATTCACTGTCTTACTCAGATGGAGAAAAAAAAACCTGCCTAAGATTAGTCCTCTGCCATTGAACAAGCCTATACTTAAATCATCTCAGCTATTTCTAGGAAAGGAAATTCAATAACTTATACTAACAGGCAAACAATATTCACAGTCAAGAAAGTATTCTGCACAGACTATGTCTCTCGGTGCATTTATATTTTCATGAAACTGAGAAAGGGAAGCTACAGTACATTAATCATGTTTAAGTGCAGAAAAATCTCATTAAAACAATTGCCTTGACAAAAAATAATTTAATATTCAAAGTTACTTCCATATCATGACTTAGTGAAATATGTTTAGTTGAATTCAATTTCAATGAGTTCATTATGCATATTTTTTTTCTATTTTTTTGGTCCCTCTTTATTTTAAACATACCAGATATAAAAAATAATCTTAATGATGAGTTAACCACACAGTAATGGCTAAAAATAGCAGACTTATAATTCAGGTTTACATTTGAACCAGTCTTTTTTCTGGCCACCATGGAGCAATGATAATATTGGTAACTATTCTAACTGAAATATTTGAATTCAGAAGCCCCACAAAGCTATCAAACCATCCTCCCTAATAAAACACCATTCTGTAGCTCTGGTAGTATCAGCAAAAGATGAAGGACAGAAAACAAGAGGGAAGTTGGAAAAGAAAATTTAATAACTATTGTCTCCTTTCATATTCATTCTATCTAGTTTGTTCACTACAAAACCTGCTATGCATTATCTGTGTTATCTCCCCCGTTGTAATGGCCAGAAATGAAGTTTACATATACAATGAATTTTAACAGTATTTATTTACCAAAAATAGCAAATGCTTTATTAGAGTTCATGATACATTAAAGCTATACATTTTTAAGAAGATTTTATTTATTTTTAGAAAGAGGAGAACAAAGGGAGAAAGAGAAACATTGATGTGGGAGAGAAACATCTATCAGCTGTCCCTCACACACCCTTAACCAAGGACCTGGCCTGCAACCCAGGTATGTGCCCTGAACGGGAAACAACCTAACAACCTTTGAATTGTAGGACAACACACAATCCACTGAGCCACACCAGTCATTTTTTACCTAAATACATTTCCAGAGTACATTAATCAAAAAACTACTTAAATTGAGTGTGTGCTTGTGTGTGTGTGTGAGAGAGAGAGAGAGACAATAAGAAAATGAGAAGGGTGGTTGGGAGAATATTTTGTGGTGTATCTCTACCTTAAATTATTTAATGAACCTGTCTCCTAAAGGCCAACTCCCAACTGCATGCTTCGCCCTCAGGAAGGCTGATTCTCAACGGTACTGCTATGTTACATTCCCATGACTTGTTTCTTTTATAACTGAAAGTTTGTGCCTTTGACCTCCTTCACCCATGTTGCCTAGGATTGTATAAATTTTTGTCACTAAAATTGTATGGCTGAATTTGCATAAATAAAATTCACACATGATGTGACTGCACTAGCATGTGCTTCTATAACAGATGAGAATATTTGCTCCTTCTTCTTCTCTACCTATTCAACTGTCCTGCAGCATCAGGCATTTCTGTAAAGTTGAACTGTGTTGATGAGAGAGTACAATATGGTCTTACAATTTTTTAAGTATTATAAATAATGTAACTCATCTGTATGTCTTTTTAAACTATAAAGCTGAATGATTTCTAAAACAGCAGACTCAGTGAATTTTAAGTTACATCTGTATTATCATCACGTAGTTACTAAAATCAAGGTTTGTCAGAAATAGATTAAAGTGTTCAAGTTTTCTCCTGTGCTAGGTCAAAACTTTCTCTTACATAAAATATGAACCATATGTTGCTTACATGTTTATTTGGTGTGGGAATTAAGTGAGAAAAATGTCTCTACAGCTCTCATCACTGTGAGGGAAAAATAGCTTCATTTTCAGTGTGTGACATATATGTGTGTCATATGCAAATGCTGCTGTACCTTAGTAAATTTTCCTAATTTTTCTCCACTAGAAATAATATTTTTCTTACTGATATATTCATAATACTTTCTCTCACCTTTCAAATATACTCATATATGATATATACTTATATTACATATGATTATTTCTTAAAACATATGCTTATATATGAGAATATATCTGTATGTCTATATATATATAAACTGGGAAGGTATATCATTAAAATTCTGGCAAGAAAAACACAATGTCAACGGAGTAAAACCAGAGACATTTCCTAAGAAACAACAGCATTTGCATCATGAAATAAGAAAGAGAAAAATCCTGGCATTCTGAAGTGTGGCCTTGGGAAGAGCATTCCAGAGGAGACAGCAGCTTAAGCGAAGAAAGAGGACATGGGTTGGGATGTCCTTCAGTCAACAATAAGAAGTCAAGACTGTCTACTAGGAAAAAATAAGATTATAAGAGAACCACATTAGGTTGCATCTAGATTATAAGGGCCTTACCCACCAGGTTAAGGAATCTAGATTTTTCTAGAGACAATGGGGAGGTTCATGAGCAGAGTCATGGCATGTGCAGCTTGCATTTCTAAGATAGACAGTCTGGGGCATCCTGGGCAGTGATGATGGGTTTCTTCATGTATTCAGTTCACAAATGTTTCTTCCATTTCTATTTTATGACCCACACTATGCTAGATTGAGTCATTAAAAAAAGAAAAACAACCTCTTACAGAGTTAGAAGGACTACGACTTGTGAACTGTGAAGATTTAGTTTACACAGAAAAGGAAGACATTTACATCAACTCAAGAGAGTATCAGACTGAACTATCAACTCAAGAGAGATGATGTCGCCATCCACAGAAAAAGACAGAATTGTCAGCTGAGGGCAGAGGTGACAGAGCCTGTTTTGGACACAGCAGTGTGATGTGCCTGCAGCATCCCCATGCAGACCAGCAGACACATGCACTGCACACTGGCATGTGGCAGGGAGAGACATATTTGTGAATGCGTTCAATCTAGGTGTCAAATTTCCAAGGCAAAAAAATAACCGAGAAAATGTTTCAATTATTAAATGCAGGGCCAAAATCACATAAAATGTGATCTATAAAAATCCCACATGATCTATAAAAATTATTCATTCTGATAGTTCGGTCTGATGAACACTTACATGCATCTTAAAATTAATGACCAAAGTAGGATTTCCCCTCTTTTGTTCCCTCATTAATGAGAGGGAAATGAACCTGAGAAGGCAAGACAAACAGATATGAGAGATATATATCAAAATAATCTTTAAGTTGGGTAATCTTTCATGGGGGTGGGCTATTACCACAAATCCTTAGATCTAAGCTATCTCTCCTCCATGAAATCATATCTATAACAGAGTAAATTAAATGAAAACTCAACCCCTGGCATAATTTTTTTCTTATAATAGGTAGCACTGTTATATCCAAGATATGGAACAACCTAAGTGTCCATCAGTAGATGAATGGATATAGAAGATGTGGTATACACATATACACACACACAATGACATACTACTAACCCATAAAAAAGGAAATCTTCCCATTTGAGACAACATGGATGAAACCTGAGGGTATTATTTTAAGAGCAAAACAAATACATTATGGTTTCACTAATATGGGAATCTTAAAAAAAAAGGAACAAACAAAACAAATCAAAGGCATAGATACAGAGAACTGATTGGTGGTTACCAGAGGGAGGGGCTTGGGGGATTGGCAAATAGCTAAAGGGTGTCAATTGTACAGGGTTGGAGAGTAAACAAAGACTTATTACAGTGATCAATTTGTACTGTATACAAATACCAAATTATTACACTGTACACCTGAAATTAATATATTACATGCAATTTTATCTCAATAAAAAGGTAAAGGTGTTGTTTATGTAGGTAAACATTTTTAAACATTGTTTATAAAAATAAAAAGGCATTTTTATGAAAATATTCCAACAAATTTAGGAATCCATTTGAAATTTGATTCTTTCCCTGTGGCTTAAGAATTTTTTCAAAAGGTAAAAGGCAGATTTAATATATCTTACAGTAGGAAAAGAAAAGTAATCTCAATGATTCTTCAGATATCTCAATTAAGCAGATACGTCTAACTGCCTGTCATCATGTCAGTGCCATCTCTCACCTCTCCATTTTGCCTTTCAGTGCGGTAAGAGCTGAAAACACATCCATAAATAGAATACAACAAAGCTTTAAATACTTTCCATGGTAGAAAAAAAAACTTTCTCTTAGCTGTACACATCATGAATACTAAGAACGTATCAGAAATAAACTATTTGAGGGTTAGCTTTGCAGAACCCACTTATACAGAAGTAAGGATTTCCTGGCTAGGATCCAGGATAATAATTGGACATAACATATGCTTACCTCTCTACACAAAAACAAAAGACTTTAGGTCACAATTGGGTATTTTAGCATCAGGTGCCAGTGGCGGGGTGGTGAGGGGAATTAAATAATCTAAATCGTTGCCTAGGGATCCCTTGTAATTGATGCTGCATGTTTACCAGGCGACCAAACATTGTTCAGGGTACAATTTGTGTCTGTGAAACAAAATGAAGACAGAAAACTGTTCAGAAGTGAGATGGTGAGATGCAGACACAACACAGTAATAATAGTTATAATAGAGATACAATATGCAAATGATGGTTCAGAAAGGAAAAGATCATTGCCATTGGTCAGAGAGAAAGGAAGGCTTCATGGAGGAGACAGAGATGAGCTGAAGCTCATGGAATAGCTGGCAACTGGAAATGCGTACACCACATTCACAGTAAAAGGAAAGATCCATCTTGGCAAGAATTCTATTAGACAATCACAGGGCATCAGATTATAAAGGTTAGTAGGCCACCTGTAAGTGAATGGAACTCTTTACTTCAGGTAATGGGGGGTGAGGTGGGGTAGCAAGTTAAAAATACCAATGGTATGATAACATATAGCATCTGTGCCTGGGGAAAACTAATCCAATATCTTCCATTCCAGAATTGATTGGAAAAGGATGTGTCCAGAGAATGAAGAACAATTTGGAGGCTGCTGTTAAGGTGGTGGCAGTAAGAATGGAAAGGTAATTTGAAGAAATTCTCCACATAGCATGGTGACTAAATGCACTTGGGAGACAAATGGAACTGAGCTAAATCCAGCTTCAGAAATGCAGGCCCGGGTCACCAGACAAGTGATGCAGCTAATGAAAGGAATGGGGCAATCATTTTTAATGCAATCTGCTTAAAAAGAAGACACTTGGGAAAGATAGTGTGGAGTCTTGTTTTGCATGGCCAGGTAAGCCAGAAACTAATACAAACTCAATGAATAGCAAGAGTTTTGTACAATCCTTCCCATTGCCATCATCATGTCACATGGATGTATCTTATTTCGATAGCAGTGTGGGTTGTACCATTTCCCCCCACTCCGATTATTTACGTAGTGAAGAAAGTCTGCATGAGAACAATATTCTATTTTGGCAGTCAACCTATTATGCCACACCAAGTCAGATTGGTTTATTCATTAAAATACTCTATTACAGACATGGACACAATAGGAGCCATATCAATTTGGGTCCTTGTCTTATTTTTCTTTTCAAAAGCTCTGTTCACACATTGCAGCATCAAATAATAATCTTCACAGTCATGTATCATAGTACAAAAGAAGAAAAATGTGTTTCATAACAAAGTCTTACCTTGAGAATATCATGCTAAGTGAAATAAGTCAGAGGGGAAAAGTCAAGAACTGTATGATTTCACTCATATGTGAGACATACAGAAAACATCTGATAAACAAGACAAATAAACAAAAATCCATAAACATAGACAACAATATGGTGGTTACCAGAGGAAAAGGTGGGGAGGTAATAAAGGGTAAATTAGGTGGTCAAATATTTGGTGACAGAAGAGGATTTGACTTTGGGTGTGCACACACAGTGCAATATACAGATGATGTATTATATAGAATTGTACACTGGAAACCTATATAATTTTATTAACCAATGTCACCCCAATAAATTTAATAAAAAAGAAGCAAAAACAAGAAGGGTAGATGGCCTTGATAATTATTATCACTAAAGGGTCTTCAAAATTATCTTTTTAAATAATTATTCTAAAATCTAATAAGTATCTTCATATATACCAAAAAATCTGACCATCATTGTCCCTTTACTCTTCCCCATGTTCTGATCTACTTTAAAGTATGGCAGACTCGCTTAGCATTTGTCACAGATTTGGGAAGAGTAAATAGTATTAGTCATAGGTGATTTTTTTCATATTGGAGAATGACACTGAGTTTATAATGTATCTGAATCTCAGTGGACCACTGTCTATATGATCTCACTTATATGCAGAATCTAATGAACAAAATAAACTTATGAACAAAATAGGGCCAGAGGCATGAACTCATGGAACAGACTGACAGATCTCAGAGGGAAGGGGGTGGAAGGGGCTAGAAGAGATTAGCCAAAAACTTGTCTGCACATCTGCATAGCCCATGGACCCAGACAACAGTGTGGTGAAGGCCAGGGGAGGGAGGCTGGGTAGAGGGCACAAAGCGGGGAGGAAATAGGAAACATCTATAATAATGTCAACAATAAAAAATAAAATTAAAAATTAAAAAACACACTAATTCCTAAACCCATTTATTCTGTTGATATACAAATGAGTTAACGTGTATTCCATCTAGCTCTATCCCCTACATTATAAAGAATAATAATGACATAATAAAAACAGCTTAATTATGCTATTATTAGCATGTGCTTAACATTTCCTATAGACTTTTCCCATTAAATCTTCACCATAATACCACGATGCAGATTTAATGACCTCTATCACATAGATGAAAAAACTGAGAATCAAAAAAGATTTGTGATTTTCTCCATCACTAGAAGGTAGTGAAATCAGTATTCCTGCAGGTCTACCTGATGCAGAGCCCATTGAAAAATCTTCCATCCAAGCTGTTGCAAAGGGTAGGAGCTCCTTCTTTCTTTCTGCTGCATAGAATTCCATTGTGTAAATGTACCATAGTTTTTTGATCCATTCATTTACTGATGGGCATCTAGGTTGCTTCCAGCACATAGCTATTGTAAATTGTGCTGCTATGAACATCGGGGTGCAAAGGTTCTTTTGTATTGGTGTTTTAGTGTTCTTGAGATATAGCCCCAGCAGTGGAATTGCTGGGTCAAAAGGCAGATCCATTTTTAGTTTTCTGAGGAAGTTCCATACTGCTTTCCATAGTGGTTGTACCAGTCTGCAGTCCCACCATGCAACAGCTTGGATGGAGCTGGAAAGCATTATCCTAAGCGAAATAAGTCAGGCAGTGAAAGACAAATACCATATAATCTCACCTATAACAGGAACCTAAACAACAAAACAAAGAAACGAGCAAAATATAACCAAAGACACTGAAATAGAGGACAGACTGACAGTGACAAGAGTGGAGAAAAGAGGGAACTTCAGGGGAGAATGAATAGGGTTTACAGGAACAAATTTAAAGGACACATGGACGAAAACTAAGGGGAGGGTTGAGTGGGTGGACTGGAAAGGGAGTAAAAGGGAGAAAACTGTACTTGAACAATGATTTAAAAAAAAAGAAAAATCTTCCAAAGAGAAAAATCATAGAGTTATGCATAAGTACAAACAGTCTGCATAGGAAATTCTATTTGCCTTTTGAACCATGAGCTTATTCTCATGATCATATTTCTGCTGAAATACTGTAGCTTTATCTTGGAAAACTGTAAACATCTTTTACATTCATCTTAATTTTGAAAGTTTTTTGAGTGCTTTTAAAATAATGAATTATATTCACTAGCTAAAATTGTGATGTGGTTTAGAAATAAAAATGTAAATACAAATCAAGTATTTTTATAAAATGAACCGGTAGAAATTTTGAGATAGGCTAAAGTGATTAAAAGTTAACATGCACCAAGAGGAAAGGGGAATTACATGCTAAAATACTAAAATGACTTAGGTATGCCTAATTTCTTTTTGCTATACTACATTTCTTTTCTAAAGTTAATGCTAACAATCTCTTGTTAAAAATCAATTTCCCCTAGTGTATATAGTACTGCTGTCTATCTTCATCCACAGAATATGTTGAGATTCCTATATCTTGCCAAATAAAAACTCTGTGGATCCACAAATTGATTTGGCAATGATTTGTTTATGCAATGATGAAGCAGTGAAGTTATTCATGTTTAAGCGTAAAACAATGGAGGATATAAATTTATTTTTACTGGAAATGAGGGAGTGTTCCACTGTTCTGCACAATCCATTAACTACTATTCCTAAACAAAGTCTTTATAATGTTGTGTTTCTCATTTCATGAATTTTTATAGCTAATGTGTTTTCAGCCAAAAATAATATCATGATTAGAAGAGAGTTCAACACAAATATGTGGCAATGCAGTAAGTGTAGAAGTTAATGAATTTCTCAGTGACTAGAAAACAAGTATTGATCACCAATTTTTGGAAAGCTTTAAAATCAAATGTTACCACACAAAGTTTCCGGAAAAGAAAAAAAGAAAAACCTTAAGGGGAGTTAGGCAAAAGGTCTTTTTAACGATTTTGTTTATTTTTTTAGAGAGAGGGGAAGAGATGGAGAAAGAAAAGGGCAGAAACATCAATATATGAGAGATACATTGATCAGTTGTTTTCCCTCTCTCATGTCCCCAACCAGGGACCTGACCCACAGCCCAGTCTTGTGCCCTGACTGGGAATCAACGACCTTTTGGTTCCCGGGCTGGCACTCAATCCACTGAGCCACTCCAGCCAGGGTGACAAAAGGTTTTAAAAATGAATAAGATATGTTTTCTTACTTTGTATACTAATTTGTGAATTTAATACCCCCTAATTTAATCAGACTAACATATTTTGTGTGGACAAGACTTGTAAGCCTGACAAAGTCTCTGAATTTCTGAATTGATGAAATTATATTTCTGAATTGATGAAGTATATTCCCTCCAGAGAGGGGGGAATATACTTTTATTATATTATATTATATTTATTATATTTTATTAATATACTTTTAGCTTAGGAACCTCCATTAATAGCTCAACCTCAGTAACTATGGATGTGAAAAAGCCAAGTAGCTTCACAGTTGCTTCTTATTTACTTGTCACTTTACTTTAGTAGAAGAGATTAGAAATTGGTTAAATTTCAATTAGGTTCACTACCAGTTAGATTAATGCAATCAGGATTAGAATATTAAAAGAGAGAAGAAGCTTCATTTCTGTGATAATGCTTAAGAATGGGGGAAGAGGGAGCAGAGAGAAAGAGGGGGAGAAAAAGAGTGATTATAGAAATGAGAATAATGTAACTAAAATCAATAATAAAAATCTAGTTGGAGTCTTCTTAACCAATCAATAATTTTCTTTGACAACCCCTAGGTAATAACCAGAGATATGAGATATGAGCTTATTTATTATTATGTGAATGCAATCTATTGGTGAATATATTAAAAGTACAATAAAATAGCCTAATGTTAAGCAAAAAGAAAAAAACGGAGAATCTATAAATTGAACAACTATCTCCCACACCAAGTAATATCTGAAATAAAGATACTCCCTAAAAGAAACTAGATTTACAAATATCACATTTATCTTCTTTTAACCTTTCTCAATGCAATTAATGCTTTATCTACACCCCAGTCAGCCTGTGTTGTCTTCCATGCTTTTCTGGGATACTACCACCCCCTAGTGGCCAGAAGGGGAACTATTGATCCCTCTGGCTTCTTGACCACCTTTTTCTCCAACTCGATGAATTCACATTTTATTTTTCACTGTTTCCATATCATCCTGCTTGAGTCATCCTGACTCAACTAAGTCAAGTAATTTCATCTCAAGAAGTCAATTTTCAGAGTTACTCGTATATCAAAGGATCAATTTTCTTCAATTACTATATTCCAACTTTTATAAATTTCTTTAAGAAAATAATTTTCTATCTCTTTAACCTTTCTGCCTCACTCTCTGAACTCTATAAAGAGTTAAAGGTGGATAAATGAGTTTAGGGTTCAGGTTCAGGTAAGTCATTACTAAGAAATATATTATTTCTGGCAACAGAGCTTTAGAAAATTATACCAAAGAGCCATAAATGGGATATAACTATATCAAGAAAAAGAAAATTCACAAATATAATTTAAATAAATATCAAAATCAGTACTATCTACATTAAATGCAATTTTTAAATATGTTAGATCCAATAAATCTGCATTAAATATAATTGAAAATAATTTTAAAAGTTACTAAAATATCATTTGAAATCTTTACAGCTGTTTCCCCACTTATTAAATCTTTTAATTAAATATGCCTATATACTGTAAGTGTTATATTTAGAAGCTAGTCCTAGTTTCATTTCCCTGCTTTTTGTTTTTGGCAACAATACATTCTACCTTTTTTGTTATTAACATGGAATAGTTTATGGCCAGGGATTGATTAGATACTCTTCGTGGCACTCTCTCCTGAGGGAAAAGCTCTCTGTGTTTTGTACAACTAAGAATCCCATGGATGTAGAGAAAAGAATGTTATCTTCCTACAGAATAGAGACAAGACACCATTGTCGCATTTACTGAGAATACACCCTTCCAGCATAAAGGGAAGACCAGGAAAGTGCTATTAATATAATTAACATTTAGTCTGAACAGGACCCTCCACCATTGTGATGAAAGATAGTCTCATAATGAGAAAAGGGCAATGATTTGTAACCAGACAGACTTAGGCATCAATTCTCAATCTACCATGCATGTAACTATTTAACTTTGTCCACATTGCTAGGTTCTCTGAGCAATACTTTCCTCATCTACAAATTGTGGCTCACTTTTATTTCAGAGTTGTTCTTATGAATCCTGTATGTATACATAAGACAAATACATATACACATGTATATACACATACACTTATTCCTTCCAACTCCCTAGTTATTGATCTTATCACTACATCTTTCTGCGTGCTGGCTTTACTCTCTCAGCCTTGATTCAACAAGAGTGGCAAGCAGAACTGGCAACATATCTTAATAGCTTCAAGGGAATACAGGACTTTTCCTAACTAGAACAATCAGAAAAAACTCTGGGAAATTTATTGGCCCATATTAAGTGAAATACTCATGGCTAGCCAAATTACTTCAGCTTGGGAAATGTACTTTAGTGAACCCGCTTGAGCAGGATTCAGGGGCACAAGGTCTCAGCCAAAAGAGATTGGGTGGGCACCCTGAGAAGACACAGATGCTGACTTATACATACACCACATTGGCATCTTGAATTCCTCATTTGTAGAATTAAGATACTCTTACATTTTTTTAAGTCACTAGCAATTATTCACACTCGTCAAATAAATCTATCAGCCTGGAGGACTGTGGTAGCTTTCTAGCTGGGTACCGTTTCCAGATTCATCTTCCCACCACTTTCCTTTCAGATTACTTCCAAGCTCCAGAACCAACAAAGATTCTGCCTAGCCTGTCAAAAAAAAAAATCACACTTCTGTTATTTAGCCATAAAGTCATTTCAACGCCTGGCCCTCCTTTATCCATCCACTCTTACCAGCTACTACTGTTCCTCAATATAAACCACTCTTCTCCAGTACTCCCTTATTTCCTGTTGCATCACAATCATTCTCCCCCAGGCCTCTGATTATGCTAATCTCATTAGGAAAACCGGCCTACTTTTGCATTTCCAAATCCAATCAACCTTCAAAACCTGATGCTCCAATTTTGTTCTTATTTTTTCTATGCAATTCATAGTGATTCTGTCCTTCCTTGAATTCTTACAAGATAATAATAATAATAATAATTCAAGATAAATAATAATAACTTACTTCCTAATTGCTTTGCCATCTCTCCACTTAGGTTATAAGTGCTTTAAGAGAACAGACACATCTTAGAAATATCTTCCTCTAAGATATCTTCCTTAGAGATATGTTCTCACAATGTTTGGTATAGTGGACATTGAGCAAAAAAAATACTTGATTGCCATGCCCTTTGCAAACAGAAAACTTCAGTACTCTAAACAGTTAACCCCAGGATAAAAACAAACAGAACCGTTCTGTGATTAAACTCATCTATCTCACTCCTCTGTAGCTGTCATGAAAATGTTATGTTTCTAATTCAACATTTAAGTCCAGTTCTGCTACTGGATAAAGGTCATCTGCAGATGGTCATGTGACATAAGGGGAATCAGAAACAGGAAATTTGCACATGTTTACAATTGTTTCTTAGCATGAGACTCTCCCATAGGAGAGACCTGGTGCTCTCATTGATAAATAGGTCAGCAGTTTGCCTCTGTGGACACCAGCAACTGTCTTCTAAAAACATCTGAAAACCTGAACTCCAGAATCTTAAGTAGCCAATTCATCTTTACATCAAGCTGATAAGAAAAACCTATTTCTTCGTGTTGTAACTGAACTGATGTCAGTCATTGCTATTTTCAAAAATGATAAAAATTTTCCAACTTAATGGCTTCTTAAAGTACCATTGTTTTTTTCTTTTTAATTTCTATAGTAACAAAATCTAAAACCTACTAAAAATTAGATGAAAAAACTTGACATTCTGAAGCAAATAGGTCAGGCCAATAGCTGTAGGACAACAAGATGTACATACATCCAGTACTATTGATCTCTTTATGTAGAAAGCTTCAGAAATGGGCACTCATAGTAGGAAAGGATAAGGAAAGTGAACAAGTGCTGATTTAGAGAGATAAGTGTTTCAACATCAAATTGAATAAACTAAAGCAGCCATCTGTTTTATAAAGTTAAACAATTAATTGTTAGTAAATCTTCTGATGGGACACTATATTTTTGGCAGAGCGTTAATTTATAAGAAACAACAAATGGGCAATCCAGCATATTTCATAAAGGATAACTACATTTCCCAGTGATCCATCTGGGTCCTTTTCATTTCAGTGCTTTAATTAAAACTCAATGGTATTATCAATCTGTTACATTTTTCATAGTGATGGTTATTACATTTACAGTACAGCAGGAGTACAAATTAAAGTGAGAAGATGATAAATCTCATCTCCAAATTTCATTTCTGTTTCTCTAGTAACTAACACTCTGGTAATATTTTTTAGCTCACTCATGTTTATAGAACAATTTCCATGATTTTTTTATGATTAAAATAAAGGGAAAACAAGAGAAGCATGATTTTTATAGTTTTTTTCTTTTTGTATGCATTATATTTTATGATTCTTCTATCAACAAAATCTGTAGCTCTGTTTGAGTTGGGCTCCTTAAATCTTTAATAAATTTGTTTTTATGACTCTCTTTTCTAAAAATGAGTATTTTTTCCTGAATAAATCATTTTATATTAGACACCCTTGAATTGAAATAAGAAGCATAGAATTCAATTATAAATTCTAGGGATTTAAATGTATGTGTAATACACAGTTAATTTCTGTATATAAGTCATTATCAAAAAGATTACCTGTTCATATCAAGGATGCCTCTTCAAACCCAAACCATTAAATATACAGGGTCTGGCACAAATAACATTGCTTTTTTATTACAAAATCTTTTATTACAAAATCATATACATGTAATCCTATAACATAACAATATCACACTCAAGCATATTATATGATGTTTTAGGTGAAATGTTCAAATTAAAACTACAAATTATTATACCCATATTATTACCTACCAACCACACCCAAGCAGCCTTAGTTTAGCAGGACCCTGTATATTCTTCACAGTATGCCAGGGATAGAGTCACATAATCGTGTTAACATATGATTATAAGTTAAGATAACCAAACAGAATGCAGTGGGTTGGGAACTAACTTAAAAGTTGGAAACAAGAAGACCACTTAAGGACAATAGGATAGGCATGTATTAGAAAAGCAAGGAGAAATAATAGGAACATTTAAGACAGAATCAAGGGGAAGGGGCTTAGAGAGCAGTGGGTTAGGATAAGGAATTATCTGTTAATACAACAAGCATGGCTAAGATCTCACAGAAATTCCCCAAAATGGCAAGTGGAACAGACTAAACAGCACCTTTTCTCAGAGGTGCTGATGAGCACCAGTCTGGACCAGTTGAGTTTGAGGTGACTATGCAGCATCCAGGGAGATCTGCGAGCCATAAACCTGTGTGGATTTCACAAGAAATTTGGAAGTATGTGTGTGTGTCTGCCATGTATATATCCTGAATCCCACATAAATATTTAAAATGTAGATGTGCTTCTAACTGCAAGGACTTGAGTAGAGTGTGCACAAGGAGAAGAGCAGTGAAGGAAGATCCCTGAGGAATAAGGACACTGAAAGACAAGTGAAGGAAATGAACTTACCATGAAGAAAAAAAAATAATGACAAGAGATATAAGAATAAAATGAGAAAAGGGTTTTCAAGAGAGGAAACAATTTCTATGAAGAAAACACTCCAACCAAGTCAAATTCATCAGTAATGTCAAGAAAGGTCAAGACTAACATGTATGTTTGATCATCTTTATAATTACAACTTTATAAGGGAGATATTATCATTGTTGTTATTGTTACATTTATTTTAAATGAAGAGAATAAAGGCTCTATAAAGTTTTATGTAATGAATCAAACATCACCAGACAAGTGAGCATTGGAGCAGAATTTTGAATTCTTGTACCACATCTCAAGCTTGCTCTTTCTACCTCAGCCTTTTGAAAATTTGACTATAGAAATACAGTGGTAAATAAAAGTGAGTGAAGGTTGAATAGAAAAGCATTTAAAAAAAACACCAAGAGAAAGAACACAGAGAGAGCAGAGGAAATAGAGAGACAGAGGCAATATAAAAATAAGAGTAAGACAACTTTTGGGAGCAAGTTAATAAAGAGATTATCAAGATGGAGATTCCATTGGAAGAGATGTAACCAAAATAGTAGAAGGGATCCACCTGCCTCGGATATGGAGAAAAGGAGGAGGGAATAAGGTACAAATGCAGCAGCAAGGATTCTGTGAAAGTGGAAAAATACTTCACCTGACCTTTTTTATTGTTGTTTGTTTGTTTTCCCACTAAAGTTGATCAAAAACTATTTGCAGAAAGGAAGGAGATTGAGGGTATTAGAGAAACAATATTCTGCTTCACATTCCTAAATTATTTAGCACTTTTACACTTTTAAAGGAGTACTGTTATATTCCTTTTCTTCATCAACAATAGCATAAAATGTATATGTTATATGTTTAGGAGAAAGGGAAAATCAAGAAAAGCATGTCACTGAAAGTTTTTGTTAATGTGTAAATAATGAGATTCAAGCAGTAATCAAAACTCCCAAAAAAGAAAAAACCATGACAAGATGGCTTCTCTGGAGAATTCAAACACACATTTAGAAAGCAATTAACACCAGTCTTCCTCATATTCTTCCAGAGAATTGAAAAGAACATTTCCCAACTCATTCTATGAGGCCACTATTGTTCTAATACCCAGCCAGACAAAGACACAATAGGAAAGCAACACACCAATATCCTTGATGAATATTTTTTATTTTCTAGTTTTTTCTTTCTTTAATTAAATTTATTGGGGTGACATTGGTTAATAAAACCACACAGGTTTCAAGTGTACAACTCAATAAAACATTATCTGTGTACTCACCAGCTAAAGTCAAGCCATTTTCCATCCCCATTTTCTCCCTTTTGCCCACTGCCACCTCCCCTCAAAGTGCTTTCCCTCTGACTATCACAATACTGTTGTCCATGTCTATGTGTCATATATATGTACTTTTCCTTTTAAAACTTTTTACTTAATCTCTTTACCTTTTTTATTCAACCCTCCAAACCCCTCAGCTCTGACAGCTGCCAGTCTATTCTATATATCTATGCATCAGTTTCTACTTTGTTTGTTAAATTATTTTATTGATTAGATTCCACATATAAGAAGATCATGTGATATTTGTCTTTCTCTGACTGGCTTATTTCACTTAGTCTCTGGGTCCATGCATGCCATCACAAAAGGTAACATTTTTTTCTTTTTTTACAACCAAGTAGTATTCCATTGTATAAATATACCACAGTTTTTTTATCCACTCATCTACTGGTGGGACTTGGGGTGTTTCCAGATCTTGGCTATTGTACATAGGCAGTAAAATCTCAGACATCTCTCTTAGCAATATTTTGGCCAATATATCTCCTCAGACAAGGGAAACAAAGGAAAAAATAAACAAATGGTACTACCATCAAACTAAAAACTTTTTGCACAGTGAAAAGAAACCATCAAAATAAAAAGGCAACCTATTGCATTGGAGAACATATTCACCAATGATAGATACTTCAGATAAGAGGTTAATTTTCAAAATATATAAATAACTTACACAACTCAACACCAAGAAGACAGACCACCCAATTAGAAAATGGGCAAAGGACATGAATAGATAATTCTCCAAAGACAACTGCCAGATAGCCAATAGACATGTGAAAAGATGCTCAATGTTACTAATTGTCAGGAAGATGCAAATTAAAACTACAATGAGATATCACCTCATATCTGTCAGAATGGCTATCATCAATAAATCAACAAATGAGTGCTCATGAAGATATGAAAAAAAAGGAACACTTGTGCACTTTGGTGGGAATGCAGACTGGTGCAGCCACTATGGAAAACAGTATGAAGTTTCCTCACAAAATTGAAAATGGAACTACTTTTTGACCCAGCAATCCCACTTCTACAAATACATCCAAAAAACCTTAAGTACTAAATCAAAAGAATATATGCACCCCTATTTTATTTACAATATCTTTGATGAATACTGATGCAAAATCCTCAACAAATTACTAGCTAACCTAATTCAACAGCACATTAAAAGGCTGTACACCATGACCAAGTGGGATTTATAAGCAAAATGCATGGATGATTCAACACACAAAAATCAATCAATGTATTGGAATAATACACCATATTAGCAAAATGAAGCACAAAACCCATGTAATCATCTCAAATGATGTGGAAAAAGCATTTGACAATTTCAACACATTTTCATGATAAAAACACCCAACCAACTAGTAATTTAAGGAAACTATCTCCACGTAATAAAATCTATATATGAAAAGCCCACAGCTAACAACATACCCAATGGCAAAAACTGATAGCTTTTCAGCCTATCAGAGACAAGGCAAGGGAACCCATTCTCGCCACTGCAACTCAACATAGTACTGGAAGTCCTAGCCAGAGAAATAGATATAGATAGATAGATAGATAGATAGATAGAAAGATGATAGATAGATAGACAGATGATAGATAGAAAGATGATGGATAAATAGATGATAGATGATAGATAGATAGATAGATAGATAGAAAGATAGATAGTAGATAATAGATAGATGATTGACAGATAGACAGAAAAAAATGCATCCAAACTGGAAAGGAAATAAAATTATCTCTGTTCACTAATGACATGATCTTATTTGTCAAAAACTCAAGATTTCATAGGAAATAAAGACAAACTGTTACAACAAATAAACAATTTCAGCAAAGTTACAGGATACAAAATCAACACACAAAATTCAGTGGTATTTCTATACACTAACAGTGATCAATGAAAAGAAGAAATTTAAAAAATCCCATTAACTATAGGTATCAAAAAGAATAAAATACTTAGTAATACCTTTAAATAAGGAGGTGAAATACCTGTACACTGAAAACTATAAAACATTGCTCAAAGAAATCAAAGATGGTACAAATAAAGGTAAAAATACCCCATGCTCATGATTGGTAGACTTAGTAGTGTTAAACATGTCCACACAACCAAAAGCCATCTACAGATTCAATGTACTACTCCCTATCGAAATCCTGACATTTTTTGCAGAAATATAAAAACCAGCCTAAAATCTCTATGGAATTACAAGGGACCCCAGAGACAAAACAATCTTGAAAAAGAATAACAAATTTGGAGTCCTCACACTTCCTGACTTCAACACATAATACAAAAACAAAAAAACAACCCAGTAATTAAGACAGTATGAAACTGCTATACTGCTATATGGAACTGGTATAAAGAAAGACAGATATATATATATATATATATATACACTGGAGTAGAATAGAGGCCCCAGAAATAAATGTATCTATATAGTCAGATGATTTTCACAAGCATGCCAAGACTACACAGTGGGGAAAGAACAATCTCTTCAACAAACAGTGTTGGGAAAATGGGATATCCACATGCAAAATATGAAGTCAGACCCTTGTCTTATACTATATACAAAAATTAAGATAAAATGGATTAAAAAGCTAAATGTAAAGACTAAAAAAATAAAACTCACCCACAAAAAACATAGGGGAAATCTTCAGGACCTTGTATTTTACAATGATTTTTAAGATATGACATCAAAAGTACAGGCAATAAAGCAAAGATAAACAAATGGAACTATATCAAACTTAAAAACTTTTGGGCATCAAAGGAAACACTAGAATGAAAAGGCAACCAAACTACAGAAAGGCAGAAAGTTTTGCAAATCACATATCTGATAAGAAGTTAACTTCTACAAAATAACAACAAAATAAATAACTTGATGTGAAAAATGGGCAAAGGACTTGAATGGACAATTCTCCAAAAGAATATGGTCAATAAGCAATGAAATATTGCCAAACATCTTCAGTCATAAGAGAAATACAAGTCAAAACTACAATTCAATAACAGTTCACACTCATTAGGATGGCCACTATCAGTTGAACAGAAAATAATAGTTTTGGAAAAGATGTGGAGAAATTGTAACCCTTGTGCATTGTTGGTGGAAATGTAAAATGAAGCAGCAGAATCTTGAAGAAATATCTACATATTCGTGTTCACCATGGCATTATTTACAATAGCTAAGGTTTGGAAGCAGCCCAAATGACCCTCAGCAGATTAATGAATGAAGAAAATGTGCAATATACAAGCAATGGAATATTATGCAACCTTATAAAAGGTAATGCTGTCATATGCTACAACATGGATGAACCTTGTGGATATTTTACAAAGCAAAATAAGACAGTCACAAAAGGGTAAACAGTGTATAATTCCACTGGTGTGAAATAATTAAGGCAGACAAAAATCATAGACACTGAAAGCCATACAGGTGCCTGCTTGCCAATAACTGAAGGAAGAAGGTTGGAAATTAATGCTGCAGGGGTGTCCAACCTTTTGGCATCTCTGGGCCACACTGGAAGAAGAGTTGTCTTGGGCCACACATTCAATGTATTGTGACAGGTAATTACACACAAAAAAATCTCATAATGTTTTAAGTAAATTTACGATTTTGTGTTGGGCCACATTCACAGCCATCCTGGATCACATGCACCCATGTGCCACAGGATAGATACCCCTGGGAAGTTTCAGTGTTGCAAAAGGAAAAAGTTCAAGTATCTGTTGCATAACAATGAGAAAGTACTTAACATCATTGAACTGTACACTTAAATCTGGTTCAGATGGCAAATTTTATAGTCTATGTTTTCTATCATAATAAAAAAAAAAACCCACGAATCCAGAACACATAAACTACATGAACATACAGAGGAATGGCAGTTGGGTAAAATAAAGTGACATGCGAACAAGAGTTAAAAATTTGCCTTTCCTGTTTTAATAGAAAGTTAGGCTATAGCTAGCTTGATAAAAAATAGAGACTAGTCATGGAAAAGAGGATATTATAGAGTTTTATTTAAGAAAAATATATAGTTCTGTACAAGGTTCTCTAGAAGTTAAATGTATTAGCAAATAAAAGTTCATCAATCAAGTAGAGCAAAACAGAATGTATATCTCACACCATTGTTTCCAGCTCACTGAAGGAGCTGAAAACAGAAAATACAGAGATAAGGAAGCTAATTACATTTTTTAGGTACAATTTCTGGTTGATAGGTTGAAAGAGTATCAACTGGAAATTGTAGCATGGCCAACTAAATGGATGCTGTCCTCCAAATAACGGAGCTTTGTTAGACACACTTTCCTTCTTCTTTCTACCACCTTCGAAAAGCTAGAATTGGCAAGATTTCCAGCCTAGAGAAATTGATTAAAGGGAGGAGGAAGTTGGAAGGGTATGGTGCCAGTAGAATAAGGTGGGGAAGAAGTGCAGATAATATGACATATAATTACATGACATGTTATAGTACTATGTGGCATCTGTCCATTCTGGTGAGACAATGGCTGCAGTGGGTTTCCATAGTGGTCTAGGGAACCAAGTGGGAATTAAGGTAAAGGTAATGCTAGATAGTCACCTTGGACTTGGTTGCTCATGTCCACCAAGGTGAGGGCAGGTACCCAAGAACCAAGAGGCCATACAATGAAAAAGAAGTAAAGATTATTACAGAGTAAATTGGGGTTTTTTATTCCTTTGCTAATGCATATAAAATCATAACTGAGGTTAGCTAGTAAATGCTAAGGAGAAATGAACACCGAAAAGCACAAATGCAACCCCAGGATCCAATTTCTCCAACCTATCTTTACAGCTTGGGACGTTTCTAAGGACGAGAGTCATCTGTTTGTGAAGTGATAACCAGTCAGAAAGATAAGGGGCATATTATGGTCCTCACAAACTAGGGACAGGGGTAATTTGGCCCCAAAACAGAGGTTTTATGAATCCCATCATCTAAATCAGGGTCTAGCACAAATAACACCCCCTTTTTATTACAAAATCATAAGCACATAATTCTGTAACATAACAATATCACACTCAAGTACACCATATGACATTTTAGGTGAAATGTTCAAATTAAAACTATAAATTATTATACCCATATTATAATCCTACCAACCACATTCAAACAGGCATTAATTCTTCTGGACCCTATTTTTTTTTCATTAACATGCTAATTAATTCTATAACTAAGAAACTGTTAGAAATCTTAAAAGCCTAGAAAATCAAGGAAACGCTGATTTGAAATTACCATTCAGCCCTTAAGACAGTACCGCCAAAGGTAAACATCTGGAACAAATTCCAAGACATTCTACGTTCTTTACAGCCAAACTGTGCTTTCCACTTTCCTTAGCTTAGTACATCTTACCTAGCCTATGGCTTGACCTTATAAGAGAAATGAAATCCACTATAACTGTATATAAAAGTAGTTTTGCACATAAGCAAAGTAAGCTACTTGCCTAAGTGGTGTTGTTTATGGGTTTCCAGAATGAAAAGTCCCCTGATTTCAGTTTGGGAAGCCTGCCTGCTTGCCGCAATTGTAGATTTAGTCCTTTGGATATGATATTGCGCATTTAGAATAAACCTGTTGGGAAGTAAGCATTCCTTTAAGAATTAACTTATAAATGGTCATGAACATAACTTGATCTGGATCCTCAGACTGAAGAGAGCCAGGATCCTAAACAGCAGACTGCTGCAAGGTTACAAGATATACAGAAAAGAAAGAAGAGGGGGGGAACACTGTGAGAGTAATTACTTCCTTCCATACTATGGGAAGCTAGTCCTAAGACTAGGAAAGAATCAGGAATATATTCTGGCAAAAGAAAAACTGTACTCCATGTATTACTGTTTTAAGCAACTATTTCTTTTGTGGTTGTTTCATGTGAGTGCCATCTTTAGTTAAGGGCTTTGAGGGAGTAAAGAGGACTAAAACTATTGAACTGTCATTTATTTACTTCCGCTGTCAGAAACTGCATTGCATTTTTAAGAAATTCATCCCTTAGAATACTGTTTCGCTTGGGGGCTCGGGAAGCACTACTTTAAAGGACTAGTTCCAAAGCCACTTTGTAAAGGAGTTCTAAATTGAGTGAATAACAAGGAGGACCTGAGGTATAAAGGCCTCTATGAAGAGAGTGCCCAGTCAAGGCCAGCACTCCCACTCACAGTGTTCACACACCATGCCCCCCACCCGCTGTGTTAAAAGCACTTGTCTGCTTTTTTTACCCAGGTCAGAAGACCAATGTGGAGCATGCTAAGAAAAGGAAGATACCAATTTGAAGGAACTAATGTCCCTTTGAACTCAATTGGTTGAGTCTAGATATCTTTTTAAAAGGGGTAGCCTATAATATAGTGGCACCAAGGGAAAAATCACTAAAGAGGCCAGGTTCCCCAGTCTGGTCCCCAAAGCTCAAATTCAGAACCCCTATAATAGAGCAGAAACAAAGCTTGGACACTTTCTGTTGTCATCCTTTTTCCCTTCTAGGACTGTGAGTTATAAACCTGTTAGCAATAGGTGTGTGACTATCAGACCTGTAACTTCAGGGATGCTAATCACTTGCCAGTCTCCCCCAAAGTCTTCATTACATGCATTCGGGAAAAACTGAGGACAGGTTCAAAGAACAGACATGTCTCATCCAGACAAAGATGAGAATAGATAGGATACAGCAACTATATTTAGCAAGGTGGTTTAACAAGGGGAAAAAGGAGATGGATTTAGTTTCCCTTTCATTTTCTGGTTCCAACTTGCTGAAACCAGAGTGGGGAAATGAACATAAAAAACACCTAGGTTGTTTTTTTTTATTATTATTATTTTTGTTTGTTCTATTACAGTTGGTGGGAAGCAATATAACAGAAAGGTTCTGCCAGATGTCAGGGGACTTGGGTTCTGGTTTTAACCTGATTATCTTCAACTAGTCAATTTTGTTTTTAGACTCAGAGTCCATCGCATACAAACTAAAGAGATTATACAAGAATAAGTTCTATAGCCTATTTCATCTTCCAAAAAAGACCATGCTAAATGTATTTATAATCAAGCTAAATTCACAAATGAAAACAATAAAACTTGAACTTTTTAGAATCGGTGGAAATTAATGGAATTTACAGATTCATATTTCTATAGACTACAACTACTAACACTATGTTAGAACTGCATTAATGTTCTAGAAATTTCTTCCATCTAACCCTAAGCCATTGTATTTCAGTTAAAGGATGTTAGACTTTTGGATATTTCATTTCAGACTTTATGCCAAGTAAAGAAATCACTCAAAATACATTTCAATTTTTTGAATAATGATGTCAGTTCACAAGGTTGACTATTTCCTTTGGAATATTAAGTGTTCTCCAGAGTGACAGAACAGATGGTGGACCAACTTTTACTTATGGCTCAGGTTACATAGACACTGCACCCTAAATAATTTATACAATGTGATAATAGCAGGGGCTCATCTGTGGAAACAGACTGAACTGAAACCAAATATGTCCCAATCTGTATATGAATCACTGCTCAATAGCAGAGACTCAGTGGAGAGTCCATTAGGCTAGCCAGATTCTGGAGGTTCATGCTACCTAAGCACTGAGCAGATGCTCAATTCTGGTTAAAATGCCTAGTTCTACCCCACCCCCAGCTGAGATCTCAATAAATGTAAGCTGACTCACTGACTCAGTTAGACAAGAGCTGGCTTTGGGAGTCCATAGGCAAAACCAAGCCTCAACCAGCCTCGTCCATCCCACCGATAAAACACAGGAACTATGCTATTTCCATAAGAAATACCTAAAACACTGTGATAAAGCAAATATAATTCCATCCACTAACAGGAACTAGGGTAACAGAAACAAAGTGGAGAATAATAATACCACTATTTCAAACTGAAGATTTCATATAAATTCAAACTTCGTGCTTCCAAGCTTGAGATTGGATAGCATCATCATTTATGAAAATCAAAACAAAGTCAAGAATGTTTCTCATGAAAGTTAATGAATTATTTATACAAACTGCCTCTTATATGAGACCAAATAAAACCAGTGTAAAATGTGAATGCCATTTTTCTAGATAAAATAATACTGCCTATATAATGTAGTCTAGATAACTCTAATTATATATTTTATGGATAGAGGCCCTAAGATCTACTCAAAGAAGTGCAATGTCATTTCAAAAGAATCAAATTATTGATTCATGGTTAAGACTCAGATCCTTTTTCACTACAAAGTACTAAGGGCTGTTTGCCTCCTTCATCCTTACTATGACTGTGTAGCAAAGCCAGAGAAAGTGGCAAAGCCATCTTCTCACAGCTGAACTATCTGGATCAAAAAGGAGGCAAGAAAAGGGAACAGAATCCAGAAAAAACCTCACCAGCTAGGAACTGCACTTCATGCCCAACAAGAAGCAATGATGACAAAGCATTTTCTAGATCACACACTTGGACTATAATAGAAGGCACTATGGAATGGTGGAAAGTGGGCAGGAGTCCCAGCTATCTAAGGTCAAAACTGAGCTGTTAGCCCTGGCTTGGTAGCTCAGTTGGTTAGAGTGTCATCCTAATACTCCAAGGTTGTAAGTTTGATTCCTAGTCAGGATACATACAATAAGCAACTAATGAACGCAAAAATAAGTGGAACAACAAATCTCTCTCTCTCTCAGCTGTTGCTCTCGCTCTTGCTCTCACTCTTACTCTATCTCTCTCTAAAGTCAATAAATAAATTTTTTTAAAAAACTAAGCTTTGTTGCTTATGAGCTGTGTATTTAAGCAAATTTCTAAACTTGCTTATCCCTGGCTCTTCTCACCTACAATACAGGGACAATATGACTTCTTTTCAGTGTTGTTATAAAAAAATAAGGAAAGTCTACTTAGTATGTTAGGCCCTCCAGAAAAAGCACCTTTCTTACCATACCTGCTACATGCAGCCACCAAGTCCTTTCAAGGCCATGGAGTTCAATCTGAACCAACAGAGCAAATATTCCCATTGACTATCACAGGCAAGAATTAATACATGCTTTTCCCACCCAGTTCACTACAGGCCACAGACAGTCAAAACAATTTCACATCTAACAAGCCCATTGAAATTGGCTCTTCTAGCACTTTTTTTTTTTGGTGGCGGGGTGGGGGGGAACTTTGCTTCTTCCTCTAGCAAAGTTTAGAACAAAAAGAAAGAAATTAAAAAATTAGATAAAGTAAAAGTGGCTCTTATTCTTCTTTATGCTTGAAGGTAAAAAGATGGTTGGTTATTTCTGCAATTATCTTAAAATGCCCTTTAAGTACACACTTGAAAAAAAGCTACAAACCTGGAAATGAACAGTCACGTTGGTCAGAAATTTTTTTCTATGTTTTAATACCAGATTTTTATTATAACCACTTTAAAAACATTAGGCACTTTTATTACATGAAGTATGAGTCTAGGACCCAGGTTCTGGAATCAAAATGGGTCTGAATCTTGGCTCTCCTACTGACTTGCTGTGTGGCCTTGGTTTGGATACTTAACCTTTATGTATTTCAGTCTCTAGATCTACAAAACTGAAATGCTAATAGCACCAAGCTCTTAACAATCCATGTGAGACAAAAGATATAACAATTCATGCAAAGCATTGGAATAGTGTTGGACTGTATTTAAAAAGTGGTAAAGCAATTATATTTCATTATTAGTGAGTGAATCTCGCAAGTCTTAGGTAAAGACTGGTTGGGCTATTTAAATTCTTAAGAGCCTGAACTAGTATTTCATAATAAAGTCTCGGAAAAACCCTTTGATACTCACTCATGTTATCTGCTGCTGCCACAGTATAAACAACATCTATCACCACATTCACACCTGAGATGGGACATGAAGCAATTGTTCGTAAAGTTCTCTAGCTCTGGACATCTTATTGCCTCATTTCCATCCGATACAGAGTAAATAGCAATTTATGATAAAATTCTCTAACTCTGGACTGAGCATCCTGATTATTTCTACACTGTAAAAAACTAACCATTTCACCTGGCTGTGGAAAAGAGTTTTTCAAGTCCCTAACTCAGTTCAGAGAACAGTGTGGTCCCCAAATGAATGTTTCCTCAATATCTAAATGTCGTGAAAAAGACTGATATTTTGCTCTATTGCATAGATGTGGTTCCACTTTACCTAAGATCCTGCCCTGAAGACAAAACTGTCTTTTGTTTGGGGTATTGTATTACCCAAACAATCCAACTCCCATATGAGATAACCCAAAAGCCATATTTGTGTTTTCTTTTCAGCTAAGGTGCAATTACTTCTATCTTGTATTGTTCTAGTATAAAATGATATCTTAACACTTTCGCTTTACTTATCTCTTTATCTTATTTCAATGTTACCAAGAATATAGCTTCAAATTATATGGCTGTATAGTAACTATCATTTATAGACCCCAAAAGCAAAACTTTGCATAACTTCTTTTTATTTTTGAGGTCCCATGATTATTATCACCTTTTCACAAGTGATAAAACTAAGTCAGAGAGAGGGTGACTAAATTGCCTAGGGTCCTACAGAAGAAATCCACACAGCTAGAAGCACACACACCTCTATGCTAAACTCTTTAATTCCTCCCATTCTTCTTTTCTCTCCCCTCCCCTCATGACTTTCACCATTCATCTGTCCTTTTATCTATTTGTCCATTCCCTCATCTGGCTATCAACCAAGCAGTAGAAGGGAAGAAAGGAGGAGTTAAAGCATATACATTTCTTTCAAAAAGAAATTCGGAATTTAACTAGTTCAAATGTATCAGTAGAATTTGGTGGCTGTAAAGTGCTCACTTGTGTTAGTACACTCAGCATGGTATGCATTATTAAAGAGACAGTACTTTAAATGCCTGTCAATTTTTCAAAATGTGAAGACAAGCTCTATTAGAGAAAGCCAGATTGGAAGGGACATGTACAATCTTACTATACAGCAGCCATGTTACTAAATTATGAACACTGTATATATAAGGAAAAACACAATCAACAATTGTTCCTCCCAGAAAGACAAAATCTAGGTAGGAGTATGTCTAAACTATCTTTCCTCTCTTAATGAAACTGCTATTGATTTTTCATCCTAGTGGAGGATTGCCTTGAAGCAATTTCTTTTAGCTGCAGGTTCTCACATTTAATTTGGATGTATACTTAAGGGGTAGTTTATCAATAAAATCTCAGAGGAACACCAAAAGGTTTTTTATTGGAAAGAAACAGTGAAAGCAATTTTATCAATTTGGTTAAACAACGATGATCAGAGAATTATTAATGAATGACATTTAAAGAGCAAATTCAATGTGAATATGGGTTATATCAACATAATCATCACTCTAAATGTTCTCAGTGGGTATGAACATTAAAGATTTCCATGAGCAGAACATAAATTAGCCGCCTTTAGAGGTAGGAGCAGTATATGCCTTTACCAAAAACAGACATAAGTTGACTGCTGACCAAAATTAACCTCTCCTCCAGTGTGTTTAGCATCATCCCCTACTATGTTCATTCCTGAACAAAGCATGAATTATGTATTATCTCATGGGCTCTTGTAAATCCAGCACCATAAAGTCCAATTTATACATAAATAAACTGAAGCAGAGAACTTATAAAATTTGCCCAAAATTATATACTAGCAAAAGGCAGAGCCAGCATTCAACTCATGTTTTTGTGTTCCCAGAACCCACATTAGAATCCTTGAGTAGTTTGTATATGCAAAGGACTTTGACGCTCCCCCATAAATAAAGCTGTTAAAAATGAATATTTTCAAAACATTCATTAATGCTTCAGGAGCATTAATTTTTAGACTCAAGAAGCTATGTCTGTACATCAATAACCACAAAACCCATGTGCATGTTAGGAGACATTTTTTAATCTTTATTATATTTTTTCCATTACCATTTAGTCCCCTTATACCTCCTCCCTCCAGCAATCACCACACTGTTGCACCACTGTCTGTGGCCATGAGTCCTTTTTCCTTTTTGTTCAATCCCTCCATCCTCTACTCCACCCCACCCCCACTAGCTGTCTTTCTGCTCCCCATCTATGAGTCTCTCCCCATTTTCCTCATTAGTTCAGTTTGTTTATTAGAGTTCACACAGAAGTGAAATCGTATGGTATTTGTCTTTCTCTGACTGGTTCATTTCACTTAGCATAATGTACTCCAGATCCATCCATACTGTTGCAAAGGATAAAATTTTCTTCTTTTTTTAAAACAAGAAAACATTCTTGAGGTTCAACTTATTTATTTTAGTTCTCAGCATATATTGGCAACATACAACCAATCCCACATGGAGATGACTAAATCTCTCTCTGAACCCAGCCCCTTATCCCTAGAAGTCTGCCACATTCCAAAATGACATCACCAAGGACAGGACTAGTTCCAGAACTATCTGAACTTTGACCTTTCTCAGTCCTTCCTCTTTGAACTCTGTCTTCATTTTCTCTTGTCTTATATCCTGCTAGACACCTCTTGTTCAACACTGTGTTTAGCCTATTAAAATAGATGTTTGTAGTTCAAGTTGTTTTCTATCTCCTGGCAGAGGGAGCTTCTCCACAGACTGACACACTACTTGACTCCTCTTGCCCTAGAAACTGTTTCAGAAGTCCTAAAACCTAGGCCCCACTTTTGAAAGTAGTTCAAGCCAAGAGAGATACCTCCCCACAGACTCCAGAAGGGCCTCTACCATCAATATGTACCTAAGAACTTGACCACCTTTTCTGCCTTCCAACAACACCCCATCTATGTGTGCTCTTCTCTGAGGGTTCTCAGCAAGTCATCCCATTATGCCAGGAATTAGTGTTAACCCCCAAGAAACAACAATAATAACCAAAACCAGAACAAAACCATCTGTAACAACAGAAAAGGACTTAAATAGTTTGGCCATATTATAAATACTGATTTATTCATTTTGAACATGGTTGGAACATGGTCACAAGCCCTAAATTAATAATGCCATCCACTTGTAATTTTGCACTATATGTTAGATACAACCTAAATGGTATTCAGGGTTTCTCAGATAAGTAGAAGCTCAAACTGGATTTTCCAAAGTCATGCATGTATTTTGTCATGCATTCATTCTTCTCTTCACTACACACTTATTGAGCTCAAAACTGAGCAAGACTATAGAATCAAAATGGTGAGGGATATAAAGATTAGTGAGAAATAGTCATGCTCTCAAAGGGTTCTTACTCCATGAGTGTAAACAATGGAGCACCAGTCATCATCAGTAATGGACAAAACAAAAAGTGTTCTCCTGTGTCCTTCCCTGTCCTTTTCCCTGCCTCATTACTCACCCACTCCTCATCTTTCCAACCTCTCTCCAACCTTGCCCTCTTGTTGGCATCTAAACTACACATTTGATTTCTGTTCTACTCATTAATGTCATAAGTTAAAGGGACAATTCAGATGCATTTTCTAGGGCAGTCCCACTTTTCATTAATGTGCCCCATAATAATAAATTTACTTATTAAGTGACATTCCATTCTTATGTACTCAGAAAACAATCTGCAATGTCTATGCCTCAAAATGTCCCACTTCTTTCCTACATAGAAAATTCTAATTCACTCAGTCTTTGCAGGTTATTGATGTAGCCAACACAATTAACTAAGGTGTGAGCCATTCATTCAAAACTCTGTTCTCCTTTATCTGTCTATTCAATAAGCATGTGTTATGGTCACATATGTGCAGATTATCTCCTAGATGGGTGATTTATAGACTTAGGGCTCAAGGGGAGGTAGTTTCCTCCAAATGAGATCACAAGGTTCATGATGGACCCTCCTCTGAGGCTCAGTGTTCCATTTTTTAAAAGCAATTCTTTAGGAACACAAATCTACTATGAAGAATAGCCTAGTTCAAATCCCAGCTCTCCTGCACACCTCATTGTGTGACACATTTTCCTCAGATGTAACGTAAAGATAATAATCTCATAGGATATTTGTGAAGATTCAATAACATAAAGCATGTAAAAACAATCACGATATAATAACTTGTCAATAAACATTATTATTATTCCTGCTATTTTTCTAGCACATTTTGTTAGAGTTTTTATATGACTTTTCTTATACATTATTAATTTTAGCATGACACAGTATTTTATATATCTCTGCAGATTTTTAAATGATACTTGGAAACAAATACTGGCAGTCACATTCAACATTTCTCTACTCCCCCCACCAAAAAAAAAACTGTTAAAAAACATGAAGTTGTTTAAATCAAACCTGTTGAATACATTCCATGAAAAAAAATGGAAACTGAATCATTCAATTTTGAGAACTTTAAAATATTAAAATTTGAAGCAAATATAAAAACTCACAATAAATATTTTTCAATCTGATATAGCTGACTATGCCAAATTTCCTCTACTATTACTGTCATCGCTATGACCTAAAATACTGCACCATATGAGATGTCCTGCTTTTTAATGTTGGTAACACCTATTTTTCAGCATGGGCAGAAAAAACACAAGCAACTAAAATATTTGCAGGCCAGTGAAATAAAGTAGTTTCCTTTTCAAAAGAAGAAGAGACAATGCTTGAGTATTTGAGAATAAAATTATTAGTTGAGTTTCTCTGAAACAAAACAAAATGAAAATTTTCAGATTCTAAGAAGCAGATTTTCATTATTGATAAAACAGTTCACAAAACTAAATTGTCTATTAATTCTAGGTATAAAAATTATTAGGATAATAGTTTTAATTATTTTGATATTAAATTAATTAAAATTATTTCATGGTTCTTATCATTTTACCATTTTCTTACTTGGTTTTGTATTTTTACTCTTGGTTATCAAACATCTCTTTGATACAATCTAGGTAAATAAACAAGTGGATTGAAATATACCCACTTGTTCAGACTTGAAAATAAAAAGTTTAAATTTTCACTTAAAATTTTAAAAATATTTTCTAACTTTGTAAATGACTTAGTGAATATGTTTTGGAGACTACTACTTAACTGTATGCCATGCGTCCTTTTTGTCCATTTTTAATAAAAAATATATGGAAACCTTTTTTCAATTTTATATCTAGAAAATGTCTGTACTGTTTTAATTTCACGTATAAATTATATCTTACAGTATTTGTCTTTCTCTGACTTATTTCACTTGGCATAATGCCCATTTTGTCACAAATGGCAAGAGTTTCTTCTTTAACATGGCTAAATAGCATTTCATTGTACATATATGTACCATATTTTCTTTATCCATTCATTTGTCTATAGAAGTTTACATGGTTTCTATGCCTTGGCTATTGTAAATGATATTTCAATGAACATGGAGGTGCAGATATTTCTTTGGAAGAGTGATTTCTTCATTTACTTTGGCTATATACCCAGAAGTAAGATTGCTAGATCATATGATAGCAGTATTTTTAACTTTTTGAGGAACCTCCATAGTTTCTGTAATGGTTTGTACGATAACCTCCAGAATCTTGGGTTTCTTTTATGTGATCTTACCCATTCCCCTCCCCCCAAATAAACCCACCTTTTTTCCTAGAAAGCGCCCCACAAGTACAAGAAAACCAATGTGTGCATTTTCCCTACCCATACACCTCACTTTCCTGCTCCCCTGCTCATATATATATACACATATATGACATATATACATACATATGTATATACAAGGTCTGTGCAGAAAAAGTCCAGCTGTTGTTAATATAACAAGAATGGTGTGTGCTATATAAATGCAACCTGGCAGCCAAAGAGAGTGCACTGCACTGCACATGTGTGAACAATGAGGACTTCACTGTACTAGTTAGTGGGAAGCAGTAGATGTCATTGAGTGACCATGTGCGCTATGTGGCCATTGCATTCAAAATGACTAAACAAGTAGAGCAACGAGTCTGCACCAAATTTTGCATTAAGCTTGAACATTCCCCCATGGAAACTATTCAGATGATTCAGAAGGCTGCAGTATGGGCAACTGATGATTGGCAGCTTCATCAGGACAATGTGCCCACTCATGCATCATATCTTATACAGAGTTTTTTGGAGAAACGTCAAACCTCCCAGGTGACTCAACCTTGCTACAGCACAGACTTGGTGCCCTGTGACTTCTGGCTTTTCCCAAAACTAAAATCACCTTTGAAAAGGAAGAAATTTCAGATCATCGATGAGATTCAGGAAAATATGACAGGGCAGCTGATGACAATTGGTAGAACTGTGTGAAGTCCCAAGGTGCCTACTTTGAAGGGGACTGAGGCATCATTATCCTATGCACAATGTTTTTTGTATCTTATATCTTCTTCAATAGATGTCTCTTTTTCATATCACATGAATGGACACTATCTGGACAGACCTCGTACACATACATAAAATACATATTTTTTTTCTTTTTACCCAATATTTAGGACACTCTTTGGAACACTAGGTATTTTAAAGTTAGGAGGCTATCAGAGGGTACCTGCCTGCAACTGGGTGCTAAGAGTTCACCCCCAACCTCAGATTTCCTTGAAAATTTCTTTCCAACAAGGAATATTGGATAAAAGAGAAAATAGATAATATTTTTAAAGACCCCTATTAAGAATGGAAAGAAAATGAGAAAAGAGATCACAAAAAGTAAAACAAAAGAGGAAGGTGGGGGAAATATCACATCAAATGTGTGACAATGTTGACGCAAAATTCCACCACAATTAAGCAAGAACCTCAGTCTACACTTGCAAGGCTGTCCCAGGCAAGCAAACTGACACAGCTTGATTCTGCTGGTAGCTGTGAGTATCTCCCACTGGTTTACAACATTCAGAGCCACCTATGTGCCTCCCCACCCCAACATAAGAGGCTCTGATGCTAGCCCCAAATGATCTCTTCCATCTGGGTTTTACTGTTTTTTCTGTCTTTGCATGAGACTACATGCTCCCTCAATTTCAGATTATCCATTATGATAATTTGTCTCAGTGTTATGATGAACTTGTCTCAAATTGGTTATGGTTGGTTTATCTGTCTACGACCAAATTTATACAATATTGTATTAGACACTAGAACATTCTATTGAAGCTTAGAAAAGAATATAAGCACTGTCATGATTAGAGAAGATGACTTTAATCCTAGCTTTAATTTAAGCCAATGAAATAACCTTTCTAATATATAAACAACAAAATTCATGCTAAACACTTAGTATAGTACCCACTAAACAGACTATTAAAGCTCTTTTCCACTGTTCAAAGCAATATTTCTCATATAATCATTGTATCCTTATAATGCTTTCATATATCTGTTAGCTTTTCTTTCCATAATTGACTGTTTATCTATTACATCACCAGCCAGGTGGTAAACTCCCCAGAGTATACAGAAAAGGAAATAATCATTGTATCTTTAGGGTTTAGAATGTGCAAAGTTCCAGGGTAAATGACTCATAAGTATATGCCAGTCAATTGAAGGAATGGAGTTAGAGTTAAACTAAGTAGGATAATGATAAGAGCACTTAACCACTTATGTGGAAAGCCTAATTTTTATTTCACCTCTGCCAGTGGTTTCCTGCATTATCTTAATAAAACTCATGTACAATGTCTGTAGGGCTGCTTTGAAGATCACATTGGACAATTGTGAAGATGAAGGCCAAGGCAACCGTCAAAGAGTGAATTCCCCTCCCACAGATTGTTTTCTCAGTTGAAAAATGGGAGGCAGTATCATCTCCAGCATTTTATGAGCCTGAGGAATTCCCAGGTCAACTATACCAAAGTTCTCAAAAACAAAAATAAATCACATCAAATGGAATATACATTTGTTAGAAATATTTTTTTCTCAGCTTTCCCCAATTCCTTTTTCAAATTATTTCATATATTCCAAAATTACTTCCTGTGAAATCCCAGGGCCAATCACTGATCATTGAAGGCTCCTAGAGGCCTCCAGGCCACTCAATGCTTCTCTTCAACTGGGATATATACCATTATTGCCTCATACCAGCTGTCCTTCCCCTGAGTGTCCTGGTCAGGTCAGTGATGGCCTCTGCAACACAGCCAAAAGCCTCATCCAGGGGCCAACTTGGTTTCCTATGCCAGCAGTTCAACATTAGCTCAATTTTATCTTCTATGGAATATTTAACACATACCAGGCACTGTACTTTTAAAAAGGTCTTCTGGGGTAGACATTAATAACCCTATTTTACAGAATATTGTAGGGGACATGATAAAGGCTACATAAGTGTTTATCATGTGATGAGGTAAGGAATTCAGAGCTAGGAGAACATTAAGGCATGAAGAGTATGCGCAACTTGCTCAAAGCCACACTCTAGTAAGAAAAAGTTCAGACACAAACCAGTTTTGTCCATCTTCAAAATGTCTCTATGCTGGACTAAACTGTAATGCTAGCCATTCTTGGCATTGATGTTAGAATAAAGTCTCTTCTCATGCAAATATGATGAACTCTTTTCACCAGGTTCCAGGGTTGCCAATGCTGATCAGGTGCTTCTCCTGTACCTAATTATGGGAGAGAAATCTACTATATTTTTTCATCTACCCTCCCTCCTGAAAACTCTCATTTCAATTCATTGATTTTAGCCCCCATCTTTAATGAAGCCCCACTACGTAGCATATAAAAAGTGGAATATGTGCCCCTAAAGTTCACCGTTTGCTCCCTGATAGCCAGGCTGTGGTACTTTCCGTCATCGGCCCTTATGGAAAAAGAGACTGAACTGAACCTGAAATGGCTCAGAGGACACATGTCCCAGTTCTGTCTCTGTTGCTCCAACCTGTCTTCCTGGCCCTCAGTGTCCTCATCTGTTTTTAAGAAGGCCAGGTTTAATGATCGCAAGGCCCCTTCTAGCTCTAAAATTCTTTGAAAACATCAGCTTAAACACCGTTATAATGATCCAAACAATCACAGTAAGATATGAAACTACGAAAGTAATAAATTGTACAGTAGCTTCTTTCCAGTGTCAATACTGACATTGGTGTTCATGTAACTGCCAGTGGTGGCCTATGTGAGCCTGTGAGCAAAGACCTGTAGGCACAGACTCAAAAAGATGCCTGAAGCTGGACAGCATTGCAGACCAGCTAAGCCACCTATGTTCATGATACTTTTGGGTGGGAAAGAGGTTTCTGGTGCAACCTTGAACTGAGCTGGCAAAGGGTGACAGGGTGATTTTTCTTTGGTTGTCTTAGAGGGAATGGGCTTTGAGGCAGAAACTTGCTGTTATTGCCAAAGACCTTGATGATAATAGTCGGCACTGTGAATAGCTTTTTGTTCTTGTGCTATTTTGAGTTCTCATTACAACTGTAAAGTAGTTGTAATGAGACTGTTTTTGATATCATACTCTGACTTTTTCTTTCTCCTTACTTTTGTTCCCCAGATATTTTAGGCAGAAACTTGCTATTAAATAGAAGATTCTTTTCTTTTCCATTGAACTCCATCTTTGGAGATTTGCCTGGTAGGCAGCAAGCAGAAGAGCCTCCTTGCCTACTCTTTGGGTTTGGTAACATTCAGACTTCTATTTTAATCACCTTAAAACATGGTGTCTAACCACCCGACAAATTCAGCATATCCTACATTTGTCCTCTCCTCTATTTCCAAGCTCTAGATTCTTTAGCAGCCTCAGAATTTCCACTATGAAACTTCAGTGAACTCATTTCAAATTAAGAGGCACCATTAACTTCAACCCTTTGACATTTAAAGACCAAATAAAATAAGATAAAAGTGAATAGAGGGGAAGGATGAAGGGCATACTGATGGAAAGAAGGGGAAGAGTATGAAGGGGAACAAGTATGAATGACCCATAGACATGGACAACAGTGTGGGAAATGACTGTGGGAGTGGGAGGTAGGATGGACGAGGGAAGGCAAAGGGGAGAAAATTGGGACAACTGCAATAGAATAGCAATAAAAAAATGATTAAAATAAAAACAAAATAAATTGGAAAAGCTAAAAAAAAAGACCTAAAGGGAAGTACATTACTTTTAGGTCAGCATGTGGGTATCAGACATCAGCAGCACATACTCTACATCTGCTCACTAATTCATTCTGAACACTGTCTCAACATACCTTCAAATCTGATTTTGAGCCTTGGGTTCTGTAATAATGAAATCATTCTCCTGCTCTGAAAGCTGGCTCATCTATTTCAAAATCAATCAAAGGCAAACAAATCAGAGATTCTAACAAAGATAAAATATGATAAATCCTAAATTTAATGTATCTCTTGCTTTAATATTGAATACAAACTGCTTTTCACAAAAACTTTTTTTTTAAAAAGTATCCTTGATTTGTAAAAGTCCTGGTGAGAGCACAGTTTCTTTCCTGAGTGTTACAAACATAACTCCCTGGAGGAATCTTGTCTTGTCAATGTTCACCCATAATGGAAATGTCTTCCAAACATCAGAAAGACTTAAAGACCTAGAGTGGCTTCCCCAATAACTGTTTAAAATTTAAACTACTTGCTGAAGAGTGTCTAAAAAGCACTTAAAATTCCTCTCAAACATCCCCTTTCCACTTATCTTGCTACCATCCTTTAACACCCTTATTATCTATGTTATTATTCAATAATTAGGAAGCTCTTGGGCTTTCTCAGATAGCCCTGAGAGCTTTAAAAAATGAGAACCACTGAGGAAAAGGGTATATTCATAAGACATCTGAAGTTTTGCATGAATATAACTTAAAGGGAAAGTTTTCATGGTGTTTTTTGAGCATGGGTCTTTGAGGGTGGTGGTCTATATGCTCCAAGTGGGGAATCGGGAAATGGCAGTTTGCCTTCTTGAAACAGGATCTGTGTCTTGCTCCACTTTGCAACTGTCACAGCACAGCACCTGACACATAGAGCCACCCCAGGACCCTTTGATGCATGAATAGAATCTTAACATTGAAGCCTAAAGGCAAGAAAAAGAACCTAAGATATTTCAGACCAAAATTTTTCCCTATTAAAACAATCAGAAAATCCAAGGAATGAGAACACTCTCTGGATTTACATAAGAACTAAGTAAAAGTTATGATAGTTTTCTAAGCAGTGTCATGAATTTATACAGTTCTCTCACCTTTTGCCTTGAGATAGAGAATTTTTGTATATGAGACACTTTCAAAAAGGAGGATGCATGTATTTTGTTTATCTAGAAACACACACCTTCACGGTAATATACTCAGAAACAAAACTTATTAAATTCAAGATCCATGCTAAAATCACAGCCGTGCATTCTTACCCTTCTTTCATTAAAATTTTAGCCCAGAATTTTTGATGTTTTATTTTTCTCTTAAAAAAGTAAGTTTTAAGCTCTGGCTAGTGTGGCTCAGTGGATTACGTGTCGGCCTGTGAACCAAAGGGTTGCCAGTTCAATTCCCTGTCAAGGCACATGCCTGCGTTGCAGCTAGATCCCCAGTAGGGGGCACATGAGAGGAAACTAAATATTGATGTTTCTCTCCCTCTCTTTTCTCCATCCATTCCCCTCTCTCTAAAAATAAGTAAATAATTTTTTAAAACAGTAAGTTTTCAATCACTTTTAAATTGTCAAAAGTATTTAGAAAGTTACTGAACACATGAAAATCAAAAAGAGTGGCATAGGAAAGATATATTCATAATAACGTGTCCTTGGAAATATATAGTATCAAATAAATGTAAGCTGATAAACATTAAATAAACAGACCTTTTTGTTTTTATAAAATGTAATAAAAAGATTTTTCTTTATGGTCACACTGATTTAATATTCAAAATGTTTTCCACACTAAAACATAGAGAGGTTGTTGTGCAGCATGAACATGTACTGTGTGTGTATTCTAAATTAAATCCTAGTTTTGAGGCAACCTTGTTTGTATTGATCAATAGCAACACACAACTTAAAGGCATCCTTAGGGTAAAGGAGACAAAGGAACCTTTGTAACAGTCACAAATAGCTTACTACAAAGACAGAGAGAGGCAGCAGGAACAGACACACTCACACATGTGTACTGCATTATGAGCAAGACCCAGTATTTTATAGACCAAGTGAATAGAGATCCCACTGCTGCAGAGATCCTGTTCTAAACATCAATGCAACACCATGTAAGAGTACAACTCTCAGCAGCAAAGAACAACTCTTGGCTACAAAGATGTCAGATCTTCATTTAGAGCATTCCGATTGGATTCTCTTTGAACATATGCCCTTTCAAGTGAAATTAATCAATCTTTCTATCACTCTCACTGCATCTGGGGCCATAATCATTACCCAACTGCTGAGAAAGAAATGAAACCACTAATCGCACAAGTAGTAGAGCTTAGTGTTCAGATCAGGAAAGTTTTATTAACTTCTAATTTGAAAAGTGATTTTTCATGACTAGCCATACAAGACCTGCTATGTGCAGGAAGCTGTACTACCAAAGCTGCCAGCAAAGTATCTACCAGCATATTCTCAACATGTCAACAACTACAGAACTTACACTTTATCTAAATTATTCAATGATTGAATTTTAATATCAATTTACAATACTCAACATGTAATATTCTCTTAGGAAGATCAGAATCCATCTGATTCTCTGAACTTCCTATATAAATGCTAGGAAGTACCAAACATATAAATGTTTACTTATTCTTATTCTTCATATTTTCCTATCAGCAATTTTGGGAACCTCACTTACAACTGTAAAATAAACTCACTGAAATGCAATGCACAAGATTCTCACTTACTTTTACTTTTTGAACTTTTCAAAACCTCCCACTATTTCCAGACAATAAATATAGCTATGCTTCACTGGAAACTATAGGCATGTTCTTATACAAAACCTATTTTGTATAATTAAAATACATTGTTCAATAGACTTACCTTATAATATTGGACATGTGTTCCCAGAAGAAAAATTACAGTGCCAAAATTCAGTTTTAAAATCACATTTAAGAATGCAATAAACACCTTTATGACATACAGTTGACTGATCAATAGTAGTTGAAGTATGTAATACATGATATTGATAAATGTTAAAACAAAAGAAAGAAATTTAACTCCCACCAGGCTAGAATCACAGAGCACCAGACATGGGCTTTAGGACTGATCTTTGAACATAGTTTTAAGAAACAGAATAACAACAACTCTCAAACCAGGTACTCCCGACAATATAAACTAAACGACATTGACCAGGTTCTGCTTTGTCTTAATAGTCTATTTATTTAACTAAGGGTATTTTTCTTAACATGGTTCATTGGTAATTTAAAGGATATTTTTTCTATTGATTTGTTTGCTGGGGGAAAAAGATTCTTGTCATGATAAGGTGCTAGGAGAGGCCATCTGGACAGGAGATAGCAGCAATCACTGAAAGGCTCAGAACTCAAGTATTACATCCCAAGTGAGGTACAGCACACTACAAGCTTCTTTTAGGCAGCAAGTACCAAAAGCAAATTTTACTTCTATAGTTAATATCCAGGAAGTCCAGAAAATTTTAAAAAGCTCCCTAGTGGTATCAATTTATGTATGTATATATGCATGCATTTATTTATTATATTTTTAATCCTCACCTAAGAACATGCTTATTGATTTTAAAGAGAGGGGAAGGAAGGGAAAAGGAAGGAGCGAAACATCGATGGGTTGACTCTCAAATGAGCCCTGACTGGGGACCAATCCCGCAATTTAGGCATGTGCCCCAACGGGGAATCAAACCCACTGCCTTACGGTTAATGGGATGATGCTCCAACCAAGTGACACTAACTAAGGCCCCAAAATCAGGAAGTAGCTTAATCACTGAATACTAAGCTTAATACCCACTAATGGCAGGATACAAGATCTATATTAAATTATCAGCATATCTCTTTGTACTGGCAGTGAATAATTTTAAAATGAAATGAAGAGAACTCCATTGAAAATGAATAATACTTATGAATAAATTTAACAAAGGTGTGCACACTAAAAATTATGAAGTATTACTAGGGGAAACAAAAGAAATAGAGAGATACTTCATATTCATGGATCAAATGACTCAATGTTGTTAAAATGGCATTCTTTCCAGATTGATCTAGAGCACAGTGGCAAACACAAGGCTGGCAGGCCAAATCCAGCCCTCCACCTTGTTTTACTGGTGGCAGTGCCAAGCTCTTTGCCCCTAGTTAAGAAGTGGTTATATTTATACAGTCCTAAAATTACATTCAGCCCTTTGAAGGCAACTGCAAGGCTGATGTGGCCCCCAGTGAAAATGACTTTGACACCCCTGATCTAGAGAGTCATCATTATCTGTATCAAAATTTCAGCAGGCAATCTGATCCTAAAATAGAAATGCAAATACAAAAAACTAAGAATGGCAAAAGCAATTTTTAAAAAAAAAAAAAGTTGGATGACTTCACTTCCCAATTTTAAAACTATTATAAAGTTAAGATAAGCCTTGGTTATGAAAATAATATAGATTAGTGGAACAGAGCTCAAAGTCCACAAATAAACTCTTATATTTATGGTTAGTTGATTTTTGCAAATGTGCCAGGGCAATCAATGAGGAAAATAAAGTCTTTTCAACAAATGATGCTAATACAATCGGATATCCACATGCCAAAAAACAAACAAACAAACAAACAAACTCAGATCCTTACCCACATTGTATAAAAAACTAATTTAAAGTGATCACAGACTTAAATATAAGGACTAAAGTTCTTTTTTAAAATTTAAAAGAAAATGCAGGAGGAAAATCTCTGAGTACTCAAATCAGGCAAAAAATTTTTAGCTATGGGACCAAAAATATAATCCATAAATTTAAAAAATTGATCAACTAGACTTCAAAATTCAAAACCTCTACACTTTGCTCCACAGACACATTAAAAACTGAAAAGGCAAGCAACAGACTGAAAGAAAATATTTGCAAACCTCATATCAGATAAAAGATTTGTATTCTAAACAGTTAAAGAACTATTAAAACTCAATAACAAGAAGATAAACAATGCAATTTAAAAATCTAGAAAGGTTTTAAATAGACCTTTGCCAAAAAATATACAAATGGCTAATAAATATTGTACATGGGAAGACAATATCATCACTCATTAGTAAAATGCAAATCAAAACCTCAGTAAGATACTGTTTCACACCCACTAAAATGAATTGAACCAAAAATATAGGTAATAACATGTTAGCAAGACTTTGGAAAAACAGGAACTCTCACATATTTCTTGTGGGAATATAAAAGATATTGATACTTTGGAAAATAGTTTGCAGTTTCTAAAAAAGTTAAGACTCTATTTGCCATACAATCCAGCAATCCCAACCCCAAGAAAAATGAAAATACATATATATATATATATGTCCACACCAAGATTTGCACATGTACATGCACTGCCGCATTATCCATAGCAGCTAAAAAAGTGAAAACAAGCCAAATGTTCACCTTGTGAATGGATTAAAAAATGCTGTATCAGCTCTGGCTGGCACAGCTCAGCGGACTGACCGTGGGCTGCAAACCAAAGTGTCGCAGGTTCAATTCCCAGTCAAGGTACATGCCTGGGTTGCAGGCCATGACCCCCAGCAACCGCACATTGATGTTTCTCTCTCTCTCTCTCTATCTCCCTCCCTTCCCTCTCTAAAAATAAATAAATAAACTCTTTAAAAAAAATAATGTTTAAAAAAATGCTGTATCAATAAAATAGAATATGCACTGCTCAGTAATATAAAGGAATGAAATATCAATATATGTCATAATATAAAAAAGTTCAAAAGTGTTATGTGAGTGATTGAAGCCAGTCACAAAAAGAAAATGAATTCTGTATGATTCCATTTACATGACATATCCAGAAAAGACAAATCTATAAAGACAGGGACTGGATCAGTAGTTGTCTAAGGCGTGGGTGGGAACAGGATTAACTGTAAAGTTACATTGCAGTGATGGTTGCACAACTTGGAAAATGTAGTAAAATAATTGAAATTTACATTTTTAAATATATTTTATTGATTATGCTATTACAGTTGTAACATTTCCCCCCACCCCATTAATCTCTTCTGCCGTGCACACCCCTCCAGTCTGCATTCTCTCCCCTTTAGTTCATGTCCATGGGTCTTCCATATGAGTTCTTTGGCTTCCACAATTCCTATACTATTCTTTTTTTAAAATATTTTATTTATTTATTTTTAGAGAGGGGACAGGAGGGAGAAAGATAGAGAGAGAAACATCAATGTGTGGTTGCCTCTCATGTGGCCCCCACTGGGGACCTGGCCCGCAACCCAGGCATGTGCCCTGACTGGGAATCGAACCTGCAATGCTTTGGTTCACAGCTCGAGCTCAATCCACTGAGCTACACCAGCCAGGGCCCCTATACTATTCTTAATCTCCCCCTGTCTATTTTCTAACTACAATTTATGCTACTTATTACCAGGGTCTTTTCCCCCATTTTCCCTCCTCCCCTTCCCAATGATAACCCTCATGTGACCTCCATTTCTGTGATTCTGTTCCTGTTCTAATTGTTTGCTTAGCTCATTTTTTCTTTTTAGGTTCGATTGTTGACAGTTATGAGTTTGTTGTCATATTACTGTTCATATTTTAATCTTCTTTTTCTTAGGTAAGCCCCTTTAACATTTCATATAATAAGGGCTTGGTGATGATGAACTCCTTTAACTTGACCTTATCTGGGAAGCACTCTATCTGCCCTTCCATTCTAAATGACAGCTTTGCTGGATAGTGTAATCTTGGGTGGAGGTCCTTGACTTTCATGACTTGGAATACTTCTTTCCAGCCCAGCCCCTTCTTGCCTGTAAGGTCTATTTTGAGAAATCAGCTGACAGTCTGATGGGAACTCAATTGTAGGTGACTGTCTCCTTATTTCTTGCTGCTTATAGGATTCTCTCCTTCCTTTTTACCTTGGCTAATGTAATTATGATGTGCCTTGGTGTGTTCTTCCTTGGGTCCAACTTCTTTGGGACTCTCTGAGCTTCTTGAACTTCCTGTAAGTCTATTTCCTTCGCCAGAATTGGGGAGGTTCTCCTTCATTATTTTTTCAAATAATTCTTCAATTTCTTGCCCTTCCCATTCACCTCCTGGCACCCCTATGATTACAACGTTGGAACATTTGAATCATAGGTTCAAATGTTGTCCCATAGGTTCCTAAGCCTCTCCTCATTTTTTTGAGTTCTTGTCTCTTCGTTCTGTTCTGGTTGAAAGTTTATTTCTTCCTTCTGCTCCACACTGTTGATCTGAGTGACAGTTTTCTTCCCTTCATTGTTGGTTCACTATACATTTTTCTTTATTTCACTTTTCATAGCCTTCACTTTTTCCTCTATTTTGCAACCATACTCAACCAATTCTGTGAGCATCCTGATAACCAGTGTTTTGAACTGTGCATCTAGTAGGTTGGCTATCTCTTTGACACTTAGTTGTAATTTTTTCTGGAGCTTTGATCTGTTCTTTCATTTGGGCCATTTTTTTTCCTGGCCTCAGCACACCTGTAACATAGTAAGGAGCGGAGCCTTAGGAATCTGCCAGGGCAGGGAAACCACTATGCTGCACTGTGGCACTGTCTGTGGGGGAGGGGTCAGAGAAGGAACAATGCCATTTGTTCAGCTCTCTGCTGGCTTTCGGTCACTTCTCCCACCACCCACAATCAAATTGGGCCCTTCTGGTGCTGATTCCCAGGTGGGTGAGTTTGTGTACATTCTAGGACCCTGTGGGTCTCTCCAACAAACTCTCCTGTGAGGTTGGGAGTTTCTGCTGCTGCCTCAACCCCATAGGTTTTTTCAGAGTTTTTGAGGTTTCATTTCCCCACATTGGAACCCTGGGTTGCAGAGTCTGTCTCATTCCCCAGTTGTTCCTCCTGGTTTATCTGCACACATATGTGGAACCACCCAGTCTACCAGCCAGCACCTTGCCACAAGTCCTCTCTACCTGGCTGCCCATTCTGCCCCTCCTACTGGTCTGGATGAATGTTTCTTCTTTAACTCCTTGGTTGTTGGACTTCCATACAGTTAGATTTTCTGTCAGTTCTAATTGTTTTTGTTTTTAAGTTTGTTGTTGTCATTCTTTTGGTTGTGCAAGGAGGCACTGTGTGTCTACCTATTCCTCCATCTTGGCTGGAAGTCGAAATGCACATCTTAAATCAGTACATTTTTGGTATACAAAGTATACTTCAATAAAGTTGTTAAAATAATCTTTCATGCTAAAGATAACTAGTATTTTAACAGCATAGAATGCTCTAAATAGAAGCTTCCACTTAACATAAAACATTTATCTGGATCATCAACCACCAAAATGATAACCCATTAACATAAAATCTGAAGAAATACAAAAAAGGTAGTAATATTTTTGGTTCACAAGCCTGTGTATTGAGAACAGTAACATCGTATTCAGCTCTCTATTCAAAGTTTCAAAAGCAGAAAACCAAAGACTTTGACAAATGAAGATCCAAGTAGTAAAAGGGCACCAGCTAGTTGTGGTTTCATCATTCAATATCTATGCTATTGTAACTTGGTTTCTTCCTTTGCAGGATAAATTGAGATCCTTATCCTGCCTACAACATCCCAGGTGTTGTGAGGACCATGTATGTCAAATAAAAGGAAAGATATTAGAATACAATAATTTTTTGACCTATTGCCAAATGTAAAGGTATCATTCACATCCTTGCTTTTTCTCATTTCAAGTTGTCCTATGGAAGAAGTCAAGCTTATGGACCCATCTAAGTACAAACTAATGCTTGGTCAAACAGTCCTCACATTCTTGGTTCTTAAGTACCCTTGGGGACTGCATTCTGCCTGGCAATTGTATTGATAGAATCCCATAGTCTTTGCTTTGAAAACAATAACATGTAGTGATATGAATGGAAATGTCAGGGGGAAGTACAATATTAAAGGTCCAATATTTGAAACAGCTAAGGTGCATGAGGATGCTACTACAAATAAGCAATAAAATGGAAAAATTCTTTTAGAAAATAAACTTTAAAGTGAAGAAAACTAATATCAAATGACCTTTCAAGGTAAATGAAATTTATTATATGTGTATGTTTATATATCCAAACTAAATTGTATTCTACAACTCAGAAGATGGGAAGGCCTAATGTCTCTTAAAGTAGCAACTATTAAATAACAATAAAAAGTAGCATTAATTGAGTACTTAATTATTAAGAAGTTTGATCATGTTATATTTATTTGAATACAGAAAATGTATTTCAGTATGTACTAGAGAATACGAATAATGTTTTACCCAGATTTTCTTATTTATCCCCATTTTACTAAGAAGGAAGCAAAGGCATAAAGTTGAGGTTATACCCAGCTTAGCTGAGCACCCAGACAGCTTGTGTCTGCTCTCTGACCACTGCTCTACCTGGTGTGTAGTGTCAGCATCTTTATTGTTTATAAGTTCTCTAAAAATACAGCTAAGTCATTAAGCCTCAAATGGTTTTCTAAAAAAAAATTAAAATGTAGCCACTTCATGTCAATATAGTGTGTATGCTTAACAAAAATCTTTGAGCAGCTGCATTCAATTAAAAAATTATTAACCCTGAGGAAAAATAAACACCCATACACACAAACCCATATCCATATGTTATCCTTACCATTTCTTATGTTACTTTTGTAGTGAAGTGTATCCATGAATAAAATTCAATATTGGGTGATAAAACTACTTATTTCCACAATAGTTCATTATTTTCCTCTTTTGGGGCAAAAGTGATCAATGTAAGAGGGTAATAGCATTTCAGATTCTCTACATTAACCACAGTTTTGTTACCATAGTAACTTGAAAAAGAAACATAAAATTAGATGGCTAATTCATATTGAGACTTTTGCTAAAAAGTTAAGCTTAAACAGTAAGTACATAGTATTGGCCTTGGAGAGCAGTGTATGTAAGTAGTGTTAAACATATACCTTTTGAACTACTTTTTCTAATGAGTCTCAGATATTATTTGTGGCACTTATATCTGTAATACTGATGTCATCTATAGCTGTAAAGTTTGAAGAACTTTGTTGAAATATCAAAGTAATTACATGAATTGAGTTAATCAATAATCAACATACAAAAAATAGGCTTATTTTTTCTTATCGGGTTCCAACCAAAATTGTGCTATATGGTACCTAAGGTCATGGTCGTAAAGACGTTTATAAAGTAAGCTTTTCAGGCAGTTTTATTACTTTACTGTCTTTTAGTCTTTAATTTTATTTCAATCCCACTTTGATGGGTCTAACTTGTCTTCATCTTTGACTTTCACATTTCTTTGCAGAGAATCTTATGTTTTCCTAGTTAAGAATAATTCAAACTTAAGCTACATATCAAAATTTTGCCATAGAAGAAAAAGTTGGCAGGAGACACTTCCATGTAGTTACAAAGGAAATTCTTTATTGATGCCCTGATGGCTGGGGAGAAATCATTCCTATATCAATCACCAATCCAATACTCAGTCCAACCTCAATCTTACAGAGGCAATAAACACTTGAATTAGATTGTTTAAAATTTTAACCTAGGCAAAGTTTGGTTGCTGCTTAATTTGATTATAGACAGATTTAGTAGCACATGCTCGAAGAGAATAACTGAGCCAATCACCACAAATTAACATATTCCAACATCCTTTCCATTTCACATTAAATAGCCTGTAGTAGAAGTGATAGAAAACTAAGTGAGAAGACTTCGATTAACTTAGGGACATGACAAAAATATATATTTTTACTTCCTCCTAAGCTCCTAATACCCCACTGAAATGACAGTAAAGGCATTAAAAGAATTAGCTCAATAAGGGTCAAGAACAGAGAGCAATGAGTCCAGAGCATGGGGAGCAAAGAGTGGAGCAGTGAGCCACCTGACAATAAAAAGGAAGCTGAAGTAGGCCCCTACAGAAGAGGGTGGTGACAACAATAGATAAAGCCAATTTATACTTGCACAACTCAGAAAGTCTGAGACCTAGCAACATTAGGAAGGAGTAAGGCTTGTACCATGATGGGGAATAATTAAAAGTCTATAAATAGAATTAGCCCCTCAGATCCCTTCCTCTGTCTTTTCCTCAATCTTTTCAGGAAAATAGCAAAATCTAACTCTTCAGAGGACATTTTTGCACAGAGCAAACAAGCTGGAAGGGTTGAAAGATGAAGGATAGTAAAAGTTTTAGAAATTAGAAAAATACAAAAAAATAGGGAAGCTATCTAAAAGTTGAGGATCAGTAGGAAAGGTGAAGCATATGTCTAAGGAGATTCAGAAGAAACAGACAATGGGGTCGGGGGCCAGATCACAGGAAAAAAAAAGTGTCAGAACTATAGAACATAGGCATGTGAATTGAAATATCCTCCTAATGGCCAACACAATAAAAGAGAAAGGACTCACCCCCAAGTATATAATCATAAAATTTCAGATGTTATGGGTAAAAAGATAAGTCCAGAGAGGAAAACAAACTGATAATGTACAAAGAGTTGAGATCAGAATAACTTCTTAGAAACAACACTGGAGGCTGGAACACAGAATTTCCTCCAAAATTCTGATGGAAACATGCTTTTTAACCTCGAACTCCACACACAAGCTATCAGTCAAGTATATGACAAGCACAGAGACCCTTTCAGATGTGAAAAATTACTTCCAAAAGACCCTATTTTAGCAGTTCTGCAAGACAAGTTTAGCACTATCAGGAAATAAAGCTATGGGGTTCAAGATAAGAAAACAAAGGGGGTTCCAAAGACAACAGGTGCAGCAGGCCGGACTCAATCAGGAGGACAAGGGCTTTGGAAAGAGTTCCCAAAGAATACATGTGGAACAGTTTGGAATAGTGCATGACTAGTTCAAAAAAATTTTAAATGGGCATGTAGGCTCAAAGAAAATGAAGCAAAGAAAACAAGAGGCATTTTTTAAATAAATTCCTGTGTAAAGCAAAATGTCAAAAAGATACAAAAGCATTGTAACCTGCTTGGCTCAGCAGAGAAAAATAACTACATAGATATAATAAGTCATGTTAACAAATTTAGCACCCTTCTGGTGCTGATTCCCAGGTGGGTGGGTTTGATCACATTCTAGGACCCAGTGTCCTCTCCAGCAAACTTTCCTTGGAGAGTTTCTCCAAACCCCTGGGAGTTTCTCCTGCCACCTCAACCCCACAGGTTTTTTCAGTCAGAGTTTTTGAGTTTTCATTTCCCCACACTGAAACCCTGGGTTGCAGGGCCTGTCTCATTCCCCAGTTGTTCCTCCCGGCTTATCTGCACATGTATGTAGGGCTGCCCAGCCTGCCAGCTGCCTCCTTGCCAGCTCTGCCAGGCTGGCCATCTCTGCCCTGCTGGCCATCTCTGACCCTCCTACTGATCTGGATAAATGTTTATTTAACTCCTTGGTTGTCAGACTTCCATAGAGTTTGATTTTCTGTCATTCCTGGTTGTTTTTTTGTTTTAAAATTTATTGTTGTCCTTCTTTTGGTTGTGGGAGGAGGCACAGTGTATCTGCCTACACCCCCATCTTGGCCTAAAGTCCCCATAATTTCTTTTTCTTCACCCTTATCACTTCTCAACCCTTCTGAAAATACATACACACATACACACAAAAAATGGCCCAAATGAAGAACACACACACGCACACAAAATAACAGATCTCCTCATTCCACCTGTACTTAATGCACTGGGAATATTTTATGCAACAGCTATTTATGTTCTAGGTAGTTGGACTTTATCAATAAATAAGATTGACAAAGATTCCTGTCCTTGGGGAGTCTATATTATAATGCTATTTAGGAGAAAAAGGAGAGTAATTTATTTTATATTATTCAGGTAATATAGATATCTTCTGACTTTATCAGAAGCATAATAAAATTAGTACTTATAGTCTACAAGAAAAAAATTATAATTTTCAACCATGAATCCCATGCTATATACCTGTTTTTTAATATCACAGAAATAACACCATCGAGAGTTCATTATACATATGCCTCTAAGATAAATTAATATCCACAGAAATAATTAAAATAATTTTAATTTAATCAATTTCACAGAAGAAATGTTTCATGGACTTCTAGCACATATTAAAAAATTAGTTCTCTACTAAGAACATTTTATTTTCTCTAAGATTCCTAAACTTAAAATATACATGTATTTTGTAAATTGTTTCTCAAATTTGTTTCAACAATAAAAAAACATTATTATGTAAGCTATAATTAAATATTAACTTATGTAAGCTCATTTTTTCTTAATTTATGTCATTTTCATAGTCTCTTTTTCTTTCAAAATTAATTCTAACTTATTCACTTAGTTCTTAGAATACAGGTCATTATACTGACCCTTTTTATTCACTGTGAAGGAGCTACTGAAATTAAAACTTTCTAAGAGTCTGTCATACAGAAAGTTTTAGACCTACAAAGTAAGTGAGATTGCTTATGACCATTTATTAATAAAATGTATATAGCTATCAAACTGATCTTATTTTTTGTGTCTAAGGAAGAAAAGTACACAAAAATTGTACCACATAAAAGCAAGAAATTTTTAAACATCAAATTATTATATAATAATGATAACTAATAGCTCACATTTATTGAGTAATCACTATACATTTGGTATTTCAATATGCTATTTTTCTTAATTTTCAGAACACTCCTGTGAAGTATTTATTGTCCTCATTTTCAGATGGGTAAATAGAGCTCAGAGAGGTTAAATAACTGTCTTCTCTTTAAGAGACAGGATTTGAACATTGGTCTGGCTGTGTACAAGGCTCTAGATCTCTCTAGTATACTAGAGTCATTTCTTAGGATGACTTAAGATAAAGGAACCTCTCACAAGCACCAGCCAGGGAGCTTGATTGGTTAGAGCATCATCCCAATACACCAAGCACCAAGGTTGTGGGTTCAATCCCTGGTCAGGGCACATTCAAGGACAACCAATGAATGCATAAACAAGTAAAATAACAAACTCTCTCTCTCTCTCCCTTCCTCTCTCTCTAAACCAGTAAATTAAAATGTTAAGAAAAAAGAACCTCTCACAGACAAATATGTTTTTTTTTCCTTTCAGACCTAATTATTTAGAGTAAAATTTGTTTTCCAGTCTTTTTTACAAACTCACTTGCAAATGTAATTTGGAGTGATGAAAATGTTCTGGAACTAGATAATGGTGATGTTTTTCCCACACTGTGACAATACTAAATGTCATTTGATTGTATACTTTAAAATGGTTATAATGGTAACATTTGTTATTTGTATTTTATCACAATAATTTTTTAAATGTCACTTGCCCCACAGGAAGTACATTGGAAACATCCCCTACATATACAGAATCTTACATTTCAAGGCTACCACTTCATTTCTAAGGCCACACATTTAAATTCTACCTTTTTGCTAGGGACTTCCAGATTTACATCTCTAGCAAAAACCTCTCTCCTGAATTCTGACCCATATATCCGGCTACCTGGTCAACAGCTCCACATGAATTTCTAACAAGCTCAAAACTTTAACACATCTAATACTAAGTTCCTAATACCCTCCACACCACTTTCTTCACAGTCAGCCCATATTAAATTATGACAAATCCACTCTTCTAGTGGCTCTGGGTAAAGCCTCAGTGTCACCTCTGTAGATGCCCCTGCATACAAACCTCAGTAAATCCTGATGGCTTTACCTTAAATTGAGGTTTCTCAATCTGACACTATTGGCATTTTGAGACCTGGCAATTCTTTGTTGTGGGGTGCTGTCCTGTGCGTAGGATGTTTAGCGGCATCCCTGGCTTTTACTCACAGATTTCAGTAGTACACCCCAGTTGTGACCATCAGAAATATCTCCAGATATCGCCAAGTATCCTCCCACCCTGGGAAAAATAGCCCCTTGTTGAAAACCAAGGCCTTAAATATACATCCAAAATTCAACCCCTTTTCACCACCTTCACTGCCATGGCCTTGGTGCAAGTTATAACCACTCTTCTTTATCCATGGTGGCCTCCTAATGGGTCTCCCCTTCCATCATTCTCAACTGACTGTCCATAATTCTGTTAGAATCTTACTAAAAGTCAGATCATGTCACCACTCCCTCAAAACTCTCCAGTGCCTTTCTATCTCACCCAGAGTAAAAGCTAAAATTGTATTTTGACCTGTGAGGACATACCTGATTTGGGGCCCATTCTTCTCTGACCGAACCTACAGTCACAATCCCTGTGTTCACTCTGTTCCACATGTTGGCCCTCTCTCAGGTCCTCAAACATGCCACACGTGCTTTTGCCTCAGGGCCTTCTGCCTTTGGTTCCCTCCAACTGGAATATTCTTCACCCTGATATCCCCATGACTGGTTCCCTCACTACCTTCAAGTCTCTACTCAAATTTACTTTTTCAATGAGGCACCCTAGAGCCCACTTACTTAAAATCTCTATCTCTCACTTATCACTGTGTATTCCTCTTCCTTGCTTTATCTTTCTTTCTAGGCACTTAATATCATCTAACATGCTCTCTACTGAGCTTCTTGATTGTGTTTATTACCCTGGTTATGAGGACCAAGGATGTCTGTTTTATCCTCAATTTATTTCATGTCCTCATAACAGTACTTGGCACACTGTAGGGTCTCAGCAAGTATTAGTGGAATGAACAAACCTCTTAGAACCAATACTGAGAAATTTTTTAAGAGACCATTAGTTACTGTGACTTCAGAAACCATGACCTATTCATCTCTACAAAGTATGCAGACATGAACAGTTAAATGTACTTAAAACAACAAACATCACTGCTTATGTGATATTCTTGCTGACATGATCCTTCTTTCTTGTCATGCATAACAGATTGCCTGACACTAAATACAGATCAAAGGATCTTATCACAATGATGACAGACATTCAACAACCTTACCAAATCAATGACCCTACAGCCTAAGGCTCTCAAGTCTCTCCCTCAGAACTGAAATCCTTAACAACACATACCATCACTCTCTTAGTATTCATCAATCCACTGTTAATCCAAATCCAGGACTCACTTAGAAATGCCTTCAATTTGGATGAGGTTGATTAACATACAACCTATCGACTCAGGGGGAAAAACAACAATATCATTAAAGAGCTTAAGTGGTTGACACTATAGTCTAAAACAGAGAATGTTTTCTAGGTTTCTAAAGTAAAGTATATTTAACTAGGTATCCATGGAAATTTGTTCAATTCCAGATTACATTGGACCCGAATTGCTGGATTTGATAACACACTCCAAAAAAAAATTCAGCAAATTTCAACTGCAGTACAGTTATTTTTAAAAATCCAAATGAAATATAATAAACTCATCCATATGCAGACTCTAAGATGTTGGGGGAGTCTTTGAAGGTGATGACCCAGAACTACTCTAGGACATAGGGATCTACAAACTGATTTATTGCTTATCTTTAAAATAATCTTGCATTTATGTCAGTATTACTTATAATAGCAAAATGCTAAAAAAACACCAAAATTGCAAGCAATAGGGAAAAAAGATAAAGCAACAGAGTGCTGGATAAATAAATTGTTGAATACAAATACAAAAAAAATACCATGTAATCATTAAAAGATGAAATTGATCCACATGAACTAATAAGTAATATTCACCAAAGCATTTTTATATGATAAAAAGCAAACTGCAGAAAAGGATGCAGAGCATGACTCTAATTGTATGAAATAAAGTATGTGTATATATGCATATATATGTACATTTATGTACATATGAATTTGGAATTTCTACATCCACATTCCCCCCCATTCTCCACCATACCCCTTGCCCAGGAGGCTGTTTGGACATATCAATGAGGTGTGGCTTCTGGTATGATTAAGCCAATGATAACCCTGGCAGGAGGTGTGGAGTACAAGGGTTGTTCATTCCCCTGGCTCCCCACCCTACTTTTACTACAAGCTGGTTATATCCCTCTAAAGGTCACTGTGTTTGTCTGGCAACCTCTCCTTCAAGTTTTCTCCCCAAATTCTAGAAACCATTTACTTTCTTTGCCTCTGTAGACCCAGAAATCATAAAGATTAATACTAGCCCATGGGCACTCCAGAATTCTTTATAGCTGTTCTTCAAACCTGCTCACACTTTCCTACTGTTGCAAATAATGTTTATTAAACTCTTCTCATTTACCTACTTTTCATGTGCCATTTATTTTTGGCTAACCCCTAATTAATGATAATAGTAGTAATATTTGTGTGTGTGCTTTGTGTGATTCATATATGCAAGTTGGTCTGACCTTTTGTTTTTAATTTTCTAAGGTACCTAAAGGAGGGAAAGAAGTAAGGAATAATCAGGAAAAACGAGAGAGATGACATCGATGTTCATTTTGAATGATGCAATGTGTCTGATAGGACGTATTCCCACTCTGAAGGTTAAGTTTGACAGTTATCAAGTAGTCATCCACTGTAGAATATTAGGAAAGGTTTGTAGCACTTTGTTCCATTGATCTACTTTTAGAAAAATGGACTTACTTTTAAAATTTTGTTCAAAATAAGCCCATTTCCTTAAAACATCTCCTTTGTTAACTAATGGTAGTTGGCACCTATTCATTCCCAACAGGAATCCCAAATTTGGCATACAGTCAAGTAGCAAACTTTATTCAATGCAAAACAGCTCAACAATGGTACAGGAAGGCTGTAGAACTGCTCCCAGGCCAGGCTCTGTGCTGGTCTGCTTATTCACTGAACTGGCCTGCTCCACTCTGTGACAGTCTGCTTTGCTCTGCTCTGGTGAGACATCTTCAGTGTTTCAGCTCAGCCAGGGAGATGCAGTTTCTATTCTCTGGTGGCAAGAGAAAGTGTACTTGCTAAGTCAGAGGAAAGCAGGCTTATATGGACAGGAAACCTCAAACCTGGTCCACAATTGGTCCATTTTCATGCAAATTGAGGACTCCAAATCCTCACAATTTGATTAGTCCAAAAGATACTATCCTGATAGATCAGTCAGAACAGCCAACTCTGATTGGCCAGAGCTGCACAGTTCCACTTGGATGGGGAAAGCCTCAGTCCTATTGGTTCAAATAGGATTCCAGGAACTCCTTTATAAGGTCTGGCTCAGATGGCAGGAACACAGTGCAGGAAGACAGTTCAGTGCAAAGACAGGCAGTTCAGTACAGAGGCAGCCTGTAGTGCAGTGCAGCAGCAAGTAGTGCATCAACTTCTCTCCATGAGGTGCAGTGTGCTAGAGAAGGCCTGCGCAGAAATGGATGCTAGACTGTTTTATAAAATTTTAGCTGAATTAGCAACCAGAAGCCCTTCTTAGTAGGTGTCTTTTTGTCTCAGGGTTTATACCTTTGTGTTTCAGATTTGCTACTTTCCATTTTAATTGCACTTTTTTTGAGAACTTTAGACAAGAGTACAGTCATATAAATGTGCTTATTTAAATTTAATAAAATATTTAGTCTTTTGTGATTAAAATAAAATAACCCAATTTATAAAAGTGCAATATTGACTTTTAGAACTCTTTCCACAGCTTCCTAAAACTACCATGGTAAAAAATGCAAATTACTAATGTGATAATATAGCCCACAATTAAATTAACTTATAGTGGTTTTAATGCAATTAAATTTCCTCCAGACTGTATCTCTAATGGTGCTGGGTTTTTTACTTAATATATTTTAAAGCATAATTTACTTTCATTTTTGCAAAGTCATTTAAATATTATAAATATCTCCTTTATACATATTCTCATGATGACACAATACATTTGCAGTCTATTTAATTTACAGATGATGAGACTAAAATGAAAACTCTTTGAGGATCATACATCTTCTACAACATCACATTTTCCCATTCCAAGATATTAAGTATATAAGTTATCTGTTATTTGCAAGAATGGACTGTTGAAACAGTAATAAATTTTTTAAATGATCTAATTGTAGAACTTTGAGAAAATTAAAATCTAGAGCAAAGAAAAACATCAGTGATACAAAGAGCCAAGATATCTGGGCTTCATAATTTAAGTTTATAAATTATTAGCCTTTGAAATTAAATTCAACAGATCTTTGCTACAGCCAAATTAAGGAAATATTTAGAGGAGGATATAAGTTATATAAAAACTCAATTCAACTTATTAATATAGTTATGTACAAAACACATTAAGTTGATTTTATAGTCACAACTAATGAGCCAAGGTTTTAGAATAATTTTCCATGCCCTCAAACCTAGATATAGTGGTTTACTAGAAAGCATTCAATAATAAATAGCTAACTAGTTTGTACCCTAAAACACAGGTGGCAAACACAAGGCCAGCAGGCTGAATCCAGCCCTCTACCTTGTTTAATCCGGCAGCAGCACTGAGCTCTCACTTAACTGTTAAGGAGTAGTTGCATTTATATAGTCCTAAAATTACATTCAGCCCTTTGAAGGCAACCAAGAGGCTGATATGGCCCCAGGTGAAAATGAGTTTGATACTCCTGCCCTAAAAGAAAGAGACATATGGAACTGGTCCATATCATTCTTAGCATAGGACATCAGCTAAATTCAGATGTCATTTTTGCTATAAGTATGCTGCACAGTGGTGATATAGTTGACAAAGGAGAAGCAGATGTAACTATGGAAATCATATCTTTAATTGACAACAACATGAAAGTTCAGGAAAATAACAAGCATCATGGATGGAGACAACAATTGTGCAGTAATAAAAATCAAATATAAGTTTTATTACAATGAAGAAGAATCTATTTTTCCTCTCTGGATATTTTCCACTACTCCACAAATAAGAACAAGCATGTAAAGAATATTATTCTCATTAATGAAAATGGGACAAAGGAATGACCAGGACATTCCTACCTGGTTTCCAGATGAAATGATTATCCTTTTTGCCTTCCAAATGAGCTGCATGGGACAGCAAGAGAGAAAGAAATACAAATAGCTTCCTCATCTTCCTCCATACCCAGCAAGTGACAGCCAAATTTCCCTTTGGAAACATTCTTCAGATGTTCAGCCTCTTGACTTGCCTATTCCTAAAAGGAAAAAAAGAAAATCAGTTAAGTTTCTTCTGAACATAAATTTAAAAAATTCACTTTGACTGCTGGAACTTTTATCATAATGGCATTACAAATTTTCCATCATCATAAGGAGAGAACATATCATACAATTGCTGTGTTTTCAATCTTTACCCAAGGAAGACATCATCAATTCTAGAAACTCCACAATCACTTATTCCATTTATTATGATTTTTAAAAGGAGGGTTGGCAGATACCTGGTATCTTCCACCTTCTATCCAGCCAAATTCCTTGAGGAGCTCATGATTTGGGGAGGAAGATACACATACACAACAAAGTCTAAAACAGGGTAAGGACTAATCTAACAGTAGCATTAAGAAAGTGAGATGGAAAAATTGACAAAAGAGGCAATAAAAAGAGGGAAATCTCACACAAAATATTTGAGAAGAGCCTTAGGAAAATATAAGGGCTTAAAGGGGCCAGGAAGGGCATTTTTTGCCAAAAGAACAAGGTCCTGAAATGCATTTTGTGTTTGGAGACTGGTGCGTGGTCTCATGGCTGCTATGAAAGACACAAAAGGTGAGGGAGGAACTGATGGAGGTGAGATTTAGAACTTTGGCTGTGGAGCAAATTATAAAGTGCCTTGAATGTTATGTGAGGGATATAGCTTCATTCTGCAAATAACAATAAGAATTATAGGAGAGAAAGCGACTTTTAAATAACCACTATTAGTGTACATAGTGGATTATTGGAAAATGATACCCATGAACTTCAGGCCAGTTAGAGAACTAGTGAACTAATCTAGGCAAGTATTGATGAATACAGAGAAATTTGAAAGGCAGTGCTGAGGCTGGGTTAAATGGATTTGGATGGGATATGAGAGAGAGAGAAGATAAAAAACGACAGCACAACTGCACACTTAGATGACTGGACCCATGGGACCTCTTTACCAAAGATGAGAAACAAGGAGGGGGGGAGTTTGAAAAGACACAAAAATTCCCTTTAGAAAATATTAAGTATGATGTGCTTATAACATATCCAAGCAGAGTTTTCCAAATAACAAGAAAATTCCACCTGAGTTAGGAGATCTAAAATAACTTGCCATGATGCATGTATTAGAAAAAATACAGCAAAAGACATAGGTAAAAAGAAATAAAGTCATTGAACCATAAAATAATATCAAGGGTAGATTTTATTACCCCTGAGTATTTAGCCACAGACATGCTAAAAGTGGGGTGACTGAGCTTCCTAGTGACCAAGAAAAAAAGTAGCTACTATAATAGCCATAATGTATGTAAGAGTAAATTATATATTCTTTGTTATTGTTATTGTTTTAGAAGATCCATGATCCTGCTCAAAAGTGCTGATGGACTATATCCCGAAAGTCCTCATAAATACAGATGATGTTCACTAATAAAACAGATAAGGGAAATCTGTATACAGTGGACTCCCAGGGCACTCCTAGAAAACTCCAAGGGTGCAGTGCTAAAGTACAAATCAGTAAAAATGAATCTACAAGGAGTCAAGCAATGAAGTTCAAGTATACAGCTCTCCGATGGCCTGCCTTGAGGCAGAGATGAAGGCAATACTTGGAAAAGCAACCAAAAGCTTTTCTTCACACTTCTGCGTTGCATACCAATATTGAGAAGCATAAAAGTGGAGTGCTCTAGTAGAAATAAAGTAGGGCTCTTGTGCTAGACTCTTTGTCCACAAGGGTCTGTTAGAATATTTCATGAAACCTTTGGGACACTGCTGGACACAATCCAAAAGCCTCTGGCCTAGAGAATTGAACTGGCCACATTTCCTTGCAACAAACATGCAAGAGTGTGGTTTACCACAACTATGGTTTTACTGAAGGTTGGGCAACATGGATATTCATTACAGTTTATTCCAGTGCTATTGCTAGCTCACATAGTATTTTTGTATAAACCAGAAAAAGTGAAAACCTTTTTAAATTAGTATATTATTACACAACCTGAATTGTTCTCACTATGAAATCTGGTCCAGAGCCCAATGGACAGCAACCTCGCCTGTGTGCACATACAGAGCCAGTTCACCCCCCTTGAACACATGGAGACTTACACACATGCATATGACCACCAGGAAGCATACTCTGCACTCTCCCTCTTAATTTCTAGGTGAAGAAACAATCTCACATTCAGAGTTGGAGCTGTGAGGAGCTAGGAAAGTGCCTTGGAGACACCTGGAGTGGTTTGAGAATGGAGTGCAGCCACAGCACATGTGTTGACCTGTTGGTGCCTGCTCTGTTGAGTGTACAAGGCCATGGGGGTCGTTATGGATTTATGTAGGAAGCAGCTCTTCTTTCCACCTAGAAGCCCTGGAATCTCAGTTCCCATGCAAGCTCTCCCATGCAAGTTAGCATCTGTGTACCATGTGATTTGTACCCTCTTAGAGATCTTTGTATGTATATACACACACACACATACCCTAGACTATGGGTATCTTATGTTGCTGATGTCAAATCCACTTGCTTAAAGAAGCAACACAACAAATGCTTTAGAAATTACATCATGATATGTTGAAGTCTGCCTAAGTCTTTCATCTCGATGGATAGTAACTCCACTTCTGAAAGGTGAACTAAAGCCAGGCCATTATTTTCCTCAGAAACCAACACAGCATTTTCTCCAGGCAGGTGCACATGCACACAATACATGCACACACAAGTAAGTTAATTTAATATAGATTTGATAAAAGCCTTTAATCTGGACATTTTTAGAAGACACCACTAAGGCGGCTGAAAAACTATAAATATCATCCCCATAAAACTATATGACATCCTAGTGAATCCTACAGAACAAATTAGTTGAAAAATATACTCCTGGGAAAACAAATGAACTGGCCTTCTGTATAATGATGGATTTAAGTCACTGCAATATTAGAGAAGTTTTGGTAAAAGTGATGATTTGTGTTTTAGGATAGTTGATTCTAAGCCATAATAATTATTAATAGAGTAATAAGCTAGCAGGATCAGTTTTCTGTGAGGCCACTTTTCTATCACAGAAAATTCCAAGGTATACGAGATGACTCTGTCCATTCTTACTAGTGGGAGACATACATCAAGCATGTATAAAAATGTATTCAAATCATTAAAATGTAAACTAAAAATAAGGAAGACCAAAAGCATATTTTCTATGTTCTAAATAGCTGTAGGTGGGAAGCCAAAAAAAGCTATAAAAGAAATAGGAATTCCAGTGAGATTACATGTGAGCTGGAAGATTAGCCAAGAATTTATATATATAAATGCTTTGAATTTTGCCTCAAACTTTGGATTTTAACTGCAAAAAACTCACATTAAAAATACCGGAACATAGGCTGCTATGAATGCCAGTCTCCTCATAGGTTTCCTCACTGGTCCAGAGCCATGTACAGACTCTGCCAAGGTACCTAATGTCTTTATGGTTCCTTTTCTGTTCACTTAAGCCAGGAAACATGACTCCATGGTAGAACCCTGGGCAGGAGCTTGGAAAGCTTGCCAGACTCCTGCAGCCACCATACCTCTCTGCTATCAGTGACTAACAAGGACAGTGCCAGTAGAAATCCAACACTGATTTTAACATAATTTTTAAAAAGACACCCTGAAATATGATCTTAGAGAATGAACAACAAAAACATCTTTATCTGAGATGCCACAGTGATCCTATTCCTAAAAACACTCACACATTTTCAGAGTCTGTACTACTCATAACCCTATACCTCATTAACTCCTTTTCCCAAGAAGCTTGAGAACAGAGGATGGGAAACCAGGCTTGAAGAAGCTTCCTCCATTTCCCATGCTGCATGGTTTACACACATAAGTAAAATGAGAATCTCTGCTGACTTGATGGAAAGTACAGGATGGGAGATGAACACAAGTTTGTCTTATTTCACTAAACTGTATTACCTCTCTTTCCCCCAAATACCTGAAACTCAGTAAATTATTCCTTGGAAGACACTGAGAGTCATTCTTCCACCCATTACTTGAAAAGCCACACAAGAGTTAACAACAAACAAAATGAGAGGAAACAAGAAACAATTAGATCCTTCTCCTTAGTATAACACAAAAGTTAAAAATACTGTAACTACGGTGAAAATATATATTATGCAAGAAATATGTGCTATCTACAATGGCATGAATAATTTATATCACGAAGGTCACTGAGTTTGCAAATCAACTTATTTACCATATATCTTAGCATCTAAAATGTATTTGCAAGGTTAGTTCTAAACTGATGAATACTAATAGAAATAAAAATATAGTTTCTCCTCTTAGCCTCAGTTTTCTAATCATTTAAAACCATTCAAATTATGAAAAATGTATCTTACTCTTCGTATGAATTTCATTTTCCCTTAAATGTATTCTTATAGCTTTAGTCCTTGAATATTAAAAAAGCACAAAACTTAAAATAATAATATAAAATAAAATAAAAACAGTTCCAATTTGCTTTCAGCCTAATGGAACAGCAATGAGTGGGAGAAAGGCAAACTTGACCATCCCTATCCCCATAGTGCCACCTCATGGCAACTGTGCAGAGAAGATAGTTCAATGAAGATGGCTGAGTAACGGTCTGCGGCGAGGACACCCATTGTCCACACCACCTCAGCTGCTGGGACGAAGGAAGACTCTAAGTAGTTGCCAATGCAAGTGATTTTTAACTAAATAATCACTGGAGAAAGCACAGAAGCATTTGCTTTTTCTCAGCTATCTGCCTAATTTCTGATTGCAATGTTGTACATTTAACTTCATCTTTCATGATCTATCAATATACAAAATATTGACTTACATATTTCATTTAACTCTAACCAAAGCCCCATTCAGCAGTTATTCCTATTTTCTCCCATTTTAGAGATGGGGAAACCAAGGCATGGAAAGTTAAATGACAAGTCTAAGCTCACAGAGACATTGAGTTGCTTGCAAGTCATCTCAATGGTTTTTTTCCTGAAATGGGAGAGACTAACACTGTAACCCACTGCTGATACAGACATTTTCCCTAACTCTGAAGGTGTAGATCCTTTATTACCCCATGTTTCTCAGAAGCTTTTACAAGGCAATTTATATATCATTTCACTTAACATAAAAAATGTTAAATAATTATTCCAACGTCTCCTACACCAGAAAACATCAAAGATGGATTACAAAACAGCCCTAATCTGTTTGCTGCATCACATGTGATGACACTGGCAGGTCACCTGGCCTCAGAGCCTCAGGGTCCTCAACTACAACATGAGGAGGGCAGTGATCCCATAACCCTCAGTGGGTAAGGATGAAAGAAAATAATGGATGGAAAGTACTTAGATGACTGTCAGCAGGAGAATAAGTACTCGCTAAAGGGCTACCATTGTTACTACTGCCATTATTCTCTCAAAATTCAGAAAACTCTTTCTTCAACAATATTTAAGCAATGGTTTGAGTGTAAACCTCCCCTGAGGCAGAGGAATGAGAGATTATTTTTTTCAACTGCCCAACTTTGTAAAATTGTGCCTTATTTCTGAAGAGCTAAAAGTACTCTGTATTAAGAGCTCCATTAAAGTTCACACCACCTCTGTTGATGCAGACACTGGCCCACAGTGTCCATATCATTATGGATGAAATGAGACATTCACACAAACTACTGAGTCCCGTGGAGGAAAAGGAACAGCATGGCTTTTCTCTCAAGGGAAGCAAAAGCCTTGGCCCCTGCAGTGACTGGCCTTTATTGAGTTTCTCCGCACATTACATGATGGTCCTCATTTACTATGCACAGGTTCAGTTTAGGTGGTTACCTTTTATAGAAAACAAAGGAGCCAATGCCACTAATCACATCACAGAAGAGGGGTATTTGCCAGTGAAAAGGCAAAAGTGGTTGAACCAGTTATACTGATTCTTGGAAGGTTTAGCTTGTGTTTTAGGAAGTTACTTTGCAGTAAATGTCCTCAATTCAGGGTGAAGGGGGGTTTTTTTAGCAAGAGCAAGACTCTATGCAGCCTAGGCACATTGCAGGCCTGATTCCCCACAGGAGAACCTATCCGTGGGCATGGGTCCTGTGCATCTCCGAGTGGAAGCTAGTCCCATGCTACGCAGAATGGTCTCCTACACCCTGTGAAGGAACAAACAGGTATTATCATCTCTATTTTATGAGAGATTTACCTCTGGCCTTGCAATGACATGATGTCTAGTAACTTCCTCAAGCTTTTTAACCACCAACCTCTTCCTCTATGCACCTCACTCTGCAGAATCCTAAATTGCATCAATTTAAGCACAGGATACCTGCAAGCATGCCATAAAAATACACAACCTTGTGGTTTGGGGTTGCTGTATTAATAATTGCAATACGTTTGCTTCATGTCGTGAGGCCACAGAAAATTTTGCACAAAGTCTACACAAATGTTTGACATATCTCTGAACAAACTTTTGCCATAGAACACAAAAGACAGAAACAGAGCTTGAAACAGGTTTAACAGTTTGACAAAAACTTCAAGACTACAGCTGTGGCAGACATTGCTGTATTCTCCCTTTCTTCTAGAACTACAACTTCTTCAGAATGTCTACCTACCCTGATTAACTATGTAAATACCTATTCACATATACATGACATTTCCAGATTTCTTTGCACCTAGAGTGGCCACATAACAGTACTGACAATGATTTGCAATGTCTCAAGTGTCAAGAGGATGAGGCTGGGGGAAGGTCTTCCCTTCTCCAAATCAAATATAAAACCCCAAAGGAGAAAATGTGAAAGTGTCATTCTTTGCCATTACCTCCTTTCCCATTATCCCTGCCTGGAAAGCAGATAAACTGCCTGGAGGTACAACAGCCACCTTGAGAGCATGAAAATGCTGAAGCAGAGATGGAGAAGAAGCCTGAGACTCCAGGGCATTATGGAGCTTCAGCAACTGCCCTAGATTGTCAACCTTTGAACTTTCTGCTTTGTGAGAAAAATAAATGTCTTGTTTTAAGACACTGTTCTGTGCTCTCTGTTACATGAGCTAAAAGCAACTATGACTCCTTCAGTATCCATGTCCCTAGACATAACTTTTTTGAGTGAGTGCACCTCTACACAGCTTCTCCCATGATTCAAGCAGCACTCTGAAACTCTCTATAACCCTGAGTGTGGATGTCTCTATTTCTAAGTAGGTGAGGTTGGTGTATTCCCTATATTTGCCTTATTCAAAGTAAAGTAACATGTTTGTTGTCATTTTTATAAGTGGCACTGCAGTGAAGAAAAGGTGCTGTCTCAAATCCCCAGTGAAAACAAGTCCATTTATACAGACCTAGTCTAAAATAAGAATAGATGTATGTAGCCATATCTATGCAGTTGTCAAGACCTCCCTAGTTCTGAAGTTATGGATATACTGTTATAATTTTAGAACTACCTCATTATCAACTCATGGAAAATCTTATTACCTCATGGAATCATGTTCTCATTACCCCTTAGCATTCCTTTTGGTACACAAATCTTCCACTCCCTCTTTCTTAATCACTTTTTTTTCACTTGAGACAAGGTCACCAAGCTTTTCTCACTTTTGTACTTTTTACTAGCCACTTCTTCTCAGCCTCCTTTTCTAGTATTTTCTCTCATTCTTACCTCTAAATTCATCTCTCTGACTCTGTCCTCAGTCTCCTTTCCCTGTCACTTTGCCCACTTCCCCAGCAGTTGTGTTTGGAGAGTTCCTCAGCTTTAAATACCATGTCTCATGATTCCCATTTCTCCATATCCTTTCTCACATCTCTAGTCCTGGCTTGTTCCTGAACTTGTACACCCAATTTAGCACTGAACATCTCCACATGGGTGTCTGATAGGTAACTCACATGTAGCATGCGTAACAGAGCTCATAGCTTCCCTGCGTAGCCTACAGCCTCCTTCTTCCCTCAGCGTCCCTGTCTCAATAATGGCACCACACTTTAACAGACCAAGAACCCAGGAGTTGTCCTGAAATCCTTGTTCTAGCATCTGCAAACCATCCTTGAGCAAACCTGATTGGAAACACCTTCACAATCTATGAGTATGAAGGCATTTCCCATATTTTTTGCTACTACCTTCCTAGTGCAATCTATCATCATTTCTCCCCTGAGCTACTGCATCAGCATAATTGGCTTTTCTGCTTTTGCTCATAGTTGCCTTTTATGTATTCTTTATAGAAAAATCCAGAATAACCTTTTAAAAAGAAAACTGCACTTCCCTCCTTAAAAATCATCTCATGGCTTCCCACTGCATAATAAAATGTAAAGACTTTCCAGGTTAGGCTTTTGCTTCCTCTCCTTCTTTCTAGCCTCCGTTCACTCATCTAGTCTAGACACACTGGTCTTTCTCTTGCCCTTCAAGGAGGCACCTTCTCAAAGTCCTTGTACTATTTTTCTTTAGGTGTGCACATGGCTTGCTTCCTCACCTAATTATTCTCAAAGGCCTTCCCAGACCACAAGCTGTTCATCACAGTTGCAATCACTCTATCCTCTTAACATTTATTTGTTGTTTGTTCTTAACACTTAGAAAAGATCAATACCTGACAATCTAGTATATATTGGTTTATTTGTTCATTTTCATTTCCTCAAGTACAGTATTATAGGCATACTTTACCTTGGTGGTCACTGTTTTATGCCCAGTGCCTCATACATTGCCTGGAAATCAGTAGATATTCAATAAAAACTTACTAAATTAATAAATTTAGGAAATTTAATGGAATCTATACTTGTAGCTGTTTTTCTAGTTAAGTTTTCTTGACCTTGGACCATAAATTTGATCAAGTTTCTTTAGCATGCAATAAGAGACAGATGATTAGAGAAGACCATATACCTGAAAAACTAGATTGCTTTGAAATATATTAAAAATGATGTAGAAAATTCTAACATTTGGAACATATATAAAATATTCAAACACACAGGTATGGGGTCTTATCCAACACACAGAACTGAACTAAAAGGGCTGACTCTGTTTTTTTTTAAGAATCATATTTCAGCCCTGGCTGGCGTAGCTCAGTGGATTGAGCACAGGCTGGGAACCAAAGTGTCCCAGGTTCGATTCCCAGCCAGGGTACATTCCTGGGTTGCAGGCCATAACCCCCAGCAACCGCACATTGATGTTTCTCTCTCTCTCTCTCTCTCTCCCTCCCTCCCTTCCCTCTCTAAAAATAAATAAATAAAATCTTAAAAAAAAAGAACTGTGAAAATATATGGCTTAAATATTTTTTTTTAAAAAAAGAATCATATTTCCATATTTTTAAAAGTTTTTTCATTTACTTTTTAATTTTATTTTTTCCAACCATCCTTTTTTAAAAAAAATTAAATTTATAGGGATGACTTGATTTATAAGATTATATAGGTTTCAAGTATAAATTTGCATGATACATGATGTGTATATTGCTGTGTTCTCACCACCCAAAGTCTAATCACCTTCTGTCACCATACATTTGGCTCCCTTTACCCTTCACTACCCCCACTCCCCTTCCCTCTGGTAACCACCATACTGTTGTCTGTGTCTATGAGTTTCAGTTTTATATTCCACATATGAGTGAAATTACATGGTTCTTAGCTTTTTCTGTCTGATTTACTTTGCTTAGGATAATATTCTCAAGATGCATCTATGTTGTCACAAATGGCAATATTTCATCCTTTTCTTATGGCTGAGTAATATTCCACTATATATATGTACTGCATCTTCTTTATCCAATCATCTTTCAAAGGACACTTTGGTTGTTTCCACATCTTGGCCACCATGAATAGTGCTGCAATGAACATAGGGGTACATATACCTTTGTGGATAAATGTTTTCAAGATTTTTGGGTACATACCCAGAAGAGGGATTGCTGGGTCATATGGTAACTCTATTCCTAATTTTTCAAGGAGCTTCCATACTGTTTTCCACGGTGACTGTACCAGTTTACATTCCCACCAGCAGCGAATGAGAGTTCATTTTTCTCCACAATCTCTCCAATACTTTTTATTTCTTGTTTTGTTGATCACAGCTATTCTAATAGGTGTGAGGTAGTATCTCATTGTAGTTTTGATTTGCATTCCCCTAACAGCTAATGAAGTTGAACATATTTTCTTATAACTGTGGGCCATTTGTATGTATTCTTGAGAGAGGTGTCTGTTCAGGTCCTCTGCCCATGTTTTAATTGAATTTGTTAGTTTGGTGTGGAGTTGTATGAGGTTTTTATATATTTTGGATATTAATCTGTTGTCAGAGCTGTTATTTGCAAATATCATCTCTCATTTGGTTGATGCTTCTTGTTTTGTTGGCAGTTTATTTTGTTATGCAGAAACTTTCAGTTTGGTATAGTCCTACTCATTTATTTTTGCCTTTACTTCCCTTGCCTTTGAGGTCAAATTCATAAAATCTTCTCTAAGGTAAAGTCCATGAGTTTAGTACCTATGTTTTCTTCTGGGTAATTTATTGTTTCAGATCTTGTATTTAGGTCTTTGATACATTTTGATTTTTGTACATGGGGACAAACTGCAGTCTAGTTTCATTCTTTTGCATGTGGCTTTCCAGTTTTCTCAGCACCATTTATTAAAGAGGCTTTCTTTTCTCCACTATGTGTTTTTGGCTCCTCTGTCAAAAATTATTTGCCCATAGGCCTGACTGGCGTGGCTCAGTTGTTATAGCATTGTCCCACAAAGCAAAAGGTGGCTGGTTTGATGCCTAGTCAGGGCACATGCCTGGGTTTCGGGTTTGGTCCCTGGTTGGGGCATGTATGAGAAACAATTGATTAAAGTTTCTTTCACAGATTGATGTTTCTCTCCCTCTCCTTTTTGCTCCCTTCCGCTCTCTCCAAAAATAAATAAATAAATACATACATACATACATATACACATAAATAAAATATTTTAAAAATTATTTGTTCCATTGTTCTGTGTGTCTGTTTTCCTGCCAATACTATGCTAATTTGATTATTGTAGCTCTGTCACATAATTTAAACTCAGATAGTGTGATATCTCCAGCTTCATTCTTTTTTTTTCAGGATTACTTTGGCTCATCTGGGTCTTTTATACTTCCATACAAATTTGATGGTTTTTTGCTTCATTTCTTTAAAAAGATAGCATTGGAATTTTTATGACGATTGCATTAAATCTATACATTGCTTTGGGTAGTGTGGACATTTTACCCATGTTGTTTCTTCCGATCCATGAACATGGTATACCCATTTCATTATGTCTTTTTCAATATGTTTTAACAATGCTTGTAAGTGTAGTATGTAGGTCCTTCACATCCTTTGTTAAGCTTACTCTTAAGTGTTGTATTCTTTTTGTTTCAAATCAGAAGGAATTACTTTTTCCTTTCTTTTTCTGAAATTTCATTGTTACTATATAGGAATGTAGTGGACTTTTGTACACTGATTTTATGTCCTGCAAATTTACTGCACTTTTTATTGTTTCTAATAATTTTTGGTGGAGTTTTTAGAGTTTTCTATATACAGGGTTAGACAAAATTAAGTTTAAAGTTGTTCATATTGAAAATAATACAATAATTCATAAATAACACAAGAATAAACACTGTTTTGAGTATGCACAAGTGCAAACCTACTTTTGACCCCCTTGTATAGAATCATGTCATCTGCAGAAAGTGACACTTTTACTTTTTCATTACCAATTTTGATGCCTTTTATTCCTTTTTCTTGCCTGACTGCTCTGGCTATAACTTCCAGAACCATGTTAAGTAAGAGTGGTGAGAGTGGACACTCTTGTCTTGTTCCTGTTCTTAGAGGAAAAGCTTTTAGTTTTGCACTATTGAGTATGATATTAGCTGAGGGTTTGTCATATATGGCCTCTATTTTGTTTAGGTACTTTCCATCTAAACGCATTTTACTGAGTGTTTTACTCATAAATGATGTTGTATCTTATCAAATACTTTTTTGCATCTATTGATAAGATAGATGCAAAATTATATCATATTTTTATCCTTTGTTGGTTAATGTGGTGTATTACATTTATGTATTTGTCTGTGTTGAACCATCCTTGTGCCTCTGGAATGAATCCCACTTGATCATGATACAGTGTTTTTTTAACGTATTGTTCTATTTGATTTGCTAGTATTTTGTTTAGGATTTTTGTGCCTGTATTCATCAGATATACTGGTCTATAGTTTTCTTTTTTGTGTTTTTCTTGCCAGGTTTTGGTATCACAGTTTTGTTTGCTTCATAATATGTATTAGGAAGAATTGCCTCTTCTTCAATTTTTGGGGAGAGTTTGGGAAGAATAAATATCAAATCTTCTTTGAACACTTACGATAGAATTTGCTAGTAAAGCTACTTGGTCCTAGTCTTTCATTTACTTTTTTTAAAAGCACAAAATAGCTTCCAAACATAAAGTTTCTGACTGTTATTAAAAAAATAAAATTATGAAATAAAAAAACAAAATTTATCTAAAAGGACTGGCTTCTAAAATGTATAATTTCCTACTTTTTACCTTAGCACCTTCCTTGCATTATTATTCAACAACTATTATTACTACTGAATGCTAACATGCTCCAATAAGATATGTTGTAAAGATCCTAATCTTTGTATTTAAAGCAAAAAGAAAATTGCTGATTAAAACACAAATTTTTCATTTTAACTTTTTTAGCTTATAGTCAAATGGAAATTATTTAAATTAAGAACAGCAACAGGTTATCTCTCAAATAACATTTAAGTTAGTTTTTGCACAGGCCAATGATAAACTTTATAATGTTATGTTTCTTTTAGTCTGGGTTTCTGAATTCCCTCCTCTGTTCTCAGTAAACTTAATTTAGTAGTTGTGAAACCCTGAAAATCATTTGGTGATGGCAAATAGCTGAAAAATTCCTGTTACTTTATAAATAAATCACAAACGTACCACTCTATCATCCCCCAAAGAACAGAAGAACAGAAAAAGTTATATGTTTTCTACACTTTTAAATCATCAAGTGAAGGACTATTTTTTTACAAAGTAGAAAAATGAAAGTTAAATAGTTTAATGGAAATAATATGAAAAAACCTAAGGTAGTCACCAGAGGAAAAAAATGAAATCTTTACAATCTGTTTGGAGGAGCTTAGGTTAATTGTAAAAAGAAAATGCATTCAATTTGAAAACATTGAATTTTACAAAGTAATAAAGTCAGTACAATTATTTCTGTAGATATTTTAAGAAATAAAATAGGTACATTATATTAGTCTGTAGTCCATTCTTCTTAAAGTTGTAGGAAAGAACATGATAATCTCTTTTAACCAGATTTTACAAATAAATATTTATTTACAATGTTTTATATATATGTAAATATACAACAAAATATATCTGTATTTATATATGGATATATATATCTATATATGTATATATATCTATATTTATATAAATCTCTATTTATATATCTCTATAGATATATAAATCTCTATTTATAAATCTCTATAGATATATAAATCTCTATTTATAAATCTCTATAGATATATATACATATATAGATATGTAGATATATGTAGATATATCTATATGTATGTATCCACATGCATGGATACGTACATATGTATAGATACATATCCATACATACATATACATATGTGTATACATATACACATATGTGTATATAGATACATGTATCTATATTTATATATCTCTCTATTTATATATATACATATATCTATATATAAAGGAAGAGAGACAGTGATTTTTTTGTAGGCTTACACATATAACAGTTATTCTAAAAAGCTTTATAAGAATTTGGTATACCTAGAATGTGTGAACAAGATAACATCCCCTTCTCAAGCTATTGACCTTTGAAATAAAAAATACTTAATTGCTCATTAATATTTTCTGCAATGTAAGATTATAAATATTTAATGTCAACAGAATTATCCAGATAAACTGTAAATATAGCTTTGCGTTCTCTTGATTAATTATGCATCCACCATTGCAAAGAAACTTATTGAAAAATGTGTCCGCAGTTGACATAAAAATAATATAGCATGTTTATAAGCCTATAAAAATTCTAGCAATCTCTTCCATTATCTTTTATAAGTTTTCATTTATTATGGTTTGGCATTGACCAATAATAATTTGCTCATTAGATTCAGGAGATCTGAAAGAATTTACTTTAATCCTGTCTCATCTCATTCTTCCCAAAAGACAACACTCCAAATTTAATTGAAATGCAAAAGGTGTTTTTATATCTTTTATTGCATAAACCACAAGGAAATTTGAAAGAACATTCTTGACCAACATAAAACAGATATTATTTCTACTAAGCATCTCTAAGGGTTTTTCTTTCTTTTGTTTTCTTAGTGTTCTCATGATGTCTTAAGTAGATCAACAAAGCCTGAAGGTACTTGTCTTGAAATAAATATTTTATTTATCATTTTCCTACCTTAAAAAAATGCAACACACTTAGTTAGTGTTATCTATTTCTAATTTCACAGAAACAGGTAGAAATTGGTGATATCAAACAAAAAGCCACTCTTCGTCTTCATACTACCCCATCAGTATGTATACCTATGTGTACACAGAAAAGCTTCAAAATAATAAAATGATCAAAGCATAAAACCAAATTTTTCGAAGAATGATTTCCTTCAGAGAAACAAGACAAGTTCACTGAGCCCTCTGGCAATTTGCCACTGGAAATTTTACTTTAGAATTTTAATTACAAACTTAGGTAGGCAGATTATAATGAAAGATATCTCTAGCAAGGGAGCCCGAACAGATGCATCATGAATGCATTAAAGAAAACACCAGAGAGCGAACTTTCCATCAGCAGAAAGATTTTAATTAAATAGCAGTGGGATGGATCCCTTCTGCAAAATGATACTGCTATTACCCATAGTTCTCTAAACCTATTTACTATAGAATATATTCTTTGAAACCATTCCACTCTATGAAGTGTGCCTAAGCCTGTCAATTTCTGTTAGGAGAGTAGAGAAAACTGTGGGTATGGAAGAAGGAAAAGGTCTATTGGTAAAGGGTGCGAATGAAAAAAACATTTCTTTGTTTATATGCTGTACTTGGTGACTCTACACTCACTGCATGGGACCCACAGGCTTCAGAAGACAGATGGGCCAACAGTGACCCCCAAAGTGTCCACTGGATGTTAGCAGTGATCCACTTGGGACAGCCAAGAGGACGGCTGAGATCAGTGCTTAATAATATCACAGGCCCGTACTTTTATTCTTGGTATTAATTCAATTATTCACTTGGGATATTTGGTTGTTAAAATACATGCAGTTTCAAAAGACTCAATATACCACATAGAAAAATCCCAGTGATTTCCAAATCTGAAACTGAAGATAGTGAAAATGAATTCCATAACCTACAAAAAAAAAAAGCCAGATATTCTGCTAAATAAAAAATCTTCAGAAATCTGGTGTTAGGAATAAGTTTCCAATTATTGACACAATGGGGTCTGATACAACAAAGAGGCATTCCTTAGACAGTTTACCTGGTTTAATTCAGGATGAGAAATGGAATGGGAAGGAATTACAAGAACTTCATTGCTAAGTATTTAGATTTGATTATGAAATATCTAGAGTGGCCACAAAGTAGTTGAAGACGTAAAGAACTCCAATAAGGGGCTGATTTAATGACTTCTAATCATTAATATGAAAGCTGTTACCCCCAAAACAGAGAAATTGTGATTTATACACAGAATGGAGGGAAAATACAGATAACTCCCAACTAGGTACTCCGTGGCCATGCTACATATGAGAAAAGTAAAAGTGAGTTTCTTGTGAGTTTCACTGAATATTTCATCCCTGGCCCCAACCCACCAAAGAAAGGCTAACTACATGAGGGAGATGTGTTCATTAACTTAATGGTGGTGGTCATTTCATAATATATGTGTATATCAAATGATCATGTGTAGATTATAGTTCAATAAAGCTGGGAAAAATATGTCTATACAGACAAATGCTGCTTTCTCACAGCATCACAATTTAAGAAAGTTTATAATTATACTTACCATTATAAAACCTTAAAACAGACACAGAGAAGACTCAACAATTTCCTGTGGCCTCTGTACTGTCCAACCAAAAGTTTGTTCCTTGAATAGAGTCATGTTTTCTCTTTTTGTATTCCTGGCCTGCAGCCCAATATCTAGACCCAGTAGGGAACATCGTTAATGTTGAATAAATGAAAAAAAAAAGAGAGAAAGAAGCAAATAGCTACAGCAGGGTACATTCTAGTTTAATAAAATTGTAATGAACAAAAAAGAACTGGCCTAGGAAAGCCATTACCTGCAAACACATACAAAAAGTTGATTCAGCGAACCAAAGCATCTCAGGTTCGATTCCCAGTCAGGGCATATGCCTGGGTTGCAGGCCACGGCCCCCAGCAACCGCACATTGATGTTTCTCTCTCTCTTTCTTCCTCCCTTCCCTCTCTAAAAAAATAAATAAATAAAATCTTTTTAAAAATCTTAAAAAAAATGTTGATTCAAACTATGCTCCACCCGCCTCCCAAAGAAAGCAGTGCAAAATTCACCTAATGTTTACTATTCACCCAATAAACATTACACCTTTGCTAACACATGCTTTCCAGACTTGCCACTTCCCAGCTAGAGTGAGTACCAACAAGTACAATGTAGGAGGATCTCTAAAGGCCCAATGAGGGAAATTTTCTGAGTGAAACAGTACTTGGAAAACGAAGTTCCAAATAAATATTTTAATGAAACAAGTAAACATTAGTGATTAGATAAAGTTTTTGAAAAAAAATAAATGATTTGTGTTCCCTTGATTAATGGTCTTAAACTGTCAGATGCCTTATCATTTCTAGAAATAATCACTCCTTTTTAGAATTAAGAGTGAGTTTCTAGAAGCTTTCAAAAACCCTGAGCCTTTAAAAATAATATGGCTTAGCATAGTAATTTTTATTAAAATTTAGAATATACCTTCCTTCAGATCTAATATTTGCTATACCAGAACTCTAGATATTAATAACAACATAGGCATGACCTCCATCAGCTAGGAAAAGAGGTATAATGTTCAGAAAATCTAAAGGTCAGGAAGAGATGTCTGTAGGAACAAAAGTTGTAGTCTGAGAATGAGCAAAGAAATAGCAGAAACTTCTTTAAATTGTTTAAACAAAAATGATGCAACCTAAATGCATAAGTGCAAACACAAGTTTTTTTGCTTATGAAGAACCAGACAAATGACAAGAATGAAACAAAAATACACATTTCCAAAAATGTTTAAAAAAGAAACATCCTTTCTGCCCCATTGAAAAAAACACTGGAAAAATGACAATCATACCCACTCCAAAAGAGTTTATAATATTTTGAGGAAATCAGAGGTAAAAATCATCATTCTGGTTTATCAAAACATATAGTATTGTAAATTAAGGAGACATAAAGAAACAAAATGTGTCACCTTGTGGGTTACTTGGATCACTTTGTTCTATGGCCACAGACGCACATTAATCCTCCATCTGTTTTAGAAATGCAAGCCAGGTCAAGATGGCAGCATAGGGAAACATGATTCACCTCCTCACACAATCACATCAAAATTACAACTAAAATATAGAACAACCATCACTCAGAACCATCAGAAATTGAGTTGAATGGAAGTCTGACAACTATGAAATTAAAGCAACTACAACCATCTAGACTGGTAGGAGGGGTAGAGACATGGAATGGGCTGATCCCACATCCACGTGTGGTGGCTAAAAATTTGGGGAAAATGTCTGGGGAGCGAGGAGTTCCAGCCCCACACCAGTTCCACCAGCCCAGTTCTAGTGCCAGGTACATAAGCCCCCATAACTTCTGGCTGCAAAAACCAGCAGGGATTGAGTAGGTAGAAGAAACTTCTGGAGTCCCAAGCAGTTTCTCTTAAAGAATCCACACACAAACTTAATCAGACTTGCTCCTTGTGAGCTCCATCACCGAGGCAGCAGCTTGAAAAGCACCAGTGGCATACAGAGAGAAAGTGAATTATCTGGCATCAGAATGAGAACTAGGCGACAGCCTTCTCCCAGACAGAAAGGTGAGCCATTGTCCCTTTTCTGAACCCTCTGCCCACAGAGCCACATAGTCAGAAACTGCTGCCATATCTGAGACTCAATCAACCTGGTTCACACTGTTTGCCTCACTCTAAAGATCCCCAGAGACACCATCCCACATAACTTATGGGCCCACCCAAGCTACTTTTCCATATGAATGGCTGGCCTTGGCTCATGCTTCACAACTTCCTATATCCTGTTAAACAAGCAACAGCCAGTCTCAGAGGGCTCTCAGTCTCCCACACCTCTTGCTAAGGAGCCCCAGGCCAGCATGAGCAGCAACCAGCCTAGATTCACAGCTTGGATTTGCCTGAGAATCTCCAAGCCCATCACTAGTAGCAGCCATTTCTGATTGTTTCATAGTTCAGACAGGGTGTCCCCAGGCAAAACACAGGTGGAGGCTGATCTTGGTCTGCACCACCCAGGGAACACCAGGGCCTGCGCACCCAGTAGACAACTACAGACCATGTAGGAGCACCACCAACCAGCCCCTGCACAGCTGATCTTCCATGGAGGGCACAGGTTGGTGAACAGTGGTCACAGCCAGTCCTTGAAGCTAACTGGCCTGGGTAAATGTTCCCATTGACCTACCAACAGTAATCAAGGCTCAACTACAAGAAGAGGGTGACTCAGCCCACATGAAGGGGTGCCTCGAGTACACGGCTTGGGTGACAGGGGAGACTGTGCCACTGGACCCTACAGGACACCTACTACATTAGGCCATGCTACCAAGACAGGGAGTGATAGCAGCTCTTCCTAATATATAAACAAACATGGGGAGGCTGCCAAAATGAGGAAACAAAGAAACGTGGCCCAAATGAGAGAACGGATCAAAACTCCAGAAAAAGAACTGGAGATAAACAATCTATCCAATGTAGAGCTCAAAACGCTGGTTATAAGGATGCTCAAGGAATTTAGTACAGACCTCAACAGCATAAAAGCCAGCCAGTTAGAAATGAAGGATACACTAATTAAAATAAAGAACACAAGAAAATCAGGGACCTACAGCCAAGATTGCTTGCCCAGCAAAGATATCATTTAGAATTGAAGAGCAGATAAAGAGCTTCCCAGATAAGAAAAATGTAAAGGAGTTCTTCATCACTAAACTGTTGTTATGTGAAATGTTAAAGGGACTTATTTAAGAAGAAAAAAAAACTATGAATAGTAACATAGAAATAAATATATTATCTATTAATAATTGGATCTAAAGAACAAACAAAGCAAACAAGAACAGAGACAGAATCATGGAGAGATTTTGATGGTTGCCAGATGGGGGGGAGTTGTGGGGGAAAGGGTGAAGACGTCAGAGGATTAAGAAGTACAAATAGGCCCTGGATGGCGTAGTTCAGTGGATTAAGTGCGGGCTGCGAACCAAAGTGTTGCAGGTTCGATTCCCAGTCAGGGCACATGCCTGGGTTGCAGGCCATGACCCCCAGCAACCGCACATTGATGTTTCTCTCTTTCTCTTTCTCTCTCTCTTTCTCTCTTTCTCTCTCTCCCTTCCTTCCCTCTCTAAAAATAAATAAATAAAATCTTAAAAAAAAAGAAATACAAATAGGTACTTACAGAATGGTCATGGGGATATAAAATACAGTACAGGAAATGAAGTACCAAAGAACATATGCATGATCCATGGACATGAACTATATGGTGTGAGGATTTCCTGAGGGAGTAGGGGGTGCTGGATGGAGGGGAGCAAAGGGAGAAAACTGGGACAACTGTAATAGCATAATCAATAAAATACGACTTAAAAAAATAAATGCATGTCATTTTCATAGGAAGGGGAGTGAAATAAGCTTAGATAAGGGCAGATGGCACAGTTCAACAAATCTTTGTTACTATTTAAAAAAGAGTAGAATGATTCTTAAAGTCTTATGAGAAGAATACTGGTTTTAATTGGTGATGTCAGCTTCCAGTCATGATATCATTCCTCTTTTCCCCTACTTCTTAAAAGACTAACTTTTTAAACAGTTTTAGGTTTACAAAACTGAAAGATAGAGATTTCCGCCTGCTCCCACACATGCATATCCCTGCCCCGGCCCCTGCATTATCAACATAACTCACCAGAATGGCACACTCTTTACAAAGCATAACTCTATATTAACACACCATAATCATCCAATATCTATAGTTTACCTTAGCATGCACTCTTAGAGTTGTAAATTCAATGGGTTTAGACAAATGTATAATGACAGATTTATCATTGTAATACAGTGATGATATCAACTCTTAAATGACCATGTTATATTCCCTCATCAGTTTCCAATACACACCACTGTTTTTCTAGACCTGCCCCTCTCTTCCAGTAAAGCAACTCTTCTTGCACCTATTCTAGCTCACAAGAATAAGAAAAGTGAATATTGAAATCAGCATTGAAACATATAAGAGAATGATAGCCCAGACACAAACACTTAAAGGATCAAGGAATTAAAAGAATACTGACTGGAAGAGCTCTCCATAACTCAAGGTTTCTCTAAAACCTTTAGTGGTAATTGAGTATCACCAATGACAGGCAATTAATTCAGTGCCCCCCAAAAGCAGCCCATTCCATTTTGGGATAGCTCCAATTATTAGGATATGCATCTCAGCCTGGATAGTTGTTTTCCTTTATCTAAAGTCCTTGATCATAACACTTCCCTTGCAGTTATAGGTAAAGTATATCTCATGTGTCTGCCCTTGGACAAAATATCCAAGTTTCCTATTTTCTAGGCTAAACATGCCCCACTCTTATAACCATTCCCCATTATTCATGGTTTCCCTCTTTCATCAATACAGCCTCTTTCTCAGGATGTGCTTCCAAAAGGTGTGGGGGGGGGGGGTGCTCTGCTCGCAGGCCCCCCCAACCCCCGCAGCCGCCACAGATGAGAATAAGTCTACCAAGACATGATCTGTTTGGCGAGGAAAGGTGGCCAGTCTCTCAAAGGAGAAAGGCCAAGAGTCTTTTCCTCAATGGGCTTTTATTGGGTTCGTTTTGCACAGGAATACAGGTAAAGCTCATGAATCATTATTAGGCAGTAAGGCTCATTAATCATTATTAGGCAGTAAGGATCAAACAATAGATAACATACAAAGAACTCTGAGGGCCTATTCTGAGTGAGGGTCTGTTAGCTAAAGGGTTACAAAACTTTGGGAAACAAACTCATTTCCTGCTCAGACCTTTATCATTTAACTGAGAGCATTCTAAACAAAGCAGGTTTCACAGGATTTTACATATTCTTTCTTAGGCCTGATCACCCTAGGGAACCCGCCCTTTCCAGCACAGGACTGCACCCACCACTGGCATTGTTTCAGGTTTAAGGCATTGCTTCAGGCTTAAGTCAGGCAGGGGAAGTAAGGCAGCCAAGAGATCCAGGCTATGGCAAAGCCAAGGGTCAAGGGTCCATTACCCGCTCTTGCTATAGCCCCCCAAGTCCTTCCCTGGGGCTTCCCCATGATTGTGCCTATCTTAGGTCATTCCCCCCTTGGGGAATCTTACCTGTCACTGGCTAACCGATCAAGCATTGGGGGTCAGGCAGGGTGAAGTAAAAGGAGCAGAGGCAGCAGCCCTGCCAGGGAGATAAGCTTTGTCTCCTTAGTGGCTTATGGTCTGAAGGTCACTCATTCAGCCTGGGCCATGATGGGGTTACAGCTTCTGAAACCAAGCAGGGCTGTTCCCAAAAAACGTGCAGGGCAGTTCTCTGGTGAAGGGCATGACAGGACTTATTATTAATGTTAATGAGAAATGGGTAATATTAATTAAGAAGACAATAACCTAAGAATCTACTATAAGGAAGTGATTGATTAACTTTATTATATCATCTCAATGGAGTATTGTATAGCCATATTACACAATTACGAAGAGTATAAAAATATAAAAAATGTATACATGATAAGTTGAAAAACTCAATATTATATTATATTTGATCAAAATTATAAGGGAAAATCTACACATTACATTTTTTGGAAAAAATATACTAAGAATGTTAGTTGTATTGATATAGTAGAAATATCAGAGATTTTGTTCTTCTTTGTCTTCTTCTGAAACTTTAAAAAAAATTAATTAGGGTGTATAATTCAAACTACCTTTACTCTGCAGATTTTTTCAGGAAAACCCAAAGAACACACTGTGTGTAGTCAACATAAAATATGGCTCAACTTGGAGCACATATTGAGCGCTTAAGCATCTGCTGCCTCCTTGAAGAAGCTAACTCAGCCAAACCATTCCATTGCACTGTGTAGATTTGGGCAATTTGTCAGTGAAATGATGTTTTTCACAGGAAGGAAAATAATCTGCTGCAAACAAAACTTTAATAAATACTTTAAAAAAACACCATTTCCCTGTGTAGCCATTCTTCTCCAAGTAGCAAAGAGGGGACAGGTTTTCCCTACTCCTTTGTGCTCCACAAAGCTCATCTAAACACAGTTACGATCAACTTTTAATGGAAATGCCTGGAGCATGACAAAAACTAGACCCTTGGGTTTCATCATCCCTGTGAAAAATCTAGGCTTCTTGCAGGATAACTTTCATATCTTTTATCATGAGAATTAAAATAAATGTAAACAATTTGCCTCGTTCAAGTTTGATTTATTTTTTTAATGATTTTATTTATTTATTTTTAGAGGGAGGGAAAGGGAGGGAGAAACAGAGGGAAAAAACATCAATGTGTGGTTGCCTTTCATGTGCCCCCCACTGGGGACCTGGCCTGCAAGCCAGGCATGTGCCCTGACTAAGAATTGAACTGGTGACCCTTCACAGCCTGGCACTCAATCCACTGAGCCATGTCAGCCAGGGCATCAAGTGCCCTTTGATTTACTTTTATTGAAGCTGCTCATGTGTTTGATAATGAAAGCTTAAAAATAATCATAGATTGTGATGTCTACTCCTTCTGCTTTCTTTGCTCATTCCTCATAGTTGTACCAGCCATAAGATCCTCTTCCTAGTCCCTAAAGCCAAGTGAAATCCATTATAGTATCTTTTTCCAAGATTCTCTGACCCATTTGGCTGTCCATTCAGAAAAGTGAGGCCAAATTCTATCACAATGGTAGTCACTGCCTAGCCAACTTTCAGCTTATTTCATTTAATATTATATGAATTTCTAGTGCAAAAGGATCTGAATGCTCCCTTGATTTCTGTTAAAATCTGACCTAATTCCATGATGTTATGTCTCAGAAATATAGTGAGAAGAATCCCATGATTCTGCTCCTACTCTAATGCATTTCATATAAAGTATTGCCATCATCAAATATTTAGTGAATACCAGAATGCAGAGACAAAGTATCATGCTAGGCTCAGGTGAAACTAAAAAGGATCAGACATGGTCCCTCCTTTTAGGATGCTTATCAGCTACTTGAACTTAATAGGACATATTGTTAAGTACGGATTTACTTCACTAAACAAAGTAGCCTATGTAAGTGCCAATTTCCCACTACAGACCATGAGTTTCTAGAATGACTTCAGGGAGGACATTTTGAAAAATACATAGATTTTAGACAAGGCTGGAGCATGGGGTCACCCATGGAATTTCAAGAGGGCAATTGCGTGAAGTGAAGTGCTAAGAGTTAGGATAATGCTTTAAAAGCATATTGGAACCACAGGGCAAATGGTCTGAAATGTAAAAGCCTCTGCTTTTACTCAATAGGCAATGGTGTGGCAATTAAGTGTCTTCCAACAAGTGACAATATGAAACTGTGCTTCATGGTATAACTAACTCACATAGCATATGGGGCAGATTAAGAAAGATGAGCTCAGAGAAGAATAGGGCAATAACTTTTACGTAAAGACCTGCTGTAGATAAAGTGACCATGTGGAAATGAAAACGATGGAAAGACAGCAAGAGAAATAATGAAAAAAGTACATACAAAAGGAAAAAGGAGATGGTCATAACAAACAATGAGATTTCAAGCTGACAAAAACTTGGAAAGCAAAGTTAGTTAAGAGTGATGACACTTTTGCTTTGTCATAAGTTTAATGTGATGATGTAACATCCAAGTAAAAATAATCATTTAAACACCTCTCATTCATATTATGTAGACTCATAACTCTACATTGAGAAAAATTCTGCCTTATCAATTTTTATGTTCCAAGCATGGTGCCTTAATGCTTAATGCTTATTAAATATTTGATGTCCAGCAAAGGTGAGGAAAAATAATCTGACAGGTAGGAGAGGATCTAAAATAGCAAAATTTTTATGGAATAATAGTGATAATACCTGGATATTATTTAGATGATGTGATCTGGACACTGAGCTGATGCTAGAGATGGAATTGCGGAGGGGGGGGGGTCCTGGAAAGAGGATGAATGGGAAAGAAGGAAATCACTGGGTGACATAGGGCAGACTGTGAAAGCTAGCCTCCAAGATAGCCTTCAATAATTCTCACCTCTTGATATTCACACCTTGTATAGTCCCTTCCCACACTGAATAGGAAACTGTGAAAGTGATGGTGTGTGACTTCCTAGACTAGGTCATAAAAGGCACTGAAGCTTTTGCCTTACACTCTCTTGCTCATTCACCTGAAACACAAGGTGTCATGTTATGAGGATACTCCAGCAAACCTACTGAGAGTGCACAGGGCACAGAACTGAGACCTCCTGCCTACAAGCAGCACTACGGTGACAGGTATTTAGGCAAGTCCCCTAGGAAGCAGATCCTAAGTCTTAGTCAAGCCTTCAAATGACTGCAACCTCATAAAAGACTCCAGGCCAGATTCCTGACTTACAGAGATTGGGTGAGATGATTAATATTTATTCCTGTTTTAGGCTGTTAAATTTTGGAGTAATTTATTACATGCAATAAATGACTAACACACTTATGTTCTTTCCATTTCTCCAGATCTATTCCCCCAAAATAAAAAGATAAAAAGGGTTAGTCAATGATAATGACTCTTACTGAGTAGATATGTGATTATTCTGACAGGTTAAGGGCTGCAAAGTGGAGTGAACCTGACTCAGAACTCGAAGAACCAAATTTGAGTCCTCATTCTGTCACTGACTTACTCTGTTACTCAGAACCTCTATTTCCACCTGCTTGAAAATGATAAAAATACCTAACACGCAGGTTTATTGTAGGATTGTCTTAAATGAGACAAAATTTCTTGAGCACCTGTCATTATAGGATCTAGCACATAGTCCATGCTTCATAAATATGAACTGAATACAAATCAAAAGAATTCAAAATAAACCAGATTAAAAAGCTAAGAAATAAGTGGGAAAAACCATTAGAGAAGGTAAACCACAAAAAATGAGCCCTAAAGTTAGATTTCTGCCTCACACAATACATTTCTATATCAGGTTTTGCCTCCTACATGTGGCAGAATAGGTCCATCTCACTTCTTCAGCAAATCCCTCCCACATTACCCAAATAGCTAGGTTAGCCTTCAGGTACTTACCTGAATTCAAAGTAATTTAATTATCTCAATAGATAGTTAGTGAATGCCTACTGTATACTAAGTATTGTTCACAGCGATAAAAATCCAGCAGTAAAAATAAAGTAGATAAGTAAGCTATCTGGACATATGGTAAATACTGTCCCAGGAAGAAGGAAGTGCCAAGTTCTCAGGCATGAAAGCCAATGAAGGAATAAAGTGAACAAAAGGAGAGATAGAGGAAATGATACCAAAAAGCAACAGAATGAGTATAGGTCCTCTGTGGACCACTATAATAATTTTGTCTTTTACTGTAAATGAGATGGGGAGCCACTGGAGTGTTTTGAACAGAACAGTGACATCATGTGACATAGTTTAGTCAGACCTCTCTAGCTACTGTGTTGAGAGTAGACTTTAAGAGAGAAAAATATAGAAACAGGGAGACTAGGCATTAGGCAATTATGAGTGAAAGTGGTAGGAATTAGTGAAGTTCTACCAATACTCTAAAGGCAGTGCCAACAAGCTTTGCTGATGGACTCGAGGTAAGTAAAAGAGACCTGAGGATGACTCCAAGATTTTGGACATAAGCAAGTGAAAGAACCAATTGCAAAAAGCATAGAGGGAGAGGCTATGAGGTGAGAAGTGCTGATGTGAGTTAGGAGGGATATCAAGACCTCAGTTTCAGATAGTAAGATTGAAGTGTTTATTATATATCCTAGTTGAAATGACAAATAGGAAATTATATCTATGAATCTGTAGTTTAGGGGAAAGCCCTTAGCTGGTGATATTTGGAAGGCATTCGTTATAAATATTGTGAGGCTAGATAAGGTCATCAAGTTAATGTGAGTGAGGATAGAGGAGACCAAGGATTGATTGTTCCAAGTCCACCGTCAACAATTATACCCTCCTTCCACTCACATGTCGGTCTCTTCTGAGTTCTGCCTCATTCCACTCCCTGGCCTCCAGAGATAGTGCCCTCCACAATTCAAATAAACCATAAACCATCTTTTTCAATCCACTCTAATATTTAACTGAGTTCCACACTTAACTCTTCTAATTCCCATTTCTGGAATGATTTATTTGGTTTCTCTTGCTGCTCTCATCATCCACTAAAAAACAATGGGAGAAGTAATTATCAGTCCCTGCTATCATTCCCACTACAATTCAATTAATGTGTCTGAATTCTGCCTTTCTTCCTTTCCTGACAATTTTAGATCTGGGCTTTTCTTTGTGGTTATACCACTTCTCTTTTTTAAAAAAATACTGCCCTGGCTGGTGTGGCTCACTGGATTGAGTGCCGGCCTGTGAACCAAATGGTCAATGGTTCAATTTCCAGTCAGGACACATGCCTGGGTTGCAGGCTGGGTCCCTGGTGGGGGGTGCATGAGAGGCAACCACACACTGATGTTTCTCTCCCTCTCCTCCCCTCTCTAAAAATAAATAAATAAAATCTTTAAAAAAAAACACCAACAAGTCCTAACAGGTGTGGCTCACTGGGTTACAAATTGTCCCACAAACTGAGAGGTCTCTGGTTCATTCCCAGTCAGGGCACATGCCTGGGTTTCAGGCCAGCTCCCCAGTTGGGGGCATTCGAGAGGCAGCTGATTGATGTTTCTCTTACACATCAATGCTTTTCTCCCTCTCCTTCTCTTCTTCCCCTCTCTTTAAAAAGAAATAAATTAAAATTTTAAAAGAAAATTCCAAAGAGCTTGTAGGATGGCTCTTTCCAATGAACATTAAAAACATCCTGTAGTTATGTATGCTTGGCCATTCAGTTTTCCCTCTTGGATGCCAATTGCAGGTAGGGGGTTTATATTCATAGCCCTCCACCCCTCCAACCAATCTCTTGTAATATTATTTGGGGACTGCCACTCACTCCTCCTCTGAATTCATTTCTAGGAACTTTATCAACTATATTCTCAATGTAGTGTCTTCTCTGTTAGTGGCTATAGTCATCTGTCAGCATATCAGTACAATGTTTGTTAAACTTGGCCACGTTTGAGTCCATATTTTAAACCAAATCCAATTATTTGAGTAGAAATTTTTTTAATTCTAGTTCAAATAACTTTTAAAATAGGTGTATGCATAATACTTATCCCCTTTCAAAAATAACTTGCAAACATGTGAAGGTATTATTTTACATAGGTCATGTGTTATCCTTTTGAAAACAATGAAATTACAGTTTATCAAGATTAAGTGACTTCTGTAAAGCCATGATTCATAGTTAGGACTTATGACTCCTGGTTTAGGAACCTGTTAACACATCACAGTTAAAGAAATGACAAGTTGATTAATAACAGGTGTCAACTATGAGACTACTAATTTCAGAGGACATTAGTTCGTTGATGTGTTGTAGCTGAAGCAATCTCACATTCTTTTCCATGCATATGAAAATAAAAGAATTGTCAGCCCAGCCCCAGTCTCCAGGAAGGTCATAAGAATGCAGAGTTCAAATTGTATCTCTACTCCCATAATTTGTCCTTCCCTGCTGTCATTCCCATTATGCTTCAATTAACAGTGGAAGCCGGGAGCGATTTGATGAACATCTGTCGCATCCACCTGGAAATAATTCAATAAGGGCACACCACAGGAAGATATTATGGGACATCAGCCTAAATTTTTTTCCATTTTCACACTGGGTGGCAAGAGGAATTCAAATAGTAGGCAAGAGAAGGATACTTCATCACCTGGAAATATTAGGTCAATTTTCCAGTGTAGCATTCCCACAAATATCTGAATGAAATATAAAATAAGAACACAAAGGGATTGAACTTATGAAGCTATATGATCACAATGGCATCACTTTAAGATCATATAAACAATACACAGTATTGGCAGAGGCTGCTGTCAAGCAAAGTATACGAATCCAAATAGTGTGCATTGTGTAAAAGAACATATTTTTTATATATTACCTAAGCACTTCACACGATGCCCAAGGTTGATCTGGAAATGAACAAAAAAGTGAAGGACCATTAGCCTTATATTGTTAGAATGAACAGACAATGGAAATAGTAATTTAAGATAAGCCTGGGATGAGCCATATTTCTGCATGTCAGAAATCCCCAAATTAGATGCAGTGATCTTTGGATAGAACTAGATTTCTTTTTAAAATAAAATCTCTGTCTCATTAATTATTGATTTCTTCAAACTAGGTATTTTCAATCCCCAAAATAAAAGATTCCAAAAACATAGTAAAAATGTGCTACCCAAGCCTAAAAAGCCATTTAATAATCATTATGTTTAAACTTTTAATTAGCATACCTAAATATCAAATCTCTATTCATTTAAATAGTTAATTAGTTTTTTCCTCCAATGTTGTGCTCCAATGTTATGTTTTTAAGACAGTTGTCTGTAATGCTGCACCCATCCAGAGTAAAAAGTTAAGATACTAGGCTTAAGAAAAAAGGCAACAGGAACTACAAATATTTCAGAATACAAAAGAAGACAGCCAGTGAATAAATATAATCGCCTTCAAGCAATACAATGGGTAGTAGATAGACAAAGAAGGCAAACTGCTATTCTCTGCAGATGCTAAAACAGCAAGAAATGGGCTTAAGCTGCAGGTGCAGGAGACAAGATTTCGTTTTAGACAGGGGAAAGATAACATATCAATGTTCAACAATGTATAAAGATTATTATAGAAGACATGACTCCATTTTCCTTTCAAATTATTATAAAACTGTTAGATTATTGTGCGAGATTTTGTTGGAGTTGTCTTGTAGGAATTTAGCAACCAATTAGCTGGTGGGCCTTCCAATCACTACTCCAGATACATTATGCCAGCTAATTTTACTAGCTATAGAAACATTTCATAGACATTGAACAAAATAGATCCAACTACAAAATTAAACAAGGGAGACAAAAAGACAGACAGGATGCCTAGAAGAACTTGGAAAGAGGTCTGCTTTAACACTTTCAGGGGTAGAAAACAAAAACACAAGTTGCCACATCTTCTAGACACTTGCTGCTGTGTCTAGTAGCAATGTAAGCATGTGGCTGGCCATGGGAGCATCGGCCCAGTGGGATCAGAGCATTTCCACCCACAGCCTCAGCACAGGGTGGACATACCACATGTCACATGGAGAGCCTGACTCTAGCAACTCAAAAACTGGTCATTTGTCTGTTGTTGAACTTTTAAACTCAGTCACATAATTCCATGAACTCACGTTTCCAAATTGGTGGCAAATTTAAAATCAATATAACCAATTTAAAATTTTATTTAATGCTTACACATTGAATAATTTTTCATGGAGGATGAGCTCTGTTTCTTAAGAGGAAATAACATTCCTCTTAAGAGCAATGATATCCAGTCATCCTAAAAGCAATGACATCCTAGCAGCAGTAAACATATTGAGTATTCTGATCTGGTCTTAAAATACCATCCTCCAGGAAAAATAGCTGTTTTCAGGCTAGGTCAGAAAAAGTACAAGATGACAGGCTGAGCCTAGAATATCCTATTACACCAGAAAGTAAGGAAGTACTCAAAGAATGAGGAGGATATGTTAAAAGAACATATACTAACTTGAAGATCTACCATAGGCTAATCTAGAACAATCTGAGCATCAACAAAACAAACAAACAAAGAAACAAAAAATAATAATGAGAGTACAGAATTACACCCTGTTGAATAAAACAGGAATCCAAGACTCCTTGCTGATGTAATTAAAATAAATGAATAAACAGATAAATGGGAAATCAAAGAAAATTCTTTCTCACAGCAAAATGCTAATCTATGAATGTGAAAAGGATGAAACGAGATAATCACCATTTGCCAATCATGATAGTGGTATTTAATATGAGCATAAATATCAATGAATGCCAAACCTGATCAGTGGAAGTTTGGCATAATATAGCAGTATTTCCCCACAAAATGCTCATGAAACTTACAAAAGGGAAAATATCATTTTTAAAAGTAAGAAACAGCTGATCCCATTTTGACCAGGTAATAAAGGTTAGTCATCAGTGGTTATCTGGTGGGCCAACACTTTATGACTCCTGATTTTATACACTAGAAACACAGAGAATTATTTCTATGGTATTCTGTCTATAATTCTTGGCCTAAGTTTGGTCATGGGGCAACTTGGACTCTCTCTGACTGTCCCTTCTCTTATATCTCTTCTGCCTTCATCTTCTGTCTCATTTTGAGCTGGACAAAGTTCTCCACTTTTAAGGGCTCATGAAATTATACTGGGCCCCTTGGATAATCCAGGATCATTTCTTTATTTTAAGGATTATAACATTGATTAAATATACAAATAGAACATATCTACAGGAATTAGAGTGTGATCATCTTTTGTGGGCTATTATTCTGCTACTGCAAAAATGAAAAACCTATATTTGTCGCACATTGCATTATTGGCCTCAATGCTTCATCTTTCTCCATGGCATTATACCTTTTGTCATTGACTTTGGAATTCCTCCCATAAAGGCAGACTATATCTCTCCATGCCTTGACTTTGGGCTCAGCCAACATGAATTACATACTTTGTTTAATACAAAAAGTAATATGATTCAAGACTAAACTTAAAAAATTTTGAGTGTTTCTGTTCGTTTTCTTGTTCCTCTAACAATCACTATGAGAAGAGCAGCCCTCTCTAGTCCCTGGTTCAAGAAAGATGAGAGACACATGCAGAAAAAAAACAGAAAACAAAAACAAAAAAAAACACCCCAGCTGAGCCCAGCCAAGGTCAGCTGATTTCCAGCTGACCCACAGACAAATAAGCAATAATGAGAGATACTTGTCCTATGTCATTGAATTGAAAGATGATTTGAAGAACAGTAGCTAACAATAAAGTGAGATAAATGTTAGCCTACAGAGAGTAAAAGAAAAATTTAAATAATTAGAAAATATTATAATTCATCCAGAATCCATTCAAAGACAAAAGAGAAATCAGCCACAACAAGGCACAGTTAAGAAACATAAAGCATAGAATGAAGGGCTATATAATGGTGACTGACGGTACAGAAAAAAGAATAAAAAAGAATGATGAACAAGAATACTTAAAGAGATAGATGAGAATTTGACATAATTTAGAGAAAACATGAATCATCAGATTAAAAGAATATGTTGAGTATCCAGTAAGAAAATTAAACATCAATTTATATCTGGACATATAAAAAACTACAGACAAAAAGTAAAGAAAAAAGACTATGAATTGTCAAAATGGGAAGAGAAATGATTGATCAGGGAACAATTATTCTGACAACAGAGGTCTCATCAGCAACGAAAACAAAACAATGGAGCAATATCTTTAAATGGTTGGGAAAACAAATTTAAACCTCTAATTTTATAATTGTATATTACCACTGCTGACTGAACTCAATATTTAGTTTTAGACATACAAATACTAGGGAAATTTAAAAACCTATTAAAGAGTACACGTTAGAAGGAGGAAAAGTGAAAATGAAGAGAATATGTAGGCTATAAGAAATAATAGCACAAAACACGATGAAAATTAATTAGTAAATTAAAAATATAAATATTAGCTATAACAGTTTTTTGTGTGCTTAAAAATAGAGAAAACCATCCTTTACCCATTACTAAACAACATGTGAAAAAAAGTTCAACATCACTAATTAGTAAAATGAAAATTAAAACACATTAACATACCATTTTATATTCCCCAGACTGAAAAAGTTTTAACTATCTGATACTATAAAGTCTTACCACAAAGAATTCTATCGACTGCTAGTGGGAGTGTTCACTCTTACAACCCTTTTGGAAAACTGACATTGTCTAGGAAAGTCAGAAATGCATGTGCCCTTCACCCCTGCAATTCCACTTCTAAGTACCATAAATCATTTGCTTTACCTTTCTTTTAGGAATATTATAGATATCTTTCAAATATACTCAAGGATAAAATATACAAAAGTGTCACTATATCACTGTATTTAATAGCAAAATATGGAAACAAACTAAATAGCCATTCAGAAGAGAATGCATAAATCAGCATTAGTGTTCTCACACAATACAGCATTACACCGTGTGAAAATCAATGAACTGAAATTACATTTATCAACATAGATAAATCTCAAAAAATATAAGGTTGAGCAAAAAAGCAAACTGCAGAATGATGCATAAAGTATGAACAATGTGAAGTTTAAAAACATCAAACAGTACAATATATTTTAATAAACGCACATATATGCAGTGATAGTATAAAATATATATATTGGAATTATAAACACCAAATATAGGCTAGTGCTTAACTCAGCAGAAAAGTGACATAGAATGAGTTTGAAACAAAGAACTAAGAGGCTTCCAATGCTAAAAAAAGTTACAGTATTAAAAAAACTTCAAGAGTAATATGGAAAATTATTACAATTTGATAAAGCTAGCTGCTATACACACAAATGTTATTTGCTTTACCTTTATGTATTTCTCTAATAAGCTATAACAAAAATATCTGAACATTTTCCTCTAAAGACCATTTGGCTCATTTCGACAGAAAATGAAAGGCAATCTGGGAGGGTACTTCAGTGCATTAGCCCTCCCAAGGGTGGATGCATTTGCAGGAGACAACTGGAGAGAGCAAGGCTGCATTTATAGTGATAAAACACTAATGGACAAATATCACGCTGCCCAGCCCCTGATGGTTTACCAGGGAGGCTGAGTGGTGACAGGACTTCCTCATACTCACAAATCTCTCCAGCAAGACTTCCTGTTCTGCCCATGGGTAAGTCTGACGGTGGTTAGGTGAACTAACCACAACAGTTATCAACTTTAATAACATTTAAAACCATTTCAAGGCTTATAGAAACACTGTTGTCTTCAAAAGAGTACATGTCTCGGAGCTAGAAAGACTTGAGTTCAAATACTGCTACTCAAATTATTTAAGTAGTTCCCTTACTTCTTGAGGTTTCAGATTTTTCATCCTCGAAATGAGGTTAGCATTATCTAAGTTGCAGGGTATAGAGAGGAATAAATGAAATAAAATATATAAAATGCACTCCATCTAGTAGGCACTCAACATGTTAAGTATCTTAACTTCCTTCAAGCAATATTGATGTAGACAAAGCAAATTGCTTCAGAAACCAGATGTATCATTTGGGGAGGCGGGGAATGTGTTTTGTAATGAAAGAAACACAAGTCTTGACAACATCAAATACCAAATTGCATATGTGTTTCAGTAAGTTACCTGGCATTTCTCACTATCAATCTCCTCATCTGGAAAATAGGAAAAAAAAACATTTAACTTGCAGAGTTATTGGGAGACTTGGAGACCCCAAATATTAAGGTGCTAGGAACAAAAAGGCAACTCAGCCATGCAGTAAACAGTAGCTGCTATTATTGTTGTTATCACTGTTCTTATTTTCTAAAAACTGAAAGAAGAAAAGAAGAAATTAGAATTTGTGATCAGAGAGTGAGAAATTAATCACAACTTTTAAAACCACTAAAACTGTTGTTCAATATAATATGTCTCTGCACAAGCTTTCAAGAGAATAAGGACATTTCACCCCCACAAAGCTTTGCGTAACTAAATCCCCTGCAGCTTTCTCAAAATGATTGGCAGGCTTACTTCTTGGAAAAAAGTGATTTAAAAGATATAATACATGCTTAGATCTTAAGTCTTCAGTGCTCTCAAAAATACCAGTACATTCATAATCGAAATTAAATGAGAAATTACGATTTTCAGTTGAGAAGCGCTCTTGAAAAAGTTACTAAAATTTATATTGTACATTCACTTTAGCATCTTTCTTTATCTGATCTTTTGTTAAATTTCAAACCTCGGGAACAATCCAAAACTACTATATTTTTGTTCTCAAAGTATGGTCTCTGCACCAGCAGCACCTAGAAACTTGTTAGAAATGCAAATTCTAGGGCCTCATCCCAGGCCTGCTGAATCAAAAACTCCAAGGGTGGATCCCAGCAACCAATCTGTCTCACAGCCTTCTCAATGATTCTGACACAGACTAAAAGCTGAGAGCACTGGGTTACATAATAGCAAAGCCCCAGTTTCCAAATCCTGAGGGGAATAGCCCAGTGTTACGTGTAGTAACACTATGCAAGGAATTTGTCTGGATTAGGCCTAGATTAGGCCTGGATTAGGCCTGGATTAGCCCTCTCAGCTCCCTTACATCTTAGATGCTACAAGTAATGGTTTCTGTACTCAGGTGCTTCAAAGCACAGAGAAGGGCATTCCACGGGATCACCTTTTAGGTTACTTCCAGGCCCAGAGTTCCACGAAAGACAACCCACATGGCCTGGGGAGAGTGCTCAAATGAATGCTGTTATCTCACCAAATGTTTTCCTAATAGAACTGATGTATAAGGCTGAGTTGGGCTGTGTGGTTTTAGAATTCCACATGTTTTGCTTTTAATGTATTTATTCAAACTAAATAAAAGCCTCAAGTAGAGAAAGAACCCTGCAGGTGTCTCAAGTAAAACTCAAAGGCAACATGGAATTCTCAAAAGACAAAAAGATCTGTTCACATTCTTTTTGACAGGGTTTTGGAGGGTGAGACTTCAGCAGACAGCCTCACATGGGCACTGACAGAAAGACCCTATCCGGGTCAAGGATTCTGTGCCTCTGTTGAGAATCAATTGACAACTGTATACATGCATCTCTTACTCAGACTTACTATAGAGAAACCTCTTGAAAAAAACTGTAATTACCATGCTGTATATGATAAATCACATATTTTACCATTTCAAAATTAACACTAAACCCAGATATATATTCATCTGTTTCTACACTGGCCACTAAACGCTTTCTCTGAAAGGCATGGTGTCCCTCCCAGGAATATTCATCCCCTTTGATCCAGGAGGCATAAAGCATCCCCAAATGCTCTCCCCCCAAATATTCCTTCTCAACCTATAATCCCTATACAACAAAAAGAAGCTTCCTGATGACTCCAAAAATTGCCTTCCAGAGATTTCTAGATGGTGCTAAAGTCAAGCAATCCACAATGTATATTCATCTCCATCACGGAAGGTCCACTCTCAGATTCCAATGACAAAATCTGACTTCCTCATTCTGCACATATTCCGGCTCCTCCACGACCTTGTAAGCATAGAGGCCACTTGACCAACAGCAGAGTGTTTCCTAAACAGGGCGGCAGGTTTTCTTGCCAGAAGGTTTACTCCACATCAAAGAGATTGTATTAATTTCCATCCAAAATCGCATGTGTTCACAATACATCTTCATTCCCACATTCAATTCAGCAATAAAAGTCTTCCTCATGTGGGGGGGTGGGGGAGGTGAGAAGGATCACAAGAATATTTTGTCAGATAAAAGCCCTTTCAAGTATGTTTCCTGTGGCCAGAGCTAAGCTTTAACATAAACTTTAAATAACCCATATGACTACCTATTGATCCAGTAGGATGTATAAAAATTGAAATCTCAAATTTTCACCATTATTTTTATGATAGGGATTTATTGCATATCAATGGAGTCCTAGGAAACAGAGTTGCCAGTAAATTCTAATGCAATATGGAATCTGTGTATCATAAAACCCCAACAGTGCTTCAGTGTGTGATTTTCTCCCTACATAGCAAGCTCTGGACATATTCTCACTGAAGTCCACATCACACAAGTAAAAAAGTAATATCCTAGTAAGGCAATTTTCAATGTATAACTATGCTGATGCCTTTGTTGCTTGCATTCTGTATGAATTACTAAGGTTAAAATGCAATCACCAAGTGCTTCGTAATAAAACAAAGACATCTATAAACAATTTTCATGTTGATTGCTGAGCATCAGCTTTATAACTAAAGAAAATCATGCAGGTACTGGGGTGTTGCTTCTGCTTCTTGCAATGTATGTGTGTATTATTATCAAATTACTGCAGCAGAAAGTGTTTTCATTTCTTTAATGAATGCAATGATTGCACTACCTAGTTATGGCTCCTTTAACACACAACACTAAGCATAAAAGAGAATCCTAAGAGAGGCTTTCAGACAGTTGTCCAGCACCTGGTGTCTCCTTCATCACCATACTCAGATCCTCATTAGAAAAGTCAATGGCATGGGAATATATTTCTGAAAGCCCTAATCACTGTGGATGGGGCTATCCATGGCAACAAAGGCTTCATTTTACCAGAAATGTTTTCCATTTGTGATTTGTTCTCTGGTGATAAGCATCATCATCAATAAAAACTGATGTGGAATTGGACAGAGGGAGACCTAGTTGGTCTTAGAAATTGAATTGGTATCCCTGGGGCTATGATGAGAATCACCCACACCATGGCCAGTACTGAGGATGGTCCAAATACTCCTTTTGTGTACACATACATCCCAGGGTTGTATACTATCCCAAGAAATCAGTAGGAACATTCAACTCAAGCTCCCAAGGTCCAAGAGTAACTTTTGATGCTACCCTCTTTCCTCAACATAGCTATAAAATATTTGCATTTTCAGCATAGTTATTCCCTTTAGAAGCATGGTGAATTCATGCTCACAGACAACCTCAATGCACTCTGGAAGAACCAAAAAATCACACCTTGCTTTTTTGCACTAGCACAACTCCTTTCCTAAACCAAAGCTCACAGTGAGTTACCACACTCTTCCATTATGTAATTGCCTAGGAGAGTGCCTTTCTGATTTTATTCCCTTCTGAGATAAACCACCAGAAAATAAAAAGAATTTGTAGTTAAACAATGACTTTTTCTACCTGGCTCAATTATGCTTTTGTGATTAAAGCTTTGTATGGGAAAAAATGAACCTGTATAAAAAATCTTGTTAGAAGGCTTATTTATAATCTGTATGCCTCTTTCTGTAACACTAAGAAATGTTTTCCCAGATGCTGCAAAGTATAAAAGAGATACCTCTTTCTCTGATTATGATTTCTAGTCCTTCTCTGGAGCAGAATTTAGTACCAATGCCAGGTTCTAATTCTTGCACTACCTCTTGGCCTAAAGATAATAATTCTCGGTGTTACATCTTTGGTTGAGCTCTTTATCTCTTAAGACATTTACCTGTGAAAGAAAAATGGAGAAAGTGGAATTGGGCAGAGGGAGACATCAAACTGGTATTCAGGCTTGACAGTCTTGGCCAACACGTCTGGGAGCTTTGGAGAACACACTGCTGTTAGAGCTGTGCCACCTGCCCAGAAGATCAGGCCTTTATGTGTTCTCCCAGCTCAGTCACCAGATGTGGGCATAACCTCCGGCTCTCAGTAGCTGAGGCAAACTAAAGAAGCTGACATTTGAAGACCATCTGCTGACCACACTTCCTACAGCTAGGTGTTCCCTGATGGAGGGCTCATCTCCATATCTGCCTCAGGGTCATCACCTGTTGGGACGCAGATTCAATCTTGGATCTTCTCCTAGAAACCACCTTTCACCAGTTCCCAATTCCCTTACTATGTTTGGCCAACAGGAGGAGATTAGAGAGCAGGAGAAAAGTAAAAGCTAGGGTATTCTTTCCCTGTCACTCTATTTGGGTAGCCTCTCCCTACTGCTTCCACCTCCTGGTAGAATATCCTGCCATATATAGACCCAGCATCTAATACTCAGACTAGTCATAATTCCACCTTCCACCAAGTGGCCTCAGGTCCTGGGCTCCCTCAACCTCATTTTTCCAGACTGAGGAATGGTCATAGCTTCCAGCTGTCACTTATAGTTACCACACTGTCCATTAGTCAGCTTCTCAGCTCTTTATCACCTACGTCACCACCTCCCTCTATTACATTCTCTGTTTGAAAAATCTGCAATGCTTGTCTGCCTGACTGAACCCTGACTAACACAAGTTTATCAGCTACAAAACCATATGCAGAAGGCCAACTGCCTAAGGGAATTGAAAGCACTCTGCTCTGTCCCCATCACAAAACGCTGGCCACTCAGAGTACAGTTTGCAATCCACAACAGATGACCCTCAATTGTCACTTTACAAATTGCCCCCACAGCTGGGACAGTGCACGGCTGTTGGATCACAGAAGCATGCAAACTGGAGAAAATTCCCAGACCTCAAAAGAGAACATCGAGTACCCCAAGAACTTAACCATGTGACAATACAGCAGATTAGCAGCCACCTCAGACCTGTCAGTGTGCCCTATTTTGGATACCTCCTAACTGGCCCAGCAGAAAAACAACCTAACATATGTACCCTTTTTCTGCAAACCAGGTGATAAGTCCCTGCACATGAGTCACCTTTAGATATCTACAATAATAGATGTACGCTTCCATAATGGCACTGCATCTGCCATTGTTTTTTTTTGTATATCTGTCTCTTTCATTGGAATATGGCAACAACTGTCTTATTTATCAAATTCCACCTGTAAGAAAGTACATGGTATATAGTCAATTCTCCTTAATTTTATCTTGAATGTTAAAAAATTTTTATTTAGTATTTTTTCTCCATTTTTTAATTTTTGGTTAACATATACACGTGGGGTGGTTATGATACAAAAGAAAATAATAATAGGTCCTTAATGAATATAATTCCATAATGAGAGAAAGTATGTTAATATAAGTATCATCAGAAAGAATTTTAGTCAAAGCAAGAGTTCCTCTTGGGGAATTTAAAAAAGGTGATGTCTAAACAGACTTTATAAAATTCTAACTCTCCCTCCAATAGGCACCAATAACTGTAACAATGAAACATTACCTTACTTCAAATGAATGATTTCCCCTGACAATAGAAGTATAAACAGTGCTTTCAAATGTTAAGTTAAATGAAAGAAAAGAAAGCAATGTCTTAGTTGGAAGCAAAGAAAAGAAAGCAAAAAGAAAGAAACCACTTGGTAAGAGTGAACAGTTATTTTGCTCAACTTCAAAATTATAATAACAGAATTTTGGAAAGAGAGACCATGCCAATAAGTACATGATTAGAGTTTATTATTCGAGGAGGGGAGGAAGATATTTATTGAACAATTACAGTACACAAAGGGTTGTGCATGATGCTTTTACATATATTTTCTTGTTCAACCACTAAAGTAAGTCTGTGAAATATATTATTATTGCCCCACTCACAGAAAAAGAAACAGAAACCTGTAAAATTTAAATCCCTTGCCTGAAGTCAAATAGTGAAAGATGGCATCAGAATTTGAAGCTAAAACAATATAATGTCACATCCCCATAATTTGTCACCCTCACAGTTCTGTGATTTGGGTTAAATTATTGTTCACTTTGTAAAAATATTTTATTATTTCCAGAAACATTATCCTAAAGAGAAAAGAAATGTACTTTGTGCTATACTTCCAACTGTCAATTTTAGGAGCATAGCTCAGTTTTTATTCTCCCGACAATCCTGAGGTAGAAAGTGAAGGTTTCATTTATGGCACTTTCCCCCAAAATCACCTCAAAATAATTTTTCTAATTACTGCTTTCTTTCTAAGATAATATCTGTTAAGTGCATGCTTATCTGTGAACTGATACTCAGCAGATTATTAAAATTAACCTCTCTTTGACCCTGATAATGGGACCCGATTGATATAGTTGAGATTAATGAGTCAATTATTTTTAGACAAGATACAAGGAACAAAAAGTATTGCATACTGTTAGGACCTCATAGCATTCTTTACCTCCTGTGTTGCTTTTGACACCTATAAAATAACCTGGTGTGGTTATTTCATTTCCCAACTTAACAATGATGAACACTGACATTTTCCCAAGAATACAGAAATTATTTGGATAAAAACAAAAATGATAAAGCAAAAGTGCAAGCTATTCTTTAAAAATATTTGCCTTTAAATCTTTCTTTTTTATTTTTTATTTTTTATTTTAACTGTTGTTCAAGTACAGTTTTCTGCCTTTTGCTCCCATCCCAGCCCATCCTCCCAGTCCTCCCCACTTCCCTCCCGTTTCTGCCACTCCTCTAGTTTTTGTCAAGTGTCCTTTATACTTATTCCTGTAAACCCTTCCCCTTTTCCCTGAAATTCCCTCCCCTCACCCCTCTGGTCACTGTCAGCCTGTCCTCTATTTCAGTGTCTTTGGTTATATTTTGCTTGTTTGTTTGTTTTGTTGTTTAGGTTCCTGTTAAAGGTGAGATCATATGGCATTTGTGTTTCAACGCCCGGCTTATTTCACTTAGCATAATGCTTTCCAGCTCCATCCATGCTGTCGCAAAGGGTAGAAGCTCCTTCTTTCTTTCTGCTGCATAGAATTTCATTGTGTAAATGTACCATAGATTTTGATCCATTCATTTACTGATGGGCACCTAGGTTGCTTCCAACACTTGGCTATTGTAAATTGTGCTGCTATGAACATTGGGGTGCATAGGTTCTTTTGGATTGGTGTTTCAGGGTTCTTAGGATATAATCCCAGCAGTGGAACAGCTGGGTCAAAAGGCAGATCCATTTTTAGCTTTCTTAGAAAATGCTACACTGTTTCCATAGTGGTTGTACCAGTCTGCAATCCCACCAACAGTGCACTAGGGTCCCCTTTTCTCCACAACTTCTCCAACACTTGTTGTTTGTGGCTTTGTTTATGATGGCCATTCTGACTGGCGTGAAGTGGTATCTCATTGTGGTTTTAATTTGCCTCTCTCTGATAGCTAGCAACACTGATTATCTTTTCATGTGTCTCTGGATCCTCTGTATGCACTCCTCCTTTGCCCATTTTTTAATTGGGTAGCTTGTCTTCTTAGAGTGGAGTCGTATAAATTCTTTATATATTTTGGACATTAAACTCTTGTCTGAGGTATCATTGGCAAATATGTTTTCCTATACGGTTGGTGCTCTTTCTATTTTAATACTGTTTTCTTTAGCAGTGCAGAAGCTTTTTATTTTGATCCCATTTGTTTATTCTTTCCTTTATGTCCCTTGCTCTAGGGGACAGATCAATGAAAATGTTGCTGCTTGAAATATCTGAGATTTTCCTGCCTATGTTCCTTCCAGGATTTTAATGGTGTCACTTATATTTAAACCTTTTATCCACCTTGAATTTATTTTTGTATATGGTGCAAGTTGGTGCTCGAGTTTCATTTTTTTTTGCATGTAGCTGTCCAGTTCTCCCAACACCATTTGTTGAAGAGGCTATTTTTACTCTCCATTTTATGTTGCTGCCCCCTTTGCCAAACATTAATTGACCATAGAGACTTGGGTTTCTTTCTGGGCTCTCTGTTCTGTTCCACTGGTCCATGTGCCTGTTTTTATGCCAGTACCAGGCTGTTTTGATTACAGTGGCCTTGTAATGCAGTTTGGTATCAGGTATTGTGGTCCCTCCAATTTTGCTCTTCTTTCTCAAAATTGCAGCAGCTATTCGGGGTCATTTATGGTTCCATATAAATTTTTGAAATGTTTGTTCTATGTCTGTGAAATATGCCACTGGTACTTTAATAGGTATTGCATTGAATTTTGTAAATTGCTTTGGGTGGTATGGACATTTTGATGCTGTTAATTCTTCTAATCCATGAACACAGTATATGTTTCCATTTGTTTGTGTCTTCCTTGATTTCTTTCTTCAGTGTTGTGTAGTTCTCTGCATACAGGTCTTTTACCTCCTTGTTTAGGTTTATTCCTAGGCATTTCATTTTTCTTTTTGCTTTTTCAAATGGCATTTTCTTTCTTTGTTTCTGCTTCTGCTGTTTCATCATTGGTATACAAAAATTCCATTGATTTCTGGATATTGACTTTGTATCCCACTGTTTTGCCAAATTCATTTATTAGGTCAAGCAGTTTTATGGTGGAGTCTATAGGATTTTCTATGTACACTATCATGTCATCTGCAAACAATGACAGTTGTGTTTTCTCCTTTCCAATTTGGATGTCTTTTATTTCCTTTTCTTGTCCGATCACTGTGGCTAAAACTTCCAATACTATATTGAATAGAAGTGGTAAAAGTGGACAATCTTGTCTTGTTCCTGATCTTAATGGAAAAGATTTTAGTTTTTGCCCATTGAGTATGATGTTGACTGTAGGTCTCTGATATATGGCCTTTATTATGTTGAGGAATGCTCCCTCTATTCCCACTTTGATAAGTGTTTTTGTCATAAATGGGTGCTGTACCTTATCAAATGCCTTTTCTGCATCTGTTGATATGATCATGTGATTTTTATCTTTGCTTTTGTTTACATGATGTATTACTTTTACTGATTTATGAATATTGAACCATCCTTGCATCCCTGGGATGAATCCCACTTAGTCATGGTACATGATCTTTTTAATGTATTGTTAGATGTGGTTTGCCAATATTTTGTTTTGGATTTTAGCATCTATGCTCATCAGCAATATTGGCCTGAAGTTTTCTTTCTTTCTTGTGTCTTTATCTGGTTTTGGGATTAGGGTGATGTTAGCTTCATAAAAAGAGTTTGGGAGTCTTCCATCATTTTGGATTTTTTGGAATAGTCTGTGAAGGATAGGGGTTAGCTCTTTCTTAAATGCTTTGTAGAATTCTCCTGTGAAATCATCCAGTCCAGGGCTTTTGTGTGTCGGGAGTTCTTTTATTACTGCTTCAATTTCATCTGCTGTTGTTGGTCTGTTCAGGCTTTCTGCTTCTTCTTCACTGAGTTTTGGAAGATTATATTATTCTAGAAATTTGTCCATTTCACCTAGGTTTTCAAATTTCTTGGCATAAAGTTCTTTGTAGTGATTTCTTACAATCCTTTGTATTTTTGTGGTGTCAGTTGTAATCTCTCCTCTTTCATTTCTGATTGTGTTTATTTGGGTCTTCTCTCTTTTTTTCTAGATGAGTCTGCTTAAAGGCTTGCCGATTTTGTTTATCTTTTCAAAGAACCAGCTCCTGGATTCATTGATCCTTAGAATTGTGGTTTTAGTCTCTATGTCATTTAATTCTGCTCTGATCTTGGTTATTTCCTTCCTTCTACTTGCTCTGGGCTTTGTTTGTTGTTGTTCCTTGAGTTCTTGTAGGCATAGGGTTAGGTCGTTTATTTGAAATGTTTCTATCTTTTTTAGGTAGGCCCGTATTGCTATGAACTTCCCTCTCAGGACTGTCTTCATAGTGTCCCATAAGTTTTGGGTTTTTGTGAGTTCATTTTCATTTGTTTCCAGGGACTTTTTTATTTCTTCCCTAATTTCATTCTTGATCCATTCATTGTTTAATAGCATGCTATTCAATCTCCATGATTTTGAATGTTTTGGGTTTTTTCCCTTGGGGTTGGTTTCTAGTTTCAGTCCTTTGTGGTTGGAGAAAGTGATTGGTATGATTTCAATTTTCTTGAATTTGTTAAGGCTTGTTTTGTGTCCTATCATGTGGTCTATCTTTGAAAATGTTCCATATCCATTTTCAAAGAATGTGTATTTTGTTTCTTTGGGACGAATGGCTCTATGTATATCAGTTAAGTCCATTTTATCTGGGGTCCTTATTTGTCCTTCTCTCTTGATTGAGAGCCTTGCTGGGTAAAGTAGCCTTGGTTGCGGGCCCCTGGTTCTCATTACTTGGAATATTTCTTGCTATTCTCTTCTGGCTTGGAGTGTTTCCATTGAGAAGTCAGCTGCTAACCTTATCAGGGCTCCCTTGTATGTTACTTCCTATTTCTCCCTTGCTGCCTTTAAGATTCTCTCTTTGTCTTGGAATTTTACCATTTTAATTATGATGTGTCTCAAAGTGGGTCTCTTTGGGTTTTTCTTGATTGGAACTCTCTGTGTTTCCTGGATTTGTGCGGCTTTTTCTCTCATCAAATTAGGGAAGTCTTCCTTCATTACTTTTTCAAATAGGTTTTCTATCCCTTGTTCTTTTTCTTATCCTTCTGGTATCCCTATTATGTGGTTATTATTATGTTTCATATTGTCTTGCATTTCTCTTAATCCCTCTTCATTCTTTCTGAGCCTCTTTTCCTTTTCTTGCTCTTTCTGGGTAAATTTTTTTCTACTTTGTCCTCCAGCTTGCTGATCCGATCTTCTGCTTCATTGATCCTGTTTTTGATTCCTTCTACTGTGTTTTTCAGTTTAGAAATTGTATTCTTCATTTCTTATTGGCCCTTGCTGATAGTTTCTATTTCCTTTTTCATGTTTATATAGTTTTCAGTGAGTTCTTTATAGTTTTCCTGCAGTTTCCAGTAGTTCATTGTGAGCTCATTGACCTTCCTGATAACCATTGCTTTGAACTCAATATCTGATACTTGAGTTGCCTCTATTTCATTTAGCATTTTTCTGAGGCTTCCTCCTTTCCTTTCATTTGGGGATTGTTTCTTTGTCTTCCCATTGTTTGTGAGACTCTTTTTGTTAGCCTCAGCTTCATAAATTGATCTGTTCTGGCTCCCTGGGTTTATGATGTGAATTTCTGTGGTAGAATACCCGCGAGATTCAATGGTGCAGTCTCCTTGATCTCCCAAGCTCACTGGTCTTGGGCTGTCATTTAAGTTGGCTCTGTGTTTGTCTTTGGGTTTTGATTGTTGTTGGGTCTATCTTTCGTGGGCCCTTCCCACCAGCTTCTTAACTGAGGGTCACTCTGTCCACCACATCTTGTATTTTGTTGTGCTGGTGAGTGCAGGTTGTGTTGAAGCTGGTTCTTCTGTGTGTACAAGGTTTTGAGGATTCTCTCTTGCTCTTGTTCAGTTGTTTGTACTGGATAGTTTCTCCACTATTTAGTTGTATTTCCAGATAGTTCCTAGATTGAGGTTTGTGTGGTTTTCACTCCCTCCTTCACCTTCTTCTGTTGTTATCTGTTGGTGGTTCCTTTGTTGTTGGGTTTCTTCTTTCAGTGAGCATCCTGGTGTTCACCAGTTCCACCTACTCGTCTGGTTTCTCAGTGTCTGCTACAATTTTTGCTGTCTTATTTTCATATATGCTCAGGTACTGTTGGCTGTTTGCTCTATTTTCTCTGAAGATTGGCTAGGTTTTTCTCCTGTGTATAGGGAGAAGTGGAATCTGCTCCCTCCTACCTCATCGGCATCTTCCTCCTTCTTTAAATCCTTCTTTTTGACAATTTCATGTTTCTAAAGACTTAGCTACTTCAGAGTGTCATTTTTAGAGTTCAATTAGCCTGTAAAAAGGACTTAGGTACCACACTGGTAAAGCAGGAGACACTGACAAATTAGCAACAGACTAACATAGGAAAACACTAGAAACCTCCAAAATCACTGAGAAAGGTGTACCGTAAACTTCAGAATTTATACAAATTTACTTACAAAAACTGGGTTTTTTCACTTCTTCAGAGAAAATCTAAAGCCTCTATTTTCTTTGTAAGGGGTCAGACCCCACACAACTGCAAGAGTAAGGAAGGTATGGTTGGCACATTTCTTTTTTAAAAAACATATCTTCTCCACTTATATGAGTTACATAGCACTCATCCACCGATAATTTTCAAATCTATTTCTCTAACTGTAATTGCTAGTGTGAGACCCAGACTCATGCATTCAAACCCAACTGTGTCATCTGCCAATGTCCTTCTGTCCCCACCTAAAAGTTCATCCAGAACAATAAAACCAAGATTTGGCTTTTTGCATGGCAAGACCTTACTCGGATGACTGTTTTTCCTGTTCCTGTTTTTAGATGTTTTCTCATTTATATACTGAATGCTCATTACCTTTAAAATTAAATTATATTAAAGATTAAGTATATAAATTAAAATATTTTAAAGCAGATTACAAAATCAGAATGGGTTCCAATCTTGGCTCTGACATTTCCAATTGTGTAACTTTGACCAAGGCATCTAATCCCTTGGAGCTGAGGTTTGGGACATAGGAGGTGAGAGAGTAATGATTCTTATCTAATAGGGATTTTGAATGATGAATGCAAAGGGCATGGCACATAGCATGTGCCCAATAAATGCTACCTACAGTGATGACAGCATAGGAAACTCTTGTTTCTATGTTCCCTCTTCTTTGTAGCATCACCAACTATCCAATGAAACAACACCAAAACTCTCTAGTCATTCCATATTTTCTCTCTCATTTCCCACAGCCCTAATATCCTGTGCTTTCATTTACTGCATGCCTCTTGACTGTATATTTTTCCTATTTTCTTTTGCTACTTCCTACCTGGTTTCCCTGCAGGCCCATCCCTGTAGGGAATTCAAGTTTCCACATGACACCAGAGCAAGTTCCCTGGAATACAAGTCTGATGATATCCCCCTTGTGTTTAAAATCTTATAATAGCCTCCATCTTTAAAGTTCAAACTCTTTTGCAAGATATCCAAGGCCTTTGGTGATCTGGACCCTGTTTACTTTAACAACCTCATTTCTTGCCAATCCTTTAAAATGACTGTGCCCTAACTATATAAATTTAATTATAGTCCCTGAAACTCACTATGTTTGACTTGCTTGTACTACTTCCCTTTTATCTGCCTGCCACACTGCTCTTCAACCCTTACCTCCACAGTAGGCTCCTCACAGATCCTTCCCTGATCTGACTTGCAAATGCCCAATAAAACCAGCAATTCCCTGCTGCAGACTCTGTATGTATTCTTATGTATACATTTTACAATGCTGTCAATCTGCTTTGTACTTATTTTTTATCTTCCTGTTTCCTTTACTACACTGGGTTCTCTTTAAATCTAAAATCTGTCTTTCCATTTTAATATCCTCAGACCATAATATAATATGAGCCTTATGTCAGCACTAAATAAATGCTTATTGAACACATGTCCTTGAAATAATACATGTATATAAGATATCTATAAGACATATATACATATACATAAGAGATGCCATTTTAAAGCCCATTGACTCTACTCAGATACATGCAGCTGTCTGGGCCTGTTTGATTTCACTGATGGACATTGCAAAATTAGCAAGACCAACAAAAACTAGTGAGCTCTATATGCTTATTAGGGCCCATGGAACCAGCAGAAAAAGGGAACTATAAAACAATTTAGTGATGTCCTGGCTGGTGTGGCTCAGTGGATTGAGTGCCAGCCTGTGAACCAAAGGGTCACTGGTTCAGTTCCCAATCAGGACACATGCCTAGGTACCTGGCTGGGGGCGCATGAGAAGCAACTACACGTTGATGATTCTCTCCCTCTCTCCCTCCCTTCCTCATCTCTAAAAATAAATAAATGAAATCTTTAAAATATATACATTTTAATGAAATAGCATTATAAATATGTTGAAGAGATCATTGTCATTTCTTTGAAAAGTCTTTTCATTTTACTTTAAAGGTCAAGTATCTCCTAAGAAGAGGAGGGAAGGTTTTGCCTGGACAAAGAAAGCCAATGCTAGATATTCAGTCTCAAAGCTTAAATTAATTAGTGTACAGTGAGACAATAATCTCAAAGGTCAGGGTTTGGCAAAAGAAACAGTTCTGAGTTTTATTATTATTATTATTATTATTATTACTTATTACCATTCTCTTTTGACTGTCTGTTAAATCAGTTGTTCCTCTATTCTAAAGGGACCAGAACACTGTTGAGTATTCATAGCAACACAGAATGGGATATAAAGAAACAGTTTAAATCATCACAAGATGAAAACTAGAGAATGGGTAAGGATATTAAGGCAGACAAATTAGCTTAATTATATTATTTATTCATTCACTTATTATATGCCAGATATCACTGCTGGAGAAACACACAATGCCATGTTGAAATGGAGCTTTCATACTTTCCAAGAAGTCAATGAGCAAAACATGAAATAACCAGTACTAATTCAGGTAATGAGAAGTACTATAAAATATTAAGCAACAACAGTGATGAGGCTGCTATTTTAGCTAGTCAAAGAACAGAGTTCTGAAAGAGATGAGGAAAGAAGTCCTGCAGGTATCTGGGGGAAACAAAAGAAGTTCTTAATGATGGGAGAGAGTAAGCCATACATGAGGCCCTGAGGTGGAGAGTCAGTAGGCAAGATGAGAGGCCAGCACAGCTAGAGCAGAGTAAATGAGGTGGGAGAAGAGAAGTGGTAGAAAACAAACAAAGAGCAACAAGCAATGGCAAGACCATAGTGGACCTTGAAGACCATGGTAAAGATTTGAAATTTCATTCTCAGTATGGCAGAAAGCCTTTGGAACATAGGGACATCAGGATTAGCTTTATATTTTTATACTCACTCTGAATAAAAGGATGTATACTGACCACCATCAGGTTAACAGTGGAAACAAAGATATTTGAGAAAGATACAGCCAGTCCAATCTAGGAAGAGCTACTGGGATTTATTTTGGAATACATGTGGGATATGTCTTGAAAGTATAACTGAAAGGACCTGCTAATGGATTGAATGTGAAATGGATGAGAAAGACAAACTTCAAGATTACTCCCTAAGTTTTCTTGCCTTAGGCAACTGGGCAAATGGCAATGCCATGTACTGAGTTGGAGAAGACAAGAGAGAAACAAGGTGGGGAGAGGTATGGCAGGTATCAATAGCTACCATTTTGGGAAAACTTGGTGTGAGATGACTTTAGACATCCAAGTAGATATATACAATAGACAATGTACACAAAAGTCTGAAACTCAAGAGTGACTAGGGCTGGAAATAAAAATATGAACATATTCACCATATAGGTGGCATAAAGCAATGGGATGGGATTAAATAAAAGGAGTGGTCCAAGAACTGAGCCCTGAGCATCCAACATTCAGAGGCCAACAAATGATGGGGATCCAGGGAAAATGATGGAGAAAAGACAACCAGTGAGACACTAAACTCCCTTGGAGGATAATAGGTTGTAAAGTGGGTTTTCCAGTTGTTACACTGTATATAAAATGCTGATGCACAAAAACTAATGATTCTTGTTCCTCTTAATCAGAGAACTGGGTCATGCAGGATTAAAATACTATGTGTGGGGCAGGGAGTGTGTGCACAAACCTTCTGACAGTGAAGATAGAAGAAGACTTCTCGATTCTCAGCCCTGGCTGGTGTAGCTCAGTGGATTGAGTGCATGCTTGTGAACCAAAGCATCACCAGTTTGATTCCCAATCAGGGCACATGCCTGGGTTGCAGGCCATTTTCCCAGTGTGGGGTGTGCAAGAGGCAACCACACATTGATGTTTCACTCCCTCTCTTTCTCCCTCCTTTCCCCATTTCTCTAAAATAAATAAATAATTTTTTAAAAAAAAAAGACTTCTTGATTCCATCTTCTTAATGCTGGCAAAGGTTGAGTATGCAGCAAGTCAAAAAAAAAGATCAAATTAATATCCTATTTGTAACTGAAGCTCAGCATCAGTGAAATCTGGTTTGTGATTATACCCATAGGATGTTTGTACAGCAGCTCACATACACATTTTTTAATAAATATGTTTTAAATAATGTAATAACATTTTCAAAATGGCCTACACTGTTTTGACTAGCAGTTTCCTTATCTCTAAAATTAACTTCAAATTCTGTAATTTCATATTTGGAAACAGACACCAGCTGAATGCTCTTCCCACATGCAGTGATCTCCTTTTTAATAATGCAACCTGCTGTTTTCTGAAACAAAGATTAAAGAGTACAGTCAGAAATTTCCTAAATAACTTCGATGAGATTAGTTTTAATTTCTTCCTCAAAAGCAAAGATAAACAGACATTAATTCTAAGTCATTTTCTGTCCTTATGAGTCTCAAACTTCTCTGTTCTTTTATCAATATCAAGAAGAGACACAATCCTTTATCTAACATCTCAAATGTGTGCCAGTTTCTTTTTTTTTTAAGCATGGAAGATTCAGAAAATATAGCAGCATTTTCAGAAATAATGTATCTAAAGTAAAAAATGTATCTAAGTCTTTTATTTCACCATTGTTTATGGGGAAACATTCTAAGAGATAATACTTTAGATATTCTTAATTGTTAAGCATAAAAATATTAAAGTGAAATACTGATAATAGGGTTACCTCTCCAAGAAAAACAAGGATGTAATTTAAAGGGTTGTCCACAGAGCAAAGAGGGGAAAGGGTACACAAGTCATCTTGCCAAAGGGTCTAACCCACTGCTGACATCAATGGAGGGACAATGTGGCAGCCAGAGCCTCTTCACAGCAACAAAACCTAATGAATTCATGTTCTACATTATGTCATTTACATCCTCAATATTCCTAAGTAAAATGTTTCTCAACACTCAATAACATCTCCTAAGAAGCAAGTTAGCATTAATAATCCTATTTCAATAACTGAAGAAACTATGGTTTACCAGTCACTAGAGAATTAAACCTCAACTCAATTAAAAGCTCAGAATACTACCCTGGTCCCTCTCTCCATGAATGATGCAGAAACACAAGCACAGCATCCTCTTTTCACACTTAAACAGGAGTTTTTGTTTCATTTTGTTCTGTTTCCTAACTTTAAAGGTACCTCATTTGAAATGTTAGCCTTTGTATGGAGATAGGGTCCTGATAACTGGGAGATGTCCCCATATCACAGTGGAGGGGAGTGGTTCTGTGTGGGTTCCAGGGCCAGACCTGAGGTCTCAGCTTTAGTTTCATCATTCAGAAGCATCTGGCTCCAATCAAGTCACTTAATCTAAAAACTACACATAGTAGCAACTTCTAATTGATTTTATAAGATAATGGGTATATTTGAGTATCTACTTATATTCAACCTTATTTCATAATGATTTAAAAAATTTTATTACTACACAAAATATAGAAGGTAACATAAATTTGTCAGAAGCCACCAATTTGGCCTTCTATTAATAAATCCTGTTGTCAAAAGCAATTCAACAACCTATATATAGGATGTATTTGCATCTACACTCATATATAACCAACCTATAATCCCCCATCCTAAAAGCCTCCAGCATAAAACTCTAAGAACTCCACAAATAATTCACACAGTCAACCTATATGCATTCCTTCAGGAAATAATGCTAGTGACAAAACAAGAAAGCAAAAACAGGCACTACTCCATTCACTTTTGCCTAGATATCTGGGGCTTTTTTAAGGCATGATATCTATTAATTGGAAGATTTCTCTATTAATTTTAAAATGGAACAATGTCTATGAAAACAACATTTAAAAAGCAACTCTCCAGGTCCATCCTCATTGTTGCAAAGGGTAAAATTTTCTTCTTTTTTAGAGCTGAGTAATATTTCACTGTGTAAATGCCCCATAGCTGTTTTACCCATAATCTACTGATGGACACTTTGGCTGCTTCCATATCTTGGCAATTGTAAATAATGATGAAATGAACATAGGGGTACTTATATTCTTTCAAATTAGTGTTTTAGGTTCTTTTGGATATAATCCCAGAAGTGGGATCACTGGGTCAAAAGGTAGATCCATGTTTAATTTTTTGAGGTATCTGCATACTGCTTTCCACAGTGGCTACACCAATCTGCATTCCCACCAACAGTGCAAAAGAGTTTCCCTTCTCCACATCCTCACCAGCACTTGTTGCTTGTTGATTCTCACAGGTATGAGTTGTTCTCTCATTATGGTTTTGATTTGCACTTCTCTGATCATTAGTGACATTGAGATCTTTTTACATGTTTATTAGTCATCTGTATGTTTCCTTTGAAGAATTGTCTATTCAGGTCCTTTGCCCATTTTTTAATTGGGTTGTTAGTTTTTTGGGTGTTGAGTTTTATAAGTTCTTTATTAATTTGGATATTAACCCCTTATTGGATGTATCCACAAATATGTTCTCCCATTCTTTAGATTGCCTTTTTATTTTGTTGGATGTTTTCCTTTCCTGTGCAAAAACTTTTGAGTTTGATGAAGCCCCATTTGTTTATTTTTCTTTTGTTTCCCTTGGGGAGATATATCCAATAAAATATTGCTACAAGCAATGTCTGAGATTTTGCTGCCCAAGTTTTCTTCTAGGATTTTTATGGTTTCAGCTTTAACATGTTAAGTCTTTAATCCATTTTGAATTTATACTTATGTGTGGTATAAGAAGGTGGTCTAGTTTCATTTTTCTGCACATATCTGTCTAATTTTCCCAACACCATTTATTGAATAAACTATCCTTAGCACAGGCGTGTCAAACTCATTTTCATCAGGGCCACGTCAGCCTCTCGGTTGCCTTCAAAGAGCTGAATGTAGTTTTAGGAGTGTATTAATGTAAGTACTCCTTAGCTAGGGACAAGGAGCTCAGCACTTGACCTGGTAGAAACAAAGTGCGGGGCTGGATAAAACAAGGTGGGGGGCCAGATTCAGCCCGCAGGCCCTATGTTTGCCACCTGTACTTTAGCCCACTGTATGTGCTTGCTTCCTCTGTCAAATATTAATTGATTACAAAGGTATGGGTTTATTTCTGGGTTCCATTGATCTATGTATCTGTTTTTATGCCAGTACCAATAAGCCAGGCAGAGAAAGGCATATACCATATGATTTCATTCACATGTGGAATCTAATGAACAAACTGAACTAACAAGCAAAATAGAGACAGATTCATACATAGAGAGGAGGATGAGAACTAAGGAGTGTGGAGGTTTGGGGTAGAGGGAATTAGTAAAACAGAAAAAGGACTAATGGATATGGACAACAGTGTGGTAATTGCGGGGGTATAAGGAGACTAAATGGTAATGGGAAAAAATACAATAATTTTTTTTAAATAAAAGCTCCAAGAAAAAAAAAAAACTCTTAAGCTGGAAAGGTGCAGGAAAGAGCCATGGTCACTGAGTTACATTTCTCTGCATATTTTTAAAAATATTTTATTGCTTATGCTATTACAGTTGTCCCAATTTCCCATCTTTGCCCCTCCACCACCCAGCCCACCCCCCCCCATAGTCAATCCTACACTGTTGTCCATGTTTATAGGTCTTCCTGACATGCTCTTTGACTCATCCCCTCACCTTCCTCCAAACGGCCCCCATCCCCCATCCAGCCTTCTTACAGCTGTCAGTCTGTTCCATGTTTTCATGCCTCTGGTTCTATTTTGCTCATTAGTTTATTTCGTTTATGAGATTCCACTTATAAGTGAGATCATTGGTATTTGCCCTTCACTAAGTGACTTATTTCACTTAGCATAATGCTCTCCAGTTTCATCCACACTGTCACAAAAGGTAACATTTCGTTCTTTTTACTGCTGTGTAGTATTCCATTGTGTAAATGTACCACAGTTTTATTTATTTTTCATCCATTCATCTACTAGTGGGCACTTAGGCTGTTTCCTTGGCTATTTAAAACTGTTTATGAACATATGGGGTGTATATATATTCTTTTGAGTTGGTGTTTCTTATGTTACAACAAAGAGCCTGTATAACAACAGCCACAACTGACATTCAAAACACTCAGCCAACAACAGGATGGATACTGGAAAGGAGCAGGGTCCTCAGTAGCTTCTCATGTACCAGACATGAACTCCCTAGTTCTTGGATTACAAAACATTCAACAGGTTGGGACAGTGACTTTTATAAACCAGCAAGAAAATACTTCAACATTTTGACAAGCAATATGGTCATACTGCTATGTACTAGCTATACACTAGTCATGGAACAACTCAGCAGTGAAAAGTTCTGGCTATACTAGTGAAATACAAAATTCCAGGAATAATTCTCAAAAAAACCTATAGCAATTTGGAGGGTATGCCACACCTTTTAGATAGAGAGTAAAAATACAGTTAATTTTGTTTTATTTTAATGTTAGTGAATTTTATAATTTTATAAGCTAAAGTGATTTTCTAAGTCTCAACAAACTTTCCTTCTATCTGATTCTAAATTCTTTTCATTCCTGACCTCTTCAAAGACTGAACAAGTGGACCAATTACACATGAGGGAAAAAAAAAAAGATGCTTCATAATGATCTAAATTATTCTACTTCACCTTTGGCACTTTGCCTGAGTGAAAAACACTGCCTTTTATGAGCCAGGATATAAATCCAAAATTTTTAGAAATGTGACTTGGATACACAAAAGTAAAATTATAACATCGAATATTTCTAACAATATTCACTACAAAGATCTTTTAAATATGAGACCCACACTTGACCCTTCATGATTATCCAGCCAGATTAACTCTAATTATTGTTTTAAATCTAAAAAGAAAAAGATGGGCTATTAAAAGGACCAAAGACCTAGTTATAACAAAAATATAGAATAAAAGCAAGTTTCTAGAAAATAATCATGATCTGTGTACCTTTGTCCTTTGTTTTTAAACTTAGAGAATTAATTTCTATCAGTATGATAGTCACCCATCAAACAACCCTCTAAAAGACTATTAAAGGAGTGATGGTTTTGTCTGGAAAGTCCAAATTGTTATCTAGCTACCAATATTCCCAGACAGAAGGCAAAGACAAAAGTAAGACTAAAGTTTTATCTAGAGGATGAACACTGGGCTGACTTCAAGGGACAACATGGTGGAAGAAAGAGTGCATCCCAAGTCTGCTACTTACTGGGTAACCTTGAGCAAGGTGCTTAACTTCCTAAGCTGTATGTCTCAACTATAAAATGGGAAGAGTAATACCATAAGGATCTAGCTAGCATAGTGTATGCTATAGCTAGATGCAAGACAAATGATAGCTGTATTTTCTTCTTTTTAAAAGATTTTATTTATTTATTTATTTTTAGAGAGGGGAAGGGAGGGAGAAAAGGAGGGAGAGACACATCAATGTGTGGTTGCCTCTCGTGCACCCCTTGGCCTGCAACTGGGGACCTTGTCCTACAACCCAGGCACGTGCCCTGGACTGGGGATCGAACTGGTGATGCTTTGGTTCACAGGCTGGCACTCAATCCACACCAGTCAGGGCTGATAGCTATATTTTCTAAATAGTATATGAAAGACTGGAGACTGGGACAGCCAGTGACAAAGAAGTTTGGGTACTGGGGACAGTACCATTAAACCCACTGTGGTCAAACTGGAAATACAAAACAGTGTAAGCATGGTTCCTACCTCAAAAGACCTTAAATCCAGTTGAGAAACTATAGCATTTACAAAAACAGTAAGCTAGTACATTTGCTAAGTTCTACACGAGCAGAGCAGACAATTATTTGAGGAATATCCTGGGAAACCTGGAGAAGACCTGCAAGGAGGGCTGTGCCAAACCTTAAGGCAGGGAAAGCCTTTATTCAAGAGAGCCAGGGCAGTAGAGGGAGACAATGTATCAAAGGTCACCTGCCAAAACTAAGGAGTACATTTCCAAAGGGTGGTATTTGGTAGAGCCTGAAATTCTAAAGCCTCTAAAGCATTTAACTCTTTAACTTCCCAATTTTTCTCTTTGGTATACCAACCTTTCACAAGTCCACCAACAGCTGACGTCCATGGACTGCTGATCAAGTCTGTACTACTAGAAATAATAGTGGAACAGATATGTCTTTACCATATAGAAATGTCTTTATTATGTATTTTGGGAACTCCTCTTTGTATGGAACTTTAAGCATGTCAGTGTCCACTCTTGAGCTAGCTATTCTACCAAAGACATAGTGGAGATGTGAAGAGGAAAGCCAAGGGATCTGAAGCCAGCTGACTACGTTGAAACTCAAGCTTTGCTATTTAACAGCTAAATAGCCTTTACATGATCATTTGATACTTCAGTTTCATCATTCATAAAGAGAATATAAATATCTACCTACCTATAGAATTGTGTGATGTAAGGGTCAAATGTAAAGATAAATCAAAATATAAAAATATTAGTTACTAAGTATGTATATTTTTCATTTTTAGTTACAAACTTTATTTCTTCTTAAAAGATACTATTAGAAAATCTCATTTTGAGTTGGCTTTGATAAAAAGAGGATTTTTAAAACTCCACTGGCAAATAGAATACCCCTAAAAAGAGTTATCCTGCAGGCCTAGAACTTGAAGCACCATCCAAATAAGGCAAACTAAAGATAAGGGGTACAGTTCCAAAAGATTGACAGAAGAAATGCTAAATAGTTTTACTTATAGCAATTACCAGTTGAGTGTTTTATGCATTTATAATTGATCCACATATGTCATTTTCCGCTAAGCAATGTGACTCCTTCCTTTACTAAAAACAATCTAAAATGAATCAACGGGTATTTAAGTATCACCACAAGATCTAACTCCAATTTCAAGAGATCTACAATCAAGAGGGAGTAAAAATTAGCAAACAATAAATAAGGAGAAACTCTGGACAGGGAAAAAGTAAGTGATAAATTATATATTGAGCTAAATTCAATAACAATAATAGCCAAGGAAATATATTTGGGAAAAATATCCATTGTCCATTTCAAATACCTAAGTGAAGATGGTTAGGAGGGAAAAGAAGTTTTAGAAACTGGGAGAAAATGAGGAACTGAAAGCCTGGAAGACTAAAGAGAAGAAACATTTTCATTTACAGTAAAACTTGACATTGAAGAAAGAAAACATTAAAGTATCTTATTGAAACTCTATTTCCAAGTATTTTAATGTTAATGACATTCAGAACACCTTACCATGCTATCTGTGTAAGCTAAATAATAGAGGAAGAAACAAAGAACTCCCAAGAGGAAATAAAAATGAAATCTGAGAACCTGGAAAAAAGATATTCAGGAGGTCAGTGGGGATCTAACTTACTTGTCTAATGGAGTTTCCCATTTTATTCCTTTTTAGTGGAAAGACATGTCCATTACAATATGCAGCTAATTTTCCATTTTTAACTTGATGAACTATAACAGTTTTACATATAAATTTTCATTTGTTAAATCCCAAACATCTGCACCCCTGATTGCAGCCCTGCTATGGAGACCCTGGTGTTTCAGGTACCATATGCCACAGTATTTCCCCTTGGTGCAACCTTTGTTTCTGCACATTCAGGCAGGCGTATGTGTGTGCATACATGTGCCCTCACATATGGGTGCAAAGGAAAGAAATGACACCTGGTACTTAGAAATTTCTAAGAAATGGAGTAAAGGACTAGGAGGAAAGGCGATGAGATTTGTGTGAACATAAACTAAGCCACACACACAACCACTCTCAGCCTCAGAGTATGATGCCCTGTGAGGTCACAATGTGTGTTTTGCATAATATATATAAAAATAAATATAATAATAAATATATAAAAATATATATTAAGTATATAAAAAGACAAAAGCAAGAGAAAAGATTTTAAGGGGATTTTTGTTGTGTAATTATTCTATAAATAAAAATTAAAGTAGAAAGGCATAAGAAAATTACATAGAATGGGTATGTTTCAAACAAAAATAAATTCTAGATAATGGTTTTCACCAAATATATAACCCATCCCTCCTTCACCTAACAATGTACACACCCATATGTTCCCTAAGGAGCTTCCTAGCTTTCCCTGTTCCTATTAATTTCAGTTCCCAGCATGTGTGCCTCATCCTGTTAATGAGAGCTTAATCTTTCTTCTTAAATTTAAATGAGACAACCCAGTAGAGAACAATGAGCTTGGAATCAGGGGACCCAAGTTATGGCCACAGCTTTTCCTCCAATTAGTTATGCAAGCTGGTCCAATTTACTGTGCACCTGCCTCACCTAAGGCAAGAGCTTCTCCTCACCAGGTCCTACTCTCCTGACCTGAAGGGTAAAGAGTTGAAGACTGCTCTCTCTAAGGTTCTATAAAGCTCCCACAGAGAAGTGAGTGTAAATCAATTATACTCCTTCCACTTCTCATCTATCCCCATGAACTTCATATCTAAAGAGGCTGGAGAAGGAAGCTAAGAAAAAGAGATGCCCCGTGTAAAACACTATGGCTGAACTTCCACACATATATGAATAAAGGTAAGTCAATCCCCAAGTCTTGGTTCAAAACCTGCTTTGTACTCAGAATCATTTTGGGCACCATGGAGGACTTTTTAAAGCTTAGGATATGGTTTTTGTTCTCATAGAACTTACACTATGTCCTTAAAGGACTTACTATCTAGTTAGAAGAACACCCCAATATAAATGAAAAAGAGAACAAGGAAAGACATAATTAAGTGATGAATACTAGAGTAACCTAGAAACCAGAAAACTTTGTGGCATGAATAGCCAATGAACATTTCACAGAAGAAGTAAGATTCCAGTCATTTGACAAATGTTTACTTAATGCGCACTCTGGGTCAGGTGCAAAAAACAGGCATAGTTCCTGCTCTCATGGAGCTTGCAACCTAGTAGGAAATAGTCATTAATAGGAGAGGCTCATGCTGCTGTGTGAGAGAGAAAAGGGGGAAGGAATCTAGTAAGGAAATTCAGCAGGAACTCATGCTAAAGTCTAAGGACAAAAAGGTCTTAACCAGGTGAAACAGAATAGGCAAGGGATATTGCAAGCTGAGGATATCATGTGCAAAGGCCCTGTGGCAAATAGGTGATTGACTGGTCCTAGGAATTGCAAGAAAGCTATGTGGCTAGTGTGCGAAGAGCAAGAAGTGCAAGATCATGCTTCAGGGAAACTCAAGACTAGGCATGCTGGGCTCTGCAGGCCATGTTAGCAGAATTTCAGCAGACCACTGGAGAAATGATGACATGTTTGACTAGGGTGGTGGCTGTGGAGATGGAGGAGGTAAAGATGACCAAATTTGCTGAAGAAGTGGGTATGGGTATTATAAAGGAGTGATCAAGGATAGATCTATTTTTCTGATTCGCATGACAGAATGAATGACAGTGCCCTTAACTGAGAAGGGAACAAAAAAAGAGCTATTTTGAAGGAAAGGATATTAAGTGCCAAATTCTCTTCAAAGTTAAGAACTTTGAGCTTAAAGACATAAAGGTTACCAGAGACCTTAGCAATTTTAGGTGGTGTGAGAGGTCAAGTGACAAATAAGTATGCATTGAGAAAGGAACTGAGGGAAGGAACTGAAAGGATCAAGTAGGGAAGACAAGAGTAAAAGTGTACGTCAACCTTCACTCACCTGTTAGCATCTTCATGTGTCCTGTGTTATGCCCACTGGTAGAACACCTAAGAACAAACATACACTCACCACACACACACACACACCCCTTCAGATCACTTACTAGACATTGATGCTCCCTTCCCTGAACAATTAAAAAGGTAAAAAATGGGCTAAATTCAATTTTTGTAATCTGAAATAAAACAAAGTATGAAATGAGTTCCTTTTTTATCTACTTGTGTGGTCCTTCTCTCTCCCTCTCTTCTTCCTTTACATGTAACTGTTTCTAAATATCTTATTTTCATTGGCAACTAATACATCTTTGTTAAGTGTCAACTCAAGAAATTTGCCTGAGTCTTCTATCAAAAAAAATAGTCCATGACATACTGCTTCCTGCTTGGTTTTTAGTCCAGCATCTGAGGCTGTGAGGTGCTTTCAGGTACTCGTCACCCTCCTGTCAACCTCCACTAAACTGCAACAACACATTAGCAAACAAGACTGGCCATTTAAGGAATATTCTTTGGTCAAATAAGACTTCCCTTTCATCCCTTTGTGTATAGATGAATTGTTGCAGTTTGCCTGACCTGCATAACTAAACTTTTATTTCTCTCTCCTTGCTACCTAAGGCCACACATGGTTCTTGTTCTTTTTGCCTCAAACACTTAAGGAATGTCTTTTTCAAAGCATACTTTGTTGATTACACTGTTACAATTGTCCCAATTTTTCCCCTTTATCCCCCTCTGTCCCAGACCACCTCACCCTCCTGCATTCCCTCCACCATAGTTTATATCTATGGGTTGTACATATAAGGTCTTTGGCTTCTCCATTTCCTATACTATTCTTAACCTCCCCCTGTCTATTTTGTACCTACCATTCATGCTTCTTATTCCCTGTACCTTCCCCCCATCCTTCCCCCTCCCCATCCCCACTGATAACCTTCCATGTGATTTCTTTTTCTGTGATTCATTCCTGTTCCAGTTGTTTGCTTAGTTTTAGTTTTTTAGGTTCAGGTGTTGGTAGTTGTGAATTGTTGTAATTTTACTGTTCATAGTTTTTGATTTTCCTCTTTTTATTAGATAAGTCCTTTTAACATTTCATATTATAAGAGCTTGGTGATGATGAACTCCTTTAACTTGACCTTATCTAGGAAGCATTTTATCTACCCCTCCATTCTAAATAAAAGCTTTGCTGGATAGAGTAATCTTGGATATAGGTCTTTGCCTTTCATGACTTGGAATACTTCTTTTCAGCCCCTTCTTGCATGCAAGATTTCTTTTGAAAAATCAGCTTATAGTCATATGGGAACTCCTTTGTAGGTAGCTCTCTGCTTTTCTCTTCCTGCTTTTAAGATTCTCTCCTTAGCTTTAATCTTGGATAACTTAATTATGACGTGTCTTGGTGTGTTTCTTCTTGGGTCCAATTTCTGTGGGACTCTCTGAGTGTCCTGGACTTCCTGGAAATCTATTTCCTTCACCAAATTGGGGAACTTTTCCTCCCTTATGTGTTCGAATAAGTTTTAAATTTCTTGCTTTTTCTCTACTCCTTCTGGCTCCCCTATGATTTAGATGTTGGAACATTTAAAGTTGTCCTGGAGGTTTCTAAGCCTCTTCTCATTTTTTTGAATTCTTGTTTATTCATTCTGCTCTGGTTGGATATTTATTTCTTCCTTTGTTCCAAATCATTGATTTTAATCTGGGTTTCCTTCCCTTCATTGTCAGTTCCCTGTATATTTTGCTTTATTTCACTTTGTATAGCCTTAATTTCTTCCTTCATTTTGTGACTGAACTCAATCATTTCTGTGAGCATCCTGATTACCAGTGTTTTAAACTGTGCATCTAATAATAAGTTGTCTCTCTCTTTATTGCTTAGTTCTTTTTCTACAGTTTTATCTGTTCTTTCATTTCAACCATATTTCTTTGTGTTGGCATACCTGTTATGTTGTAAGGGGCTGAGCCTTAGGTATTAGCCAGGGCAGAGCAACCCACTTCACTGAGTTGTGGCACTGTCAGTCTGGGTGAATGCTTCTTTAACTCCTTAGTTGTTGGACTTTCATGGAGTTTGATTTTCTGGCAGTTCTCATTGTTTTTAGTTTTTAAGTTGGTTGTTATCCTCCTTTTAGTTGTGTGAGGAAACAAAGTGTTTCTACCTATGCCTCCATCTTGGCTGGAACTCCAGGAATATCTATTAACCTTCTTTTCAGGATATTGACCCATATAGGTCTGGATATCAGAATACCATAAATATGAATTTCCTAAATATCTAGCACACTGTGACACTATTTATTATGCTGTGTATTCCAAATCAGTGAGAAACATATAGCTCCTTCCCCTAAAAAATTGGCTCTAAAATCCTGATAAGTCTGGAGATGACCTAATATTGCCAGAAGGATTCATGACTTCTCATGATTCTCTCAGCTATAGTTATCAGAAGGTCAAATCTGCTTGTTAATCACAGAAACTACATTAACTACATTAATATTCAGCATGTTCTTGTGCTGCTTTCCTTAATTCTAGGTCTCTATCAGCAGGTACCCTTTGATGAAAGTCAGAAACTCTGTCCTCAAAGAAATGGGGATATAAATATACAAATTAACCAATGAATCAATAAGTCTGCCCAGAGGTAGATACTAGGCTCAAGGCGGGTACTAAAATATATCAGATCACTCTTTTTCCGTCACCGATCTTGTAGCAATGGAGACATCATCCAGTACAGAGAAAATAGGAAGCACAATGTGATTTGAGGACTACTAGGAAAGTCTTATTGTTAAAAACATTTCTATTTATTGATTGCACTTGACATTTTTTATCATCTCTCTCTTTGTAAGAGTTTATTACTATTACAATGCAAACAAACATTTTGCCAGGCATCATGAATAAAGAATTTAACAGCAGGTTTTGCCAAAACAAAAGGCTCCTCTTACCTTTCAGAGGAAGCAAGATGGAGCAGTCTGTAATAGAGGGAAAGAGAGGAAGAAAAAGGCTGAAACTGGAGAACAGTCTGAGCCTTGCCCAATCTGACCAGCCCTACTGAGATTACTTGGCAATCAAACAGCTCTTTAGCAACAATCAAAAGAGAACAAGAAACCATGAGCTCAGCACTGAGCATGGTCCTCTGGGGAAGAGAGGATGGGTCGACTTCGCTTCATTTGGTTTGCTTGGGAGCTACAGTTTATGTGGTAGTTATAACAAACACACAAAATGACTTCAAACCACATATGACCATAACAAATTTTCTCAATCATAATCCTAGGGATATGGCTTAACCTGGAGAAATTCAGTTAAATAGAGACTCCCTCTTTCATATCTGCCATTTCCTGAAATCTACTCCATTAGAATTCACTGAAATTGCTATGAACTATGCTACATTTCAGGAAGTCTACTTCAGAGTATTTAATTCCATAACTAAAAGGATGACACTGACATTTATTTATAATAAATCCTTTTGTAATCTGTGTCCTGATACTGGAGAACCTGAGGAAGGCAAAAGAATGCCCCCACCCCCAAAGGTGTCCATGTCCTAATCCCCAGAGTCTGTGAATATTACCTTACATTGCAAAAAGGACGCTGCAGCTGCATGGTTTTGAGATGGGGAGATTCTCCTGGATCATCAAGGTAGACTCAATATAAGCATAAGCCCTTAAAAGCAGAGACACATTGCTGGATGATTTAAAGAGATGAGATGGAAGAAGGGTGAGAGATTGGAACTCTTACAGGTGTTGGACTGTTGTTTCTGGATTTGAAGATAGAGGAAGGTCTGGGAGCCAAAGGAAGTGGGCACCCGCTGCAAGTCAGAAGACCCCTGGTGCTTCTAGAGGAAGCACAGTCAGCCTGACACCTCGATTTTGGCCCAGTGAGACCCATGTCAGACTTCTGACCTAAAGGTCAGTAAGACATAAATAAACTTGTTTTAAGTTATCAAGTTTAGGATAATTTGTTATAGCACCAATAGAATAATAACTTGTTTTCCTTTCTAGTTTGTCAACTGTACAATGGCCAGAAGTCTGCCATTTCATTTTTCTCTTACATTGTTGAAAAAATTAAAGGACAAATAGTAGAAAAAGATTTTTAAGGAAAAGAGCTAAGTAGAAAGAAATAAGATTTTTAAATTTTCTTCAATGCACTTCTTTTTCCTAATCTTACAGGATCCAGTCAATCAGAAAATAAACCATAAACCTAATATAGCTTAACAGTCACCCGGCATCCCCAGGCAATCAGAGGCAATCTTTCATATTGATCAAAATCTATGACTAGTTGAGTTACAGAGACACAGATTTTCTCAGTTCTTTGGTAAATGTAAAACCTCCCTTAGAGAAATGCAGTACTAAAATATTCTCCAAGTCAGTATTCGGATCTCCAAGTGCTAGGCAAGTTAATGAGATGCATAGCAAGGGACTTAACATGCATCTCAAGCACTGGTTCTGCATCAGAAACACAGTTGATTCTGATCTCATCACCTTATCCATTTTTCACAGAAACATCTATCAGCAAAGAGAAGACACTCCATGTATTAAAAGTCCCCATACCCACACTTAGCTATCAGAAACAGGACAGCAGGCCATGTATTAGAGTTTGCAAACCTTATAAAATATTTTCCAAGTAACATATTTAATCAGTCAAACACTGATTATATTTGCTACATTCAAAATAGTGAAGCACAGCCACACAAAATGATTTGTCAACACTCTAGGACTAGCCCTTTAAAAGAAATAACTTGGGGTTTTATATATTAAATAGGTCCCAAAAATGAGCTTTCAAGCTAACACAACAGAAAATCATCCTGTGGACATAGACATAAAGTGAATTTTAGCCTCAGGTAATGATGAATAATGAGAAAAGTACTTATATGTAACAAATAATAAAAATTCAAAAATTAATATTTATATCATTTTTAAGAAGAAAAGCAGAAATGGAACAACACATGTCCAAAGCAACTCTCTACATTCAAATCTTGGCTACACTACCTACTACTTTGTACTTTGGGAAAGTTTCTTAACTTCTTTTGTAAAAACCTAATATAAAGGGAGCCACTTTAAAATGGAGTCAGAGCTGTCAACCAGAGGACTGCCTTGCAGGTCTCATGCCTCAAACCTTTGGAATGTTGAAACAGAGCAAATTAACCTTTGAAGTGGGCCTAAAGCAACATCGTATTCCAAACAACTGTTTACAAAGAAAACTAGAAAGCAGGTATTATGAGTACCCACTGATGACTACTGGACTGAAAATTAAAAACACTGTTTAGAACTAGTGTCACTATGGTAGCTTATCTGCAGCAATAGAATGCCTTTCTTCTTCTGACATAATTGTTTTTGCCTCTCATAAATACTCCTTGCCTTTGTCTCCTAAGGAACACTATTTGGATTCTGCCTGAATCAGTGCCACCTGAATAGCTATTGCTTTTGATTTCAAATAAATACGTATTGTCTCTTATTGGCCTTCATTTTTAGATTAACACTTTTCAATTCAGTTTCCTTATATGTAACAACATTTTAAAAGTTTACATTTAATATAACCTTTAAAGTTTGGGGTCTGCTCTCCAATGCTCTCCTCACTGCTTTTCCTTTTGCCACCCATCCCACCAGAAGTCTGGCCCTTTGGTCATAAAGACAACCCCAGAGCATTTCTATGTGAAATTTTCTCATTTATATTGTGGCATCAAAATCCACAAACAATAGGTTAATTGCACTGTGCTTAACAGCAGCAGCAGAATGATTAAAATCTATATTCTTATTTTCTCTGACACTGGTGCAGGAGTTGCGGGACAGGGTCTTGATGTTAGAGGGGACCCCATAGAACAATCACTCTGGCATTTTCAAGGCTAAATAGTGACACAAGTGACCACCTATCTTGGCTGTTTCCTCTCAGGAGGTTCTGTCTCCACCCCTGGCCCCTCCTCTTCCTCCATATGTCTACCAAACACACACGTGCACGCACGCACACACACACACACTTCACCTCAATCCCAGTAAAACAGCATTTTTTTTCCTTCTCTAAAACAAACAAAAAAATATTGAGCTCAGCACATTGTTATCAAAAATAAAGGAGAGGATGATAAGTGCAAAATGTTCAGTGCCATGCCTGAGCCACAGTAGGCATTTAATGCATCTTAAGAATTATTTTCATCAATATGACCATCATCATCATGGTAGAAATAACAACAAAATCTGCCAGAGAATCTAGTCAATGGATCAATCTTCATCAGATCAACTGTTTTCCCTGTGTTGGTCAATTTCTTAATACCAACAGGAACGATTCAAAGGAAGGGACTCACTCAAACATTCTTTACTAATTTAATAAAGAAACACAGAGGAATTCCTTTGGGATATAAAAGATAAAAAACAAGTACATATTAATAAATTCCAAACCCCAAGCAAAGAAGGAAAAAAATCAAGAAGACAATAAAAATGAACTTTAGAAAATAAAAGTTTTGCCCAAGTAATAAATTGGCTAAAATAAGATCTTTGTGGGGAATAAAAAGTAAATGCGAATGATGTGAAAAATAAAAGTTAGTCTAGGTTTAAGGTAAAAAGTAAATGTATGAAGATTTAAGTTTCAAAAATTAAAAAAAATATCACTGGAAAAAGACAGAAGGCCTTATAAAGAAGAAAGGTTAATTGATCCTTGTAAGGAGGAGTTTGTAACTTCATCTATACCTTTAAAAAGAAGTTTGCTTTCTCCTAACAAAAGCAAATACCATCTGTAAAAAGAAAAAAGACCATGGACCAGAAATCAGAGAGAATGTACTAAAATGTACTTTAGCTGCTGGATACCTTCAAATGAGCAGAGTCTTAATGGCCCGCTTTGGAGGACAGTTGCGGAATTTCTAAATGTTATTGCTAACAACCGCGCTCTCCTTGGCTATCCATTATCTCTGTCTTTATCTTTAAAAAATCATTATATTAAGATATCGTACGTGGTAATGCATGTCTTCCAGATGATACACATCGTTTGCACATTAAATAACCTACCAACGGACAGAAAGCATGTGCTATGCCTACCATTATTCCAAATACTACCCAAATCATAAAAGAAGGTGCTTATTGATCTTACTGCCTTATAATCAGAGCTGAAACTCCTTCAAGGTAAGATCCCGAGCAGTACTAGACAAAAGGAATTAGAATTTACATGTTCGCCTACAATAAACAATTTAATAAATGTCCAGTGCTAAATATAGCTAACTTCCCAGAGCAGTAAGGACATCAGAATCACCTGGAGTGCTTTAAAACAATTACATTCTCCAGTCCACCCACTGCATCATGATGCCTGAAACAGGCATCTTCCTTTTAAATGCTTTCTTCTGAGGTGATGTTTAGACACACTAAACATATACCTGGGCCTTCTTCCACTGGCTCCTTGTTCAGAACACTTCTTTCTCTTATTAGACATAATTATGCATATTTTAAGACAGGGCTTAACAGCAACAGACTTTGAATTAGTCAGAGCTGGAGTCAAAGTCCCACTACACAATGTAATAGCCAACTCACCTCCCTACATCTCAGTTTCTTCACCTGTAAAATAGGAACAATAATGCTTAATTCACAAATTTGCTCTGTTGATTTAAGGACTAAATGACTCCAGGTGTTTAAGTTGCTTAGGAAGTCCCTGACACTCATGTATCCTTTCGTGAAGGACCATTAGTAGCCCTCCAGGTGGCAGCAGCATGAGAAGCCCACCTGAGCCTGGGTAGTAACTCCTAGGAAGACAGAATGCCCCTGGTTTTTCATGTCAGCACAAACATCTACATAAAGAACCTAAGGAATTCATTGTGAAGTTAAATTATCCTAAAGTGGGTTCAGTGGAGGCAGGCCTAAATGGGGTTTCAGCACTACAGCCCTTCTAGCTGGCCAATGAACTCATCAAGGGTGGCAGTAGAGTGGTCCCTATATCAATCAGAGAAACACAGGAGGAAAGAGGATTAAACAGCCTCTCTCTAACTCCCAATTCATCCTCCAATTATGCTCTAGTTACCTCCTCCTGTCCAGTGTGAACATGGGTCACTCTCCCTCATCAGAGGAGCTTGAAATTAAGCAATGTGCCTTGATCCATGATCCAGGGCCAAGCCATCTCATTATGTTGCTGGTCACTCATGTCTTGATATAATTTGTTGTAGTCTCTGCAGACAGCACACATTTATTGAACTCTTATCTAGTCCCATGAACACTGCAAGGCTGTGCCCTGCTAAGGCTCAATGGAGCAAGGAGATTCAGTCTAAGGTGGGCTGTGGCAGGCAACATGGGGAGAATTTTATAAAAAGACACAAAGGCTCTCCTAAAGGTCATTGAAGTTAGAGCCAGGGCACAGCACCTACATGTATGGATGAAAACACCAAGGCAGGAGAAACTCACAGTAGACCACAATCAAAAAGAGCAAGGAGACTCCATAGAAGTCATGGCCATGTGTCATCAGCACCAGCCAGAGAGGCATGTGATAGCAGAGAAAAAAACCTCCTCTAGTTAGTCCATCTGCCATTCTTGTCACTCACAGAAGAGGTCATTTTACTTACCCCCACCCCACACCTACACAGCTACCAGCTGCTTTGGAGACAGGGACTTGGAGGAGAGAGTACACAGTCCCTGTGAGCCGGTCCCAGCAGACACGTTCTAGATGAGCCAGGACCTGGGGGCTCTGAACTATTTATACAGGAAGAAGTTTAAAGTGTCAAACTGATTATAAATGAATATCAAGTATGACAAAATTATTAGTGGGGACTGAGAAGCCACTAATTGGAAACTGTACTTTTCCTTTCTTTCCCTCAGCAAGTTCATGGACTATGGGATCTTAAAAAGTCAAGCTGATAAAAATTACTGGGGAAAAATGGCCCACATAAATACATTATTCAGTAAAGACTGTCCAGTCATACCCACATTTTCTCTTTTCTTTAATTTGCATTTTTAAAAATCAAACAGAAAAGTTGAATATTAAATTTTAAGTAAAAAATGACCAGCCATGGCCAGGTGGCTCAGTTAGTTGAAACATCATCCCATACACAAAAAGGTTGCAGGTTTGATTCCCAGTCAGGGCATGTACCTAGGCTGTGGGTTTGATCCCCGACTGGGGCTTACAGGAGGCAGGCCACCAATGCTTGTTCCTCACATAATGATTCTCTCTCTTTCTCTCCCTCCCTCTCTCTCTCTCTCACTCATCAATGAACATATCCTTGAATGAGGATTAAAAAAATGGCAAAAATTGGTCACTTTATATCACCCTACCTAGTATTATTCCTGTAATTTGCCTGTAAATCTTTTTCATATAGAATACAGATACAGATACAGATAGTGCTAAAATACCTGAAAGTTACAAACACCATGATAATTTACTCTTAAATACTTCAGTGCATATTTTGTCAGAATGAAGAAACTATATAATTACAGTATAATTATCAAATTCAGGAATATGACATTGATGGGCTACTGTTATCTAATATACAGCCCATATTCAAATTCTTTCAACCATCCCAGCAACGACCTTTATAGCAACACTTTCTAATCTGGGATCAAAAGTGCCTTTGATCACCATGTCTCTTTAGATTCCTTCAATCCAGAAAGCTCCTCAGCCTTTATTTTTCATTTATCATATCGGTGCTTTTTAAAAATAACAGCCAGTCATTTTGTAGAATGCTCTTCATATTGGATTTATATGATGTTTTCTTAGGTTTCCTTGCATTTGCAGCAAGATAACACAGAAGCAATGCATGTTCCCCTCAGTACATCACAGCCAGAGGCATGTGCTGTCATTCACCCCATTGTAGGTAACATTGACTTTGATCACTCAGTTAACATGGTATCCTCCAGGTTATTCCACATTTTTCCTTTGTCATTAATAAGCAACCTCTGGAGTAATTAGCTACCATTTTTATTGGGATGGACAAAAATTCCATGTAGTTTTTTTCCATAAAATAAAAGATATATTTTTCATTTTCACCAATAACTTTATTTGTTTGGATATTTTGAGTATGGCCATCTCCCACCTGGCACAATGTTGATTGTTCTCAATTAGTGTCTTGATTTGATCACCATCAACTTCAACTGATCTCTACCCAACTAATGAGACATTGTCCAGTGAGAAATCTCCTGCACGCAGCTTCACAAGCCACTGTTGACACATTCCATCAGTCATAGCACTTTCTCCATACACTGCACAAATCTTTTTTTTTTGCACTTCAATGGCATTTTTACCTTTCTTGAAATAATAAATCATAATATGCTAAAAAATGTTTTACACTTTCTCCCATCTTCAATATTAAAATGGCTAGAAAAATTCACCAATTTGACCACTTTTTAAAAAATGCACAATGATATGACAGCTGTCACAATACAATCTGACAAAATTGTTTTGATTGAAATTAAAGACAACTAGGCACTACTGGAGCCATCTTCCAGAACAAAACAAGTGAACTTTTTGGCCAACCCAATATATACAGTTCAATGAATATTTATGAGCAACCTCCTATCCAGAACCATTTGAGGTGCTAGGAGTGCCACAGAAAACAAAAGACACAAACCTCTTCCTTCAAGAGTCACATCTTTCAGTGGAAATGGGGAAATCCTGATGGTGTGCATACAATTAGAGATTTTGCATGCTAAAAAGCAGTTCAAGGGGGATAAGGGAGGATGTGCATGCTTTCAGGTTAAATAGGAAGTCAGGGAAGGCATCCCTGAAGAACTGACATCCCAGCACTAATGTGAAGGTGAAGACCAGGGCCAAGTGGAAGGGGAGAGCTTTCCAGACAGAAGGGCCAGCCAGTGCAAATGGCCTGAGATACCTCATGTCTCAGGGACAATAAAGAGCCAGTTTGGCCAGAGCAGAATAATAGATTTCTTGGGATGCTTCCTTTTACATTTGGCCAAACATTCCCTAAACTCCTACACTGAATTAAGGGTGGGAGAGAAAATGTATTAGCCAATATAATTTTGACAGCCATGGTGGAGTTCATTTCAGCCAAAGCTGACTGAGGGACTAAACAAGAGCTTCAGGAGCCTGCCTCTCTCTAGCTATTGCCTCTCACTTCTCCCGAACACGTGGTTCAGACAGCCATCCCACATCCAGACTTTCATTGTATTTATTTAGTCATCCCTGGGTAAAGTACAGCCTCTGTCCCCTATAGATTGAGGACAAATCCTGAGAACCACGTTTATTTGCCTTGCTTGGCTCAGGCCCTATCCCAAGCAAATCCCTAAGAGGAAGGGGAGGAAAGGAAGAGTGTCTGGACACAGACAAGGCTGGGATCACAAATCCACTCACAAGGGTGAGGCCAATCCCACTCTAGTGATAGGAGACTCAAGACTTGGAAAATTTTAGCTTAAGGTAAAAAGTTATAAGTCTAGCAAGTAATGTGTATGTTAAAGCTTTTGTTACAGAAACTATAGATAAGGCCCATCCTGGCTCCTGGGAAAACAGCTGACCTCCTGGAGCACTGCTAAAGATTTCCACATGGGGACAACTGGAGGCATCCAGGCCTTTGTGTTCCAGGGAGGGACAGATGACCACCCTCCCCTGGGAAAAGCTAACTGCCCAGGACAGGAATGTTGCAGCTTCTTTCACCTAATTCTCACTGAATCTCAAAGCCCTCACCAAACTTTATTTATTCCCTGGTATAAAAGGTCTGGCCTAGAAAGAGAAGGCAAGATGGTCTGTTAGGGTATGAACCCACCATCTTCTCAGATCACCAGCCTTCTGAATAAAGCACCCATAAAGATTCAATCGCTGTCATTGCTTATTAGGTTTGGTAGTGACAGGCAGACTGAATGCCGGCATCTTTTCCAGTTACACTAGGACACAGTGAGTGAATAAATGAGTGATGATGCTCTCTACAGGAAGGTTAATGTCCTAATTCTAAGAAAAGGAAGATGGTGTACTGAGCATAAAAAACAACATACAGGGTGAGGCAAAAGTAGATTTATAGTTGTGAGTACCTGAAACAGCTTATTCCTGTATTATTATTATTTATTAATCATTGTATTATTTTCCGTACGAACTACTGCAAACCTACTTTTGCCCCACTCTGTATATACATTATTAGTGCATTGACATAATTATACATTGTCTTCTTTAAAAAATAATAATAATCTTGACTTTCAAAGCTCATAATAAATGATAATTTGAGTGACATTATTTTGCCCATGATTTTTTTAAGGCCACCAGCTTGGATCCTTTGGTTCTGTGTTGACATTGCAGAACTGAGAAGAAATAAGTGAAAGCAAAGCACAGTATTAAGCAGACATGTTCACAGTGCTTTTCGTGTTCATTAAACCTGCTTCCTCCCCGCCGTACAAATACCTAATTCTTCACAGAGATGCCAGGATATCAAGAGCATAAAAGCCTGATAGCACCTAAAATGACAATTCTCCTTTATAACAGCATTATTTTATCAGAGCTGTAAGCAGCCAAATCCAGTCTAAGAATCAACTTACTTGAAAACCAGTGGACATGGCTAAATGAAAAAAAAAAATAGAAATGAGGAATCAGTGGCATTTTATTATACAATTGGCCTTAACACTCTTTTTAAAAAATTTCACATAAAGGCTGAAAAACTAAATTAAAACATAAATTCTCTTTTAAGCTAAAAGAAGCAAGGAACTATAGCCATTTCCTAATCCATTCTGGGTTCTTTGCTAAACATAACTCAACTGTTTTCTAAAAATATTCATAGTCTCTCTTCTTTTTAAAACAAATTTGACAAGTAACACTAAACAAGACCTTAATATTTCTAAAAGCACTACCCTTAAAGGGAAGCATCCAAAATTATAGATTAATCCAGCTGTATTCAGCCAAATTAGATCAATAGATCAGTATTTTACTTATGAGCATAGTTTTTGGGCTTGGATAAGAATGAACCGCCCTGGCTGGAGTAGCTCAGTGGATTGAGCGCGGGCTGCGAACCAAAGCATCGCAGGTTCGATTCCCAGTCAGGGCACATGCCTGGGTTGCAGGCCATGGCCCCCAGCAACCGCACATTGATGTTTCTCTCTCTCTCTCTTTCTCCCTTCCTTCCCTCTCTAAAAATAAATAAATAAAATATTTAAAAAAAAGAATGAACCAACAATAGAAGCTTTTATGTGCATCTCTTCACAAAGAGGACAGTTAAAAGATTTTCAATCTGAGGATCTACTCTAACTTCTCTTGCCTAAATGCAAATGGAGAGAATCATCTTACAATAGGGGCTAGGCTAAGAGGCCACAGAATCCCCACACAAGTAGCTTGGGTGCTGGAAAAGCAGCAACACAAGGTTTGACAGTTATTTTGCATATCAATAATAGCAGACTAGTCTTCAGCCTGAGTGGAGCCAAAAAAACTATGCATGACTTTAACCCATGACAAAACTGAGAGACAGCTCCCCCATTTACTACGCCTGCACAAGAGCTTGGAGATGGTTCATTCCGCCCCTGCCTGGACTATCTACAGCAGCAGAGAAGGGCAGAGAATGTGGGAGTGCTAAGTCGAGTGTGGCGGATTTTGGAAGGAGTTAGAGTTAAGGTCACGGAGGAGGGTCCAGGCTGGGATTTAAACTAAAGGCAGGCTGCCACAAAGGTCGGGGTGGGGGACAATGTGAGACCATGTGGCAAGAAAAGGGGTGAAAGGGCTCACTAGTGGGCCATGAGGAGGTGCACATGGTTTTGGATTAATTGTTGATGGTGCTGGGGACTTCGGGAGTCCCACCCAGCTGAGCACAGACTACTGGGAGGAACTGGGAGTCTAGCCTAGCTACAGACTTCTATTTCTTTTCCTGAGATGCAGTGCCCCTGACTGGCCTGATTTGGCAAGCGGAGGCAGGGCTGTGTGTGTGTTTGTGGGTGTTTTAAAGGGACTTTGAGATTTAACAGCAACATTCCAGCATTATTCTAAATCTGTATAACTTTTGAATAAATAGTTCCTTTCCTTTTCACCAAACTCTGGCATTGAGAGCCACAATTCCTAACACCTGGCAGTTGGCAAGATAAACCATAGTACAGAAAGACCCCGGGGGAGGGGCTTGTTTTGGTAACAGTATCTGCGCCCCCCCATGGGTTCATTCTGTAACAATCTTAAATACTTTTAGAATAAATAGGAGAGTTCAACAATACAACCACATACAAAATATACCAAAAATAATTCTTTTCCATTGTACCAGCAGTAAGTCTATGAAAATAATGAAACAAAAATTCTCACTCATCATAATAAAAGATAACTAAATCTTTGGAGATAATATTCATGAAGAAATGTGCCAGACCTCTATTTAAAGAGTTGTAAAACTCTTCTCAGATCTAGGGACATAGATATATAGACAAACTTTGCATTCATGCACATTCCCAGTGGAAATGTAAATTATACAACCATTCTGGAGGATAACTGGCACTACATATTAAATCTACAAATGTGTATATTCTTTAACCCAAGGAATCCTGTATTAAAAAAGGAAATTATCAGAAATGTACAATGAGGTATCACCTCATACCTGCCAGAATAAATCAACGAGCAACAAATACTGATGAAGATGTAAACAAAAGGGAACACTAATGCACCATTGGTAAGAATGCACGATGGGGTAGCCACTATGGAAAACAGTATTCAGTCTTTTCATAAAATTAGAAACGGAACTGCCCTTCTACTCAGCAATCCCACTTCTGGAAATATACCCCAAGAATCCCAAAACCCCTATCAGAAAGAAAAGATGTACCCCTGTGTTCATAGCAGCATTATTTACAATAGATAAGATCTAGAATCAGCCCAAGTATCTATCTGTAGATGAGTGGAAACTGTGGTACATTTACACAATGGAATACTATTCAGCTGTAAAAAAAAAAAAAAAAAGCAGGAACTCTTCTTACCCTTTGCAACAGTATGGATGGACCTGGAGTTTATGTAAAACAAATAAGCCAATCAGAAAAAGACAAATACCATATGATCTTACTTATACGTAGAATCTAATAAATAAAATAAACTGACTAACAATACAGAATCAGAGGCATGGATATATGAGACAAACTAACAGATCTCATGAGGAGAGTAGGCGGGGGCAGGCAGGGAGAGAGCTAGAAAAAAGAAGGTGAAGAGATTAGCCAAAGAACACATGTGCATGGTCCTTGGATGCAGACAGTAGTGTGGTGAAGGCTGGGGGTAGGTTGGTAGAGGTGGGAAAAGGGGAGGGGGAAGTGAGGGACATCTCTAATAGTGTCAACAATAAAAAAAAGAAATGTAACTAAAGATGAACGTTATCTCATTATTACTTATAATAGCAAAACAAAACAAAAAATCTAAAACTTTAAGGAGCATTGATTAAACTATGTTTCATTCATGTAATGGAACCCTATGCAGCTATTAAATTCTTCCTTTGAACCACATGAAATAGTTAAACAATAAATTATTAAAGCAAGATACCCATGAAGAGAAAAATATTCTCCATTTCAAAAGATGTATCCACAACATTAACAAAAGATATCTTTCAAACTTTCCAATCCCCAAATCCCATAAGATACAATCAGATATAATGAAATAATATTAGGAACCTCTTCACTCAGTACCTGAAGGAACTCTAAAGAGCATGGTGCAGAGAAATGCCTTCTTAGTGTTCCAGGCAATCCCGACCAAATTCTGACCTCCCGCCCCTGCCCCTCTCTCCTCACTAGAAGACAAGCCTCACTTTCAGCTCAGCATTCCCTCATCGCATTTCTTCATCTGAAGTTTGCCTCTGTGTGTTTCTGGCATGCTCAATATCTTCCAACTACACTCATAACCTAATTTGTTTTTTTTTTAAGTATAGTTTTCCAGACTTTGGACATTTGCTTACTAAGTTCACAATATTTACCAAACTTACATATTATCTGTTGCCCTATTTTTAATTTATATCAGCTCACAATTTATGTAAATATTTTAATCTCTGAAATCGAGTTTGATGTTGTAATTATTTTTCTAATATATCTTAAAATAAATACCTTGATCAAAGTAAAATACACATATAATAAACTGTCTCAATGTTCCCATCATTGCTATTGATTCCAATGGACAACCCCAATGTAATGAATGCTGATAGGTGATGTGGATATAGTTTAACAGAGTTTATCAGGAGAAATAATGTCTTAATCCAAATTACAGCACCATGACTCATGTGAAGCTGGGAGGGGGAAGCATTTGTAACAGGCCAAAATTTAACATTTTTTTGCTTGACAGGCTGACTTAAGTCAATTCTTGATGTAGATTAATAAATACTATGCTTCTTCATTCCAAAATCCAAGAGGCAATACCTTTTATTTATGAAATATGTACTTAAAGCAATATATACTTTCCTGTAACTTTCCTTTAGATCAACAGTTGACAAACCTTTTCTGTAAAGCAGAAAATAGTGAACGTTTTTGAGTTTGTAGGCCACACAGTCTGTCACGACACAGCCCTGTCTTTGCAGAAGCAGCCACAGGAGATACACAGACAAATGATCTGAGCATGGCTATGTCCCTATAAAACTTTATTTGTAGACACTGAAGTTCAAATACTATATAATTTCACATATCATGAAGTATTATTCTTCTTTTGATTTATTTTCAACCATAAAAAAACTTCCTTAACTCAAGAACCATACATATCAAGATAGAAGGCTAGATTTGGTGCACAGGCCACAGTCTGCCGCCCCGGCTTCAGACTGCCAGGGTCGGCAACCTCACGGCTCATATAACTGATGGGCGTCTGAGTCCACGTGCCCATAATTTTTCCTGCAGGCTTCTTTGTATATACAAAATATTATTTATCACGGCAAAAATAACATGCATTTTATCCAAAAACACATTTTTTGGTAAAGACTTCTAAGAAGAACTATTCTACAATTGATGTCATTTAATTACACACACATAATTACCAGCAAGGCCATTCTGAAACTAAGTAAGTGTACATCAACAATAGAGCTTTAACATTTCCACTTCTTCCAATTAAAGGCCTGTTTTCATTTTATTTGGGAACTTAGGCATCTTCATCCAGTAGTAAATTAATGTATGCAGTTCATGTAATTGTTATTCAATAATTACTCTAAGGAAATTCTAATTCAGTTCAAAGATCAAAGGAAAATAGAAGTCCAAGTTCCTGACTGGCAGTTCTGGAGAGAATATGCAGCAGAATGCTGGGAGGTACTGAGAATTTCAAGGGCCTGCAACTGCCCAAGTGAGAAAACCTGAGGTCACCAGTCCCCATGGCCACATACCCAGCTCAGGAAGCTAGTAGCTCTGTTACTTTGTTGAGCCACAGATCTTGTTATGTCAAATGAGGATTGCTTGACCCACACAGACTTTTCTGATAATCAAAGGAGAGAAGTTCTCTGCCAACTAAGGAGATAATAGAAAAATTAATAAGATGCCAAACAGAAATTTGGTAGAGTCAGAAGCATAGAAGTAAGCTGATTATACTCATTATGTAACATAACAAGCAATCTCACTGTGAAGAATATGGCCATTCTTTCACTCTACATCTCTGGAAACAACAAAAATATGATTCTGTGAAGCTTGCTAAAAAATGACAGAATAGCACTTAAGTTAAATCATGGCATTTTCATAAATATTATTCTTAATTTTATAATTCATGTTCCAAGTTGTGTGAGTGCAAACTTGAAAGCAGGATTTAAAAACCTTCAAGTGTCTCCAAACTAACACTAGTGTAAATACAGTCAGGCCATTTGTCAATTCTGTCTGTGTGTTTAAGTCATCTCAAAAAGGAGTCGATTTATTTTTCCTTCTCTTGGGAAATGAGAGGTAACCATCATTAATTTTTCAACCAATGTGAGCTTTGTAGTCACACTGTGGGGCTGATCCAAGGGTTTGAAAGCACAGCGGTCTCCAGTGAACCACAGCAGGTCTGAGGGCAGGTTAAATGGCTTTAATTAAGAACAATAATAAAAAAGGAAAATCATTTGACACATAGGTCAATATTTTCCTTCAAACCCAATGTAGACATACTGGGAAAAAAAATCATTGCATATTCATCAAAAAGAAGTAAGAATGAGGCTTCAGAAAGGGTATTAATTAAAGAGAGGAAAAGTAATTAAACAGAAAAAAATGTGGTACACAAGACACACTTTTATCCAATCATAGTATTATTTTATCTTGAAAATCAACTGATTTAATAATAGTCAGGGAATTTAACTTACCAGCTGGTGTTGCTCATTTGCATCAGATGTATTTGAGCAGGTTCATATTCACCCAATACAGACCGCTTGTGTGAGCTTTCAAAAATAATGTACTTTTACAGTAAAACTTACCATAGTCCAAAAAACAATGGTATTCTGAATTAGAAGATTCAAGGTGAACACCAATACTGTTATTTATTAATAGTATAACTTAGAGAGTACATGGTGGTGACATTAAAGTTAAACAGGCCCAAGGCTGAATTCCACGCTACTGCCTATTTGTGTGTGACCTACAGCAAATTGCTTAAGGTTTCTAGACTTCAGTGTCTTCATCTAGAAATGAAGATATTGATGCCTACTTCTTTCAGTTGTTCTGGTTAATAAATAGGATATTGTATGTATGTAGCACTATGCCTGTCACATGAAAACTTCTTAATAAATAGTAGCTGTTATTATTATTAATATCATTACCATTATGCCCAACTTCTAAATTTTAGTTTACAGTGCTTTCATCAACATCTTATCAGAATCATGTAAGCTACAGCACAAAAAAATGTGCTTTTTATATTACAAAGAACCAAACAAATATATTATTGTCAAGTATTAGGCTTCAGGTCAGCTTAGTGCTTTAAATTTTTTTATATTCTTTTCAGATAATTCACTGATATGCCATTAAAATGTTTAATTACCAACATTATGCAAGTAATGTGATAAGGTGTTGCCCAATTAAACAAGAAAGAAAAAAACACCATTTCTAGGCTGAAATACAAACTGTGCTCAAAATGTGCTCCAACAACTTTTGAAGGGCTTTAGAATGAGATTTCAAATCATTGACATTTTTAAGTAAAGCTATACTTTATTGAGAATGAATTAATCACTTATACATAATTCACATGGTGCTAAAATGCTCAAAAAATATTGCGCTAATGAAGTAATTTCCTTCACATAGCTCTTAATAATTCATTTTATGTTAGTTTAGATGGGAAGAGAAAGTAAACTCTCAATTGCAAAGTGAAGTCTTGGCTCTGCACAGAGGAGGACTCTGATGTCCTCCTCCACTGTGCTCCCCGCTATTGGGCATCCCTGACATGGTCTGGACTACACATTTATCTTTTTTTGGTTAAGAGTTCAGATTTCATTTTACAAACTTACTAAGTGGAGCTAGGGAGTAGTACTTTCCCCATTTGTAGATCCTCAGGCCTTAGAATAAATGCACAGTACATGGTAGATAAATAATTGCCAAATGAGATTGTGGAGGAATGAGGGTGAGGACTGGCATCTTTCTTATTTTGAAGATCTGCCTTCTGACTTCTTGGGATAATTTATTATCTAGATTACAGAATGCTCAGCAATTGCCATTGGGTTACTTCTTTAGATTATGTACATTAATTCATCCCACCACTTACAAGTATTATTATTTTTTGTGAAAAATTTTTTTCCATGACTCCTTTTTAGCTCATTAGCTCATCATTATTGTTTTTTTTAAGATTTTATTTATTTATTTTTTAGAGAGGGAAGGGAGGGAGAAAGAGAGAGAGAGATCAATGTGCAGTTGCTGGGGGTCATGGCCTGCAACTCAGGCATGTGCCCTGACTGGGAATCAAACCTGCGACACTTTGGTTCACAGCCCGCGCTCAATCCACTGAGCTATGCCAGCCAGGGCCCAGCTCATCATTATTGTTAAAAACACTTTAGTTTAAAAAAGATAGATTATTCATACAAGACGGTTGAGCTTAAGAATAGCATTCCCATAGGAGCCAAGACAAAAAAATATGGCCCAAATGAAAAATTAGATCAAACCTCCAGAAAAAAATACAAGTAAGCAATGAAGAGGTAGCCAAACTATCAGATGCACAGTTTAAAACACTGGTAATCAGGATGCTCACAGAATTGGTTGAGTATGGTCACAAAATAGAGGAAAAAGTGAAGGCTATGAAAAGTGAAATAAAGGAAAATGTACAGGGAACCAACAGTGATGGGAAGGAAACCAGGACTAACATCAATGGTTTGGAGCAGAAGGAACAAATAAACACTCAAACAGAACAGAATGAGGACACAAGAATTCAAAAAAAAAAAAATGAGGAGAGGCTTAGGAACCTCCGGGACAACTTTAAATGTTCCAATATCCAAATCATACTGGTGCCAGAAGGAGGAAGAGCAAGAAATGGAAAACTGATTTGAAAAAGTAATGAAGGAGAACTTCCCTAATCTAGCAAAGGAAATAGACTTCCAGGAAGTCCAGGAAGCTCAGAGTCCCAAAGAAGCTGGATCCAAGGAAGCACACACCAAGGCACATCATAATTCCATTACCCAAGGTGAAAGATAAGGAGAGAATCTTTAAAGCAGCAAGAGAAAAGGAGACAGTGACCTACAAAGGAGTTGCCATAAGACTATCAGCTGATTTCTCAAAAGAAACCTTGCAGGCAAGAAGGGGCTAGAAAGAAGTATTCGAAGTCATGAAAAGCAAGGACATGCATCCAAGATTGCTCTATCCAGCAAAGCTTTCATTTAGAATGGAAGGGCTGATAAAGTGCTTCCGAGATAAGGTCAAGTTAAAGGAGTTCATCATCACCAAACCCTTATAATATGAAATGTTAAAGGGACTTATCTAAGAAAAAGAAGATCAAAATTATGAACACTAAAATGACTACAAACACAACTATCAACAACTGAACCTAAGAAAAAAACAAACAGACTAAGCAAACAACTAGAACAGGAACAGATTCACAAACATAGAAATCACATAGTGGGTTATCAGAGGGGAGGGGAAAGGGGGAGAATGAGGGAAAAGGTACAGAGAATAAGAATCATGAATGGTAGGTACAAAATAAAAAGGGGGAGGTTAGGAATAGTTTGGGATATGGAGCAGCCAAAGAACTTATATGTATGATCCACGGACATGAACTGAGGTGGGGGAATGATGGTGGGAGGGGGATACAGGGCAGAGAGGAATAAAGGGGAGAAAAATGGGACAACTGTAATAGCATAATCAATAAAATATTTTTTTAAAAAAGGAATAGAATTCTCATGGCTGAATCTAAACTTTACACATGGTTTCGTTGGTCTAAAGCAATTGGTCTGAACAATGTGTAGAATCTATTTGAGTTCGTTTCTGTCATTTAAAAACTGGGAGAAGATTTGTAATTTCTAGCTTCTGTTGAAATGTCTCCACATGGCAATGCAGGGACTGCATTTATACATGATGACCACCACATGTGCTCAGCAGCGGCTGTCCTCTTTTGAAGGCTATGTGCTCTCAGGCCTCTGAACTCATTATTGTTGCATGTCTGATCTTAGTAGGTACAGCGTTTTGGGTCTTCTGCTCCTGAGCATAAATTCTTCCAAAACTGTGTTTTGCAGCAGAGACTTTAGTTCCAGCTCCTATCTAAATGAACATAAGATAATTTATGGATAAATTTTATCGACAGAGTCACCTGCCATATTTACCAGCACCCAGTGTTTTGGAAAGAAGTTGATGTGTAGGATTCAGCTCAACAGAGGAGAGCTGAAGAGCAAATGAGACTCCTCAGGACCTCCTCAGGACCTGCCTCTCCATCTTCTGTTGCCATGGTTCCTATCACCTCATGTTCAGGGCAGGGGACAAGTCAAGCATGATACCCTCATGAAGAAACCCAATCCATGCCAGGAACACTGCCAACCCAAGGATTACAATAATACTATCACACTTTATTTCTGTATCTGTCAAACAGGTTTGGCACAATGCCAATGCATGATCTGCAGGAACATGCCTGAAGGATCAGGCCACACTGATCTAAGTTAGTAGAAACGGCATACAAACCAATTAGAATACACAGTGCCAAAGGACACAACCATGAAACATCACGGCAGGGCCCACCACACTGCCAGCAAACCCATTAGGGCAAAGCTGCCTTTTGTGAAGGAGCCCAATGTAAGCATCATCCAACAACAAGCTTGATTAAGACATTCTCAGAGAAACCACACCATTTCAGCAGCAACCGAACATATGATGCATCTTATTATGGTTTCATTTTTGGACAAGACATATCTACCAACCACTTTTGCAGTAGGGAGCGAGAGATTAAGTATCAGACGCAGCTTGGAAACTGGCATAGGTGTCTGGCTCTCACCTTTTATACTTAGTGGCTGCCTTCACAGTCATATAGAGATGTTTTTAAAGAGATTTCACTCCTGTGTGCTCACAGAGAGAAGCCTGAAACAAATGACTTGGTCTGTTTTCCTTCTTCTGACAGGAGCAATTTCTTTGAAAGACTGCTCTGGAAAATTCAGAGTTCAGCATAGCTGCTCCATGGCTCCTCTGCTTTCCAGGAAAGCCTTTCATGGGCCATGAACTCGGGCAGCAGCACATGACAGTACAAGCAAAAAGTAAAAGACAAAGGCTCTTGTCACACTCTTCTCTGCGAGGTAACTACCCAGAGTCTTCTGAACAAAATCCAAGCACAAGCAGCATATGCCCTGCCTTTGCAAGAGTTACAAAAGCCACCCACTATCTTCTAGGAGGACTTGAAAAAAGGGTGTCTCCCTTGCAGCTGATGAGTCACAAAAAGGCTTAGCATATGGGATGTGGCTGTACTGCCATCCTAACCTCCCTAATCTTCTAATACCTCAGGCAGTGCAAAAACCCACAACTGTGCTAGTTGGCATTTTCCTCATTACTGCCACCACCACCATTCAAGACCAAGCACCATCATCTTTCATCACACTATGGCAGTAGCCTCCTAGCTGGTCTCATGCCTTTGTCCCTCACTAACTCAGAGATTTCTCCACACACAACAAGCAGAGGAGACAAAAATTGTAAATCAAAAAAAACTGTGATCAGAATCTCCAACTTTACTACTCTTTTTGTGGTCCGACCAGCAACAATACCATCCAGGCTCTTTTTTTTTTAACTTTTTTTTATTGCTGTCTAAATAAAGCTGTCTTCATTTCCCTCCCACCTACCCCCCCACAAGCCATCCCCATCTCCCACCCCTGATCCTACCCGCCTTGGTTTTCTCCATGTGTCCTTTATAGTTGTTCCTGAAAACCCTTCCTTATTTCCCTTCCATTATCCCCTCCCACCTCCCCTCTGGTCACTGTCAGTTTGTTCTTAACTTCAATATCTCTGGTTATAGTTTGCTTGTTTGTTTCTTTTGTTGATTAGATTCCACTTATAAGTGAGATCACATGGTATTTGTCTTTCACCGCCTGGCCTATTTTACTTAGCATAATGCTTTCCAGTTCCATCCATGCTGTCACAAAGGTTAGGAGCTCCTTCTTTCTCTCTGATGCATAGAATTCCATTGTGTAAATGTACCATAGTTTTTTGATCCATTCATTTGCTGATGGGCACTTAGGTTGCTTCCAGCACTTGGCTATTATAAATTGTGCTGCTATGAATATTGGGGTGCATAGGTTCTTTTGAATTGGTGTTTCAGGGTTCCTAAGATATAATCTTAGCAGTGGAATTGCTGGGTGAAAGGCAGATCCATTTTTAGTTTTCTGAGGAAATTCCATACTGCTTTCCACAGTGGCTGCACTAGTCTGCATTCCCACCAACAGTGCACTAGGGCTCCCTTTTCTCCACATCCTCTCCAACACTCACTATTTGTTGATTTGTTTATGATGGCCATTCTCCACCCAGATTCTTATTAGAAATAAATAATCTCAGGTCCCAGCCCAGGCCTACTGAATCAGAAACTGCATTTCAACAAGACTCCCAGGCGTAGCTGAGGCACATTAAAGTTTAAAAGACACTGATCTATAGAAACCAATGAAATCCAGCTCAACCTTCTCCAACTCCATGTCCTCCCACAGTTGCTTACTCAGCCTCAGCCACCCTGGATTTCTCATTGCCCCTCAAACATGGCAAGCACCTTGCCCCTTCAGGGCTTCTGCTTACTCTTCCCTTCTGCTTCCCTCAGTGCTCTGGACATTGTCTAACTCATTCCCTCACCACTTCCTGATACCTGCTCACAGTCATTTTCTGAGTGAGCTTTTCCCTGACAACCCATTCTCCCCTCAAAACTTTAGTGTTCTCCAAATCCCTAGGCTCTGTTTTCTTCATGACATTTATCACTGACTTATATTGTATTATGTTGTATTACATATTACATTATATTATATTATATATTTGTATAAAAATTGCTCTCCCTCTCCCCCACAAATGGAATCTCCATAACCACAAGGGTCTTCTCTTTTTTTTTCACTGCTCTCTCTTCAAGTCCCGGCACATAGTAGGTATGCAATAAATATTTGAGGAATCAGTGACTACATGAAACTAGTGTTTCTAATAAACACTGGCTTAGTCAAGTATCCAAACTAGTTTTTACAGACATTTAAAAGGTAATCTAGGCACTTTTGACATCTGAAAGAAAATTAGCTATTGTTGAGAAGTAACATGGTCAAACCTTCAGCACAAGGACACAGGTCTAAGAAAGACCACATGAACCTAGGTAGTTCTAAGCATGGCCAGAAGGTATAGAATAATTAAAAACAGGGAATGCATGTGTTTGAATTTAGGTATTTCTATGAATAAAATGATTGGTAATACGAAGTGCTAATGAGGATGTAAAACAATGGGAACACTCACTCGTTGCTGGTATGTATGCAGAATGGTACAGCTACTCTAGAGCTCATACACCTAGGTATTCACCCAACTGATTAAATGCATATGTGCTAGGAACCAAGTATTATTCTCACATTTTTACAGACGAAAAACATAACAATTATATAATGTGTCTACAGCCATGCAGCTGGGAAGTGGGGGAGGTGAAATGAAAACCTATTGTTTTCCTGATTCCAAAACCCACATGCTATCCAGTACCCCATTCTGACTCTATAGTATATCCTAAAAATTCTAAAATACCCATGTCCTGAAAAAGGCAAACAAAAATATTTTGACTCTATAATTCTGAAGAAACAACTCCAAGATGAGCATAAGAGTCAGCACTGGCAACACCTCAGCCAACTTATATTGGCTATACTTAGAAGAAACCAGAGTCAGCCTTCACCTGAATCTCCCTGGGGGACTCCCACCCTCTAAGAGGCACCAGCAGGAAATAACAGAAGTAGACCAAGGCCCTGGCACACACAGATAGCACACTCAAATTTGGAGATATAAGGAGAGTTCGATAACAAAGGTATTATGTGCAAAGGCTGCCTGGGTCTTGGAAAGCCACAAGAAATAGTGCAGTAACCTGGAGCTGGCAACAGCAAAGTTATCCCTAACCTCAACCTGAAGAAACAGAGGAGAGAGCAGTTACCAAAGCCCAAGAGAAAGAGCCAGGCAAAGAAGGCCACCTGGTAAGAACTCTAGATTCCACAGGGAGGCAGCCAGAGAAATAAAACCTCCAACCTTACTTTTCTCCCATCCCAGGTCTGCCCACTGGCCAAAGTTAGTCAAAAGCCAATCGGTAAAGGAGATTGAAGAGCGACCAAAATGGTTTTGTCTCAGGTTCACAGCAGGATAAACAAAGGGGGAGAGGGATGGATCTGGAGGGGCCAACAACAGCTCTTCCACACACATGGGAAATTGGTTAGTTGCTCTACCTACAAACATTACAACTGACTCTGTGATTGCCTTAGGAAGGCTTGGTCACTCTGCCACCATTTCAGAGTTAGAGCTGTCTCTATTCAAACTCACAAAACAGACCACCTGTCCCATCCCAGTGGTTAAGTCACAAAAATGCTATTTTAATGTACTATATTTTCCCTTCTGTTTGTATTTCAAGTAAACCTAAAAATATCCAAGTTTGATCACTGGATTGATAAACTGTCACATGTATAAGTCTATTCCATTTGAAGAGAGCTGATAAGAGACACAGCTTATTAATTGATCATTTTCCCCTAAGATAAGGACTGTATGGAATCACTCACACTTTCAATATTTTTCTCAGGAAAGAAAAAGAAGAGCAGTCAGGGCCCAAGTCCTTGAAAGCTTAGCTAAGTCTGTAAGTTTGTTATGTGAATAAGATGCAATTTTAACTTGTTTGTTTAGCCACCAGCCAGGAAAGGGCTTTGTAGTGCCCAACTCCTGCACCACCATTTTCATCAAATGACTGTAGGGGGCACCATTGCCCTAGAAGAAAAATACAATCTAGAGTAATCTAAAAGTACTGGCCCTGACTCAAGGGCCCAAGGAAATCATACTCACCGCTCTGACAGCACCATGACCATCAGTCTTAATAATGAAGCAACTTTTCTTTTATAAAAAGATATCAAAACAGAAAAAAAGTACTTTTTTAAAAGTACCCAAACAGAATAAGTGACTTCAAGAAAAGGAATGCAAATTATTGCAGAGCTCCAGGTTGTCTGAAGGAAAGTTGATGCACAGCCTCCTCTTCAATACAAGCTGAAGCTTTCAAAGAACAATACCCAAGATCTTAATACTCTGCACTGTAACATTATTGAAACATCTCAAGCTAAACTTTGATATTCATATTGATACTCATGTCTTTAAGTTCAATAAGGAATCAGGTCTATTTTCCCCAGTAATAACATATTTAAGGATAAATCTCAAATGAAAATGAGAGAGAGTGTAGTGATGGTACAACCAGTCATAAGAGCGGTGCTAAGGGGCTAAGGGTTAAAAAGATGAGCTAACAATGAACTTCAACCTCTATATATACACATCAATTCATTATGCCCTTGGAACAACTCTACAAGGAAGATCTTTGCAGATAAGGGCACTGATGACAAAGGTAATTGAATTATTCAAGATCACACAGTTACAAATGGGTAATTAGTGGTCACAGACACTGTATCCTACCAAGCTTTGTAAAGGAGCATATAATCTCATTTTTATTCTATATTAAACAGCCAGGGTAAAACATTTCATCTGCATTTTTCTATCAAACAGCCACTGTTGACCTTTACATTTCACCACACCCAAAGTGTTGCACACATGGTCCTGTGGAAAATATTTCTTTTAGAATTGCATATGGATATTAGTTTACATTTAAAAATTGACATGGTCCCTCCTTCCTGACAATGAGAATTTTGCAACCCACCATAACACGTCTCCTAGGCTTGCCTGCCAGGAAAGCCAGCATCAAATTTAAAACTCAGTCACAAAAGCACAGTTAAGGTTTTGGTAGAGAATTTGCTTTTTCTTTCTTTTTATGGTCTCAAATGTTTATTACATCAATTTATTATATGCTTACTAAAAATTTAGAAAGAACTAATTAATAAGTTTTTACATATGTTTTTATATTTCAGAAAATATGATTTGATCCATGATATATCTAAATCCATGAAGTAGAAATCCATAATATTGAGAACATTACTGGATAGCTTATCAAATTTTTTTTATAAATAAGCATTTTTTTTCCTTATTTTCCTATGGCTCATAAAAGTTAAGAGCTTAGACTTACTCTTTGAAAAATGACAGCACTGAATCTCTTGTTAGATATTAGCTCTATTTGGTGCAGAAAAAATGATTCCTAGCATGGCCATTATTAGGTGATAATAAAGATCTAAATAATAATAATAGCATTAATAATGTATTTGCTTATACAGCAAGTGTCCCTCTAAGTGAAGAAGAAGGTCTCACATTTCTAAACCACTCTGTTGTAGTTCAGCTGGTGAATCAAATATTTAGTGGGCTGCTTAATATTTCATTGTAGACAAATCGTAGTGGGTTGTACCCACTCTTGGGTACAAAAACAGCTATCAAATACCACATGTATATCAAACTTTAATTCATAAATCATTTTAAAAGGCATTACAGTCAACAGTACACACGTAGCGATGCTCGAAGGACCAAAACACTGAGTTATCCTAAAGCAGTTACAGCGTTCTGTTTGTGGACTATTGTGTTATCCTCTCAGGAGAAATGACCTGAGGACAGGTAGACTCTACTCCTGCTCTGCCCATTACTGAAATCAAGAGAAACTGTGCTCACTGCGCCTGTTACAAAGGAGTCAGTACTTCAGCCAAAATACTTCGGCTCTCTCGCTACTGCATCGCTTTCCCATTTGCCTTCACCATACATATATTGCTAAATCTATTTTGAAATGAAAGGAAGTTAATTCTCCAAGGATTCATGAGATTGTATTGCCTCTGGCTAGCCTCACTTCCTTTCCCACATGGTACATTTCTATCAGCTTTGAAAATTTCTCCTGATGGTAATTGGCAGTTTACCCCTTTAATGCTCCCCTTATATTTAAAGTGTTTTCCTCATTACCAGCTATGTTTTCTTCCTGTCCCTAACAATGGAGAGGAATAATCCATCTCTACCCAAGTTATAATGACTCAGGGAGGTTTACAAAGAATTGCTTATTAAACAATTATTAACTGTTTGGAAAACCACACATGTATTTGTGTTATTGTAACAGCCCCTCATATTGATACAAGCAGCTCACTGAACATGCATAAACCATTTCTCTACAATAACAGTTTAACTACCGCGTCTGCATTATGCAACCAGAATAAAATAATGCTCTGGTTTAAGATTCTATCATTTCCTCCTCTGAAACCTCCTCTTAGTTCTAACCCTCCAGATCACAGCATGTGCTGAAAATTACTGCCTCCCTTTCAGCCAAAGCTACACAATCACACTTCCACTCAATGCTTTACCAATCGCATTACAATACTATTCAAACCATCCTCCTTGCTTTCAGAATGTCCCTCTACATTTGTTAGATCCTTCTTAATGGGCCCTTCCTTTGCTTAACTGCCATTTTTCGTCTCCTAATGTACATGCTAAACAAAGAATACTGAAACAGAGAGCAGAAGGAGAAGGAGCAAACTGTGTGAACCTTACCTGAACAGGCGATCAGGCTAAGAACAGCTTTCTAAAAAGCTGAAGAAGAAACCAGGATAGCCAGCACCCCCAACTCTCTTTCTTAAAATGGGTTCTACTCCAAATGTGCTCATCCAATGTAATCAAATAGTTCTAGATACAACCAAGTCTACTGAATAGGAACAGAATTTTGGGAGCCCTCTTTTTTTTTATCTGTAAAATGAGAAAGCTGAACTGAAAAGTTATCTGTGCCTATTTCTACAGCAGTCATGACAGACTGTGCTATAAAATACAAAATACATCATTTGTCAGAATAAACCTTTCTGCTTTTCAAATGATAACTTACACTGGGGGGCAGAGATATGTAAACCATAACAATTTAGAACCATTCCTAGAATGAACATGCATACAGAAGATGAGGGAGTATTACAGAACACATGGGGCCAAGGGGGGCACACCGAAAGGACCCCCCCCCGGTTTGTTATGTCTGCTGCCTTATAGGAAAGACATCTTTCAATGCCAGAGATTTGTGAAAAGGAAATGTTTATTTAATGCTGTACAGACTTAAGGTAGTAACTTAATGTCTTCATCAAAATCCCAAAGTCCCTTAAAACACCCACAAACACATACAGTCCTTCCTTCCCCCCTTTCCCAGTCTGGGGTACCATATCTCAGGAAAAGAAATAGAAGTCCATGGCTCAGGCAGCCTCCCTGCCCCTGGTTCTTCCCAGTAATCCATCTCCCTCTGTTCCCGGCACCATCCACTGTGTCACTGGGATCTCTGTTAAAAGCCTCATGGTGGTTCCCCCTACTAAAGCTGCGGGGGTCCCCACTCTGGCAAAGCTGTGTGGTTCTCTCCTCTATTGCCATAGCCACATGGTTCTCTGCACTGCCACAGCCACATGGTCCTCAATCTACTGGCTGTGGCCCTCTCTTTCAAATGGCTGCAGGAGTCTCCACTCTGGCAAAGTCAAGTGGTTCTCTCTCTATTGCCACAGCCACATGGTCTCTCCCCACAATGGCTGTGAGGAGGGGGGTCGCCACTCTACCAAAGCCAAGTGGCAGTTCTCTGCTAAAGCCACATGGTGATTCTCTCTTACAGGGCTGCAGGAGTCCCCACTCTGCTAAAGAGCAAGAGGTTCTCTCCTCTAAGGGCTGCCTCATCTGGGTTTAAATCCCTGCACCAATTTTCCTCTGCAGCTCCATCTCTGACTCCTCCCACAACCGGCTACAATTGTCAGCACTGCCATACCCTTCCAGCTTTATTTGGCTGCCATTGTAAGTTTTGGCAGGCGTGTCCCCACAGGGTGGAGCCAATCACCTCGAAGCTCTCATGCAGTGCTGTAACCCAGGGGACCTGCCCCCAGTTATATCTTGGGTAGAAGTCACTCCCTTCTCTCTGGCTCAAAGCATGGCCACAGCTATTTAACATATCTATGTAACCAGTTAAAGGTTATAGATATGTTAAATGACCATGCCAGAGGTTAGCTGCAAAGCCCTTGCTATGCAAAACAGTTCTCAATGGCACTGCTCCATGTGTCCCTTCCCCCAACCTGAAGGGGAAAGGGGTGAGGACATCTTATATGTCTTTCTAATATTTCCTGGATACCCTGAGTTCTGGGCCCCATTCTAAATCCCTATTTGGAGGCCCCCTCTTCGCTGTACCCTGTGACAGGAGCACTGGGAGAAAGAAATTCAGGTCCCCCTGGGAAAGTCAGGAAAGCCTTCATGGATGAGGTGGCTCTAGATGAGTCTTCAAGGATGACAAGAAGTTTATCTGGCAGACCAACAGGGTGAGCTTATGATAAACCCAGCAAACTGCATTAGCCAAAATGTTAAAGTCCCAGGATCCTAGCATATTCATGGAGCTACAAAAGTTTGCTATCAGAGATGCTAGAAAGTTAAGGATAAGAAAATCTAGAAATTTGATAATCTATATCTTTCTCCTTCCCTCCCTCTCTCTGTCTTACCTCTTTCAGTGAGCTCCTATAGAAGCTTAGCCCATCATCCCAAATGTTAAGATGAAAAACAAGACCACACAAATCTACATCTACTTGTAAAATAGCTCATCTTGAAAACATTTTATTTCTAAAAAAATTTCAGCAGATTTGATACAAGTTGAACAAATCATTACTCTAAACAGATTCACTCAGTTATGTAATTAACAGATAGAAACACCCAAGTTTTCCCCTTGATTACAGGTTTAAAATTTTCTATTCTGATTTGGCAGCAATAAGTCATACAATATTACAACCCACTTTATGGGGAATATACCACAAAATAATCACCTACTGATAGATACTGAATATAAGGCACAGAGAGATAAAATAAAACATGAGACAGTGGAGATAGGTTTCAAATCCAGTGAAAGCCAAGAATCTATGTCTGTAACATTTATAGGAGTTAGTCACAAAAATAGTTATTGTAAAAAAAGGTGAAACTGATGCAAGTATAATGGCTGGACAAAATTTTAGAGGTGAAAAATATTTTTAAGAATATACTATATAAGAGATTATAGAACTTAATTTAATATGAGAAATTGTGTGGAACTTTAGATCAAAACAGGTTAAGGTTTTCTTAAATCATGGTACATAAAACTGTTTTTCAAGTGAAATCAAATTTCTATATATCACCAATTATCAGAATATTTTTATTCCACTGAATAAATATATATCTATATCTATGTGTGTGTATGTGTGTATACACACATGTGTGTATACACACATACACACATACACACACATGTATATATCTTCAAGGAAACTCCATATGTTTTACAAAGCTTTCTTCTTTTAAATACCTTGTAAAGTAAAACACAATTATTTTATTTGTACCATGACTCAATTGTGTCCATGTTATTCAGGGAAGAAGTGAAACCAAAGTAACCCAATTCAGGATCTGGAACAATAGATATGCCCTTGTATGTACAGAGATAAATTAAATAGAATGGGCCTCTCAAGAATAACTTACTTGGGGATATAGAAATTTCTGTTGATGCCATTAACAGACAATATTCCAATATATGAAAGTTCTGTATTTCCTTCAAAGCAACACCAATCCAGGAGAAGTACTCTACAGAGGAAAAAAAGAGTATGTATAATACACAAATAAAGATGTGCTTGTGTATCTTTGTGTTTGTGTGTGGTGTGTGTGCACTCAGAAATAAAAAGTGACTTTGAAAAAAATCAAATGCTGATTGGCTGGAAAAGAGGTAATGACTTAAATATATCTGAATTGACCTGAATTAAATAATGGAAATGCTTGGATCCCATGGGTCAGTGAATTTGAAGGTGAAATCAGGCTGCAAAAAAAAAAAAGCAATCTATGGAAACTATTGATGAATAAGGAAGGGAATCTTTTTTTGTCACTGCACTAAAATAAATAGGCTCCAGTTAATGGTTCCAAATGCTCAAAAGGAAACATTTGTAACATTTATGAAACTTAAATGCTAAAATTATTTTTTCAATCTCCTAAAACATTTCCAAAATATATTTTGTACTAAGAAATTGGGCTATTACAGTGTAGGTCAGTGATGAAATTATAGTAAAATCCCAGAGCCAGTGAATGGCTTTCTTGCTACATGTAAATAAATGATTTGTCTTATTCAGCTGACAGGTAAGTGTTAAGCACTATCCTACACGGCCAAAGTTAGATGGAAGATATTCTTTTGTTTAGTAAATAAAAGTAGACAGAAGAGTTCCTTCATCAAGAGAGCTCATGAAAGGGGGCAAACCTCAAAAATCTCAGATGGAAAGCAGCTATATGAAAGTCTAGCAGAGCCAGATGCCAGTAACTGGCATGTAGGTAAGGCCTAAAGAAAGTTAGGAAATGAGTGTAGACCAAAAATCCAAGATGAAAACATTACTAAACTACTTCCATTGCCTATTTAATGAAAGTTTATGGGCATTGGAATTTTCAAAGAAAAATGACTAGGTAAACTGCAAACAAATGATTATTGTTTGACACAAATTCAACAGAGAGTGGTCAGTCAGTGTGACTTTGGCCAATGTTGATTATGCAAGAGAGTAAAAGTGTTTACTGGCCAGTTTGTTTGTTGTTGGTTTGTTTTGTTTTTGGTATAGTGTTGACAGGTCATTGGTTCTCAACCTGGAACTGTAACCATAACCACCTCTCCACAGTGTCTTTTGGAAATGTGTGTATAGACATCTTTGTTGACTTGAGGTAGAAACTAGCACATAGAAGACTGGGAAGGAGGACAGGATGCTAGGCATCCTGTAACATGCAGGATAGTCCTACGTAGCGAAGAACTGTTCCACCCAAAATGCCATTGGTGACCCCACCAAAGAATATTGGAATACTTCCCTACCTACCCCCCTTCAAAATCCAATCAATGGGGGTGTCTAAAGCATCCTCATAACTTTACACTCTTGTAAAGAAATGCAAAAATTGAACACAAAGTTTTCTAGTATCTGTTCCCAATTGGTTAGTAGTCAGACTAGCCTACAATCAAACAAAAGTCAGGCATATCTTAATGTGCAAAATGGGAGTTGCTAACATGCAAGATTTGAGAAATGCAGCCTCTGAATCTTGTTCTTCTAATAGGGGAAGGAAGAGAGTCAAGCTGGAGAAATTGATTCAGCTAGAATGTATAATTTTAGAGCTCAGTGTAGTGTGTCAGCCAACAGGTATCGTTGAGTCTCAGGTAGGGGCTCAAGAAATGATGTTCCAAGTGGGGAATGGTCGCAAATGAAGGTGTGGGAGAGAGAAAAATTAAATTTAATGTAATGCACAATTTTCTAGATTCTTTGCTTTTAATTTTAGTAGGCATAGTTCTTTAAGTTCTATGAAAATCATCCTACATACCAGTTTTTGCAAGAATGTGGCTTATCTTGTGTATAATCCCATCCAAACAAAAGTCAGATATATTAAATGGCAAGGCAGGAAATGCACCAGCCCCTATTGTATATGTAGTAAAAAGAAAAACAACGTTCTAGTTTTAAATAACTGTAAGTGTTTGCATATGATAGAGACTACTTAGAACTGTCATTTTCTTTAGAAGAAGGTGCTAACGCATTCAAACTAGCATAACTTGTTATCAGGCTAAATGCTTTGTTTACATGATAAGACTGAAAGAAAAGGCTGACTGAAAAAACCATGAAATGTCTCCCTAAAGGTTCAGAAAAACAGAACTGCCACCATTCAATAAAAATGATTAAAATGCAGTATAAATGTGTGTAAAATTATACTGCATTCTCTCTGACCAGTCTCAAAAAGACCTTAAGCATACATGAACAAGCTCATTTTAAATAAACCCTATTCCATGGTCTTTACTCTGATGTTTCATCTGCACTAGTAAGACTTCACTGGAATGATGTCTGCTATAAGATTATTCATCATGAAGTTGCCTATGGAAAGACTTATGTGCTCTTCAATTGTTTCGAAGTCCATTAATCTGAAATGCAAAGAGGTTATATAATTAATTTGTGCATTTTAGTGATTCATGGCCTTGAGAGAGCTAGAGAAAGTGGTCGTTTAAATCTTCCCCTTGGCTTGGGGGTGAAGTGGGGTGATGAGTATAGAAACCAGCCAGTGAAGACTAGAATAATTTCCCAGAGAGAAAATTTCTCATCCTCTCTCAACAGTTTGTTCCAGTGTCTGAAGGTTAGTGATACAGAGGAGTATTACTCTATTGTTCTTCAAAGGCTCTTGAATGAACAAAATTTGATTTCTACAAAAAATGTCCCAGGCACTTCACTTATTACTGACATTCTTTTTCTCCTTTCTGACAAAAACAAATGAATCTTCACTTTTCTTTTTTTGTAGGTCACCAAATATCATATCTTAATATTTTGACCAGTGAAATTGACAATGTTATATTTTGCCAAACACTTCCAAAAATTTAACTAAGGTTTCTTCATAAATATCCCAGATATAAAAGCAGAGAAAATTCTGTTTATAATTTTAAATTACTATCAAAAACCCTAACATTAAAAATGGAAGCTATTTAAGGACAAAGGCAAGTTCATAACCTTGGTCTTGATAGAGTTTATATTGTGGCATGCCTGTAACTTCAGAGTTTCTTTCCACATCTAAACAAATATTGACTTTAGAGAAATTCAAAAATCTCAGAACTGTTTAGAAGCATAAAGGTCAAAATATTGGGGAATATTTCAATTTTATAATTTAGTAATTAATCACTGAATATCTTAAATTAGATTTTATAACTAAAAGCCTCTCTACTGCCACCTACAGGTAGTCCCCAACTCATATTCCACTCAAAAGACATCAATAGGACCTTAGTACAACTAGAGGAGCTTCCAAACTGAACCTCTCAGGTTGGTATGAATGAGATAACCATATAGTCCACCATTGAACTTCCACAGTTCCCAACAGGAATCCATGTCATGTCAAAAATTTACAAAACTTTCCAGGAAGAAACTACTAGAATCATAAGAAAACAAAAGTGAAGTGTGTGTTGCACACTAGCCAATGCTACTTCTAAAATTGCCAGCATGCGCACCAGGTTCCCTAACCATCTACCTGTCATGCTCTGTGCAGTCCTTTTAACCCTTCTCCCTCATGAATGATACATCCTGGCTTGTGCTTGCAAGATGGTTTTGGAGGACATGGCCACCTGTTGCAGTCCTGCTGCAACTACTAAAAAAAAGATAAATTTCAAAAATCATATTTTAAAAAACTTGTGTGAAAAATAAAGTCTAGATAAAGTAAAATTACAGAAAGGGAAGAACACTGTATAGGTGAGAAGAGTGTAAATAAAGGTAAGATATTATGTGTGTATTCAACATGTGAATGAGACAGATAAAGAAAAAGAAATAGAAGCAGGTTTACATGTGATCCAGATATTTGAGTGATCATAGAAAAACTTTAGAACAATGTATGTGATAAAAGTGATCATTAAACATGAACTATAATGTCATGGATACATATTGAAATCTCTAATGTAACCACTAAAAGTCATACAACTATGCATAACTAAAAAGACTGGGTGAGAAAAAATAAAATAATAAAATACTTATTTAATCCACAAAGAGACATGAAGAAGAGAGCAGCAAATAGAAAACAAAGAACAAGATGGGAAATGTGAACTCATTTATCACATTAATTGTATTACATATAAATGGATAACTAATCAAATGTCAAAAACTGTCAGAATAAATAAAAATAACAATATCTAACTACAAGCTATGTTAGGAAAGATAACAGCTCTCACAAAGATGTCCATGGCCTAATCCCTAGAATTAGTGAATGTGTTACCTAACATAGCAAAGGGGCTTTGCAAGTATGATTAAGTTAAGGATCTTAAAACAGGAATATTATCCTGGAATGTCCAGGTGGCCCAATGTAATCATAAGTGTCTTTATAAATGAAAGGGGAATTTAGGAGTGTCAGGGTGTCAGGCTGGCAATTGCTGGACTTAAATATGGAGGTAGGCCATGAGTCAAGGAACGTGGACAGCCTCTAGAAGCTGGAAAAAGCAGGAAAATGGATTTTGCCCCAGAGATTCTAGCAGGAATGCAGGTCTGCCAACACCCTGAGTTTAGTCCATTGAGACCCATTTTGAATGTTGAACCTCTAAAACTGTAAGAAAACAGGTTTCTGCTGTTTCGAGTCAACAAGTTTATGGTAACTTGTTTCAGCAGCAATAGAAAACTAAAGCAATTGGTTTTAAGTGAAACATCTTAAATATAAATACATAGATAAATCAAAGTAAAGGATAATAAAAGATATGTCAAGTAAACACCAAAAGAAGCAAGTATGGCTATATTAATACTGGGAAAATTAAACTTTTTGACAAGATGTTTTTCTACACATAAATGGGTATATTTCATAAACATAAACATGTCAGTTATGTAAACTAGAAGACATGGTAGTCCTAAATATTTAAACTTGAGGAAAAACAAAAACAAATACATAAGGAACCAGACAAATCCACTCTCATCACTAGCAATTTTGACAACCTTCCCTGAAGAACTGATAAAACTACAGACAAAACCAGTAAAGGTGTACAAAATATAAACAACACAATGATGAGCTGATTTAATGAAAAGTTTATAGAACAATGCCCAAAAATTGCAGAATACACGTTCTTTACCTGTACATATAGAACATTTCCAAAGTAGACCATACATTGCATCATAAAGCAAAACTCAACAAATTCAAGAGACTGAATTACATAGACAATGTGCTCTCATCCCAGAGAAATTAATTTAGGTATAAAAAAAGAAAAATAACTAGAAAAACTCATCAAGTGTTTAAAAATTGAGTAGTATAATCCTAAATAGGAAAAGTAGAAATTAGAAAACATTTTTAAGTAAATGACAGTGAAAAATATAACATCAAAACTTATGCAAGGCAGCTAAAGCTGTGCTTAGAGGGAAATTTTAGCTACATATATATATATATTAGAAAGTTTAAAGATGACAAATCAATTATCTAAGCTTATCTCAAAAAATAACAAAATATTAAAGTTAAGCAAAGTATAAAACAGGAAATAAGAAAGATATGACAAAATTAGTGAAACAGTAATTTTTGAATTCTGCTGATATACAGAATTCAATAGATCCAAAATTTACTTATTTTAAAAGATTTGTAAAATTTACAATACATTTAGCAAGACTCAATAAGTAAAAAAGAGAATATACGAAACACACATATCAGGAATTAATGAGGAACATCACTACCAACAAAAAGATTAAAAGAGAATATTATGAACAAACTTATAGCAATAAACTTGTCAACCTAGATAAAAGGAAAAATATAAAACTAAAAAATACAAATTACCAAAATGTATGGAAACATAAATAAAAATCTGAATCCATAATTAAAAACCTTTCTACAAAAGCCCAGAAGGCTTTGGTGATGAATGCCTTCAAACACCAAAGGAAGAAACAATACCAAACTTAAATATACTCCTTTATAGAATAAATAAAAAAGATATAATTTTTAATTTATTTTATAAGGACACAGTAACCCTGGCACTGAAACTCAACAAGGATATTAAAGAAAAGAAATTACAAACCATTATCCCTCATGAACATAGACACAAAATTCTAAACAAAATTTTAGCAAATTAGCAATATATAAAAATGATAATAAAACATTTCATTCCAGAAATGCAAGGTTGGTTTAACATTCAAAGTCAATCAGTGAAGCATGAAAAAATGCAAGATAAAATTTGTGAATGGTACTATGTCAAAATTAAATAGTTCCCTTTCAGAAAACACTGTTAAGCAAAGGACAAACTGAACAGTAGGAAAAATATCAATATTATAGGGCTTCTATCCAGGATTCATAAAGAGTGCTTTTAAGTCAATAATAAGAATACAAACAACTCAGTTTTTAAATGGGCCAAAGATTTGAACAAACACTTCACAAAGAAGGTACACAAATGGAAAATGAGCACATGAAAAGATGCTTAATTTATTTCATTAGCTACCAAGAAAATATAAGTAAATACCAAACAAGATGCCACCACATATCTACAACCTAGGCCAAAATGATGGACATTGCCAAGTGTTAACAAGGATGTGGAGAAACTGGAAATCCCATACATGGTAAGAATGTAAAATGATACTGCTACTTTGGTAGAGTGTTTAGCTAGCAGTTTCTTAAAAGTTAAATATACACTAAAATACAACTAAGAACTCTACACATATATTATTCACTTAAAGAACTGAAAAATGCCCACACAAAAAGACTTGTACCCAATTATTCATAGCAGCGATATTCACAATAACCAAAAAGAAGAAACAATTCAAATGTTAGAAGAATAATTAAAATGTGATATATCAATATAATGAAATACTACTCTGCAATAAAAATGAATTAACTACTGAACATGACAGAATTTCAAAAATATCTTGGTAAAAGAAAGAAGCCTAACATAAAATATTATGCTTGTATGATTCTAGTTATATAAAATTTCTAAGACAGATAATATAGAGATATAAAAAACAGTAATGGCTACTTGTCTTTGAAATGGAGATTTATTGAAAATAAAAAAAAGAAAAAAAAGAAAAAAGAAAATAAACTGAGAAATTTTTTTAAACAGTAGACTATCTTCAGAGTAATTATGGGTTCACAGCAAATTTGAGAGGAAAGTGCAGAGGTTTACCACTTTTTCTCCGACTCTACACATGTCTAGCCCCTACCCCACATCCCGCTATCACCAGCCTTCACCACAGGCATGCATTGTCACAACTGATGAACCCACACTGACGTGTCATTATCACCCAAGCCCCTAATTTACATTGGAATTCACTCTTTGTGTTGTACACTCTTGGTTTTGACAAAGTATGATGACACATATCAGCATTATAATATCATACACAACAGTTTGACTGCCCTAAAAACCCTGTGCTCTGCCTAATCATCCCTCCCTTCCCTTAACTCCTGGCAACTACTGATCTTGCTACCATCTCCACAGTTTTTTTGCTTTTCCAGAATGTCATAGAATCAGAATCTAGGTATGACATGGATAGATGTTGAGCATCATTAGCCATCAGGAAAATGCAAATCCAAAGCACAAGATACCACTTCATATCCAGTAGATTAAAAAAAAAACACACATAAGAGTAAAGATTGGCAAGCATGTGAAAAAATTAAAACACTGATGCACTGCTGTTGGGAATGCAAAATGGTGTTTTGAAAACATTCTGGCAGTTTGAAAGGTTAAATACACAGTTACCCTATGATCCAGTAATGCCACTTCTAGAAAATACCCAAGAGAAATTCAAAAGGCCCAAACAAAACTTGTAAATGAATGTTCATAGCAGCATTACTACTCATAATAGCTAAAAAAGGAAAAACACCTAACTGGCCACTAACTTACTAATAAACATTATTAGAAAATAAAAATAAATACTGATAGATCTTGATGAACATGGATGGTTGAACGTTGAAAGAGTATGCTAAGTGAAAGAAACCAATCACAAAAGATAACATACTATAGGATTTATTTATATGAAATTTCCAGGATTGGAAAATCTATAGAGAAAGAACTTAGATTAGGGTTGCCAAGAGCTAAGACAGAAGAAGGTGAGGAAGAAAAGTTAGGAGAAACTGAGTGACTGTTAATGGAAACAGGGTTTCTTTTGGCGGGAATGAAAATGATCTAAAGTTTATTGTGGTGATGATTGCACAACTCTGTGAATCCAGGTCTCTGTCTGGAAAAAATCCAGCCATTATGAAAATAATGAGAACAGTGTGTGAGACAACAATGTAACCTGGCAACCAAGGAGAGTGGACTGGCATGTGCATGTTTGAACAGTGTACTAGTCAGTGCGGGTGGTAGACACCATTGAGTGAGCATTTGTATTATGTGGCCACTGCATTAAAAATGACTGAGAGAGTAGAATAGCGAATCTGCATCAAATTTCACTATAAATGTGAACATTCCTTGGCAGAAACTATCCAGATGAATTACCAGATAAGACTTTTGAGGGTGATGCAATGAGTGAGCACAAATAAAAATGTGGCATAAATGCTTCAAAGATGGTTGAGAATCTGTTGAAAGTGATCCACATTCTGAAAGGCCTGCAACAAGCAGAATGCCTGAGAATATTGAACGTGTATGGGCTGCAATCAACAAAGATCAGTGACTGACAATGAGAGAACTAGAAGCTGATCTAGGGAGTCTGAAAACTGCTCTGTCTGAGATTTTGACACAGGACCTCGGTCAAATGTGTTGTCACAGGACAATGTGTTGTGACAAAATTTCTTCCATGACTTCTGCTACCACAACCAATGAACCAGATGTCCTCAAGAAGGACATAACTAGAGGTGAATCATGGCTCTATGGCTCTGATCTGGAAGTAGATCTGGAAGTAGGTTTCTTACCCAAGAACAGGAAAAGGTGCAGTGTTTTGAGTGGTAGGGTGCTTAGGAGTTGGTCCATCTTTTGATTTTGTGATTTTGTTTCTCTAGGACCCTTAATGTTTCCCTCTTTCTTCTTTCTTTCCCATTACTACCCAGTGTCCAGTAGATGCACCCTGTGACAAGTCACACTCTTCTCCACCAGATGGAATGCCTCACTGAGACAGCCATGTCTGTTCCCATAAACATTCAAGTTATTTCCTTTAACTCTCCAATAGCCAACACTGATGTACCAAGTCTTAGAGCTCCTCTTAAAATCTTCAATCTAGGTGGGACTTTCCCATTGGCCAATGAGTATTCTGTTTCCATCCACCCTCCTATTTTCCTTCTCCTCTTTTCTGAGTTTCCTCTGGTGGGGTTGGGTGTTTTTCTAATTTGAGGTAATTTAAACTTTGTGGTGTCCTAAGTCTCTTAGTTATGTTGTGGCTTTATTTCCTCTCATTGCTAATCAGTATTCTTTCTTTGGAAGATGCATGGATAGATTTGGAATTACTTAAATGTCATTATCCAATGGGAACCTAGAAGTCCTACAAAGCATTTTTACTACCATGCTGGAAATAGTGTGTTACCATCCTTTAAATCTCCAAGGACCTTCATTTTGTTAGGGAGAAAATGTTTAAACACAGACAGCAGTAAACCAGATACAAGGCAATTTATAATTGAAGTTCTATTGCCTACAGAAATTGTAAATGTTACAGAAATTTGGAATAAAAGTAAAATAATTGTGACAAATTATTGATAAAAATTTCAAAAAGGCAGGATTTTATTTTAATTTAAAGAAAAATATAATTTGTTATAGAATTAAATCAATACTATAATAATAGTTCCATAAAAGTGGCCAATACTATTTTAATAATTTGAGATATTAAATAGGTGTTATTTTCCTCCACATTTTCTCAGATTGTCTATTCTTTCCCCCATTAAGTCAGTGAGGCTTATTACATGTGAGGAAGCATAATTATCAAAAGTGAGGTAGGGGGACAAACAGAGCTTCAAAAGCCTGGTACCCAAAGAAACCCAGGGCAACTAGAATGGATAACACACACATACACACACACAGAAATATTCCTTGGAACTAGGAAGTGACAGAGAGTTAGACAGAAACTAGTGAGTCTAGGATTTACTAAGTCCCTGAGAACAAAGCCCCTTCCCTTCCCAGGCCATGAAAAATCCCTAGGTAGATTTGGGAAATAAAACAGCATAGGATACCCCTGCATAAGGCTTCGTACTTATTGTTACTTAAAATGGAAGGAACTCTGGCTCATACAATGGCACATCTATAAAAACTGGGAATTAAAAAGTTATATTCTTCATTCTCTAAACTAGCCCCCAGACAATGAGGTTATAATGTTCACCTTTACTCTGTTATTATTTAGATGCAGAAGCCAATTTTGAAAATAATATATTTTCATAATGTTTTATTCATTGTTCCCTATTTCCCCATAATAAATGTAATTAATATTTCCTCTCTAACACCCCCATATATAATGTAGAAAGCTATGCATTCCTTATTTTTTAAGCGTCTATCTCCTTTATTAGGTTGTAAGCCTCTTGAGGGTAGGGGATAAATCTCTTAATCTTCGTATTACCAGCTTAGTGTGGTGTGCAACACACAGGGGTTGCTTAGTAACTTGAATGGAAATTATTTATTCAAATTAAAATTAAGTAGTGATTATCAATTCTTTAAAATTTGAAAGTTTGTATTTTATTTTCATGTTAACAAGATCACTTTTTGCTGAGGACTGAAGTGTGGAAGGAAATGGCCTAGAAGCAATTTCAAAAACTATAAAAACTTTAAAAACCAAATTGTTATCATTTTAATTATTAAATCTTGGCAATAATAACTTTTTAAATAGTGATTTTAAATATCCTTCTACCAAGAGCAGGAGCAGGGGGCCAAGATGGAAGCATAGGTAGAAATGCTTCACTTCCTTGCACAACCAAAAGAAGGAAAACAACCAATTAAAAAATACAGAACAAGGAGAACTGCCAGAAAAACATTTGTGTGGAAGTCCAACAACCAAGAAGTTGAAGAAACATTCAACCAGATGGTAAGAGGGGCAGAAACGGGCAATGGGGCAAAGAGGACGTGGCAAGGGGGCAGCTGGCAGACCACACAGGAAATGCCATATTCAGGCACAGACAAGCCTGAGGGAAAGGGAGGGAGCAAGACTAATTGTGAAACCCTGGGTTTCAGCACAGGCATCTAAGGACTCAAAACCACAGTTTGAGGAAAAGATCTGTGAGGATTCTGGTGGCAGGAGAAACTCCCAGCCTCACAGGAGAGTACATTGGAGAGACCCACAGGGTCCTAAAATGAGCACAAACCCATCTGCCTGTAAATCAACACCTAAAGGGCACAAACCACTTGTGGGAAGTGAGGGAAGTGACAGAAAGTGGGATGACAACACAGCAAGTGGCATTGTTCCTTCTCTGACCCCTCCCTCACAGTGCCACAATGCAGCAAAGAAGGTTGCCCAGCCCTGGTGAATACATAAGGTTCTTCCCCTTACACATAACATATGGGCAGAAACAAAGAAATATGGCCCAAATGGAAGAACAGATCAAAACTCCAGAAAAAGAACTAAGTGACGAGGAGATAGACAACCTATCTGATGCAGAGTTCAAAACACTGGTAATCATGATGCTCACAGAAATGGTTCTGCTTGGTCACAAAATGAAGGCTATACAAAGTGAAATAAAGGAAAATATACAGGGAACAAACAGTGAAGGGAAACAGGGACTCAGATCAATGATTTGGAACAAAAGGAAAAAATAAGCATCCAACTGGAACAGAATGAAGAAACTAGAATGCAAAAAAATGAGGAGAGGCTTAGCCTCTGGGACAACTTTAAACATTCTAACATCTCATAGGGGTGTTAGGGAATCATAGGGGTGCCAGAAGGAGAAAAAGAAGAGCAAGATATTGAGAAGGAGAGTGTTATCTATAAAGGAATTTCCATAAGACTATCAGCTGATTTCTCAAAAGAAACCTTATGGGCAAGAAAGAGCTGGAAAATTTGAAATCATAAAAGGCAAGGACCTGCATCCAAGATTAATCTATCTAGCAAAGCTATCATTTAGAATGGAAGGGCAGATAAAATGCTACCCAGATAAGATCAAGTTAAAGTGGTTCATCACCACCAAACCCTTATTATATGAAATATTAAAAGGACTTATCTAAGAAATAGAAGATCAAAACTATGAACAGTAAAATGACAACAAACTCACAACTATCAACAACTGAACCTAAAAAAACAAAAACTAAGCAAACAATTAGAACAGAAACAAAATCAGAGAAATGGAGATGACGTGAAGGATTATCAATTAGAACAGGAACAAAATCAGAGAAATGGAGATGACATGAAGGAGGAGGGGAGAGAATGGGGGAAAAGGTACAGGGAATAAGAAGCATAAATGGTAGGCACAAAGTAGTCAGGAGGAGGTTAAGAATAGTATAGGAAATGGAGAAGCCAGAGAACTTATATGTACAACCCATGGACATGAACTGTGTGGGGGGGTGGGTAGTGTTGGAGGGTGAGGGGTGCAGTGCAAGGAGAAGGAGGATAAAGGGCAGAAAAAAATTGGGACAACTGTAATAGCATCATCAATAAAATATACTTAAAATAAATAAATAAATAAATAAATATCCTTATACCTCCAAGAACCTATTTTGTGTTGAATATACAAATCTAGGGGTCATTTCACTTAATAAATACATAGGCCCTAATCAGCTGCATACTTATGAAGTTAATCTGAAGGCTAAATTTCAATTATAAATTACAGAGCCTCACCTCTTGTTTCTTGATTGCCTGAATCACCTATATCCGGACATTTCCAATATGTGGCAAAATAATCTGCTGAAAAAAATATCCTTTTGAAGATCAATTTCATTCAACCAGCTGAGGCGAAAAGTGATATCTCTAATTCCTAATTTTTATGCAACTCTCCTTATGCAAGATAATGATTTAAAACCACCTAATAGCTAACTTGACTAACTTAAGGCGTGCTGCACAGGTTTGAATGCTCAAAATGAGCCATAAAACCTAAGATCCCCGAGGTTTGTAATTACAGCACACACTTCAGCCGGAGTATTTATCCTGCTCCAGTTCTGAGAAGCTAATTTGAATTGAAGAGAGATTGGTTTTTTCTCTCAATTCATAGTTCTCACAGTTTATTCTGAGCATGTTTTCTCTTAAGGAAAAAAATCAAATATAAAGGAATTTTTTCTAAGCCTAGAATGACATATATCAGCTGACATGTATACGTCAGTTGAAAATTAATTTGTGTAACTATAAAAACAGCAGATTGTGTTTTTTATATGGTGACACTACAATTCAAATAACTCTCTCAAATAGTACTTCTGAAAGAAAAATAATTAAGAAGTCCCAGCTCACTTTCAGTTCATTGTTCCAACAGATCACTAGCGCTAACCTCAAAGTCAAATAAAGCTCTGATCATAGAGAGTTCTTGCAATCAATTGTGACTTACAGAGTTAGACATGACTGTGGTAGCGTAACGTATCTCCCAATGGTCACTTTGGCAGTTAACTTCACTGAATCACAAAGCTGAACAGAAAATCCAGATACCTTCAAATCAACTATGCAAAGAAGATCACTGACTTTAAAATTCTCAACCCTAAACTGTAGCTATCAGCACAATCCTGTATAATATTCATGCATCTCATTTCTCCTCTGTAGCAGTCAGCTTAGCCTAAGTTATGCAGCAATGACAAACCAAAATTGTAGTGGCTTCCAACCACAAACAAGGTTTATTTCTCAAATATGCTACACATTCAACACAGATCTGAGAGCCAGGTTGAAAGCCAACACTATCTGGGACATGCCCGACTAGGGGGAGAGGGAAAAAAAAGTATTGGTTGAATCACACACCGATTCCTAACACATGTTCTTGGAAAAAGCCCTCATAATTTCATTGGCCAAAGCAGGTCTCTTGGCCAAGCTATGCACGACAGGCCCCTGGAATAAGGGACAGTAAAGAATTCTAATAATACAATCAATAATAAGGTAATAATAAAATAATACATTTATCATTTCTAAAACCATCAACCTTTATATTTCCCAAGAAAAACTTCAGTCTCTACTTGAACTCTCCAGGAGATTCTGAATCCTGTCATCCAACCCAACAAACAGACCAGCCAAGCTGGTTCCTTTTCTAAACTTACACTTCAGGAATATTTGACAAAGCAGCCTGTTCCTAAAAACTAGACTTTGAAACTCTTTCAGAATCCAATACCATCTAATTCTCACAGCAGCCTTGGAAGCAGTCGTTGTGCCAAAGCACAGGATAATTTACTCCTGGCAAACAGAATAATTTACATCAGGAGAGCTGAAAAGACAGGACTTATGAACAAAGTGTCAGAGCTCATAAAAATCTGGAACTTCATCAAAAGTGTACTCTATGGATATTTTAAAAGAAAAGTATTCCAACTCAAGAGTTTCCTTAAAAAAAAGCAGGAGTCATCCAACTTTGATTTTGGAAAGTACCTTACATTTAATTTTTAAGGTGCCTTAAATATTTTAAACACATTATACCATGAATTTCACCATTTTGCAAATTTTCACCCTTCCCTTACACTCACCCCAGACACAAACTCAGCATCATTCTTCGTTAAAATCTCCCTATGCCTTCTTCCGAATTTGAGGCTCAATGCTTGATACTTCTGGCAATCCTGTGTGTCTTGGCCCCCAAGATACGTCTCATCTAAAGACCTCTGAGATGGATCTGACCACCTTCCTAAGATGAACAGGAAAAAGCTGACGTGGCCACTTTTTAAATAATATCTTTCATGTCAAATCTCTATCCTTACAACATACCGAGTCATTTATTTTTATTCAAATTCCTTTATTATTATAACTGGTGCTAAAACTATTAGGTGAATGGTTGATAGGGAATTAGACATTTATATAATACCAAAATAACCCCACTCACATTACTCACTTGATAGAGGAGGAAGCATGTAATTGCCCAATGGAAGAAGTATCAGAGAGTCACCACCCTAATCCAGTCATTAATTTTAGAATTGCTAAAATTATGTCTTCTGATATGATACAATCTGAAGCATCACCGATGAACCAAAGTTAAACAAAATAAATAGTTGAGACAAACAGGAAAATAAGCTAAACAACACCTTGAATAATCAATAAGACAAACTCAGAAGGCAACAAATTTCAATAAGCCACTGACATTAAAAAATAGTCTGTTCTTAGTCAGATGAAATGTTAAGTGACATAACAAGTGGACAGAATACATGATCCTCTTGGGATGTGCATTGGGATAATAACCAGCAAGGACCAGCATTTTGGGGACAACTGGGAAAATTGAAACATTCTTTGTTCTAAATGAGATAAAAGTTAACTTATAAATTTATATGTACAAGTATATGTAAAGAGAGAAAGAGAATAAATAAAGGGAATATACACTAACATGTTAAGAGTAGTAATCTCTGTGTATTGGAATATGGTGATGTTTTTACTTATTTTTGCCTGTCAGTATTGTCTAATTTTCTATAACACACATGCACTACTTCTGTGATTATATAAGACTATTTTTTGAGGCTTTGCTTCAAAGTGGATATATGAGTAACACTATGGATTACAGCCTGAAGTTGGCTTTCTGACTTCATTTTATCTTTGTGTATCTACATCAGTTAAACCTTTCTCTGTCTCTAAACTAAGAGAGAAAGGAAAAGTGGAGGTGAAAGGACAAACATCTTTTTACTGATCACTGGTTTGGCACTTGACCTAATGTGTTACATCTAATCTTCATAATAACCGTATAAACTGGGTATTATAATCCCTCTTATACAGGCGGGAAAATAGACTCCCAAGAGTAACACAATGTGCCTTAAGAAAGTGTGTTGGGTGTTAACTGAGGCTCCCTCACGCAAGCTTTACTGAATTTCTCCCCTGGGACTACAATGCCTTTTCTCTCAATCCCAAGAACTACTACTGAATTGTTCACTGCCTCAAGGGTGAGTCTGTAAGGGAATCAGGAAACAGAAATCTCACATCTTTGACTTTTAGGTTTAAAAACTAATCTTGTATATTTATTTGGAAAATAAAAGCAGGAAAGTTTAAAGAGAAACAGAATAGTTACACACAGTTCGGGTTTCTAAGAAATGGGTTGGTGGAGAACAGTGAGACCCCCAGAAATCATGTCCTGCTTTCCTTCTGGGGCCCTGGAAAATGGCAAGTGGCCCCCTACACCCACATCTCACTGTCCCCATAGCGCCATAGCCCAGAAGTCTGGGCAGCAGCGGCGACAAAAGACTAGGCAGAGAAGCTAAAGTAGTTCATCAAGGTCTGCATGAAGTGATCAAACAGGGGAGCAGGCAAACACTAGCTTCATGATGAAGAGGAGCAAGGCTGGGATAGGCAGGGTAAGATGGCAGATGGGAAGGGCCTCCCCCAAAGACAGAAGATTCCATGTGGAGGGCAGGATGCACCTAACAAAGACAGAGCAGGTGGGAACTGGGGTATTCTGCAGAAGCTGGTATGAGGAAGGCCTAACAATGCCCAAGGACCAGCAGAAGTGTTAACATCTCAGAGGGTCCAACTCAGACCATGGCAGATCCCCCAGGGCCAGATCCTCTCCCATAACAGGTGCCATCCAGGGGAGAAAAGCAAAAGGGATATTCATAACTGAATGAGAAAAAAAAGATACGATGAAGTTAACTCACAATTCTGCCATTAGGCTGAAAGGCATGCTGAAAATAGATATTGTCACGCAAGAGTAAAATAAGGAAATCTACTTATTCGCACTCTTAAGTATGAGGTTTAAAAATAATATAGCTAGTATAATTCATCCTCGTTTACAGAGCCAGTGGATGTCAGTGTAACTTCCCTTGTAAATTGTACTTCACAGTGCTACTAACAGAGGAAAGGCTAACAAATATTTCATCACGATGGCAATTTCATAGACTAAGAATAAAAAAGGTACCTTGCGTATACTGCCTTTGAAATTCAAACCTAAATGTTAGCTCTGAAATACAACTACAAAACACGTAGAAAGAAATTCAATATTTTTTGAAATTTGAGATACGTTTATTAAAATGAAATTGCATTTTTAATTTCAAATAATATTTCCTCTTTATAAGGAGGAATTTGACAGTGACTTTTAAAGCCTCTGATTTGTGCATTTTTAATTTCTTCATATATTTTACAAAAACAAAGAATGAAGCCTACAAAGTAAGTATAGTATTTTCACTGGCCTGAGTCTTTAATATCTTACAAAAAAAAAAAACTGTATTCCTAGCCATTCCTGTAGTAATTTTGGCATTATTATGCTGAATGATACAAGGAATGAACTAAATAAAAAGGCAGCCCAAGAAGGATGTTCTCAGTCTCAAGGAAAATCTGTGCTCAAAATTGTTATTTGTAAAAGCTCCATTTTGATTACTTTTGTTTTGCCCTGGAGAATACTTTAATATTCAGCTGGAAATATAATTTCTGGAGGACAATACTACCTATAAACTGCAAGGGAAATAAGACAGGGGAAAGGGGAAAAGACTGCATTGTAGCTGTGACTTGAAGCTAGAGAGTTCACTTTTTAAAAAGTATTTTGTAGCGTGACTCACTAGGACAAAACTACCATCACGACACACATTGCTACCTTCTGGTTAGCTGGACCCACATGGCCCACACTTCACACTTTCACACAAAAAAATCTATTAACAAGTAAGCTTTCTCAATGGAACTTGAATTAAAGTCCTAACAGTTGTGTATTTCTCTTCATGAATTAATGTAGAAGCCTTTCACAAAGTGATCCTTAAGGCAACATTGATATCATTGATAAATTTTACTTGTTGAAAATGGGGTGATGAAACAGTGGGTCCATGCCAACCATTTTTCCCAGTGCTGCTGCCTCACCTCTGCTCTGCTCTGTGGGGCAGGGAGCTGATCCCTGCAAACTATATCCCCAGACTCCCTAGCCAACTGGCTTCTGGTTAAATTCTTACCAGGGAGGCACTAGCAGGAGATCAGAGGCACGACAAGAAAAACTCAGTATTTTTTACTCCTGCTCCAACTTTGGCAGCATTTTCATCCATGGCTGTGACTCCTCTGTGGGTCCAGGTCTCTCTGGGTAGCTCTGCCCCTGGCTCTGGTGAGACCACTTCACACATGGGTCCCTCCAGCCCTACAGTGGGCTGAACTGCCTCACCATCCAGTTTGTTTTTGTTCTCAATAAAAATTGTACATACTAGGCTCTGGCTGGCATAGCTCAGTGGATTGAGCTTGGGCTGCAAACCAAAGTGTCACAGGTTCAATTCCCAGTCAGGGTACATGCCTGGGTTGCAGGCCATGACCCCCAGCAACTGCACATTGATGTTTCTCTCTCTCTCTCTATCTCCCTCCCTTCCCTCTCTAAAAATAAATAAATAAAATCTTTAAAAAATATTTTAAAAAATATTTTTTTAAAATTGTACATACTTAAGGAGCACAACATAATGACTTGATATACATATACATAGTGAAATGATTACTACAGTCAGGCTAATTAACATACCTTCTCACAGTTACCATGTGTAGTGGGTGGTAGGGGGATGAGAGCACCACCACCCCCTAAAATCTACTGTCATCAAATTTCCAGTATTCAATACAGTATTAACTACAGTCAACATGCCGTACGTTAGGTCTCTAGACTTATACATCCAACATAACTGTTACTTTGTACCCCATCTCTTCTCCCCGCTTCCTGCCCCTGGCAACCATAGTTCTACTCTCTGCTTCTACTTATTTGACTTTTCTAGATTTCACATGTAAGTGAAATTATGCAGGCTTGTTTTTTTTTTCCTCTGTCTGGCTTATTATACTTAGCATACTATCTTCCAAGTTCATCCATATTGTTACAAGTGGCAGAATCTTTTTTAAGGTGGAATAATATTCCATTCTGTATATATATATACCACAATTCTTTATCCATCCATTTATGGACAGACATTTTGGTTATTTTTAGCTTTCAAAAACATATTTTGAATGAGGACCCATCTTTAGGTCTCTCCATTGAGCAAACTGGCATAAGCTCTGTTTTTCTAGCTCAATTCTGCCTATCACATGGACCACATAGATAATTAATGAAGAAACCATCCCAAAACTTATTTTGCTCTCTAGGTAGAAAAACACACTAAGCTATAATTAGCCACAAACCTTTTACACACAGGGTATATACCAGGCATAAGGATCCTGAGAAAATAAAAGATAAGAGGAAAAGATTCATTTGTTCGTTCGTCAAGTACCCACCACTAGCCAGGCAACACACTAGATGATGGGGCTACAAAGGTAAGTGTAAGCAGGCCCTGACTTTCTAGTGTCCAACCTAATGAGGAATATAGGCATTCATGGAAAATAATGCAAATAAGTGTAAGCTTACAACACTGCACAGTCAGATCTGTTTAATACTTGTTTTAAAATTGTAAAATTGATATATTAGGGAAAATTTTGAACATAACAGGATTTGTGTTTGCTTATACAGCAGTTTCATCTGTGAGAAAGTCCAGATGAACAAGCACAAATGCGCAGCCAGCTGAACAGAGCCAGGTGGGAATGCACATGGAACACCAGCCAGGGACCTTCTTCCAGGGACCTCACTTCACCTCACTCCACCACGGCAGCTGGTGGCACAACTCACCAAAGGATGTCACCACTTCATGACAACTCACAAGCAGCAGCCTTACCAGAGCCTACTTTCACAAGTAAATTTCAGATTTTTTTCAAGGTAAAATACAGTATTTATTGAAGTCTTTATGCATTAATGATTTTACATGTGCAAAAGCATACTACCATTTTGTATTACATCCTCATCTTTGTTTTTTAACATGTCTCTGGGTAAATTTTCAATGTTGTACTCCTATCCTATTTTCCCATAAGCCCTGTGGGATTTTTTAATTATATTTTATTGATTATGCTATTACAGTGTCCCAATTTTTCACCCTTTGCCCCTCTCCACCCAGTACCCCTCTTCCCTCCAGCAATACCCCCTTTAGTTCATGTCCATGGGTCATGCATATAAGCTCTTTGGCTTTTCCATTTCCTATACTCTTCCTAACATCCCTCAGTCTATTTTGTACCTATGCATCTTAATCCTTGCACCATTTCCCCATTTTCTCCCTTCCCCCTCCCAGCTGATAACCATCCAAATGATCTCCATATCTATAATACTGTCCCTATTCTGGTTGCTTGCTTAGTTTTGTTTGTTTGTTTGATTTTTCAAACAAGGCTCCTGTAAATTGTGTGGGGAGGAGCCTTAGATAATTGCTAGAGCAAGGAACCTGCTTCACCACTTTGTGGCTGTATAGGGAGGGCTGGGAGAGTGGACAATGAATCTGCCTGCCTTCTGGCTGTTCACTGGGTGCTAGCCCCACTTCCAGTCACTCTCCACCCTCTTTCCCTGCACAACTGCCCTGGTGGTGAATTCCAGAGTGGGTGGGTTGAATACATTGTAGGACCATGCTGGCCCTTTAAATAGCAAAAGTCTTTCAGTTTCTTTCACTCCCCAACCCCCACTAGTTTTTACAGGCAGAGGTAATGGGGATCTATATTCCCAGTGCTGGAACCTGGGCTGTGCAATATGGGGCTGGGATCGCTTGCTCCAAAGGTATCCCTCTGGTCCATTCTACCACCACATCTCAGCCCAGCTCTGCAACTGTGCCCTTCCTACCTGTCTGGAGGAATGTGTCTTCTTTAAATGCTTGGTTGTCAGACTTCCATACAGCTCAATTTTCTAATGGTTCTGGGTGTTATTAGCTTTAAGATCTGGTTTTAATTCTTTCTATGGTTGTGCAAGGAAGCAAAGCGTGTCTATCTATGCCTTCATCTTGACCAAAGTCAGCTCTGTGGTTTTATGGTGGCATTTTGCATGACATGGTGATTTTAAAAATGCATATGGTGCATTATAACAAAACTCACTATATTTTTTAGAAAAGGGCAATGGATCCATGAAAACATGTACTAAAATAAAAGTGGGCTCAGGACAGGGACTCTGTCCTAGAGACAATGAGTAGGGCATAAGTATAAGGAACTGGAGGTGAGCCAGGCAGGAAGACTGGTCTGGGAGGAGGCCAGAGAGCTGGAGTGGTAGACAGGGGCTCCATATGGAATCTGCCAGACGTGGGAAGTAGTGAGGGGCCATAGTGAACTAACCAGGGGATGCTGGGCACTGGACAAGTCTTCAAGGAAGTGATAAGTTGGCCAGACATAATGCAAGCCCCCATTTTCCCAATGATAAAATGCAAAATAATTTATTTTGGGTCAATTTGAATGATATCTTCTCTTTCTCTTTCTCTTTCTCTCTCTCTGTTCCTCCCCCTTATAAATATGCAATTGAAAACACCTACTAGTAAAAATTTGTTATTAATCCTGTTATACACGCAAATTTAAAATCACATAACATGAAATCATATAGTGATTTTAAATAATTTCTCACACATTTCATGAAGCATTTTATGCATGCATTCTCTTTATATGTACTAGTGGCATCAATGTTTATCTTCGCTATGGCTATCCCTTCTACTAATCTCTTCAACTATAGGTGGAAATATGGAGTTTTATATCTCTGTGGACTCGGGAACTTTGGGGGGCCCTAACAAGCTGCCACCTGGATTTTTCAATGAAGAATATGAGAAGCAGTAAATGCCTCATGGATATAAATCCTAGACCATAGAGATCAGATTTTGGATCAAGACTATAAAAGGTTTGTTTACATACTTATTCAAAAATTAAGTATTTGAGAGAAACTTATATGACAGACTTTGTAAGGTGATTTTCACTATTCCAAGGAATAATTTGGAGAGGGGGGGTATCCTTCACATATAGTGAAGATGAAAGGCAAGTCAATCATAGATACTAGACAGTGGCAAGCCTTGGGGCAAAGTAGAATCTGCCAACCCTGCATGGAAGAAATCAAATTCAGTTGGAGTGAGGGTTGAGGACATAGAAATGGAGACAGGCCAAATACACACACACACATATCTGTGGTGGATAGGCAGTCTGCATCCTTTGCCAATCAACTTCTTTAATTCTGGCCTTTCAATTTCACCCAGATTCAGACCAGACTCTTTTGTTCTTCTATAATTTTTCTCCATTGTACTCTGAGCCCACAACCTTTTGCAACAAGTCTGACATCAATCCTGCCATAGGACTGGCACCATTTGCATCAATACCAGTCTGTTTGCATTCTTCCAAAGGACTCTTATAGCCTGAATGAATCTATGAGTATGCATATCTATTTTTATTTATAGTAAAATCCCATTTATTTTGTGTCTAAAACCTCAGAAAACCTAAATAAACAAAATTTATAGTGCCATTCAATGGTAATTGATTTTCTTAGTGTTTCTGAGGATACTCTAAGTTCCTAAAGAATGCTAAATCATCAAAGCAATGTTAACCTATATTCAATTAGGTGTCCAAGTTTTTTCACTTACTCTAATATGATTCATTTAAGAAATGCTTAAATTAGCTCCTGTTATATATACAGTAATTTGCTCAGCATAACGGAGAGAATCCAAATATAGTAGAAGGTTTGGGACCTTAAATACAATACTCATATGAAAAGAAAAGCCAGTACATAAATTAAGCCACAATATAACAATATTTATATTAATGTTACTTGCCAACAAAGACACTTTTCTTTTTGCGCTAATGTATACTGAGAAACTGGGTCATAATTTGGATTATATTTCCCAGAGGAAAAATGTTATAAATTATAAGTAGAGATTGTTTTCCTGATCAAGGACTTGGCATTTTAAAGAATTACACACACATGTACAAGTGGACACAAATTATACATACACACATTTAGATACATACACACATATTCGATAACATGCCACAAAACAAAAATTACAACATATTCTGATAACTACTTAACACATGTCCCAAAATAGGACCGTAATTATGTAGAAATTATATAATAAAATCCAGTCCACTCAAGTCTACATGTAGCACAAAAATAAAACCCTAATGTAAACTCTAATGTATCATAAATTTTACTCAATGCCATAATGTCAGCTCTGACAAACACAAGCATATCATTAACCACAGTTTTGCTTGACTTGTTGGACTTGAAAGGGTACTTTGGGGATGACTTGATAGCCTGAGTCTTTTTTAAAAAGGAGCTGACGCAGTCTTTTTCTCTAGACAAGTTTCCCTGCAGAGCGTCTGAGCGCTCAGAATTTCTCACTGACCCTAGACATGACGTGAGGGACCGGGGCAGGTGTTTCATAAATGTCTGCTCCTGGTAGTCAGAGTGGCAACAGTGCATCTTTTCTCTTTTAAAAGGACTGACCTAGCATTTATACCATTCCATCTCTCCTCTCTCTTGAATTTTCTTAAAGTGGCAGTTTCTGAACAAATAAAAAAGATAAGGGAAAGGTAAATATGAAATAAACCTACCGTTTATAAACAGTAATCTTTGAATTCAATTAGGAAGCTTACCCACCAGCAATTATTAGATAGGGGAATGAAGTGCTCTTTGAAAGATGTCAACAAAGATGTCAATGGTAATGCTGTCAACCAGAATATTCTACAAGCATGCCCTTTATTTTCTCCACACTCTGGATCAATAAGTTTGGGGCTCATAAAGGCATCTGTGACTGAGTGTGCATATTCATCTTTATGCATTCCTTAAAACTTTGCCCCTTTTAACTTTGCTTTAGGTTTCAAGGTCTTCTAGGAAGAAGAACATGTCTGTGTACTAAGCAACATTTCCCTTCAACCCCTATGGAGAAAATGGTATCTTTTTTAAAGGATTGTTATATTTTCTAATAATAAATCCTAATTAAATTTCCTTTTACTTACCCATGACTTGCTAGATTTCTAAAGGCTGACATTCCAGTTTCAACTTTATTTTGGAACTATTCTTTCTGGCAAAGTGCCATACTCTTCAATCTTTTCCAGTTTACATTCAGTCCAAAACTGCCCATTTTGCTTGTCTACATCTTCAGTAGTTATTTTGGCAGCTTTTAAAGAGAGAATCAAAATGGCAAGATCATGGGAACTATGCCAATCCATTCTTGGCTTCTCTAATATACTAAAATTCTTCTTTTAATCATCACAATAAAAAGAGATTGGAAACTATCTGTTGGATTTGACAACCGGGAAGTAATCTGTGACTTTGGCAAGAACTATTTCAGTTGGAGCAGTGCAGGGCAGAATCCAGGCTGGGTAATTTAAAGAAAAAATACATGGCGGGGAATGTGACAAATTCTACTAGTTTGGGAAAGTAAGGCAAGAGACAGGGATGTAAGTAGGAGAAGAGTCGAGAGTAGGTTCTTTATTTTAAATGGGGAAGACTGAGGCTTGCATATTCTACAGAGGAACTTCTAACGGTACATTACACCTAGCATTAAATTTCACTGTATCACCCACTGCTTCATTTCTCTCCCATTTGTTTTTGCTCTTGTTGTAAAGTTTCTCTATATCCAAGAAAAAGCATAATCTGACCGAGTTATGCAGATTTCTGCCTCCTTTGCAACAATCTCAGCCTCTGAGGCAGCGTGCGTCCTTTCTCAAGGCTTCTCCTCCACTCCCTTGTAGTCGGCTCATGTCTTGGTTTCAACTGAACAACATTTTCAAACACTTTTAGTCCCAACAGCTGCAAATACTTTTCTCCTTTCAGTTGAATAATTTCCTTCCACTGTTCCTCTTTTCCCGTCATTTCTCATCTCGCATTTGCTATCACTCTCCTATCATTCAAATATGTGTGTGTTTTCTTTGGAGGGATGCTCACACGTGCACCCTACAAATTTCCACCATTCTACGTTCCCATCTTAAGCCTTCATAGCACGAATGATTTCATACTATTCTGAGCATCTCTTAGCTTTCAGTTCTTGGGGCTGGCTGACTACTTTGCTATTTCAGATGCTTTTATCTTGTAGGCATTTACCAAGCATCTATGCTTGCCAACCCCGTTGCCAAATCAATGGATAATTCTGTCTCTGTGTACATTTCCCCGCCACACACTGACACATGCCAGGACAAACTGTTTACCTTAGATTATAAGGATTTGGGTCTCACTTTATTTATACTGTGAGCATCACAAGTTTTCAAAACACAGCATTTGAGAATGAGATAGAGTTCTATGCTGATGAGTAAACCAGTGATAAAGCCAATTTACCCATATTGCCAGGCTGTAGGAGAGTTTATTGTTGTTTTGGTTGTTATTGATGAATCTTGAAGAGCATTCGTAAGGCATGGACTTCAAAACACTATATGACATAAAATTTTATATTAAAGGAAATATAAATAACCAGTCTTAAAGACAAGCATACATAACATAGAATCAGAAACAATGCTGAGAGAACTATAAAAAACCCAGCAGGTTGACAGGGAGCCCAGTTTCTGCTTTCCCATGCTGAATCTACTAATCTATGAATCTCCACAGTCGCCATTTTTATCTTTGAGGCATCCTCCTTTTTGGGCCCTTACTTCCACATGAACTCCATGAGCAATCCTCAAGGGTAAGGCCAGTTCTCAGGAATGGCTGTACACCCCACCAGGCCACGTACAGTGTGTGGCACACTGCAGAAAGGCAGGACATACCCACTGGCTAAATTATCCTTGAGGAACACAGTAGGCTAAAAAGAATCATTTTAATCTATCAAAGTATATTGAATCCCTTGCCTATAAAATGATAAATAATGGTCTTCCTGATGATCTGATGCCCTCACTGTCTACACATCAACTTTTCTGCAGCTGGTCAAACAGCCAAACCAGCAGCGCAGCACATTCTGTACGCTGGATGAGACACTTAATGGCTGCTCCATCTCTGTAAGCTATACAGCCTTGCCAATTTTTGCCTGGCTCCTTTTGCTCACAAACACAAAGTGCTCGTCCTGAAATTGGTAAGCACTATATTCTTCAAGAGCCATTGGAAGCCCTATGCAGGCAGATGTAAATATATTTCTTATCCCACCTTGCTCCCTACCTGTCATATGCACACTTAGAAGGATTGGTTAGCATTATTGAATGTCAAGGCTGTTCATCCTCAGAACAAAATGGGGGTTTTTCTGGTACACAGAAGGAGTCTGTGACTGAGGTTAAATCCTGATATGGCCCTGGCATTCTGAAAAGAAAGGCCCATACTTCCTGCAGGTTAAAACCATCTTTTTCAACTGCAGCTAAGCTGTGAGAGTCACTGACTGGAGTCAGCAGAGCAGATCCAGCCAGGAAATAGCAAGGAGGCTGGGATGAGACTTTATTCATCTTCATTATCTAAAATGAGTTTTTATATAAGTGGTCCCATTATAAATACAGCATTAAAGCTATAATTTAATTCACATATATAAATAAAATTAATGTACCACTTTCACTTAATCCAACACATACCTATTTTAGTTATTCTGTGCAAGGTGCTGAAGCTCCAAATATAATTAAGATGCATTTTCTGTTTTTACTTAGTAAAATCCCATACATAGTAAGAGAGTTAGAGATATCTAAACAAAGTGACTTGGCTTTGCCAAGGGCAGAGAAGGCGTATGTCGCATCCTCCCAGTCACACTGCAAATTCCTGGAAATTGGAGCTTTCATCCACTTGGTGCCATGGACACAGCAGGTGCACAATAAATACTCTTCGAATGTATTCACACAGCTTACAAATGAATGCATCCTGCACTTTCCATTCGTTTGTCTTCCCGTGTGAAAACTGCTTAGTTATTAAAAACAACACCTGAAAGATGGGCTGCCCTGGGGATATTTTATGTCCACAAGCATTATTTTTTAATTCCACCAACTCTATAATCCAAATGAAATATCTAATATTCGTGAATATAATATTAGATGACACATCCTGAGAGTCTAAGGCAATTCCTCCCTATGAAGTTTCAAATTTTTTCTTTCTTTCCAACTGATGCCTTGTTATTAATATTTTTGTTTTAATGAGCAACTGAAGTCAGACTTAAGCTAACCATGGGATAGGTTCCTCTCCTCCAGACAGAGACTTGAAATTACTAAAATGTTTCACACTACCATGGGTAGTTGAATAGAGCTTGCACTTACAGAGGAAACACAGGACTTTTTATATGTAACACAATAAAGGCATGTCACATTCTGCTTTTCCAACTGAAGTATTCCACAGCCCAGAGGGTCAGTTACTGTCAGAAATTCGCCTTGAGAAAAATCCTTCGGATAACTGAGAAGAATTCTTTCTATCTGCCAGGAAATGAATCAAACCTACCAACAAATTACCACCATTTGATCAGAAGTATCACTTTAGTGAACCACATATCATTTCTTACTGCAGTAATCGCAGTAAGGATGTAGAAGTGTAAATGAGAAAAAGTGGTGAAGTTCAACCATAGTTAAAGGTTATTGTTTTCTTCTCATTTTTGCTAGAGATAAGCATATCCTAGGCTATGCGCATTTCACACGCACCAGGCCTCACGTACACACTAGCAAACCACAAACAAAATAAAACAAAAATGACAAAACAAACTGGGCCTATTTACCCTGTAAACAAGAAGGACACAGTGGTTCCTCAATGTGTATGGGTAATTGTAAAGTGGAAACAATGTAGACATGCTCCATCTTCACAAAAAAAAGGAATATGGGATTTATTTTTACATATAAGATACAGAGAAATCTCCCTATCCTGTAGGTTTTACAAGTAGATGTGTTCCTGAGAGAAGTCATGAAGTGTTTTAAGTCTTTTATTTAAGAGATTATTCAGGCTGGCATTTAAGGGAAAAGTTAACAAATAGATGAATGGCATCACATATGCAAAGAGTGATGATATATACCTTGGAAGGAAACTGGCAGCAACAGAAGTCAGAAGAGTGGAATTATTCATGGTGTGAGTTCTAGGCATGTCCCATATGGTGGCCACCAGCCACATGTGGCTATTGAACATTGAGACTAGGCTAGTCTGAATTGACATGTTCTTACCAGTGTTAAGTGCAGACTGGATTCAAAGACTTAGTACAAAAAAAAGATTTAGCCCTGGCTGGTATGGCTCAGTGGAGTGAGCACTGGCCTATGAACCAAAAGGTCACTGGTTTGATTCCCAGTCAGGGCACATGCCTGAGCTATGGGAAAGGCCCCCAGTTGGGGGCATGCGAGGGCAACCACACATTGATGTTTTTCTTCCTCCCTTCCCCTCTGTCTAAAAATAAATAAATAAAACCTTTTTAAAAAAAAATCTAAAACATGTCATCAATAACTTTCATAATCAATACACATCAAAATTACAATATCCTAGATAGGTTAATAAAATATATTATTAAACTTAACTTCAATTTTTATTTCCTTTTTTCAATTTTGCTATTGGAAAATTTAAGATTTAGCATGTGATTTTTATTTTCAACCTGTATTCAATTTCTGTTGAAGAAAGCTGCTCTAAAATCAGACTGAGGGCAGATCTTGACCTGGGGCAAGTCACTTACTATTTCTGCAACTATAAAATGGCAAGAAGAATAGTACAATCGACTCCAAGCTTTTTTAGAGAATTTTATGTAGAACAATATCTGGCACATAGTATGTGCTCAATAAATCTGCTATTAATATCCAATGCATACACCCTCTCTGTCGAATATCCTAACATGTACTCATTTGTCCTCTGTTGAAATACCCCCAAAGATGGGGAATGCATGTTTCCCTGAGACAGCCCATCACATTCCTAGATAGCTCTGAATGTGAAGAATTTCATTCTTGAAATGAGTAAAAATATCTCCTTATAATTTTGAATCTTCTGAGCTTCTTTATGTATGATTGGAACAGAGGCAAGCAAGGATACTGGTCATACTCCAATAATATACTTCTATAGAAACTGTTATGAAACTTTGGTATCAGAAATGGGGATATTATATATTCCTATGGAAGTTCATATCAAAAGACCTCATGCTGACCTAGCAAAACACTTTTAAGACACAGATCTTCAGAAACACAATTTCTCATACATGTTTAACCAAAGAACCATCTTTCTCTCCTTAGTAAAGCTGCCCCCTTCCACCAAGGACACTTTCCTGTCAAAATGTACACAGAGCAAAGAGGACAGACAAGGGTACCCACCTAACAGATCACTCAGCCCAATCACGGGAGTGACCAAGGCCACTACAGGTCCACCCACACTCACATCTGAAGACTGCTCTTCCTCTTTTCCAGATCTTTGTGCTAATTTCAAAAGTGAGTGCTATGCATATTCAGCAGAACAGTACTGTCTTAATGATAAGCCATTAGTGAAAAGGAATATGATGTGGCTTTCCTAAGTATGTCTGGATTTTATGAATTCCAGTGATTCCTCAGGAAGCCAACATTTTTATATAAATACAAATGTCTCAAGCTTTGCAAATCTAAGATAATATAATCTTCATGCATAAGGCCTGCACCAAATCAAAATGCAGCCTTTTCCCATATTATCAAATGACACTTCTACTTCCAGGAAAAAGTGATTCAGCAATACTCTGCCAGTCAGTCATCTCTATTGTGTGTGAAGCTCTGTCAGTGAGTGAGTATGTCTGTGTCCATGTGTGCACACCCCCGTGCACTCTTGCACTTGGGAGAAATTCTACCAGAGGGTAAAACTAAACTTAATGACCCAGACTTCAGTCTCTAGAGCAGTCTGGTGTATTAGAAGCAAAATGGGCCTGGCAGCCAACAGACTGGAATGTAAATCTTGGCTCTGTGGTTAACCAGCTGCAATGGCCTCATGCCAGGTGCCTCAGCCTCTGTTTCCTAGTATGAAAAATGGGACTCAATAATAGGACCCATTCTGCAACATTATTATGAGGATTAGACATCCTGAGTCTAATGCACCTAGCCTTGTACGGGAGCATGGCGTGATAATAATTGGCAGTCACTCTTGTTGCCTACCTGGCTATTGTTGAGTCTTGCCTTGGAGATCCTCAAGGGACTCTTCTCACCCAGGCCCATACTCCACATTGCATTCCCCTCTCAAACATTTTCTTATGAATTCTCAATAGAGAATGATGCCCTTTCTCATTCAAATCCTTTACTATCAGAACTCTACAAATAGATGCTAATGAGAAAATAGATTCAATCAAACATTAAAATTTGAATTTACCACCTGAGTACAGACAGAGAGAAGGCTATGTGAATTGGCACAATCAAAGTTCAGTAGGAGTACAATTAAAAGTGGGTCTTGACTAAGATAGAATTTGGATAACTAGAACTGGGGACCCAATGCAGCATTGTGGGCCTTTTTAAATAGGTGTGGGTCTTGTGAGTGACTTAAAGGAGAGAGGCATCCTGGAAGAAGAAAGTGGGTAAAAGGAAGTTAATGGCTGACATAAGTAAATTTGACGTAGAATCTGGAACACTATTTTTTTCTGTTTAAGAAAGAAGCAAAACTTCAGTTATATTTTTCAGGGCCCATCTAACAGTGTTTATGTTCATTTTTGCTAGAAGAGATCCCAAAGAGACAACCAAAGAATCTTCCTTAAAGGGCCTACAAAGTCATCTACATCCCTTTCTCCTCTGTCATTGGCAGAAGATATTCCAGTTCATAGAATGGGTCAATTCAGGTGAAATGAAGCCCTGTTAACAATACTCAGTCACAAAAATGAATGAAGCTAGAAACAAATAAACTGAGTTAATTCTGAAGTCTAGAAATAAATAATTACAATAGAAATTAATAGAAACAAATAATTACTCCCCCCCAAAGAAAAGAGCTTATTTAACTACTCCCATACACATACATTTTAACTAAGTGTTCTGAGACAGCTGTGGGCTAGGAAGATGTATATAGTTCTGGAATATGACCTGGGTTAGAAATTTGCTCTATTCCTTTCCATTGTGACTTAGTATGGTTAGGTTATGTTTGGGAGGGGGAAACAAAGGAAACTGAAGATACAGTGGCTTTAAATGAATCAATAACTAAAAAGTATATAGGTAACATGGAGCTCTTTAGTAATATAAGTATATGCAAATAATACTTAATTGTTTTAACAGATATAAATATTAGACATAAAAAATTAAAATTTAAAGTTAAACTACTTGATAATGCCAATAGTTGCATTTATTCACATTATGGGTAAAAGTATCAAGGGATAACACACCAAGTGATGGGGCTCAAGCACCAACCAATCAAAACACATTCCAAAAACAGCCCTGGAGTAGATCGCAAGGCCTGCCTGCCATGCCATGTGGCTGTAACAAGAAATGATCTAAGAAGTGTCAGGGGAGTAGCCAAAAGGGCCTTCAGGAGGCTTAGAACAGCACCTGTCTACCTACTGGTACAGAAGTATTTCAATATTTTTATAACCAGTAAGGCTATATTAGTGCACACTGGGCAAATCACCCTGAATATGTCTAACATAAGCACAAAATGCCAAAATCAATAGAGGAGAGCCCAGAAGCAAACTCTGCAAAGAGAGATTACCGCAAGCCTTAGTCTTACTATAATTAAAATCTTTCATTCATGTGTACTACATGGTATGCTTTAAAAAAAAATAACCACCTGAAAAGAATTAAAATATCCATTACTACAAAACTACAGTCTCAGATCATGGCAATGGTGCATAACTGCCACAAAGCTGAGTGCTTTTCTCAACACTGTGACTCTTTGAGAAGTAATGAGCTGTTCTCTAACACAACAGCAGGGCACAAATCCGCAGCCAACCCTCATGTAGGCAAATGAACGCAGCAAAGGGCTCCTCTCCAGTCAAGGCACTGAAGAATTCTTTCTGCATTAGTTACTTAGGATTCTGTTTTTAGCTGCAGCATATTTAATTACAAGAGGTTCATAATTAAAATATGCCTCGAGAAGCAAAATCAAAAGCAAGCATCATGTCCCTTGTTGCAAAACACCTAAGTTCAACAATGATAGCCTTTTGTTCCACATAGGAATGTTTCCGCATTTTTACAGGTCCTCATGCCCAGGTCAGTATCCAACCTTTTCGGATATGAGGACCTCTTTTATTTTAACTTCAAAAAATTCTACAGATTTTCACATTACAGCAGAGAGATGTCCTTTTAGAATCCATTAATTGCAAAAATATCTAGTGACCAAAAGCTAGTATGAATAGCGACACTTTTCAATGTAATGTGTTTTACTCATCACAAAAGCATGTACATAAACTCTTAAAATATAGAGGAGTTATTGTATGTGCTGGACAACTTAACTGTTCAGCTTACAAACCGAGCTTGCATTGATTGAACTGTCCACCCCTGCAATAACTCTGAGCTCCTTCCAGCAGTGGAACTCCATTCTATAGTGTCTCCAGGGTTGATTCTAGAAGTCAATCAAAAGACATGGGGCAACTGGATTTCTCTAATTTTCTAGTTTCCTCTTCAGATGAGTTGCTTGATCTTGTAGGTATAGAATGATTGTAACAAATCACAGGTGGATTACTGTGATTTAACTGAAAACATAACTAAGTATACATATTATGTACAACTGGCTCACGCCAGGCAGCATGGCTCAGAATGAAAGCCTAATCATAGGAATTCAGTGACTGCATCCCTATCTCCTCCTCAGTCAAGAGCTACATACAAGCTGACAGGTAACTGCACTCAATCTTCTTCACTTCCTTTCATCAATAGCTACTGTTGGCTATGAAAAACCACTCATAAAAATGCTAGTAAAACACCAATAAAATAATCCCAGTTGATGGGGAAATTTTAAAGGGTGAATAAAATGTTTACCATCTTGGAGCAAGGGTACCACAGGCTTCACATCGGCTACAACACTGATCCCACTCAAACTCACAATTTCTAAAATTAAGAGTAGATTTTTAAAATCCTTCTACTTTCACAGGTTTAAGATGTTAATTATCACATAGATATTAATCCTGTTAACAGCTCTAAATTAAGGACCTGTGTTATATTTAGGAAGTTGCCTGGTGTTAAAAGTGAATTCACCTTCTTTTATAGTTACGTAGTGCAGAAAGTCTTCTTTTGAAAACATAAAGCACTTATGTGTAATTCACATTAAAAAAAAACTCAAAAGCATATCTAAGCATAGTGTGCGTAAAAGGTTTCTAACACTGAAATACCTTCCAGTTAGTCAAAGACCCACCCTTCACACCTTTTCTGCAGAGCGTCTCTGAAGCTGTGTTGCTAATGGTGCTGTTCTTTTCTCCAAGTAGTATAGTTATCTCTACTAAGAATCTTTTAATCTGTTTGTCTTGATCGTGTATTTAATATATTGTATCATTTGTCATTTTGACTCTTAATTCAAGAGAACCAGTCAACTATTCTTCAACATTCTATTCAAATTTTTGAAATGATGTTGTTACTCTAATACCTAATCTTTACAAAGGTGTACAGAACAGCAAAATTGCAGTTTTGGCAAGATTTTTTTCTCTGAATAAATCACATGACTCCAGCCTCTGTGTAAAGTATAATTAAAATGAATTGACGTGCTTTGGAGTTTTGGGGGATTTGGAGAACCCTCTTCCACTAACTTAGCTTCTAATTTTTTATTCTGCTTTTTCAGTCTGTTATTTAAAAACAAACTTTTTAAAACAAATATCTATAAAAGTATTATTCCTTTAGAACAGGATCTGCAGCAAGTAGACAAGGTCCTAATAGCCTTCCTGATAAAGTACATTTTAGTCATACCATTTTCTTTAATTCTTTACCTTTTTTCTCCCAAAAGGCACACTCAGCACAGAACAGAAAGGTACCTTTACTTGCCAGTTAATTAATGTCAACCCTCAAAACTGTAGAGTCTGTGTTTATAACATTATTATGATCAGTAATTAATGTCCACCTAACAGTCTTTCCATTTCTTAGCCCTTCAATTCTTTAACAAGCAAAAACTTTGATGAAAAAACAATGGGGTATGAGATGACAGAAGATTAAGAAAACAATGTGAAGATAATTTTTCAAGTATCAATTTAAATATTAAGGTAGATGTAAAGTAATCCTGCTTGTTACGAATCCTCAGAATGGACTATCGAAGTCCACCAGGAGCAGGCAGTCCTTTCCTGGATCACACATCTCCGAGCACTTATCAGGGATTACTCTCCAGTCTTCAGAAAGCTGAATGGTTTGTAGATGTCAGCGCTGCTGGAACTGTCTGTGCTAATAATGCCCAAGCCTATCCCACATTTTTAAAGTCAACAATTGTATCTGTGTATGTTGTAATAAGGACCAACTCCCAGCTAGTAGGTGAGAAAAATACACAATAGCCAGGCAAAGTAGAAGGCCAATTTCAAGGAATCTGCTCAGTTGGTTTATCTACCCACAGAAAACTGAAAAGCAGAAAACTGGCCACATTAAGTTTTGAAAGAAGGGTCCTGATATTAATGGCATGGAGGTTGAAAAACAGTGGTACATCAAAGCAAAGCTTCAAGACAGGGACTTTACGTAGATTTCAACCCACAAATATATGAGCTTTTTCATTCACCAGCTAGATAGGGCTCCTTGATTTGGTTAGTAACACCCTAAGCAGCTTTCACAAAGCCTTAACAAACAAACAAACAAACAAACAAATAGCTGTAGTATATCTAGAACACAGAAAGGCTTCCCTGAAGATCTCTGCCACCCAGTTACCAAAAAAAACATACTGTCCTGACACTGCCTGAGAGATAAATGTATCACTTTGACATCCAAATATTGCCTGTCAAAAGGACACTCCAGATGCCCCTGTGCTCATACAAACACACTGCCCCCCACAGCCGGTTAACATGCACCCAGCCTGCATGGGTTACCACTTCCATAACACAGCACCCACAGGTACACTCCTGAAAACACCAAAAAGGCTCCTCCAGCCTGGTTGTCACAAGAGCACAAATGCATGTAAAAGTGGAAAACTGCAGGCTACTAGCAGAACACCCTGGCAATGAACAGGGCACCAAACAACCCAGGAGTCTGCCAAATCCCATAATCTTAGTTGAACACTACCTTGACCACACGGAATGGAATTCAACGGTAGTATCTCTTAAAGGACGCTCTGAATGATGGTTTTTTAAAAAAGAATACCATCGGATCACTAGCCCTTCACCCAAAATAAAGTTTCCCCCCCTTGTTTCAGAGAGAGATTGAGAGAGCTTAATGTGCCCCCACCCGAACACTCACCCCAAGCTTTCCAACTTCAAGACTCAAACTAAGCGGACTTCCAAAAGTGCACATTTTACTTGCATATTCAAATAACTATAATACTACTCAAGACGTTCGAAAGGAAAGGTAACAAGAACCGATGGGTGGTGCTTTAGAATTACGCGTGTCCTCCTCCTTGCCCCTCTTCTCACTCTCTGTTCTCAGTGTTCTCTTGATAAACAGAGCAGTGTCACTCCAGACAGGAACCCCACTCTCCCCAGCTTGCCCTTCGCTCCTCGCAGGGACGGTGGAAATGTAAACTGTTGCTGCAGCTTCCTGACATTCCACTGATAAATCAGGGGAAGCAGCAAAACTTCTTGGCTAGCTCAGCTCTCCTCCAGGGGCACTGAAAACCCACTCGCAGATACGCAGTCCCGCTCCCAAGAGGGAACCCTCAACCTGTTTGCAAACGCCAAAGCCCGAAGAACTCCCAGCCCTCCGATCCTGGGCTCCGAGGTTCCCTGTTCAGGATGGGGGACCCAGACTCCCTTCTTCATTACCCTCCTAAGCGAGCTGGAAGTGGAGGGAACAGAGCTCTTGCCACCCCAATCCGATGACTCAGTCCCCTTGCCTGAGCTCGGTGCCCAAGAGTCAACCTGAGATATCTCCTCTCCCCAACCTGGGGCTCTCGGCTCTGCGCCCTTGGCAGCCCATCCTTTCAGCAGCCCCCTGCCTCTGGCTGCCAGAAGCGCCTAAGAAGCTCTGTTAGCAAGTTCCCGCATCTGTCTGGGAGCTGGGGTGAAGCACGCTGTCCAGGGAGGACTAGGCAAAGTCTGTGCCCTCGGCACACCCTCCGCCCTAGTCATTGCCACGGATGCCCAGGCTGGCCAGGGGCCAGGCATCCCCGCTCCCCGCGCAGCACGACACACTCACCCGCCCTGCCCGAGCTGCCGCAGCCTCTGGGAGCCACCTAGCCCCGAGCTTCCCCAGCGCAAGAAAGATGGTGGTGTGTGTCGGGAGACCACCCATTCCAGCGTCTGGCAACCCTGTGGCGACTCTGGCTCCTCAGCACTGAAGCAAGAGGAGGAGGAGGAGGGCGACGAGGAAGGAACAGCGCAGTCGGACGCCATCTGCTGTACAACTCTGCACAGCCATTGGCTGCCTGGTGCGTCCCCAGAGCCGCGCGGGCTCAGGCTGTGGGGAGCCACCTTGCTCCTCACTCCCCCAGCAGCTGATCCCCGCCTCCCACCACTCTCCCCCCTCCGCTCCACCTCCTCCTCCTGTTCCAGGAGCCTGCTCACCTCTCCCCCACGGGAGAGCCTCTGCTCCCCGAGGCTGTTTTCCGCAACTTTGAAGCTTCCCGGTGCAGGTGCAAGAACAGTGTAGAGGGGGGCTCTCTTCTGACCCGAGCCAAGCCACTAATTGCCAGGGACAGGTGTGAGCACTTTGTGCCTCAGGGAACCACAGAGTGATGGGGGACAGGGGTCGGGGATTAGGAGGCAGAGAGAGTGGGGGATGATTTACTCCCTGTTCATAACCCCTCCACTCCTATGCACGCACCATAAAGTGCACACACACAGAGCTATCGCGCCCAGTCCGATAGCTGGGTGTTCCTCTGCAGTCCCTGGGCACGTGAGGGCTTCAGTGATGGGGCTTGGGTGGTGGAAGGGAGAAGATCCTAGTGGCATATGTGGAAAAGAGAAAAGGGAGGAATTGCTGGTGACTCAGGGGGACACCAGGAGCTGGGTCCTCACCTGTCTGGACATCCCCTTGTTCAGGGCTCCCAGAGACGCCGAATCCAAGCAGACCAGAACCTGAGAAAACCTTTTTCTTTTACAGGTTTTTCAGCCCTTTGGTGTGGGAGGTGGCAGGCAAGAGACAGTGGGAGGAGTGGGGAAGAGCCCTTTGGCCCCTGGGTGGTGGGGGGATGCAGGTGGCTGCTAAGGAGGCAGACAGTGGGTCTTCCCGGGTGCGGCAGGGGGGCAGGCTAGGAGCCGAGTCACAGCTCTGAGAGCCCTTTGCTTACTCTCTGACACTCGTTCCAGACTCGCCTGGTTTTTGACACCTTTGATCTAGGGAACTACTTAGGCTTGTTCAGAAAGACAAGTTTCTTTAAAAGGGGGAAAGGGGAAAAAGCAGAAGGACTACCCATTGCCAGTTACAGGATATTTTGCCTGTCCTACCTCTTCCAATGTGTGAGTCCAGGGACACCGAGGAGTGTATCTTTTCTCTTTTATCCAATGCTCTGCACACTGTGGGTGCTTAAAAAGAAGCAACATAGCCAGCAGAAAATTAAAGCTTGATGTCACAATGCAAATTAAATTAAAGAGATAAATAGAGCAGCTAGAGTTGTCACACCAAAAAAAAATCAAAAGAGTGTACCATTGAAAAGGGAAATATGAACACGCTGGTGAGGGATTCTGATCCATCTGGCTGTCGGACTGGACTCGGAAAGTGAGAAAGGGAACCTGCTTTACTTAATATTTAAAACGGCAGTCACTATTCTCCCAGTGAGCTAGTGCCATCCCACTCTGGGTTATGCTTTTCTTCCTGATAAATCAGCTGCCATCCAGATCCTAGATTATTTTCCCAAATCCAAGACCATGATTTATTACTCCCAAGAAATAAAATGCCAATCCTGTGAGCCTGGGGAAAGAGAAACTGGTCCATTATGTTTTGTTGTAATCTCAATACATATGGATCAACAGTCAACAAGTCTCATTTAAATGACTTCAGGAACAATGGCCAAGAAAACCATTTCTGTTTTTCTGAACTGTTACATACAGGATTCCCAGATTTCAGTCTTCCCAAATCAACACAACATTCTCAGGCCATATCCTGTGCACCTACAACCCTATGGTGTTTGCAGTCCTTCTGGGAAGAGGCCATGGGGGAAAACTTCTTACTTTGTCACTTATGGACATGTATCCCCCCTCCCTCGTCAGAGGCAGCGGTATGAATATTTTTCTTTAGGTTGGCAATTTGATTTCAACATGCATTCTACCTTAATATGTCAGCCCCTCTCATTAACCCTTTGCTCTGTGTCAGTGATCACTTACAGTACTGATGAGAATAATTTAATTATTAAGATGTAACTTTCCTCCTTGATCACTTTGTATTGGGTCCCTGTTTTTTGAATCGAGGAAAAGAGCTACATGGTGATTGTGTCCTAGACATTGGGCTTCTTAAAGTAAAAACTACGTAATTCATAAGAATGAAATCTAAATTATTTCTAAAATACAAAGAACCATGAACTTTAAACATTGCTATATTTTGTTAGCTTACTGACTCTTAATCTACAGCATAGTTGCCTTCTATCAAGGCACTATCCTGACAGCAGGTATTTCATTATTGTCATCATCAAATAGCGTAAGGTGTCTGAACTTTCTGTGACATCATTCAACTGCATGCTAATCCGGTAGAAAGAAAAGGCAGATATTTCTAGCTCAAACTCCCAATTTATGTTTTAAATACATATTGAACTGATAATATAAGTTTCTTGCCAAGATAGCTAGCTTTGGTTCTTAATAAAAATATTGTCCTCAAAAGATCAAACCCCATGGTTAGAAAGATCAAAAGGATAACCTAGGCACAGAAAGAGACCTTGTCAGTGAAGACTGATTGGGGGTGAGGAGGGAGAGTTGATAAAATAAGTAAATGAAGGATTGGGAAGAAGGTAGCCCTAAAAAAAATAGGTGACAAGTATAAGGAATAGGTCAATGTTCTAATGTGGAAAATAATCTGGAGATTAAACATTTCCATAACCCTCTACACACAGATGCCAAAGGCTCCAATTACCTGCAGGCTTCCTGTATGGAACAAAACAATAGAGCAATGGAAGAGAAGGGATGGGAGAAGGTCTCTTGGGACCCAGTCATCTCTTAGGACCCTATCACTAGTGAGAACCAAGGGGCATCCAAAGAGGAAAGTACCCAAATATTACTGGAGTTTAGATTTTCATTTCTGTTGAGTGTATTTCTCATTGCTCTTTCTGCACAGGATATTCTCCACACAGTCTAACCAGCCTGGATGGGGAAGTGCTGTGTAAATAAAACAGACAAACACTAGCACCAAACAAGAGATAAAGAAGACCTGTCGATAAAGAAGCCCAATTTAAAACAGGATTGAAAATGCCAACCCAAGCCAGTATCTTGGGCCCACCACCCAAGAAGTCACTGCCAGGGCCATACCGGCCCAAATGTGTAGGGGGAGAAACTGTGGCCAGTTCCAGGTTGGATGAGATTCTTTGGTAAATCTGAACATTTTTTTCTGCCAAGAAAGAGAATTTAATCCTGGCATACAAATGTAAGTTTTGAGCTTGGGCCAGTAATTTGATTTTGATATGTCAACATCTTAAAATACAATGTAAAGATAATGTATTGAAAAGTAGTATAGTGGAACTCTACTGGCTCCGGGCCCAGAGCAGTCCCACTGAAGGGCCAAAGCTTTCCCAGCAGACACTCAGCATCTGCAAACTTACTCCTGAAACACAGCTTCAGTCATTCACTCAGCAAGATATTTCTTGATGTCTGCTATATTCTTGGCACCATACAGCATGTTGGCTGTTCAGGGACATAGTGGACAGAGTTCTTGCTCTCATAGAGTTTACAGTCTTACAGAAGCATCTGACCATAAACAGACACACAAATGATTATAAATACAAAATGAAGGAAACGGGTTTTGGGAAAAAGGAATGCTGTAGAGGTAAGTAGAAAAGAAGGGTCAGGTTCAAGCAAGATTTCTCAGAGAAAACAATCTTTAGACTGAAGCCCAAAAGACAATAAGAGGTAACATTTATTGAAATTTTTCTAGATGTTAGGCATTGGGCTAAGTACTTTACATCTAATCCTCATAACTAGCCCATGAGGCAGGCACCATTATCAACTCCATTTTACAACAGAGGCATAGAGAGTTTGGACATTTTACTTAAAGTCACACAGATGATAAGTAGAAAAGCTATGATGTGGCTGGGTTGGCTGTAGTGTGTACATTTTTAACCCATAAGGTAACATTGTGTCTCGCATAAGCAGACATCATCAGCGAAGAAGCGGGGATGGAAGGACAACATGACCAGAGACCCTGTGGCTTGAAGAGCTTGGCTCAGAAAGAACCTATCAGAGCCAAGAGTAGCTGGAGACTAGAGCCTGGGGAGCCTGAGTGACATGAGGGGAGGTGAGGGGAGGAGGGACAGGCTAGGATCAGAGCTCACAGGCCCTGAGAGCCAATAGGTGGTTTTAATTCTAGGAGTGATGTGATCTAATGTGGTCCTTTCTTTCAGGTTTTGGTAATGTTGTATGTTTTCATTTTAGTTGTGGTTACAATAACGTATAAATTTTTCATCACTCAAACTATCCATTCTAAAATGGATATATTTTATATATATCATACATCAATATAAATATTTAAATTTAGACTTTTAAAAGATGACCTGCATGCTGTTCAGAGACAACAATCAGGTCAGTAAAAGTGGAACAGCCATCCAGGCAAGTGACATGGTGACTTGGTGGGAGGGAAAGAACTATACAGGATGATGGCAGTTTGGAAGGCCTGGTTTACCTCTTCATTTCTTCTTCTGCCTTCCCACTCCACCCCCATGTCTGACATCTGGTTATTTATCTCAGGGTCCAAAATCCTAAATTCTTTAAATTGGTGACTGGACCTTGGGTCTGTTTTCTTGTAACATATGTGTATTGTGGAAAAGATGAGCTCATCATTTGGCCAGCTCTGGGGCCTAGCTTCTAGGCCCTGTCCTAGAATACCCCACCAGATACAGAAATTGAATTCTTTCTTTTGCTGTTCATCCTCCAATAACATTTATTGGCCAAGAGATTGAGGGTTACCACAATCCCTTCTTCCTCACAACTCTCTAACATCACCAAGTTATAGCAAAATCAGGAGAGGCAGTCACTGGATTCACACTCGACAAGGGAACATAGGCAGGTAAGTTCTATATATATATATATATAAGAAACAACTCTGACTAATTTGGAAATAAGCCCCTGGAGTGACAATTTGGATCATATTCATAATGACTTGGTTTGTAAAGACCAGGTGTTATGTAGATTGGAGCTTGTTATTATACAAAGATCTGGCAACTCTAATCCTCTTCTGCTGGGCACAAAGCCACACAATACTCACAGGCCTGAGTTTGACAAGATGGGCAAAAGAGCCTACATGCTCTAGTTTTCTGTTTTCCAAGGACACCAGTCTATCTGATGGGCAGCAGGTCCCTTTACAGGCAGGAAAGACAGAAACAATGAAAATTGAGTGTTGTTAGGTCTCAAGTGGCAGTGTTCATGAGTGTGGTACACGAGGTAGAACAAATGAAAGATGATTTCCTTATTTTTTCATTCACTGAAACTATAATATACAATTATCCAGAAAACAGAAAATCCACAATACAGATGATATTAGAAGAAAATTTATGTAATAGAAACTTTTGTAACTAAAGTTTTCTAGCATGTTCTTAGATTCTCATTTATGCCATGTTTCTTACTGCTAGCTAACTGACTTTCCACCTTTTACTATATTGTGGTATCTTCTTGATATACTCTTTGTCACATCACTTTGATTCCCTGGAACTCACTTTTCTATCTTGTCACTAGATCCCATCATAATTATCAGCTCCCCAGAAAAGCCTTTCCTGACCCTTCCCTATAGAAAATGGCGTGTCTCATCTCTCTGTATCTCCTTTTCCTGATTTACTTTGCTTCCTAGTACTTACCACAATCTGAAATTTTACTAGGTAGTTGTTTAATGTTTATTATCTGTCTTCTTATCAGGAATGTAAGCCCCATGAGTTCAGGACTATGTGGGAATACATACACACACAATTATAATAGTCCCTGGCTCATGGTAGGCACTCTATAACTGATGAATGAATGAATGAATGAATGAGTGAATGACATAATTTACTAATCAACTGACTTTTGAAATCCTTTCTAATCTGCCCCATCCTACTTTCTCAACCACGTTTCTTGCCTGCCAGTGTCCAGTAACAGCCTTTCCTCTGTTTTTTGGAATCTCCTCATTCATCCTTTCAAAGTCAGTTAAGCTCTAATTCAGGACCTTGCCATGTCTCCCTCCACAGCTTTGCAGATCTGACCTTCCCTCAAAGTCCCACTCCCTCGAAGAAATTTTCCTAGATCTCATTTCATTTCACATTTATCTACTTCTTTCCTTTACCAAAGTCCTATAATGCTCATTGTCTGTGCCATTCAGTTTTTCAGTTAACTGTATAACATCTAATGCTGTTCTCCAATGGTTTCATAGTCTTAGCCTAGTCCTCTCAACTGCACTGTTACTTCCCTGAGTACAGACACTAAGAGGGATACTTTCTTTCTTCCCCTTCAGTGCACATTCTGGTGCACAGCAGGCATCAGAAAGTACTTGTTAATGAAGGAGGTATGTGAAGAATCTGAACAAAGAGGGTTAGGTTTCCTCTGGTCATGTGATATTAACAGAAACATGTATTACCTTACCTTTATGACAACCAACACTCTTATCACTTTACATTCATGGGAGTTGATCTTGCCCGGTGCCAGGCAAGTCTGTTCATTCATTGAACAAACACTGAAAATCTGCTTTGTGGCAGATACCTTTGTAAGCACTGGGGAGAATCCTGGAGGAGATGATTATCTGAGGAAACAGACACTTAAATTGCAATCAAATAAGCCTTAGGGGCATCCAGTGGACACAAAGGAACATCAAGGAGGAACATCTGACTGCAAGTAGAGTGAGTAAAAAAGAGCTTCCCAGGTTGGAGCCACTTGCATGTGCCCAAATTCAGACCTAGGAGAAAAAAGTCTTCTGGTTGTGTGACCTGCTGGCTCAAAATACTTTATCCATGTAGCATTTTTACTGTGTGCTGTGCTCTACTCATGACTTCATTCTACGAAATCACAACACAGGCTCCCCCTTACAACCAGCAGCCTAAGGAAAACACAGTCATTGCAATATCTATGCATGCTGCAAAGCATCCCTTATGCTCATATACTCAGGATCTGAACTCTGAGGATCCTATTTTTAAACCTCATCTTCTCTTAGCTCCCTAGGTGCCCCATTATCTGGCTTTCCTCTTTTTTTGCTCAACCCTTGTTTCTTAGAGCATGTGAGAATGTTCTGGACTAGGCTCTCTTTTCTGCTCCATTTATATTTTCTCCTTAAATAAATATGCCCATTCCCATGATTTCAGGTGGTATCTTTTTACTGAAAATGCTTAAATCCATTTCTCTGGCTCTAGTAGTCAATATAGGCTAAATTGTGCTACAGTAATATATGAACCCCTATCACTTAACCTTGGCTTAACACAAGATTTATTTCTCTTTCATCCTGAATGACCCACACAGGTTAGCAGAGAAAATGGCGACTCTGCTTCACATAAGCAGCTCAAGGACCCAGGCTGAAAAGGGCTCTGCCATGTGAGATGTTGCTGGTCTTTATGGCAGCAGAAGGAGGGATGGTGGAGAACTTCCAGTTCGCTCTTGTGTGCCTCAGCCCAAAGTGATATAGCCTGTTGGCCAGAGTAGTCACAGGACCCTCACCAAAATGCAAAGTGGTCAAAAATATAGAAAAGCACATGGATACACAGTGAGCAGTAACTGCCTCTGCCACGCTGACACTGAGCATCCTTGGTGCTCCCACTCCATAACCAAATACTTGCTTGATATCTTTCTGACATCACCTGTGTACCTCAAAGTGAACACTGATTTTTTTCCCTACAAACCTGTGCTCTTCAATCAGAACATTGATTCCCTCCCCCAACCCCAAACCTTCTTCTCTTCCAGTCTTCCTTGTCTGAGTATGTATCATGATCCATTTAATTGCCCAACCCCAAATTCTAAGAATTATCCTTTATTCTTTTTCTCTCACACTTTACCCACATGGAAATAACTAGTTCTGTTATTTCCATCCCCCAAATGAATCCTACACACATCCACTTCCCTCCATCTCCACTACCACTACCCTGGTCTGAGCCACCACCATCTTTCGTGGTGGGTCATGGTAGCAGCTTCCTGACCTACTTCCTTTCTAACATGCCTGTCCTTAATGCAGTCCACTTTCTACAGAGCAGCAAGACTGATCTTCTTGAACAGTGCATTGATAAAATCTTTTCCCTGCTTAAAACCTTCCAACAATTTTCAAATACACTTAGAATAAAGTTCAAATTCCTTATGTCTGGCTCTATCTTTCTCTGAGAAATCATCTTCTATTTCTCTACTACATTGTTACTATAGCCTTACACACCAATTGTAGTGCTGTCTTAGGGACTTTGAGCCGACTCTGTCCTGCACGTGGAATGCTCACCCCCACACTGCACATGACTGCCTTCCTCTTGTAATTCAAATCTCAGCATTAATGTCATTTTCTCATGAAGGCTTTTCTGAACTCCTAAATAAAGCAGCCACCAGTCACTCTCTATCACATCCTTCTACTTGTTTTTTTGCATAGTACTTGCCACTATTTGCTATTTTGCTATTTCTATATTTGTTTGTCCACTGAAGTATAGACTCTGTTATAGCCAAACATGATCTGCCTGTTTACTCTTGGACCTCAGTGACTAGAGTGGCAATTTGCAACCAGTGTGCCACAGGAATTTTCAAAACAGGCAATATCTGACTATTGAGTCAGGGGCACTGACCTCTTTTCCCTTAGATTGTTGAATTTTAAAAAATGACAATAGCCCTGACTGGTGTGGCTCAGTGGGTTGGGCACCATTCTGCAAACTGAAGGGTCACTGGTTCGATTCCCAGTCAGGGCACATGCCTGGGTTGGGGGCCAGGTCCCCAGTTGGGGGTGTGTGGGAGACAACTGATCAATGTTTCTCTCATGCATTGATGTTTCTTTTCCACTCCTTCTCTTTCCCATTCACTCCCTCTAAAAAATAAATAAGTGAAATCTTTTAAAAGAAAATGACAACAGCCAATACAGCAATAGTTGTCTGATGTAAATCAATCAAAATTATACCTATTTTTGTCAAATCATTTGAAAATATAATTTTGGGGTGTGCCACAGAAGTTTAGTAATTAGTTTCTGGGTATGATGAGATAAAAATTGTTGACCACCGCTGGCCCAGAGAAACGGTGCCAGGCACATAGAGTAGTGCTCAGCTGACATGGACTACAGAAACGCATTCGTCAGTTCCCTTGGAAACTGGCGCCATGTTCATTCTCACCTTTATCTTAAGAATGAGCACTGGCTTCTTTTCCATGTATCCTTTTAATACAAAAGACTCAGGCTGAAATCCCTATTTCTAACTCATGAAGACAAATCTAAAGAAATAAAACAGTGAAGTGAACATCCATGTGTCAGTGATTTACAGTCTTCGGCTTGCCAATCAGAAGGAGCAAGTTAACAAAGAGGCAGCTATTGTCACATCTAGAGGTTCTTTTGACCACAGTGATTAAGATGATGTGCCCAATGTGGTGAACTTTTATATTATGTTGCTGGAGAACTGCAAAAACAGCCCCTTTGTCACACTGAGTTCTCAAATTTGGTGATGGCTGTCACTGTTCTGGAAGATGACTCACTCAGGATGGGAGAAGGGGGGAGTGGGGGCAGTGATGGGGTGAGAAACAGGACTGCTCTGAGAGTCTATTTCTGAATCCTGAAATAAATAGAAAGGAAAGGTGTCATAATACACAGGCCCATCTTGATGCCACAACATTACATGAGTTTGGTCTAATTTCTTCTAATTTCTAAAGCCCTCAAGGAAGAAAAGACCTCTGTATTCCTTAGCAGTATCCTCTTCCTAGACTGGGGCTGCCTAGAGACTGAGGGCCGGTTGTCTTCTAGTGTCCAGTTCTACCTGGCTTCTCAAACTGTCAGGACAGGTAGGTGGGGTCTCTTAGTGTACCAACATTTATCCAGCACTGATTTCCCTTAATATATTCTCATACTTTCTTCTGGGCTTCCTCCTGATCCTCCTCATCCATGACTCCTTGATTTGGCATCTTGCATATGGCCTCCCATTGGCCCATTACCTTAGCACATCTTGGTGTGTTTCTCCTCCTAGGACAATGTGCCTTCCATGTCAGCCATGACTTGGATCATCTCTCAAGTGTTATTGCTTTTGTTGTTTTAGGACAACACCTACACTGTCCAGTCAGTCAGACCTCCATGCCCGTTTGTCAAAGCAGACTCCCTAAGCTAAGTTTACCCCACTTTAAGTTATAGCTTAAAGCTACAACTTTCTCAGCAAGACAGTTGCTAATGAATGGAATGTGTGCCTCCTCACCTGCTCCCTCCCCCAAATTCATATATTGAGGCCCTAAATATCAATGTGGTGACATCTGGGTGAGGAGCCCTTAGAAGGTAATTAGGTTTAGGTAAGGTCATGAGAGTGGGGTCCCATCATCCCTGTGATGGAATTAGTGCCCCTGTAAAGACAGATCGAAGATCTTGCTCTTTCTGTTTCTCTGCCATGTGAGGATACCGCAAGAAAGTGGCCATCTGCAAGCCAGGAAGAGGGAGGGCCCTTACCCAAACCTGACCATACAGATACCCTGATTGCAGATTTCCAGCCTCCCAAACTGTGAGAAATAAATGTCTGTTGTCTAAACCACCCAGACACTGGTATTTTGTTATAGTGGCCTGAGCTGACTAAGACAATAGTTATTCACCTTTATTAAAAGTCTGTACATTTCCCAAGAAACATGTTCAATTATCTCATAACCTTTAGAGTCAAGGGGGGAAGGAGGAAAGTCTTCTATATTTCTTGTCTAAATTTCCCAGGATTTAATTTAATTAGTGCTCATATCAAACTGGAGACTTTGACCTCGTGGAAAAAAAAAATACATCTTACTTTGTTTCTATAAAGAGAACTTTTTTCAGTCTTTAAAGAACCCTATTGCAATGGTATTTGATCTATCCCTGATTATACAATTATTAGCCTTTTGGTGATCTAACCAATGACATTTAAATGGCATTTATGTGCTGGGCTTGAATTATGGAATCATAAAACTTTTGAGCTGAAAGAAACCTTAGAGAAAATACAGTGCAGTTCCTGTATTTTAAAGATAAGGAAAGTTGAGTCGCAGGTAGCTAAGGTGCCTTGTACAAGGTCACACAGGTTGTCAAGAAACAGAGGAGGAGATAACATGTGAGATGGCCTTCTTACCATTCTACCTGTGGTTGAAGAAAACGTTTAAAAAAATAAAAAGAAAAAAGTTTTAGGCCGTTACAAAAACAAACCAACAAAAGGATACCAAATACTTGCCTTCCCCATGTATTTTATCACACTTCAAGGATGGTATGTTATTAACACAGAGAAATTCTTCAGAACATAAGGAGTTGGCAAATTATAATTCTGAAAAGAGAGGTTAATCCCCAGGTCATTGGGGTGAAGGGACATTGGAGGGAGTGGAGAGGCCTTGAGAATACCCACTTAAATCATAGTCACTGGAACCAGTGTCTCCTGCTTCTCTCCTATTGGGAGCCTTTTGTAAGAGAAAACTGAAAATGTTCAGCTGCACACAGATTGCTTTATTTAGCAGACAATCTCAAAAAACAACATGTTCCCTTGTGATTTGAGGCTTGATTATCTAATTTTCTCTTTGTGGTGCCCCTCCCCCGGCAACCACCTGCTAAATGGCCGGAACAGACATGATGACTCTGTTAATCATCCTTGGCTCTCTAGCGTTCCCAATCCTCTCGCTCTCCCTGGGAGTTCCCATTCACTCCCATAGTTCCCATGGAAGGGGCCACAACTCGTTGTCCAACTCTGACCTTTTTTTTGAACTTTAAACTCATCTCTAACAGCCTAAGGTATATCTCTACCTTGATGTGGCATAGGCACTTCAAACGCAGCAAGTTAAAGATAAAATCCATTACTTCCCTCCCCATGACCCCAGATCAGTACCTCTTTATAACCTATCTAACCTATCCAAGTCAACAGGATCACCAGGTGCTCAGTCTCCTAAGCTGAGCCCTCAGAAGCATCCCTGACTCTTCTACCTCACCCACCACATCCAGCTGATCACTAGTCTCTCCTACCTACATTTTAGGTAGCTCTGGAACATGTCTCCTATACTCTATCCCCTCCCTCATCATCTGCCCAAAGTTCAGGCATTGTCATCTTTTGCCTAGACTGTTATAACAATCTTCTAAAAAGATAATAAACTTCTCTCCCCTGCTTTCTCCAAATCCAACACCTTCTTTCTAAAAACCACTTTTATGGCTCCCTACTGATAAAGAATAAATTCTAAATTATTCAACTAAGAAAATAGATGACTTCAAGTTGATTTACTTTAAATTTAGACATACTGAGCATAAATATGCACTCTGAAACTTTTACCCATTGGTAATGGATCTGTTTTCAACTGTGGAATGTGACATAGGAATCAACCTAATCCCCCATTCACAAAAAGGACTGTGAACATCGTAGAGAGAAAAGGCACTAAAAGCCGATGGAGCTGGATGGAGGCCTGACTCTACCCTGAACCACCATTGTGATCTGTTCCCTTATTTGTAAAATGGGAATGATAGTAGTATATAAAGCTTCAAGTTGTTGTGGAAATTACATGAGATGCATGCAATGTGCCTAATACCTGAAAGTGTTGATAAAGGGTAGATATTATTACTACAACAGCTCTTTAAATATTTTAGGATAATTATAATAGGCCACTCATAATTCTCTTGTTCAATTTGAATAGTCCCATTTCTTACAATTAGTTTCAAAACCACATTGTTTTGAGGATGGCTCTCCATCCTGGTTAACTCCTTTGGACCATTAACAAACTAACCATGGCCCCGACTAGTGTGGCTAAAGCTAAAGGTCCCTGGTTAGATTCCAGGTCAGGGCGCATGCCTGGGTTGTGGCCCCGTCCTGGTAGGGGTGGTTGCAAGAGGGAGCTGATCAATGTTTCTCTCCCTCCCTTTCTCCCTCCCTTCCCCTCTCTCTAAGAATAATTAAATAAAATAAAATCCTTTAAAAAAATAAACTAATCATGATTTTAGCATAAGACTTAAAAATAACGAGGAATTCATCCTTACTAATAGTTTAAAGGTGAGTACTAAATACAAAGTCTCTTTTTTCAAAGGTGTTTTCTCTTTTAATCACTATAACTCTAAAGAATTAAACTCCTCTTTAGTGTACACTTTTGCTTCCTAATTGGGGCTTTCAAGGAAATTCTAGAGTGACTGTCTCAGACCACAAATTAGCCTCTCCTTTCTAAAAATGCACCTTCTAGGGTTTGGCCAGAGATTATGGTCAGGAAGTGAGGGAAAGGCTTTCTCTTCATGCTGTGGCTTCCTAGAGCAGTGCTATCAATCTAACACTTTTCATCAGCTCTGAATTTACAGTCATTTTAATAAGTAAAGAAGGTAGTTGGTAGAGCAGCAAATTAGTCTTCTCTTGCTATGAAAATGTAAACAGATAGCAAACACATTAAAGGATGTTAAGTACTCCCCAAAAGTCAAGACATTGTTAGAGATATCTTCAAATGTGAACAGATGATAAAATTGGGCAGTGAGCCAATGATATGCAAGCAGAATATATGTATTTATTTCTTATATAAGTTAAATGATTCTTCAACCAGAAGAAGTAGGAACTTTTCATTTCACACATTCACAGTATAGTTACTGTCATCTACAATGTGGATATTGAGTTTTAAAGCAAATCACTGCATAATCTTGTTAGAGGTGGCATCATGAGAAAGCGCTCTTAAGTTGAAATACCTCAGTTCTAATATTGGCCCATCACTTACTAGCCCTGTGACCTTGGACAAGATACTTAATCTCCCTATACATGAAATGAGGACGGGAAATAAGAACATATTGTTTTGGCATTAAGAGCAAGTCAATTCACATCAGGTGTCTAACAGCACATACTAAACACTCAACTGTTGGCCACATGTGACTATGGTTAGATAACAAATGAAATTGCTATGAATCTCACTTCATTTTCACTTAGAGACCCAATGTAGTGACAGCAAGTGAAAAATTCAGTCAACTTAAAACTTTATCTCTTCATCCATTTGTTTTTGATCTACACAAAATCCAATACCAGTGGGTTTTTTCCACTGCAGTAAATAACCAGCTGTTCCATCACTGTATAGAAATGTCCTAAATGAGTATTTTCTTTGACACACAGTATTTTTTTTGTCCCATACTTTTACACAGAGCCTATAAACTCTAAAGAAATAATTCTTAAAGTTCTGCACAACGTCAGGGAATAATATATGATTTTAAAAATAATAATACAAGTATCATGATTGAAAGAGTTCTCCAAAGTAAACTATTTTCCATGTTGGCAAAAGTGTTGATAATGAAAGACTTCCAAAGAACCCTACCAGGCAAACAGGTGGCTTTAATTGTTAAATAGATGAACATGGATAACTAAATCAAGTCATAGCCCTGTCAACCTAGTACATATTATTATGTTTACTGAAAGCAGAAGAGGTGTACACAGTAAGCTCAGAGAAGGTTGGGGGCCTGCAGGACAATTTTCCCAAATCTCAGAATTCCTTGGATTATATGGTGATTAGATTAGCCACTGTTCTGTTAAGTGTCAGATGCAGAGGCATGCTATACACTCGCCACTGCTAGAACAGATTGAAGTGGCACTAATTAGGTGGTGAGTGCCGAATCATGATTAACTGAATTAAGTCAATACAAAATGCCAAGATGTATGTTTAATGAGCTGTTTTTTTCAGTATTAATCTGAATAAGTAAATAAACTACATGTTCTTAATTCAAGTATATGTAAAATTTATATTTTTAATTGATCAAAGTATATTCTTAGAGAGTAAATTAGCATTCTTTAATGAAAAGCCCAGTGCAGAGCAAAATATTTATAACATATGCTAACATTAATAATTTCCTGATATGCACATGCATATATTTTTAAGCACTTCATAGATATTTAATCACTTAATCTTCCCAGCAACTCTGTGAATACCTAATGTAAATATTATATCCCATTTTATAGAGGAGAAAACTGAGGCAAAGAAAAGTTAATTGTCCATGGTCACTCATCCAATAAATGGATGAGCCAGAATTTAAATTCAAGCATTTTAACCCAGAGCTTTTAATAATAACCTCTGTACCAGTTAGTGGTTCTCAGCCAGGGGTGACTTTACCCCTGAGGGTGTTTAGCAATCTGAAGATACACATACAGTTTTGATGGTCATTACTGGGAAGGGAGAACACTACTGTCACTTAGCGGGTAGAAACCAGGGATAATGCTAAATATTCTATTAGGCACAGAACAGAGCCTCAACACAAAGAATTATCTGTCCTAAACTGTCAGTCGAGTGGAGGTTCAAAAACTCTGCTCTTTATTATACTACCTCTGGGATCAGTTATGTTTTTGCTATAAAAAACATGCTCCACAGACCACCAACACTGTCACCTAGGAGCTTGTTAGAAATGCTCATTCCAGATCTACTGGATTAGAATCTGCATTTTAATAAACCCTCAGGTGATTCATCTGCCTGCTGAAGTTTGAGAGGAGTTATACTGTTAGCTCCATATGCTGTGAGAGCTCTCAAATTAGACAAACACATTTTGTCGCATACAACACTCTCATGAACAGGCACAGAGGGGAAATGTTAGGGGGTGGCAACAAGGATAGATAGACATATCAGGGATGTAATATTAGTGGCTGGAATTTTCTTCAGCAGATGGTTACTTGAAGTAGCAAGTACAATAAGTCAAGTACTGTCTTAGCCTACAAAAGAGGGACAAAAATAACACTCAAAATCCAAGCCTGTCCTCTGGACTAAGAATGACAGACACAGGCAGATGGCCAGGAACCAGGTAAGTGCAGCCATGGAATAGAGGTGAAAGGAGCTAATACAATTGGGATGTGACAGTGGGGGCTGGGGCAGGATAATTGTCACAAATGCGCAAGCTAGCCAGGCTGGAAAAGCTCCTTGCTTCTGGGTACCAGCTATGTGAACTGGGCATTGGCCTGGCTTAAAGGCACAAGCACAGAGAAAGTCTATTCAACTCACGAGATTTGAATGTATTTCCACAAAATGAAACTTTTCTAGAACTCCTTTTTAACAGTCAGTGAGGCAAAAACACCAGTAAAATACAAAACTCCAACAATAATGTATTGTCTTTTTAAGAAAAATTTCAGTCCTTTTAAGAAATACCACCACAGCAGCTAATGAAGGAGAGACTCAGGAAGAGTGTCTACTTTCAGTGGCCCTTGGAGTTGACCACAAAGTGCTTTAGAGCCAACATTGATGCATAAACCACTATATAGTTTCTCATTTGGGGATTTAAGACAATACTTTGGTCAAAACATGTTTCCTCCCCCACAGGCCTCTCAGAGCAATAGGCAAAACAACAATCTCTTGTGAGTTTTACCAAATGTTAACCCTACTGTTTATGTTAACCCTGGTAGGGAAACCCTACCATATTTAATTGTGTTTGATAAATGCAGACCAGGATCTATGAGTGCAAATATGAGTATGGTGGTTTCTCTCCCCTTTTCTGCCTCCAAGTCAGCTTTGCTCTGGATGTGTGGGCATCTCAAAGACAAAGATGAGGTGAGGGCAAGCATGAGGCAAAACCCTGGAAGCCCAATCACTGTGAAAACCATTTCACACTAAACGAATCATCTATGACTACTACTATTATAGTTATCCTTTTCTACCATCCTCTACTCCTAAAATACCATTTTAACTGTTGCATTAAAATTGTAGGCTTTGGGGATGAATTGGATCTTAAGAGATTTTCTAGCACAATGATTTCCAAATGTGGGGTACTCTGACTTGGTGAGAGAGAGCTCTGTGAGAGTGAGCCCAGAGCCTTTTAAAAATGGTTCTGAGAGCCAATGGCTCTGGGAATCCCTGGGTTCCACCTTGAAGCGTTCTAATTCAAGAGGGGCCAAGTGGGCCCAAGGAATGTGTGCTTTTCACAAACTCAGATTACTGTGATGCTCAGCAAGTTTGGGAAACACTATCTACTTCAACTCTACATCAAAATGCCAGAGCTAGCATCCTGATCTCCCGACTTACTTTATTTTGATGACCTAATCCTGTTATTTTTTCATTTGACCAACAACATTGCAAATAGTAAAATACAGTGTTCCAAGTATGAGCCACCGAATGCAGAAGAACCCAGAATTTGGAGCTAGGATGTCTTCTATTTTTCTACTTCCAATTTCTTCTCATTTTAATCCATGTCAAAATGATATTCCTAAACAGCATCCTCCTGGCCTTCACAGGGAATGACAGAAATGCTTTTCAAGTAACAGTCTGCAAATTAGCTGTACAATCTCTGACATTCCATAACTATATTTCCTCCCTTTTAAGCTCTTACAGTGTTATTTTTCTGCAGATTGTAGGGAATCCCCAGTTACATTATTAGAAAAAGAAAAGAAAAATTGTATTATTGTAATTCAGGAACATCCAAGTGTCAGGATCAGTGGCTGTATTGTAATTGCCATTTTTACCTACACATATGCATACTTTTTAAGAGGAAGTTAGTTTTAGGAACACATCTACTGTATTTTTTTAATTTCCCTTACTGAGTTCTTGATTTTCTAAGAAGTGACTCATTTAACTTATTCATAAAACAAATAGCATTAACAAAGAAAAAGTATCACCACTAACATAGTGGTATTGTTTAATTCCAGTCTTATGAGGTGTAAAGAACACCCTAAAAAAATCAGAAGTTAATTGTTTATTTTTAGGCAAAGTCCACTCTTGTTTGTAAAAATATACTCAAATTCTTGCTGAGTTCATCTAGCTTGCAATTCTGCTCTGGGATACAGGTGTACTGTTACTATGTCTATTTCTTTTTCAGGTGTTAAGATTGAAAGAAAACAAGAGCAGGTGATCCTAAGAGCCATGGCTTTCCACACAGTGTGCTTGATGTTTAGTCTAGAAAACCGATACTCTTTTTTTGGTATCTTAATAGCCACATTATTTTCCTTGGTATTATGAAGCTAACAACTATGCTTTCAAAGAAGATCCCAAAGCATATATTTTGTCTCCTCCATCTGTCAAAATACTACAAGATTTAGGGCCCACATAGAATATCCTGCCACCTGTAGGAAACACTCCAGGATGAGTCAGCTTTCACTCTTCCTACACAGCAAGCTTCACATAGGGCCCATGCCCTCATTACCCAAACTGTGGACTTTGCACCAGGAACATCATCATTACATGGGAGTGTGTAGGAAATGCCAAGTCTCAGCCCCATTCTAGACCTACTGTATCAGAATCTACATTTTAGTAAGATCTGCAAGTGGTTCATCTGTTTATTAGAGTGTGCATCAAATCTCTCGTCTCCTCCAACTGAGTTCTTCTACTTACGGGAGCAACTTTTGTTTGTTCTCAGCATTTGGTACCGTAACAACTCTATGATGGAGTTTAAGATAATACTTGTGTAGAAGACTCAATTGGTTGCCTGTCCAACCCTTATTTCTCACTTTAAATCTTGCTAATAGTAGTTAGACTTCAATCAGGTAGGCACATCCAGCTGCCCCAAGGAAGTGGGCACCAGCCCCATCTCCAGCCCCTGGCTCAGGAGACAAATCACAATTGGTTTATGCTGATCACAATGATCCTGCTTCTTTCCCCATGACTCGGAGAGCAGGAAGTGTGGTCATAGGACATAATTGTAGCCAAGTTACTAACGAGGGAGACAGATGGAACCTAAACAATTAAAAGTGATATATGGACTGAAATGCCCCATATTCTGGACATTTCCTAATAAAGATATGATCCCCAAAACTAATAAAAGCTATCTGGTGAAAAGAGTTAGTTGAAGGAGAACATTAAGAATGGTCCAGTGGAAAGTTGGAAGAATCTGGATTTCTGCAGGTATCACCACAGGATTGAATTCACCAACCCTGCAGCTGCTTTCACTAACCTCCAGATGTCTTGCAATATGACATATAAACCATATTATTAAGCCCTTTGAATTGGGTTTTCATGACCCAAAACACAAAGTATTCTGATAAGACTGTTGACTGAAATATTGACCAATAATTGAGGGTGTCCATTCACTTGTGACATATACTATGTCATGCAATGATTATGCCAGTTCTTTGAGGAAGGCACTGTTGTCCCACTTTACTGATATGGAAACTAAAGTTCAGAGAGATCTGGCTCAGGTATCTTTATTCTTCTTCCATGGTCTGACAGGTTAATAGTTATGATAATTTACGTACACTATTTTCTTGGGCCTGAATAAGAGTTGATTTTGGGGAGGATTATGCTCCAGCTCAGGGTAGGTATGAGAGCCTTTTATAGGTTTTGTAAAGAGTGGTTTATTATTTGCTTTATTGATGACACTACATGAACACATGTGTAGGTTATTTAAAATAAGAATCGTCTCATCCTACAAAACTGTGTCCCCAAAGAATCCTGCAGCATGCCAAGCAGGCTCAGGCTGAATAACGAAGCTCCCAGCTTGCGGAACCATTCACCATAAAGAGATGTTGTGTTATAAAATTAATGAATCCTTCCAAGAGGTTGATAACAATGAACTGATAACCAATTCCTGACACGTACACATGGGTCTGGAGGGAGATGAAACCTCTACAAGTAGAACCAGAGGAAAACATAATACTGTATTTCTTTTAATCTACCGGTTCACTTTGAAAGTACCTGGCTCAGGTTTTAAATATGCCCAGTTTAAGAGAACATCTACATTCATTTGTTCAGATGTTTTGTCTGAAAGAGGAGATAAAAAATATCCAAATGGGTGAAATTCTTCAAAAACACCACCTAAATATTTCATTTGCCATTCCCATGTGATGGACTGGTAGAGACACAGAGCTTGAAACGAGGCCAACAGTTTACTCAGGCTGCCCTCCAAAATTACAGGAGATGAAAGGTTTTTTGACCAATCTTTAGCTCCCAAAGGAGTACCATTCTTAGTCTTAGAAATGTCATTTCCCAGGTGTATATAGACACATTACAAGCAGCAACCTTTCTGAAATAAAAGGAGAATACAAGCGTAGACACAATTAGCAACAATAAAGAAAAGAAACTGGCCGTCCACCAAAATAAGGCCCTGTCCTCACACAAAATAGATGTTGTGGGACACTGGCCTTCCACTTTCTGTGTGCAGGCTATGCTTGGAAGGTCACTCTTCTGTAGACAGACTCTAAAGCTAGCTCTTAATCAGGTCATTTAGTCAATACAGTGGAAAATTCAGCCCCAGTGGTTATGTAATGCATGTAAACAACGTTTGTCTTTTTTCATTTTTGACCTTAAACATCTTTCAGGTCTGTTGTTGGAAGCAACCAATTATTTCAGTTAAAAGAGATGAACTAATAATTCTTTACAGGCACAGGTATTGCTGATTAACTCTAGAATTGACTTTAATTCACTCAGCATTTTTTCAAAATATTCACTTAAGTTTCTTAAAATAAGAACTCTCACTCATTATTGTAAGAATCAGAAAACTGTTTCTCAAGTCAACAGAACAACAATGAACACAGACATTTCAGTATTCCACCTTCTGATCAAATTTCTGCGTTTCACAGAGGCATTCTAAGTAGCGTGGGGGAAGACAGTAGACATCTGTGAATAGAGGAAAACGAGCTATCCCAGTTGCTAAAGTTAAGCATGTTCTACCAGTTTGTCATTAATACAACTATAGATTTTTAATTTTTTCTTGCTAATTAAGAATTAATTTAAACTCATCATTTTTATTATTGAATTTATTGGGGTGATATTGGTTAATAAAATTATATAGGTTTCAGGTAGGCAACTCTGCAATACATCATTTGTATATTGTACTGTGTGCTCACCACCCCAAGTCTCCGTCAATCACTATGTTTCCCCTCTTTACCCTCTTTCACCTCCCCCCACCCCTTCTCTCTGGCAATCACAGCGTTGTTGTCTGTCATGAACCCATGTTTTTTGATAGATTGGTTCCTCTGTTAGTCAAAGTAGACCTATGATATGATTGCTGATTTGTATATATTTTTGAAAGAGAATCTCTAAAATATTAAGTAATCTTATCATGGAAGATTTTCTTAAACTATAGAAATTTAGGAGACATTAGAATCTCACTATTTTCGGCCAATCCTTGGATCTTAAATTCTCACTAAGTAATAAGGCCTATCCCTTTTAAATTTTTCACTAATATAAGACCATGCACGATTCTTTTACCATTTAGGTTAGATATGCTCCCTACTCAGAGGTATATGATTATATGTTTAAATAGATTATTTTTAAATGATGAACACGTCTTACTAAGGAATTTTTATTCACCTTGTACAATTTTCAAAGCAAAGCTGAATGGCAGTTTGGTGACAGCCTCGAATTTTCTCTCATTGTAAATACTGCTTCTGATGCCAAAACTTCTGCCCTCACACTTGCAGACTGTAGCGATACAGACGTCTCTGATAGCAGCTTACCGGGAAACTTGAAAAGGCTAATATTACACTGACTCTTCTACAGGTGAACTAAGGTTTTCTGGAGAGGACAGAAAGTTGCTATAAATGTGAATCCTAATAGCTATAAAGGAGGGAGAATAGAAGGCATCTCTCTTTTTAAAATCATTTCCCACCAATTGCTAAAGATTAAACAATGCTTTAGTTTAACAAATTTATAAAGAGGACCCTTTTCTGAATAGAGCTACAATTCAAGACATCTATTTTTCATTTTCCTCCTCTACTTAAAGACCTGCTGACTAACCTAAAACTGAGTTCTGTTCTTGGAGTTCTGCTTTAGAATGGTTTACACAATATTAGAAAGTAGGAGGAGACAGCAGGAATGATCTACTCCAGCAGTTTTTATTGCATTTCAAGGTTGGGAACCTTCTGCGCTCTTATTTCCCGAAACCCCAACAGCTGGTGTGATATGAGAACAGGGTTCAAAGGATATGCAGCAGTAACAAGTGAAACATGCCTGCTGTGACCAGCAGATCCTTGAAACTCCCACTTGAAACTCAGTTCATTAATTCCTCTAAAGATATCTTATACTTTACAGGTGTGCATCTCTTCCTAACTTAGTATGTAGTGTGGACATCTCTATTTGCCATTCCCTATTCTTCTGACCCCGCCCCTTGCTTGAGCCACTGTAACTAGTTTTCTAAGCAATCACCTTCAGTCTGGTGCCACAAAACCCCAAGCCTGAACCGAGACCTACATCCTTCCCTTCCTCACCACTACTGCCTGGGAGCCATTGAATAAATGCTTCTTGTAATGGTTAATTTTGTATGCCAACTTGACTGACCAAGGGGTGCCCAGATTAAACCTTATTTCTGTTTGTGCCTGTGAGGGTGTTTCTGGATGAGGTTAGCATTTGAATTGGTGGACTCAGTAATTGCCTTCCATAATGTGATGGGCACCATTCAATTCATTATCAGCCTAAATAGAGCTAAAGACAAAGGAAGGAGGAATTCACTTTTTTCTTGACTTGCTGGTGAGCTGAGGCACCTCATCAAATGTTCTCCTGCCCTCAGACTTGGTTGTACAGCATCAGCTTTCAAACTCAGCTTTCCTGGGTCTCCAGCTTGCACACAGCAGATCACAGGATTTCTTAGCTTCTGTAATCGTGCAAGCCAATCCTTCATGTTTAATCTCCCTTTATATTTTATTGATTCTGTTTTTCTGGAGAACCTTGACTAATATACTTTCTTTTTTAGACAGTTTTGAGACACATTAGATTAGGCTCTCCAGTAGGTCTGACAAGAGTGAATATGTCACCTGTAGCAGTGGCCAACTCAGTCACATTAGTTTCCCTCTTTCCCAGTCCACTTCCCAGGCCTTCATGCCTATTCCCTGGACTCACTTCCCAGGTCATCTACCTACACCCAAGGCTCTGCCTTGAGGAGGACCCAGCCTAAAATATGTAGAACATTATAATCATAACTATAATTTCCTTTGAATGTGAGGCTGCCATGAGCTAGTTACTTTATTTGGAGCTGAAAGTCATAAATAAAAAAATCGACACTGAGTGATGTAGCAAGGGTGTAGATAACATTCAAACCCAGATCTGCTGGAGGCTCAACATTGCCTTCATGTAGGTCCATTCAGAACATTATATAAGCACTAAGAACTTGACATCAATCAAACATGACAGTTCAAAGTTCTTTCAAGTTGTCCAGGTGCTTCCTATTACTGACATTAATTACTCGTACATATTGTGGGCCTCCTACGAGCCAGATTCTGTGCATATTTATGATCTCATTTCATCTTTACCACAAACTTGTGAAATAAACCAGACCCAATTTCTTCATTTTTGTAGCACAGTACCTGCCAAATAAATAGACACTCAGTATTTGTTTATTGAATTAAATAAAATTGAAATAAAGTTTGGAAGCCACAGATTTGTTTCATATTCCCACTGCCTTTCATAAAAATAAAGTGGACCTCGTGCTCACAAATTTTCTAAAACTTTCCACTTTGTTCTTTGATAATACATTCTGATATCTCTAGAACAAAGAAAGGCGTATTTTCAAATCACAGGGTAGTAGTATCTTCAAAGGAGGAATAAAAATGTGGGATTTACTCAAAGAGATTAGTATCATGGAATTATGGAGTTATAGGAAACCTCAGGAGGTTACCTAGTTTACAGCCTTGCCTCCAGGCAGAACAACAACAAAGCTGTCAAGAACAGAGTCCTGGCTGTGTCCACAGGTCAAACCTTATAACCCACGATAATTCCCATCTCCAAATGATAAAAGATCCCTCTGATTCAACAATTGGCCAGTCTCTTTCTAGCAGGGTTTGATAAGGCAAAATTCCAACAAAATCTGTTTTAGTGGGCTGGAAAATAGGAACTGCAACAGGAGGAGAATTTCAAAATGCTCTGTAAAGGCCAAAGACTCTGGGAGTATGGATTTGCATCAACATGTTCTTTTTATTTTTCGAAACTGAAAACCCTGGACTCTAAGAGAAATTAAAGAGCAAAAAAATTATGAAACTATAACACTTCATTCATTATACCAATAAAATAAATACCTATTTCTTATAAGTCAGAAGTAGATGATCATCATTACATGTATTTTTATTGGATTAATAAACATGATCTCGTTCAAGAGCCCATGAGAAAATGTACAATAAAATGTGACAAGAAGGGAAAGAGAAACATATGCTTGAGTACCTTCTAACCCAACAAGTGAGTGTTAACCTATATGTTTTTCATTAAAAAAAGCAAAGATCATTTATGAAACAGGATGATAACAATGGGGCCTGAAGTGCATACATCAGAACCCCATTACAGCCTAGTTCATTATCAGATGCTTTTTGCTTGTTGCATCGGTCAAGGCATTTCCTCTGGGATATCTCAACTACATTCAGCAAAATACACTGCTGGGTTTTCTCACAGTATCAGGTTTATTAAAACAGAGTCAAATATTTTCACTCACTATAAAATTAATGAAGACAACAAATGAACTTCATTAATTAGCTGAGTTATTAATTAATTAAAGATACCCTAAACTACTGGTATGTTGTCCACTGAGGATAAAGATGCTAATTTTGTGGAGAGTTAGCTATATAGAAGTAGTTGAAATTGGCTTTTCCATGATGAATTAACATAAAGGTAAGAGCATTAGTTCCCCTATCTCCCTTCATGCCTGGGTACCACTAACACTTTTAATGATACCTCACTGTCACTCAGACCAAGGCATCAATATATAATTGATCAATATATGTTCTATAATTCATGTCCCTGTAGACTCCGCTCTTTTTATTTGTAGCCACTCCCTCCTTTAGCCATACCCAAATTTATACATTTCTGACCAGTACAGGTGGAGGGTTATCCTGCTATTGAATGCCCCTAAGACTTGTGTCCTCTAGTTAACCAAAGTTATTATTTAAATTTTAAGAATTTCATTTGGGTGTCTTTCTAAAAGTTACGTGTTTCTGCCTTAATATATTAGTATAGTATAGTATACCATAGTATAGTATAGTAGAGCATAGTATAGTATACTATACTATAGTATGGTATGGTATCTATTAATATTAATATTATAGTACAGTACAATGCAGTACAGTGTTAGTATTATAGTATAGTATTAGTAGGATAGCATATTGGTATAGCTAGAAGAATATATTAAATGTATATTTCTATGCAGTGAAGTAAGTTAACATTAGCTATTATAACAAACAAATCCTGGAAGCTAATACAAAAACTGCTCCTTTCTCACTAGTATGCCATCTAATTCATGAATATAGCAGGTAGGTTCCCAGCCTTCTTCCATCTTGTGCCATGCTGTTGTCAGTTCCAGTCAGTGGAAGGGGAGTGAGAAGGTCAAAGGGCATACTAATTTCTTAAAAGATGAGTAGAAATGTCACTCATCACTCTAATTCTCATTATGAGAACCAGTCTGTGACTGGTATACATAAAGAGCTACATCTGCAATTCTCCCACTAAAATTTCATCACGTGGATGGTGCAAATGGGCTTCATTAGGCAATTAGCCATCTCTCTCACACATTGCTAGAGCACACCCTTAAAATGCTTTCCCTCTTGCCTGTTGTTTGATGGCTGGGTTTCAGAGAGGTGAAATTTGCTATATGGCTGAAAATACATGTGATGAAAGGGTAATCTTGTTCCTTAATATACTTGCTTTACTTATAGCCAATTCATTGTTGCAAGTTTTTTGTCCATTTGGGTAAAGTTTTTAGCAGCTATGTATGTGCCTCCTCTTCTTCCTGCTTCCAGATCCCTTACTATATGATACCAAATCATTTGTATTGAAATTTGCAAAGCAAGTTTTTACTCAGATGTGGGGTCTTATATAGATCTACCCTGTCTCTAAGATTTATGGGTTTCTCTTCTTGACTTTATTATAGATTCCAGGGTAGAGGCAATATTCTTTGGTTAAATAACTACAGACTCCATCTATCAGGAGGAAAAAAGAAAGTATGGTAAGTTACTAGTTTATTTAATACACATTTATTGAGCAAATACTGTGTACAAGATGCTAGACTGTGGAACTCCTGGACTACATAAAATTCAATTCCTACTCCCCTTCTCCAAATTATAAGTAACACAAAGAAGAAAAACAATCTTCCCAATTTTTTTTCTCCTTTTTTCTCTTAAAGAAAGAAAAAAACCCTGTCAGGTAATGACAAACGCCATATGATTTCATTCATATGTGGACTCTAATGACCAAATGACACTAACTAGGAAAATAGAGACAGACCTATAGACCGAGAGCAGGATGACAGCTGAAGGGACATGGGAGAGGGGAGGTTAGGAGGTAGAGGGACTGAGCAAAAAGGAAAAAGAACTCATTAACATGGACAACAGTGTGGTGATTGAGAGGGCAAGGGAGTAATAAGGGTGATAAATGGTAATAGAAAAACAATAAAAAATATTTTAAAAAGAAAAAGAACAAACCCCCCCACCAAACTCCCAAATACTTATTTAGGAATCAAGTCCAGTAGAGGGCAGCACACACACACATACACACTCTCCACTAGCACCCCTGTGTCCCCAATAAATCTAGCTAAGTAGATAGAACAAAAAGGAAGTTCTTTGCACAGTACCCATTATATGGTAGGTGTGCAATTGATTCTAAGAAAAAATTGACATAGAGTGGCAAGGGAGAAAGCATTTACAAACAGGCAGCTGTGCCTTAAATAAAATTAGTATTCTAAAATATTAACAAGAACAACCTAATTTATTCCTCATGTCTTAATAATTGTTTCAAAAACACGGTGTACATATAATGCAGTAAAAATCTACTTAGAGTAAAAATGTTCTATAATTCAGCTCTATTATCATATTACTGTGTTTGATTTGTTTTCTCTGAACTCTGATACAGCTATGGAAAATGAGAAAATCAAGTGTAACGCTTTTTATCAGTGAAAATAAAGATAGATGGAGCCTAATTATTAAAACTGTCATGTACCTTAGTTATCCACATGCTTAGATAAATCGTCCAGTTTTCTGCACATTTTAACTGTAAAGGAGAGCAAGAGATAAGCACTAACTCATTAACACTGTATGAAATTGTTTAGTTTATTAATAAAAGACTCTATAATAACAGAGCCTTGTGGGTACATAAGGTAGATTTATAACTAGCATTTGCAGGGGAAACTGTGTGCATTTGCTGTTAATAAATTGAAAGCAAAGTTTTTTCCTTGCAATAAGCCTGTGTACATAGGTTGTGTATTGTGTTGTAATTATGGTCTTCAAACCAGAGAATTGCTAAATTAGCACATCTAATGAAATCAATACATTGTGGAACACAAAGAACGTTTGTGAGGCCTGCAAAAAAAAAAAAAAGCTATTTAGCATGGCACGGCTACCCTTTGTTTCCATAGAGTGCTGATTCATCACCACTAAATAGCCTTGTAATGATTGAGCATCTATTGCTGGAAGCATAAGGTACAATATTAAGAAGTTCGCTCATTCTTACTTAAACAATAAGAAAAAAAATCTCTTTTATTGAAGAGTAACAAAGTTTTGTTAGCACCATTAATAGTAGAAAAGACTTCTCCCCCATCTCTGCTAGATGAGTGCAATTTAGGTGAATAAATAAAAATTAGAAAGACAAAGAGAGCAAAAAGAGAAAACAAGGCATTTTCAGGAACTTCTGGGTCACACCAGATATTTTATTCTTCCTTCCACTAAGCTTGTAGCCCTTCAGATTTTCACCCTGACATTTGGGTTTTAATACTGTATTGGGTGTCAGAGTAAACATTTGCCATGCTTCAAGATCAATATTTTTTAAAAAAATCATTATTTTTAAAGAGTATGTGTCAAAATGCCCCTACCCCTTTCCCACTTTGAACTTTCTCAAGCATTAAAGTGTTGTCTACAATTTTTTTTTTGATTCTAAAATCTAAGGGTTTCCCCACACCCCATTTCACCAATTATTGAAAATGAAAAAAAATAAGACTACTCAATCTCGTTTTGTTGATAAAGGAGAGAAAATGGTCTCACATAACATTCTCTGTGTAGTGACAATTTCAAGGGCCATAATTCTTGCAAATGTATGGATTTTGGATTCTTATTTGATAATTTTTATTGTATTTTATTCATTACCATTTAGTCCCCTTGAACTCCCCACCTCTCAGCAATCACCACACTGTTATCCATGTCCATGAGTCCTTTTTCCTTTTTGCTCAATCCCTCTACCTGCATCCTCCTCCCACTTAGCTGTCATCCTGTTCTCTACCTATGAGTCAGTCTCTTTTTTGCTTGTTAGTTCAGTTCATTCACTAGATTCCACATATTAGTGAAATCATATGATATATGCTTTCCTCTACCTGGCATATTTCGCTTAGCTTAATGTTCTCCCAGTCCATCCATACTGTCACAAAGGGTAAAATATTCTTCTTTTTACCAGGCCAGTAGTATTCCATTGCATAAATGTCCCATAGTTGTTTTGTCTACTCATCTACTGATGGACACTTGGGCTGTTTCCATATCTTGGCAATTGTAAATAATACTCCAATGAACATAAGGGTGCTTACATGTTTTTGAATTAGTGTTTTAGGTTCCTTTTGATATAATCCCAGAAATGGGATCACTGGGTCAAAAGGCAGATCCATGTTTAATTTTTTGAGGTATCTCCATAGTGCTTTCCACAGCGGCTGCACCAGTCTGCATTCCCACCAACAGTGCAAAAGGGTTCTGCTTTCTCTACATCCTCACCAGCACTTATTGTTTGTTGATTTATTGATCATAGCCATTCTGACAGTTGTGAGATGATATATCATTGTGGCTTTAATTTGCATTTCTCTGATGATTAGTGACATTGAGCATTTTTTCATATGTCTCCTGGCCACCTGTATATACTCTATGGAGAAGTCTCTATTTAGATCCTTTGCCCATTTTTTAATTGGGTTGTTTGTTTTTTGGTGTTGAGTTTTATTAAGTTCTTTATGAATTTTGGATATTTGCCCATTATCATATGTATCAGGAAATACATTCTCTCAGTGGGTTTTCTTTTTATTTTGTTGATGATTTCCTTTGCTGTGTAAGACCTTTTTAGTTTGATGCAGTACCATTTGTTTATTTTTTCTTTTGTTTCCCTTCCCTTTTGTTTATCAGATATATCTAACAAAATATTGCTATAAGCAATGTCCAAGATCGTGCTGCTTATGTTTTCTTCTACAGATTTTATGGTCCTAGGTCTAACATTAAAGTCTTTAAAGCATTTTGAGTTTATTCTTTGTGTGGTGTAAGAAAGTGGTCTAGTTTCATTTTTCTGCATGTCTTTGTCCAGTTTCTCCAACACTATTTATTGTATAAACTATCTTAGCCCAATGTATATGCTTGCTTCCTCTGTCAAATATTAATTGATTGTAAAGTGTGGGTTTATTTTTTCACTTTGTATTCTGTTCCATTGATCAATATGTCTGTTTTTATCCCAGTACCATGCTGTTTAGACTATTATGGCCTCTAGTGTAGTTTGGTATTAGCATGATTCCTCCAACTTTGTTCTTTTTTCTCATAGCTGTTACTATGTGGAGCCTTTTGTGGTACCATATAAATTTTTGAAATTCTTGTTCTAGCTCTGTGAAATACATCATTGGAATCTTGATAAGAATTGCATTGAATCTATAGATTGCGTTGGGTAGCATGGACATTATAATGATGTTAATTCTTCCTGTCCATGAACATGTATGTGCTTCCACTTCTTTGTGTCTTCTTCAATTTCTCTCTTCAGTGTCTTATAATTTTCCAAATACAGGTCTTTTACATCCTTAGTTACATTTTTCCCTAGGTAATTTATTCTTTTTGAAACATTTCTAAATGGTATTTTTTTTTTAATGTCCATTTCTGTTAGTTCATTATTGGCATATAAAAATGCAACTGATTTCTGGATATTAATTTTGTAACCCGCTACTTTGTTGAATTTATTTACCAGTCCTAGTAGTTTTTTTGGCATAATCTTTGGGATTCTCTATGTACAATATCATGTCATCTGCATATAAAGACAGTTTTACTTCTTCCTTTTCAGTTTGGATGCTTTTTATTTCTTCTTGTCTGATTGCTGTGGCTAGGACTTCCAGTAGTATGTTGAATAAGAGATGTGAAAGTGGACATCCTTGTCTTTTCCCAAACTTAAGGGAACACTTGTAATTTTTCCCATTGAGTATGATATTGGCAGTTGGTTTGTCATATATGGCCTGTATTATGTCTAGGTATGTTCCCTCCATTCCACTTTGCTGGGAGTTTTAATCATAAATGGGTGCTGGATTTCATCAAATGCTTTTTCTGCATCTACTAACATGATCATGTGGTTTTTATCATTCATTTTGTTTACATGGTGACTCACATTTATTGATTTGTGAATGTTGTACCAACCTTGCAATCCCGAAATACAACCCACTTGATTGTGTTGTATGATCTTTTTGATGCACTGCTGAATTAAGTCTGCTAATATTTTGTTGAGGACTTCAGCATCTGTGTTCATCAGGGATATTGGCCTATAATTTCCTTCTTTTGTAGTGTCTTTATCTGGTCTTGGAATTAAAATAATACTGGTCTTGTAAAATGAGCTTGGGAGACTTCCCTCCTCTTGAATTTTTAGAAAGAGTTTGAAAAAGAGAAATACTAGTTCTTCTCAGAATGTTTGGTAAAATTCACCTGTGGAGCCATCTGATCCAGGGCTTTTGCTTGTTGGGAGTTTTTTTGATTACTGCTTCAATTCACTAGGTGTAATCTGTGTATTCAGATTCTCTCATTCTTCCTGATTTACTTTTGGAGGATTCTGTGTTTCTAGAAATTTATCCATTTCATCCAGGGGTTCAGCATTTTGGGATATAGTTGTTCATAACATTTTATTACAATGCTTAGTATGTCTTTAATGTCCATTATTATTTATCCTCTTTCATTTCTGATTTTATTTACTTGAGTCCTTTCTCTTTTTTTCTCTTTCAGTGTGGTTAAAGGTTTGTCAATCTTGTTTATCTTTTCAAAGAACCAGCTCTTGGATTCATTGATCTCTTATATTACTTTTTTAGACTCTATTTCATTTATTTCTGCTCTGATCCTTATTATTTCCTTCTTTCTATTCACTTTGGGCTTTGTTTGTTGTTCTTTTTCAAGTTCCTTTAAATGTAAAATTAGACTGTTTATTTGACCTTTTTCTTGTGTTTTTTGTTTTGTTTTGTTTTAGATAGGCCTGTAATGCTATGAATTTCCCTCTTAGAATTGCTTTCCCAGTGACCCACAGAGTTTGAATTGTTGTGTCCTCATTTTCATTTGTTTCAAGGTATCTTTTGACTTCTTTCTTGATCTCATTGTTGACCCCTTCATTGTTTAATAACATGTTATTTAGTTTCCATGTCTTTGTGTGTTTTTCTTCTTGTGATTTATAGTTTCATAGCATTGTGGTCAGAGATGATACTTGATATTACTTCAATCTTCTTAAATTTATTGAGACTTGTTTTATGTCCTAACATGTGATCTATCCTAGAAAATGTTCTATGTACACTTGAAAGTATGTATATTCTGCTGCTTGGGGTGAAATCCTATGAAGATATTAATTAAATCCATTAAGGCTGCAATTTCCTTGTTGAATTTCTGTCTGGAAGATCTATCCATTGAATTCAAAGGGGTTTTAATATCCTTGACTATACGTGTATGTCTGTTGATCTCTCCCTTTATGTCTATCAAATTTTGCTGTCCATATTTAGGTGCTCCTATGTTGGGTGAGTAAATGTTTACTAGGGTTATACCCTCCTGTTAGATTGTTCCCTTTATCATTATGTGAAGTCCTTCTTTGTCTCTTACTATAGACTTGGTTTTAAAGTATATTTTGTCAGATATAAGTATTACTACCCCAGCTTTTTTCCCCTATCATTTGCATGAAATATCTTTGTCTATCCCTTTATGTTTAGTCTATGTGTATCTTTCCATCTTAGGTGGGTCTCTTAGAGGCAGCATATATATGAGTCTTGTTTTCTTACTCATTCAGCTATGTCTTTTGGTTGGAGCATTTAAGCCACTTACATTTAAGGTGATTGTTCATAGATATGCATTCAGTGCCATTTTATTGTTAGACTACTTTTCTCTCTCTTTTTCTACTTCTTAAAGCAAGCCTTTTGCTGCAGTGTTGGTTTGGTGTTAGGAAACTCCTCTAGCTTTCTCTTGTCTGGGAAGCTACTTATTTCTCCCTCGATTTTAAATGATAGCCTTGCTGTATAAAGTAGCCTTGGTTGTAGGTCCTTGCTTTTCATCACTTTGAATATTTCATGCTGCTCCATTCTGGCCTGAAATATTTCTGTTGAGAAATGAGATGACAATCTAATTGGTGCTCCCTTATGTACCAGTAACTACATCCTTTTCCCTTGTGGCTTTTAGGATTCTCTCCTTTTCGTTTTAATTATGATGTGTCTTGGTGTAGGCTTCCTTGGGTCCAACTTGTCTGGGACTCTCTGAGATTCCTGGACGTGTGTATATTTTTCCTTCACCAGATTAGAGAAGCTTTTGGTCATTATTTCTTCATGTAAGTTCTTCATCTCTTGCTCACTTTCTTCTCCTTCTGGTATTCCCTTGATGTGGATGTTGTTATGCTTCATGTTAGCCAAAAATGTTTCTTAAGCTCTTCTCATTTTAAAATTAATTAATTATTGAATTATTTTAGATTTTATTTATTTATATTTAGAGAGAGGAAAAAGGAAGGAGAACAAGAGAGAGAGAGAAACATCAATACGTGGTTGCTTCTCACACATCCCTTACTGGGGACCTGGCCTGCAACCCAGTCATGTGCCCTAACTGGGAATCAAACAGGAAACCCTGTTTCCTGTTTGCTTTGGTTTGTAGGCTGGCTCTCAATTCACTGAGCCACACCAACCAGGGAAGCTCTTCTCATTTTTTAAAATTCTTGTTTCTTTTTGCTGCCTTGCTTGGGTGCTTTCTTTTTCTACCTTGTCTTCTAAATCATTGATTTGATCCTCTGCTTCATCTAATCTACTGTTATTTCCTTCCAGTATGCTATTTATTTGAGATAGTGCATTATTTATTTTTGACTCGTCCTTTTTTATGGTTTCTATGTCTTTTTCATATGCTGTTGAGTATCCTTATACTCCAACTCTGCAGCTGACAAATTGCTTGCCTCCATTTTACGTAGTTCTTCTCCTGGAGAATTATCTTGTTCTTTTACTTGGGGCCTGTTTCTTTGTTTTCCCATTTTGCTTGCTTCTTTGTGTTTGTTTCTATGTATTAGATAGCTCTGCAAGACTCTGGTACATGCCTAAGTCAAACCTTGCCTGTGACTGTCCCTGGTAAATGGTCAGAAAATATCAGCTATCCTCAGCTTGCAGCTCCCTCTGCTGGGCCTAGGTATGTGCACAAAGAACCAGGATGCACACCAAGGCCAGCTTTTACCAGCAGTGGGCTTGAGGGAGGGTCATCTTTAGTCTCCAAGCTCTCAGAGATCTGCCTCTGTGTGCAGGCTTTCTGTTAGGTTTAAAGAGTGAAAGTCTTCCAACTGTATCCTTCAGCAGCAGGGTTTAAGTACCCCAGGGTGGGTCAGAGTAATTTCTATTGCTTTCCCTCAGGCTGATGCCACTTGAAGGCAATTGTGCTCTTCCTGAGAAAGAAGGCTGCTGCAGTATGGGGAGTGACTCAGCACAAGGATCCTGGTAGCTGTTCCTTCAGATTTTTCCCCCAAGCCACCAGTCCTAGAATCTCTACAAGCACTTCCAGTCTACTTTGTCCTCCTTCTGCTGGAGCTCAGGGTAAGTGGCTACTAATGGAATTTTGTATGTTGGCCCTTTAAGAGGCTCTCTGAATCTCTAGCCATCTCTCCCTGGCAGACAGAAATCCTGTTGCTTTTCATAGTCATGTTGTTTTTTGTTCCTTTCCAAGTTCTGGTACTGTAGGTTAGGGAGCCCAGATTAGGGTTTAGACCCCATACATCTCAGGGGGAACCACAGCCCCAGCTGCTGAAATGTCCCTTCTGAACTTCAGCTGTTGCCCATGGAAGCCAAACCAGCCCTCTCATGCCTCCTCTGCACTCTTTTACTGGTCGTGTTGTGGTAATGTGGCTTCTTCCATCTGTCTATGCTTATAAGGTTTCTCTCCAGCTAGTGTTCACTTGGTTATTCAGGATGATTTTTCTATAATTTAGTTGTAATTCCAATTTGGCCCTGGGAGGAGGTTAGTGTAGCTTCCACTTACTCCTTTGCCATCTTGGGTTCTGCAGCTATAGAGTCTGGCACAAATAACACCCCTTTTTATTACAAAATCTTTTATTAAAAATCATAAGCATGTAATTCTGTAACATAACAATATCACACTGAAGCTCACCATATGACATTTTAGGTAATATGTTCAAATTGCTGTCCATCAGTGTAAGACATTCATGTACCCCACCAACCACACTCAAACAGGCATTACTTCTGTTAGAATTTTGAAGAAGGTGCCTTCTGAAAGGTAAGAGCCCAGGGAGGCTGAGTTTGGCCAGGAAGATACAGCAACTAAACTCTCTTCTATGCCAGAAGTGAGAAAGTAAGTTGGAGTGCTATATCAGTAGAACTTTTGCTTAACAAGTTTTGTGAAATGATATACCTATTGACTTTGATTTTGTGAAAGGTCTTTAAATAATGAATTTTTTTCTGAAATAATTTAAGAAAAGCATGGACTCTTACTAGTCCCTAAGTTTTGAAATGTTCTTATTTGTGTTAGAAGTTTGGGAAAGTTAAGTTCATTGCCCTCTCTGAGGCTTACAAATTCTGTGTTTGCCACCTTTCCTCCACAGTTTTAAGTTGGTAAGCTCTAAAGATCTTTATATTAATGATTTTCAAGTTTTATAATTTCTTATTTAAAGCAAAGATCAATTCTTCAGGGTTGCCTACCCTCTCCCTCCTTCCACTTTACAGTATACAGAGTATCATACCTTGTTGTATGACAGCTCAAGTAAAACATAGAGCTACTCTGATGCAAGCAATGTTATCTAACTGTGAAACATAAGACACACCAAAAACACACTGACCTTGACTCTGCCAGTCATTAAACATGTAATTATATGCTGCCTTGTGCTTTTACTTGGCTGCTTTTTGTGTATTTTTTTCTTCAATTGACTTGTAAAAATCTTTCAAGGGTGCTATCATATATCCTTTGTCACCCATGGCTCTAGCACAATATTGAGTAAAAAGGTAAATGTTCAATGAATACTAGAGAGAATAAAAGTAAAAATAAATGAATGCATAAGTGAAGAATGACTCATTAGGGAAGATACCATTGTGATTTACCCAAAGAACTCAAAAGCCAGGGATTTTGAAAATTAGGAATCTTGGCTCCTTGTCTAGGCTGAATCCCTGCCTGTTCAATTTCCAGACTTGATCATTTTCACAATAAGAAGTAGGGATGGAGTACAACTGATATTCTTTCCTCTGTCGGGCTCCTCTCACTCAGCTTGAAGATAGATGTCAGACCACTTTCCCCATCCTCCAGAAAGCCCTCCTTTTATAAGCCTCAATATCTTTCCCTCTGAATTTCTGTAGCATTTGTAGCCAAGCCAGCACTCAATCATTCCCTAGCCTTATATTTTCTTCACGATCTTGCCTTTCAATTTCAAACTGCCTTTTATTCGTTTTGGGTCTGCAAGAGTATTTAGCATAGTAGCTAAAAAGAGTCACATAATGGACACCTATTAAGCATTTTTATTTACATACAGTCTTATTGATGCATGCATTCAACTGTGTACTAGGAACTGTTATGAGCACAGAGATGCAGCAGGAAACAAAACAAACACATTGCCTTTGGGGAGCTTACATTCTAGTTGTGGGAGATAAACATCAACAAATAAGCTAACATTTAGTAATAACAAATGGTGAGAAGTGCTATGGGGAAAATGTATATGCTTATATAATAAAGAACAGTGATTTGGAGCAGTGGGGATGGAAGTAGTGACTATTTTAAACAAATTAGACAGGGAAAGCCTCACTGATATGGTGATATTTGTGTAGACATTCTGAAAGATGCATGGAGGTAAAACACACAGGTATCTGAGATAAGAGTATTATAGCTTGAAAGAACAAGTGAAAAGATCTTCCAGCTGGGCACACATTAAAAAAACATAAAGGCACATAGAGTGGCTGGAGTGGAGTATCTAAGTGCTTACAGATGAGGTCAAAATATTGTGGGGACCACACTGTAGGCCATAGTAAGGACTTTAACACTTAGTGAGTTGGTGAGCCATTAATGAGCCTTGTGAAGGGTACTCACGTAGTCTGGTTTAGATTTCATACAATCATTCTGGCTGTGGATAAAGATTACAATGTAAGGAAGCAATAATGGCAGCAGATCAGTTAGGGAGCTACTCCAGTTTCCCAAGAGGCAATGGGAAGTGTCTGGATTTTAGATACATTTTGAAGATAGAACCAATAAGTTTTACTTCTAAGCAGATGTGAAATGAAGAGCAGGAAAGGAGTCGAGGAGGATGCTGAGGATTTTGGTCTGAAGGACTAGTTAGCAAAAGGCTAACCTGAGGAAGACTGTGGAAGGAGAGGGTTCAAGGAAGAAAACCACTAGTGAACTTTTGTTCATGTTTCACTTTAAGTGACTATTAATCACCAAAGTTACTAAGCACCTGACTGTTGTTCAGTAGAGAAGCCAAAACTATAACTATAAACATGAGAGTCAACAGCATATAATGTAATTTGAAGCCAGGAAGACTGAATGAGATCATTTAGGGAGTAAGTTATAGATAAATAAGAGAAGTGAAAAGAATGAGCCTTGTAACCATATTTTTCACATGTCTCAGAGATGAGAAGCAAACAAGTAAAAGAAGAAGGACAAAGAGGTAGGAGAACTAAGAATGACTAGTTTATTGAAATTTTATCAAAGGAATTGTTTCAAGAAAGAAGAAGTGATCAGCTGGGTCAGATTCTCCTGATGGATGGGGAAAATAAGAACTTAAAATTGGACCTAGCACCATGGATGTCATTGGTGACCTTGACAAAAGTACATTTGCTGGAGTGAAGTGAAAGAAAGCCTTGTCAGAATGGGTTCAAGAGATAATGAGAGAAGAGGGATTGAAGTTGAAGGGGGGAAGATGTTGCTGGATATAGACTATAACTTTTGATGACTTTTTCTAGAGATAAAAGCAGAATAGAATGATCCCCTGTGTATATGTAATATGCAGTCAAGAATGATTTTTTAAACATGGGAAATATCTCATGTTTACTTGGTGACAAGAAGGATCCAGTAGAGCAAAAAAAAATATTGATGATCCAGAAAAAATGTATACACCTGACAAATATTAACTGGATATAGAATGTGCAGTATTTAGTCTTTTATGTAAACAGGGCAGAGGACCCAGCTTTGCACTTTAAACATTTTTCTTCTGCTATTTATTCTTATTTTAGTACCTGAGTTTTTAATTGGCTACCATTTGTTTGATATCCTTGATAGAATCAGGACCTTCCTTTTCATTCCTTTTACTCCTTTTGTGTTTTCAGTTTGTACCGTGCTGTCTAAAAATGTTGCTTTTTATGAGAAGGAGAATCACAGGGCATAATACGGGCAAAGGCTCCATAAGCCTATTGTTCAAGCTGGCCTCACACACTGATGAGGTTCTCACTGTACTGGTAGCAGTTTGTGCAAACTTTTCTTTGGGTCACCAATAAAATCGGATGAAGTTTACTTTCTGTCTTTTTTTTTTCATTTTTATTTTTTTTGTCCAGAGAGCCTGGTTTTGATAGAGAAAAAGTGTTTTTTCTTGTCTCCTGCCTACTGGGAGTGCAGATTATTTTATTTTCATTCAGAGGAGGACACATGTCGGGGTGGGTAGATGAGTATCTTCTACCAACTGTTGTCACCTCCTATGGGATCATCTAAGTCTAAATCTCCTCTTCCAGAAAAAAAAAAAAAAAACTCTTGTTTTCTGAATGTACTCTCATTAGAACCCTAATTCTCATGTTCAGAAAAAATGGTATACCTTCACCTTTCAGTGACCATTCTGGGAAACATTTGAAATGGACAAAAGTGTTCATTGCAGAGAGATCTTAGAAAAGAAAAAGAATAAGATTACTTAGTTACTATTGGCAGCATTTTTTGATTGGTAGGCAGAGGCCGCCAAATAAATTCTGCATCAAAAATTGCTTTACTAAAGGATTCTGCAGCCAAAATTAATGAGCAATTTGGCAAAGTTAAGCAACAATAAACTAGACTCATTTCCCTAGTAAACCTTTTCATCCTTGTCCTCCAGTTGTCTCCCTACATCCAGCTCTTCTGCTTCCCCCTTGGCCTTCTGTTTTCTTTCTCATACCTGTCAACTCCTCTCTCCTTCACCTTTTCCAGAATTCCTACTTTTTCTCAGTTGTTCTCCTCAGATTCCAAAATGCTAGTTAGCTCTAAAGACCTATCTTCCAATGAGCCAGGTATGCAGAAACTATAGAGCTTAAACCTTGGACCAAGCTGAATTAAGAGCTATAATTAAAGATTTTCCTAAACACAGAGAAGACCAGCAACTATTAACTATTCACAGAAGATTTTAGAAAATTTTTGGATGGATAAAACCATCCAAAGCCAAAACCATCCAATTCTTTTCAGCATTAAAAAGATTTAATGCTAAATCCTTTTTATAAATATATTATTGATTATGCTATTACAATTGTCCCATATCCCCTTCACGCCCCTCCACCCTGCACACCCCTTCCCACCCACATTCACCACCTTTAGTTCATGTCCATGTGTCATAAGTTCTCTAGCTTCTACATTTCTCATACTATTCTTACCCTCCCCCGTCTATTTTCTACCTATTGTCTATGCTACTTATTCTCTGTACCTTTTCCCCCTCTCTCTTCCTCCCATTCCCCTGTTGCTATCCCTCCATGTGATCTCCATTTCTGTGCTTCTGTTCCGGTTCTACCTGTTTGCTTAGTTTGCTTTTGTTTTAGTTGTGGTTGTTAATAACTGTGAGTTTGCTGTTTGTTTACTGTTCATATTTTTTTATCTTTTTTTTCTTAAATAAGTCCCTTTAACATTTCATAAAATAAGGGCTTGGTGATGATGAACTCCTTTCACTTGACCTTATCTGAGAAGCGCTTTATCTGACCTTACATTCTAAATGAAAGCCTTGCTGGATAGAGCAATCTGGGATGTAGGTCCTTGCCTTTCATGAGGTGGAATACTTCTTTCCAGCCCCTTCTTGCCTGTGAGGTGTCTTTTGAGAAATCAGCTGACAGTCTGATGGGACCTCCTTTGTAGATGACTGTCCCCTTATCTCTTGCTGCTTGTAGAATTCTCTCCTTCTCTTTAATCTTGGGTAATGTAATTATGATGTGCCTTGGTGTGTCCCTCCTTGGATCTGACTTCTTTGGGACTCCCTGAGCTTCCTGGACTTCCTGGAAGTCTATTTCCTTTGCCAGATTGGGGAAGTTCTCCTTTATTATTTGTTCAAATAACTTTTCCACTTGTTGCTCTTCTTCTTCTCCTTCTGATACCCCATAATTCGGATGTTGGAACATTTCAAGATGTCCTGGAGGTTCCTAAGCCTCTCCTCATTTTTTTTGAATTCTTGTTTCTTCATTCTTTTCTGATTGTATGTGTTTTTCTTCCTTCTGGTCCACTCCATTGATTTGAGACCCAGTTTTCTTTCCATCACCATTGGTTCCCTTGCATTTTTCTTCATTTCACTTAGTGTAGTCTTCATTTTTTCATCTAATTTGCAACCAAAACCAACCAATTCTGTGAGCATCCTGATCACCAGGGCTTTGAATTGTGCATCTGATAGGTTGGCTATCTCTTGGTTGCTTAAAAGCATTGGCTCTAGGGCCTTCATTTGTTTCTCCATTTGAGCCCCTCCCTTTTTTTTTTTTTTGGTCTGGTTGTGCCTGTTACATATGAGGGGCGGAGCCTTAGGTGTTCACCAGGGCAGGTCAAGCCAGTGGCTAGGTTGTGATGCTGTATGTGGGGACAGGGTCAGAGAGGGAACAATGGCACTTTCTCTGCTCTCTGTCAGATTTCAGTCCCCTCTGCCACTTCCCACAAGCAAACTGGGCCCTTCTGGTGCTGGTTCCCAGATGGGTGGGCTTGTGTACATTCCAGGACCCTGTGGGTCTCTCCAACAAACTCTCCTGTGAGGCTGGAAGTTTGTCCTGGCACCTCAACCTCCACAAGTGTTTTCAATCAGTGCTTTTAGATTTTATCTCCCGTCACTGGGGCCCTGGGTAGCTGGGTCTGTCTCGCTGCCCATTTTCACCTTGTTTATCTGTGCACGAATGTGTAAATGTGGATAGCCAGCTGCCTTGTGCACCTCATTGGGTCTGCTCATTGCCTCCCCACGCCCAGGGTCTGCCACCAGGGTCTGCTAGCTGCTGCCTGTGCCCTGCATGCCTGGGTCTGCCAGCCACTGCTTTTTCCTGCCGTGACCCGTCTCCATCAGCCGCCAACTCTACTCCTCTTACCTGTCTGTATGAATGGTTGTCAGGACTTCTGTACAGTTCAATTTTCTGTCTCTTCTGGTTGTTTTTTGTTTCTAAATTTTTGTTGTCCTTAATTTTGGTTGTGCAATGAGGCACAATGTGTCCACCTAAGCCTCCATCTTGGCTGCAAGCCAGATGATAAATCTTGAATGGCAAAAGTTGACTGGACTGACCCAGAAAGAGATCTCTCTTTCCACAACAAACCTAAGGATCCCAAAAAGGGTGTGAGTATGGGGATAGGAGGGATGCAAATGTACATCAGGTTTCCTAAAAACCACACCTGAATGTTTCCAATAACAATTGGCTGGACCATAATTTAATCAGGTAAACAGATAAAAGATAAAACTTGAAATTACTGGATATTTTCAAGTTAGACTAGAAAAATACCTTCAAACAATACTCAGGAGCTAAAGAAGGTGTTGAGGTAACAGCAGCTCTTTTATCTTATTTTGTCATTGAAATTAAACCTGATGTTAGAGACCTAATTTAAGGAAAGTAATTAGAATAAGAAATGGTCCTTCTACCTGAGCAACAGCTCATGGCAGAACATTCTAAAAGAGTTTAGGAACAAACATCAGAAAGAACCCAATATAAGTTTATGGTGCTGCAGATCAAACAGCTGTGGCTCTCTTCCAAACTGATCACCTATTAACAAGAACACTTTAGATACTGTAAACAGAAGGGATTAAAAAGAGAGAGCCTGCCCCATCTTGCAAAATAGAAACTAAGTTGAAAAAAAATGAGAAGGTTCACATCAGTGAGACTGATCCAAGGGAGGAAAAAGTGCCCAATATCTTGCCTTATGCTCAAGCTGAAAATGAATTAATTGTAAATATAGATGGTCAGCCTCATCAGTTCCTATAGATATGAGGCATCCTCTTTCTACTTGAAACTGCCACCCCTTCTCAGCTTCTTCTTTGGAATAAACATATCACACAGATGGTAGATATGTCAAATAAGACACAGATTTTCCTATGACACAGGCCTCAACTGTAAACCTTGAGCTCTTGACTAAAAAACTCCTTCTGCAGAATGATGCCCTGCAATTTAATATGGAAAACTACTGACCTCACTCTAGCACCCTCTCTAAGTATCCCTTTAAACCAGGACAGTGGCTGTCTTTTTGCCTTCACCTGGGGAGGACAACCATATACCTAGCCATGCCTATGGGTTCACGGAAGTCCCCTTCTCTTCTTCCTAGTTCCCAAATCAGACCTAAATGATCTAAATTTTCCTTGTGATTAATTATAATATGTAGGTGGGCTTTGTTTATCTATGTTCAATAAACAAGGAAGCCATTTTCTTGCTCATGACCTCAGCAAAAAAACGGGGGAGAAAATTTGGCCAAGGCACAGTTTGTTAATTTAGGAAGTGACCCATCTAACAAGGAAAAGTCTCCCATGATAAACTAAAAAGCTTCTTAACTTATCCCAGATGTTCTACAAAATGAAAACTGAGGGGATTTCTAGATTCAACTGGATATTGCAGATAACGAGTGCTGGATTTTTCTGAGATGGAACACCCTGTGTGAATTGACTAAGTCCTTAGTAAGAGAGCCTCTCCTTTGGACGTCCAAACAGGAACAGACCTGTCACTTGGAGAAGGCTCTTCCACAGCATCCTTCCCTAGACACCCCTAACTACAAAAAGCCCTTGGTCCCTTGGTGTGTGAGAGGTCTCAATAAACCCTTGGGGTTTGAATTCAACTTCATGGGAACTATCAAAACTCCCTCACTTACTATAACTGTAACCTCATCCTTGATCCTGTTGCAAAAGCTTATCACCCTTGTCTTAGGGCAATGAAACCTCATGGTTCCTCATGCAGTGCAGATGTTACATCTGATTGAGAACACACACTTTCAGCCAGCCAATTAACCTCTTGGGAGAGTATTCTCCTATCCCTGACACTACTATTCATCAAAGCCTAACTCTGTATTCTGCACTCACTTGCTTTCATGAGAAGAAGGGGAACCTTCTAAAGAACTTTCTGTATCCCACTCAGATCTGTTGCAGACTCCCAGTGAGAATCTGAGCTATCATTTGCTGTTGGAAAACAAACCAGAAATGGTGGTTACCAAGCAGGATTTAATATCACTAATTTAAGCTCTACTTTAGATTAAATACTTTACCTGAGATAACATCAGCCCAGATGGCAGAAATTATTGCATTTACTAGAGTTTATCAACTAGCCAAAGACCAGAAAGTGAACAAATATACAGAGAGCACATGTGGAGTTGTACATGATTTGAGGATGCTTTGGGAACAAAGTGTGTTTCTTACTCCTGTTGGAACCTCCCCCCAAAATGGACAAATTAGGGGATATTTAGATGCATTCTACTATCTATGGAGGTGGCTATAATGATGGTTGTGGCCTCTGCAAAAAGAGGCCACCTGGAAGCTAAATAAAACATTCTCACAGGTCATTATGCCAAGCACATAGTCTTAGCCAAGGTGGGAATCTAGGTAAATCCTCAAAGGCTAAATCTCAAAATTAATTCTTTTAAAAAAAAGAATAGTAAAAATCTGTTTACACATTCCACTCAGATAACCTCTGGTTCTCTCAGGAAAATATTTGATAACATCAATTAGTTTTAAATAAATATTAGCTAAATTTCTCCAAGAAACCATTCTTCCTGGTATAAACAAAATAGTGACTGCCTTAAATCAAGTATTGGTGGGAAAACTTTAGGAGAACTGCTAAAGTTATTTGCAGGTCATGTGTTACCTGCCAACAGCTAATCCTGGAAAAATTGGAAAGGTGGGACACAGCCGGGAACCAAGACCTCAGGAGTCTTTTGAACACCTTTACTGGATTTAACTCAGCTTTTACTCTCCATGAGGTTTGAATATATTTTAGTGATTGTATGTCTATTTTCAGGATTGATTGATTCGTTTTCCTTGACAAAAAGTTACAGCCCTTTACGGTTGCTAAAAAGCTATTTGATTTTTGTGTTTCTAATCCAGAACTAACCATTTATACTAAGTGACTGAGGAAAACATTTTATAAAAATCATTACAAATAAGATCGCTGTGAGGCATTACCCCTTATTCAAAAACTATATTTTCATTTCTATCCACAATCTTCAAGAAAATCTGAAAGAACGAATATTATCCTTAAATTAAAATTAGCAAAGACTTTCAAGAACCTTTGAACTCCCACTAGTCCTATGGCCATAGAGTTCACTCCCTGGAGGACATATCAGTTATCATCCTATGAATTGATAACTTTAAGGTTCATGCATTTTAAAATTTCACCCCTGATACTAGACACTGAGCTTCTGCATGCAATTATGGAAAAATGTTGCAAGGGACGTACATGAAATGCCCTGTCCTTTGACCTCAGTTTAAGGCCACCTTCCCAAAACATCTTAAGTAAGCTTTTCTTGATCTTGCACCAGGAGATTTTATGTATTGGACAAGACAACATGGAAAAACTGTTCTTGAATCTCTTTGGAAATGACCCTATGAAGTACTGTTAACAACAAATGCAGCAGTAAAACACCAAGCAGTCCATCCTTGAGTTTATATTTCAAGACTGAAGGGCAATTTCAAAGTTACCCAATTGGAAGGCTACTTCAATAGGGCCTTTCAAATGGAGGATTCTCATAGATCCTCTAGGAGCACCCAATCCTGGAAGTGTGCAGCTGACCCAACACCTTTAACACCACCAGCTGATGACCTCAGATAGTGGACAGGTTTCACCCAGTATATCAGACCAAGACCCCTGTCTAATTTTTCTTTTGGCTTTTGTTTGCTTATAATAATTTTTCTCTTTTTCTGCTAGTTGCCATCTCTATAATGACCTTTTTCTCTTTTCTTTCTTCCTTATTATAATTGTTAGATCCATACATACTCATTTTAGTTTTCTTTTTTTTTTTTTTTTTTTAGGGAGGGAAGGAAGGGAGATAGAGAGAGAGAGAAACATCAATGTGCGGTTGCTGGGGGTTACGGCCTGCAACCCAGGAATGTACCCTGGCTGGGAATCGAACCTGGGACACTTTGGTTCCCAGCCCGCGCTCAATCCACTGAGCTATGCCAGCCAGGGCTTCATACTCATTTTAAATCTTACAGGCTGTTGAATGTGTCATTGATCACCAGGAAATTCTAGTCTCATCGAACAAGACCATAGGGAATTATAGCTGATGGCATCTGAACCTGCACCTACGTGAACAAATGACCTTAAACAAAATAGTCTGTAACTTTCCTAGTGTCCCTCTTTCCCAGAAAAAAAAAATAACCAAATATTACAGTCTAATGATGAGACTCCAGATAATTCTAAATTTGAATTCAACAATTCATATGGTTATGGGCCAAATTATTGCCAACTCTACAAGACTAATATAGATCCATATATGTAACCCAGCTTATGTAAGGTTCTTGGTTCTGACTTTGTTTCATGAACAAGATATTTTATTCTTAATACCAGGATTACTATTCCAGTAGTCTAGAATACTACTTCACTTGTGGCCAGGATACCTGGGCTTGTTTGCCTCAGACTGACACCTCATGCACTTTAAGAATAGTATTCTGGCCCTTATCTATACACAAAGACCCTAATTCTATTAATCATTAAGGCTTGAAATATCAACTCAGACAAAAACTCCAAAATGAGGCCCATCCTTGATTATTTAGGTACTCTACCTGGGAGAATTACTCACTCATTTCTTATGTGAACAATCAGAGCAGTGTTCCCAATGATAAGAATTATACAAATATCAAGGATGGAAACAAACTTACCACTAATTCTGGCGGAAGTCTTTAACAATATCACCTCTGTCTTAGATGGAATAGAGCATAGTCAAAACTTGTTGGCACAAATATTGATGAGCAATCATTCTGCTCTAGACTTTTTGTTGGTTCACTAGGCTATAATTAGCATTATAATGACTAATACTTCTAGCTGTATTTGGATCGATACAACAGACAAGATAGGATAGACTATATACTTTACGGTTTATGGGATTTTTTTCTCTTGGTTTGGGTTGAGCAGTTAGGGTTCCTGGTTCCAAACCATCCTACAAGGATCACTAATTGTTATTGTTTTTTTCAGTGACCATGATGCTAGACCACTGCATTCTCTCCAGAGTCTCAGTTGCTTCTATATAGATGTTCTCTCGTCAGATGATTGCCATGATGATGTAAGAATAAAAAGGTAAAGAAAATCTCGCAATACTATTAGCTATGGAAAAAACTAGATAATCCTCAAAAGGGGAAAGTCTGAATGCCTAGGCTTCCATGAATTATTCAACCTCTAATAATTGAGAGAATTATAAAAAGAGAGGAAGAAGAGACTAAATATACAAACAGGTAATGGTAGACCACATATGACAATAGAACTCTGACTTACAACTTTTGCAACAGCTAGCCCAGAAAGTCGAACTAAAATGTCTACAGCAATTGGCCCAGAACAGTCAGGATTTGGTCAATGACTAACACCTTTCTTATTTTTTGTCCCCTCCTCCAACCTAACACCAACCAAAGAAAACCAAATATGTTCCTCAAACCAATCACGTAACTTCTAGTTAGCTGCTTCTAGCTTCTCCACACCAACAACTTCCAATCAGAGCATAATTGACATATTCTCCTTTTTGCACCATCAAAATTTACCAACATTCTTCCTGGTGTTGAATCTCTGCCAAACACAAAGTGACGGCAGCTGACACCCTTGCTATAGCAAGCTGTGAATAAATAAATAGCCTGTTCTTATTTAGGTGATCTTTATTTACACACCGAAAGGAGAGGAGATGGGCAGACCTTACTGACCCCTGAGAAAAGATGTTATGATTTGATTAAGAGAGTTTTTAGAAATCAAGGTTTGTCACTGGATCTAGATCCCTCAAAACAAATCCATGCATTCCAATGTGCCCATGTCCAGGTTCTTCAAAAGAAAAATCTATTCTATAGTGTTATAGCTTTCGATTTAAAAAGTCCATTATCCCAGTTGTCTTCAGCAATATACATTAGTAAATGGTATCTCTATAGGCAATATCCCAATGACAATCTTGGTTTGTTTATTGGTGGCTATTATGACATTGGAGCCTGTGATTACATAAAAATTATATTTTTACTGTCTAGAAAGGTGATAAATCATATTTTGGGGGGACTGGAGTTTAATTTGCAGCTTATGTGCTTTTATATTGCCTGTTGGTATTAGAAAAAAGGATGATTCATACAAATTGTTAAAAATGTAAGTCTTCACTTAGCATTATCTACTAACCTACTGAGTTTGGTGGATATAAATAATTGAATACAGTTTCTTTAAAAGAAGTGACTGTTTGGAGGAAATATGCTTGTACACAGTGTTCTGGATTTTTTCAAAAGTATTCGTTATTCAAATATCCCTACAATTCCAACTTGATCTTTGCCTTACAAAAAAAAAATACAATCCTAATTTTTTTGTTTTTGTTTTAGACAAGTGTATCTAGAATGGAAGAAACCCTGAAACAATTCTAAAGGCTTGTTCTGTCTCCTGATGAATACAAGGAGGGATGCTCTGCAGTCATTTAGAGCTCATAAGTCAAGCAGTCATCAACAGGAATGCTTCCAACACAGAGAGTACAGAGAGGCCTGCTAATCAGGGGAAATGGTGGGTATGATCTATACTTGGGCAATGCCATGCACATCTAAAATGACTATTTAAAAATCAGGATAAATATATAAGCCACTCCTTTAAAAATATAGCTTGCAAGGCAGCTAGATCTTGGGAAAAACCAATAGGAACTAGAGTAACACAGTAATAAAGGTCCCTTAAACTGCTGCTGGTAGCCAATAAGGGTTTTGGCAGAATCAATATCTAGAGTCAGAAAAATCTCTTGTTAAACCTTTGATCTCTGAGCAACTAGAGGGATAAAGGTTCAAATCACCTGCAAGTTTCCAAGGCTGAATTCTAGGTTAGGAAACTCAAAAGAAATGATTCGGGGATTCTCTTGCTCTCACTTTCATTTGACAATAAAACTTTTAACCTCAGTCCTGCCTTGTGAAACTTTACTCTAGGGCATTAGGTTTCTCCATGGCATATATGGGCATTTTTCTAACCCATCATGGAGTAGCTTAGGTATTGTTGGATGGCAAGTTTCTTCCCTAAGTCTACTAATCCATGCTTTTAGTAAAATCCAACAAAATATCCTTATAACTTTTCAGAATAATGACTACACTTCAGATAATTTTCACATATATGAGGCACTGGCTTTGAAAGTATATTCTAGAGACCACCTGGGAGACACACAAATAGAGGTTTAGGGACTCTCATACCAGACCTACTGAGTCAGACTCTCTGGGAATGAGATCCTATAAATTGCATTTTAACAAACACACCATGTGAATCTTATGCATAGACGTTTAAGAAACATTGTTTGAAATCCTCAAGCCAGAAGTAAACTAGGTGTCTTGTCTTACTTGTTGTTTTCAGCAACAAATAGTTATTTATTGAATAAATGAATGAGTAAATTATTAAGTAATAGAAATTATTTGAAGTATGAGGTGAATATGTATAAAACATCACTTTTCTATCTAAACCTTTTATATATATATAACACTATTATATACATTAGATTTCATGATTACTTTAACTTTGTATCAGCCCTGTCTGGGGTGACTATTAGAAAATAAGACTCCCTAGTACCACTCCAGACCTACACTTCCTGTTCCTAAAATAACAGGGCTTTATTCAGCACTCTGGACAGCAGAGAGACATCTTTCATAATTGACAAAATGCAGTCAAAATTATGATGCCAATGAAATAAAATATGATTTACTGTATTATCATAAAAGCCTGGAACAGAAGGTTCTGTTATCCATATTTTATACATGGACAAATATAAGGAAAAGAAGATGAATCATTTGCTCACTGCCTAGAAAAAAGGAGATCTACTAGCTTAACTCATATTGCCAATCCACAGTACTTCTACCACAATGGCAAAGAAATCCTAAACAGAGAGAGTGCATTCATCTCCACATCTTAAATGTTGAGATTAAAGGACAATTTGCATAATTGGCATGCCATAAAATGTGTTCTAGTGACAATCCCTTAGGTATATGAAGAGGTAAATAGTAATACTGGAATCAGACATCAAGGTGAGACAGTAATACAGAAAAGCTTCAAGACAATGCCACATTCTCAATTAATGACCGAAAAATATCAACTATGAATCCAGTGGTGGAAAAGCCAAACACAGTTGCCATAAACCAAATGTATCTGGGTGAGGGGACTCAAGCTGGGCTTTGGAGGGAGACAAGATTTAATAGTTCAAGTGGAGTGAACACAGTGATATTTTTATCTGTGTTTTCAACATTTACTGCATTATCTTTTATATGCTCCAAACTATGTTAATTAACAGGGTGACTATTTTCTCAGTATTTCATCCTTTTTGGAATCACCTATCTCCCATTTCCTGTGATTTTACTGAGACTAAACACATTCACCTGCCTCAGGTCTAGACACATGACTCAAGCATGAGCAGTTAAGTCCTTCATTCTCTTGGCCACAGTTGGACGAGCATGGAACCCAAGATGAACTGATCAGTGTGCCCTCTGGAAGTATTCTACCAGATAAATGCCCATCACTAATTATACATTCCAAGTATGCAGCAACTTATGTGGCCATCTCCTCTGGCTGTGTGGAGGGTGCCTTCTTCTGTGAGAGAAAATGCAGTTGAAATACACAATCTGCGTGAGAGGCAGTGAGCAAAACAGGAAGTACTGATAAGAATCATTTGATTATCTCAAGTCAGGCTTACCTGGTTCCAGGACCTTTTCAATACTTGAGCCAATGAATTTCTTTTCATGCTTAAGCTTGTCTGAGTCAGTGTCTTCTCTTTTGCAGCCAAAAGATATTCCAACCAGTAAAGCAATGACACAGAGTGAAAAATATTTACTGCCATCAAGAAGCTTAGAGTTGGTTAAACAAGAACACTAATGATTATAATGCAGTGTGATAAATGTTTAATAAGTGTAAGCAGCAGATTCTATGCTAGCACAGAACAGGGTCACCTTATTCCTTATTTAAAGTTAGAAGTATCAAACTTATGCCAATGAAAGGTGTCAGGATTATTTATTATATTACATAAAGGTATTAGGTATTTATTAGCCTTTATTCTCTCTAACTAAATACTTTTCTCTATTATAAATAGAAATGACCTTTTAAGCCAATCAATGCATATTTTCTTCTAAATACACAGCATATAAGTATTAAAAATGGCAGAAAAAGATTTGCATATAGCTTCTTCTATTTTTGTGACTTATTCATGAAATTATAATTTACAAGGGGTTTTAAATGACTTTTTTTTAACTAGAGAAATTTCCTTAAACTCAACACCAAAAAGCACTCACTACTAATATTATATTAAAGTCCTTTATTCTCTGGTTAAGTAGAAAATTCCCAGTTCAGTGATAATCTTAAGGTCCAGAGACACTCAGGAGTGAGATTAATACTCATGGAAAATTGTTCTGATTTGTTTTTAGCCTCCAGGGAGGTCACTTAATGACAGAGGTAACACAAAATGAGCAAAGGTGAAGAACCTAAAAAGACACAACTCTACATGGTGCTTAATTGTGTATATGTTGTGTTAACTACAGTCATGGGTAGAAGGGCAGCCACCAGCCATGTTACTCAGGTTGACTGCAAGTTAGACTCACTATTAGTTAAGGGCAGAAAAAAAGTAAATTTTGCATAGGATTGTCAAACAAAAGGAGCACCAAGATTGGTAGGCTTCATTATAATTAAAAGCAAAGGAAAAACCACAAATCTAAGAAAATATAGGAGTCAGTGTGAATTCACAGACTGCAGGATAAAGGATACTGGGAGGTAGAAGGAAGATAGCCTTCAGAAATATATGGGTAATTCACAATGTGGACAACCTAAGCAAGAACAACAGAAAAAATTAAATTCTGTTTCATGTATTAGTTGAGATAATGTTGTATGTTAAAAACGAAGAGGTAAAATAACCACCTGAGATTACTTTCTGTTTGCTGATTCTATGATTTTTATGAAGCCTGAAGACTTGGTAAGCCTGAATTGAAGCAAAGCTAGCTCTAGAAGGCGTGAGGGAGCACCAACCCCTTAGAGTCAAACTGCGCTTTCCTTGCCAGTTAAAAAGCACTCTTATAATAAATCTCTTCTTCCAGAAGGAAAGAGAAAACAGAGGAGAAGAAAAACATATTTATTTATAGTATAAAACTGACCTGTTTCTAATGGAGAGCTTAAAAGAAACTGAACAGTAGACACAGACTCCTTAAGGATGAAAACTCTATCAACTCCATCTCTGCCAACACCTCTTTCATAATTCTACATGTGGTAGGAGAGGAGTAATATAAATCTAATGAATGCATATGAATTAATATTCAGCAGAATAAACAGAGCTAAGAGGCAATCATTTGCTTGTTCTACTAAAATAACTGGGCCCCTTGTAGCCAAATCTATCTAGAAGAATCTCAGGCCCAGCATAATGCCTGCCTCACATTAGATGCTCTAAATAACTCAAGTTTCTGGAATGAATGAAAGCAAAGGATTCAAATTGCTGGATTGAGTCTTTGACCCTGATTGTATACACCTGCAAATCACTATGCAGCATTCAGTGTAGGCAAACCATTAACCCAGGCAGAATGGCAAAATGGCTAGCGTTTTCCTGCCCTTGTCTCACAGTTTTAACAGTGTTACATGAGTGTTGGATGCAGCTGTCAGAAAACAGATCTTCTCCAAGAAAAAAACTTTCCAGTTATCAAGATAGTCTCAGCAAGCTCCTAAATGAGCTCACAGAAACACAGATGTTGACTTTGAGAAAGGGATAGCTTTCTCTACTTGCTTTCATTCAAATGTTGTGCCCTAGTTTGTGACTTGGTTGTTTATTTGCAGAAGAGCTTCCATAGGCATGTGTGCTGCCTGTGTCTGTGCTCAGCCCCGGAAGAGCACACACCATTGAACCAGAGGATCGAAGGTCGTGGTTACGTTTCTGTCTCTCTCCACTTCTTTGCACTTGCCTGGAAAGGAAAGATACAAAGTAATATATCCCAAGCAACTAATCTCTAGTTTTCTTAGAACTGCAGAGCACCCTGGGTAGGATTAGGCAAGCCCCTTGTTAGGAGTGAAGGAAGCATACTTTCAAATGGGGTGAAATTCCAATTCATACAGTTTATCTAAAACTTTTCTTCAAATCAGGTGGTGAAGCTAAGCGACACTTCCGAGTCCCCTGTCATCCCTAAGAGAACGTGAAATCCCATGTAAATGACTGTGTGTGAGCCACCCTGATCCTGCTAGCTCGCTTGTTTATTGGAAGACTGGCAGAACCTTACACTGTTGACTCACATTTATGAAGGACTGTCAGCAGGGACCACCCTTCCAGGGAGGCTTCCCCCTCAAACTGACTATTAAGCAAGAACAGAAGTAATTTCTTTTCCAGGGTCCGAATGTGGTGACAAAAGCTTCCAAAAGGGAGAAATTTGAAATTATCTGGGAGCAGCCTGAAGTCAGAGGAAAGCCTCTGGGAGTGTATTTCCCCTTGGCTGCATCATTCCTGATTGTAACAGAATTCCTGGACCACTTTTGAGAAAGGCTCTGACTTTCTCCCAGAAATGTACATAGATACAAATAATGTATATATTTTACATGATCTGCAAGGCCTCATGAAGGCCATTTATGGCATCTCTAAGAGGTCTTTATGCTCCTGGTTAAAAATTCTTACTTCAAACTTTGCTCCCTGCCCCGCCCCCCCCACCCCCAAACCCTGTACTTCCCTGCATTTGCTCAACCTAGGGGAAATATCTTACACTGGGTCGGGGGGGAGGAAAGGAGAATCAGGAAACTCTGAGCCACTTATAAGGTTTTAAAAGAAAGTACTTTGCTTTCCAAAATACCTGAGTCAAATTCTTGATTCTCAGTCAAAGCTGGAGATCTCTCATGGACAATGAGTATATATTCTTTCGTTCCTTCATTCAACAAATTCTTACTGAGCACCTTTTAGATGCCAGGCAGGCAGGCATAGTCATTAAGGTGAGAGATGAAAGGTGCTCTGCTAGTCTCTAAAGAGCTCATACAAAATGCAGACCAGTAATGCATTATAATACTGAATGATAAACATTAATATGGATTTTAAGGTGTGTTGTACAGGAGTAAGAAGGATTGTGTGGAGGCCATCGGGAATGGCTGGAGAGTAGCATAGGAGTCCCCAAAGAGAAGATAATGCTGGGCCGAGTCATGAATGAATTAGGGGCAGGCCGTGTGGGAAAGAGACGGCAGCAGCGTGTCCAATGGCATGGAGGTGAGAAAGAATAGGAGACTTTCAGAAGGGCATGAAGTCATGCCTGGACCAGAGGAAGTGGTCAAAGGGGAGGCTGCAGGAGTAGGCAGGGGCTACTTAAAGAGCCTTGCAGAGCATGCTAAGAAGCTTGGATTTTGCTGAAGGAAAAGAAGAGCCACTAAAAGACTTGAGATGAGGAGTGTCATCCAGTTGGCACTTTAAAAAGATCACTTGTAGATGCCCCCTCGCAAAAAAATATTCAATTGCTGGATTGCCAAGGAGTTCTAGGACTTAATAGAAGAGGTGTCGGTCACTCCAATGCTGGATGAGTCCAAAACAAAAAGCAATCAGAGCATTTAGACATTCACACCCCCAAAGTCTCTTAGCTTTATACACCTAGACTCTATTTGACTTTGCTGCAAGTTCTTCTATACAGAACATAATGACCACATTCCCAACAAATATGAAAAACATATTTATTTTCATAAATATATTTACTTTCACTGTAGTCTTTGAAATACAGCATTTGAGCTTTCTATTGTTGCTGTAGCAAAATACCATAAGGTTAGTGCCTTAGCTGCCATAAATTCATTCTTTTGCAGTAGGGCAGAAGTCCAATACAGTTTTCACTAGGCTATAACCAAGGTGTCAGCAAGGCTGCATCTTTTTCTGGAAGTTCTAAGGGAGAATATGTTTCCTTGCCCTTTCAAATTCCTTGAGTCATGGTCCCCTTTCACCATCTTCAAAGCCAGCAAGTTGGATCTTTCTCTGATGCTTCATTCATAGTAACATTGCCCTCTGACCACTGCTGGGAAACGTTCTCCTCTTTAAACACTCATGTGACTGGACTGGGCCCTTCTGAATAATCTAAAATAATCTCTGCACCTCAAGGTCTGCCCTTTTAATTACACCTGCAATATACGTTAATATATTCAAATGTATAGGGGTTAGGACATGGGCACTTCGCAGAGGCAGGTAGGGCATTGTCCTGCATACCACAAAGGGATTTGGCAGTATCTCTGGCCTTCAGTTGTTACTGCTTGATCAGTGAGAGACAATTCAACAACAAAATATAAAACAGTTTCATCTACTTCTATCTTTCACTTTTAGCTCACTGAAAGCATTTAATAAGATGCACACTTACATCTAAGGAGTGTGTTAAGGCCTTGAATGTGCTCTCAATATCACTAACCACTGCACAGAAAGAGGAACAGTGAAGGAACCAGTCTGGAAGATCAGGCCAACATCAGAACGTAACACCAGGATCTGGGGCAAGCTGAAGCTGAGTAAGTGGCGTATACAAGTCTTTGAAGGATCATGAGTAATAGGATTCCCCTGAAAGTAAGACAAGCTATAAAGATGAAAACAATATCAAAGCAACAAAAAACAGTAAAGAAAAGCACAACTATCCATGTGTTTACAATAATCTGTCAACACTGTCAGCAAGGACCCCCGCCACCAACAGCTACCATGTGTGTGCGTCCCAAAGGCAAAGCCAATGGAAATTTGGGCCTCACAGAGCAATAAGCCCATTGTCAATCTGCACCAACAAACTGTAATAGTTTACATTTACTATGTCTTTCAGTGCCCTGAAAAGAAGTTTAGATTTCAGACAAAGAACTAGAGTTCTCTGCCCTCTATGAAATTTAACCATTTCAGAATGTGACAAGCCCATCTGTTTCAAAGTACAATAACTTTTCAACATTTGCTTTGAGGAAAAAGAAGCCAAGGATGTATATTAAACAAACATTAAAGCTCAATAATCTGGCTATATTTAATATATGTTTCCAGAGCATCCAAACACTCTGACCATATTCCAAATTTATCACTAGGTCAGTTAACTGTTTTTTTTTTTTTAACTTTGCTGTGCTGACTTGAAATTCAGACTATGATATCAATTATAAATTAAACAAAAAATATTCTGTTTTGGGGGTACACTGGGATGCTCAGGGGTGACTCATTCATTGGGTGGAGGTAGGAGGTAGATTCATTTCCAAACCTGAGATGCAGCATTTCAGTGATACGTAAGATATGGTAATGTTAAGAATGGTTATTGCTGACCTGTACCAGAAAGAAATGCAGCTGAGAAATGTCCCCCAAAGGCTCTGCTCCAGATCCAGAAGCCCTGCATGGTGACACGTAATGCAGTTCTACAGAAAAAGTAGACAGTTCTGAGGTGTGATTCGAGATGTAACAAAGATTACCTCTCTACCAGGTCTATGAGAGTCCCTTAGGAAAGGAGAGATTTGAGGCAGTCCTAGGAAGCCAGATAGGATTTTTAGCAGCTGAGAGTATTGTGGAAAGACTGCAAATAAAGGCCAGAGCAAACAAGCTTGATATGTTGAGAAACTCATTAAACAATTTCAGAGAAGACTCTACTGGAGGAATAGGGAGAGTAAGTTGGAAGGGACATTTAAGGTCTTCTAGTGTAAGTCTATATCTGAGCCCATAAGGTAGAGTCAGAACAGGAAGAAAACTAAGTGAAAGTTTTCAGAGCTTAGACTATTACCTATAGACAATGACAACTAGAAAATAGTCACTGAAGAGGCACGTGGAATCTGAACAGAGGCCACCTGGGGTTGGTATTTGCCAAGGCAGATTGAGGAAGGAGACAGAGTGCTGTGTGTTCAGTCAATGGTGCCTGGAAAGAAATATTGGACATTCCCATTTATCTCAATGGTTTGGTGTTTCCTTTGTTTATTACCTTTTATGTTCTTCTCAGTAATGTTGCTTTTGAAAAAAAATCAGTCTCACCTAGCCATGCTGAGTGGAAAAGAAAAGAATTATGCTTTTTGGGCATGTTTGTACATGCAGCCTGGGCATGCCTGGCTCAGGGGAGCATTCACACCCATGAACCCAAGTCCCAGAGCAGACAGATGGGTGGCAGGCAGAAGGGACAAAAGGAGAAGGGGACTGGGAAAGTACCTCAGAAGTCTGTTATTCCAGACTGGCAATTTCTAAACACTTTCTCAGGGACTATCTTGGCATGATCCACTTGAGGACTAGAATAAAAAGGTTTGGAAGAAAGCAAAACAAAGTGATAAAATGTTTAATATACAAAAGAGATATATAGAAAAGATGATAAAAAAGTGATATGTTTTTGCTTTATACCCATTCCCCAGCACACAACAGTGTGAAGGTGATATCAGAAGCTGTTTATACTTCTGGAGATCCAGGAAACACTCAGCAGCACCAGCATCAGCTGGAAAGTGGACTATAGATATTTTACTTATTCACCACTATCAGCCATGTATGTAACTCCAATGTCAGTATATTTATTTACTGACAGTGTTACAATTTACAAATTGTAATAAAACATATACATATCCAGTATAAAAATAGAAATCTATAAAGATGATGTAAAATGGGATAAACTATATTTTAAACGGCCATTTGTATTGCCTATGCCACATTTCGGGCACTTACATAAGCACAGTACACATATTGATGCATTTAATCCTCATCATAGTCTGCCAAGGTATGTGTTATCATCAATGCCCATTTTACAGATGAAGCACATAAGTAACTCTTCCAAAGTCACATAGCTGATAAGCACCGAAACCTGAATTTAAACCGAGTAGACTGACTCTACCATCTGTGTCCTAATTTCTGTACTATACTCTTCTAATTATAATGCTCCTCTAATTACTATCCTGCCCTGCTGATCAGGTTAGCATTAATTTCTCGAGACATGATGTACACTTTGGGAGATGTGTACATTAATGATGTGGCTATATATCTGCATTTCAAATAGTCTTTTTGGTAATAATTTCTGACAAAATGGTCATTGTTTTCTTTTGCCCTTTGATGTAGCTGACCAGGAGCTTTACATGATCATGGTCATTTGTTTTCTTCCTTGTGGATGTTCCTTTGGCACTATCATCAACTCAAAGACTCTTTACAGAATGTCGGCGTATATGCCACCTGCCCATGTTGTGAGGGATAGTTTTATTAAATAAGATCGTTGACCCTTAAACACACTTACCCAGGCAACACAAACCTCACCATACCACATAAAGCAAAACAAGTCAGCTCCCACTCAATCCATCAGGATTCTGCACATTCTGTCCAGGACATGACCCTCTGACTGTCACCCAGGTTCAATGAGGGCACCAGGGCCAATAAGGAGCAAAGCATAAGAATGGTCCTTTATAAAAATGGACATAGTAAAAGCTCTAAAATTGTATTCCTTTTCCACAAAGGATTGTTTCTGTAGAAGGGATGAATAAACCCTACTTTGGAGACCAGTCTTCTAATAAACATTTCTCAAAGTGGAGTCCTTAGACCATCTAGATCAGAATCAGCAGGGTTCTCATACACAATGGGGCACTACACATCCCAAAGAAAGGAGCTCCTGCCTTTTGCAACAGCATGGATGGAACTGGAAAGCATTATGCTAAGTGAAATAAGCCAGTCAGTGAAAGACAAATACCATATGATCTCACCTATAAGAGGAATCTGATGAACGAAATAAACTAATGAGCAAAATAGAACCAGAGACATAGAAACATGGAACAGACTGACAGTGGCCAGAGTGGGGGCAGGGGAGAGGGGAGAATGGTGGAAAGAAGGGAAAGGGATCAAAAAACATGTAGGAATGACCCATGGACATGAGCAGTGGTGTGGGGATTGACTGTGGGAGTAGGGGGTGGGCTGGGCAGAGGAGGGCAAAGGGGGAAAAACTGGGACAACTCTAATAGAATAACAATAAAAGTAAAGAAAAAATTCAGACTTTTTATTGGCTATTGTAAAAGGCAGACAGGACAGAGAAAGCTCCACTTCATTTGTGAGTTGTAGAAGGCTCTGTGTCTAAACAAATTTTATCCTACTTTTTACTTAAAATGTAATCAGAAGCACATTTCATGTGTTACTGCATTTTCCATGTTATTTAATATGCAATTAGACATTTTAAGTAAACATTTGAAATGACTGCTTACCATTCTATCAAGTGAATATATCATGGTTTATTAACCACTATCCACCTTATACTTAAATAATTATTTTAATTTTTCACCTTCAGGAATAAAATTGTAATTACTATTTTTATTTAAAAAATATGGATACCTAGGTTTAAGCTCATATTTAATGAAAGGGAATCTTGGCATAGGAGTCAGGAAATCTGCACTTTCAATGAGTACTTCACATGATCCTCATACATATTGGTATTGATAGCCTTTGCTTTTAAAGGCTGCTCAGTCCCTGATACAGCAAGAGCTCCCAAGGTTACAAGAGCCCTTCAGTGGTTTCTATCTCAGTGCTCAATTCTTGAATATCAGAGTAAAAGACCAAATACAGTGACTCTGATTTCTCTTCGCCTGCAGAGAGGACACAGTTGAATACTTTCTTTCAATTACTCAGATATATTTTGTTTCTTCAGTTTAATTATAACAACCTGAGCAATAAATGCTTTTGCTCTTTCCTAATGTCTGTAGTTCCTGATTCAGCACTAGCATATGGTAGGCTGCAGCCAGCAAATAGCTCTTACCTCATGGGATGCCTGATTAATTGCTAGTCGCCACGAGGAGTGTTCCATGGACAAGGAAAGATTCTGAGACCGAACTGGAGCACAGTAATCAGTCTCAGATGCATTATCAGTGTCTGCCCTGGGAGCCATATGGAGAACTGACAAATCAAGATGCACACGTGGCAGCACAAATGAGCCATCTTAACAGTATGTTCTGAAAATGAGTAACTACAAAAAGATATTCCAAACATGCATATATGAGCAAATTATCTTTCACTTAGGAAATAGTATGCTTTTTTCAGGTCATCCTTGTCTTGGAAGGACATTCCCAAAATAAGGTAGCTAATATTCAGGGAACTCATACAATTCAATGGCAAAAAAAAAAGAAATCCAACTTTAAAATGGGTAAAGTATCTAAATAGACTTTTTTGCATAGAAGACATACAAGTGGCCAAAAGGTACATGAAATGGTGCTCAATATCACTCATTACTCAGCAGGGAAATTAAATTAAAACCCTGAGATATCACTTCACACCTATTAGAATGGCTTTATCCAAAAGACAAAAGGTGACAAGTGTAGAGAAGAGGGAACCCTTGTAAACTAGTGGTGGAAATGTAAATTGGTGCAACTACAGAAACACTGTAGGGAGGCTCCTCAGAAAATTGAAAATAGGACTACATATCATCCAGCAATTTTGATTCTGGGTAATGCTCAAAGGAAGTGAAATGACTATCCCAAAGAAATATCTGCACCCCTGAGTTTATCACGGCATTGTTTATAATAGCCAAGACAGAAAAACAACCTAAGTGTCCGTCAACAGACGAATGAATAAATAAAATGTGGTATACATACACAATGGAATATTACTCAACCATAAAAGAGGGAAATCCTGCCATTTAGAACAATATAAATGGACCTTGAGGACATTATGCAAGTGAAGTCACACAGAGAAGGACAAATACTGTATGCTCTCATATGTGGAATTGAAAAACACCAAACTCATAAAAAAAAGGAACAGATCAGTAAAAGCATTAGGTGAAGATGGTCAAAAGATAAAAATTTCCAGTTATAAGATAAATAAGTTCTAGGGTTGTAATGTAAAGTGTGGTGACTATGGTTGATAATGTTGTGTTGTAAATTTGAAAGTTGCTAAAGAGTAAACCTTAAAAGTTCTCATCACAAGAAAAAATGTAACTATGTGAGGTGATAGATGTTAACTAATTGTGGTGATCATTCATAATATATACATATCAAGTCATTATGTTGTATACAAACTTATACAATGTTATATGTCAATTATATCTCAATAAAACTGGGGGAAAACAAGCAAAAACCCAAATCCATCACTTACAGCATTGTACAATAACAACTAGAAGAAACAGTATACTTCACTGATGCCCGTCTGGTAATATCACTTCTTTGTCATAATGGAAGGTTTTCTGTGATGTATGAAACTTGTGTTTTCTATATATAAATGAGTATAGTTAGTGTATGCTAATGCCTGTTTTCTTCTGTAAATAGTTAAATATGTACACAAGGCATTAGTTGTGATTTATTGCAGTGTTTATTCCTACCTTTTACTTTTATTCTTAAAGCATTACATTTTTCTTTCAGTTCTATGTACCCTAGTTCTGAGTTAGATTTGCAGGTGTGTATAGGCAGTTCATATTTATGCATTGCATATAATCATGCCATCCAGCATTGATGCTATATTGTATTGTGTAAATAATAAAAGCTACGTACAGAGGAGGGGAAAAACCCTCAAAATTATGTAGCCAGAATCTTCCAGAACTGAGACAATAGCCACTTTAATGGGACCCTTCTGCTATGTCTTTCATGCCTACCACATAAGCGGAGTCTTAAGTCAGAAGCAGACTGGAAGCCGTCAAGACAGACTTTGCATAACTCCCACCATACTAGTGAGGGGAAACCCTAAACTACAATCTGAAACAAGAAAACAAACTTGGCTGTTTCAGAATGGCAGTAGTATTTCGGAGAACTCTGGGGTAAGATTAGACACCTCCAGACACCACAGCAATTCTGTGCACATGATAGCAATGACTGTGAATATGAGAGCTTAATGTGAGTGATCTTTAATAAGCATTCATGAAATAAACTGACTATGAGCCTCTAATTACGGAATGTTTTCATTTGGATCACTGGAATCGCTACATCACCTTTTCGGAGCACACACCCCCCGATGTGGATGATGCAGAGGTGCAGACACGCACACCAGCTCTGACTGCAGCCTTGAGGGGAGGTTGGTCATCCAGGCAAGCTGCTGAGTGTGAAGCAGACAAAATAACAGTTAACACATCTGCATGCATCTGGTTTCCATTGTTTCTTTCTCATTAACATTTTTTGGCAAAGATAAACTGGCTTCAGGAGAAGGAACTGTTGGGACTTAGAATTTTAAAATGGGTAAAATCCACTGGATGCATTTCAGTTTTTATCTGTAGCAGTTACTGGCTGCTTCCTTCCTCATTGTTGAAATCTGTCCTCTTAGTTTCCACAACAATGTGCTTACCTGGTTTTCCTTATACTTCTTAGATGATTCCTGCTCTTTCTTCTTCATGCATTCTTCTTCCTTCTTCCTTTCTTAAAAGAAGGTCTCCCTCATGGTTCTGTATTCAATATTCTGTTCTCACTCTTATCTCTTTTCCTCTGGAAAATTCAATCAGTTTACATTTATGGTTTTGACCACCACTTTTTATCTCCAGGTCAGATCTTGTCTTCTAAACCTCATATTCATTAATCCAACTCTCTGTGGGACATGCTGACCTGAATATCTGCAGGTATCTCAAATCCAGCCAATCCCAAATTATGCACATCATCATCTTACCTGCTACATGGAAACCAACATCCAGCCAGACACCCAGGCAGAAAACCTTGAAAGCATCATAGATTTTTCTCATCTTATCTCCTACTAAATTCTTCTGTATTTCTCTCCTGAATATATTTTGAATTTCTATTTTTCTTACTTGCCAATCTTACTAAGACTGCCCTAGTGCAGAGTTTTATCAACATCAACATGAGTGTCAGTAATAGCTTCACAAAACTAGCCTGGACTTTATTCTAGTTTACAAGGCCCTCCAGGATCTATGTCCCGCCAGTTTCTTCAGTATCAGCTCTCTCCTCCCCCTGCCTCCCAGCACTATCTGCTTACAATTCCTCCATACCTTTGATCACACACTTCTCTCTACCTGGAAAGCATGACACCACTCTTCATGGCTAAGTTCTAGTCTTCAAAATTGTTCAGGGGTCATTTACTACAAAGATTCTTCTCTGAGACTGATCTACCTGTCACTCTAGTCTAAGTCTCTGTTCTCCATAACACCATGTCACTCAGTGACTCCCTCTATCATTGTTTAAACCACAATGTGTTGTGATTATTTGTTATCCTTGAGGGCAAGTACTTTGCCTTACCTAGGCTGGTCCTCAGTGTCTAGTAGGGTAAAAAGATGGTAAATAAGTTTTTATAAATTTTGGGTATTAACTCCTTATCAGATTGGTGAATATGTCCTCCCATTCCATTTCTTCCTCTGTCATTCCATGGGTTGTCTCTACTTTGTTCATGGTTTCCTTTGCTGTGCAAAATCTTTTTAGTTGGATGAAGACCCATTTGTTCATTTTTTTCTTTTGTCTCCCTTCCTGAGGAGATATATCAGATAAAATATTGCTACAAGCAATGTCTGAGATTTTGCTGCCCAGGTTTTCTCGTAGGATTTTTAAGGGTTCATGTCTAACATGTAAGTCTTTAATGCATTTTGAATTTATTCTTGTGTGTGATGTAAGAAGCTGGTCTAGTTTCATTTTTTCTGCACTCATCTGTCCAATTTTTCCAACACCATTTATTGAATAAACTATCTTAATTCATTGTATGTATTTTTTTCCTCTGCCAAATATTAATTGACTATAAAGGTGTAGGTTTATTTCTGGGCTCTCTATTCTGTTCCATTGATCTACATGTCTGTTATTATGCCACTACCATGATGTTTTGATTACTATGACCTCATAATATAGTTTGATATTAGGTAACGTGATTCCTCCAACTTTGTTCTTCTTTCTCAGGATCGCTTTTCTATGCAGGGCCTTTTGTGGCTCCATACAAATTTGTGAAGTATTTGTTCTTGTTCTGTGAAATATGTCATTGGAATCTTTGTATGAATTTCTCTGAATCTATAGATTGCTTTGGGTAGCATGGATATTTTAGTGATGTTAATTCTTACTATCCATGAACATGGCATGTGCTTCCACTTATTTGTATCTTCTTTAATTTTTTTCTTCAGTTTCTTACAATTTTCCTAGCACAAGTCTTTTATGTCCTTGGTTAGATTTACTCTAAGGTACTTTATTCTTTTATGAGCAATTGTGAATGGAATTGTTTTCTTAATCTCTCTTTCTAATAGTTCAGCATATAAAATATAACTGATTTCTGGATATTAATTTTGTATCCTGCTGCTTTGCTGAATTCATTTATCAGTTCTAGTACTTTCTTAGTGAAATCTTTAGGGTTCTCTATGTACAGTATCCTGTCATCTGCAAATGTGGGAATACAGATTGGTGCAGCCACTGTGGAAAGCAATATGGAGATACCTCAAAAAATTAAACATGGATCTGCCTTTTGATCCAGAGATCCCACTTCTGGAAGTATAAGAGAAGGAACCCAAAATACTAATTCAAAAGAACATAAGCACCCCTATGTTCATTGCAGCATTATTTACAATTGCCAAGGTATGGAAGCAGCCCAAGTGTCCATCAGTAGAGAGTGGATAAAGCATCTATGGGACATTTACCCATTGGAATACTACTCAGCCATAGAAAAAGAAGAAAAAAATACCCTTTGCAATAGCATGTGTGGACCTGGAAAACATTATGCTAAATGGAATAAGCCAGTCAGAGAAAGACAAATACCATATGAGTTTACTCACATGTGGAATATAATGAACAGACTGAACTAACAAGCAAAATAGAGACAGACTCATAGATAGAGAGCGGGGTAAAACTATTGGGGAGAGATTGAGGATGGAAGAATCAAGCAAAAAGGAAAAAAGATTCATGGATATGGATAACAATGTGATAATTGCAGGGGGGAGGAGTATAAGGGGGACGAATGGTAATGGAAAAATATGATAAAAAAGGAAAAGAAGATGGTGAATAAATGTGTGGTAAGCAAATAGATTAATGATTGAATAAGAGAAATCAAAGCAGAATTTTTAATTTCAATGTTGAATGTTCATTGGATTTTAATTTCATCTAGGCCAGAGATTAGAAGAGAAAGAAAATCCAAAGATTTAAATTTGGAGTTATTTATATGAAGATTATGGATTCAAAAAAGCAAAGAATGTTCTCCCTAAAACTTGTAGATAGGGAAGTGTTCATCATATCATCATTATTATTGAAAAAGCTTACAGAACACTAGGGACCAACACCACTCCCTTTTTTTCTTCAGAAAGACAAAAGGAAAACCATCTTCTCCTTCTAGATGGGTGTTTCATTTCTTCCTCTGTGTAATATTCATAGTTGAGTTATAAAAATCTGAAAACCAAAAATCTGGAAGTGCTGACTCAGTTTTCACTACCTCTGAGTTCTATAACGACCATACAATGAATGCTCAAATGAGGCTGAGGAAAAAAAAGTTCATTTTTCTTCATCTAGTCTGCTTCAAAAGAGAAAATGAAGCCACAACAAAGAACCTTCTGGCAGCTGTCACTGGCTCTGAGCATCACCCAGGGTACCAGCACACACACACTGGCTTTTGAATTGCCTACCAGTCCTACCCTTGCAAAGTCATCCTAGTTTTCCATGTTCCATGACACTATGATTTTTGCCCTTAAGAAATGATAATTCAAGTGTTAAAGCTTTCAAAGGATAAGATATTATTCTTCACCAAGTACCCACTGGAAAACCAGCTTGAGCACTTGGAAGACATTACTGAAGGGAGGAAGCATGAATTGGTTTGCTTTCTTTTGTCCTGTAGGGATATGTGTTAGTTGGTATCGAGACAAAGGGTACTCTACTGAATTTCTTTAAAATTCAGAAGATCCTCAAGGTTCTCTGAAGATAAAAGTGCATTTTCTAGGACTAGGTTTTCTTCCTGCAACAAAGACATTTCTGTTAAGAGGAGCTAAGTGTTCTGCTCTTAATAGGATTTCAATGCAGTGAAGTTCATGGAGGAGCTTTTTGAATTTATTAATTCATTTTGTACACACACACACACATTTTACCTAGAAACCCAGAAAGTAAGCTACAATGTAAGGGCCAAAGCAAAATAGAAGAGTGGAAAGGAAGATAGAAAATTTTGTTTCACATTAGTAATGATTTGTCAGATAAAGACAACCTAGCCAGGGTTTTCACAGCTGGAGCAAAGAGGGGCTTGTAACCACCCAGCAAGGGGAACTCAATAGAAAAAAACCTGCTCAGTTCCTAAGCCTGAGCACGGGATAATTTCATGCCAACTTTCCATATGCCTGTGCTGTGTTGAGGGCTCCTTTGTCACACTTAGCAGGCAGTTTCTCATGCTGCCTATGTGTTTGTATTGTGCTCTCTTGTCTGGTTGTTGGCACAGACATTGTCAGAAGCCTTAGGGGCTGAATGTGGAATCCAAGCAGGAGGTCAAGGAAGCCCAGGCAGGCAGGCAGTGGGAGTCCAAGGCCCTTTCCCCTCCAGCTACTGATTGTGACCACCTGTGGACAATGGCTTTTACAAAAACACTGTGCAGACCTAGCCTTGGGTTTTGCAATAATACTCTGAAACTTGGAGCTGGTTGTGAGTCAGTTGAAGTCTAGTCCTTTTTGCTGAGTGTTAATTGAAGTAATTAGAATTTGAAAGCAGTTCAATTGTTCATGAACAGTTGAGCTGGTCTTGCAAGAAAAATCAATCAATAAAAAATTTCCATTAAATTCATATGAATTTCTATTATTATGAAAAAAATAATAATTCCTCCACTGTACTATCCTCTCCATCACCTTTGGAAACCAGAGAAATCTCTCATTTCCCTGGATCTAGAGTGTGTACACACATTTTATCATCTGCCCTGCCTTTTGATCTTCAGTTGGTTGGCAGTGCCTCAAAGACAAATGTCCATTGCAACAGGGGAATCCATCATGTCACTTTAACTGTGAGGAAGTTAGTTTCCAAAGATGAGTTGCAATCTAACCAGAGAGAAACTTCACTTCCCTTGGGTTGGGGCTGACAAGGAATGTTTGGCAGGAAACACCATCATAACATCCTTGGGCATAGCTGTTCTGCTCTTAATAGGATTTCAAAAGAGGCAGTTTCAAGCCCATGTGCTATCTGAAGGCTTGAAAAAAATTCATTAATAATCAGAATACTCATTACTTGCCCCCTTCAGAGTTTCCATTTTAATTTTCACTTGCCTTTTGTGTTAGAGGGGGAAAAAAGACAAAGTGGCAGATAGATCAGAATACACTCTTCATAAGAAAGCCCTGTCTGTCAGAGTAACGGCAGCTCCTTAAATATATGTTGTCTTGGCCCTCAAACACATAGTATCACTAACCCTGTTCCTATTTGTATTCCAAACACTTCTTTCCATAAATTAGATTAAGTTACTTTGAGCTGCCTCTGTACTCACTCTCTCATAGTCAATCACAGGTAGTTAATTCCATCGCATTCATGATATGGGTCAAACAGGTTCACATAACTGAACCCATTATTTTGCACATGTTATCTAGTTCAGTGCCCTCAAGATACAAGTTTGAAATTTCCAAATGAATAGTTTTCACAACCACCAGATAAGGTATGCAGCATTGTCCACATTTTGTTTGAAGTAAACTAAGGTTCCCCATCATTGCTAGTTTTAATTTCATCACTATCGATTAAGTGCCTACCTCTGTTACGTACTTTATCACATTAATAAAGTAGAAGTTATCTCTACTGTCTAATGAATGGGGTTATGTGGAAAGAGGGATGGCTATTGGAACAGAGCCTGGAGTTTCACATGCAGCAGTGAATTTATATTCCATGTTGTTGAGGCTGAATTCCTCAGTTTCCCACACTGATTCTACCTCACTAATTGAGCCTAATATTCCCAATAGTACCTACCATAGGGCTTTCCAGTTCCCAAAGACCAGCCTCTTCCCAGTTCCCCACACATCTTGCTCATTCTCACCTTCCTGCTATTGATTTTTTGTTTCCACTCCTCTCATGGCCAGAGACACTTCAAGTATAAAGTCACTGGTGTGGCCCATTGCACCTCATTTGCCTCTCCACCCAGCTCTTATTTTTTATTTTAATAAACATTTTAAGATGAAGTTTAACATATTACAGAAGAGTACACATGTCATAAATACAGAGTTATGTGCATTACCACAAGAGAGCACGCTTGTGTAACACCCATCTGAGATCAAAAATTAGATCATCAACAGCCCAGAAAGCCGCTCGCTTATCCCCACCCAGTTAAAAAGCTCTCCAAAGGTATCCATTACTTTAACACCACAGATTAGTTTTGCAGATTTTTGAACTTTTATGTAAGTGGAATCTTCAGTGTGCATTCTGTAGCATCTGGCTTCTTTTGCTCTCTATTATGTTTGTGAGACAGCCTTCTTCTTGTTTATGGCTGTGGTTTGCTTTCATGGCTATATAATTGGCATGCATGAATATATTAAAATGTATTTATTCTACCATTGGGAAGTTTGGGTTGTTTCTTGTTTGGCACCATTATAATAATGCTACTATGTATATACTTCCATATGTCTTTGGTACATGCATGCACACACTGTTCTAGGTATTGTAACATCTGTTGTTACCCCATCCACATCCTCTTGGAGTTTATCATTTCCTTGCACTCTGGCCCAATTTCCTACTGCTCTTACCGGTAATTCTACCTCCAAAAGCTCACTCTGGTCACCAGAATCCTCTCTGCCAATAGCCAGAAGTGCCAGGAAATTTTCACCCTGGAATAAGTAATTATGGGGTCACCTTTTGTATGAGATAACTCTAAATTGGTTTACCCTGGCTCCCAACGTTCCCTGACATAAAGCCCCAGCTGCTCCCACAGGTAGGTTACTTGATGACATATTGTTGACGTCCTTTCCATCCCAGTCTTCCACCCACACTCCCCTACTTTTCCTGGAGGTCGTCTTCCAAATAAACTACTTGCATTTAAACCCTTGTCATAGGAACCGCTTCTGGGTGAAGCCAGTATAAGAATTTTCTCCTCTACCCATTACCCTTTAAGAGGTTACCCTAGAGATTACAAGATTAATCTTTAACTTATTAAGATCTAAATTGATACATACAGCTCAGACAACTGAAAGATATTAAGACATTTTAACTTCAGCTACCCCTTCCTCCTTCTGAGCTTTTATTGTCATGTCTTAAATGTACTTTAAATCCAATGCTATATTTATTATATTTGTTTTATACATTTTGCTTTACCCATATATTTATTCTTTTTATTATTATTATTATTATTATTGTTGTTGTTCAAGTACAACTGTTTTCATTTTCACCATACCATGCCCCACCCTGCCCCACTAACCACACCTCCTACCCTCAAACCTACCCTCTTTGACTTTGTCCATGTGTCCTTCATACATATTCCTTGATGACTCCCCCCTATTATCCCCTATTATTCTTTCCATCATTTTTCCTGTACTTTCTTTATTTTTCATTCTTTATTTTTTCATGTATTTTCATACTTCTGCCTGGGATCATTTTCCTTCTACTTAAAAAAGAACTTCAATTTTTTCTTTCAGTGTGGGTCTTCTGGTAATACTTTCTCTGTTTTCGTTAGTCTGAAATTAGCTTTGCTTTATCTTTTTTTAAAATATTTTTATTGAGTATAGAATTCTAAGTTAGCAGGAATTTTTGCCGCCAGCATGTTGAAGCTGTCAATCATAGTCTTCTGACTTCCACTGTTTCTGTATATTTTTTTTCTTTGAAGGTAAAGTTTCTTTTTCTATTGGCTGCTTTTAAGATCTCTTTGTATTTAGTTTTTGACAGTTTTACTATGATGTCCTTAGGCATGGGTGTCTTGTATTTATCCTACTTGGGCTTTTGTAGCAGTTGTTAGATCTTTTGGCTTGAAGTCTTATAAGTTTTGGAAAAATCTTAGCAATAGCTCTTCAAATATTGCTTCTCATCCATTCTCTCTCTCCTAACTTTATGATATAAACATTATGTCTTTCACCACATTTCATATATCTTTTAGCTTTTACGTATATTATTTTTTTCTTCCCATGCTTCAGTCTGATATATTTATTTTTCAGTTGTGCCTAATCTGTTGTTAAACACATATATTAAGTTCTTAAATACAGTTACTATAATTTTTCATTTTAGATTTTACACTTGACACTTTCATTTTTACTTCTCTGTGGAAATTCTCCATTTTGTTAATTTCTTGAACTTAGTAATGACAATTATTTAAAGTTGCTAAATGAAATATGTGGGCTTTCTATGCATGAATTTTTACGGACTTTGGTCCTCTTGTTTTTTGGGGTCAATTCTTATATTTTCCCATGCCTATTTTGGGGAGGGTTTGTTTGGGTTTGGTTTTTCATTTTGTTTTTAATAACAATTACCACCTTTTGGCTCTGACTGATGTTCTGGTCCTCCAGAGAGGTTGTATGTACCCTTGCCTGTGGCAGCCATTAGAGTGGGAGCAGAGATCTTCATCTAATCTGAGCTGAGGTGCTTTAGGTGGAGCTTCCGTCTCTGTGAGGGGTGGTCTGCTTCCAGTTTGCCTTTACTCTTAAAATGAAGCCTTTTAAGGGTTCCAACAAAAAGCTTCCAGTGCTTATGAGGGCTTTTCTCCCTTGGATGGTGCTTAATTCCATTGTTCTCTCAGCCCTAGCAAATATCAAAACCCCTCTTGACTGCTACTTCAGAATTTGCAAATATCTTGAGGGATAAGGCAGTGCCAAGTGTCACACCTGCCTAGCTAAATTATTTTTTTCCTTCAGGACCCTCAAGTCTTTGCTGTGCTGGAAGCTTTCCATGCCTTTAAACAATAGTTTTAAACCCGATTTTTCCTGTGGTGATGGTAAGGGAATTGATCTAATTAATGCAAGCTAGTCTGCCAGAGCCCAAGCAGCTAGTTTCTACCAAGCAAAAGTCAACTCAAGTTGTCCCTCCTTCTAAGAGTCTTCTTTGTTTACTCTGGTCCCTATGGTTCTCTTTCAATGGCATTTTTGGTTCTGCTTTATGGATTTTAGCACATGATTTCATTCTCCCCTATTTTTCTCCACTTGTTTATAGAGTTACAGAATAAAATAAGTATAATACTACACAACAAAATAAATACATATGTAGTATATATTATATGCATTATAATATGATTATAATTATATAACCTATGGAACTGCTTCTCTGAGACCCAAGAATCTAGCACTTATTTTGCTTTATATTCACTGATGAAGAACTTGGAAATACAAAAACAAACTAAAAACAAACAAAAATGTAGAAGTGGACTCATCCTAATTCCCCAGTGTCAATCAATGGTTGTTGGCATCAACACAAAACTAACAGGAATCCTCCATTCGAATGTGATGAGGGAGAAAAGAATTCAGTTGCAAACAGCTCAGATGTGATACAGCACAGCTGTGGAACAGCTCAATAGTGTTACAACTCAAATAGGAAGCAGCACTGCAAAACAGAAGCGCTGTCAGGACAAGCGCTTGCCTGGGGCAAGGCCCCTTTCAAGGTACGCAGCTCTGCTCTGCATTGCTCCACTCTGCCCTGTACTGCTCTGCTCCGCTCTGCTCCTGTGCTGGTCTCCTCTGCTATGCTCCCACATCTCTGGTATCTCATTTTCATTGCTTCAGCTCCAGCCAGGGGAATGTAATCTTTAGTGTTTGGTGGAAAGGGAAATGAAGCTGCTCTGATTGGTTGGTAAATACAGCTGCACAGCTCCAAACAGATGGCAAAGTCCTTCAGTCCTATTGGTTGAAATATGATCCCAGGAACTCCTATATAAAGCCTGGCTCAGATGGTAGGAACATAGTGCAGGAAGGTAGTTCAGTGCAGGAAGCAGGTAGCTGAGTGCAGAATTCTCCCTGAAATGTAGTTTGTGTGAGAGGCCTCTGTGTAGAAATAGCTGCTGGGTTCTACATTTTTAAATTTGAGATTAGTTAAGCCATGAGGAGCCCTTCTTGAAGTTCTAATATAGGATCCACACCAGAAAGACAGAAAGAAGTAGTATATACAGTGTTAAATACTATGCCTGCCCATAGTTCCTATTTGATGAATAATAGTTCCCCATCTCTCTCCTTCCCTAAGATAGGACATAGTTCTCCCATTTTCTCCCCTTTTCTTTGATATAGCAGCAAAAATCACAGGATATATAGTTATTTTCACCTTAAACCATATACCCATTAAGGCAATGCGGTAAGAATGTTCTCTCCAAAAGTTCCCATACCTGGAGAATATGCAACTATTGCTTCCTTTCCCTGTTTAGGGAATTATAGGATTTTAGGTAAATCACAGGGGAGGAATCTAGTCTGGTGATCAAAACACAGTCTTTGGAATCAGAGATCTGTCTTCATTTCCAAGATCCACAAATTACTATTGTGCTTTGGGAAAATTACTTAACATCTCTAAATCTCAATTTCCTCATCTATAACTAAAGATAGCAGTGTGACCTTATTGGATTGTTGGGATCACTTCATATAAATGAAATTATTTATGTGAAATGCTTAGAACAGGTAGTAAATAGTATTAGATATTAGAGTAGAACAGAGTTTTGATATTTATTTCCTGCTTCTTTTCATTGGTCACGCTCTCTGTATAACAAAATCCCACTGATGTTTCATTTCATGTCATTATTCAATAATGACTAGATATGGAACAAGCTGAAGGACATGCTTTGGATAGTTTGTACCGGTTTCACCACAACTCATACAGCAGGACATGCACATAGGATCACATTAAAGGCAAAATACCTAATTTCTCTGTTTGTTTTCCTCCTGCCTGTTTACTAAAATTACTTGCAAAATACTTATCCTCTGCATCTCTAAAGGCCCCAGGAAAGTCTCACATAGATTCTTGAAAAGCACTTTGAATGTCCGTTATCAGGGCACAAAGCTGAGCTTTACAGCTGCTGGAGTCCACCAAAGGACAGGTGAGGTCTGTGCCAAGAGGGCCACCTTTCCACGTTCTTGAAGGTCAGAGCTGCAAGGTGCCAAAGGAAATCAGTCTGTGTAGTCACTGAGCTGAGGCCACTCTACATTCTGTGCAGCAATGAGGGGGAAGCCCCCTGTCTGTGACCATGCCACTCTTTCTCCTGGGCACCACAGTTAGACCATGTGCCTGTGGAAGCGGTGTGTCAAGTTTCCTTCTGCATCTGCCTTCTCAGAGGGCAGTCAGTGCCCTTGGGGAAGCCATTCACCAGACTGAGTTCCACATACCCAGTTTCTCTCACAGAGCTAGACTGGCATCCGGCTTAGGGGAGAACAGTGACACGCATCTGAATTGGTTTACAGCCAAAAACAGCGACACACATCTGAATCTGTTTGCAGCTATTACCAAGAGAAATGGAAATAGCAAGAAAGAAGCTGACACATATCAAAAGGGCGTATTTATCAAGCACCTCCTCCATCTCTAGTCCTCTCTCCCCAGAGAGAATATCCAGAAAGAAATGTTTAATCTAGCCAAACAAACAAATAAATAACTCTGCTGCAAATGACCCCTGTAGGTCCCCAGTCAAGAGTTCATAGCCATAGTCCAATCTGAACTAAGCTTAAATTGGCTTTTGTTATATTGGATTATTGCCTTTTTTTTCCCTCTGACCAAATACTGACTGCCTTCTCCAGGCCTCACCAAGCATCAAGCATCAAATTCCCATGACTTCTGTGAAGAAAGGGAAAAGTAAAGTCTGTTGGCCTCATCAAGGTGGCTTCGGTGGAAATCTCCACCTGTCTCTGAGGGAGGAATTACAGGATTGGAACAGCGGTGTTGCTGTGCAGAGAGCTCTGTCTGCACTTTGTGATTGCCCCAGGCTGTAATCCACCTCAAAGCCCGATGAGTGGGAGTAGTTTTGATAATACTGAATGATTGGTTCTTCTATAACAGAATGGAAAATTACAAATAAAATGGTTCAAACATTTTTTACTATAGTACTTAAAGGAAAAAAAGTTCGTGTAATTCAGGTACGAATGCATAGTCACAGCCCTTGACCACTCCATGGTAACAGAGCCTTGGAGAGGGCGCTTTTGGAAGGCAGGGCTTCCCAGAACCCAGGTCAGAGGTCAGTGTGATGTGTGACATTATCCTTTCACCAAAAGCAGACTCCCTCCCAACTGGGGACAGTTTGAGGAGAATGTTTGGAGAAATCCCTTAGGTAGTCAGAGATCCTGACCAAAACAAAACAAAACAAAACAGACAAATGAAAAAAAAAAAACAAAACACAACTTTCCCTCTTATTCTGTAGCCTGTGTTTCCTTTTATTTGATTCTCTTAAGGGACCTGGTCTCCAGGATTTGCAATAACAAAATGTTTTAACCCACCATCTTATAAGAACAAACTACTTTAGAAATATGTTCATACTTTAGGACATCACCTTAAGCCAAGATAAAACATGAGGAACATGGGTTTCTTGTTTAAAATAATAACAAAAAAATAAAACTTCTCATTGAACTTCTGAAATGAAACTTCCCTCTTTATATTTTTCTTTGTTATTTTTCTATTCATGAATGTTAAAGCTTTCAGCAAGCCTGAAACTCGCTCAAGCAGCTGACCATTCTGCCATTGCTTTCCTGGGTCTTGCAAACTGGTTCAGTAGCTCTTCCCACAGCAAGGGTATTAGGAAAGCCAGAATTATTAACCAGGGGTCAGGGGCTGCCTGAGGCCACTTGAATTTCTTTGTATGGGGAGCAGCATGGAATAGTCTTAACTTAGTTGGACTTACCCTGCGAAGGCACAATTGGAAGCTGTGCCAGTCCATTGGACTCGCCAGGAAGCCATTCAGCAATTCTATTGCATAATACTTTATATGCAGTCCCAGCCAAAGCAGAGATTTTATGGTCACTTTTATGACATTGTATCAAATAATACAGTGTAATTTTTAGTGAATGTCTCTGGTATTTGGGCATTAAAAATAGTCTAAATAATACATTTAGTAAATGCATCAGGTACTTTGACATTAAAAACCATCTAAATGAAATATTTTAACACATACAATAGCATACTGCACATACAATTCTCAGAAGGGGCATGTAAATTTTATGTTTAAATTTTGACACACATACACATTTGCTTACATATGTATAGACTGTCTCTGAAAGCACACATGGGAAACATGAGGGTACATAAGAAATAGCAAACATTAGATTTACTTGTAACCATATACCCTTTGGAACCTTTTGAAGCTTATACTGTGTATATGATTACCCATTAAAAATACATCAATATAATTTAACATAATTACAAAAATATCAAATGATAACCACTGGCTTAAAAATATAGTGATCTTCTAAAAGTCTCTAAGGATGAAGATGAGAAGGGAGCTTGTCCTGGGGTGGGTGGGGCCTGAGCAGGGGGTGTGGATCCAGGGTAGACATGAAGTAGTCATGAGCAGGGAATGCCACTGAATAAGACGGCAAAGAAGTCATTCGTTACACAAATGCTGACTCTGCACCAAGCACCTTACTCAGCGGGGATGGGTGAGCAAGATGAAAACTTCCCAGACTAGCAGAAGATTCAGAGACTCCAATTTAGAAAAGCAGATGCAATATTATAGGTGGTATAAGGGGCAGGAGTGCAGCATGATATGTTCTTGTATAACTGGCTAACAGACTCATTTTTCTAGGCTATGGATACCAGTCAAAGGTGTTTTTTGACCTGTTGCAATCACTGACAACTCCCTCAGCTGCATGAACCTTTGCAGACGGTCTCAGAAGCTTCAGCCTGAAAACACATGAGGGAGCATTATTTTTTTTTTACTCTGAAAGGACAAGGTTTGAATTCTGCTAGTTTCTTGATGAGCAACTTTGAACAAATTGCCTGACATCTAGGAACATCATTTTCCTAATCTGAAAAGTGGGAATGAAAGTTTTTGCATTTCTACCCTGCTGTAAGGTCTGTGTGTGCCTATAGAAGGGTGGGGCAGGTGTAAGGGGTGTTATGTTATTATGTTGACATGAGAAGGAGCTCAATGAATGGTGATGTTTATGATCCTGGTTATTATTAAAATAGCAGCTTTGAAGGATGGGGCATACAAATATTTGAGAGTGACCTTTAACTTATCATGAAAGGGAAAGATAGCTCATATAGAATAAATGTAAACCAGAACAAATAGGTAAATATCTGCTATACTTATGAACATAAATGTGCCTCCTCTTGGTTTATAGGGCCCATGATTATCTCTGTCAGCTGGGGTACTCAGATAAATGGACTAGATTAAAGAGCGGGCCTATTCTATGGAAATCAATCAATTAAATAAGGAATCCAGAAATGACAGCAGCCTGATGATTATTTAATTTGATTTGTTTATCTATTTGTCTCTCTGCCATCTGTCAGAGCCATGCCTGAGGGTGGGCTCCAAGGGTTTCACCTGGCTATACTGGAGTCAAGGTTTAGGATGGCAGGAAGAGTCACGTCATCTGCAAGCACTGAGGAGGAGGCACGTGTGGCTGGTTGAAGGTCAGTCTGGGTGTTGCAGGACTAGAGACATGCTTCTTCCTCCCTGCCCCAGGTGGCCACAGAAGCCAGTTTTGGGCAAAGGACAAAGCCCAGTACAAGATCAGACCCTCCACTGTAGATCTGGATTTTCCTTATCTTAATAATGAATTAAAAAGTGTAAAAAAAAATAATGAGGATTAAGGGGCAAGGTTGAGGCACTCTTAGGTTGGCAGGAGGAAGACTGGGTCACACAACTGAGCTTGTGTTCGGGACATAACAGGCAAGCACTTTGGCTTTGGGCCATGAACAGGGACACAGGAGGCTAAAGGTTCAGCAGGCTAACAGGGAAGTTAGGCCAATGGAGATTTGCAGCCAATGGTTGCCTGTAATGGGACTGACCGGGGTTTTACTCGGCAGTCCTTCCCATAGGGAAAATGTAATGGTCTTAAAGGAACCTAGCCTGTTGTGGAATGGGAGAGGGAAAGAGGACAGAGTCTGTCCTGCTGAGGCAGTGGCCACCTCATCTTAGGGGCCTATATCTTGTCTTTCCTGCACAGCCACATTGATTCATTCATGGGAAAGAAAGAAATGGTAATGCCTAAATTAAAGTCAAATTAAATCCCAACTTCTAACCTTAGTCTGCCAGACCCTGCTAGGCATAGCTTCTGCTCACCTGTCTGACCTCATCTTTGCTCTTTCCCTACCAGCTGCCATTTCTGTCTCCTTTTAATCAAAGCTCTGTCCCACCTCTGTGCCTTGCTTTTACTTATTGGTGTCTAGTTCACTCTTCCTTGGATTGTGAATGGCTCTAGCATCTTTCAGGCCTTGGCTCAGGGTCAGCTTCTTAGAGAAACCCTCCAGTGCTACCACCTTCTGATACCCCACTGGCTTTTATCAAGTCCTGAGCTCATGTCAACCAATTTTCCAGCTTTCCAGTTACAAACTGGGTTCCCTATAATTTAATTCAGTTCTGACACTAACTACTGAGAGTTAATGTAGACCCCATAGGTTAAGAGCTCAGTCCCACAAGACTGCTCCTCAACTCCGCATGCCAACTGCAAGTCCCAAGCTTCCTGTACTTCTGATGGATCAGTTACAAATTAAGACTCCCCACAAACCCCTCCTCAGGTTTCATAAATTGCTAGAATGGCTCACAGAATTAAGGAAAGCACTTCACATACATTTACTGATTTACCTCAATACTATAAAGTAATAGCCAGTGGAGGAGATACATAGGACAAGGAGTGAGGGAAGAGGCTGGAGCTTCCATGTCCTCTCTTGCCATGCCACCCTGGCAATACCTCACTGTGTTCACTGACCAGAAGCTCGCTGAACCCTGATGGTTAGGAATTTTATAAAGGCTCCATTATGTATACGTAATTAATTAAGTCATTGGTCATTGCAATTAACTCACTCTGTAGCCCCTACACCCTACCCAGAGGCTGGAGGGTGGGGATGAAAGTTCCAACTCTAATCACTTCCTTCCACTTTCTGGTGACAAGCTCCCATCCTGAAGCTATCTCAGGGTCCCCTGCCACCAGCCATCTCATTAGCATGCAAAAGACACTCCAGAGATTCCAAGTGTTTTAGGAGATTTCTGCTAGGAATTGAAAACAAAAACCAAATGCATATTTCTTATCATAATACATACATATTACAATATCAGATATGCCTTGTAATTTTTTTGAAAGCCAGACATGATTATTGGGTAAAAGGAACTATGGCAAATGGGCTTTTAGTGTGAGATTTTATGTGTATCTGGCTAGGAATTGGGTGGTTTACTCTTTGCTGTAGGTGTTAAAGGTGTCCTCATATTTGTCTCCTCTGCTTTCTTTGAGTTTCCCTTCTTAAATAAAGTCTGAGCCTTGCAGTTCTTTCCCTTGTAATCCCTTTGTAACATGGGAGCCCTGTGGACATGATAGTGAAGTCTGGGAGAGGGAAGACATTCTATAATCCTGTAATTAGAGCTCAGTCTTATAGGGAGACCATGTCCCTAGGCTGTGACCTTCACAAGTGCTTCTCAGCCCTTTACTCTCTGAGATAAGACAGGAAGGCTCCATGAGGCTGGTATTGCATATGTCCCTTACCTCTTATTGGTTAGGCTTGGGTAAAACCCACTTCAGTTAGATTCTGGTAACATAGCATTCCTTGAGGGAAGACCTTTGTTAAAAAGAACAGAACACTGTGGATATATTTCAAAATGATTACTTTTGCTCTCTCCCTGCCAGAAACATGAGGGGATTTTTTCTTTAATCTTCACCCTAAGAACCTGAAGCCACCCACTCTTTATTACCTTACCCTATTTCATTTTCTTCACAGCATTTATCACCCTCCAGAATTATCTTGTATACGTGCAGGTGTATAAAATCTGTCCTCCATTTGAATAGATGCTTCAAGAGGACAGAACCTCCTCTGATTTGTTCCCCACCATATCTTCATGACCTACAATAGTGCCTGACACATAATAAATAATCAAAATACTTTTTGAATGAGTACTTGAAAATCTGACTCTCTAAGGCTGACGTCAGTGACCAAGATACTACCTTGATCTTTACTGGACTTGAGAAAGGACCTCTTCCTTTCTCTATCAATGACAATGATTTTCCCTTTGCTTGCTTTCAGACCCAAATCTGGTCTCCAGCCCCTGGCCCCTCCTCTTCCTCCACAGGTTCATCACACACACACACACACACATGTGTGTATGTGTGCACGTGTGCACATGTGTGCCCTCTCCTGCAGGGCAAGCTTTCCTGTGAGCTTTCAAAGTCTCCCTTCTCATGTGTCATTTCCTACCAGTTACACAGGAATCAGTGCTCTTATCTAATCTTAAATGCACACTCAGGAAAATAGAAGAGTCTATCTTGAAATGAGGTGATCATTAATTTAGTACTTTCCTGCCATATTTATGCCCAGTCTCATGTGTAAGAAGAGTAATGTTTTAAACAAATTGAATCATACAGCTGGGAGGATGAGAGTGTTAGTATCAGCAATAATTAATATCCCTGAATTTTTATAGAACAATCATTGATTGTCTAGAAGAGTTTTGAGCTCCAGGTAAGTCTACCATTAAATAGCCGGTTAAAAATTTCAAGAGATTCATTATTGCTCTTTAAAAATATATTATGAAAGAAATGAGGTTGCATTTTCTATGCTATAAATGAAAAGTTCGAAAGATGGTATATTCTCAATAAGCCTACACTGCAATTAAAAAGAAAATAAATATTACAGAAGAAAATATTGGCTAAGATAAAAGGGCAAGGTAGTTCAAAAATTCAGCAATGTTTTAGCAACTCAAACTGCTAGTACTTTAATATTTAGTCATCAGATAAGACTGAGTTTTCAAACCTCTGTAATTTGAACAGTGACTGTATATGCATAGGCATTTCACTGCCACATTGGCTCTATCTGGCTCTTCTGGGTCTCCTCTGGACCTGAGCTTTTTCCTTTAACTGACCCTCACTGTCTGTCACTCCACCAGGCAGACTTGCTTACTATGGGCTATGAACTATAGTCCTTCATGAGCCCAGCCCCCACAGTCACACACCCCAGCCTTTCTGCATTGCTTTTCTTCTGGCCCTGCAAAACAGAGCTGCTCACCCCTCCTGCTTTCCCCCCAAACGCCTGAGATGTGCCTTTTATAAAGCTGGAGTGCCCTTCTCTATTCTTCCATGCTTAACAAAAGAACTCAACAGTATAGACCAGAACCTACTTTTTCTGAGACCAAAGGTGAATAATACCTTCCCCGTTCACTTAGCACAGACACTTGGTTTTCTGGTGCCCCTGGGGATCATGGCCTGAGTTTGTACTTTTTTGTATCCTATTCTTTGCACATATTGTTGATAAGAAGTTGGGTCTACAGTAATATTTTTTAAAAATAAACTATAGTATTGATACAGCTACAATCCCTTGTTCTCTGGTTCATGTCTGAAGTCCACCTGTACTCTTATCAACCTTAAGTACTATGCCAAATATAGCTTCATGCTGAGTGATAGGACCACAGTAATTGTTGCTGTTTGTTAATTGAAAACCTGCTCTGTATAAATCACTGTACATGCATTATCTCTTCTCAAAATGCCTCATTGAAATGATGTGAGGGTTATGTTTTTAAATCACGATTTACCAATCAAAAAACAGTCCTAGAGAGACTAAGTAAATTGTTCAGATTCACAAGCTATTACATAAAAGAAAGATCATTCAAAACTAGTCTGTTGGAACTCCCTATATCAACTCTTCTCAAATGCCCCACACCTTCCTGCTCCATCTATATTTCTCAAAGAATTTTTCATTTACAGAAAAATATAATGCTATAAATGGGACTCCAAGTACAGGATTCAGCAAGCAATAACAGCCACCTGTTCTTTGAAGGTCAGTATTCAGGTTTAAGGCATGTTCAGAGTGACCAAAAGATTGAAATATAGGAGACTAGCTCAAGATTCCAGGGTCATATTCTAGAATGTTCTGAGTGAAACAAGGACTTGAGGTTATGTGATTTTTGTCTTCATGTTGACCTAGAGAATTGTTCTCAAACAGAAGCACTGTTGCTCTTCAAGGAATTTTGCCCTTCAAGATAGTAGGAAATATCTGGAGGCATTTTTCGTTGTAGACAGAGGTGAGGAATGCTGCTAAACATTCTACAATACACAGTACAGACCCCTCCCCAACAAAGAATTATCCAACCCAAAATGTTACTAGTGCCAAGTTGAGAAACCCAGGCCTAGAGGGAAGAATGCTTTTACTACCTGTCTCTCAGACAGCTCCAACCACCCCCACAGTTGGCACTCTGGATATTGCAGGGGCCACTGGCTTCTTTCAGCTTCATATGATGTCAACTTTTGGTTTCGAGGTCTGAGTATACAAGGTAAGAGGAGATTTTAAGGTCATGGCTGACACCTATGCAAACTGGAGAATGGGATCTGGGCCATACCTGGGATCCCAAGACAATGTTTGACTTCTGATATCTTCCAGAAGGGTTCCACAAGAACATGTGGCCTTATAATTTAAAGCCCTCTTGTATCATCTCTGTCACTCCCAATTCGCCCTTTCCCTTCCACCCATGCCCCACTTCTCTCCATTGTATGCTCACCAGCCTACTTACCCCCCTCTTTTTGACCCATCCTCTATCTTCTGTCATGCATCCATCTCAGCATGCAATAGCCCACATGCTTAGCTCCTTTCAGGGTCAGTTCAGGACTCACCTCACTTAGGAAGAAACAGCCAGCAAGGGACCTTCCTCAACCACAAAACAACTCAAATGCCTGAACAACCCTGCTGAAGCCACTGTCCCTATAGCAATCAGCTTACCTGTGCAATATTGGGGTGTGAGACCAGTGCCCATGATCATTCAGGGTTAGAACAACGTTCACTAGGAGAATTCCTTGAAAATGCTTCCCCCTTGTAAGGCCTCTTACTTGTTCTTAAATCTCCCATTCTACTTATGGTCCTTATTCCTGAGTTCAAACCACAACAGAGAAGGGCACTGTCATTAAACAAATTAGTGAAAAATGTTTCTGTATAAACCATATATCATTAAAAACATATTTATGGCAAGATATACATATTTATTAAATGAATTCTGAGTAAATGAAACTCTTTAACCTTGAAGATGCATGGGGGAAAAAATGCCCTTGGCTTAGTGATCGTGAGGAGAGAATTTACCCACAAATGACAGGGCTTTATATCAAAAAATAAACTACGATTTCAAGATCCTAGAGAACAGAGTCTTAAATAATGTGCTGAGATCATAACTGAAATGATATCTGGAGCCTATGCAAACCCAGAGTCAGAAATTATATATCTCTTTCTCTTCCTCATAAAACATACTTCCACAATAGAATATTTTACCTTTCATCTAAAAACATCTCTCTTCTCCTAGTCTCATAAATAATAGTAGTGAAAGAGAAAAATTAAGTTGGTATCTACATTGTCTGAGATGTGCTTCAGAGGACAATTACTTTTTATGGCAGTTTTCAGATCAAAACGATATCATGTTTTCTCATGACTTAGGTCAAGGAGCCTTGTGTCACAATTCGAATAACATTGCAAGACAAAATGCTGTTCCTTGCCACATGCAGTTCTGGAAGCTGATCATCCCAAAACTTTTCAAATACTAGGAGCACATAAAACCTTGGCACATTGAAGCTAAGTCAACTACTCAGACAGCAAGGGGTGGGGGTAGGGGGCACATCTTTACATGCTATGTGACTCTCAGAATCACATAGTACTTCAGTCACTTCCCAAACCTCTCAGAGACAGCCAGTTATCCACAGGTGTATGACAGAGGAAGACCAGATTGAAAAAGGCTTTACCACCTGTGAAAGTGAGACGAGCTTTAACAAAGGGAGTTTGGTAAAATTAAACCAATTAACATTGACCAAATACCTGCTACATGGAAGACACAGAATATACTAAAAAAATCTCACTATAACATAGATGAAACAGACAAGCAAGCTAATATTTACCAATCATTCTAATAAGCTGTAAGCTGAGGTAGCACAGATCAGAAAGTGAAATTATCTGGTGATGGGTGGAGGTGGTTGAGATAGTTCACCAAGAAGGTCATCTTTGAACTAGGGTATTGAAAACTGAACAGGAGTTCTCTGGCTAAACAAAGTAAGAGGGAAAATCTAGGAAGAAAGAACACTTAGCCACTCACATAACATAATGCATTTGTATAGGGATTCATGGGGAATTCTAGTTTTACATTTTAAATGCATAGAGGTATGAGCCCAGAAATCCTAAGGGATCAGTTGAATAAGTTGATTTATCAAGGAGAAAAAGACCAGACAGGAGAAAATTTTGTGACTGTGCCTGGAGACAGAAATAAGAAAGCCAGTATGTGTAGGAGGCACATCTGAACCAAGGATAGGCTTGTTGTGGTCTAAGCTCTATGAACAGGGAGTGCCACAGAAATAGGCTGTAGGAGCAAAGGTACATGAAGGAATTTTGAAGATGATGCACAAACACTATGAATGACACCAAAGAGTGGCACCAAGTATAGGGGACAAATCAGTGCAAAATATAGCACTCTTTTGGCACTAAGAAATTTAGCTCATTATAGAAGGGAAAGTCAGAATAGCACTAGCAGTGACTGAGATACTCAATAGGAGATGGCAGATGCCCAGTGGACGTGGACATGCCCAACAGGTGCCTAGCAGAAAATAATGGAAGCTGGACCACATGCAGTGCCCTGTTGGGAACCGCCCTGACTGGTATCAGAAGCTGAAACCCCCACCTAGGCTAAGGCTAAGGGAACGCCCTTGGAACTTTAATCCAGCAAGGAGACAAAAGCTTATCTCCCTGGCAGGAATGCTGCTTCTGCTGCTTTATTCATAACTGAACCCCAAAAAGCTTGGTCAGTTAGCCAAAGACGGGTAAGATTCCCCAAGGGGGGAACGACCTAAGACAGGCATGATCACTTTGGGAGGCCTCCAAAAGAAGGACTTGGGGGGCTGCAGCAAAAGTGGGTGATGGACCCTCACTCCTCGGCTTTGACATAGCCTGAGTTCTCACCATCTGGGAGAAAAATCTCCTTATCTCTTGGTTGCCTTAGTTCCCTTGCTCCACCTAAGCCTGAAACAATGACAGGGTGGTGCAGCTCTGTGCTGAAAAGGGTGGATTCCCCGGGTGATCAGGCCTAAGAAAGAATATGTAAATTACTGTGAAGCCTTCTTTGTTTAGAATGCTCTCAGTTGAATGAGAGGGGTCCAAGGAGGAAGTTAGTTTGTTCCTCAAAGTCTTACAGCTCTTTGACCCTGACTCAATAGACCAGCAGAGTTCCTTGTTTTCTATAGTTCCTTACTTCCCCCTGATAAGTACTGTACTTTACCTGAATTATTATGCAAAATGAGCCCAATAAAAGCAGGTATGGACGGTAAACCGGAGCGCTCCCCACTAGGGGGAGGGGTGGCCATTTCGTCCCTACTTCCCCACAGAAACTAGTCTTGTCTCTGTGCATGTTTTTTCTCGTGTGTTATCGTCGAGCCATCCACAGTGTTCCGTGGTCACTGCTGGCCGGTGACCCATGCAACAGTGCCCAAAGGATACTGGCCAAAGAGCAAAAGCAGTTTAATGCAAGCCAACCTGTTTAGAAGTCCATTATGATTCCCCTAAGTGTGGAAGACCTTTCAGGGCTCTGAAGATCTTTATGCAGGACTTTGAACATGTTCCAGTGGCATTAGAGTTAATATTATTAATGGAATGCCATTCATACCTGCAGACTGGTAAGGTCTGTGGCAATTGTAGTTATGAATGTATTGAAGAGTGAACTAGAGCAATGTGACATTGTCCTGGCTCTCAGGTGGCAAGAAAACTGATATCAAAGGTTGGAAAGATGGCAGTTTGTGTTATGTAGCAGCAAAACACCTGTCAAACTTTTTCATATGGTGAGTAGGAAGGCAGATGTGCCTGTTCTGTCTACAGTTCTAAGAAAAGAGGCTGCAAAACAGAATGTTAGTAAATGTCCTGATTTGGAAAGAATTGGCTGACTTGCAAGCAGAAATGAGAGCATAGAGAACAGATACATAAGGTTTTTCATGGCTGGAAAGCTGACTGCTTTAAGACATCAAGCACTAAAAAATTAAAATTTAAAAAATAAAGACAGTTTCAAATCACAGACATTTAAAACCTTTTTGGATTGATTAAAGTGGTTCAGTGTAAAGATCATATTAAAGTTATACCTGTCCCACACATAGTTTTGGATATTCTTAAGGTGGTCATTATTAGGTTGCAATATAAAGGGGCAATATAAAGGAAGCAATGAAATAAATCAGTACCAAGTGTTGTATCTAGTAATTCTTAAGCATGCTTAGAGGCACCCAACATTGACTAGAAGCAAATAGATCAGAAAGTGACCAAGTTTTGAAGAAATATTATTGTCAAACAAAAGTCTTTGACTATTCCAGTGGTACAATAACATTTGGGCCCTCTGGTTTGCCTGAGCAGGAAGAAGGGAGTAAAATCTATGCAATCTCCAAGGACAGGATGCCTCCAAACACCTTTTCTAGATGTGGTCAATCACGACATGAAAATGAAACATAAAAAAATGTAGCACATAAAACAGGCTCAGGGGCTAAGAAAAAACGAACAAGACAGCTATCCCCAGAAAATAGTATGTGGGCCTAAACGAGAAAATCCCCCCACCATCAAGGCAGGAAGCCTTCAAAATACTCAAGGTTCCATAATTTCTGAGATAATAGCTGTGCTGAGTCTTGTATGTTTCCAAATGAGTGTCTGTCCTGAGATTACCTTGCCCTTGCTCCACCACTGTATATTGGATGTGAGGGTGGAAGCAGGAAGGATAACTTGTCCCTTTAGTTCACAGATTGCTTGGTCAAGATGTTTTAGTAGCCACATATGATCTAGTGGGGATACTGCACATCATTCAGAAATCACGGGCTGTGTTAGATACAGTGTCGAGACAGGATTTTGGATGAGTCCTTATGGGGAGGGAAGTGAATGTGTGCTGTGTATGGGAAGAAGGGGACTGATGGATATTTAGTAATCAGAGAGGCAGAGGGTAGCAGGGCATCTCTGATGACCAAAAGTTTGTGAGTGGAGTTTCAGCTAGGAAAAAGGTTTTCTAGCCAGGACTATGTTTCCCAGCCCCCTTTGCTTCTAAGTGGGACCATGTGAATACTTCTGGTCAATGGAATGTGAGCAGAAATTATATGTATCCCTTCTAGTCTATAGTGGTTAACTATTCAATGTGCCTTCCTTCTCCACATATCTTCCCTTTATATGGACACATATTCACAGCACCTCAGGACAGAAGAAGCCAGAATACACTTGAAGAAGCCTGATTAACCATTTGCAAGACAGTCACCTAGAAAAGGTATCTATTCAGGAATACTTACATTGGACTTTGAGTAAAAGAGAAATAAATTCCATTGTATTAAGTCACTGATTTTGTTGTTGTTGTTATAGCAGCTGATGTTAATCAGCCTGACTAATACAACCTATATAAGTGAGTGCACAGAAGTAACAAATATTACATTGTAGTTAAGGAAATAAAATAATTTATACTGTTAAAACATGAGAAAAACAGGGAGAAGTGGAAGAAGGTCAGCCTTGACAAGTAGACAAAGTAAAGGTCAGTGTTTCTCAAAGTCTGGTCCACAAAATTCTGTATTCAAATCACTTGGGGACTAAAGCTGTTCCAGTTTTGACGGCTTTACCCCAGACCTACAGAATCAGAATCTTCTGAGAAGAGCCCACCCAGACACATTCTAAAAAAGAATTCAGGTGATCTGAATTCATACAACAGGCTGAGGGCTACCCAGCTGGACAGTGAAGGGACTCTGTGTATCGTTTTAAGATTTTTTAATTTAATTTTACCACACAATTGGGAACTAGGGAAAGGTCATAATTAGAAAAGCAAGATGATTATCTTGAGATAATCATCAAGTAGGGTGTTTCCTCAGTAGGATATTAACTCCATGAGGACAGAGATTGTTTTGTTCACAGCTATATCCCTAATGCCTTACATAGTATCTGAAATTTATTAGGTGCTCAATAAAGATTTATTGAGTAAATGAGTCATATCTCAGTTTTAAAATGAGCATTGTGAGTTCCTGCCAAGATGGAGGTATAGGTAGGCACACTGTGCCTCCTTGCACAACCAAAATACAGTCAGCAACAATTCAGAAACAAGGTAACAACCAGAGCTAAAGAAAATTGAACTGTATGGAAGTCGGACAACCAAGGAGTTAAAATATACACATTCATCAAAATCAGTAAGGGGTAGAGTCGGGCAGCTGGATGGAAAGGAGTTGAGACACAAAAAGCTGTTGCACTGGACGCCTAACGCATCCTGGGCATGTAAGGCATCCTGGGCGCACAAGGCATCCTGAGCTCAAGACTACAATGGGCAGATCCTGGGCTCACAGTCAGCTAGCAGACCCAGCGAGGCAGTGACTATGAAGAGAGGCACTTGGTGCAAGGTGCCTGGCTGCCGGGCCACATTCACACTCAGATAAACCAAGCAAAATTGGGCAGTGAGACAGACTGCACAACTCAGGGTCCCAGCACTGGGAAATAAGACCTCAGGACATTGATTGAAAACACCTGTGGGGGGTTGCAGTGTAGGGAGAGACTCCCAGCCTCACAGGAGAGTGCATTGGAGAGACCCACGGGGACCTAGAACATACACAAGCCCACCCACATGAAACCAGAAAGGCCCAGTTAGCTTGGGGGAAGTGATGGAAGGGATTGAAATCTGAGGGAGAAAGGAGCAAGTGCCATTGTTTCCTCTTGGACACACCACCCCCACATGCAGCCTCACAGCCCAGCCACTGGCTTGACCTGCCCTGGTGAACACCTAAGGCTCCTCCCCTCATATGTAACAGGCACAACCAGACCAAAAAAAAAAAAAAAAGGCTCAAACAAAAGTACAGATAGAATCCCCAAAGCCAATACTTTTAAGTGACCAAGAGATAGCCAACCTATCAGATGCATGGTTCAAAGCACTGGTGATCAGGATGCTCACAGAATTGGTTGATTTTGGTCTCAAATTACATGAAAAAATGAAGGCTATGATAAGAGAAATGAAGGAAAATGCACAGGGAACCAATAGTGATGGAAAGGAAACTGGGTCTCAAATCACTGGACTGGACCAGAAGGAGGAAAGAAACAACCAAACAGAAAAGAATGGAGAAATAAGAATTCAAAAAAAAAAATAAGGAGAAGCTTAGGAACCTCTAGGACATCTTTAAAAGTTCCAACATCCAAATTATAGGGGTACCAGAAGGGGAAGAGGAAGAACAACAAGTGGAAAAGTTATTTGAACAAATAATAAAGGAGAACTTCACCAATCTGGCAAAGGAAATAGATTTCCAGGAAGTCCAGGAAGCTCAGAGAGTCCTGAAGAAGTTGGGCCCAAGAAGGAACACACCAAGGCACATCATAATTACATTAGCCAAGGTAAAAACGAAGGAGAGAATCCTAGAAACAGCAAGAGATAAGGAGACAGTAATCTACAAAGGGGGTTCCATCAGACTGTCAGCTGATTTATCAAAAGAGACCTTGCAAGCAAGAAGGGGCTGGAAAGAAGTATTCCAAGTCATGAAAGGCAAGGACCTCCATCCAAGATTGCTCTATCCAGCAAAGCTTTCATTTAGCATGGAAGGGCAGATAAAGTGCTCCTCAGATGAGGTCAAGTTAAAGGAGTTCATCATCACCAAGCCCTTATTTTATGAAATGTTAAAGGGACTTATCTAAGAAAAAGAAGATAACAAACATGTACAGTAAAATGACAGCAAACTCACAATTATTAACAACAACACCTAAAACAAAAACATAAACAAAACAGGAACAGAACCACAGAAATGGAGATCACATGGAGGGATAGCAACAGGGGAGTGGGAGGAGGAGAGAGGGGGGAAAAGGTACAGAGAATAAGTAGCATAGATGGTAGGTAGAAAATAGACAGGGGAAGAGCAAGAATAGCATGGGAAATATAGAAGCTAAAGAACTTATGACCCATGGACATGAAAGAAAGGGGGGGAATGTGGGTGGGAGAGGGTGTGCAGGGTGGAGGGGAGTGAAGGGGGAAATAGGACAACTATAATAGCATAATCAATAAAATATATTTAAAAAATAAAATGAACATTGCACAAAAGTGCAGATAATGAATTAGAGGGGATGATGATGGCTGTTGAGTGACCTGTGAGGTGGTTATTAAAATTGTTGAAGTGTGAGATGATATATTTTCAACTAAAGCAATAGCAGTGAGAATAAAGAAAAGGTATAATTTTTAAATATATTTAGAAAGATAAATTGGTGTGTCTTAGTGACTGACTTAAACAATTTGGTGGAGGAAAAGAGAGTCCAGCAGACCAATTTTTTATTTTTGTCTAATGAAACTGATAATGATGTTATTCACAAATATCTAGAACTTAAGTCAGTTTTCAGGATACCATGGTAAACTTTAGTATTGGATACATTGAGTTTGAAATTCTGATAAAACATTCAAATATTCTGTACATGATTGGCTGTATGTGTTAGGAACATTTGAAAAGGAACAGGGTTATAGATACAGATTTGGGAGTTTAGATTCATTTATTGATTCATTCATTAAACAAACTCTTACTGAATATCTATCTTATTAAATGATAGGCTACAAAGATGCCTTTAAGAGTCTTAGAATTTCATAAAAGACAAAGAGTAGTAAGCTGCCTGGAAGAGGTATGCCCAGGCAGGTTGAGAGAAAGCTTCACATTGGAGGCCTTTTGGGAAACTGCACTATGGGGAGATACATTCAGCATGAACAGGAGTCATTTGCAGAAGATTCAAGAGTAAGCCAGATTACAATCAATTGAGAAGTGAATAGGAGATAGGAAATAAGGACAGTGAGTTTTAGATAACTCAAGAAATTTTGGCAACTTCTGGTCAAGATGGAGGTGTAGGTAAACATGCTTCACCTCCTCACAGAACTACAGAAAATATTACATCTAGACTACAAAACAAATATCACCCAGAGCCATCAGAAAGTTGAGCTGTATGTAAGTCTAACATTCAAGGATTTAAAGAAGCCACATTCATCCAGGAGGGGTAGGAGGGATAGAGATGTAGAGAAAGGTGGAGAGGTGCAGAGCCATGGAGTGGCACAGCAACAGGAGTGGCATGGAGAGGCAGTAGAATGGGAAATCCCACATTCATATGTGGTGAATAAAAATTAGGAGGGATACCTCAGGAGCAAGGGATTCCAGCCCCAAACAAGACTACTCAGCAGCCCAGGATTCCAGTGACAGGAAGATAAATTCCCATATCTTCTGGCTGTAAACACCAGTGTAGAGTTGGAGTGGTAGAAGAAACTGCCAGATTATCAGAAGACTCATCCTAAAGGGTTGACATGGACTTAGAACTTACACAGACCCACCCCCTCTTGGATTTAGCACCAGGGCAACAGTTGGAAGGGTACAAGTGGTATACAAGGAGAAAGCAAGGAGACTGGAAACAGGATGAGTGCTGGGAGGTAGCTTCCTCCTGGGCAGATTTGAGAGTTCTGCTGGGGAGGAAGCTGTCCACAGCACCTCCAGAAGCCAGGCAGAGACATTGTCCCCTCTCTCTGAGCTCTAAACCTACACAGAGCCACAAAATGGTGAAACAGGTTTCCCCACCCTGGCAATTACTTAGGCTCTGCCCCACACAATTTACAGGTCTGCTCTTCTACAATAAGTCATGTTACTAAGACAGGGAGTCAAAGAAGCTCTACCTAATACACAGAAACAAACACAGGGAGTCTGCCAAACTGAAGAGAAAAAGAAATGTGGCCCAAATGAAAGAACAAAACAAAAATTCAGAAAAAGGATTAAATAAAATGGAGATAACCAACCTATCAGATTCAGGGTTCAAAACACTGGTGATCAAGAACCCTCAAAGAACCCATTGAGTATGGGCAACAACATAAAAATGACCCAGGCAGAAATGAAGTTTACATTAAGTGAAAAAAAGAAAAATCTACAGAGAACCAACAATGGAGGGGATGAAACTGAGTATCAAATCAATGATTTGGAACATAAGGAAGAAATAAGCATTCAACCAGAACAGCAAAAAGAAATAAGAATCCAAAAAAAAATGAGGATAGAATAAGAAGTCTCTGGGACATCTCCAAACATACCAACAACTGAATCATGGGGATGCCAGAAGAAGAAAAGGAAAAGCAAGAAACTGAAAACTTATTTGAAAAAAATAATGAAAACAACTTCCTTAATTTGGTAAAGGAAATAGACATACAAGTCCAGGAAGCAAAGAGAGTCCCAACCAAGATGGACCCAAAGAGGACCACATCACGACACACCATAATTAAAATGCCAAAAGTTAAAGATAAAGAATCTTAAAAGCAGCAAGAGAAAAGCAGAGGGTTACCTACAAAGGAGTTTCCATAAGACTATCAGCTGATTTCTCAAGAGGAACTTTACAGGCTACAAGGGACTGGCAAGAAGTATTCAAAGTGATAAAAGCAAGGACCTACAACCTAAATTACTCTATCCAGCAAAGGTATCATTTATAATGGAAGAGCAGATAAAGTGCTTCTCAGACAAGGAAAAGCTGAAGGAGTTCATCATCACCAAGCCATTATTACATGAAATGTTAAAGGGACTTATTTAAGAAAAATATGATCAAAACTGTGAACAGTAAAATGACAACAAATTCACAGCCATCAACAAATGAATCAAAAAACAAACAAACAAATTAAGCAAACAAGTAGAACAAGAACAGAATCATTGACATGGAGATCACAGGGAGAGTTATCAGCTGAGAAGGAAAGGGGGAGAATGGGGTAAAAGGTTCAGGGATTAAGAAGAATAATTGGCAGGTACAAAATAGATGGGGGGATGTTAAGGATAGTAGGAAAAGTGAAGGGAAAAAACTTATATGCATGACCCATGGACGTGAACTAAGGAGGAATTGCTGGAAGGAATGGGGGTACTCAGCAAAGAGGTCAAATGGGGAAAATTGGGACAATTTTGATAGCATAATCAATACAATTTATTTTTAAAAGGTAACTCTTTCAAGAAATTTTGATCGAAAAGAAATAAGAAGAGAAATGGGTGAATAGCTAAAGGGAACATTAAAGAGGCCCCAAAATTCCATTTAGAAAAAGAGAGAGTTGAGCATGTTTTCTTGCAGAGGCTTGAAAAGGTTGAAGTTATAGGAGAGGAAAAGGTGAATACTGATGAAGCAAAATCACAGAGAAGAAAGAACATGATGGAATAAGTTGACTTGATAGAATGAGCTATAGACAGGAGGTAAAACACATCTTCCAGTGCTCTGGGTAGAAGGAAGTACACAGACGGAGATTCCATCTGGAGATGTGGGGGGATGGGGAAAGAAAAGGGGCCTAATGCATGTGTGGCAAGTGCTATTAGCAGTTTAGGAGATGGAGCCAGCATGTAAATTTTGGGAGTTGAAGTGAGAAGAAGGAAAAGGAAACTAAAGAGTTATTACTTTTAAAGAGATGCTAAAACCAATCAACCTACATGCCAAATAATATGCATGATGCCTGGGAATAATATTAGCTTTTATAAAGATATATTTGTTCTCAAATTATTAGAACTCCACAGCACCCCCCAGAAGCTTGTTAGCAGAGTGCCTGGCCCATACCAGACACTCAACAAATGATTGTGTGAGTCCTGGGCCTCGTCAGTAACTCTACAACAACTTTTATCTACTCCTAACAGCCATACATGTTTATTTATAGTGAAAATAACATCCTAATTAAAAACAAATTACAAACAGCTAAAATTAATAGCCAATCATTTCAGCAAAATAGTTTTTCATAAGAGCCCTGGACCAACAAAGATGACCTAGATCACAGTCAGAAAACCTGCACGTGATTCAAAACAACTGGGGAAAAACAGAATAGAATTCATGACAATACCTCTGGTTGCTCAGAGTGCTTTGTCGGCCTCTTTATATTCAGAAAAGGTTTCTTTGGATTTAGAGAAAGATTTAAATAATCTCCTAAAACAACATATGCTCAACTCATAACTGTTACCAAACATATGTTCAGAATGCATAAGCCAGGAGCTATAATTTATGCAAGAAGAGAAGGCAAGCATGCCTGTTTATCTTTTTCCCATTCTCAGATTCCCTGAGGATCCAATATGATAAATGTATAATTTCAGTATTCAAATCTACCTGACTAGGTGATAGAAGTACAACTAGATCAATGATTATTACCAACTGACATGAGTAGCAACGTCAGCACCACCATCATCTTCAGCAGCAGCAAAATTTTAAGTGTTTCTCTGAGAGAACTGGGCACCGTACCACTGATTCATGGATACAGTCTTTGCACTTAGAAAACTTATCAAGGTCAAGTGGCTCCACTGGAGGAAGAAAGAACATAAAGTTCTGGCTAGATGAGTATCCCTCTCCAGTAGTGTAGACTGAACCAGTTCATATTGAGGCCAGAAGTTCTCAACCCTGCCATACATTAAAATCTCATGGGAAACCTTAAAAAATTGAATTGGGTAGTCCCTACCCAAAATCAGCTATATAAGAATCTGGGAGGTGGAATGTGTTGAGCAATCTAAGCATGAATATTTTTAAAGTTGCTTGGGTATTTTTTTAAAACATTAATTTTTATTTTGATGCACTTATAGATTCACATGCAGTTGTAAGAAATAACACAGAGAAATTTTTGTGTTTTCTTTTACCCCAATTTCCCTTGCTGGTAACATCTTTCAAAAATATAGTGCAATTTAATAACCAGGATGCTGATATTGGTACTGTCAAGAAACAGGACAGTTTTATCACCACACAGATTCTTCCTGTTGCTTTTTCATAGCCACAACCACTTCTCTCCCATTTCTACCCCATCCTCAAACCCTGCCCATCACTAATCTGTTCTTGATTTTTAGTTTTGTCATTTTAAGAATTTTGAACAGATAGAGACACCCAGCATGTGACCATTTGGGATTAGCTTTTTTCCCACTTAGTACAATTCCTTGAGGCTCATTGAAATTGTTGTGTTTATCAACATATTGTTTTTTGTTGCTGAGCAGTGTTTCACAGTATGGATGTACCACATTTTGTTTAACCATTCACTGGTTGAAGAACACATCGATTGCTTCATGTTTTAGGCTATTATGAATACAGCACATATGAACATTTGTGCACATAGCTTTGTGTGAAAATAAGTTTTCATGCCTTTGGATAAATGCCCAAGAGTGCATTTTCTGGGTCATATGGTAACCCATCAGTAAAAACTGGATCAAAAAACTATGGTGCATTTACACAATGGAATTCTATGCAGCAGAAAGAAAGAAGCAGCTCCTACTCTTTGCCACAGCATGGATGGTACTGGAAAGCATTATGCTAAGTGAAATAAGCTAGGTGGTAAAAGACAAATATCATATGATCTCACCTTTAACAGGAATCTAATCAACAAAACAAACAAATAAGCAAAATATAACCAAAGACACTGAAATTGAGGATAGACTGACAGTGACCAGAGGGGAGAGGGGAGGGAATTTCAGGGGAAGGGGGGATGGGTTTGAAGGAACAAGTATAAAGGACGCATGGACAATAACAAGGAGGGATGGAGACAGGAGGGAGGTGGAGAGGGCTGGGGGGTGGGCTGGGATGGGAGTAAAGGGCAGAAAACTGTACTTGAACAACAATTAAAATAAAAAAAGAAATTGCCTAACTGCTTTCCAATGTGGCTGTATTATTAATTACATTACTACCAGAAAATTTGAGTGAGCCAGTTTCTCTCTATCCTCCCAGCATTTGTTATTGTCACTATATTATATTTTAGCTGTTTTGTATGTAGTAATATCTCATTGTAGTAATATCTCATTGTGGTTGAAATTACCTGATGGCTAATGATGTTGCACATCTTTTCATGTGTTTATGTGTTAGCATAGCCTCTTCAGTCCTTTGTCCAGTTTCGATTTAGATTGCTTATTTTTTAAATGCTGACTTAGGGTTTTTTAAAAAATATGTTCTAGTGACCAGCCCTTTATGGTATATGTGGTTTGCAAATATTTGTCTTCCAAATTATCTCTTCATCTTTTGAACTGGGTGTTTCATGGAGCAAAGATTTTTAAATTTTGATGAAGCACAATTTATCTCTTTTCTCTTGCATGGATTATGTTTTTAGTACTATGTTAAATTAAATAAGTGTGGTGAAGATAAATATATTTGCCTGTTTTCAACCTTAGCGAGAAATCCTTCAGTTTATCAACATTAAGTAGGGTGTTTGCAGTAAACTTTAGTAAATGCTTTTTATTTAGTTGAGAGTTTCCCTCCATTACTACTTTTTTGAGAGATTTTACTATTGAAGGATATTTATTCTGTATAGTGCTTTTTCTGTGCCAGTTGACATGATTATGTCAATTGACTTTTCTTCTTTAGTCAGTTGATCTTGTATTAGATTCTACTGATTGATTTTAAATTTTGAACTGGTTTTGCATACCTGAAATAAATCCCACTTGACCATGGTGTATAATTTGTTTTATAAATTGATGGATTAAATTTGTTAATATTTTGTCAAGGATTTTGTGTCTTAAGTTCTTAGCTGATATTGGCCTGTTTACTTTTTTCTTATTGTCTTCATCTGGTTTTGGTATCAGGATAGTTCTGGTCTCATAAAATGAATTGGGAAGTGTTCCTTCTTCTTATTTTTCTGGAATAGATTATATAGAATTGATGTCAATTTTTCTTTAAATGTTTGGTAGAATTCTCCAGTGAATCAATATAAACCTAAAGATTTTTCTCTCAGGAGCTATTAAAAATAAAAATTTTAAATGTCTATTTCAGAGGTGTCAAACTCATTTTCACCAGGTTCCACATCAGCCTTGTGGTTGCCTTCAAAAAGCTGAATGTAATTTCAGCTCCTTAACATTAAGGAATGGTTACATTTATACAGTCCTAAAATTACATTCAGCCCTTTGAAGGCAACCATGACACTGATGTGGCCTCCGGTGAAAATGAGTTTGACTCCCCTGGTCTATTTTTTCTGGATGAATTTTGATAATTTATGGTCTTTGACAAATTGGTTTATTTTTTCTAAATTGACAAATTTATAAGTTTATAGTGTTTCTTCATTATTTTTTAATGGCTGTAGGATCTGTAGTGATAATCTCCTTTTCATTCATGATATTTGTGATTTGTGTGTTTTCTATTTTTATGTTTGTCAGTCTTCTTAGAGATTAATCAATTTTGTTGATTTTTTAAAGAATTTCTTGTTTTATTGATTCTCTTTTCTATTTTCTTGTTTTGATTTAATTAATATCTGCTCTTACATTTATTTTCTTTCTTCTGCTTGCTATTTTTATTCTAGCTTTTTTTAATGAAAACTTAAATTATTAAGTCCTTTTCTTTTTTCAAATATAAGCCTTTATTGCTATAAATTTCCCTCTTTGCCCTATTGTAACTGTGTCCCATATATTTTGGTATGTTGTATTTTCACTTTTATTCAGCTCTATATGTTCTTTTATTTCCTGAGACTTTCTCTTTGATTCACACATTATTAAAAATATTGTTTAATTTCAAATTGTTTGAAGATTTTTCTGTTGCCTTTCTGTAATTTATTCCTAATTTGATTCCATTATGGTCAGAGAATATATTCTGTATGATTTCAATTCTTTTAAGGTTTTGTTTTCTTTTTTGTTTCTGCAGGGTGGAGGTAGATCCTCAGCTCCTGATTGGTTCCTTCTGACACAAGGGGAGGGAGTGAAGGAGACTGTCAGCTACCCTACTTCCTACCACCTCCATCTGCCTCCTTGTTGCTGGGTATAGGTAGAAGCTCAGCCTGTCACTATGCTGTGGTGACACTATCCTGGCAGGAATATCAGAGCATTGCCTATGTTTGCCAGGTGGGGAAGGAATGTTAATTCCCTGTTCCCTAAGGACACCCTCAGTGGGGGAATCAAGTGCATATGTGCTTCCAATGGTATGAGTAGAAGATAAAATTCTTGCTGGGTCAGATGAAGTGATGGAGAGGTGGGGAGGTACAGTTTTAACATTGATATTCAGTTGAAGCAAAGCAATATTGGTACCTGTTGGCAGTTCAAGATGTATGAGAGACATTAAAGAAATACAGAGAGAGTTCACTGCTTTGTCATTCCTCCATCTTTTAGAAACTTACAATGCTTTTTAGTTATAATGCTGAGGACTTGGAAAAAATGGGCTATCCATCTTAAAATAGACTTTTGAGTGATTTTAATGAGCAACCAGGACTAAGAACCTCTGATTTAGGCCAAATGATTATTCTGGAAGGTATGTTTTCCCATATAATTATTTGAATAATATGATGAAATTATACAGATATTAATTCAGTTTTCATTGATTACTTGCTACATGTCAGGCAACTGTATATGTTGAAAAGAGGGAAAAATCAAGTCTAACCCTTCATAGGCCTCACATTCTAGTGACCAGGGCAGGAGGAGGATGCTTGGAAGATAGAACCATCACCCCCCCCCCCACCCCCCCACCACCACCAACCCCCCACCCACTCACCACCACCACTCCCAACTTGCAGCTCTTTGTTGACACCTTTTATCAAAGCCACTGAAATTACCATCTAACCGATCTTTCTTTCTTTGTACTTCCCTCTTTTAAGGAAGTCAATAAATGATCATGTTTCTTAACATCCTCACCTGACTGCCCATCACTGCAATGTAAAACCTAAGCTTCCTTTAGCAAGATTTTAAAGTACCTCCATGATCCCAGAAATGCCTCTTGACACAATTTCCAAAATTTCCAGCATTATGTGGCGGTGTGCCACCTCTTGCCTTCTTCACATGCTGCTCTCTCCAGAGTCCCCCATCCTACTCCTTGACTGCTGGATGAATATCTCTATTATTTGTCAGTAGCCCTTTTTCTGTACTTCCGGCCCTTCTGGGTCTTGTGTCCTTAAAATAAAGGACAATCTGGTTTATAGGAACTTGGAAGACTTTATTACTTAGGGTCAAATGTGCTACAAAAAGAAAAAGTATCTGCCAATCAGAGGTAAGCTGACACTTGATCAAAGACTCACATTTTTAAGTATCTTATAGAGGCACAAGAAATCTGTTTTCAGAGTCCCAGGATTGTATAGTCTTTTTTTTCTCAAGTCTATCTGCCTTTCAACACAGCAGCTTAAGCATCCACAGTAGTATCATGGGGGTGGATAAGGCATTAGCAGAATGGAATGAATCACTTTACCAGCCTTGCCTCTCTTTCATGGGCGAAGTCTCCCATCTTTTCAGAGCAGTTCCATCAGTTTCTTCTGTCCACCCACAAACACGGATGGACCCAAGCTTTCAAGGAATCTTGGCACTGGTTTCCTTCCCCATGCCAGTAGCTGTAAGTCAGTGAATGAACCCTTTGGTGATATGGATCTAACATATCAACTAGAGCAGGGCTTTCCCATGTATAAACGTTGGGATTCTTATCTATTACACAGAGCCACCATGGGCCACTCCTGTTGTCTTCAAGTACTTTCCCCCTTTCCCTATGCCAGTATCCTAGGTCAGCATCAGAGTGGCAAGGCTAGCTTGTTGAAAGTGTGGGTTCCATGGCCTCATTCCCACATATTGAATATATTAGCAGTGCATTTATTAACAGAATAGAAAAAAAGTTGAACAGAATAGAATAGAAAATATAAAAATACATCACAAGTAGTAATATTAACAATTGTTCTTAAAGAGGACTGGGTGAAGGCAGGTAAAGGAAGGGGAGAATGGGGATATTTGTAATAATGTAAATAATAAAATTAAAGAAAAAAGTAAAGGAACAAAAATTGTTCTTGGGGATTGTATTTCTGTGTGTGTGCTTGTGTGTGCAAAATATATACTTCATAAATGTGAAGTATATATTTTACAGTGGATAGGGGTCAAAAAGTTTAAAAATACTGAGAAATATTGAGATAAAAAATGCAGGAGTTAGTGACATCTGCAATTTAGAGAAGCTAGGACTTTACATCACCCTAATAATGTATAGGGCTCAGAATATGTCCTCAGCTCTAAACTGGAGACATTCCCTCTAGAAATTGCTTCTTCTGTGTGGTCCTCCCTGACCTCCCTTCCCTAGATAATGTTTGTTCTGACCTCTTCTGACCTAGCCTTTCTCTGTCCTTACTGCACTTGCCACTCTGACTATAATGTATTTGTTTAGGTTTCTGTTTTTCTAATAGACCAAGGGTAGAGTTTGAGTTATATCCATCTATGTGTCTGGTCCAATAGCTAAAACCTAGCATATAGTCACTAAATTGGTTATTCAATAATAAATAAAGCAAGAATTATGTTTGGATACTAAAATTAATGGGTGAAACTTTGATGAGAAATAGAGTATTTATATATTGTACTGTGATTATGTTAGAGAAGGCTGTTATTTTTAACAATTATGCATTAAAATATTTGAGGGGGGCAGGGAAAAATGTAACTTCTGTAAATCTAAAATTGATTGAAAATCAAAATTAAAAATGAATGAATAAATGAAGTACTGACAAACATTATTAATAAGTAGAAAGAATAATGATCTCACAGCTACTTGATCACAGAGATAACTAGACTGCATTTACATAATTCCATAGTCAGCTCATGTGTTTAGGTTCCAAGACCACAAGGTAAAAACAAAGTTTAGTCCATAAACTGCTCTGCCCCTAAAATATCAAAAATAGGGGGCCTTGGCTATGCCTATGTGCACCAGCAGTCTCTCTCACTAAGCTGAACTGATGAATCACTAAACAGTTATAAGCCACTTTATAACCAGGCTGTCCAGACAAGGTCCTCAATGCTCTGACTCCCCAGTGGCCTTACAGAAGCACCAGTTGCCTGATCTTTTTCTACCTCACCCTTAGGCACATAAGCAGCACCATGCTCTAGGTCAACCCCACTGCAGGTTTCCTATCCCAAGTTTCTTGTTCTAAAGTCAAAAATCCCCATGAGCCAGCTCATTTAGCAAGAATTTCTTTGCAAAGTTTCTACCTAAGTTTATATTCATATGCTTTAATACTTCATCAAAACTATGGGTGCAAGGCTTGGTTCGGTGCTCTGTGTGTACATGTTGCTCTGCCAGATTAAGTGTACAGATTCAAATGGCCAGATGTTTCAAATACTAATTGATTCAGCCAATTTGTGTTTTAATCAGTGATTTTACCAAGTGACCATATTGCATAAATCAAGTGTTGTTTCAATATTGGACAAACTTAATTAACTACCCAATGCCAAAAAATTCATGTTGGCCTGGGATGACTGCAAAAAGGCAGCCTCAGGTGGTGGGATCAGAAGACCCTTTGGCAATTATATTCTCCTTATGAAGCAGAGTAACGTGTGTCTGCACAACTGTTGGTGGGCCACATTATACAAGGTGTGATGGGGAAATAGACAGGTGAGAGAAGAAGGCAATAGTGTGGCCTTCCTTCGCTGAAGGCTAGGGAAGGAGTTCCTCTGATTAGATGTAGCTCCAAGCCCCTGTTTCCTGCTTGCCATGTGAAAACTTTCCTTTATATCTACGAGGCTCTTAATTCTCTGCCTCTGTTTTCTATATCCCTAGACACTCTGTGGTACTGGACAAAATCAGGGTCAAACATCATCATTGTAAAAACACCCACAATAAAATGTTGCGGGATGATGATGTTAAGCTCTAATTTTAATTTCTCTCTGAAAATGTATTTCCTGAAAACAAAGATACATGTAGGGAAGAGACAAAGGTACCTAGAAGAGGAATTAATATGGAAATTAGGAAAGCCTTTGGCTCCAATCGCTACTGAGTCATAATGAACTGGGTGATGTTAAATTAATACTATAACTTCTGTCTTCTTAACTACAAAATGAGAGTTTGGACTTAGCCTCTAAGATTACTTCTATGTCCAAATTCAGGACTTCTAAGTAACAGATCCTTTTTGTATAAATAACCCTTTCAGGGACTGAATAAGCCAAACTGAGCATGTTCTCCCACAGGTACTTCGTATTTAAGGTCACTCTCGTGGGTGTTTGCATAACCTGGAATTCAGGACCTATACCTGTATGTAATGCACATGTGTGTGTATGGATGGATGGGTGGATGCATGGATGGATGGATATATAAACAGATAGACACATACATACATCTCACGCACATATGTATACTATATCATATATACTAAATAGTACATACATACATATTTGTGTGTGTGTGTGTTATTTTTAAGTGCTTAATCACACACTGCTTTATAAACAAGAGGAATCACTCTTCATTAGTAAAAGAGGGCAATTTAAAAACACTGTGCAAAGATCACATTTACACAAAATATATAGGACATCTCTGTAAGTTCACTGACAAGAACCAGCAACAGGCCATAGGACCCGCAAAAGCATCCAAAATGAGAGAACAGGAAGCTGCAAGGAAAACATCCTCAAAGGCATCTACATGCAGACCACACCTGCCTGTGCATATTAAATGGGAGCTCAGACAAACAAGATGGTACTAATGCGGATAAAATATGGATAAGGAGAGACCAGATACCAGCTAAATGAATAAAATTGAGACATTGGAAAAATGAAACACAGCCTTTCGAGCCAAGTGACCAACATCAATATCCAATTTGGAAAAGTTTGGAAAGGTGATGTGCAGAATGTACAGCCTACAAAAAACAGCAGAGACTGAAACTTTTGAGAGTCTGCTGCTTGCTGCGTACCCACAGACAGTGTGGCAAAGCCCTACTGGGCGGCCTGTGTGGGGAGGTACACTAAGTGCAGCGCTGCAGGCCAAACTCCTGGGTTCCAGACTCAGCTCTACCATTACCTTCAAGTACGTTACTGAACTTTCTGTGTAGATCTGTCCATGAAACCAAGACACTACAAAATTTACTTCCCTCACAGAGTTGTTGGAAGGACTAAACAAGAAAATGGATGTAGAATCCCTATGGAGGAATATATCATCTACAATGTATATAGACATAAATAACAATTATTTTTATTGAATCACTAGGATCTGATTAAACGGTATTAGTCAGAGGGAATCTCAGCATGCAAGCAAATCTCTCATCTGGAAGAAGTTTTGGCAGGAAGCATCTTATGTCAGTAACCAAAACTCAAATGAAGGTTTGACATTATCACTTACAAGTGTACAATTCATTCCTGTGCCTTTTACCCCTGTGACCCTCATGACAAAAGGGAGCATGATCTCACTGGTTGCAGCTCTCTCTGGTACTGACTTCTAAAGGACAGTGAGCCCTCCTCTATAGGAGACCATTCTGTGTGGCGTGGTCCCAGATAGGACCCACACCCACGGATAGGTTATCCCATGGGGAATCAGGCCTGCATTGTGCCCGGACTGCTATGAGACTTACTTTTGCTAAAACTCCCTTACGCTGAATTGAGGACATTTACTGCAAAGTAACTTCCTAAAATCCATGCTAAACCTTCCAAGGATGAGTGTAACTGGTTCAACCACTTTTGCCTTTTCATTTGCAAATATCCCTCTTCTGTGATGTGATTAGCAGCATTGGCTCCTTTGTTTTCTGTAAAAGATAACCACCTAAAGCAAATCTGTGCATGGTAAATGAGGACCATCATGTAACTGCCCAGAAAAGAAATAAAGGCCAGTCAAGGCAAGGGCTGAGGCTTTTTCTCCTCTTGAGAGAGAAGCCATGCTGTCCCTTTTCTTCCACAGGACTCGGTAGTCTGTGTCTGCTCGGTAGTCTGAATTTCTTGTGCCTCATCCACAATGTGGCGGATCCCAAGAGCCAGGGTCTGCATCACTCCTCCTTGCACAAATCCCACTGCTCAAATCCTGTAGGGTTTCCCTGCAGGCGTATTCTGCCACTTTGGTCATTATAGTGCAGTCCTGCTGTTCTCGTAATGCCTCTCCTACTCCCCTGTCCATCTGCCCTCACACCGAATGGGTGTCAGAAGCAGTATCTTCCACCTTGTACCTGCTGCCACCCTGGTTCAGGTGTCTACAGTGTCACTCTTTGCTTACAACTTCAGCTTACAACTACAGCTTCCAACCTCTTCTTTGCCTGTAGTTTCTAATATTTTCAACTTATTCTAAGTCTACTACCAGACCCATCTTCTTAAGGTACTGCTTTTATCACATCATTTTCTGTTCTGTTTTGGTTTTTTAATTACAAAAGTAACACACTTTCTTTATAATTTTTCTGTCAATTCAAAAAATGTGAAGAGGAAAAAAACCATAAGGTAATTCTTGCTTTTGCCCTTATGGCACAGGTGGCAAACACATGGCCCGCAGGCTGAATCCAGCCCTCCACCTTGTTTTATCCAGCCTGGCACCTTGTTTCTACCCAGCGGCAGTGCAGAGCTCTTGCTTAACAGTTAAGGAGTAGTTACATTTATACAGTCCTAAAGTTACTTTTGGCCCTTTGAAGGCAACTGAGAGGCTGATGTGGCCCCCGGTGAAAATGAGTTTGACAGCCCCTGCCTTTGGGTAAGCTTAGGAAATAACTCAGAAAAGGGAGACTTGGGCATGGTAAGCGAAATGACTCACACTTGCTGCTTTCCACTGTACATTTTACAAGGGCAGAACTTGGGGAGGAGTAAAGACCTTGCATTTCCTTGGATCTCTGGCTTCCAAACTGTACTCAAGTGGGGCCTGTGAGACCACATGAAGGTGCTTCAGGGACCAAGGAGGGGCTGAGTGTTCCAGGGCTTTCTGCCTTCTCAATCAAAGCACCTCCACTTTTCTGTTTTCCACTCTGAATTTTTCCAGGTAAGGTGTCATTGAAGGGAAAAAGTCTGTTGCAAAAAATAAAGTTTGAAACCCATTCCTTATAGATCATCTCCTTAACTATCTCTTCTCTCATATTGGATTCCAATAAGGGCTAGAGAGCTGACAATTTGAGGTTATTTTCTCTGACAAGAGTTTGGAAAGGCAGATGGTCCACCTTACTGATTGATTAAAGAATTATACATTTTAAGTACAAGGCAAAGGAGTGATCAGTTTGATATTCTGTTATGAAATCTTCAAAACTGTAGCATGAGATCCCTGCGGGAGCGGCTGGTGTCTTACATGTCTCATGTATGCCCACAGCCACCCAAACAGTGCCTTGCAGATATTTAATAGGTGCTCATGATCATGTTGAACTATATGGAATCCATTTTGACCAAGAGGTTTACTTTTTCCTCAGTTTCCCATCTGGGTTTACACAACACCTCTGTACACACAGAAGTGTGTGTGTGTGTGTGTGTGTGTGTGTGTGTGTGTTTAGGGCCATTGACCTCAAATGTAGACCCAGGTGTCATAGCCCATCTTAAAAATTTCCCCCAGAGTCCCAGTAAAATAAGAAATATATCAAGACCCTCCCCTTATTCTATTTTCCCCTGGTTCACCAGGTACCCAGCCTGAAGTGTTCTCCCCAGATTGGCTCTGCCATGTTCACCCCACTCTCCCTCAGTCAGATGACCAGTTAATCTGGTTTCAGCCCCTACTGAATTGACTTCCTTTATCCTCACCCTACACTGAAGAGCAATGTATAAAAGTTTTCCTTACTTCCTCACCTTTCAAAATCTAGCCTCCTGTGGCCCAGGCCCACATTTACTCCAGCTGATCTGATATTAGAATTAACAAGTCCATAGCTTATTAAAAATCATCATGCTTCTGCATGATATACATTTTCATTTGGGCAAAAGCCGATAATGACTGACCCAAGTGGTGAGAGGTGATATTTTGAGATCACAGGAGGCTTCAAATCAGAATAGGTAGATGACATCATAGTCATTTCGTCAGCCTGGATCCAATACAGAGTTATAATAAAATAACTTGCACATTTATCTCTTTATGAAAGAAGAAATAAAAGAATCATTCTTCCCATTGCAACAGTACACACCCAGCACACTCTAAAGTTGGCCCCATTAATTAAACAAAGTGAAGGCCTCCCATTGACACAAAGATGCTTTTCAAGCAGTATAAATGTATTATTTCACCCAAATAACTCTTGAGCATCTGCTATAGGTCAGATACTGTGTTAAGGACCGGGTTATAAAAAGGACAAATTTCCTGCATTCATGGACAAATAGTCTAGTGGAAGAGAGAATAAATTAAAAAAGCAATTACAGTAAAGTATAGTAAGAGATTTTATGGAAAAAGAACAAGAAGTTTATAGAAAGAATACCAATCCCAAGCTAGAATATCCACACAGAGATTTATTGCCCCTTTGGTCTCCCTGTCTTCAACTACATCACTACTCTCCCCTTTCCACTAATCTCCTATTCAAAGAGGAAAAGGCTGAGGTCCATCCCCACAGTCACTACTAACACATACCTTCTGTGTACCAAAGACACTCTGTAGCAAAAGATTTTAAAATATCTAGTCCAATTAACATGTAAAATATCTAGTCCAATTGATATGTTGACTTTAATGAGATGGTAATAGTAAAAAGGAGGTGTCTAAAGCATACAAAATTCCAATGATATCCTCAGTATGACCCATCAAAAATAGAAAACTCACTCCAGAGTCATGCTAAGGAGCTCCATCCAGGACCCACTTTCTCCATTCATCAAAGCTTGGCTCCAAGCCCTCAGCCTCTCCCTCTACAATCTAAACCCAGTTAGAGTTCAGATATGAACCTGGGGGCACAAAGGAAACCAACTAGAGCTACCACGTTGGTCATACTTAATATATATCTTCCAGTTGAAGAACTGAAATGCAGAGTGAGGTGGGGGGAGGTCCTTTCTTATTTTCAGATGATATATTTCATGTTGGGGATATTTTTTCCTGGGATACCCTCAGCCTAAGGGGACCAAATAGAGACTTGGGTAAGACCCAAAAGAGGAAACAGCTAAGAGGCTACTTACAGAATAACTCTGCTCTACGTTTTAGGTAAGGAAAATCAAACGGGGGAAAGTTCAAAGTTTACGAGTGGTTCAGTCAACACAACCAGAACAGAAGTACAGTTAAGAGTTGGTGTCGAAACTGGGGAGTAATAAGACTTATTTTTCTGAAATGGTCTGCTTTGTGTCTTCTTTAGTACCTCAAGGTGGTTGGATAATGATTTGAGATTCAGGGATTCCGGACATCGGAATGCTTTGAGAAAATGGATCAAAGGACCGAAGGGAGGAAGTGGGCACAGAAGTGGAAAAGGTCAAAGATGACAGTGAGCATGAAGAGCTTCTGTTAGTGTCATGTGACATGTCCCCATCCAACAGTCAACAAGACAAGTGTCACTTTTCTCACCCTTCAGGGTTGTTATTTTCTTCATGGTTGTCTGGATAAACAAATTTTATTTAGGTAAAATTTTATTGAGTGCCCGCTGCATGCCAGACATGTGGTAAGCAACAGGAATACAAAGATTATTTTTTAAAAACACATCTCCTGCTATCCAACAGTTTATAGCATGGTAGGGGAGAGAAATACACAAACAAGTAATTGCAAAGTGGCATTATAAAGGCAATGAGAGAAGTGCAAAAGGTCCTTCTGGTCACAACATGATCCTTTCTGCTTGGTCAGGGTGCCAGGTATATTCTGTTTGCCCTTTCAGATCCACTCCTCAATCTTCTTCATCCTGCTCTGGGACTCAGGAGGCTAACCAATAGGATCTACGTCAAAGGCTCCCTGTCCCTCCTGTCCTGCTCCTATTGGTTTCAGCCAATGGTGAGTGCTGGCAGGAGACTGAAAAGCGGGAAAAGAATAAGGTTAGGGTATTTGCTCCCTTAGCTTCCTTTCTGCACAGAGAGTAGGTAGGTGGCTGTGGGCTGGCTTCATCCCTCAAATAGCTTTCTTTGTCTCTGGACAAAGAAAGGGAGCAGATGGCAGCTCCCTGTTTGAACTTCAGGGTACTTACTACTCTATGCTTTGTGATTTCCTCACATCCTGCCCCTGTTTTGTAAATATTCTCTTTGTTAAAACTCTTCTGAAGTTACCCACTTGGAATGAGCTGTTTCCTACCAGGAGGTGAATGACACAGATGATTCAAGAAGGAATTCATAGAGAGATGAGTTGGAGGGGTTAGACAGAGGGATTAGAGGAGAAAAGGGAAATCAGGCATTAGGGAGAACTCATGCAAAGGCAGATAGGGAGAGTGCAGGACATCTTTGATGAGCTACTCATACCTAAGTATGTCTGATGCATAGATACATGTGAGGGAATAGAAAGAAGGAAAGTTGGAGAGAAGGGTGTGGCCAAATGGCAGGAGGCTTTTTGTGCCATATTAAGAGGTTTAGACTTTGTCCTTGAGCTACTGAAAGATAAAACATGGTCAGTTTCACAAATCTGAGATGGAACAATGAGACCAAAGGCAGGACGACCCAATGGTCTTCCTAGTATGCTACTACAGAAGCAGATGAGTGATGTTTTGAAATATGATATATAAACTGTGACTTCTTTTAAATTAAGAGCCTCCATCTAGTCATAAGAGTATAAGAAAGGGAGAGGCATGTGAAAAAAAGTTATGGAGATGGAAATAACAGTCAATGACTTGTCAAGAGATTAAAGATAACATAAATATGGGCTGACTCCCAGATTTTTCACAAGGAAAGATAGCAGAATCATCAAGAATGGGAATCAGAGATGAGGAAGGGATTTAAGGGAGAAAATGGATAATTCTGCATGTCTCCTTCTGTCACTAGGTAAAAGCAGGAACAAAAATAAGACCAGCCTAGAAACAATACATTATTTTATATTTAACAGCATTGAGAGAACAACGTATGAATGTCTTGGTTACCAGTTGGTTCAGTCAGGTAGGACCTCAGAAAAGGGGTCAGCTCAGAGGTCCTTCACACGGCCTGCCTCCCTCCAGAATGCCATGTGAGCCTCTCCACCCCCAATTCTTAATGTTCCCAATATGCATTCTGTGCATATCTGCATGAAACAGCCTTTTAAACTTAAGACTGTCAACTATGAGACTATGGGGACAATAATAGCAAAATAGAAGGAAAAATAGAAGAAAAAAATATTTTCCTTTTCCCTCTGAAATTGTATTTTCACTTGCAATATGTGACACATTTAATTTTAATGAATTGGCAACTGAGGTGTTTTTTAATCCATTTCTCACCATGATAGGGTGATCAAAGACAGGTAAGTGACAAAAGGCAGAAGAAACAGAGAAAGTCATTGTGAGAATTGATACTTTCATCAGTTAGTCGTCTGCCCACAGAAAAGATGGGTCTGTTTTGAAATGCCTGTTATCTCAATTTTTTGCCATTTCATTTTTCCCAAAAGAATGAAGCTCTGAATAGCTAAGAATTTCAACTTGATATGCAAACAGTTTCTTGGTTTGGTTTGGCCAGAAGATCATCTCAGAAGCACAATAACAGACCAAGCCCAGACTCTATCTTTGGAGAGAAGCCAGCAATCTATAAATGGCAATTCACCTGCAAGGGCACAACAGTGTGCCAGTTTCCAGAAGAGGAGGGTCCACCATTCCAAACTTAGATTAAGAACTGGTAATACTCTAGAACTACAAATCTTGTGGCCAACTCAAAGAAACAAAGAAGGTAAAGGATATAGCATATTTCTTCCCTTATTCTTCATTCTATACCTGTTTTCTCTAACCTTTTTATTCTCCTTCATCTTACACTTGATAATCTAACTCCTACTCACACCTCAAAACCCAGTCAGGTAGTTAGAACCTATGTAAACCATTTCCTTGCAAACTTTCTAAATCAGAGCTGAGCCTCCCTTTACTCTACTACCTCTAGAACTTATAAAGTATCTGTTTCTATTAGGCCTTTACACACAGAATAGAATTCACCATTTGCATGTCTGTGTCATCTACTAGACTGGTTTCTTTGAGGCAGAGAGTGTGTCTTATTTATTATTGAGTTTCTAGGGCCTGCCTCAGGGTCTGGCACCTAGTAGGTGTTCAGTCATTGGGTACAGAATGCCAGCAGGCTGGGTTTAGGTCAGACCCTGTGTGAGAAGGCCAGATGACAAAGGAGAAAAACTGGTTAAGTAGCAACAGGAAATTTCTAAACTCTCTACACATATTCAGTTTTTTAACCCTCATAATAGCCCTAAGATACAGTTAATGTTAAGATACTCATTTACTAAGGAGAAAACTGAGGCACATTTGGAAATTAGGAAGTTTGAGTCCAAAGTCCATCCCCTTGTCCTCTAGCAATATTGCTTCTCAGTGAAAAGATGCATTTGTGTAGGACACTGGACTTTAGTTTTAGTTTTTGTTTGTTTGTTTGTTTGTTTGCTTTTTTGTTTTTTGGATTTCCTGACACTCATTTTTTTTTATTTTATTTATTTATTTATTTATTTATTTGTAGAGAGGGAAGGGGGGGGGGAGAGAGAGAGAGAGAGGGAGAGAGAAACATCAATGTGTGGTTGCTGGGGGTTCTAGCCTGCAACCCAGGAATGTACCCTGGCTGGGAATCAAACCTGGGACACTTTGGTTCCCAGCCCGCGCTCACCTGACACTCATTTAAACAAAGAATTATTTTACTTTGAAGCCCATCTTGTGGCCCAGTCCCCAAGCACACCCAGGGGGTGGTCTAATGCTGCCTGGCAGACTGGGTACTGATAAACACACAAGCTCTGCCTGGGCCCACGGTGACGCTGCCAGAATGCACTTAACTCAATTCCCGCCACTCACTTGGCCTCTTTTTGAGAGCCGGAATTTACACACAGCTCCTTGGCCAGTCTTTGTTTGCTTAGTGCTATCGACAACATTATCCATTAAAGACAGAGGAGATAGTAATGTGTGGCACCAAAAGCCAGTGGCCGCTAACACAAATCCGAGTTGAAAAACATCACAGTGCAGCAAGGAAAATATTTGTCTTGTAACATCTATAGTAATGAATTTAATCACATTTAGTCCAACTTATCAGATAGATGTATGATTCACTACACAAATCAAAAATTTAGATAACAGTCTGTTTAGATTACTGTTTGCTTAAAACATTAGTATTTTCTAAAACATTATTTTTTAAAAAAGGAAAATTATTTAAAAAAATGCTGTATAATCAACCTATGCAACATAATCTCTCTTTAATAATTAGTTTCCATAAAAGGCATTCAAAATGCTAAGAAAAGTCTGCATGGGCTTTAATTTTAACATCAATATTAGATTCCTGAGGATTAACATGTCTTCTCCTATTAGCTAATATTGAACATCCAGCCACTATTTGTTTTCAGCTTCAAAATCAAGAATGGTGCCAAATAAAACCAGCAGAAGACAATGAACAACAGAAAGGATCAAAGTTGATATAATCTCTGTCTTTCTGAGCAATGACTTGTGCTTCTGTAAACTTTTTAATGAAAATAAATCCCTCAGGTCAGACTGACCTTCTCCAGATGGTTCCTGGAGGGGTGAGGAGATGTCTCAGTGGTTCCAGGGAGACACAAATGCGATCAGTTCAGCTCCAGCCAGGCCAGCAAATGTGCTGACAGCTGGATAATCCCCCAAATGACAGCCCTAAAAGAATATTCAAGTTCAGCACTAGCTCCCTCCCGCAGCACTCGGGTCAGAACAATCAGCGCTGCTCCTTGCTAACAAACCATCATTGTCCTTGTTCAGCCTTTGTCATTTATCAACTGGATGGCGGCAAACCCTGCCACTTGTCTTTCTGTGTCCAATTCCATACCCTCTGGGCCATTCTCATCGCTGCTTCCAGATTGATCTTTCTGAGGTATAACTTTGGCCAAGCACGTTTCCCTTTAAAAATCCCTCAGAGGCTCCCCGATTCCAAGGAGAATGACCAACCTCTGAGGCTTGACCTCCAAAGCTCTGGAGAGCCCGACTGCTCCAGAGACAACTTTGTTCTTTCCAGACATGTGTTCTTTGTTCTGCATGTCTTCCTCACATGTTCCCACATGGGCTTTTTGCTCATGACATGCTCTTTGATCTCAAATGTTCTGCTTTACACCTAGGTGCTCCCTGTCAAGGTGGCCAAATTTATCCTTATATTAGCAAAGTCAGCTCAAACATTTCCTGGGCTGCATCTCTCAGACTGGGGTGGGGCATAAGCCTCTGTGTCTTCCTCCTGAACTTGCTTATTTCTCTGTGTAAAACTCTACTGAAACATTTATCCTCCTCTATTCATTCAGTTAGTCAGCTAACATTTACCGAGGAATGGACAACTAAGGCCCAGACCCTGTGCTCACAGCTGATATTCTCTCAATAAGTAAGGGTCTGCCTCTCAAGAAGCTTCCAGTGAGAGAGACAGGGACGTATACAACCATTGCCATACCACATGATAAGTGTCACACTAAAAGTTGTGGGAGGGACAACTAACCCCAATTTGTGGGGAGTGGAAGTAGATGAGAAAAAGATTCATAGAGAAGGAACTTGGGGTGTGAAGGACAAATAGGAATAAATTTGGTAAAAGGAATGGAAGGGACGTGGGAATAGCCAAAGAAAAGGGCTGGAGGTGAGAGGACAAGAAAACCAGAGTGAGGCCAGTAGACTTGGGAGGGAAACTGAAGGGCTCCTCTTGAACTTGTCCTGGCTGGGATGTCTGCGATGCTCAGGTAGTTGGATACTTGAGTCTAAATGGAAAAAAAGAGGTCTGGGCTGAAAATAAATATTTGGAAGTCATCAGCATAAATTTGATATTTAAATCCCATGGGCTGTAATAAAGTAATTTAAGATAGAAAAAAAGTTGGCCTAGGACCAGTTTATCTTCTTTATTCATTGCTGGCTTGATTTTGGAACTGTTTGAGAGGACTTTTGTGTAGATGTCCATGACTGCAAGTAGCCTAAAATTTTATTTATTTGTACTGGCTTAGTTTGGATTCAAGGTGTTCAGTTTTTCCACCAGTTTTAGAAAATTCTCAACCATTATATATATTTGAATTTTGCTTCTCTGCCATTTTCTAAATGCTCTCCTTCTAGAACTTCAAATACGTAGGTGCGGGGTTTTCTTCATACTGCCCTCGGTGCCTCTGAACCACTTTCATAGACCACAACCACTTGTCTCTATATTACATTTGGTAGAATTCTTCAGATCTACTTCCTGGAACATTGATTTTTCTCTTCATTTGTGTCCAATCTGCTATTTAGACTGTATGCAATGTTTGTTATATCAATTACTTTCTTTTTCTTAAGTAGCCTGTTTGTTTACTTTTTCTCAAATCTTCCTAGTCTTATATTTTGTCATTTTTTTCATCCCTCTCATGTCTTTCTTTGAACATATGAAATATACAAGTGTTGTATTCTCTGTGTGATTGTTTCCAAGTTTGCATTCTTCATGACTCTGATTCTATAGTTTGTTGTTTCTATTCACTCTCCCTCATGGTGGCTTTTTCTCTGTGTATATGGTGATTGGCTGTGAGCTTCAGTTCCTTGAAACTTTCGGGACCTGGGCTTTAAGTGTATAATTCCAGAGGATTTGCGTTTGCATCTGCCTCCCTTTTCTGGGCACTGTCAACTCAGAGGCATATTATATCTGATGTGTTTTGGGTGTTTCTTTTTATTTTAATTATACAAGTAGCATTAATTCTGTCCTCAGACCTGAAGAGTAGGCATATGAGGTAGACATTCTTGGTGCAGCTTTCTGTCTTTTCCTTTTCACTCCACACAGAATTGAGACAGAGATGTACAATTCTTCCCTGGTTCACCTTCTAAACATACTGAATTTTGAGGATTGAAACTTTGTGTGAGAATTTCTAATCCAGCTTCCCATGCTGCTCAGGCCCAAGCTTTGGCTCTATCACCTGCACACTATGTACCTTCATGACACCTGGAAATCTGTGTTCTAGGATACCAGAAATCTGACCTCTCATTAAATATGCACAGCCAGGTGTGGTGTGCAAGAAAATACCTTTGACTATGTCTTCCCAGAAGCCCATGCTGTCAGGACAACCACCGGCTCTAACACTTATTTACCTTCAAGAATAGCATATTCTTGTCATTTATAGTCTTTGATTGTTCCCCTTACTTCACTGCCAGCTCCACCTTCTTTACAAATACATGTTGAAACATTTCACCTAGCATTTTTATCTATTCTATACCTGAAGGAGTCTATCAGCCTATCTAGTATCATATTGCTGGGGATGAAATCTATTCTTTTATAATCTAATTTTTACAACACATTTCTGAACCATCCATCAGTCCGGACTGGGTGTTAATCTGAATTGAACAGGCAATTTCTCCACTTGCAGAAAGACTGTGAAGTGCAGCAGAGGAGCACAAGCATTTTTTGGGCCAGTTAAGGGGGCTGCAGAGAGCTGGTTAATGCTTCTCAGCCTCTCCCCACCAGTGGGATGGCACTCTGCCTAATGCCAATGTACCTGCGGGCCTCAGCTTCTGCTCCTCACCTGTCATTCCAACCCCACCCCACCTGCCACACACACATGCACACAGTAGAGCTCCACTTGCTTGGGTACATACTGAGTATATTTAAATAACAGTAAACTCAAACATCTGCAGTATTTTCAAAGATTAATTATCACTCGCTTTTTAAAAAGTCAATTTTCTTTAAACTAGAGATGCAAATAAGAAAATAAATAAAAAACAGATGTTCATAAGACCCACATTTCTTGCTATTCAGCAAGAATCATCCCTAAACATTGATTAAAATATTGGGGTTGCTTCATATCTTGTTAATCTCCAGTGAAGAAGCAGTGTCATTTAAAATTAGTAAAAACCCTGTGATATGAAAAGAAAACCAGAGAACAGCATTTATAAATGTTAATTTACAAAATAGATTTTTACCAGGTCAGTTTGGGTTGGCAGTGGAGTAGCTAACCATTTATATGAGGAAATTTGAAAGAAACTAGGAGGGTCTGTATTACCTCCTGCCAATTCCCTTGGTAACTAGCTGTTAGAGAATACCAATTCTATCATTACTTTGGATAAAACCACTATTTCTCTCTCTCTCTCTCTCTCTCATTTACTTTATCTATGAGTATTCCTTTCTAATGTACCCTCCATTAGAAAGCAGATTAGGCAAAGTCCAGGGAAAATGGGTTGTTGTATTAGTCATTGTTATTACTTAGGTCAAGCTGTCATAATAATATATCATAGACTGGGTGACTTAGAAATTTCTTTCTTACTTCTGGAGGCCAAGAAGTTCAAATCAAGGTGCTAGCCTATTTGGTTCCCAGCGAGAACTCTTTCTCTTCCTGGTTTATAGAGGGCTGCCTTCTTACTGTGTTTTCAAATGGTGGGGAGAGAGAGAGGGAAAGAGAGGGAGAGGGAGGGAGAGGGAGAGAGAGGAAAGGAGATGGAGGGAAAGGGAGGAAGAGGGAGACAAATACCAGCTCTCTGGTATCTCTTTTTATAAGCACACAAATCCTATCATAAGGTCCCAACCTTCAAAACTCCATCTAAACCTGGTTACCTCCCAAAGGCCCCATCACATAAAGAGTTAGGGCTTCAACATGTGAATTTTGGCAGACACAAACAATCAGTCCATAATAGTTGTTAACTAAAGGCATGCTGGGACTTCAGTGGTAAGCTGCAGAGAGATACAGGATTTCTAAAACCTGCAGAATATGGGCCAACAGAGACTACACAACTGTGTGTCACTGCCTTGGGAGATGGGGAGAAGTTAACCGTTTGGATTAACACTGTTCAAAATGAATGATGAACTTGAACTACATATGTGTTCACATCAATGGGAGTCTGATCTATGGGGTGAGACACAGCAGCAGGAGTCTTGTCATAGTTGATCATATGGAGTCAGGAAGAAGGCAGTGGTTGTACTCACAGCTTGGAACAGAATATGGGACCAGGGCACACAGAGCATGCATAAGAGGGAAGGGACTAAGCAGAATGCCAGTGTCCCTGCCAATCTGGAGTCCAGACCAATAGAGCTTTCCTGCCTATCTTGGTTGGGGTGGAGTCCTGAATTCCTGGGGCTATTCTTCCAGGTACCATACCTCCTTGATTCACCTGAGCAAGCTAGAGATGGCAGAGCCAGGCTGATGATTTGTAAGACACAGAGATGCTGAGTACCAGTAGGAAAGAGAGAGTTACAAGAGCGAAGAGGGGGTGCAAAAAGGTAGTAACCAACATATTCACCTACTTTTCCATTTTTCCTCTTACTGATCTCACCTTTGTACTTCACTCACTCTCTAACTTCCTATTCATTCATAATCAGTTGGCTATGGGCTAGAGGGACATTTACTGCCCATTTATTTTTAATATGTGGAGACCCTGACCCTGATTTACCTCCCTTCATATGGGGCAGATGTGCCATTAGAAAGCTAGAAAGTTATGCTGTCTGGTGGTCTTCTGTGGCTACCATGTGCAGCCCAGGGGGCTGGAACAGGATTCCATTCAGGCTGAGATTTGCTCAGAGCAAAGTTAGACCACCTATGAACCTCTGTCCAAGGTACATTGCCCAAACTTCTGGATCAACTGACACTGGTACTTTGCTTTGCCTGCTCAGCAAGCAACTCCTTCTGAACTGTTCAGTGGGTCTGTGTGTCTTTTTTAACAAGGTTTGCATTTACTTCTACAAGGAATCAGAAAAAGGTATAGAGATTTCTGCTTAATTGAAAAAGAATTTTAGATATTACTATTTATCTCTAGCTTGAGCACAATGTCATTTAGAAACTGTTCATAGGCAGGAAGTCTCCCTTGAATAAAGCACTTGTTTAATTCATTCTTGCTTCATTCATTCATTGGACATTGCTGAGAACCTTTTATGTATCAACCCAGACTGCACTGGCATTGAGAGCACAGACATTCTCTTTTGTGTTTTATCTGTCCCTTCTTTAGCATTTACTGTGTGCCAGGTGCTAGGTTACCTGCATTATCTTCATTGTCTCATTTAAACCTCAACAGCCACCTTCTACAATAAGAACAATATTAACCCCCAATTGGTATATGTGGAATTTAGGATTCCACAAGAGTAAGTTATTTGCCTAAGGTTATACATCTAGCTAGATCTGTCCCAGGTCTCATGGAGGATAAGAAAGATCTCTGCCCTCAAGCCCCTGGCAATGTATGAGAGGAAAATGGACCCACAGATAGATATGTACAATAAAGGATTATGGATAGATACATCCAGCAATATTGGGTTCAGCAGGACACTGAGATCTGAGTAGGCATTTCTAAGGGGCAGGAGTCTAAAGGCATCCAAAGGAAATTGGCTTGAGCTCAGTGATGTTTTCATGACTGGGTGGCAAATGTTTATGTGTTGGTGGTGGTTGTCTGAATGGGGTAGAAGGTGGTTTGAGATTTATATTAGAGAAAGGAAGATAATGAAGGGGAGAAAATTTATCTAGTCCTTTAGTCTTATAATCTAATGATTCTACACAGGAGAACAAAGTTTTGCAATTTAGACTGTAGCATCATTCTCTAATATTTTCTTTTGTAAATATTTTATATCCACAATCAGATGATAAACTCTACTGGGAAATTTGAACAGCTACCAGCACACTTTATAGAAGACACTACAAAATAGTTATCGGTTTCTTGTTGAAGTACAGGAGCCAGGAGTACTAGTGATCACCACCTGGGAAAGGCCTTCTAAGAAGCAGCAGTCCCCGTTCCACAGGGCAGTCCCTATTTTACCCACTTTGGTTTTGCCAGACATCCAAATGGCCTCAATCACCACTTCAACATTGAGTGGCATTGCTCTCTTTCCCTATCATTCCAACCAGGATTTGTGTGTCACTTGTCAGTTTATGAAGCCACTAGTTATCAAAGCACAATGGAGCATCCTGTTTAGGACTCAGCAGACCAGCACAGTGGAATGCAGAACCCAGGTCACAGCAGGGGAAGCCTGACACTAAATGGAGAAACCTGAACATCACTGGGCTCCTCTCAGCTGGGGTGGTGCTGATGGTAGTGACTAGTTTCTTTTTTTTTTTTCATCAACTTCTTTTAAATAAACTGTTTCTTTATACTCCCTCTTGTCTCTTTTCCTTTTTCCTTCTCTCTTGTTCTATGAACCTTGTCAAAAGAAAACAGAGAATGATAGTAAAAGCAGCAGGAAGACATTCTAAAAATAAAGACAAACATCAAAGGTTGTTAAGAAGTAGCCTATGTCTGTCATGGTCCATTAATATGTGCTGTTGTTTCTTCCCCTCTTTTTATTTTACTTAGATATTTTTAAAATGTCAGACATGACTTTCTAGACTTCTGACAGATGGAGTTTGGGTTCAATTTTGGGGAAGTGGAAGTGTAGGAAAAGATTTGAAAAACCTATGGTGGGGAGCCCTTGAGCATCAGTGAATAAGGTAGGGCATTCTAGGGCTGGCAAGTGAGATTTTTAACAGCAAGGGAAAAATTGAATTGAAGACTCAGTCAGAGTATAAGGAAGAGACTAAGGAAATGCAAGTTGCTACATTGGCCAACAGAAATCATGACAAAAAGGCTAGAGAAGCCCAGTAGTTAGAACACACAATACAGTACACAGATGATGTATTGTAGAATTGTGCACTTGAAATCTATAGAATAATATTAACCAACTTCATTCCAATAAATTCAACAATTTTAAGAAAGAGAAAGAAGAAGAAGGGACTCAGTGAAGCTGAAAGATCAGGCCTGAGGTCATGAGCTCTGGGCTGCAAGTGAAATGCTATTGTCTTGGTCAGGAAGCAGTTAAGAAGTTCTGGTGGGTGAAACAGCCCATGTCTATAAAATTGGTTTTTTGAAACCAAATTAGCTAGGATAGACCCTCAGATTTACTGAAATAATGGACTTTTCTATTAAGCTCTTAAGTTTGGCTCAAAATATCAAGCTCATGATCTTGCATAAGAGGGTAATATAAAATAGAAGCAGGATTTATTGCTTTGCTCTTGGATTTTACAGTTCATGTCACCTAGACACATGAGTCCAATACTCATAGGTTTGGAGAAGACCCAATAACCAGCAGCCTTTGGGTAAAAAGACCTCAGCAGTTGCTATCTTCCAAAATGGATCCTGGCCTGGGCCACCAAGACTTCATGACTGCCACCTTTTGAAATGAGTACTTTGTCTTCTCAAGTTAATGACCGTCATGGTGCACCTAGATAATGAGGAAATTTGCCTCAACTGGAAATACTAAATGAAAAGTGTATGTTCTCTTTTGGAGAATCATATTGTCTAACCGGAAGTACTGACCAGAATTAGTTTATTGCCTACTATCAAGGGGACATCCTTTCAATGGAGCATCATCATTCTCTCTGCAGACTCAGACCATATCACACTTACATATCACACCACGAAATATGGACAAGAAAGCTGAAGTTTTAAATTCTAAGACTAGACTTTTAGTACAAGAAATAATTTAATTAGGTATTTCCCAAACTGATTTCCACAAGTGCTTAAGTAAGGTTAGCTAATTCTCTGTCTTTCATGGAGAGTCACAATGTATGTTATTAGGGCATCACAGTCTTTGAGAAGTCCTGTTGGAAAAACTGTTAAAGTTTGTTTAACCTAAGCATTCTAAGAACTTATTTGACCACCCAAATATACTTTTATTTGTATAACTGGGAAACATGGATCTAGCAAAAGACTTTTTTTCCTCCTCCTTCCTTCCTCCTCTCCCTCCCTTCTTTCTCCCCTTAATAAGGAAGGTGAGATCAAAAGAGCTAAACTGACTTGTCTAAGATCTGTCAGAACAATATAATGAATCTGGGACTGGAGCCATCTCTTGACTGTTGATCCTGAGTTCTTTCAATCTCATCTTAATGGGAGCTGCCCAAGGCAGAGGGTCAGGGAAGACACCACAGCCTCAGAGTCAATAAATTGTTCCTGAAGACCCAAGCAGGACACAAAGGATGGTGGTAAAGAATCCAGGTGACAGACAGTGCTCAGCAGACTGGTCAGCAGACAGTCATTAGCTAGGTGATCTGTCCACTCAGGGTGGTCTCTGCCAACAAGCTGAGCTGCCAGGTGAAAACATCTAGATGGGGGGTGGGGGGCTAGAATGTGTAAGCCAGGCTCCGCTGGGAAGGAATTTAGGTCAGGCCTGCCTTTAGAGAAACCTACATAATTGGTCAGAATTCAGAGAGATGGATCATAAACAAGACCAAGTATAAAGTCTAAACCTGGACTGTCAGATGCTAGAGAGGGGCTTATTCCTGGAAGCACTCAGTCCCATGACCAATTGGAAAATAAAGAGTTTTAGGAATAAAAGCTGCTGGATTCTAAGTCTGGTTATTGGGGAGACTTTTCTGATCATGGGCCTGAATCTGCTTGGCTGTTTATCATCTCAAGAAATATGAGTCAGGGCCAAGAGCTAGCACCTTACTACCACACAGACACTATGTGTGGACAAATCAGTACCCCTAGCAGGTTCATCTTTACTAATCTTCACTAGATCCTAGAGTTTTTATGGTCAAGTCACAAACTGAATATCATTTTCAAATAGCCTCCACCACTTCTAATTCAATCTTTCATTTATCTAACAAATAATTATTGATCATAATACCATGTGTTAGGCACTATGCTTGGAATTAAATGGTGATTCCTGGGTTTATAGTCTAGTAGACTAAACAGATATTAATTGAATGGCTTTCACAATTATACCAAGACTGTAGTGGTAACGTGTACTATGAAATGGAAGTACCCAGGGGTTTTAGAGTCTATGTTAGAGTTATTTGACCTAGTAAGAGGGTACCCAGCTTGCACCTGGAGGGGATGTGGCATGTACAAGGAAATAACACAGGGGAGGTTGAGGAATGCTGAGAGCAAGAGTGCACAGTGAAAGAGGGTTCTGGAGAGATTGGTAGGGACCGAATAGCGTAGGAACATAAGTTCTTAAGGAAATTTGTCTTTATACTGTGAGCAGAGGAAAGAGAGTAGTGTTTTAAGCAAGACAATAGCACAACTATATTTGCGTGTGTGTGTGTGTGTTAAATTTTTATTACGGCTAATTTCAAACACACGCAAATGTAGAGACAATGAAATGAACCCCCTTTGTGCTCATTACCCAACTTCAGTGGTAATCAACACTGTGCCTGTCTTGTTTTATCTCGCTCCTGCCTTTTATTTTTTTCTGGAATATTTTAGAGTAAATCCCTAACATTATACCACTTCATCTAAAAATGTTTCAGCACACATCTGCAATAATAAGGACATTTTTTTAGATTTGTGTTTTGAAATAAACATTCTGGCTGCATTACGAAGAAAAGGTTGGACAGGATTCAAAGCAGATGTGGGTGAACTTGTTTGTCTTAGAAAAAGTGTAGTATTAAATTGAACACTGGTAATGATGGTTTCAATGGAGATAACTGAGTGGATTCCAGAAACATTTATGCGGTAAAACCAGCAGAACCTGGAGATGGATTAGACATGAGAGCTGGGAAAGTGGAGCGTGTCTAGGCTGACATGATGTTTGTTTCTAGAGGGATGAATGATGGTGCCATTCACTGAGAGAATGAGTCCTGGCAGAGGACCAAACCTGGTGAGGAAGATGGTGAGTAGTACTTTGGAGTTCTGAGTATGAGACAACTCAGGACCTCCAAGATGCATTGTCTAGTATACTACTGAATGTATAGGCCTGAAGCTACAGAAGTCTTGGCTAAAGATACACATGTATGAGTTACCTGCAAGGAATTGCTAACGAGGCCATGAGCACAGCTGAGATTGAGTAAGGAAACTATTCATAGTGAAGAAAAAGAAAGAAACTAGGACAAAGGAATTCTACATTTAATGGATGGGTAGAGGAAAGTATTCTTGTCAAGAAGATTTTTAAAAAGTAGCCATGGAGGTAAAATAAAATTCAGAAACTCAAAAACTCAGGGGAAATAAAAGTCCCAAGATACCTTCAGATGTCCTGAGGGAATGCCTGGCAGAGCACAGAGGCCTTAAACAGCAGGCAACCCTACTGCTCAACTGTGGGAGTGGACTACACTGATGTGTTGATGCTGCACATATCCCATCCCCCATCAGGTCACTCTCACACACATTACACTCACATACCTTAATCACCCTGAATCCTCAGTGCCTGACACAGCATGTGGTACATGATAGCTTCTAAATAAATGTGTGCCAAACTAAACTAAATAAATATACACAATCAGAGCACTGAGACACTGAGACACTAATACCCTGGCTGAGTGGCTCAGGTGGTTTGAGCATCATCCCATACACCAAAAATATTGAAGGTTCAATCCTCAGTAAGGGCACATACCTAGATTTTGGGTTTGATTCCCAGTCAGGGTGCATGTAGGAGACCACCGGCCAATGTTTCTCTCTCACATCAATGTTTCTCTCTCTCCCATCAATAAAAACATATCCTCAGGTGAGGATTGAAAAAAGAAGAAGAGAACTCATACATCACAAATGACCCCTGCCATGTAAAACCTTCAGGACTCTGAGCTACCTGCAGAAGCCTCTACCTACCCTCTCTGTCTCCTCAGCTGTCCAGAGCACATGACAGGCAAAGCCAAATTAAATTAAATTAGTATTTGTATTATCTGCACCACTGCTCACTTCCATTAGCATGGATAGAAAGTTAACCAAATTCCTTTTTTAAAAAACTGCTTGCCAGAAATATTTTCATCAGGATTCACATGCAGGTTGCATCACTGGTGTTTATCAGTTTCCTCCACCGGGCTCAAGCAGATGTGATTGGCATCTGTCATTTTAATCAGAGATGGGCAGAAATACACAAATGAATCTTCAAGGATGAGAGTTATTCTTCAGCAAAGAATTTGAAGAAATGCCATAATTTACTGTGATGACACCCACCATAAAGAAAAACAAGCTGGGCTCAGTGAGCTCCAGATGAGATAAAAAAAAATCAAAAGGTAATTGTTGAGAAGTAGTGGTCATAGAATACCTTGATGGATGGAATACAGACAAAGTAAATGGGAAATAGAGAAATCTTGAATTCCTGAAGGAAGCTGATCTCCATTCAAAGCTCCACTTTGGTTTTATGGCATCATGCAACCACATATTCCAGAATGATCAAGTTCATTATTTTTATGATTTTTATAACTTTTTTATTTCAATTGTTGTTCAAGTATAGCTTTCTTTTACTCCCATCCCAGCCCACCCCACCAGTGCTCCCCACCTATTTCCACCCCCCCTAGTTTTTGTCCAAGTGTCCTTTATACTTGTTCCTGTAAACCCTTCCCCTTTTCCCCTGAAATTCCCTCCCCTCTCCCCTCTGATCACTGTCAGCCTCTTCTCTATTTCAGTGTCTTTAGCTATATTTTGCTTGCTTATTTGTTTTGTTGATTAGGTTCCAATTATAGGTGAGATCATATGATACTTGTCTTTCACCGCCTGGCTTATTTCACTCAGCATAATGCTTTCCAGCTCCATCCATGCTGTTGCAAATGGTAGGAGCTCCTTCTTTCTTTTTGCTGCATAGAATTCCATTGTGTAAATGTACCATAGTTTTTTGATCCATTCATTTACTGATGGGCACCTAGGTTGCTTCCAACGCTTGGCTATTGTAAATTGAGCTGCTATGAACAAATGGTATGGGGAGAACTGGACAGCTACATGCAAAAAAATGAAACTTGAACACCAACTTACACCATACACAAACATAAATTCAAGGTGGATAAAAGATTTAAATATAAGCCATGACACCATCAAAGTCCTAGAGGGGAACATAGGCAGGAAAATCTCAGATATTTAATGTAGCAACATTTTTACTGATATGTCCCCTAGAGCAAGGGACATAAAGGAAAGAATAAACAAATGGGATCTCATCAAAATAAAAAGCTTCTGCACAGCTAAAAAAAACAGTATTAAAATAAAAAGAGAACCAACCATATGGGAAAACATATTTTCCAATGATACCTCAGACAAGGGTTTAATCTCCAAAATATACAAAAAACTCACATGACTCCACTCTAAGAAGACAAGGAACCCAATTAAAAAAATGGGCAAAGGATTTGAACAGACACATCTCCAAGGAGGACATACAGAGGATCCAGAGACACAAGAAAAGATGCTCAATATCACTAGCTATTAGAAAAATGCAAATTAAAACCACAATGAGATACCACTTCACACCAGTCAGAATGGCCATCATAAACAAAACAACAAACAAGTGTTGGAAAGGTTGTGGAGAAAAGGGGACCCTAGTGCACTGTTGGTGGGACTGCAGACTGGTACAACCACTGTGGAAAACAGTATGGAATTTTCTCAGAAAACTAAAAATGAATCTGCCTTTTGACCCAGCAATTCCACTGCCAGAATGATGAGTTTCTGTCTGCATGCCCAGATAAAGGGCAGAGGTAGGAACTCAGCCTCCAAAATGGTGGTAAGTTAAGGACCATTTATACTTCTCTTTGGAAAATATCTAGACCCACAAATTTGCATAGCATCCAGAGTTTGAGGACTTCACAAATAATTATGGAGCCTACTTAAGAAGCTTGTACCCCAGCAGTCTTTTCCCCTGCCCTCCTGCACAGGTTCTCGTCACTGCCAGCTGAGGACAAGGCCTGCTTTTTCAGACTGACTCAGAGTGCCTGCCTTTGCTCAACAGCCATTCCTGCCATATGGCGTCTACCTTCCCTTTCCTGGAAAAGGTTCAGTACACTTAAATGTTAACCTTTAAAAGTTTTAATTTTTTTTATATCAGAGATACAGTCTGGTACAACTAAGTAAACTCTTTTGGCAGATAAACAAGTGAACTGCTTTCTTCATTACAACTGCCACCACACTGTATGTAACAGGATGCTTGCTTGACTATCTCTAAGTGAAAGAAAGGCCCCTGGGGGAGAGGCCATGTATGTTGTGCTCTAAATTCCTAGATCATAGTTGGAGTTCAATAAATATTTTTGAATAAATTAGGTAGACAAAAATCGTCAGTTCATGATTTCATCTCTCATTTACTTTGGGATATTCTTGTAAATTAGATCTGTAAGAGACTGTAAAAGTTACCTTACTCCATCCTTTCAATTTGCTAAGGAGAACATTGAAGGCCATAGGGATGAAGTCTGTGTGGCCTGAATTTGGTGGCTTCTTATTGTCTTGATGGCAGCAGCTTTACCTGTGCATCACACCCAACATATTTGTGTTATTTACTCTCATCTGCCACCAGGAGCTCCTCCTAGGCAATAATATCCCAGAGGACAACAAAATGAGGAGGGCAACCTCAAAATTCCAGGTCATGAGTCTGTTCTATTAGAGAGACTTGAAGTTTCCCACAGATCACACAGGGTTAAGTGATTGATCAACACCCAGCAAACAACACACCTACTTGTTAGTAGCAGAGACAGCTCCTAGTTAGTGGCAGAAACAGGAAGGACCAGATGCAAGTCAGACTCTTAGTTTCATATCACCTTCCTCTCAAGCCTCAAGAATTTATATTCCAATTTTGTGCCTTCCCATCTTCAAAGCCTTTCTGGAGCCTGTGACCCAGAAATTGGGAAGGAAACTGGTATTGACTCATTCACCTACAGGAATGTGCCACTGAAACCCTGTTTCAGTCCTGTGATAAAAATTTCCACTTGAGGCAGCTGCCAGTTTTAGCACGACTGCTTGTGTGTTCTTCAGACTTCATCACTTCGCTTTCCCCCAGGACATCAAGATTGAGATTTCCTGCCTTTCTGTCTTTCTGATGTGCTTGAATTCTTGAACTTCATTTCTGTTGTCCTCCACTTTTCACCAAATGCCATAATTACATTATTCAAGCAGAGCAAGTCTGCTTCTCAGCATGGCTAGAGGGTCATCTCAGTGACACACTGATATCCAGCCACTAAGAATTTTCAGACTGTGTTTTCAAATGTTAGTGACAATTTCTCTCCCAAATCCTCTCACAGAGTAGTCTAGTTCTAGGAGTTCTTGTCCAGTAAATGGAAATTCCACAGGCAATTACTCTGGCTTTTCACTGAAATCTCAAGGTTTCTAGCCACCAGAAGAATGATTTGGGTCTAAACTGGGATAATTTTGAGATAGGATGGACCAGTGGTATCTGCCCAGAAATAAATCCTCCTTTTTTCATGGAGGGCCTTGTTTCATCTTCTTTTTTTTTAACTTTAATCCTCATCAGAGGATATGTTCATTAATTTGAGAGAGAGGAAGAGAGAAAGAAAGAGAGAAAGAGAGAAAGAGAGAAAGAAAGAAAGAAAGAAAGAAAGAAAGAAAGAAAGAAAGAAAGAAAGAAAGATTGACGTGAGAGAGAAACATCCATCAGTTGCCTCCCATATGCACCTGACCAGGGACTGAACCTTCTACACAAGTATGTGCCTTGACTGGATGCAAACCCACAACCTTTTGGAATACAGGAGGACCCTCCAACCAACTGAGCCACTTGTCCAGGGCAAGGGTCTTGCTTCTTTCTTCATCATGTTTAGCAGCTCCTATCCTAAGAGACAACTTATTCTATGCAGGTATCTTCCTCTTCCGGGTGCTGTCTAGAATTGTCAGGTTGAGTAAAGATTTGGGGCTTAGGAATACAGCTATGATCTGTCTGAAGGTGACTCCTGTACTAGAGTTACATGAATCACTGCTGCAGAAACAGACAAATCCAAAAGTAAACTCAGGATAAAGAATGCCTATAAATTCAAAATAACCAAGGAGACTGGCAGAACAGTGCATACTGACTCTACTAATATTGCAGTGTGATGCAGTGAGTTTGGCTTTTAATTATTTCCATAAAAGATTGATTTTTATCTATAGTACATCAATCAGTGAAAACAGAAGAAAAAAAGGAGAGGATGGTGGTCTGAGAATTTAAAGAATAAAAATTTCAAAAAGGAGAGAGCGAGTAGCGGAGACGCTGTCAGACCCAGGTGCACACACACTGATCAAGGACAGCAGTGCCTTGTGTGTAGCACAAAATAGCTCTTTATCGATTAATGAATGCACAAACAATGGCAAACATGCATATTGTGCTTTCTACCTGCCAGGCGGTGTTCTAAGGTGCACATGTGTGTGTGTGTGTGTGTGTGTGTGTGTGTGTAGTTAATCTTCACCATAACTCTATAAGATAGGTAATATAACTTTTATTTCCAGATGAAGAAACTGAGGCTCGAAGGGGTTAAATAATTTTCCCAAGGCCACAAAGCTAGTAGTAGAGCAAGTGCCCAGGAATTTCGTTTCACAGTCAATGCTTTTAATTTCTATGTCGTGTTGTCCATAAATGAGTGAATGACATAAGAGCAATTTAAATTTGGAATATATTGCATCATTAGTTTCCCTGACCTCACTCCTATGCAACATAAATAACTTAACTGGGAAGAGTGGGTGGGATAAGGGGGGAATCATGCCTTACATTAAAAGAGTATCATGCATGATGCATAAAACTAATATCACTGTGCTAGCAACCAAGCAGACTACAGCTCATTGACAGCATCAAAGGTTAGGCCAATTTGTTTTAAATTTTTATAGAAAAAACCATTCTAAAAGCTCTGTAGACTCTCCTAATTCCCAGTTCTGACTTTCCCTCAGCAGTGCTATTTTAGTTCTTCCCTCTGGGTTGTGGACATCTTTTATGCCCCATCTCATATCCTCTCAACCTCCTTTTTAGCTCCAGTCTCGCTGTGGCAGTCAACTGCACACAGGTATAACCTGACAGCTCCTTGTCTCAGTTATACCAGGTGCCTCCTACATTCTGCCCAGGGTTGCTCTGTACCACCACACAGGGAGCTGGTGGACACCCAGGGGTTTAAGCGGGCCGTAAACAAACCCAGCTGTGCAAGGAAGTTAACACTCTATGAGGGGGTCTTTGACTAATGAAGACAGGAACTGGGGAACAAACACTCCCCTTTTCGGTGTGTCTGCTGGGCAACTTTAAAGAGCACTCTACATAGTTCCTTAGATTGTCCCTGTAGAATTGGGTGCCAGTTGCCTACTCTCAATAACATTCCCTTGAATCTGCTTTCTCTCCTTTTCTATTGCACTTCCCAGACCCTCAATTCTGTTCCTTTGGGATCACTTTCCAAAATAAATTATGCAAACTGAGCTATGGTTGCAGGTTTTGCTTTTCAGGTGACCCACTTTAAAGCTGCCCCAGTCACATGGTCAGTAGAATGACAAGAGTTGTGAGGCTGAATCTTTGTTGATAGATTCCTGGTTGCTATCTACAGCCCTCAGAATTTAGTAACAGGCCTGAGTTTGAGCCCTTGTTCCACTGCTTGCTTAGCAAGTAACTTTAGATAAAATACATAACTTCTCTGTGACTCAGTTTTCTCATTTATAAAATGTGAAAAATAAGAATATCACCCTCCCAGGGTGTCATGATATAAGGGATGTGATAATGAAGTGATGGGTATGCATAGACTTGGTAGATAGAATATTGAAAGTGAGAGTGTGTGTACATATTCTTTTTTTACCCAGCCATTTCCCAGCCATAGCAGAATTATTCCAAAGTACATTTATATAAGCAATAGTCACTAGCCATGTGTGGCTATTTACATTTACATGAAATAAAATAAAATTGAAATAAAATTCAATACCTCATTCACACTTACCATATCTCAAGTGCTCAATAGCCACATATGACTAGTGGCTACTGTATTGTTTGATAACACAGATATAAAACATTTCCATCACTGCAAAAAGTTCTATTGGATGGTATTATTTAATATACTCATTGCCAAGAAAGATAAGGTGGGTGGGGGTAAAATGTAATGTCTCAAGTTCTCTAAGGCTGTGTCCATTAGTCAGCTAGCCAGGAATTTTCTCTCTGAAGCTTTCCATCCAACTAGGAATCCAGGCCCCTCCTGATGGTGGCACAGCACCCGGAGCCAGGATCTCTGGGCATCTTCAGAGATGCAGTTCAGAGCACATGCCCTTTGGTAGAGCAGGGACCACACCTCCAAGAAACAGAATGCTGCCTGATCACCATCTGGTTGGCACAATGGAAACTGTGGCACTAATAAAAAAGCAAGTGAGTCCAGCCATGCTACAGAGCCACAGCACCCTTCTTATAGAACTCCTGGCTCTGTGCACCTGCGACATGCTTAAAAGACACAACATGCTTAAAAGACATAACACAGAAGATACATCACTGGTGACCCGAGAGAGGTAAGAGTGGACAATATACTAGGCCCTGATGCTGTTCCGTCCTGATCTTTTGGTGGTTGGAATGATTTTCTACTGGGGTATTATAAGTGTCCCCACACTTCTGACCCTCTCATAAACCTGGTAAGTGAAGGCAGCATTGATCCTGGAGGAGACAAACTGTGGGAAATTGTGAAGTGCAAAGCTTGTCTTCCAATCCCTACTTAGCTACCACCTCATTAAGTGCCCATTGCTCTCAGGCAGGCCTGCATCCTACCTCTGCAGTGCCCAACCTGGGCCTGGGCTTGCCCCAAAAGTCAACAGACATGTAGCTTTCCTGCTCTGACCTTTCCCATTATCAAAATCTCTCAATATATCTGAGTAATCCATGGTTATGTAAAAATTGAGGAAGAAAATTCCCATCAGAAATAATGTTAATAAAACATATTCTTGAGAGGGAAAACTTTAACAGTGCTTCCCCAAGAGGAACTCTATCTGTTGTCCTAGAAATACCTCCCATAGGACACACACATGTCTATGGAGTAATGGTTATGGAAACTGGAGAAGTTAAAAACAGCCTGCTGTGAGGGTAATGTACAGTGTGTTGACCCTGGCCTTTACCTGATCTTTAACAGGGCTGACTCAAGAGCCCAACACACCTGATGCACACAATGAAAGGGAGATTTGAATTGTTCTCACAAACATTCTCTCTAGAACTTCCTGCTACCTTTTCTCCCCATCTCTCACATTGCCACACTTTTGACAGTTGATGCTATCTTATAATGTAATATGTTCTTCCTCCCTTTGCTTTTCTTAGCTCTTCCTGACCACCTTCCTTTTTTTTTTTAATCCTCACCTGAGGATATGTTTTTATTGATTTTAGAAAAGGAAGCATTTTTACCTCATGCTTGAGGTGAAGAGGAAGGAAGGAGGAGAGAGAGAGAGAGAAACATCAACATGTGGGAGAAACATCAATCAGCTGCCTCCCATATGCACCCAGACTGGGAATTGAACCCACAACCCAGGCATGTGCCCTGACTGGGAATCAAACCAGCAACTTTCTGGCGTATGGGACAATGCTCCAACCAACTGAGCCACCCATCCAGGACTCGTGACCACCTTTTTTCTCAATCCCTGGTTCTGGAAAATGTCCCTAGCATTAACTCTCTACCTCATATCCAAGTGACTTGCCAATGCTTAGAAAGCAAGGCTCACAATATCCAGAAACAATGATACATCAAGCAAAGCCATACTCCAATAGAGGAGACATGTTTATATCTTAGAGTGTCTCTCACATTATACCAATATCAAAACCCAAGATACAGTTTAGAGCTAAAAAAATGTGGCTTACTACATAACTGCAGAACCATAGGTGAGTTACTAAACTTGGGCCTCATTTTCCCAACTGTGACAGGTGACCATACCATCTTCAGCTAGGATTGTCAGAAGATTAAAAATTGGATAAAGTGTAAAAAGCATTTAGCAAAGCACTTCCCCATACTGATTAATTGATAATAGCAATAATTACTAGTATTATTACTTTATTGATAAATTTATTATTAGTTTTCACTTAATAATTATCAGGACTCTTTGAAAGCTCATTAGAGTTAGAGGGACAGAAGCAAGAAAGCCAAGATCTGCACCTCTATAAGAATAAATCTGCCTTCTTGACCCAGAAGTCTCCCAGCTGCCAGGCTATGGTTGCTGCCCAGAGAAATGATTAGACTTAAGTGCCCATTTATTTTGCCACTTTTTTCCCTCTTCTCCTCTTGACTGCTTCTTGAAATAGATGTTTATTTAATCAGCTAGCCAAGGGAAATTTTCTAGGTAACTCTCAAGGACCTAAAGAATATAAAGAATGTGATCATTTATAACACCAAGTGAAATGGCTTATTCTCCCTTAATTTTTACCCCATGCTTGAGGTGATATTTTTATAAACACAGCAAAAAGAATTAACAGAATGATTCACTATTTTCTCAAACAGATTTTTGCAGTGACATTTTGCAACAAGATAGGAGTTGTTTCCCCCCAAAATCCTCATTTTCACAAATGAAAAAAAAAAAAATAAAAAACCCACAAAAATAACATTTTTCTTTCCTGGAGAATATCTTTTTTTCTATTAGACCTGACTTTCACCTCTGCAGTCAGCTCTAGGTGTTAATAGAAAATGCTTTGGTGTCTCTAACTCCTGCAAACCATGAATCATCTTCAGTCCCAGCTGAAATGAAAATTAACATCCCGAGTTTATGGGGTTGGCATTCATCTACAAAAACCAGGCCTCACATTGGAATATAAATATTTCTGAACAAAAAGCAAGGCTTAGAGAAAAGAATCCCAAACTTCTTGCATGCTATTTATCTTCACTTTTCCTCCTCAACCTTTAAAAACATATAAACACACACATAATTTTTTCTTTATTTTTATCAAATTTGTTGGGGTGATATTGGTTAATAAAATTATATAGGTATGAAGTGTACAATTTGATAACACATCATCTGTATATTGTATTGTGTGTTTACCAACCCAAATCAAGTCTCCTTCCATCACCATTCATCCCTGCTATACCCTCTTCTACCTCCCCCACCTCAGGTAATCAGCATACTGTTATCTGTGTCTGTGAGCATTTTGTTGGTTTTTGTTTTTGCTTTTACTTAATCCCTTCACCATTTTCACCCAGCCTCTCTACTCCCCTCCCCTCTGACAGCAGTCAGTCTGTCCTCTATATCTATGAGTCTGTTTCTATTTAGTCTGTTAGATTATTTTGTTCATTAGATTCCATATATGCGTGAAATTATTTGGTATTTGTCTTTCTCCAACTGGATTATTCCACTTAGCATAATACTCTTCAGGTCCATCTACACTGTTGCGAAGAGAAATATTTCCTACTTTTAATGACTGAGTAGTATTGCATTGTATAAATATACCACATCTTTATTATCTGCTTATCTACTGATGGATACCTGAGCAACTTCCAAGTCTTGGCTATTGTAAATAATGCTGCAATGAACATGGTGTTACTGTAGAGACTTTCAGAGCCCTGGGGAGTCTCCCCCATTGGTCTAGATGGCTGCAAGGGGAGGTGCTTGCACTGAGCTGCCAAAAGCTAGAAAGATGAACGGAGAGGGCTCCCAGTGTGTCAAAAGATAGCAAGATAATTGGATGGGTGGGGGAAAGCCCTCCAATCTCTTTCCTGATAAGAACAGTGGGGTTTAGTAGGAAAGATGATAGTATTTGAGATGAGAGTCCACCATTCTTCCAAGTCATATGGCACCTGAATAAAACCTCTCCTTTTGCACCACCACCTGCCTCACAAGTTTGGCTTTGCTTGAGGCAGGGAGCTGAACCTTCATTTGTTTGTTTACAGTAAGGGTTCATGCAGTCTTTCAAATTAGTGTTTCCGGTTTCTGCAGGTATATTCCCAGAATTGGAATTGCTAGGTCAAAAAGCAGCTTCATTTTTAATTATTTAAGGTGGCGCCATACTGCTTTCCACAGTAGCTACACAAGTCTGCATTCCCACCAACAGCACTCAAGGGTTCACTTTTCTTCATATTTTCATCAGCACTTGTGGCCTGTCGATTTATTGATGATAGCCATTCTGAGAGGTGTGAGGTGATATATCACTGTAGCTTCAATTTGCATTTCTCTGATGTTTAGTGACATTGAGCATCTTTTAATATGGCTATTGGCCATCTGAATGACCTCTTTGGAGAAGTGTCCATTCAGGTGCTTTGACCATTTTTTAGTTGGATTGTTTGGTGTTTTTGGTACTAAGTTTTATAAGTTCTTGATAAATTTTGAATAGTAACCCATTACAATGATTACCATGTATCATTGGTGAATACATTCTCCCATTTAGTGGGTTGTCTTTTCATTTTGTTGATAGTCTCCTTTGCTGTGCAAAAATTTTTTAGTTTGATGTCATCCCATTTGCTTATTTTTGTTGTTGTTTTTCTAACCCAAGGAGATATATCAGAAAAAAATATTGCTATAGGAAATGTCTGAGATTTTACTGCCTATGTTCTTCAAGGATTTTTATGGTTTTTTAGTCTAACATTTAAGTCTTTTATCCATCTTGAGTTTGTTCTTGTGTATGATGTAAGGAGGTGACGTAGCTTTATTTTTTTGCAAAGATCTGTTCCATACTTCCAACACCATTTTTTGAAGAGACTATCTTTACCTCATTTTATGGTCTTGCCGCCTTTGTCAAATATCAATTGGCCATAAAGGCATGGGTTTATTTCTGGGATATCTAGTCTGCTCTGTTGATCTATATGTCTGTTTATATGCCAGTATCATGCTCTTTTGATTACTATGGACTTGTAGTATAGTTATTTGTCAAGTAATGTGGTTTATACAATTTTGCTCTTTTTCAAGGTCGATGTGGCTATTTGACATCTTTGGTGATTCCATATGAATTTTTGGAATATATGTTCTAATTCTGTGAAATATGCCATTGGAATTGTGTTGAATTTTTAGATTGCTTGGGTAGCATGAATATTTTAATGAGATTAATTCTTCCTACCATGAATACAGTGAAGTGGAACCTCAGTTCTCAAAATTAATTTGTTTTAAAAAACTGAAAACCAAATCATACCTGAAAGACATGTGACTGATCAACAGATATGTATCAGCATAAAAACGTTGTTAGGGATTCACCCTGGCTAGTGTGACTCAGTGGATTAAGTGCTGAACTGCAAACCAAAGAGTTGTCAGTTCGATTCCCAGTCTAGGGCACATGTTTAGGTTGCAGACCAGGTCCTCAGTAGGGGGCACAGGAGAGGGAACCACACATTGATGCTTCTCTCACTCTCTTCCACTCTCTAAAAATAAATAAATAAAATCTTTAAAAACAAATGTTGTTGGGTTGAAAACTGAAGGTTTCATAAAAAACTGAGGCATTTTTTGCCATGAAAAATTTGGCCAAGAACAGAAATATTTGTTGTAGGAAATGTTTGCTAACCAAGGTTTTATTGTATATGCTTTCACTTATTTGTATCTTCTTTGATTTTTTTCTTCAGTGTTCTATAATTTTCTGAGTACAGGCATTTTACAATCTTGGTTAAATTTATTACTAGGTGTTTTATTTTCTTGATACAATTGTAAATGGGATTGTTTTCTAAGTTTCCCTTCCTGATAGTTCAGTTTGGGTATATAAACCTGCAACTGATTTCTGGATATTTATTTTGTATCCTGCTACTTTACTAAATTCATTTATTACTCCTAGTAGTTTTTTGGTGGAAGTCTTTAGAGTTTTCTATATATAGTATCATGTCATCTGCAAATTACAACAATTTGAATGTCTTTTATTTCTTATTTTTGTCTGATTGCTATGGCTAGGACTTCCAGGACTATGTTGAATAGAAGTAATGAAAGTAGACATTCCTGTCTTGTCCCCAGTCTTAAGGGAAATACTTTTAGTCTCTGCCTAATTAGTATGATGTTGGCTGTGGGTTTGTCATATATGGTCTTTCTTAACAATGAGGTATGTTCCCTCTCTCCAGACTTTGCTGAGAATTTTTATCATAAATGGGTGCTGGATTTTATCAAATGCTTTTCTGCATCTATTTGTATGTCATAATGATTTTATTCTTTATTTTATTTATGTGGTATATCACATTTATTGATTTGTGAATATTGTACCAACCTTGCTTTCATGGAAGAAATACCACTTGGTTATGGTATATGACATTTTTAATGTATTGCTGAATCTGGTCTGCTAATATTCTGTTGAGAATTTCAACATCTATGTTCATCAGAAATATTGGCTTATATATTTTTTCTTTGTAGTGTCTTTAGCTGGTTTTGAAATTAGAATAATTCTGGCCGCATAAAATAAGCTTGGGAGTCTTCCCTCCTTTTAAAATTTTTGTAATAGTTTGAGAAGGGTAAGTGCTAGTTCTCCTAGGATGTTTGGTAAAATTCACCTCTGAAGCCATCCAGTCCAAGGCTTTTTTTATTGGGAGTTTTTTATTATTGTTTCAGTTTCATTAGATGTAATTTGTCTATTCAGGGATTATGATTTTTCCTGATTATGTTTTGAAGATTGTATTTTTCTAAAAATGTATCCATTTCATCCAGATTGTCCAATTTGTTGGCGTATACTCATTCATAATATTTTCATTACTGGCTAGTACTTTTTATGGTTTCTTTATTTTTTATGCTTGATATCTCTGTGGGAGTTCTCATTAAGTTCTTTAGGCTTTCTTATAGCCATTTCAAAACTCTATATCTGATAAATTGCTTGCTTCCATTTCCTTTAGATCTTTTTCTGGAGATTCCTCCTTTTTTTTCTCATTTGACCTATTTTCTTTTCTCTCTCCATTTTTGTTGCCACTTTGTGTTTGTTTCTATGTATTATATCAATATGCTATGACTCCCAGTCTGTTGGGTGGCCTTGTCTAATAGGGGTCCCGTGGAACTCAATGGTGCAATCTCTGATCACCTAAGCTGTGTGCTCTGGGAATGTCCCTTGTGTGTGTTGGTGGGCCCTCCTGTTTTAATCAAGTCTTGGTTGTTGTTGGCCCATTTGTGTGTGGGACCAATCTTCAGGATGGCTGACTGTGATATCCATGCCAACCACAGTGTACAATCTTCTATGCAGGTGCTGACTACATGAAGTGGAATTTGCCTCAGAAAGGGCTGGTGCCTGCTGAAATATCCCTTTTGATATGCCTCTTGTGAAGCTAACTGGATCCTACTCTGATGTTCTTTGAAGCTGACCACTGAGACTGTTGGTTCTGGGACATCTTGAGGGGGACTCTGGTGCAGAAAAATGTCCAATGCTTCCTGTGACTGGCTCTGGGCATCATGTTTGGTGCTACAAAGCAATCCACAGTGTGTGGTTGCCTCTGCTGGGCCTGAGTGTGTACAGGAAGGACCAAGCTGCACACCAACGTGTGCTTTTACCAGCACTGGGCCCAGGGACAGGTCAGCAAAAGTCTCAAGTCACCCTGAGATCTGCTTCTGCCTGCCTTCACCTGTCAGCTGCCTGTCAGTCTCAGTAACTAAAGGAGCCTCTGGTGGTACTCCAGTTGCATGAGGTAGGTTCTCAGTGAGTCACCAGGTAGGGACAAATGATGTTTGCTAGATTGATACAGGTTCAAACTCAGTGCCAGTGGTGGCTCTGAAGGTACCCAGAGAATGTCTCAGGGTATAACAAGTCCAGCTTCACCCTACTGGATGCTTTCATACTTTTGTGGTGGGGAGAGGTCTCAGGGATCCATCAGAGTGAGCCCAACAGAGTGTATCAGTCACAAAAAGACCAAGATTTGGCTGTGGAAGGGAGGGCTCTGTGCTAGTCCGGATGCAAGGGGAAAATGTCCCCCATCTTAGAGCCACACAACTCAGTCTATCCCAGATTCTGCCAGAAGCTCAATCTCAGCACAGCAGGGCCACTGGGAGTTGGGAGGATGGGACTAGTGAATATTCTATGAGGAGGAGGTGCCAGTCAGGCTTAGGAGAATGTGAAGGGACTGGCCTTCCCTTTAGAGCCACATAGCTTAGTCTGTCCTGGATTCTGTCCAAACCTTGGCAGGGCAAAGCCACCAGGAGTCAGGAGGGTGGGGCTGCTGAGAACCTGGAGAGTGGGGCTAGTAAATCTCCTGTGGTGAGGAGGAGCCAGTCAGGCTCAAGGAAAAGTGGCGTGAACGCCTCCACTCCAGAGCCACACAGTTCAGTCACTGACACTCCTGAGTCTGCTCAATTCTCTATACCCCAGCCCAGGAAACTGACTTCTTAGCAGGGAGTAAGCTCTTCATGGTGAGGTAACAGGGAGTCCAGAGGATGAGGCTATGGCTTTCCTCCAGGCTGATGCCTCATGGAGGGGAATGCATCACCCAAGAAAGATGGCATCTGTTGTGTGGAAGAGTGACTCAACACAGGCTCTTGGCTATCGCTTCTGCTTGTTTCCCCAAAGCTACCAACCATGGTCTCTTTTCACACAACTCTAGTTCATTCTGCCCTTCCCCCTTTGGAGGCCAGGATGAGTGGCTGCAAAATGATTTTGTGTGTTGGCCCTTTGAGAGGGTGCCTGTGTCTCTAGCAGACTCCTGTCTCTTTCTGGTGGACAGAATCCTTGTTGATGTTCAGGGCCAGATATTATGTGATGCCTCTTCCAGGTTCTGGTGCTCTGGGCTGGGGATCCTGGCTTGGGGTTGAGACTCCACACTTCTCAGGGGAAACATTTGCTGCTGAGATATCCCTCTGAATTCAACTGCCACCCACGGGAGCAGAACCAGTCCTTTTCACATATCCAAACTTCCTTTCAGCCTTGATGCAGCTTCTTCTGTAAATCCTTGGTTATAAGACCTCTTCAGCTAGTCTTCAGTTGGTTGTTCAGATTGTTTGCTTTATGTTTCACTACTAATTCCAGTTTGGTCTTGGGAAGAGGGGAGAATAACATTCACCAACTCTGCCACCATCTTGGATATCCTGTGACCCTTTGTACTAGTTCAAAAACCTACTGGCAACATGGCAATTAAACACTGAACAAAGTAATTTGTTCTAACAAATCCCTTCAAATGGATAGCTCAAGCAATTTATAGGTGTATTTTTTATCCTTCCATTTTAATAATGATAGCAGAAGTATGAGGGCCATCAACAATTATTTGAGGGAAAGGGACAAGGAAGAGATGAATGGGGGTAAGGAGCATCATTCCAAATAAAGATTTCACACTGCTTCAACATCTGTGGCCCTTAAGTGAAAACAAATCTGCTTTGGTCTGTATGGCCAATTAGTGGCATCTCATTCTTCATCTGGTGCTGAGGACACCTATATTTTTCCAACTCAGTGACTTGAGGAGGAGGGTAAAGCCACGATAAAGACAAGTCCTCTCCAAAATATACAATTAGCAAGTCTGGAATCCTATTGCAGGAAGAGTTTACAGGGACAGGTTGCCTAGATTTTCTCCTGAGTACCACTTACAATTACAAAATCTCCAATGCCTTCCATTGCCTCCTTTACTGACAGCTTAATAAGAAGACCAGTAGCTAACTGGCCTTGAGGGCTCCTTCATCTTGTTCCTTAAAATATTCTCAGGGAAGTCTGAGAGTAAGACCAACCCTGGCAGAAGAGTAGTTACTGAAGAAATCGACATCAGCATACTTTTTACATTATCTGGCCAATTATATACACTTACTATTACTCTAACCTTGTCAAGTAAAACTGATTTATCTGAAACTAGAATTTCCAGATAAAATACAGGATATCCAATTAAATATGAATTTCAGATAAAACAACAGATATTTTTTAATATAAGTATTTCCCATGCCATATTTGGGGTATACTTATACTAAAAAACCTTTGATGTTTATTCAAAATTCAAATTTAACTGGATGCCTAGTATTTTTATTTGCAAAATTTGGCAACCCTATTGGGATTCCCTTGTAGTAGGTTAGATTATTCTTCCAATTTATTCACACCCAACTTTTCACCCTTCTTCAACATGGAAATTTAAATTCCCACTCCAGCAAAACTGAGTCAGTAACTTGCTCTGATCTCATGGTAATTAGAGTGTGCTTCCTTCCTAAATTCAGTTTGGCTATACAAATTGCTCTGGCCAATGAGATATTAGCAGATGTGACACAACCAAAGGCTTGAATTGGGTTTGTATAGTTAGGCTTGAATTCCTGTACTTCTCCCATTGCCATGTTCTCAAGGAGAAGCTCAGGTCCCAGAACGAGCATGTGTGAATAGCCCTGAGCTCAGGCTACTTCAAGGAGCTGAGTCCAATCCAATCCACTGCTTGACGCAGAGCTGCCCAGCCAACCCCAGGCTAGATCATTCAGCTCCTAGCCAACCTGTAGTGTTGTTTCAGAGACTGAATTTGGGGGGTCATCTGTTATGTAACACTACTGTAGCATTCACTAAGACACTAACTACTAAGTTGGTATTAAACATATGAAAACAAAGTGGTTTATTTCCTTAAACCACTTCTGAAAAAGTCTTCATCTATTACAGACATAGTAATCTCAAAATCTTAATGGGTCTCCACCAGGGCTCTTGGCAAAACATTGGGCTGAGAGCCAGAATAAGTAGGTTAGAATCTCAACTCTTCTATTTGCAAACTGTGTAATTGTGGGTAAATAGATAAACGTCTTTCAGTGTGTTTGCCTAGCTGTGACATGTAGATAATTTTATCCATCTGCTCACTAAAGTTAAGATGAGGAACCAATGAACCAATGTGTTAAAAATGCTTTGGTAAATGGTAAAGTTCTAAATAAGTATGTATAAGACATTTAGAAATATGCCTTGCATAGAGTAAGTGCAATATACGAGTGTTCCCTAAATAAACAAGTGCACATATACAGAAATGCATATATATATACTCTACAGTCTTATCTATTTGATAACCTTTTTTTAAGCATGTGCACTGTGCTAAGCATTATAGATAATTGTAGAGTAAGGATGGTATTCAGGGAACTAAAAGAAAGGTTTCCTAACCCAGATGGGAAAGTCAGAAAATACTTTCCAGAAGAAGAAAAAGATGTGGCATATTATTATCACATCCCACATTAAGTCACAATGATCTCTCATGCAGACACAGACATGCTTACTGCACACACAATCATGGACTTTCTTTCATAGGTTCTGAGATATGGTCATTTAGAGAATGACAGCCCCTCACTGTGCCCTTCACAAACACTTATATTTTTGCAGCATAAATATACATGGCTGATATGGAGAAGAGGAAAAGGGAGAGAAAGAGACATAAAAGCTCTTTACAAATTATAAATCAGCTTGACTGAAGCTGTCATTTTAAGAAAGCTGGATTAACTTTTATTGTTTGGCTTGTTTTTTGGATGCATGAAATTCATTTTTAATGTAAAATATTTGAACTTCTCAATTTTTAATTTATGTTGTCTTTGATAAAGCTAAATGCAGGCTTTTACCTCCCAAAGAAAAGAATCATTAATAAATTTTCCAGTCAAAATTTATTTATACAGCTAATGTTTCAAGCAGGGCTTAAAACTTTTTCGTGGATACCAGGGCTGTATTTCAGAGGGTAGTGACCCAAGATTTGTGAAATTTAAACACATGGAAATTCAAGCATTACTAATACCTCCAATGGCTTTAATGAAGATACAACATCAACAACAAAAAATGAATTTGATAATAGGTGTACAGAAAACCAATCAACACACATTTATTGAGAACCTGTGCAGATTAAATGCTACACATCTAAACCTAAGTAAAATGTTTCCTGCCCTCAGGACTTCACAGTTCCATGTAGGAGGCAGACAAGTAGATGGGCAGTTAAGGTACAACAACAGAAGCTTAATAGAAACAGAAACAGAAATACTGATATAGTAACAGTAATAGACTGTGGAGCCTGAAAGGACAGAAAATTAAAAAACTTTACAAAAAGGCTGAAGGTTTTTATAGAGAACATTCTACCAAATGCAATACCAGGTTCTTATGGAAAAAGCTATTGGTGACTCCTCTAACAAGACAGCTCTAGACCAAGGAGATGAGCTAAGTTTCTTCTGACTAGTCATGGTCAACCCATTCCTTTTTGCCCGTGATTGGTTTGCAAGCAACCATGTGACCTATTTCTACCCAGTGAGTTGTAAAAGGAAATCTGTTGTGCAGCTTCTGGGAAATTTCTACCTGATCAACAAAAATAAAGAGGCTCAAGACAAAAAGTCTTTGATCCACCACTTCTGCCTTTCTGCATTTTCACATTATCTTACTTATCCGACAACATACATCTTTTCCTTCCTAACAGAACCTAACCTGGTAGTTGTGGCTGCTGCAGTTATGGCATAACCACAAAAGACAAGCTTGTAGCCCACTGAAGTCAGCAGAAGGGAAGAAAAGGACAAAAAATTGTCAAGCCACGGGGTCAATCCTGGAACCACCATTCCCAGACTTCCTCTAAAGTGAAGTGATAAATCCCTGCACAGTTTAAGCCACTATATCACATTCTGTTATTTGTAGCTGAAACTTTCAAATTCATAGAATATAAAAATGAATGAGATCCTGTCCCTGACATTCATGGAATCACAGTTTAGTCAAGACACTTATAGTCTTGGGACATTTGGTCTGGGTTTTGAAGTATAAGTAGGAGTTTATCGGGTAGGCTGATAAAGGGATGGGGCATTTCAGTCCACAGAAAACACACAGAACAGAAAAGATAAATAGGTGGCAGATTATGAAGGGCTTGGGCCATATTTGTGTGTTCAGGCTTCACTTTACAGTCAATAAAAGGCCAAGAGGAGGTTTAAACAAAGATTAATTTTGTAGAATTCATTCTGCCTAGAGTGTAAGAGCTCAACAGACTAGACAAGAGGCCAGAGGAAAGATCAAAGTTAGTAGGCTGCCTAGTGGTGAATTTAAGATCTTCTTTCCAGACTCCTTTTTGCTTTGCTGTAAAGGTAAAGCTTAACTTTCCACATAGATTAATCCAGCTTCTTCTGATCTGACCTGTCACTTTTCCCGCACTCAGTGATCCCTAGCTGATTCTGAGCTGTTATTTGTCATTTAAAATCTTCTCCCAGAATGCAATTTACTGGGCTTTAGCATAAAAAATTGCTCTAAGAAATTTGCCCTGCTTTGCAGAGATGAATGGCATTAAAAAACATCAAAACCAACCAAACAACCAAACACACAAGAAAACAGAAACAAGTCAAGGTTGAACTCTTTCTTCTAGCTTAGCAAAAAAAAATAAATAAGCAAATAAAAAAATACATAAAACAACCCAGGGATGCAAACTCCAGAGGCTTTGCTGCTTACCAGCCTACACAACTGCAATAGACATTGATCATCTCCCACCGCCACCTGCCCCTCAGCACCAAGAATTGTGAGATTGTGCTGGTTTTCATTTTCTTCTTTATGTCTAGACAAAAAGACATTGTATATATTTTTTTATTGTATGCAAATATTCTTTCATAGTTGACATCGAAAGCTTCATACAGCTTTGTGCCATATTCTGTTTACTAAATATCCTTCTGAGCATTTTCTGTTATTAAAATTCTTCCTAAATATTCTGTGGCTGTACCATATTTTTAACAACTCCTCTACTATTAGATATTTAGAGTGGATTTTTGTGAAATTTCATTTTTTAATAAAAATTACATTGTGTGAAATATCTTTTTGGGTTGATTTTGGGAAGATTTGCAAGGGATACAAAATATTTTCCATGGCCCTTTTATATACTACCAATATACTTTGCCATAAAAAAAATTTAAGCAATTCACACTCACAAACACTCAATCAAGGGTGAGTACTACAAGTACCCTGCTGATACCATTTATAAAATCTTTAAATATTATAGTAAAAATATCTTCTTTTATTTTTGTTTTGATTCTTAAAGAGGTTGAAATGTTTTCTTTGTTTATTAGTTATTTTGATTTCCTCTTTGATGAATGGGCTTGCCACTTTTCTATAGCAGTCTTGGTGTTCTACTTTTCAATGGGTATCGTTTCCTTATACAGTAGTCCCCCAGTCCACGATTTTACTTTCCATAGTTTCAGTTACCATGGTCAACTGTGGTCTAAAAATATTAAATGGAAAATTCCAGAAATAAACAATTCATAAGTTTTATTTTATTGTCATTGACTTTATTAGGGGTGATATTAGTTAATAAAATTATGTAGGTTTCAGTTGTACAATTCTATAATACATCATCTATATATGCTCATTGCATGTTAGCCACACTAAGTCAAGTCTCCTTCCATGACCATTTAACCCTCGTACCTTCTTGCACCTCCCATTATCCTTTCCCCTCTGGTAATCACCATGCTGTGGTCTGTGTCTTTTGTGGTTTTGCAGGGCTTTTTTGCTTAATGAAGGCTCCTGCTGTCCTTCCCGCTCTGCCATGCCCAGAGCCTGACTGGTTCCTTTGAACAGTGTCTCCACTCTGTGTGTGCTCCACTCCCATTAGTTGGTCACTTAGTAGCATTCTTGGTTGTCAGATTGACTGTTGCAGTATTACAGTGCTTGTGTTCAAGTCACCCTTATTTTACCTAATAATGTCCCCAAAGCAAAAGAGTAATGATGCTGGCAATTTGAATACATCAAAGAGTAGCCTTTGTAAAAGGATTCCTTTAAGTAAAAATGTGGAAGTTATTGACTTAATAAATAAAGGAAAAAAATCATATGCTGAGGTTGGTAAGATCTACAGTAGGAATGAACCTTCCATTCAAGAAATTGTGAAGAAAGAAAAAGAAATTTGTGCTAGTTGTGCTGTCACACCTCAAACCGCAGAAGTTATGGCCATAGTGCATGGAGAGTGTGTAGCTAAGATGGAAAAGCATGAAATTAGTGAGTGGGAGACAGGAACAGAAAGATATATATGGTTCAGAACTATCCACGGTTTAAGGCATTCACTGGGGGTCTTGGAATGTATGTCCTGTCAGTAATGGGGACTACTATTTGTCAATATCTTTAACCTACAGTCTGTCCTATTTGTCAGCTAATGTCTCTTGCAAAATGCTCAATATAAGAATTTCTCACTGTATTTTTTCCACTAGTTCTAAAGGGTATAAATGTAATGACATGAACCTGACAAACAGGAGACTATGGCCTGTAAACTGACAAAATGGTTTAAAAAAAAATCAATCTGTCAGGATCACTCAATTGGCCTGCACCATAGTCACCAGAGGCCATGATGCAAGTGACTAAGTTTGATCATTAAGGATTCTAGGAATATCCTGTGAGCCCTGAGATGATCACACTGCCTATGGGCTTTAATGACTCCAAGCAGTTTGCAGTCCACCTTCACAGCAGGGACCTGAACTTCTAGGTTACTGCCCCCATCATCACCAGATGGGCCACAACTGACATGATGACAGAAATTTCTTTCCATTTCACCTGTGAAATAGAGTTCATTGACTTGCTCTGACTCGCATGTTTCTGAGAGCCTTAACCTTACTCTTAGCAAGATGTGATCTGAAAGCCATTCATTCTTTTCTTATTCATTCATTCAAACAAATGTTTATTAAACACCTATTATGTGCCAGGCACTGTGAAGGGCATTGAAGATGAAATGCTAAGCAAAAATTTAAAAAATCCCTAACCTTGTGGATTCTAGTGAAAAGAGAAGACATTAATCACATAAACACACAAACCAAGGGGAAGCAATAAAGAAAGCAAAGAGAAAATTAAGAACTCCATATTTATGTCTACCCTAGTACAAACTACTATTGTTGCTTCTCCCAAACCACAGCAATAGGCTCCAAATATTACACTGCTCCCTTCCAAATGCTACCTTCTCTGCCACTGCCCAATATTTTTCTTCCCAACAGACAGAGTAACTTTTCCAAAGATATGGTTAGAACACCCATTGATTCCTTATACTTGTCTGCATTGTTGAACAAAGTCCCTAACACCATAGCAATATTACTGAATAGGGAAAATGAACTCAAGGGGAGCATAGATACCTGCTATAAAACCATTTTGTCTGTCACCTGAAGGACAAAACCAAGCTAAAGTGCCCTTTTTCTGGAGCAAGTCTGGCGATAAGAAGTCAGCAATTCACTACATTATGCCAATGAATTCCCACTTTGTGTGGTGTTTTCTGATACTAAATCCATAATTCCAACACCAACCAATTCTCTAACTCTCTGATCCCAAATGGGTATCCTACAACTCAATTCAATATTGACATTAACTACCTAGGTTTAGCTCAGACCTCACAAGTTGTGAATAAAGTCCTTCAATTTTGACACTAACTATCCGGAGTTAACACATACCCCTCAAGTTAAGGGCTCAGTCCTACAAGACTTGCCTCACTTCAGACACCAGTTGCAAGTCTTAGGTCCCCAGGCTTTCACTCTGTTCAACTTGGCTACAAACGCAGGGTTTCTCACAACCCCTCCTTCAATTTTGATAATTAGCTAGAACTGCATGTAATTGGACCTGGACCTGTGCAGTTCAAACCCATGTTGTTAAAGAGTCAACTATATTTCCCACTTGAGTTTGGGAATATGCATATGTAGGGGACTGTCTTCAGTTATATTCAATACATGGACTTCCAATTGCAAGGGTAGTTGGTGCCACCTGACCCCACGCTGTTCAAGGGTCAACTATACCATGTTTTTTGCTATACATGTATACCTATGATAAAGTTTAATTTACAAATTAGGCCCAGTAAGCAATTAACAACAATAACTAATAATGAAATAGAACAATAAAACAATACACTGAAAGTTATGTGAATATGGTCTCTCTTCAAAGTACCTTATTGTAATGTACTCACCTTTTCATTTAAAGGAGCACTTTACAAAGGCTTCTCTTTGGCATATCTGAGCTGCCAGCATCACTCTTCTTGTGTTTTGGGTCCATTATTAATAAGGCTTACCTGACCACAAGCACTGCAATACCCGGACAGTAGATCGGATAACTGAGGGACTAATAGGATTAATGGGCAGGGAGTTCGTATGGTGTGGAGAGACTGGACAAAGGAACGATGCACATCTGGGTGGAACAGTGTGAGATTTCATCATGCTATTCCGAATGGCATACAATTTAAAACTATGAATTGTTTATTTCTAGAATTTTCCATTTTATATTTCCACACTATGGTTGACCATAGGTAACTGAAACCACACAAAGCAAAACTGGATAAGGGAGGAGTGGCTACTGTTCATGAATTGGGCATTTAGGAAGAAAGTCAGGGCATTTGGGAATTGCTGAGGTAAAGGCAGTATTTAGAGTCATGGAACCAGATGGGCTTATTGTGTCATGAGGGTAGAGTATGTGAGGCAAAGAAGCTCAAAGGCTGGTGGATTTGGTGAAGAAAACATGAGGTCAATCTTAGTACAACCACTATTTCCAAAGAAGAATAAAATATTTATCATCTGAGAGAGAGGCTTGAAGAAATGGGGCATGTAGAGAAAAGTGTGTATAGAGAAAAATTTAGTCATAAATTTACAGAGGTGAAGGGGCTGTACTAGGAAGAGCAGAGTACCCACTGAGATGTGTGGTCATGAATTGAGGCCAGTCTACTCTGTTTGGAGATACTCTCAAGCAGTGCTCAGCTGCGTGGGTGCAGGAACAGGGTAGGAGAATTTGGATTTTACTAGCCCAGGGTTTAATCACATGAGTTGAAAGAGGGCAGCAGGCAGAGAAAGATGGGTGTCCCATAATAAGGAATTTGGCCTCACCAAAAGAGAGGTCAGGCATTTGTCCTGGCAACTGGGAAGTAATCTCTAAACCTTTGGAATCTCCTTAGTGATAAATGTCTTTTGTTATTCATAGTGAGACCTCTGACCACACCTAATAGTTTATGGAAACAAGATGGCTCCAGTGGGACTGGCCACATCTATAGCAGTAGGGGTTAGCCACTGCAGAAAAACCAACTATGTTTAGAGAGCAGGGTCTTTGAGTCACATGGTATCAGTTAAGGTCCAGGCACAGTTTAACCACATGGGCAATCAACTGATATTTCCTACAGAATAAAGCTTTAACAAAAACTCTAAACACCGAAGCTTGGATGAACTTCTTTCATTGGTAATATTTAGTGTGCATTGTCATACATCAATGCTGTGAGGATAACCCATCCACATAAAAGCTTTTGTGTTTGGAACTTTATAAGACTCTGACCTGTAAGTCACTTCCCCTAACTAATTTTAATATATCCTTTCCTCACAATGAACATAACAATAAGCATAACAGCTTTCAGTGATTTTGTGAGTCTTACTAGCAAATTATCATACCTGATGGTTTTAGAAACCCCTCTGTTATGGTTTAAACTGTACCAGCCCAAAATTTTTATGTTTAAGTCTTAAACTTCAACCTCTTATTTGGGAATCAAGTCATTGCCAATATAATTAGTTAAGGTAAGGTTATATCAGGGTAGGTTGGGGTCCTAATCCAATATGACTGGTGTCCATATTAAAAAGGGAAATTCAGACACGGACAGATACAGGGAGAATGTCACATGATGATAAAGTCAGAGTAATGTCAAAAATTGACAACAAAACACTAGAAGCCAGGCTAGAGACCTGGAACAGGTCTTCCCACATAGCCCACAGAATGGCCCAACCCTCCCAACACCTTTATCTTGGACTGCAGGTCTGCAGAGTTGTGAGACAATAAATTTCTGTTGTTTAAGCCATCCAGCCTGTGGCATTTTGTTACACCAGCCCTGGGAAACTAACATATGCCCACACTTGTGGTTGGCATCAGAGTCTTGGGCAGACCTGGCAATCTGGAGGACTATGCTCTTAGCATCACAATTTGGATTACTGCAGGGAGGTGTCTAGGCTGGATACAGAAGACTACAATGACATGTGGGGAGATGGATAGTGAGAACATAGTAGGAACAATTGACTGAAGGGCCCAGTGTAGTTAAAGAATTATTGTACTTGAGATAAAAGAGTGAGATAGAAAGGTAGTGTTGGTAATCAGGGAGTGATCTGAGAGTTGTTACTGGACTAAAGGGGTCTATTTGTCTGTGTGCATCAGAGTCCAATAATACACAAATAGGAGTTTGCAGCAAAGAAAGCAAGTTTCACTTTAGGAAGTGGCCCACACCTGGAGACAGTTGAGCTAATGAGCAAATACCTGAATCCTTGATGGCTTCCAGGGGATAGGTTATACAGAACAAAAATCATGAATCATGGTGACTAAGAAAGTTAGGGTCATGGTGTGTACCGAATGAGTGGCACTAGGGGAGGGATAGTTGATTCAGTGAACCTGGTCCCGATGTCAGACATGGTGTCCTTTCATTTTGTTTTGCCGCTTTTCTGGGTCTGGGGCTAAAACATAACTGAGGCCTGGATGTTATCTGTAGTTCAATTGAAACTCGGTCTCTGTGGTTAATAAACCTGAGGCTTTGTTCCTATGAACATTTGATGCTGATCAGAACCTCGCTGTCCTGAGGGCTTAATGATTAAGTAAATGTACATGCAAGGGAGAGAGACAGTGAGTCAGCATACTGGATGAGGCTAGTTTGAATCAAAGAAAAAGAAGGGAGAGAAGATCATATGAAAGAGATAAAATTTCTATGCAGTACATTTTACCCATTTCTTTTGATCATTCCTCAGTCTTGAGGAATATGGGACAACTGGGTCCAGGTTCAATCACAAGGGAGGATTAACTCAAAACTGGAGTCCATTTGTCTGCCTATTGTGCCCCTATTATCTGGCTCTTATAATCTCACACACCCCTTTCTTCTTCAGTGGTCCTTGAGCCTTAAAGGGGTCATTCTAGGGGTTTGATTTATAAGCAGGAACCACAGCAATTATAGAAGCAGCAGTAGGCCAGGATACCTGTACCCTGAGTAATAATCAGAGCAAACCAGAATTAGTCTCTGAGTCTTTCACACAACCATTCAAGAATACCCCTGGATGGAAGGCTCATATCTTCATATTTGCTGGAATGAAGGCAAGCAGTGAGAATCCAACAGATTCCCCAGGCCGCAGTCTGCACATCCCTGATGAATGTCCTGACACAAGATCAAGATGGCTCTCTGTGTGGCCTACACAGCATCAGTCACTTAACCTGTCCAGGCATGAGGTCTTATGACAATTTCTCTGAAGTTTACACTATGTCATCTATCTGGGTTCTGCATTAGCAAGGTTAAGCAAAAAAACATTTTAGTTCTCAAAAATTCCAAGGCAAAAAACAAGAGAAAAATAAAATACTAGTTCAGAGAGTTGCAGTCAAACAGTTTCTTTAGAAAAACTCAGGATTTAGTTCAGTCCGCAGGTGAAAAATGAGATTCTAAAGACAATTAATCTAAAGAATCTAACATCCATAACTGGACATTATGGTTTCTATTAAAACAATTTTTCTCTCTAAAATCACCCTCATTTTATTAAACATAGCCAAGTTAAGACTAATTTATTGTATAAGCCTAGTTTCAATAAATCTGGCCTGTTATTTGCATAAGTACCACAAGAATAGTAACTGATTATATAGGCTCTTTTAAATCTGCTTTGCTGGAATCTCATAAGAAATCTCCAGATTCAACTTTAATTAGCCTCTCAGGTCTAAGAAGCCAAGCCAATAGTCGTCATTAGCACTTGTGTATAAAACCAATCAACTCGGGTGAATTTCTCTGGTTCCCGAGGTTCCCTCAAATGTCTTGAGGTTCTTCCTTTTCCATCTCCCAGGAAATCCATCTTTGTTTTACCTGGAAAGGCAACTGTGAACCATATAAGTAAGGTATCAGGTTGTTCCTCCAAAGGGCTTTTTATTGGCTTCCAAAGCTATTCTTAATGACTTAAAGCTTTCTGGTAACATCCAGAGTCTATGCATGTCTTTCTCAAACAGATCGTTCCAAAGTCTTGGTAATAAACCCATTTCCAACTGTGTCCTGTTATAAAAAGCACATATTCCCATTGAATTTATGCAAACCACCACATTGCCATGAAAATAATAATACTCATTCAGTCTCAAACAAGTTTTCTCATATTCAGGGAAGAAAAGATAAAAAAATAGCAATATTTCTAATAAAAAGTATTACCCTAAATTCATTCAGTCCATCATAATTAATTCTTGTCTATCTTAATATTTTGACAGCAGTTTGTGAATCTAGTTATTCCTTAGAGCTTTACAAATCTTCATGTAGTTTAAAGACATGATCTGAAAATTTAGTCTCAGAACACTCTTTTAGAAAAAGTCAAAGTCCTTTTCATGGATCTTTCCAAAGGTGAGACATACTTGCCAAAGTATCACAGTAAAACAGTGACTGTCTGTAAATGACAAAACTTAAAATGACTTGGTTATAGATCTGATTATAATGTCATTGACAGAGCACTTTGCTTTTCTGTAACATAACATTGTAAGATAACAAGAATTACAAATGAGTATTGATTGATAACTTGTAGACTCCTGGAGGTTTTTATGTAATCTCCAACATACAGGGTTGAACAAAAGTAGGTTTACTGTTGTTTGTATGGAAAATATAATAATTAATCAATAATAATACAAGAATAAACTGTTTAGTGTACTCACAACTGCATACCCACTTTTGCTTTACCCTGTATAATATTCACTTAATAATAACAATATATACATACAAATACAACATAACTATTTTCTTAGATGACAAAGCTTCCTGTGCAATTCAAGAATATCAAATAGGCCTAATTAGTTCAAACCTGTCCCTTGTGAGTAGAGAAAAAAATATCCCTTAAGGTGCTTCAGGGACCCATTGGAACAACCCAAAGCCATTTCTAGGTTAAGAAAAAGGTCTCCTGTTGAAATTTGAATGCTGAAAAATTGTCAAACACACCTGACCAAAAAGATCATATATCATCATTAAACAATGTTAAATTATTTATTTATCCAAAGTGACAATAAAAAATGTGACTTCCACCCAAGATGGAAGCATAGGTAAATATACTTTGCCTCCTTGCACAACCAAAAGAAGGACAACAACAAATTTAAAAACAAAAAATAACCACAACCGCCAGAAAGTCAAACTGTACAGAAGTCTGACAACCAAGGAGTTAAAGAAACATTCATCCAGATAGGTAGGAGGGGTGGAGATGGGAAGCTGGGGTAGAGAGGACTTGTGGCAAGGTGGTAGCTGGTGGACAGGGTGAGGAGGTTGCTGGTGGACCGGGCACACCCACATTTGCTCATGGATAAACCCAGAAGAACAACTGGGGAGAGAGACAGACCCTGCAACCCAGGGTTCCATTATAAGGAAATAAAGCCTCAAAACCTCTGACAGAAAAAGCCTGTGGAGGGTTGAGGCAGCAGAAGAAACTCCCAGCCTCACAAGATAGCTTCCTGGAGAGATCCACAGGGTCCTAGAATGTACACAAACCCACCCACCTGGGTATCAGCATGAGAAGGGCCCAATTTGATTGTGGGTGGCAGGGGAAGTGACTGAGAGCCTTCCAAGAGCTGAGCAGGTGACATTGTTCCCTCTCAGACCCCTCCTCCACACATAGCACCACAGCGCAGCAATGTGGTTGCCCCATCCTGACAAAATACCTAAGGTTCTTCCCCCAACGACATAACAGGTGCTCCTAGACAAAGAAATATGGCCCAGATGAAAGAATACATCAAAGCTCCAGAAAAAACACAACTAAGTGATGAAGAGATAGCCAACTCATCAGATGCATAGTTCAAAACACTGGTAATCAGGATGCTCACAGACTTGGTTGAATATGGTCACAAATTAGATGAAAAAGTGAAAGCTATGAGAAGTGAAATAAAGGAAAATACACAGGGAACCAGCAGTGAAGGGAAGGAAACTAAGGTTCAAATCAATGGTGTGGACCAGAAGGAAGAAATAAACATTCAGCCAGAACAGAATGAAGAAACAAGAATTTTTAAAAATGAGGAGAGGCTTAGAAACTTCCAGGACAACTTTAAACATTCCAACTTCTGAATCATAGAGGTGCCAGAAGGAGAAGAAGAAGAGCAAGAAATTGATCACTTATCTGAACAAATAATGAAGGAGAACTTCCCTAATCTGCCAAAGGAAATAGACTTCCAGGAAGTTTAGGAAGCTCAGACAGTCCCAAAAAAGTTGGATCCAAGGAAGCACACAGCAAGGCACATCATAATTACATTACACAAGAAAGGAGAGAATCCTAAAAGCAGCAAGAGTAAAGGAGACAATTACTTACATAGGAGTTCCCATAAGACTATCAGCTGATTTCTCAAAAGAAACTTTGCAAGCAAGAAAGGGCTGTAAACAAGTATTCCAAGTCATAAAAGGCAAGGACCTCCATCCAAGATTACTCTATCCAGCAAAGCTATCATTAGAACAGAAGGACAGATAAAGTGCTTCCCAGATAAGGTCAAGTTAAAGGAGTTCATCATCACCAAGCTCTTATCATATGAAATGTTAAAGGGACTTATCTAAGAAAAGAAGATGATCAAAAATATTAACAGTAAAATGACAACAAACTCACAACTATCAACAACTGAACCTAAAAAATAAAACAAAACAGACTAAGCAAACAACTAGAATAGGAACAGAATCACAGAAATAGAGATCACATGGAGGGTTATCAGTAGGGAGGGTGAGGGGGAGAATGAAGGAAATGTACAGGCAGTAAGAAGCACAAATGGCAGGTTCAAAATAGGGGGTTGTGAAAAATAGGATGGGAAATGGAGAAGCCAAAGAACTATTATGTATAGCCCATGGACATGAACTAAGGTGGGAGAATGCTGCTGGGAGGGGGAATACAGGGAAGAGGGGAATAAAGGGAAGAGGAAAATGGGACAACTCTAATAGTATAATCAATAAAATACATTTTTAAATGTATCAAATAAAGCTGCAAGTTAGCAAAACTTCAGTTTTTAGGATTTAGAAAATTATTTTCTTAAGTACTCAAGGACCTGATCAAGAAAATAGAAAACTATTTTAATAAAACATAGAATCTCTGCTTTCTAGGTAGAAAAACTATAATACATTATCTAGAATAGAATGAATATAATTTAAAACTTTTTATTTTTTAACAAAGTAAAAAAAGAACAAAACTCTTATCCTACATTTACTTACTTTTGTTATCTAAATTCATTTGCTTAATTCAATTTCAATCTTATTCAGCTTAACTATACATAAATTCTCTTCAAGATTTTTTATTTTTTTACAGATCTTCTACAGCTTTCTTAGGCCCCTTTTGGTTTGCCTCTTCTTACCCATTCAGAAATAACTAATCTTACTTAGGATGATACCACCTATTAATAAAAACATACACTTTATTTCCATCTTAATTAAAAATGTTAACTGTTAGGAACTTCAATTTCTTGTGACAACTAAAAAGTAAGCAATTAGTATTATTTAGATTGATATATTTATGAACACATTTAATAATCTCTAAATATGTATATATTTCCTCATAGCACAATTTTAATTGGTAGAAGAGGTGTTTACAAATAAACACAAATATCTTAGTTTCTCTATAGTAAGCAGAAAGTAGATATACCTATGTTTAGTAATTAGTGCTTCATCATTTTATCTTATTTGGAAATAGTCTGGAAATTTAATAAATATTCATTATTTAATTTAGCTAGCCAAACTTCAAAGTTTCAAGTAACCAAAGAGATTTATAGAACTATTTAATTACAATATAATTATTGTTAGAGCTAATCTAAAAAAAACTTTTTTATCCTATTTACATTTATTTAATTTACTCACTCCTAACAATTAAGTTTATATTACTTATGAAAATTTCATTATACCAAGTTTCTGGCTGACAAATTTTACAAGAGAGATAATGTGAAATTATTTAACCAATAAATCCAGTTAGAATAAAAGTATTATTTAAGTTGACTATTTTAAATATATGCATATTTATCCAAACCAAATACAAACCAGCTTTAATATCAAATCTTTTCCCAGATCACATGATTCTGGAAAGCATTTGGGTCAGTGTCTGTTGTATTTTTTATAATTCTCATATAAGCTCTTGTTTGTTTAAGACAAGTTTTAGAGGTCCTTTTTTAAAAAAAATTAACAATGTCAGCCAGAGGTAGAAAATACTGCAGTAGGGAGTTAGACAGGCCTGAGCAGAGTAGGAAAAATGGACCGGGTATGGAATGTCATCAGGGTGAAAAGGCTTGGGTACCTAGCAACTGGCAAAAACTGGAAGGGTGACCTTTCCTAGCATATAATTCATTATGTGGTTTAGACCTCTGACCTTTCATATTGTCGGTCATACAGTTTGGACCCTCCCTCACCTTTCCTCCCCTAGTATGTCACTCATCATGTGGTAGACCCCCATAGAGGAGGAACAAGAGGGCCAGAGAATAGCCTCATTTGACTCCCATGCAAACCCTTGCATGATCACTCCTTTAAGTATTAAGCCCTCAAGGAAATGAGGTGCTGACCAGCATCAAATAATCTTATGAATAAAGCCTCAGGTCTGCTGACCACAGAAACAGAGCTTTGGTCAAACTAGAGATAACATCTAGGCCTCAGTTGTGTTTCAGCTCCAGGCCCAGAAAAGCAGGAAGGCCGGCTGGGGTGATGCCATAGCTGACATCAGGACCAGCTGTGATGACTAATGACTCCCTGCCCTGGCTCAAAGCAATCAGTGGAGACCATGACCTGGAAAGGGCACACCTGAAATGCTGATGAATATTCTTTTGACATCCTCCTCTGGGGACATCCCTAAGATCCCCACCTTCAGAGAGCAGATAAAAACCCTCAGGATGAAGGACTCAGCACTCATCCTCTCTCTTGTGTTCTCCCTCTCTCTCTCTCTCATGATCACAAGCCTGTGCCTTTCCCTACCCCTTTCTCAGGTGCACTCTCTCTCTGGAGTATGCCCAGGACTTTCCTCCTCTCCCTTCCCCATGTGTATATATCCTTGCTTTCTTTCTCCTACATTCCAAGGGCCCTTTTTTTGCTTCTGTGGCTTGCTTCCTGAGCCCACACAGCCCAGCTGGCTCACTTTTTCTATGGCTCACTTCTACCTTTGTGACTTTCTAAATCACAGGCGGCAAATACAGGCCGGCAGGCTGAATCTGGCCCTCTACCTTATTTTATCTGGCCCAGCACCTTGTTTCTACCCGACAGCAGCACCAAGCTCTCACTTAACTATTAAGGAACAGTTACATTTATACAGTCCTAAAACTACATTCAGCCATTTGAAGGCAACTGTGAGGCTGATGTGGCCCCCAGTGAAAATGAGTGTGACACCCCCGTGTCAATATTTAGAATCTAAATAAACTTTTGCTTGAATTTGAATGCAGGGAAAATGGAATCAGTCAGGCTCCCTCACCGAGATATCCGGGGAACTGGGACTTAGCAGTGTTTCTGTAACTGTGCTTAAAGGCCCACATGCACAGAATCAAGGTCTGTTATATAACCAGTGATAGTCTATGTTGTCACCTAGCCAGCTTTGTGTGCACTTAGTAAATAAGGGAGTTGGGACTGTCTGTGGTTCAACTCCCAGCTTGTGGCATGCATAAATTGCCTCACCCTGGAATAAAGGCATGTCAGACAACCCAACAGCTTCGTGCATTTTGTCTGCCCTAATCCCATGTGAACCTTCCTGGCCTTGAACAGCTAGAGGACATGAGTCTTGGTTTTGAATGTTTTCTTAGAACTCAAGTACTGAGGTTGCTGAACCAAGGTTCAATCGATGGTAACACTGATGTCATTTCACTGCTAACAATACAACAACACACATGAACATACAGAGACCTTTTAGCCATGACATAGGCCCCATAAACCAAAACTAACCAATTTAGAAAGGAACAGCTGGAATCAATTAAATTAATCTGCTCAGATGACTAAAGCTTTTTTTTTTTTAAATAAAAAGTACCTCTACCTCCATGAAACTTACATTTTAAAAAATGGCCCAGGTCAGATTTCTTGCAGAAGACCAGGTATTTACATCTCAAAGACACAGGGAAAGAAATGCAAGCTTCTTCTAGAAGGAGAAATCTTCTTTGGATTTCATAAAGCCAATCATTTATAAGCCTTTTGAGACAAATAGTGGAGGTGGAGGTTTTGGGAAGGTAAAAAGAATTGGTGGGCTTTGATTTGTTTCTAGAGCCACACATCTGATCTTGTAAAGACCTCATTTCTAAAATAAGGACAGTTCTTTTTAATACCCAAAGAATTGGGTTGCCACCTAAATATTGGCCAAAGACTGACAAATGCATTCACCATTTTTGGAATGTTTCTTTCCCTCTGGGTAATTTTTTTTCTTTTGAGGCTCTAACAGGCTCAGAAGAGGCCTTTTTGAGGCTCTAAATGAGGTGGGGTATAAAACTCATTTTCACCGGGGGCCACATCAGCCTCGAAATTGCCTTTGAAGGACTGAATGTAATGTTAGGATTGTATAAATGTAACTATTCCTTAACTAGGGACAAGGAGCTCAGCACTGCCACCAGGTAGAAACCAGGTGCCAGGCCAGATAAAACAAGATGGAGGGCCGGATTTGGCCCACAGGCCTTATGTTTGCCACCTGTGCTCTAACAGTAGTTAATAGTTTTTAATTTGGCCCATTTCTGATAAAAACATTATTAAATCCTTTTGAATAACTTGTCAGGTTTCAGCTGATACAAACATTAAATATTTCTGGCACTATTAAACAATTCCTTGGACACCAGAGGGTGTGGAGGCCTTCTGGAGTCTTTTCCTCTGACAGCCAAAGAAAGGAACTGACAACCTTCATGTCCCAGCTCCCCAGTGAGACACAATGTCTACTTCCACAATATAATCAGGTGAGAAGTGTGATTAATTAAAGTCCATGTAACTTTAACCATTCCAATGTTCCTAATCTTATCAATCTTTACATTTCCATATTCTTTAATCTAATGATAGTCTGAGTCAGAGCTTCACCAATAAGTTCTTTAAGATATTTTTTCTTATCCTCACCCAAAGACATATTTTCATTGCTTTTAGAGAGAGAGATGGAGAAAAACATTGATGTAAGAGAAAAACATTATTTGATTGCCTCCTGTATGTGACTAGACCATGCCAGGCCCAGGGAACCCACAACCTAGGTATGTGCCCTGACCGAGAATTGAACACACAACCTTTTGGTTATGGGACAACACTCTAACCAACTGAGCCACAGTGGCCAGGGCCACCAATAGATTCTTGTACCACAGTTCAGGAATTCTCATCTCAGTTCTGGAAATTTCTATCTCCTGATCATTTTACCCACTCTTGAGTAAAACAGCTTTGTATTCTGAGCAAAGGGTTAAGCCAAGGGGCCCTGGCCCTGTTGTTAATCTTTAACTTGACTTAACCAGCCTACAGTCCCAAATGATTGCTTGTCATGTTTCTCATTGTAACCTCTTTCTTCTGCTGTAGGCATGCAGATACGCAGGAGAAAGGTAGGAAGGATAGGCCAGATATTGAACCCTGAGTGCTTAGCAATGGGCAAAACTGCAAGCTCTTGCATGACCCCTCCCTTAAGTATTAACCCCTGGAAGATGACATCGAAGCTTCAGCTGTGTTTCAGCTCCAGTCCCAGAGAAGTAACAAAATCAAACAGAGTGACAGCCTGGCACTGACCAATCAGTGGAGACCACAAGGAGGTACACCTGGAAAGCTGATAAATATTCTATTGGAATTCTCCCCTGAGACTGCCAGATAAAAGCCCTTGGTACAAGGACCCAGTGTCCTTCCCTCTGTGGAGCATGCCCATGTCTTTCCCCACTCCCTTCTTTTGCCTGGGCTCACCCTCTCTCTCCCTGCAATGTACCCAAACCTTTCTTCCCCTTCTTTCTTCAAGGTCAGTTTTCTTTCTTTTTGTCTCTTTCTTTCTCCTAAGCTCCAAGGGCCCTTCTTTTATCTCTGTAACTCATTTCCTGATATCATTTCTTCTATGGTTCACTTCTTCTACCTCTGTGAATTTCAAAATAAAGTTTCTCTTATAGGTTGAGTCTTGGCTCTGACTTCTTTCTTAGCAAGAACTCAGGTACAGAGGTTGCAGAACCAAGGTCTGATACCTGGTGCCACCACCACTAACCCTTCGTCTTCTAAATTTCTCCCTACCGGGGTAAACAGAACAGACTTACATGGAGCCCTTTAATCTTAGGGGGCCTGAGGGGGTCAATTTGGCTCCTGTAAAGCCTTTGGTAGTGCTATACTAGAACCTTTGTCTGTTTTGTTTAGCCCATTTTTTTCTTTCATAAGTTTGTAGCTAAATATACTCTAGTTCTGTGAAATACAGCCCAAAGAGTTACATAGGGGTACAGAGATGGAACTACCCACACTATTAATTAAGGTATTTTTTAATCAGAGTAATTACTTGTTTTCAGCTCAAGCAATTTTAAATGAGTCCTAGGATTTTTTCATGCAAAAGGACAAACAGGGAACAAGCAGTTATAAAATCTAACAATTCAGCAACTGTTACATCTTTCTAAAGTTTGGCCGCCACCAAGTCAGACACAACAGACAAGACAGTGGGAGGGGTTGAGCAGTCTATACTTCCCACTTCATCTTGAACCCTGAGTATTATTTCCTTCCAGGAAACAAACACACGTCCTGCTCCATCTGGAAAATTTGAGATGATCAACTACCACAAGCTAGGCCAGGACAAGCTTCTTCTGCCTGCTCCTCTGAGGTGTGCTAAAGCCTGGTCAGAGCTGGCCCACTCACCACAGATGAGACACAGATGTAACAGATAACAAATACAGCCTCAAGCAAACTGACAAGCAAGATTTCTCCTTGATTCCTGTTGAGTTTCTGAAAGTCCAGGAGAAGGAGATTAGGTCAGACAAACTAAAATTTCTCTGGAACCGTTTTCCTCCCTGTTCCCATATGGGTTTCCCTGAGCCTAGAAGAGGGTAGTTTTCCTGGTTTGGTCACCTGCAAAACCTCACTATAAGATGTCTTCAATATCTAAAACCAGAGCAAATTCTGAATCTAGGCCTTTTCGATTCCTTTTTTCTTATGCTGCAATCAAAACTGCCATAAGCCAGGGATGCCCAGTCATGAACTACCATACAGCCCCCCTCCAAGACAACAGGTCTGGGAGCTTCTAGGCAGGGGCCTGGTGGCAAGCCCTGGGCCAGGGGTCCACAGACTTGTAGGCAACAGGAAGGCCCCACATAGGTGTCAAAATTGTTACCAGACTAAAGGAGTCCATTTGCCTGCATGCAGCAAAGCCCAGTAAGGCACAAACAGGAGTTTGCAGCAGAGAAAGTAGGGATTTGCTAGTTCAGAAAATGGCCCAGGCCTGGGCACAGGTGAGCTAGTGCTCAAAGACCTGGCTCCCTGACAGCTTCCAGAGGATAAGTTATATAGGAGAAAAATCATTTTTCATGGTGACTAAGGGAGTTGGAGTCATGGTCTCTACTGATTGGTCAGCTCTACAGTAGGTAGTAGTTGAATAGTATACCTGGTTCCATTGTCAGCCATGATGTTGTTTTGTCTGGTTTTCATTGTTTCCCTGTGTTTTCTGAAGCCAACTGAAGCCTAGATGTTATCTCTAGTTTGACTGAAACTCTGTCTCTGTGGTCAATAGAGGCTTTGTTCCTATGATCATTTGATGCTGATCAGAACCTCATTGTCCTGAGGACTTAATGCTTAAAAGGGTGGACAAGCCAGAAAGAAGGAGATAGGTGAGTCAGAGTGCTGGATGAGGCCAGTTTGAATTAAAAGGAGAGAAAGAAATAAAGATCATATTAAAGAAATAAAGTTTCTATATGGTTACACAGTCTACCTTATAGTAGAGACTATTGGAGGTACAGTAATTATTGGTTATTACCAATTATTACAGAGTCTAACATAAGAGCAAGGAAAAGCCAGCTGAAATTAAGTGGAGGAAAGCATCGTGAGCGGTAAGGAGGTAAAGGAACCAAAAGGCCATGATGTTGACTGTGACTGCCTACACAGATGCTGAAGTTCCCAATAATGGTGACAGGAGTAGCAGGCAGAAGAGAAAGGCCAGTGACCACAGTCTTTAATAAATAAGAGAGAACAACTCAACTGTCTGTAGGTGAAATGGAGAAGAAAGAGTATTGGGTAGTAATATCTGATGACACAGGCTCTAGTGGACCTTGAGCAATGATGAAGGAATAAAAATGACCTAAAATTGTCAATGAGGAGGGATCAAGGAAAATGACCACCCACCACCAAGTCTTACCACTTGGGAGTTTGACTTGAATTACGTTATGTTTTCACTGAGCACATACTTTGCACATTAGGTATAGTCAAAATGTCTGTCCTAAACATAAAGGTTATGTTGGGGTCCCAGACATCCAACACATGAAAGGAAATTAACAGCACACTTTCCATTGCTAGAAAGTGAAAGAGCTTTAATTTGAACTCTGTTCTCTGTGGCTTCAGATATCACACATTTACAGACAGAAATATCTGATTCCTTCCTCTGGGAAGGAATACTTCCCTATCTCACTGACAGCAGGCGATCTTATCGGTTTGGGCAATAAGATGTGAGCAGAAGTAATGTGCATCACTTCCCAGCAGAAGCTTTAGAATCCAGTGTGTGATCACCACGTTCTCTTTTCCCTCTGCCATAAGACAAGCAGTTTTCCCGTTGAGCAGCTCCATCAGTCTGGGTCCAGAGGAAGACCATTTAGCACACAGACTGCGCCAACTGCAGATCACATGCAGTGTGAATGAAAAACAAAATAAATATTGGTTGTTGAAGCCACAGAGACATAGGAGTCATTTGTTATTCATTGCAGTGTATCCTAACTAATACAGTGAGGAAGCTAGGGTTACCTGAGGGTCCAGCTTTGGGTACCTGGGCAGATGGAAGTGCCATTCACTAAGCCAACAAATACAGGTGGGGAGAGGGAACATTTTGCCCCATAAGCCTGTTTCTTTACCCAGCCTGGGCTTCTTGATAATCATTTCCAACTTTCCTCCACAGCTCAGTCATCCTGGCTTAGTACTAGCTTTGCAATACTAATCCTCCAAACTGGGAGCAGCCCCGAGATGGTACCCCTTACATTTTACCCCAGTGTCATCCTCCCTCCAGCATTACTCTGAGTAGGCATCAGGGTAGGACATAAGGGCATCTGTATACACCCAAAGTCACAGGAAAATGTCTTATTACTCTCCAGAGTAACTTCCACAAAGTACACACAAGGAAAAGGCACTGGTAACTAGACAACACAAACAGAATTATTTCCATGGCCTGGAACAAGTCATATTCAGACTGGTATTGTTTAGACAACAGGTTCTTTCCTGTTTCTATTATACTTTACTAGTTATTTCTGTTCAACAGCCATAAAAATAATGTGAACAGAACAATGCTTCATTTCACCTAGAATGATATTCCCCCTTCTTAAGTTTTTCCCAGCATCTATTTTCTTGTATCCTTTAGGCAAGAGTTGACTGAGATAACAGCCCTGCAGATAAAATCCTTATACATTTGTAACACCACCCGACATCCTTCTCTGAGCTCACCTGATAGTGGCTCCTTCATTAAACTTATCTCCAGGAGACAGGGTCTATCACCGGGTAGTTACTAGTCTATTTGTTTGGTCTTTGCTCCTATCAGTCTTCCTTTATTTTGTTTCTGTACCAGATGCCTGCTGGAGGAGTTGAATATCCAAGCCCAATGTGCAATTGCTAATGCTATTAATATTTCTTCCCCTTACAAATGCTGCTGCTATGCAGACACTGCAGGAGGGGCCAAGGGGAGGGACCCAGCTCTCATAGTGCTCATCAGAGCCTCCTCTGAGTAAGCCCCAAGATGAGCTCAGTTTAGATTCTTATCATCACTGCCTGTTTCCAGCAATGCTTCCCTAAATAGCCTCCAGTCTCCTGTCTCACTCTATCCAATTGATCCATCATCCACTGGGCAGTGAGAGAGAGAGCTTTCTAAAATGCAAATCAGGTCATATGTCTGACCTGCTTAAAATCTTTCAGCAGATCTCCATGAGGGAGAAAATTAAGCACCAACTCTTTTGCACTTATACAAAGCCCCTCACCATCTCTCCTTGGGTTTTATCTAGATTTTTCCTTTGGTTATTCTTTAGGTCTTTCTTACCTGGAAAACTTTTTGTATGTTTTGAATATGAGCCACCTGTGACATCCTCTGAAAGCTACCCCTGCATGTCATGCCCCACCTCATCCCTAATTTCATCCGAATCTCAGTGGCGTCAAGGACTTCCTCGTAAAACACTGACCATGGCTCTATTCCTGTACCATGGCTACAATTTCACTATTTGCTTATACAGCCTTGTCTTCATCCCATTTTTAATTTACCTGAAAAGGAACTGTCTTACTCTGGTCACTGCTGTGTCCCATATACAAGCAGGCTTTATTTCTGTTTATATTCATTTGCTGTGCAATTTGGTGGGAATCAAAGGTTAAAAAAAAAAAGACTGAGTTCTTGCTGTAGAGGAGCAGGCAGAATTGTAGGGCCAACCAGCATAATATAAATAATTGTATTATGTAATAAAACTATATCACAAGGGCTCCATACTTCTTTATTAAAAGAAAAAAGTGAATGAACCAAAGAACAGAGTTAGGTGGAATTATGACCTAATCATTGGCTATGTTTAGAGATTAATTATGGCTTAAGGATATGTATATGTGTGCCAAGTTCACAAGAGTGAATTTGTGATGGTTAATTTTATGTGTTAACTTGACTGCACCACCAGATTGCTCAGATATTTGATCAAATATTTTTCTGGGTATTTCTGTGAGGGTATTCTATAAAAAATTTATTTACTTATTTTTAGAGAGAGGGGAAGTGAGAGAAATATCAACGTATGATTACCTCTCACGTGCCCCCTACTGAGGACGTAACCCACAACCCAGGCACGTGCCCTGACTGAGAATTGAACCAGCGACCAACTTTAGTTCTTAGGCCAGCAATCAATCCACTGAGCCACACCAGCCAGAGTTCTGTAAGGATACTCTTGGATGAGGTTAACATTTAAATGTGTCACAGAGTAAAGCAGGTTGTTTTCCCTAATGTGGAGTATATTACAGCAAAGTAGTTGGAGTACAAAACTGGTTAATTGAAGGCCTTAATGGAACAAACAGGCTAACCCTCCTTGAAATAGGAGAGAATTCTTTTCTGTCTGACAGATGTGAAGTGGAATATTTTTCTGATCTTGGACATAAGCTCTTTGTAGGTCTTGAGCCTGCCAACCTTCATACTGGAACTACACCACTGGCTCTCCTGGGTATCTAGCTTGTCAGCTCAGCTTGTCTGCAGATCTTGGGACTTGCCAGTCTCCATAACTGCATGAGCCAATTCTCTCTCTCTCTCTCTCTCTCTTTCTCTCTCTCACACACACACACACACACATAAGGTCTGTCCAGATAAAGTCCAGCCATTGTTAATATAACAAGAATGGTTTGCACATCATTGATGTAACCTGGCAGCCAAGGAGAGTGGACTGGCATGCACATGTGTGAACAATGATGACTTCACTATACTAGTCAGTAGGGGTGGTAGACACCTTTGAGTGAGCATGTATACTGTGTGGCTGTCACATTCAAAATGACTGAGTAAGTAGAGCAATGAATCTACATCAAATTTTGCATTAAGCTTGAACATTCCTCCATGAATACTATTCAGATGATTCAGAAGGCTGAAGCTATGGGAAACTGGTGATTGGCAACTTCATCATGACTATATGCCCATTCATGCATCATGTCTCATGCAGAGTACTTTGGTAAAACATCAAATCACCCAGGTGACTCAGCCCCCCTACAGCCCAGATTTGACACCCTGTGACTTCTGTCTTTTTCCAAAACTAAAATCACCTTTGAAAGAAAAGATATTTCAGACCATTGATGAGATTCAGGAAAATACGATGGGGCAGCTGATGGTGATTGGGACAACTGTTTGGGGTTCCAAGATACCTACTTTGAAGGGGACTGAGGCCTCATTGTCCTATGTACAATGTTTCTTATATCTTGTGTCTTCTTCAATGAATGTTTCTATTTTCATATTATTTGGTTGGATACCTTCTGAACAGACCTCACACATACACACAAAGGAGGGCCCCCAAAAACTGAAATTTATTTATAAAAAATTGTATATTTATTCTTACATGTTTAAACTTCAGCCACCTTCAAAGTATTCCCCATTTGATGGAATCCACCCATCAAGCCATTTTTTCCACTTTTCAGAACAGTTTTTGAACTCATCAATTTTGATGCCTTTTAGTGCTCATGCTGTTCTTTGTCTCACCTCTTCCACATCAGCAAAACATTTCCCTTTAAGAACTTTTTTCATCCAAGGAAACAAAAAGTGGCTTAGGGAGAGATCTGGTTAATAGGGACAGTGGGACATGAGGTCATGCCATTTTTGGTAAAAAACTGCTGAATACTCAGCATGGTGTGGGCAGGTGTACTTGTAAATCACCCATCACAAAAGGGACAAACACATTGAAAGTCTTCAAAAAAATTCATGGAAGCCAAACACAGCCTCTCACAACACCACCACCTGGTACACTGATAAAAAGTGGGTTCCTAGAACACTCACCTAGTAGGGGAAGCCTGAGGGCCCACCCTTGAGAAGATAATTTTGATATTTTGGGGGGACCCCCTTGTGTATGTATAAATATGTATATAATTCTGTTGGTCCTGTTTTTCTGGGGAGCCCTGACTAGTACATCCTTTTATAGTGATGATAATAATAATGATAGTGTTGCTTAATCAGAGCTTGAGTTTTTGAGCAAGATAGTTGGGGCACAAATCCTAGCTCTACCATTGATTAGCTCTGTGACCCTGGGCAAGTTAGGTAACCATTTGAAGCCCTAATATTCTCATCTGTAAAGTGGGGATGATAGGGGTGCCTACTTAATGGGGCTGCTAGAAGGATAAGAACAAATACATAAAAGGTGCCTAGAACAATGGTGAGCACACAGTAAGCATGAAAGAAGTATTATTGGTTAGCATTTGCAGTCATCAACATTTACTCTTACCATCATAAAACAGCAGTCACTATGCCATCTGCTTTGCACCCACGGGCTTGTCGAATTCTCACAACTCCACTGAGCAGGCGCCCATGCTGTTCCCAGACTACAGTGAAGACAACCAGGGCAGCATGGCCCAGGTGTCAGAATGTGGCTTCTGGAATCTATACCACCCATGGGAACCTGAGCTCATTAGTTAAGCCTGTTTCCTTATAAGTTATTTTATAGGGTTGTTTGGAAGATTACATAAGATATAAAAAGCTCAGCATAGTCCTGAGCACATGTAAGCAGTCCACAAATGTGTTTGAAGATATCATTGTTAAGACAGTAATAATAATTATTACAGTTAAGAGTCCCCAGTATTATTGGGGCTGAGGAAGGCCTGAACCCTAGTCCGACTGACTCAAGCCCACGTGTCCAGCCCTCCTCTGTCCTCCTCCTCAGCCCAGCTTTGCCAACTGCAGACCAGAATCCAGGAATGGCACTGCCCACCCCAAGCCCTGTGGATAGGGGGACTGGGGGAGAGAAAATCAGAAATCTAACACAAACTGAACACGTTGAACTCTCCTCTTCCCTTCCCAGTCCTCTAATTAAGGCACCACACCTTGTCCCTTGGGCCTGGTTTTATCTTTATAATTTTACTTCACAGTTGAAGTTGTTATCAGTGGTTCTTAGAATGTAATTATGTATCCTTTGAAAAAATGAAAAGACAAGAAACGATGCCCTGACAAACAACATTCGTTGTTGTTTGTTTATATTTGATCCACCTAAGTATCTTCCCCTAGAAATTAGAAAAACATGAGCATTCGTCGAGCAGCCACCTCTGGGCAGGGACAACACTTTGGACGTCATCGTCTCCTCAGTGTTGCTGTCTTTACCCCCTTGGCACACCTTCCGGGAGTTTCTAAAGGAGCAGGGGTGAGTGGCGCTCTCTAGAAAGCTCCAAGAGATTGGAGTAGGACGATGGGTGCACCGCAGGGGCACCGGGCTCCCACCGTTGTCTCAACAATAGTTTCCAAAGTGCTTTTCACAGTTCTGTTTTTAAGGGCTGCTCTCCTTACTCAGGTATGTCCCTGACCTTGTGCTTCAGAATACCAATAGCTTTGAGCTATTTTTATACTAGCGGTGATTGGTTTTCGCTAAGGCACAAACCTGTCACCTTTGCTGGTCCTCTCTGTGACAGCACAGACCTTGGTGAGATGGTGGAGGTGCAATCTGAGCAGCTGAAGGTAAGCTCTTGGCCTCAGGAAATGGGCCTGGCATCGGGGCACATTAGCCCAGCGCTTGTCACCCCCGCAGGGGCCACTAGGGGCCATTTGTGACCCTCATCTCCCAGCCTTCCCCAACTCCCACTCCCCTTGCCTTGCACTCTCTTTCTGAACCCTCCTCTTCATTTTCCCTGCCCCTAAGACAGCCAAGGAGGCTGCCCCCTCAGCCTACAGTTGGGCCAGCCCTACTGTGCCAAGAAACCTAGACAGTGGTCTTGAAACAATTTTTTTTTTTGGCTAGCACACTCCCTAAAAAACTAATTTAAGTTTTTGGTCTCCTAATTTTTTAAGTTTACATCTAAAGAGTTTATCACATGTTCAATGGTTAAAAGATGTGTGATTACCAGGCTGTATATTGTGTATGTGTCTGAATATATTTTCATTTAAGCCTTGGTGCTGCTGGCTTAGTTCATTCAGTTCACAGAAAACAACTGCCACATATCTGAATGAGCAAGGTGGTCTCCACTGCCAAACCAGGCAGCCAAATCAAGTTTGTGTTCTGACAAAAACTGTGGCTTCCTCTTCAAATTTTAACCCAATGTGTTAGTGTCCCTGTGACAAACATCTCATTTCTGAATTCTATATTTAAGATAGAGAGAAATCAATCAAGCAACAGGTAGGCGGAAAGACAGTGGGATGGGAGTCAGAAAGGGAGGAAGATGGGTGTCTGGCCCTCCCAGCTCCCCACAATCCTTCTTAGCTGAAGTCTCTCTGCCAAGAATCTCCCTCAGGGTCTGTACATTCCCAAGCTGTCCCTCTTTTTCAGTGCTCCAGAGATTTTTTTTACACCCGGGAAAAAGGAAAAATGGGTTAAAGATACAATTTCTTCTGAAAAGTGGACAAGGGCAGTTGGAAAGGTGGGAGCGAGTTCTCAGGCAGACAGACCACTTGTAAGAAAGAGGCTGTGTGGATACTGAGGATCTGGGAAAGGATCTTCTGCAGCCCACACACCCAGTTCAAAGACCTGTGCCCTTCTGTCAGCCAGGGCTCCTGCCTGACAGGGAAGGGGCATGTAGCAGAAGTGAGAAATGGATGTTTTTGTTGTGTTAAGCCACTGAGACTTTCAAGATGTTTCTTACTGCAAAACCAGCTAAACTACCCTGACTAATAATACATAAACAATTGTCATGGACCCCTGCACATGAGGTCCACAACATTGTAGCTGAAACAAAAGAAATTCACAGACTACCGAATCCTGTGGAAGAAAAGGGCAGTGGCTTTTCTCTCAAGGGAATCAAAAGCCTCAGCTCTTGCTCCAATGAGCTTTTATTGTCTTAATGGGCACATTATGAGAAGGTCCTCATTAACTATGCACAAGCTTGCTTTAGGTGGTTACCTTTTACAGAAAACAAAGAAGAAGATGCTGGTAATCACATCACTGAAGAGGGATATTTGCAAATGAAAAGGCACAAGTGGTTGAACCAGTTATACTGGTCCTTGGAAGGGTTAGGATGGTTTTTAGGAAGTTTCTTTGCAGTAAATGTTTGCCACTGGGGGCTGGGCCCACTACAAACAATAAAGTGAATCTTCAAACAAAGTTCCTGGCCCTGTGTCTGTATTTTAATTGATATGAAATTTAGAAGTTAAAAGAGGAAGATTTATTGCCTAATCCTTCCTGAAATGCTCTGTCCAAATCTTACATTTCCCATATTGGCCTTAACATCTTCTTTTGCTCTCTCACCTCAAAATGCTCTGTACAAGGCATTTGCTTGAAGATGCAGCTCCAATGCCTCCAGAAGCCAGGCAGGTGGCACGAATGGGTACTTGGAAAAACTGGACAGAACTTGTCTTGCCTAAAGGCACCAAATTTAATTAAAACAAGGAAAAAGAAAAAGAAATGCACTATGGCAGACAAATAAACATAGCTGTGGTCTGCCGGGTGTGACCTTTGTAGAATTCATAAGAAAGTCATTTCTCCTGCTGGTATTTTAAACTATTATTTTGAGCTTTCATTTTGACTTTATAAATAGTAATAAATAAAAAGTATTTAAATTTTGTAAGTGGTTTACTGCTTATCTCCCCAGCAAAAATATATAAGCTTCCATAGTTTTTTCAATTCTATGTTCTACGTAGATTCTGCTGCTATGCTTTCATAAATGTTTTGATATGATGTGCTTTGAAGTCTTTAACGGGAATGGAAGGTGTCAGGATGGGCGGGGTAGGACAAAAACGGTGGCTGGACTACAATCTATCATGGCGGTTGAACTACAACCCGGAAGAGATGGCTGACGTCACCAGGGCATGAGAGGAACCACCAATGATATGTTGCTGCTTTGTTCACAAGGGACCAATCCCCAGCTCCCATGGAGAGCCAACCCAAAATAAAACCCCACCACTTTTCCTGCTTGGGGCGACTTCTCTGGCCCCCTTTCTCTGGACCAGAGAACCTAACCTGGAAGTGCAAACTCCAATAAAAAGCTTTATACTGCCTAACTTTGTGGCTGATTAGCATTTATTCCTCAGCAGAACCTAAGAAAACCTTTTATTTGGTGCCAGAAACCAGGAGGAGTTGCTGTCTGCTGAAGACTGCTCCTCTCCCTACTCTCTGAGGAGGTCTCATGGCCACCCCATCAGTCCGAACACTGAACCAGGGTAAGTGCCACCATCCTTCAACTTCCTGGTCCTTGGACTCCGATTCTGTGTTCCAATCCACCAAAGAGACTGCTCTCCTACCGAAAATCATAGTGCTTCATCAGGGGTAGCACTTCTGGGAGAAACTGTTCTCCCTCCGGGATTCCAGAACGGGTGGAGACATCCCCCGGCCTTGAGCTCCATTTCTGTCCAACTTGGTCAGGGACTTGAGTTGTGAGACACCAATTCTCAGTTATTGATCTTCCATCCTTGGGACCAGGAATGGGGGAGCAGGGTCCAAACCAGACCCTAAGTCACCTCTAGGGTGCCTGGCCTCAAACAAAAATGGCTGATTTTTCTGTCCACTATGGCCTGGCCTCCTGAAGTCACTTTTGATTTTGTTACCCTTACTGACCTAAATAATTTTCGCAGACGGACTGGCAAATGGTCTGAGGTCCCCTACATTCAGGGCTTCTGAGCTTTGTGCTCCTGCCCGGACTTGTGCACCCAGTGTTCCACGGCTCAAGTCCTCTTGGCCCAGGGAAACGCTGAGCCTGCACAGTCTCCAAAACCAACTGCTCCGGAGCCTCCCTCCTTCTTTTCTGACTCTCCTGAAGATCTTGCTTCCCCACCTTCTCCCCTTCCTTATCCGCTTCCACCAACGCCCACTCCAGCCCTGGCCCTCCCCTCTCAATTGGATTCTGCCCCTCCCTCTGAAGACCTTTCTTCCCCAGTCAGCTCACACACCTGCTCCCGCCTGAATCTAGAGCCCCTAGACTCCCATAGTTGCCCCCCCACTCTGGGCAGTGGCAGGAGCAGAAGGTGTCATTCGGATACACGCATCTTTCTCAATAGCTGACCAGATGCAATGCAAGGAAAGGCTAGGAAACTTTTCTCAGGATCCCTTGTGATTCATCAGTAACTTCCATATTTTAACCCTTGCCTTTGATATGGCCTGGAGAGACCTTTACATAGTTCTAACTACGTGTTACTCTCCAAAAACAAACAAACAAACAAACAAACAAACCCGACTAATTTAGGAAGGGGCCTGCAATCATGCAGATCAATTGCATACTGAAGACCCTGGTAATGCGAGGCCTGCAGCTGAGGCTGTCCCAGATCATGAGCCCAACTGGGACTATAACACACCAGGAGGAAACAGAAGTAAATCTGTCATGATACAGTGCTTATTGGCTGGAATGAGGGCCTGTGTCAAAAAGCCAGTGAATTATGATAAGGTTAAGGAAATAACTCAAGGAAGGGAAGAGAACCCTGCACTCTTCTGCAACAGACTGGTAGAGGCCTTTCAGAAATACACTAATATAGACTCATTGTCTCCAGAGGGACAGGTATTAATAGGGCAACACTTTATAACCCAGTCAGCCCCTGATATTCGTAAGAAACTTCAGAAATTACAAATGGAGCCCCAAACCCCTTTGGCACAGCTGATGGATGTTGCCTTCTCAGTTTTTATCAATCGAGACTTAGAGGAGAGACAGGCCAAGCTACTTGCATTAGCTCTTAGTGGCGACATTGGCTATAGCCAGTCACCTCAAGATAACCTGGGAAAGCCACAAAGACGTGGAGGGTGCAAGGATCAAATGTGCTTTAAGTGCAAATGCCCTGGACACTGGGCAAAAGAATGCACTAAGCCACCCCCAAGGCCATGTCCCAAGTGCAAAGGAACAAACCTTGATCCCTGGCACTGGAAGGGTGACTGCTCCCATTCCCAGAGTGGAAAGGGGTCATCTCCTATGGCCATGGCAGCACTTGAGGACTGAGGGTGCACAGGGAGCAGGTTGGCCCCAGCCTACACCAGCATCTCGACCTCTAACGAAGAACCCTGGGTGACTCTTGATGTGGCAGGTAAGAAAATTAATTTTTAAAAATATTTTATTTATTTATTTTTAGAGAGGGAAGGGAGGGAGAGAGAGAGAGAGAAACATCAATGTGCAGTTGCTGGGCATTATGGCCTGCAACCCAGGCATGTACCCTGGCTGGGAATCGAACCTGCGACACTAAAAATTAATTTTCTTGTTGATACTGGGGCCACTTTGTCCTTAATTCATACGCTGGTCCTCTCTCTTCTAACTCAAGAAGCATTATGGGGGTCGAAGGAAAACCTAAGACTTATTTTTACATGTCCCCTATCTTTTGTCAGTGAAAGCCAAATTTTTAAGCATTCTTTTCTGATTATTCCACAATGCCCTATACCATTGCTAGGACAAGACCTCTTGGCCAGACCAGGAGCTATTTTGAAGTTTCAGGAGGTCCCAGATGAGGTCCTTATAATTATGCCAGCTTGTGAAGACAAGAAAGAAAATAATATCCCAAAGCAGATTTACAAGAAATAGATCCCTTAGTTTGGGACTTTGGGGTTCCTGGCAGGGCCAGCACTGCCCAACCAGTCCAAATCTGCCTAAAGTCTGGGGCAGTTTATCCCTACAAGAAACAATATCCCATCAAGCGGGAGGCTTTACAGGGTCTGCAGCCCATCATAGAGTTTATTACACACGGACAGCTGGTACCCTGTCAGTCCCCCTGCAATACTCCCATCCTCCCCATTCCTAAGCCCACAGAGGAGTACCAGTTAGTTCAAGACTTAAGGTAAATTAATGAGGCTATCGTCCCCTTACATCCTCTTGTGGCCAATGCATATACTATCCTCACCCAGGTGACAGACTATATTCAATGGTATACAGTCTTAGACTTAAAAAGATGCATTCTTTTGTGTCCCTGTCCACCCAGATTCTCAGTACCTGTTTGCATTTGAGTGGACAGACCCCAAAACAATGGCCCATCAACAGTATATCTGGACAGTGTTGCCGCAAGGTTTTAGAGACAGCCCCCATCTATTCAGCAGAGTGTTAGAGAAGGATCTAAGAGATTTACAGCTGCAAGAAAGAGCAGTCTTATAGTATGTAGATGATATCTTAATCTGTAGCCCCTGGAAGGAAGCCTCAGATTGCAACACTATCCTAACTCTGAACTTCCTTGGGGAACTTCCTCAGAGCTGGGGATATAGAGTCTCTAAGAAAAAGGCCCAAATTTCCAAGCAAAGAGTAAACTATTTAGGATACATCTTAACTCCAGGATCTAGGCAGCTGTCACCAGAAAGAATAAAAGCAATTGCTGAGCTGACACCACCTGCTACCAAACAGCAGCTCCGCTCTTTCCTGGGCATGGTTGGGTCCATATTTCTAGGGTAAAGCCGGCTTCTGTTGACCCAGATCATTTCTCAGACCAGCAGAGGAATTCAGACTCCACATACACCTGTGAGCCAGTAGAAGACCTCAAGTTTCTGTTCAGAAAGAAGACAACTCAGACAGCAGGATGACACCACCTGCTCCGGTGCACGGGCAGAGGACCCCAAGCTCCTCTTGCACAGGACTACTCCTAAGTCTGATAAGTAGCTTTCTGTTTTACCCCTTAACCTTTTTCACTTATGATAACTCTTCACCTAATACTGTCTATGAATTAGCTAATCATATAGCCCAATCATTAAAATTAAATTATTCCTGTTGGCCCCTCCTACCATCCGGTTGCTTACCTCTCCAAGCAGCTGGATCCAACCTTACAGGGGTGGCAGCCATGTCTTCATGCCCTGGGTAGTGCCACAGAGTTAGGCAAGGAAGCCCTCAAGTTGACTCTCTGCCAGCCGGTAATCATTTTCTCACTCCACCGCCTTACTGATCTGCTCTCACACTGGGTCCTCTCACTACCGAGCCCTTCATGCCTCCAAGAGCTGAACCTTCTGTTTATAGAAAGAACCACTTTATTCCTTCACCTCTCCCCTTGGCTCAACCTGGTCACCCTCTTACCAACACCCACCATCGATCCTGAACCCACTCACTCTTGTCCCGAAGCTCTTGACTTTCTCGGGCAGCCCCTAGACAGGGTCTGACATTCCACTCCCCAATGCTGACCTCACTTTGTTTGTCGATGGCAGTTCTGTGGTGGGGGCTGACAGAAGGTGGAAGGCAGCCTACGCGGTGGTCACCCTTGCTTCCACCCTAGAAGCACAACCACTGCCTCAGGGCACCACCTCACAAAAAAACCAAACTCATTGCTCTCACCTGAGCTTTCTCTCTGGCAAAAAAAACAACCAAATAACCATCTACACAGACCCCAAATACACCTTTCTCATTGTTCACAGCCACTCTACTCTCTGAAAGGAACGTGGGTTTCTCACATCTAAAGGCTCTCCCATCATTAATGCATCTCTAATCTCTGAACTCCTCCAAGCTTTAAAATTACCTGCAGAAGTAGCTGTTGTTCACTGCAAAGGGCATCAAACCTCATGAAACCCCGCCTCCCAGGGCAATGCCCGGGCTGATGCCGCAGCACGAAAACTGACCACTGGAGCTCCTTCCTCCTCCATACTCTTCCTGTCCACCCCGATACCTCCTTCCTATACTCCTCAGGAATAGGAATACTCTTCCCTGTATGCCCGGGGTGGCTGCATTGGCAGCGGAGGTTAAATCTTCCTCAATGGAAAAATTGCCATTCCCCAAAAACAGGCTGCTCCCCTCCTCTCAGAAATCCACCAGTCACTGCACATTGGTCCCAAGGCTCTGTTCAAGTTCCTAGATCCCCTCTTCTTCTTCCCAAATCTTCTGCAGTCCATCAAGCAGGTGCACGCTGCATGCTCGGTCTGCTCTAAAACATCAACCCAGGGAAACCTTAAACCCCGCTTTCCAACTCACCACATAAAAGGACATCTCCCTGGCCAGGACTGGCAAATTAACTTCACCCACATACCTTCCCACAAAAAATTCCACTACCTTTCAACTTTTGTTGACATATTTTCAGGTTGGATTAAGGCCCAACCTGTGAGCCTTATGATGGTTCCCTGATGAACCAGAAATGGCCAACCTCTAGTCCCTCCCCTCTATGCCCCTCTGACAGCCCGAAGTAGCTGGATTGAACCCGGCACCCCTTATCCCATCAAAGAGGTCGGAATGTCAGGATGGGCGGGGTAGGACCAAATGGCACCTGGACTACAATCTATCATGGCGGCTGAACTACAACCCGGAAGAGATGGCTGACGTCACCAGGGCACGAGAGGAACCACCAATGATATGTTGCTGCTTTGTTCACAAGGGACCAATCCCCAGCTCCCACAGAAAGCCAATCCAAAATAAAGCCCCACCACTTTTCCTGCTTGGGGCGACTTCTCTGGCCCCCTTTCTCTGGACCAGAGAACCTAACCTGGAAGCGCAAACTCCAATAAAAAGCTTTATACTGCCTAACTTTGTAGCTGATTGGCATATTATCCCTCGGCAGAGCCTAAGAAAGCCTTTCAGAAGGCACGTTACAAATTATATTAAAATTAGCATAGCATAGAATATTTGGTTAGTATGCCTTAGCCACCAGGTTCATTTCTCCTTCTTGGAGTGCCTGTGTCATGGTAAAACAACGCTCAGTATCAATAATGCCATTATCCTCCATAAGTGCTGTTGGCTCTATGTAGGGTGAGACAGGTAAGTTAAGAGATCATTCTTTGGTTGATGTAAGCCCTGTGTCAGCAGTTTTTCTAGGAAGTCTCTAGACTCCAGGTGACACAGCATACATTCCCATCTGCCTGAGGAGCAGATGATGACAGATGATTCTTCTTTAGAAATAAGAGTCCATTATCAGTCTTTACGGACTCCAGTTGATACACCCCACTAGACAGGGCAAACAAGTTCCCTTTGCCCTGCAGAGGTTTTAGGAGTTAACCTATGTCTCAACACTATTGCCTGTTTCAGTTTCATTTACTTATGCCAATTAAATTCATTCATTTTAATGTCTTAACAATTCCTGCTACAACACAATGTACCCATGGCTACAAAACATTTTTCCCCCAAACATCAATCAAGACTAATAATTGCCTCCAAAAACATCACAAAATCAATAAGATTTTTCCAGTACTTCCCCATAATTTCATTATTTCAAAAAGCTTTTTAATCTAGCAAATAATAATAAAGTTTAAAAGGAAGATTTCTTTGAGGTTGGGAGAAAAGTGTTGCATGGTATTATTAGAACCTTGAAGTGGGCTTTATTCAAAGAATGTCTGGCTGCCATCCCTACTACCATACCCATTCTCATCTGTGAGCTAAAAATGTCTCTGTCCCTTCCCCAGGCCCTAAGATCCACACAATCTCATAGCAATTGGAGGCAGTACTACCATCTTTGCCATCACTCCTCTCCTCTATTGCTCTATGTGGATAGCACTGGACCAGGACTTAGAATCCAGAGACCCAAGGGAGCATGACTTTCTGAACACTGATATGTCACCAAGCCCCAGTCTGGTTGCTGCTGTGCTTGGTTGTTACTCAGAGCTCACATTTAAATATGGCCTTCATGTTTTCCTGATTCAGCCTGCCTTCCCCAATCTCTTTTTTCCCCAGAGTCACTACCTGTGTTCAAGAATCTTCTTTCCTAATCTCTGGCTTTAGCTACCATTTGTAATGTCCCCTCCCTCCTTTCCAAAGAATCTACTAATTTTATAGCATGAATTAATCCCTCACTCCTGAGAGAGAGAGTTTCTTCCTAGCCCTCCCAGTCTGTGCACATGCTATTTCTCCTGTCTGGACAGTGATCCACCATCTCTGGAATGGGTAGGTTGTTGGAGCTAGATGAGAGGGCATGTGAGTCCCAGTGCTCCAATGTCTTCCCTAAATGTGCTAAGGCACCCATTCTCTGTGCATCTAATTCATCTTCAAGTCATCCCTCAATCTTGTCACTGAATTTCCTTTAATTTGATCTCTTCCCTGTCATACTGTGAACTAGTTGAGAATACTCAGCATTATTTATCTTTGTGTCCAAGGCCTTTGTAAAATGGAAGGAAGGAGGGAGAGAGGGAATGAGGGAGGGAGGCAGGGAGGGAGGGAGGGAAAAAGGAAGGTAGGTTTGTTTTAAAAGTTTTTGCTTTCTTAACTTACTTTATCATCATAATAATATTTATTTCTCCTAAAATTTAACAAAACAACTTGAAACCCCACCTGAAAAACTGAACAACTAAAAATATAAAACACTATAATAAAAATAATAGTTGTTGAGTGACTAAATTAGTTGCTTGCTTTTAACTAAAGATCATTTTAGCCAGAAACTCTCTAATACAGAAACTTACCTCTTCCCCAGTATCTTTTAAGGCAGCAAAACACTGAGTCCCTAGGGCCAGGAATCTGACAGGCTGTGAATCCACAGAGGATATTACCTTTGGGGATTCCAGTTACTGGTCGGAAATTGTTTGCTCTTTAAAAGTCTGTAGCAATAACACACCAAAATACCCATAAATCTTAAGGGTCTGCTCAACCAGCAGCTTAACCACAGAAGATTTTAGGCAATGGGGCTAGGATGGGGGGAAAAAAAAACAAGAAGAAAAAGATAAATCTATCTAACTGTTAGCTCAAGGAAGATTTCACCTTGTTTGTTGAAGATAATCTACACTTTTATATCTTTTTTAGAAACCATTATCTGTAGCCCTTCTGGGGCAAAAGTGCCCCTGAAAAGCCATGGACTTAAGCTGTGGGCAATCTGGTTAATGAAAATGGCCTCTAACTTCAACCCAAGACCATAAGTAATGCCTGCCTACGTATTTCACAATTTAGAGTAATGAGATTAATGAGCCACTTGTGGGCTTCCCTCAATTTGTGTTATGAGTGAGGTTTATAGGAATAGAACAGAGGTCTAAGGATTGGAGCAGCCCTTTCCATAGCAGGTAAACACGTAGTGGAATTTAATTCCATTCAAGAGGCTGCACTGTGTGCCAAACACATGTGGTGATAGAGACAGGAGATAAAAAAGATGAATGAGAAACAGCCTATGCCCCCAAGGAGCTCATAGTCTAGTGGCTAAGACAAGCTATTAATTAATAATTATTAATAAATTAATAACAATTTAAATGTAGGATGTTTTCAGTAAGTGATAAATAAGATAAGATTTATTGAGAGAAGGAAGAAATTATCTGTCAGAAACAGAAAGCTTTATCAGAGGGGAATGGACTTGGAGGAGTAAATAGAGGTTTCCTAAGTGAAAAGATGAGAGGCTATTTTGGGAGAGTGACATCACATGCAAAGGCAGAGAGGTTTGAAATACTACAATGTATTCAAAGAACTACAAGGAGTTCTAAAGTTCAGAACAAAGCTGAATTACAGCTTCAGGTTGCCTCATCTTTGGGACACCCACATTGGAACATACAGAATGTGTGAATGCCCGATGGATTGTTTTGGGGCTTCCTGGGGATGAGAAGATGGTTCATCCATGAAATTAATAAAATTGTTCTTGGGTTGTTCTTGAGTGGTGTCTGAGAACTTCTTGTTGCTGTGCCCATACCACTGGCCCCTTGGATGAGTGATCATCCCGGGGGAGAGGGTTCTAGCATCAAGCTCAAGTAAGGGACAGTGCTGGAGAAGAGACCAGGAATAATAACTGGTCAGGTGAGCCTTCAGAGATAAATCCCTGGAGTGGGTCTTAGTCAACCTTCTCAACAGGAATGTCTCCAGATCTTCCTAGATTATATGGGCTGTCTGTACAGACAGGCTATGTGCACTGCACTGAAAGCTTTATTTGGACCATTTTCTTCAGCTGTTGCATCGTTGCTCTAAAGATGTGTGCATTGTACATCACTTGGAGCACATAATCACAGAGCACTGCAATGTAAGCAAAGAATAAACAGTTTACCATTATCTTCTCAGTGACAGATAATGTGATATTTATATGCAATAGCAGCACCTACAAGATGATCCTGTGACAGGGACTAAATCTCTCTCTCTCTCACACACACACCCATGTACATGGATTCAAATACACATACCAGCTAGTCACTGTGGGGCACCTGCACACAAATCCACAATTTCCACTAGACAGAATTATTTTTATCATCATCTTTACCAGGCACTAAAAAGATTCTATGCCTGATATTGGCACCTAAAGCAAATGCACATCCATCGCCATCTCCCTTTTTCAAATAGAGTTCTGTTTAATAAATAAAATAGTAAAAATTGCTTCCACCAATCAGGATTTAATACTGCATACTCTGAATCACTTGGTTCAGTTATTTTTAAAGTTTTCTATCTATAGTTCAGCCAGTCACATGAACAATGAATCTTTCCTTAGTGGAATTACAAAATAAATGCTACATCTCTAGTTAATCACCTCTCACTCATTAGCCACTGAACTCAATTTCTACCTCACAGGGTTTTCCTAGAATTGGCTGGATTGCTATTGGATTCCAGAATTGTACTTTCAGTTGTAATTGCTCCAGTTTTCATGAAGTGTAAAATGGTAATGGAAAATCTCACCAAAAAACAAGTTGTATTTCAAAAAGAGAAGAAGGAAGAATGACCCTTGCGAAATGGCTTTCTAAAATCATGCACAGTTGTTTTTAGAAAACTTATTTGGATTTCACCCACATGCTAACTAGAGAGTGGGGTTAAGAGAAAAGCATGCTATGATACTTCTGTTCCTGGCAAGAAAGGGGACTAGATACTCTGGCAACCCCTCCCAAAAAAGGCCTGCTCCAAAAGGACTGGATGTTGGATAAATTACAACAAAATTAAAAACGTTGCTGAGCTCACAAAAATTGGAGCCCAGGCAAATCCCGTAGAACAAAGACAAACAAGCAAACAATAAGACAGTGGGGGGGGGGGGGGGGTGCGGGGTGAATAAAATGTGGGTGGTAAATAATCAGATGCCCTTACCAAGGATTAAACAATTTGGAATTCATGCCTGGCTGTGCAGGAGCAAAACTTAATCTATGGACTTGAGATGCTCTCCTGACCAGCACACACAGACACACACATGCACACACACAGGAAGAGCAAGCCAGGAAAAAATATTCTGCTTGCAGCAAAGGGCAATAATGAGGAAATGTGCCTGTGTTTGCCACAGCTCTGTGAGAAATAATAGTGACAACAAACCGTCTTCTCTGTGTACAGGCGAACCTGCGCCCCACATTGTGTGAATATTGAGTTTATATTATCTTCATGGCCAGAAAAATTCAAACCAAGGAATTAAAGAGAACAAAGTTGGTTATATCCCTTGGCTTTAGTTGAAAGCAAACATAAACCCTTTTTGGAGGGAAGCAGGGCAACCTTGACCTCTCAGGAAACTCAGATTAAATTCAGCTAAATATGAATTCACAATTAAAAAATAATCGAACAAGGCCCTGGCTGGTGTAGCTCAGTGGATTGAGTGCGGGCTGCAAACCAAAGTGTCGCAGGTTTGATTCCCAGTCAGGGTACATGCCTGGGTTGCAGGCAGGCCATGATCCCCAGCAACCGCACATTGATGTTTCTCTCCCTCTTTCTCCCTCCTTCCCTCTCTAAAAATAAATAAATAAATAAATAAATAAATAAAATCTTTAAAAAGTAATAATAAATATATAAGGAAACAGCCTACCATGAGTAAGCATCAATAAAACAAGTAAATGAACAAATAAACAAGATATATGATCCCCAAAGTACTATAATTTAGAATTACATAAAAATATAGAACAATTGTTTAAAGAACTAAAATATGTTACATAAAATATGAGCAAAGACAAAAGAAATTACTGAAAATAACTAGGAAGATTTGGGAAAAGAACCTAATAAAACTTTTGGAAATAAAAACATAAGCACTGAAATTAAACTGGTGGGTTGAACAGCTGGCTACACACAGATGAACAAAAAGTTTTAAACCTGGAAGAATTACACTGACTGTGCCCAAAGAGACAAAGAGATAGAAAATATGAAAAAGATGTTAAGAAATATAGACGGGGGAAATGACAAGATCTAATGTAGGTGCCTAATGAGGTCCCTAAAGGAGAAAGAGAATACATTAGATCCCATATTTCATGGGCTGGCTTGTTTTTTATTGAATTTATTGGGGTGACACTGATTAATACAATTATATGTTTCAGGTGTACAATTCCATAATACATCATCTGTGTCTTGTATTGTGTGTTCACCACCCCAAGTCAAGTCTTCATTTATTTTCCCTTTACCCTCTTCTACCTGCCCCCAGCCTCGATGATCACCACACTATTGTCTGTCTATGAGGGTGATTTTTTTTACTTATTCCCTTCACCTTTCTCACTCAGGCTGCCAACACCCATCCCCTTTGATAGCTGTCAGTCTGTTCTCTGTATCTATGAATCTTTCTTTATTTTGTTAGTTTGCTTTGCTGATTAGATTCCACATATAAGTGAAATCATATTTCTTATGTAAGGCATCAACATGGGTGGACGTCTCATTCTTATCAGTCAGAATCTTCTATGTGGTCCTTTGGACTCAAAGTCTTCCTTATTTAGCTGGCTGATGAGGAGAGAGGAGAGAGAAATTGCTCCTCAGCTGCCTTATTCCAGCAGGGACACACATCGCTCCACCTGGAAACATGAACTGGAAGAGGCTGGGAACTGAAGTCTAGCAGCATATCCAAGGAAAAGTGAAATTAGGTTTGGGGAATAGCCTAGCCACACTCTGCCTAGACATTTCTAAAGAAAAAGAAGGTAAGGAAATCTCTCCTACTGGATTTCATAACAATATGAAGCTATACATACACATATATACATATATGTGTTCGTATTTATGATGTATGTATCAGAGAGAAATTGGTGTAATTTCACTTCAAAACTCAGGAGAACCACAAATATATGGAAATTTGATGTATTATGTGAGGGATATTATAGATAAGTAGAGAAGGGATAATAAATAATCCAAGACATCTGGATATGACATGGAAAGACTAAAATTGGGACCTACCTTATACCATGTACAAAAACAAATTCAATCTAAACTAAATGTGAAAAGCAAAATCATAGAAGTTTTAATAATACTATGGGGGAATATCTTTTTGTCTGTAGTGGATGAAAAAAAAAGTCTTAATACATAAAACCATAAGCTAAAGGGAAGATACTGATAAATTTGACTCCATTAAAATGAAGAATTTCCATTTGGTAATATACAATAGAAAGAAAAATATAAGCCACCAACTAGAAGAAATTTGTTAACACATATATCTAGAATATATAAAAGAGTTTTTATACACCAATAAGAATAAGACAGACATGCTAATGCAAAAGTGGGTAAAGGATATAAGCTGATATACCATTTCAAACCCACCAAATGGGTAGAAATTTTAAAACCCAAAAGTATCAAGAGGCAGAAAAAATGTGAAGTAACAAGAACTTGTAGAAGTTCTTGCTGGTGAGAGTATAAATCATATAATCACTGGGAAAAACAGCTTATTGTTTATGCTATTATTTGAATATTATTTATGGTGGTTGAAGAGGCACACATCCCATAACCTCGCAAATTTTACCCCTAGGTACACACTCCAGAGAATCTCCTATAGCTGTGCCCCAGGGCACAAATACTAACTCTTCAAATCAACATTGTTTATCATTGCACACAAACTGAACAAGCCTAACCTTCGCTGACAAGACACTGAGTGAATATACTGTGCTGTATTCATCCGATGGAATGTTTTAGAGCAGTGAAAATGGATGGAATGACCCCACATGCACGACCACGGACAAATTTCAGGAATATGATGTTGGGCAAAAACAGTAAGGTGAAAAATAATATAAATGGCATACACAAAGTTCAGGAATGAAACTAAATAATATATCTTGAAGGTGCCTCAATTATGTAATGCTGTAATGAACAGGAAGAAGATAAACTTAAATCAAAATGTTGCTATCCTCGGGAAGCAGGGAGTGGGATGTGACCAGGAAGGGAACTTAGGAGGCTTCTATCATATTAGTAACATTTTACTTTATACATAGTGGTCTTCATAGACTTCATCTCATTTGGCTACATACCTTGTTTACATATTTCTTTTTATGTATAAAGTATTAATAATTTCATTTCTAAAAATTAAAATGTGCATACACATATAAACATATATATATATATATAAGTTCAGGTTCAGTTCAGTTGTATGCTTAATCTTTCCATACCTCAATATCTCCATCTGTAAAATACTCTTTCCCTTAGGTCAATGTGAGGATTAAACAATGTAATGGTATGTTTTGGAAATATAAAGTGTAACACAAGCATAAGGGTTTATTTTCACATTTGTAAAGATGCACAAGGAACTTTTGTGGATTTAACTTCTTGTTCCTGTCACTTGCTAGCTGTATGACCTTGGGGAAGTTATTTAACTGTTCTGAGTCTTGGGTTCTTCACCTGTAAAACAAATCACATTACCTACCTCTACGGGTTGTTGAAAGAATTGAACAAAATGCTATATTTAAAAAATCTAGGTGTTTCAGTCAAGAGCTGTTTCCTTGAACATAGTAGAAAATTACTCAGACCTTGGCAAAAAGTTGAATTTATTTTAAATATTAGTGGTTTTACTTAGTACCAAAAGGTCTATATGCATTTGGGCCTCCTGTGAGACTAAAACCAGCAACTGAAGCACTTTCAGGAAACAAAGTGCTGCTTGGAGAAGTTTCTCTCTCTGGAGCTGCAAGGGCTCCCAGCTCAGCCTTTCTCTGATCCCAGACCTCAGTCTTCTTTATGCCTCTCCCTCCTGTGGGAGGAGATGCCTTCTTCCCCCACACCCCCCAAGTATCTCCCAAGTTTAAGAATCCATAGTTATTGGCTATCAATTCATAGTTACAACTGCAAATTTGCAGAGTCAAGTCCAACTGGATCAAGTGTCCATCCCTGGTCCAGCCAGCTATGTCCAGGGACACAAAATACAAACATGGTCACTATGGTATCCTTGTATCACCATTCAGGTTCTTGATAAATATGCCATAGTCTTTATTGCCCCAAATGCCAGGGCAAATAAATATCATCCTGTTCATCCTATAACATTGCCTTCTCATACCTGTGAGATTTATCTCCCAAAGATAATTACAGAAAAAAATAGTGACATGGTTTGTTTATCACATTTTGCAGTACAATTTTGAATTCCAAGGAGGTATCCCTTAAGATAGAATCACGAGACTGGGATTATTCAAGTGAATTGCAAGCCCAGATTCATCCAAAACCTCTTAAGCCACAAGACCACCAGCAAACACAATTGTTGATGGAAGGTGGCTTTGTCTCACCAGGATCCCCCGAAGGAACAGAGACTCATTGAGGGGCTAACGACATGGCATGCCTTCACGCTCTTTATTGGAAGGTTTTATTTGATAAACTACTTATTTACAGAAGCATGCTGTGAAGAAAAATCTTTACACATGTTGTTGGACTGCTTAACAGGAGTGGATATACCCAGCAGGGAAGAAATGTTACAGGGTGCAGCCAAGAGGGGGGACCCCAAATGGGCATTTAAAATGGGGTCCAGAACTCAAGGTGTCCAGGAGATTTTTGGATGTCCTCACTCCCATTCCCCAGGTGTGGGTTGGGGGAAGGGACACGTGGAGCAGGGCCTTTGAAAGCTGTTTCTCATAGCAACAGCCTTGCAGCTAACCTCTAGCATGGTCATTTAACATATCTATAGCCTTTGGCTGGTTGCTTAGATATGTTAAATAGCTGTGGCCAGGCTCAGAGTGAGGGAAATGGAAGTAACTTCCCCACCAAGACGTAACTGGGGGGTAGGTCCCCCGAGTTACAGCGCCTGAGTGGGAGCTTGGAGATGATTGGCTCCATGACATGGGGCCACACCTGCCCAGACTCACGATGGCAGTCCAGTAAAGCTGGAAGGGTATGAGTTCTGGCATGTGAAGCCGAGTGTGGGAGGAGTCGGAAATGGGGCTGCAGAGGAAGATTGGCACAGGGATTTAAACCCAGATGCAGCAGCCATTGGGGAGAGAACCATGCGTCTTTAGCAGAGTGGAGACTCCTGCAGCCCTGAGAGGGAGAACCACGCGGCTCTGGCAAAGTGGGGACTCCCGTGGCCAGGGAGAGAGGACCACGTACGTGCCTTTGCCAGAGTGGAGACCCCCGCAGCTTTAGAAGAGGGAACCACCACCTGGTTTTAGCAGAGATCCTGGCGACTCAGCTGAGGGTGCCAAGAACCCAGGGAGGTCTCCCAGTCGAGATGGAGTACTAACTGGGAATAACCAGAGGACTGCCTGAGCCATGGACTCCTATTTCCTTTCCTGAGATACAGTACTCTGGACTGGGCAAAGAGGGAAGGAAGGAAGGACTGTGTCTGTTTGTGGGTGTTTTAAGGGACTTTAGGATTTTTTGATAAAGACATTAGGTCACTACTTTAAGTTTGTATAGCATTAAATAAACATTTCCTTTCCTTTTCATGAATCTCTGGCATTGAGAGATGTCTTTCCTCTGGCGGCGGACATAACAGACCTGGGAGCTTCTTTCAGTAATAGTATATCGTCCCAGGCCCCCCTTGTTTGTTCTGTAACAGAAACACAATGCAAGTTCAATGTTTCTGGGTCTCCCTTGGAACAATCAATCCTGTGATCACGTGTCACCTGTCCAGGGATTACCTCTCACTTCCCCCAGATATCAGGGTCAGCAATCAGGACACTATTTTCAAGGCCTGTGTGGAAGTTGTTTCTCCAAGATCAACTCAGAAGAGCTGTGTCTTCACAGCCTAATGTGAAATGTATCAAAGGGGAACATATTGTAGAAAGAACAGTTTTTTGGATTCAAACAAATAAGGGTTTAGATCTTGACTCTACCACTGACAAACCAGGCAAAGTCAGACAAATTACTTAATCTCTTTGAGCCTTGGTTTCTTCATTTGTAAATGGAGAGAATAGAACTACTTGAATGGGTAGTTACAGGGATTAAACAAGTGGATGATAGTCATCAGCTGGGTCACCACTGAACAGCAAAACAGCGTACCTCTCTTTAGGAGACTGGTAGGTAACACAAATAAGTAATACAGAGCAGATGTGAGGTAATAATAAGGTAATGAAAAGTACAGTGGATTGGCATCAAATTTAACTTTTAAAAATGGTCTCGAAAATAAAATCTCATTCAGTCTCTAAACTTGAGATCTGTGCCCTGGTATTCAACAAATGTTAGTTTACCACCTTCTCCCTTCCCTGTTCTGCTCTATACTGACAACATGTTCTCCATTTTTAAAATCCGTTTCAATTATTCCTGGTGGAGTGAGTTTTGAAAACCTACAATGCCATTTTTGATGCTACTGATAATTAATGAACAGAGAAATTAAGGGTGCTGGGTTACATAATGAAGAATCCTCCCATTCATGAGAGTAAAATATTACTTAAAATTATCTGAGCCTAGAACCTAACTCTGTTTCTTACAGAGAATGATATTTCTGCACCATATTTGATGTATATTGCATTTTCAGGAACACAACTACCAGAAAAATTAAGGGAAAATTATATTTTTCTTTATATGGAACTTACCAGAGTCCTTTGCTATAAAGTGAATTGTGTATCTCCCATCCCCAAATTTGTATGTTGAAGTCCTAACCCTCAGTTTGCTGTTTTCTATCTCCAAATAGCAATTACCTGGCAATTGGTATATCATTAGGTTTGGATGAGCTCATGTGGGTGGGGTCCTCTCAATAGAATTAGTGCCCTTATTAGAAGACACAAAAAAGTGCACTCTTGCAAAAGACACGCCTGATCAAAGACTGTTATCCAAGATGAGAAAAAAAAATCTTAAGAGTTAAACAAAGCCTGATTCAAAAAATAGATCAAAGACCTTAACAGACATCTCATCAAAGAAGATATACAGATGGTAAATAAACATATCAAAAGATGTTTCAAATCATATGTCACCAAGGAAATGCAAATTAACACAATGATATACCACTACACACCTATTAGAATGTCCAAAAAATCCAGAACACATCAAATTCCAATGACAGTGTGAACACTCATACATTGCTGGTGGGAATGCAAAATATTATAGCTACCATGGAAGACAGTTTGATGGTTTGTTACAAACTAAACATACTCTTATCATATGATCCAAGAATCGTGCTCCTTAGGTATTTACCCAAAGGGGTTGAATTTTATGTTCACACCAAAACCTTCACACAAATGTTTATAGCACATTTATTTATAATTGCCCAAACTTGGAAGCAACCCAGATGTCCTTCAGTAGATAATTGAGTAAATAAATTGTACTACATCCAGATAACAGAATATTACTCAGTACTAAAAAGAAATAAGCTATGAAGCCATGAAAAGACATGGAGGAATCTTAAATGCATATTACTTAGTGAAAGAGACATTCTGAAAAGAAAACATACTATACTGACACCCCCTATATGACATTCTTGAGAAGGCAAAACTACAGAGGCAGTAAAATATTAAATGACTGTCAGGCGTGAAGCTGGGGACAGCAATCAATGGGTAGAGCACAGAGAATTTTAGTGCAGGGAAAATACTCTGTATGATACCATAATGATGGATGTATGTCTCTATACATTCGTCCAAACCCATAAAATGTACACCCTCAAAAGTGAACACTAATGTAAACTATTGACTTTGGGTAATTATGACGTGTCAATGTAGGTTCGTAAGTTCTAATGAGTGCACCACTACAGGGGGGATGTTGATAACAGGGAGGCTGTGCATGTGTGGTGTATGGAGTACGTGCCAAATCTCCGTGCCTCCCTCTCAACTTTCCTGTGAATCTATAATTGCTCTAAAAAATCCTTTTTTGAAGAATAATATGAATGAAAGTAAATAATGCCATTTGGGTATCTGAGTTACCAATAAAACACACCAATCAGATCTTGTGTGCAGTGCAATCTTTTATTGAGGTGTAAGCAACAACTTCATTATATCTTTTACTATAGTCCCACCCAAGCACTTACATTCTGAAATACAAATTAATTTATTATAAATTACTTATTTTTTATATTTTCTCTTTATTACAGGTAAGGCATTCTGTTGATTTTTTATAAATATGAGTAGGTAGATTAGATTATCTATAATTTTTTTAAAAATCTTGTTACTTTCTTAACATTTTCCCTGTAACCCAGTTTCTTTCTTATTTATTTATTTGTTTGTTTATTTATTTATTTATTTATTTTTAGACAGAGGAGAAGGGAGGGAAAAAAAGAAGAAAATAACATCAGTGTGTGGTTACCTCTCCTGTGCCACCCACCAAGGACCTGGCCTGCAACCCAGGCATGTACCCTGACTGGGAACTGAACCAGTGACCCTTTGGTTCTCAGGCTGGCACTCAATCCACTGAGCCACACCAGCCAGGGCAGATTAACTATGAAATTTCTTTAAAGGTGGTGAAAGGAACATTACAAAATATTATCTTTAAAAATAGAGTGGAACATGGAACAGACTGACAGCTGTAAGAGAAGGAGAGGGAGGTGGGGACTGCATGAAAGAAGGTGAAGGGATTAGTCAAAAAACATATATTCATGACTCATGGACATGGACAATGGTGTGGGGATTGACTATGGGAAGGGGGAGCAGGCTGGGTGGAGGGGAGTGAAGGGGGAAAACTGGGACAACTGTAATACCATGAACAATAAAATATTTTAGAAAGAAAAAATAAAAGAAGGTGGTGGGCCCTAGTCGATGTGGCTTAGTTATTGGGCATTGTCCCACAAACCTAAAGGTAATGTGTTTGATTCCCAGTCAGAGCACATTCCTAGGTTGTAAGTTTGGTCCCCAATCAGGGTGCGTATGAAAAGCAACCAGTCAATGTTTCTCTGCATCTCATTCTCCCTCCCTTTCCCTTTCTCTGAAATCAATGGACATGTCCTCAGGTGAGGACAAAAAGATTTTTTTTTAATAAAAAGAGGTAGAATTAAGGAGAGACACTTCTGATCTAGAGTTTGACTTGAGAACTAATTTATGAAAATTGCCTCAAAATTACTTTGGGTCACCCTCAAATCTCACTAATAAACTTCTCTGCAAAGCCATGAAAGTAAAGGAAATTATTCATGCAGTAATAATGGTAAAGACAAAACAAGAGTATTAAGAGACTACTGGATTCTATTGGAAAGAGTCACCAATGGAAAGAAATGCAGATAAAAATCACACCTCAAGTCATTAAGGTGAGGGATTTGTCAATTTTCTGCCTATTTGCTTCTTCACTGAGTCTGTCCTGCAACATTAATGTTATTTTAGTATTGCTTTTACTCTATAAATTTTGTGGGATAAAATTTTATTTAGTTAACACCTTTCAAACTAACTGCTATAATTAAAGAAAATTGTATATTTAATTAAAGAAATCTGCTATTCGTGGAGAGTGGAGAAAATCAGCTGCCTATGTAATACCATGTTTAACGCAAAAGTTCCATGTAATGATTTTGTAAACTAACATTTTGAAATTGGGTTTTAAATGCAAAGTAACATCTTGCAGTAGCACAACACATACGCTTAAAGAAAAGCTGCTTCAAACATCTCTCTTTGCAGGCATAAGATATTTAAATGAAGTCTTAACATGTAGATGGTAAGAAAAATACTGATCAATCAGCAGTTATTTGGGCTACAGAATCAGATCAGCTTGTCTGCTGAATTGATCTTACTCTTGGGCAGGTTGACCCATGTTTGGATGGGTTTGCCAGTTTGGACAGCGGGCTCTCTTTCTCCCAATACCCTCCCACCCTACTGCCTGGTGGAACTACTTCTGAGAGTGGGGTTCAGGTGTCTGAGGCAGCCTCTGTTAAAATGTGGGTTCCTGAGCCCACCACAGGCTGCATCTGACTTTCTGGAATGGGGCCCAGAAATTGCACTTTAATTAACTTCCTAGGTGCCTCCCCTCCACTTAGACAACTACTAGTGTAATGACTTGCTGGGATCACTGTCCCCAGGCCATATTATAACTTTCATGGATAATTTCTGTGGGCCCTAGTCACTCCTGCCTTTCTGGAAACTTCCTTTAAAAAAATTAAAAGGAAAATATTGTATGTTTTAAATGATTGTATTGGTATAAATATAAATATACTATAATAATTAAAACACTTTCTTCAACCCTAAAGGTCACTGTTCTTCTCACTTTAAAGGAATTCACATACCTCCATGAGTCCCTAAAAGGACTGTAGGCCCCAGTCACTGCGTGTGCTGTGTCTCACGGCTGCACTGCCCTGCCTGCCCCACATCCTTTACAGCACATGCAGTCGGGGCTACTTTACCTTCCCCTCCAGCTAGATCCCCTACCAGATGAGACCTACACTGGTGGTGTGGTGTGATTCATGGAAGGAAAATGTGAACTCAGGGAGAGGGCCTGGTGAGGAAGTTATCAGATATTGATGATTTTTTGAAATATATTTACTCCCAACATCCTGGTTGGGATGAAGGTAGGGGATGAATGGTTTGCAAAATGCCTGAGGTTATTTGTGTCCACAGCTCCTGGTTACTGCTCAAAATTCTCAACATCAAGTATCTTGTTACTAATCAAACTCTATAACCATATTTTCATTTATAACCCTCCGCCAGGTGCTGAGTACTTCACACACATCCACATCTCATTTCATCTTTCTGGCAATTTCACCCCCATTTAAGAGATATGGACATTGCAGCACAGAGAGGTCAAGTCTACTGCCCAATCACCCAGCTAGGGAAAGGTAGAACCAAGATTTGAACTGGAATTTCTTTGATGCCAGAACACCCCATCTTACCCCTTGCTCTCTGCTGCCCTGAAGCTGTGCTCTGTTCCTCCCTCCCACTAACTGAATCCAGGGCATGTTTCCTCCCAGCTGAGTCCTGCGTTGATGACCAACTCTCAGCCCCAAAGCAAGGGCCTGCATGTCGCTTCACCCTCTCACCACAGGCCTGGGTCTCCACACATGACCCGCTCCAAAGTGCCTGTCACCACACTCCACTCACCTGCCAGCCAGTACCACCACCTCTTGCTGAATCTCCCTGATGCTGTACACCTGCCTGTGTTTTTACTCAGTTTATCATTTATTTATTCATTCAATTGACATTCAATATGTCTCTTCATACCAGCCATCTGCTAGGCACTAGAATATGAAGACACTGGCCGAGCCCCAAGCTCCTCATGGCCTGCTGGCAGGACATCATACTGGTAATTGAAATATATGACGGGAAGAGCCTTGGAAAATGTGGGAGCCCAGACTCACAGGGGTTCCAGGATAATGGGATAATCACTAGGCCCTCACTCAGGTGTCCTGCTGACTTCTGACCTTTTTCCCCCAGACAGCCCAGCTGGATCTGCCCCAGATGCCTCTCTGGTCTGGCTTTGCCACCACCTGCCAAGCTCCACATTTGGGGAGTTCTGGAGTGGCTGGGCATGTGGACCCGTCTTAAGGCATTACCTCTCTCATTAGTCATCCTGCCTAGAAAAAGTGATCTTTAAAAATCCTATTTCATTATTTTAACAGGAATTTCACTGTAACACTCCACAGTGGAAATCAGCAAAGTATAAATCATTGCCTCAAGGGGATTTATGTAGTGAAGTGCCGAAAAGCCTCATTATTAAAGTGCTCCCGCCTTTAAGCCAGCCACATAGCATAGGCACCATGGATTACATATGTTTTTCTATATTTTGAAGTTCAGTTATGTAAAGTAGAATTAATAGTTCATGCTAATACCATATAATGAAAAATATCAGAAAAATCTCTTCCACTGGGGCACCCACTGCATTTCCTGAAATCTCCCTCAACAGTGTATCTTAGCTTTACTCTGCCTTGTAATAGAGTCAGATTTTGCAGTTCCATTTCTCCACTGAAATCCCTTCAGGACAGCGACACCACCTCACTTACCTTGGTGTGGCCCACAGCCCGGTGCCTGGAACAAGAATCGCTCCACAAGTCCAAGTTGGAAAGCTACCCCTGGGCCAAGATTCTGCCCACAGAAGTGGATTTTATAGTCCACACATTGTTTTAAAATTTTTAGAACAAATTTCCTATATTTGAAAACTTTCACAGAGGTCTCTAAATTTTCTTGGAAAAAAAACAACCAACAACAACAACAAAAAAACCAGTAACACAGGGCCTGAGCTACCACTGCCTATAATCAACTCAGGCTGGGAGTGCCCCCTTTAGATGGGTTCCACAGGCCATCCCGTTGCCTGCGTAACAGGCTCCCAAAACCACCCTGCCCTGGAGGCACCTGTGTCTGTGGCTCCTGCAATCATTGCTTGTCAGAATAAACTATCCCCACACCCAGCTCTCCTTAAGCCAAACTAGACCACCCTGAAGCAAGACACTATCACAAAATAATAGGGACAAATGAGCAAAAACTGAATGGGATATCAAAATGAAGCATAAGGTCCACCTGGTAAGAAAGGTTAAGCTGAAGTCCAGGCTGCCACAGAAATGCCAACATGTCTCTGTGCCTGGAAATGTTTGAATAGGACACAATGAGATAATGAGAGGGTTCGGAAATAAGGACAAAATCTCCACAGTCTGGGCACTGTAGGAGCAGGCAGCTTTCCTTATAGCCTGTATATGGCACATGTCTAACTTAGAACAGGGTTGCTCTCCTCTGGCTAGATACAGCCCCTGCAGCCCCCTCCCCATCCCTGCCATGTGTAGGGTGCACACACAGTCTGCTTTGCAGTAACCGAGACAAAAAAAACCCCTCCAGATCCTGCAGTTTGGGTCTCACCAGCCTGTCTTTGCCACATTGACCTACCTTTGGTAAAGTTCTTAAACATCCTCATTTCCTCCCCATATTGTTAAATGTCTGCGGGGTCCCTGAGGTGGTCAGGAAGAGATGCCTGGCTGTGTGGGGAGGGCTCACAGACATGAGCACTAGTCGGTACTGGAATCCTAGGCCAAGGTGATTAGGCACCTCTAAACAGCTGTAATGATTTAGAAAGAATAAAGCTGAGTCCATATGGACATCACATTACCTAATTTAGTCCACTCCAAACTCACATGAAAGGGATTTTCACGTGACAGAAGACACACACAGACACACTTTGAAACCTGTTCACTCTCTGGAATGTAATATGGAATACTAAGAATCAAGTGCTATGTCTTTTGGAAATTTCAACTTTTGAGGACCAAGCTACTTAAGAAAAAGTATGGAAATTGACTTCAGTGGCATACCATTCCAGCCCCCATGCCTTTGTCTATACTGGTTCTACTCTTAAAATACCCTACTCTGACCTCAATCACCATCTCAAGTGCACACATCACTTAAAACAGGGGGGTACACAGTTGAGAGCCTAGAGGGGTCAGTCATCTGTGTAATGCTTGTGCTGACACTGTGCCCTGCCTGACCTGAAAGAGCATGCCCTGTCCACAGACAAGACAGCAGAGCTTCTCAAAGACACTGTGCCAGTCAAACAAAGCACCTCTTGCCTTCCTGCATCTATGAGTATTTAGACATCCCTACCCTTCCCTGCTCTGCTCTGTGTCACATACATGGTCCACAGCCCCCAGACTTCTCATGTTCCCTCATCAGCTGGCTTCATTGTTCTGTCAATGAGAGGCCCTGGTGGAAGACTGGGCATCAGGAGGGAGGGAAAAGATCAGAATGTTTCTCCCCATTTCTCCCTGGTTTGGGATGCATCTCCTCTGCTATTTCAGCTCCCAAAGGACAGGCTGCCATGGTTGCAGCCTCCTTCAGTCATCTGAAACTCCAGGTTTTGCTGATAATGCTGCCATCTCTGTCCTTCCAGCCTAGAAAAAGTAGTAGCTTCCAGTAGTTGTAATCTGAGTCAGCTTATGTGTTAGTCATCTCAGGCTGCCATAATAAAACACCATAGACTGGGTGGCTCAGACAATAAAAATTTATTTCTCACAGTTCTGGAGGCAGGGAAGTCCAAGATCAAACTACTGGCCAATTGAGTTCCTGGTGAAGGTGCTCTTCTTGGCTTGAGAGAAAGAGGGAGAAAGAGAGAGGGAGGGAAGGAGGGAGAGAGATGAAGACTGGAGTAGAAAGAAGGAGAGAGGGGGGTGGGGAAGAGAGGAAGAGGGAGGGAGGGAGGGAGAAGTAGAGAGAGAGAGGGAGGAGGGGAGGGAGGGGGAGGGAGGGGAAGGACAGGAGAGAAAAGGAGAGGGGTAAAGGGGAGAGGGGAAAAGGAAGGGAAAAAGAGAGTTAGGAAAGGGGAAGGAGAGAGGAAAAGAGGGAGAAAAGGCTCTCCAATATCTCTCTTTTTACAAGCACTAATCCCATCAAGAGGGGCCCCAACTTCATGACCTCATCTAAACCTAATTACCTCCCAAAGGCCCCATCTCAAAATGTTATCCCATTCGGGGTTAGGGCTTCAACCTGTGAATTTTGGAAAGACACAATTTAGCCCATAGCATCCTGTTTGGCTTCTCAGCCACCCCATCACATGTGCAAACAAAGCCTGGATTAAATTTCCTCTTTCTGTAATACCTCAGTGGTTTCTATTTCACTGGTTGGTCCCTAACTTTAGACTAAGCCAGCCTATAGCCACAATGAATATTGTGTACATATTGTCATGATACCTAAGTTTGGTGAGACAGGCATGCTAATACATTGCTGGTGGGAGATAAGTATATACAACATTTTTGAAAGAAAATTTAGCAAAATGTTATCAAAGCCTTTAATTTTCACATCATTTATCCCAGCAATTCCAAATCTAAGGGTTGATTCTAAAGAAACGTTTGAAAGAAAAATTCATAGAATTATGTATAAGGATGTTTATCATGTCTTTAATTATAATAATCCCAAATTGAAAGCAATCTTAATATCTAATAATCATGTATAATTAAACAAATGATGGCACACTATTTGATGGTTTATAATGTGTCTATTAAAAGTGATTATGTAGGCCTGGCTGGCATAGCTCAGTGGATTGAGCGCAAGCTGTGAACCAAAGCATCACAGGTTTGATTCCCAGTCAGGGAACATGCCTGGGTTGCAGGCCAGGGCTCCCAGCAACCACACATTGATGTTTCTCTCTCTCTTTCTCCCTCCCTTCCCTCTCTAAAAATAAATAAATAAAATATTAAAAAAAATTTTTTTAAAGTTATTTTGTTAGTATGTATTCATTATTATGGGAGAATATTCATAACATGATATGACAAAAAAAACAGGGAAAAAGTATGTATATAATTTTAAAAACTATATACATACACACACACAAATCTAGAAAGGAAGTTACAAAAATAGTTTAACCTATTTCTGTATATGGATGGTTAAATTGGAGATGGTTTTTCAAATTTCTTATATGTTTCCAAATGAGTTTGAAAGAAAATATACTGCTTTTATCATCAGAACAAGTTAATATATGTAATCAGTAGCAAATATGAGAGTAAAGATAATAAAATTTTTCATCCCATAATAGTAATTGATAAATTACTGTGTGTGAGTCTTCATAGTTTAATTTTACTTCAGAGTCCATGCTCTGTCTGCTGTTTAATGAAAGAAGGAAGTAGGAATGAGAGCAAGTAAGAAAAGAAAGAGAGGAAAATAGAGAGGTACAATAAGAAACAGACCCACAGAAAGACTAACTCTGAAAGTCATGGGTTCATTCTTTAGTCTAAAATCATCCATCCAGGCCATAAAAAAAAGGAGAAAATTTTGCCCTTTGTAACAGTATGGGTGGACCTGGAGAACTTTACGTTAAGTGATTCAAGCCAGTTGGAGAAAGACAAATACCATATGACTTCACTCACATGTGGAATCTAATGAACAAACTGATCTAACAAGAAAAATAGGAACAGACTCATAGATGGGGAGCAGGTTGACTGTTGGGGGCTGGGTGGGGGCAGTGAGAGTTAGCGGGTTAGAGGGATTGAGCAAAAAGGAAAAAGGACTCAAGGGCATGGCCAACAGTGTGGTGATTGCTGGGGGCAGGGGAGGAGACATAAGGGGACTAAAGGATAATAGAAAAAATACAATCAATATTAAATCAAAAAATCATCTATTAATGGGTCATTCTATCTTATTAATATCCCCTTCCCCACCTTAGCTTTGCTTTTACTAATCACACTTTAGCAGAAGCTATTTGCCTGTATTTAAACATAAGAAACAACATTATAAAACTCACCAAGTTTTACATTAAAGATTTTGGCCAGGATGTGGGTCATTGCATCCCCTTATTCTCATTGAGCATCCACAGCAAAAATTTCTTTTCAATTTTAGTACCAGAAATAATTATGGTATGTTTCCATTAAATGACTGGTTTATTTTTATCTTTTAGTAATTGTAAAGTTTATACTTTATCATGATTCCCTCTTCATGTTGACTATTTCAAAGTTTAGAAGCCTTTATTTGCATCCCACATCTAAGAAGTATATAGGATTAAATGACAACTGTTCTCATAATACCTTTGCTACTATCTCCTCATTTTTAACTCATTTGAATATATATTAAAATGTATGTTAACATATACATGTTTGCAAGCCACTATAAATCCTTTTTGAATAAGCATACAAATCTGGTATGTTTGTCACCTCTCCCAGCCCACATCTGGTTTCAGTTCTAGTTAGGTGGACAGCTCCCAAGACCAGTGCCCCACTCGAGGTTGATGTGTGTTCTGCTCCAGGGTCTTCTCCAAAGTCCTAGGAGCTCACCAAACTGGTGTATGCCTGCAGTCTGAGGAAAAGAAGCTGGTGAATAAAGGATCCAGTCTGTTGTCTACATGGTCCTCAGAAAACCTAGAACAACTGAGTTCCCATTTCTTTTTTTTATAAGTGATAACAAGGAAGCATTTTATTATTATACTGGGAATCACATATCAAATATATTTCTCATAACATAAGTAGCAATTGAAGGAAAGGTCCACTCTTATGTGTTGATTAAATACAAACAAGAAGCTGTTGTTCTTTGAGCAGAGAGATCCCAGCCTGCCTCTGCCTTCATCTATGAGGGGGAACCCAAAAATACCACGAAATTTATTTATAAAAATATTGGGTGTTTATTCTTACATGTTTAAACTTCAGTCACCTTCAAAGACTCTCCATTTGACACAATACATCTACTGACATGTGTGATTGCAAGTCCCCCTATGGCCTTTGAGACCTTTCCTGAGATGTTTGTTCACTCCATGCAGCAGCTTGTCCTGGCCAGACCCTGGGTGGCTCCTGGATGAGGTGATTCCCTGCTTGTCCTGCTCCTCAGAGCGCCATGCCTCTGGTTTCCACTGCTCAAAAGAGTTTTTGAATGCATTGATTCTGGTGTCTTTTAGTGCTTCTGCCATTTTTCGTTTCTCATTCTCATAGCAATAAACTTGACAATGCATCCTTATATTGACTTTTCTCCTTCCCTGTCTCACTCTGCCTGTTTTCTCACTCCTCTTCCTAGGATCACATCCCAGATGAACCACTTGTATCCAAGGTCTATTCTCAAGTTTGTGCTTCCAAGGAAACCCAAACCAAAAAAAATGATTAAAAGGAAGAAGACAGGCAGATAATGAAAAAATATATATAATCCTTCCATTTATAGATATACATATAGATGACATAGATATGGATATATATTATATAGATAAATAGATATAGATGTAGATGATATAGCTATAGATATATATAGATATAGATGGAAATCAATTCACAAGAAAGAATTCTTTCTACCCAGATTCCTGACTATGAGTTTCTTGCCTGAGAAAAGTGAATGTCCTCGAGGTGAAACCCATGCCTACCAGCTATATATGTCACTCTCCCCTCAGATAATTTCTAGGCCTTTGAGTAAATAGACGCTAAAATTTGACATTTGACCAAACACCATACTGATGTGCCTTGGGTATCCCCAAATCCATTTTAACATTTCATGCATCAGGGGAAGGTGAGAGCTCTGCTTGACACAGTGCCTCTTCAGATGCTGTGGAAACCAGAGGCGTGGTGCTGTGAGGAGCAGGACAAGCAGCGGCAGGGAATCACCTCATCCAGGAGCCACCCAGGGTCTGGCCAGGACATGCTGCTGCATGCAGTAAACAAACATCTCAGGAAAGTTCTCAAAGGCCATAGGGGGACTTTCAGTCACGTATCATCTGTCCTGGAGAGTGGCACTGAGGGCTTTGGATAGTTTTTCAGCCTTAGAGTATAGAACATCCCACTTTTCATGCTTCAGAGGAGCTTCATATTGCCTTTTGTGTCTCATGCATAACAGCCATCCAATCAAATTTTGATTGACTTAATTGAACCAGATATTTCTTGCTCCTTCCCCTTACAGCTCCATCTTGGAGAGTGGTAGTGATGGCTCCTATTTATTAAATACAATGCCTTCACTTAATAACTAAAGAAACAAAAACCAGGTTCCAGCCAAGATGGAGACATAGGTAGACATACTGTGCCTCCTCTCACAACCAAAAGAAGGGCAACAACAATTTAAAAATAAAAAACAACCAAAACTGACAGAAAATCAAACTGCGTGGAAGTCCAACAACCAAGGAGTTAAAGAAACATTCATTCAGACTGGTAGGAGGGGTGGAGATGGGGCAGCCGGGCGGAGAGGACTCACAGCAAGGCAGCAGCTGGTGGAGCTGGTGGCCCCACACTCTCATGCAGATAAACCAGGAGAAACAATTGGGGAGCAAGACAGACCATGCAACCAGGCCTCCAGTGCGAGGAAATAAAGCCTCAAACCACTGATTGAAAACATCTGTGGGGGTTGAGACAGCAGCCGGAAGAACTCCCAGCCTCATAGGAGAGTTCGTTGAAGAGACCCACAGGGTCCCAGGACATACAAAAACCCACCCACCCAGGAATCAGCACCAGAAGGGCCAGATTTGCTTGTAGGTAGCGGGGGAAGCAACTCAAAACTGGCAGAGAGTGGAGCAAGCACCATTGTTCCCACTCAGACCCTTTCCCCACATACAGTGTCACAACACACCACGTGTGTTGCCCTGCTCTGGTGAATACCTAAGGCTCCGCCCCTTACTACATAATAGGCATGTCAAGACAAAAAAAATGGCCCAAATGAAAGAACAGATCAAAGCAAGAGAAAAAAATACAACTAAGTGATGAAGGGATAGCCAACCTATCAGATGCACAGTTCAAAACACTGGTAATCAGGATGCTCACAGAATAGGTTGAATTTGGTTGCAAATTAGATGGAGAAATGAAGGCTACGCTAAGTGAAATAAAGGAAAATGTACAGGGAACCAATAGTGATGGGAAGGAAACTGGGACTGGATCAGAAGGAAGAAAGAAACATCCAGCCAGAAAAGAATTAAGAAACAAGAATTCAAAAAATGAGGAGAGGCTTAGGAACCTCCACAACAACTTTAGATGTTCCAACATTCAAATTAGAGGGGTACCAGAAGGAGAAGAGGAAGAGCTACAAATTGAAAAATTATTTGAACAAATAATGAAGGAGAACTTCCCCAATCTGGCAAAGGAAATAGACTTCCGGGAAGGCCAGGAAACTCAGTCCCAAAGAAATTGGACCCAAGGAGGAACACACCAAGGCACATCATAATTACATTACCCAGATTAAAATGAAGGAAAGAATTCTAGAAGCAGCAAGACAAAATGAGAGAGTTACCTACAAAGGAGTTCCCATCAGACTGTCAGCTGATTTCTCAAAAGAGACCTTACAGGCAAGAAGGGCCTGGAAAGAAGTATTCCAAGTCATGAAAGGCAAGGACCTACATCCAAGATTAGGTCCATCCAAAGCTTTCATTTAGAATGGAAAGGCAGATAAAGTGCTCCTCAGATGAGGTCAAGTTAAAGGAGTTCATCATCACCAAGCCCTTATCATATGAAATGTTAAAAGGATTTATCTAAGGAAAAGAAGATACAAAATATGAACAGTAAAATGACAGCAAATTCAGTTATTAACAACCACTCCTAAAACAAAAACAAAAGCAAACTAAGCAAACAACTAGATCAGGAACAGAACCACAGAAATGGATATCACATGGAGGGTTATAAACAGGGGAGTGGGAGGGGGAGATAGGGAAAAAAGGTACAGAGAATAAGTAGCATAAATGATAGATAGAAAATAGACAGGGGGAGGTTAAGAATAGTATAGGAAATGTAGAAGCCAAATAACATATCTATGACCCATGGACATGAACTAAAGGGGGGAATGTGGGTAGGAGAGGGTGTGCAGGACAGAGGGGAGTGAAGGGGGAAAATGTGACAACTGTAAAAGCATAATCAATAAAACATAATTTAAAAAAGAAACAAAAACCAAGATAGATCAAGTGTCCTGTCCAATGTAAATAACTGGCCATTAACAATGTTGGAATTTTGTTTTCAGGTCAATATTTGTTTGTTATTTGTTCAATATTTGTTCTTTGCTGCTTCAAGGCTAATATGCAGATGGGAATTTAAACCTAGGCATTTCCATGACCTGTATGATCTTAAGAAGGCTATATATAGGAATAAAAATATTCATTCTTCCATAAAGAAAGACAAGGAATTCTCCTTGGTCACTCTGAAATTGCAGTGTAAAATAGAATGTCCCAATCCAAGGGATGGTTGGTCATCAATCCTTGGCGCAGGGTCTTTGGGTGGAAGACTTAAAACCCTCAACCAGTCACCTCTAGTGACCTCTCGGCACAAATAGGCATGTTTGGTTGCCTCAGTTTGCCTTACAAATGGAATTATCATTTTCTATTTTGCAATGATATGAAAATGTTGGGAAGGACTATCTTAATAAGTATAACTAGATTTTTGAACTTTTAGTTACAAAAGAACAAACTCACTCTGGGATTTACTCCCTTTTGCTTTTAAAAAGTATAGTCCAGTGTAAAAAAAAAGTTGAGTGTCACATGAATTCAAAGCTTCCAACCTACTCTTTGCTCAGGTCCAATCCTTGGATCAAGATCAGAAGTGACAAAGAAGGTGTGGTCTGTTTCTTTCCTCTTCATCTCTTCTCTCTTCTAACTCTCCATGGGCAGAAGGGAAGGGGAGAAGAGGAAAGGCAACAAGTACTTTACCTAACTATACCCATTGTTTTGATTCCCCTGTGGGCTGGCTAACTATGTCTTCAATGGGATGAGGTGTTTCAGTGCTGGCTCTCCCATGGACTGCAGGAGTAGGTCTTGGGGGCCTCTTTCTAGTTCTTTCACATGGAGATACACTCTCTGGCTAACCTCTGAACACATCCCTGTACTCCTACCTCAGATGTTGCATTTGGAGTATCTTATACTAGTTTCATTGTCTAGCAGCATACTATAAAAAGGTCCAATCCAATACTTTCTGTAATAAGCACTCAACCTTTAGAAAATTCATTTACCCTCTTTAGTCAAATACGGGGTGTAGGCTGCCCTCTTCTCATCTTGCCGTTATGCTCTAGACAACATCTAGGCTTCAGGCCTCTTGAGGCAACAAAGAGACACAGTCCTGTTCTCATATGCCCTCAGACTCCCAGGATAGATATCAAGATGCAGAGGCCTTTCTCACTGCACCCCACTCTGCTCCAAGGGTGACTCAGAGCAGACCCATAGATTCCCCACATGCACCCTGCAAGGTGAGGAGTGAGGTGCTAGTCCTTCCTTCTTACAACTAGAGATTGTACCCTCCAATCTCTATAGATAGTACACTTATTTGACCTGGAAGAAAGGGTCCTTGGGAAAGTAGGGGGTGTAAGAGCCTCCCCTTAGGTCAAAACCCCACAACTCACATCCTGCCCAATTCCCAGTCTTCTTTTTACAAAGGCTGGAGGAGGTGCTGGGGTTTCTGTCATTTCTGTGTGGTCTTATCAGGGACCATGTCTATTGCCCTCTTTGGAGTATAGTATTATTTATAACCTGTTATTCTGAATGCTGAAGCTTTATATAAAATTCTTGCATGAAAATAATGCCTATTAGCAGAGTATATGTATTTAAAAATATATAAATGGGAACATGCCCTAAAAAAATGTAACCCTTTAGGTAAAACCAAAAAATAAAAAGAATCAGATAGGTAGACATTTTCTGTCATATGCATTCCAGGTACTTTAAATAAACCTAAACTATCCAGAAAAAGGTTCACCAGAGGTATGTAAATCCCACTAGAGGAGTAGATCTGCTTGTTCTGACATGCACCCTAACACCTTCCCTTCCCCTTTTTTGCCCCAATTGCCAGACATCCATAGGCACCACCTCAGCTTCCAATATTTGATTTAAGTACTGCAGGTTTGATAATCCAATTTGAACACATTTCTGCAGCTAAAACTTGGTACCTGTCCACAGTTCTCTTATTTTTCCTCAATTTTCAAGCACCAGCCCCAGCCTCAATCCCAGCCCATGACACTGGCCAATGTCAGGTCTCACCAGGACCCTCCTCAATCTCTACAAGATTCTTAATTCTTGATCCTCTCTTAATCAGTTCTAAAGTTAAGGTTCAGGAAAAAGAGAGAGAAAGACACCAAACTTACTAAAAACCAACATAGTGGCTTTTGCCTCAGATACCCTGGGTCAAAAAGAAGAAACTGGCTGACTGAAATCAACCAACAAAATTTTATATCTCCAAAAATTTACTATATTCATGTCACTATAGAGCAAAACTTAGCACTTGCTGTTGATAATGTGAATCAATTATAAAAGTTGGTAATTTGGTCAATGATTTATCTATGCTTATCCTCAAAGTGCTCTTGGCTCTGATATGTGGGAAGCAGAAGTGAAGCAACCTGTTTTGTGGTCTTATTCTGAGCCTAGGATGGGAGCAGGGCCATTGCAAATCTTCTCACAGGGACTGGGCGGGGGCCAGGGCGAATCCTCTTTATCTGGTCCTTTCTAAGCATAGATAGAGTCTTTTTTATCTTACAAGTATTTTAGGTGTTCCATACTGATACTCCAGCCTCATCATCAAAAACACAATATCAACTTTAACTTTTTTGTTGTTGAACCCAGCTCCAGGAGCAAGTCAAAGGGTGGCTTCAAATCATGTTTTATTTATGCAGAAGAATAAAAATACACTCATACAAGTGAAGGGTGAGCCACAGCAAGAGGCAGTGCATTTTTACAAGGCAAACCAAAGACTTGATTAACTCCCCATTCACTGAAACTTTACAGCTTCTTCGTCAAACAAGACAGTCTGCTTTCTGTCTCTTAAGCCATAAATATGGTGAATGTTCTGAGCAGTGCCACACTCACTCTCAGGCTGTTTATTAGGGACAGGAGTTATTGAGTGACTCCTCCTTTGTCTTGGAGATGAGTCCCTGAGAGTTCACTGAGAGCCCTGAAAGTGATGCTCAGCCCGATGTACCATTGCACGGAATCCTACTGGACAACAGCAGATATAATGAGGTGTCTAAGGCATTACCCATCCCTGGAATCCTCCTCCATTCTGGAAGTAGAATGTTCTTGAGTTTTCAGTAGCAATAAGATAATCATTCATTTCAGCTTACTAACATCTTCTAAGTCCACAGAGATTGGGTACAAGAGCAGTAGTAAACAAAAAGAGGGAAGTGGCTTTGGCCATTACCAGCAGTGTGACCACAGGTAACTGTTGTAATATTAGAAATGCCTGGATCAACTTAAGTTGAGATTTAGAAAGAGGTGAGCCCAGGGGATACACAGAGCAGAGAGCCAGGGATCCCATGTCTTAAGTAGTTCTGACTAATATGTGTGCCACACCAAGGATCTTACCATCTAGTCTCTTCATCTATCTTTCTAAGCCTCACCATCAGTCCAGCCCACCACTGTGAACCAATTAACCCCACACAGCTATGACCAGGTTTGTACTGGCCCAAGATATACTTGAGGTTGCTATTGAGTCTTTAATATTTCAAGTAATTTTATGTGTATGTATATAATTATTTCTTTATAAATGTATTAGTTTTCTAGGACTGTGATAACAAGGCACCACACACCAAATGACTTGAACAATAGAAATTTATTGTTTCAGCATTCTAAAGGCTAGAAGTTTAATGTCAATGTATCAGCAGAGCCTGTCAGGGCACTAGGAAAGGGTTCATTCCAGGCCTTTTAACTGGCTTCTGTTAGTTCCTAGGCTTTTGGCAATATGATAGTCTCTCCACCACATCTTCCCTTGGTGCATGTCTGTGCCCAGGTTTCCCCTTTTTATAAGGATACTAGTCATTGGATTAGGGTTACTCTACTCCAATGTGACCTCATCTTAATTAATTGCATCTGCAAAAACTATTTGCAAATAACATCCCATTCTGAGATACTGCCAGTTAGGACTTTAACAAGTAAATTTTGGAAGAAAGCATTTCAGTATATACATAAGACACCCATCATACATATGCAGATGTGTATGTGTGCATATCCACATGAAATTAGCCTTAATATCGTCTCTGAATGGAAACAGCTATTTAGTTTGGCTCCTATTTAGTTTAAGCTCCAGATAATACTAATGAGGCTCAGGGTAGTAAAGAATAAGGGCAATTCAGGTCTTTAGACACTCCATTGAGTACACCTTCTCTCTTAGAGTAACATGTCTCTTCTCATGTCATCACTTCTGCTGCTGCACCCCCCAACAAGCAGATTCCTGAGGGTTCTGACCTTGGCCATTGCAAGTGTCAAGCTGGTGGGAAGTCCCTAAAGCATTTCTCAGACTGTGCTGACAGCATTCTGGCAGCAGAGTGGGCACTGGGATAAAAGACTGATCCAACATATGACATTCTTCTCTGGCTGCCCAATCTGCCCACCTTCTTCAGCAGTGAAGATCTGTTGGCAGCTGTGGGTGCAGAAAGCCAGCAAGTTGATTCCATAGGAACTGAGAAGCAGCATAAATGGGCAAGTTGTCAATCAATCCTGTTTCACTTGAAGCTTGCTAGGTATTACATGTTGCTGTGTCTTCAAAATTACCACCAGCCCAAAATCTAATGAACTGAGGTAGCATCTGCAAATTAGATATAGTAATCTAGGTTTTGAGCTAGTAGAACACCACACAATTTTTCTCTAATCTATTCCCAAACCAAAATTCTCTTCTTTACAACAACGCCTGACTAGAACAAGGTTGTTGTCTTGCAAGACTTGGGGGAGAGGGATTAATTAGCTATGCAAAAACTCCAATGAACACATGGTACCTAAGCATCACCTCCCTGAGATGAATCATAGAAATGTGGACAACTGGGTAAGTCAGCTGAAAAGTTGAAACAGAAAAGGGGGATTTCTTTAAAATACAGTTGCTAAAGGCAATGGTTAAGACACCCTAGGAAGGGAGGTAGGAGGCAGGAAGGCTACCCCTGCCTGGCACTGGCTGTGGAGCCTCTGCAAAATCCCCTCCCTTTTTTAAGCTTTGCTCTTCCCGGTTGTGAAATGAAATGTTGGATTCAGAGATCACCAATGTCCCTTCCAGTTCTAACATTTTTCCCGGGAAGGAAACCAGGTAAGTAAATTAGCCACATGCTCTCCAAAGGAACCACAGATTCTAAAGAGCACTGTACCTTCCATGCTGCTGAAGGCCACCAAGTCCCAGTAAACACCCTCCCACAGAGCCACCCCAGAGACAGTGGAGATAAGTTCTGAAGCTGAGGCATCAAGCAGCACTGACCCTGATTCTCCAGAGAACAGGTAAGTCAGCAGCTGCCAAGCATTCAGGGTGGCTCAGACAGCATTGGACCAGGAGGCGGTGTAAGCTATGACAGCATGGGCTGGAGGCGGTGTAAGCTATGACAGCATGGGCTGTCTCCAAAAAAGGATGGGAACCTAGTGAGAGGCAAGCATCATGGCAGACAAGGTGGGTCATAGCTCAGTGCTCACAACCAAAGAGCTATACTAGACCCTCACTGTTTCTCACTCAGGGAACTGAAAACCCAGTAAGGCAGAGAATGCAAACATGACAAATATTTGTGCTAGCAACCGGGGGGCCAGATTTAGGCAGAAGACCTGTTTAGTTTAGCCTATTCAGTGTTTTCCAAAAAATTAAATTAATTTTCAGGTAAAAATTTAGAAATATTTTTACATAAAATACAGATATATAGCTTCTCTTGAAAAATAAAATATTAATGCTGAAGATTCATCCCCATCTGGCAGCCATCATCTGGAGCTAAAGAGCACCTGCCCAGGAGAAATGGGGCATGGCTTCCCAATGTGTCACACAGTCCAGTCATCAGCTTCGCTCATTTATGGTTGCTCTTTGGGCTCACCCAGGAATAAAGTTCAGGTTCACCGATGCTGTGTTTGCCTAGGGAGATGCATGGGGGTTTTGTCTCTGAAAAGCTTTTAGGTGCCTAAATAATAACTATGTACCAAAGGTAGCACCCATATAAATCACAAATTTGACAGGCAAAAAATATACTGGCACCAACAAATTGACAACTATTGACAACTGACTCTTAAAAAAAAAACTAAGCAAACTAGCAGAACAGGAACAGAATCATAGGTGTGGAGATCATTAGAAGGGTTATTAGCTGGGAGGGGGAAGGGAGAGAATAGGGGAAAGGGTGCAGGGGTTAAGCACAATTGGTGGGTACAAAATAGACAGGGGGAGGTTAGGAATAGTATAGGAAATGGAGAAGCCAAAGAATTTACATGTGTGACCCATGAACATGAACTAAGGGGGGAATTGTTGGAGGGAAAAGGGGTACTGGGCAGAGGGGGGCAAAGTGGGAAAAATTGAGGCATTTGTAATAGCATAATCAATAAAATATATTTTTTACAAAAGATACTAGAAGCAAATGAATGAGCACAAGGAAAGGAATGATTACCAAAAAAAAAAATGTTGCACATTCATACTGCATGGAATACTATCCAAAAGGATAAGATCAGTAGCTCTAAACTGTGGACAGGTTTTGTGCCTTATGAATATTTGGTAATGTCTGGAGATATTTTTGGTGTCACAACCTGGGCAGGGGATAGGGGAGGGCTAGGTACTGCTCTGACCTAGTAGGCAGATGACGGCAATACCGTTAAACATCCTACAATGGGCAAAACAGCCCTTCTACAACAAAGAATTATACAACCCAAAATGTCAATAGTGCTGAGGTTGAGAAACCATGAGTTAGACCGATTCTTGTTAAAATGGAGAGATTTGCATGACATTAACTGAGAAAAGCAAGGTGCAGGGTGTGTGTATGCACCATTTTTAATATACAGAAAAATGTGCATACAAATTTAATAAACAGAATTGGAGTGTGATTTACGTGAATTTGCAGAAGATATTTCTGTATATGCATAAAAAGTTTCATGAAAGAATAGCTCACCGAATTTTAACCAACACCATCTTAGAATGCCTGCATCCCAGGTGATTTTTACTTCCCTCCTTATATTTATGGTCATTGTGTGAATATTTTTCAAATGAATGTATATTATTTACATAATCAGGAAAAACATGTAAAGATGTTTTTATTTTGAAAAAATTAATAGATAATTCACACACATGACCTTCAATTATAGATGTATCATTCACCCCACCAAACTTTACTCCTATACCATTATCAAAAATCTTGTAAGTGATTATCATTTCCATATTCTCCTTTCCCCTGGAAAAACCCTTGCTTACCAAAGGTTTTGTACCAGAAATGGCACGTGTTTCTCAGCAAGAGAAGACCAGATAGTAATCAGCAAAAGAGTCAGCTCCCAACAGCCAGAGTTAGGTGCGACAGTGAATGACTGACCAGTTTACAAGACCATGGCTCCTCTCCCCTGTCCTGGTCAATAAGTTTCTCCTAAGTGCAAAGAGTTCCCAGAGAGAGAACAGAGCCAGAGGACACAGGCCTTACCCTTAATGAGCTTACATGCTATTTATTAGATGTACAAAACACACAGCAGATTTTGGTGGAGGGCAGGGAGCCAATAACAAAACAAACCCCAGAGTTCTCACACCCGGCTCTGCCAGTCATCAGGTCAGCCTTCCTATCTTTATATCATGCAAACTGATCTGTGGTCTACAGAACAGGGCTTTCTGCAATGTCAGAGGCACTGAAGGGCTGGAGCTCAGTCCGTCAGCATCTGTAGCTGCTGGAGCAGACACCAGTACAAAGGCAAGACTGCTCCTGTGAGTGGCCCTAAGCTCTCCTTGCTTGGGTATCTAACATCAACATCACTGTGCTGAGTATAAGTGGCCTCAGCTTCTCTGCCCACTTCCTATATCCTTGTGCATCATGTCTTATTAGTGGATTCAGTCTGCCCCTAAAAAGAGTTAGCTATGAATATATTATACATACTATGAATAAGTCAAACTTCAACATTAGCTAAAGAAGTTAGCTCATTGCCCTGGCTGGCGTAGCTCAGTGGATTGAGCGAGGGCTGGGAACCAAAGTGTCCCAGGTTTGACTCCCAGCCAGGGTACATTGCTGGGTTGCAGGCCATAACCCCCAGCAACTGCACATTGATGTTTCTCTCTCTCTCTCTATCTCCCTCCCTTCCCTCTCTAAAAAATAAATAAATAAAATATTTTTAAAAAAGAAGTTAGCTCATGTACACAATGATAAAAATGAGCTTTGGAACTACACTATGTACCTGATATTTTGCTAGGTGCTTTTGAAGCATGTATTCAAACCTCATAATATCCCTGCAGAGGGAGTCACATTTAATAGATGAGGAAACTGAGACTCAGAAAGCTAGATATATCATCCTGTCCACCCAGCTATTAAATGTCAGAACCAAGATACAAACCCATGTCTGTTTAAACCCAACGTTGTTTCCATTAGATGATGCTTTATCCATGTTTGTTCCCCATAACCCAAGATATTCCATGAAAGAGGAGTTCACAGTGTCAATCAGAAGGGCTATAATCAAAAGGTGATGCTTTCTAGAGTTTATGCCTATATTGAGCACTTATCTGCCCTTTAAAATATATAGTCAATTAAGAATGTCATTAGGTGTGCAAGGTGTAACATCCAAAGTCCCAGTATCTGGGAGATTCACTTTGGTGAAACTAGAGATTTTTATGGTTTTGAACATAAGTAGTAGTGTTTCATTTTTCCTAAGGTATGATGAAATTGCCAAAGACATTGGGGCAAACAGAAAAACCCAACGGAGGTGATCATCAATTTCATATCTCCAGTTCACACAGGGATTGTTAATTCTCCTTGTTAAAGTACAAAGTGGTGCTTATTATAATTAAGACCTCATGTGCATTTCCTCTGATGGGCAGGTTAACATTCACTTCAAGTGCCCCAGTCAAATTCAGTCAAACTTACAGGTCTTGCAAGTCCTGGTTCTCAAACAATGCAGTTCTCGATCAGGTCGTTCACAGGGAAAAAAATGTCTCCGTTGTCTAACAAAACTTCGGGTCTCTATTCTCTACCTGACAACCCTTTCATGCTAATACCTGTATGAGGAGTCACACATCTCTCAGGCGACAAGGGAGATTCAGTTTTTGAACAAATCACTTCTTGAACAGTTTTCTGGAATGAATTAAGTTCAAGAACCGAGGTCCCACGATACAATGGGCTTGTCAGTCTTAGCCAGCTTCTCATTAAGCACGAGAATGAGCCTCCCAGGAACCTCCAGGTCAGGCTGTCTTGCTTGGGTTGTGATGCTGGCTTTACTAACTTCATAAATAAACATTTCTCAACAATTTTGGGCTTTTTAAAAATTTAAGCCCCTTTTGATGAATATAATATTCTCATGTAGTTCTCTGTCTGAAAAAAAAACCAGATACTAAAACCTCCTAATGATAATCTCTCTCACTCCAAAGACAGAGTAGCTTCACAAAGTAAGACTAGCCTCTCTAGCTTATTTTCTGCAGTTTTACTTAAGAAAACAACAATAATTTGTTTGACTCTGTCTTAACATTGCATCATAACAGTAAATATGCTTTTCCAACTGCCCACAACTTGCCTGCCCCTTATCAGAAAAATTCTGATCTTTTCCATCTAGGCAGTCCTGGCACCCTGGTTGAGAATTACAGTCCTGGTGTCTAATTAACTGGAAACACAGGAGTGGAAACTCTAATTTCATCATGAGGCATATTCTCTCACACTTGATGTGGAAAACAAGTACTTGAGGAGAGAAGAACTGATAATGAAGGAGGTATGCTTTCCCTCCAGAGGGGCAGGCCAGCCCTCCCTGAAGAGATGGTGGAGCAAAAGCAGAGAAGTCTCCAAACTTGGCCCTGTTTACCACAAAAATGGAGTCAGTGCCCAGCTTGGCATGAAATGGTGACATCTCAGTGCTTTCCACTGACCCTGGCCCTCCTCACCACCTCACAGGCCCCCTCCTGATCCCAGTCTTCCATTATAAGAGAGAAGGGATTTCCAAGAAGGAAAGATGAACAAAATAGAGGGGGAAACGGAAGAGAAAGAACTCTTTAAATATTTTATTTATTTATTTTTAGAAAGAGGAAAAGGGAGATATCAATCATATCTCATTGATATGAGAGAGAAACGTTAATTGGTTGTCTCTTGCATGCCCCCAACCATGAACCTGACCTGCAACCCAGGCAAGTGCCCTGACAAGGAATGGACCCAGCGACCTTTCAGTCTGTGGGACAACACCCGACCCACTGAACCACGCCAGTCAGGGCAAGAAAGAAGATTTTAAAGGGATAAGGAAGGTATAAGGGGAAAAGGAGGGGAAAGGAAGAGAAAAACAACCAACTAGAGGCATCCGAGAAGCTTCAACCATAGAGAATGCGAGGCATCATTAAAATGACAATCTTTGTGTTAGTAACTACCATTTATTGGGCTCTTGCTGTATGGGGTGGATGGATGGACAGGTGGGTGGGTGAATAAAAAACTATACACATCTAAGTATAAATACTTATAAATAGGCATACATATACTTAATTCAGTTTTACTTCATTCCAGTAAACTTAATCCTAACAAACACTTATGAAACTGATATTTCAATCTCTCCCTTACCCTGAAGAATCTGAGACTCTCATAACTAGTAACTTCTCCAAGGTAGCAGAAATAGAATTATACCCAGTTTTTTCTGGCTCCAAATCCATGTTGTTTTTATACCACTTGATGGTTAACAAATGTGGTAGGGGGAGTGTTATTTAGCTGCAAATTTTCTTTTTCAAATTAGTCATCTGGAGGCACGATGCTATTCTAGTGATGTTTCCATTGATGAAAATCACTTGGGGACCCACTCATGAAATTTCTATTATAGACTTAAGCATGTTATTTTGATTATCTTTGTTGATGGCATATCTTCATGCTTTGAGAGTAGAGCTTATTTAGGGGACAACCAAAAGTCACTCAAAGCAAAGCTGGTTAAAATCTGTGGTGATACTGCTAGGTGATATTATTTAAAGTTTAAGGAAAAAGAGTGTGGTTGTTTTGTGTGTCTTATCTACTACCCCAGAGAAATTCCCCAAGGAGAGTGCTAGCAGATTCTGATCAATGGCTCCATCACTGCAATAAATACGGACTCCCGAGATAGCCCCTGCAAAATTCAATATTGAACTAGCATATTTGTTGAACCATCATTCCTGTGACAATAGTCATACCATAGTCATTCTTCAAATCAAATCAATCCAATGTTGCTTTAACTACAAGTGAATGTAATGTTTTATTTTAAAAAATACTGGCAAAACTTAATAGTCTTTGATGTTACTTTTGATGTTAAGACATCTTGTTCCCTAACTTCTTTCTGAAAAGTGCAAAAGGAAATGATAATGCTCTTGGGGCATTGCTGCCTTCAAACTTCAAACTTCTAAGGTTGTGAGCAAGATAATGGATGGCCAGGCACTTGGGATGAAATGGTCTGCCCATCTCCTGCCCTGAGACTGACTAACATTTGAGCATCTAACAGGGTCGCCCCCACTACACTTGAAGAATGGCATCGTATTTGGGCTGGAGAGTTTCCTTGCTGTTCACAGTCCATGGAGCAGGTGTTTTCCACTAAATGGTTACTGTTTTTCTCAAGAGCTGCCAGTTTTCATTACAGCGATACACTGGAGGTGTGCTGAAACATCATATGAAAAAGAAAGCATTGGGCAGCCCCCTTTTCTTCCATTAGAATTCAGCAAAGTGAGTAAAGCAAGGGCAAACAAGATAATGAAGGGGTTGCCTAGCCATTTCTTTCTTTCATTTCTTTCATTGAGAATGTGTTAATAAAATTATTAATGTTCCAACAACAGCAAGAATTAAAGCAGATACATTTATTAACAATGTGTAATTTTCCTACTAGAATGTATAATAAAACTTTTCAAATGCAAATCTCTTATCAATGAACATAAAAAGGGGCAAGATAAAGAAGAGGAAAGTGACATTAAGCTAATTCTCAGTCATCTCTGAACACCAGAAGGATTAGAACTTTTAAAGTTTACTGACAAATTTCCCCAAACTTAATTTTAAGCTTTCATTTAGTTTTTGCTGTCAAGACTTAAGACAAAGCTTCTTACAAGGAATCATAATTCTTTTGAATTTCAGGGATTGGGTCAAAAAATCAATGCTTTCCCATCACCTACCACACAAAGCCAAAAATCCTCTTATATGTCCCTTCAAACTCAAGCCCTGTGCAACAATCGAACCCTCCATAATCCAGCCTTCACCGCTCACAGTCACTTCTGCCACTTGGCCATCACAAATCCTTGGCAGAAAACAGTCCCTTGAAGGTCTATCTATGATATTCTCTCAATCTTATTTCTCCCCAAATCTTCTCCATTCTCTGATGCTACCTCTCCTTGGCCTTGCCCTTTCCTTCTATGTCTCACCCCTCTCATGTCTAAGTGATCATCTCACAACCTGATAATAATCCATTTTTAACTGATCAAAACTTCTTCATGGACACCATCTCCCCAGGTGAACTTCATGCTCCAGAAATGCAAAGACGGTCCTGGGGATACCTGGGTGATAAGCATTTATTGACTGAATGGTAGACTCTATGGCCCTGTTGCTACTTCTGTAGAGATAAAAATAGGTCAAAAGACAGACAGAAAGAGACAAGATAAAGGAAAGGACGGGTAAGGGACCTAGATACTTCAGAAACTTGATAATCAACTGGACAACAGTGTATATAATCCTGAATTTTCTATATACATGAAGGAAAAACTTACAGATGGCCAATGCAATTTTCATTAAAGGTGTTTTGAAAGCCATGATGATTTAAGTATTGATTTAGCAAACCTAATATAAAGGATAGTTCCAGGAAGAACAAATAAGTAGGCATAAAATATTTCCAGAAATCAAATACTAAAACCATAAATACGCAAAAGAAAATTTCTTCCCCAAACCATTCTTAACTCAAAAGAGTAAATATAAATTCATTGTTGATATATTCAAACATGCTGATGATGCTGACTGTCTCTGCTGGCAATAGATAAAAACATTAAAGTCTTCCAGGAACATGAGGAGTGCCATATAACCACTTTAAGCCTCCATCTGTCTTTCAAAAAGCCAAAGCTGCATTGGATCCTTCCTGAGAAACCCAAGGAGATGATGCCCATGGCAAGAACAATGCTAATGTTTCCATCAAACCCTTAGCAATAACAATGACTTGGAAATGCCAAATATCATGACAGAAATCTAATGTAGAGATACCAAAATCCTTGGTATATCATGTAATGAAATGGCAACTGTCTCACTGAAACACACCCTGTGAGCACAGCATCATTTCCTGCCTACTCATTTTTATGGCAAAAAAGTTTCATAAATGTAGAGGCTCAGATTCAGCCCAAGGCAAGTCACCAAGAGCAATTCTATTGCTATAACATGTGGCAAGCCAACAAACTCTTTCATCTTTTACTTGGATTTTTTTTACACAGCAATATTTCTGAAAGGGACTATGAATTGGGATGGTTGTAAGTTTCAACATGTTACCCCCCAAAATGCCTATATGAGATTAAGTATGAAAACAGTGTAAGACGTATTCCTCTAACCCATTTCTACCCCACGAAAACATCATTGTATGTATTTGTTTGCAAAGCATGTGGAAATAGAGAAGAAAGAAACAGACCCTGGAAAATATATACTTCTAAAAAAGAAAGGCACAGCATGGAAGACTACTACATTTCCATTGCCCCCTGAACACAAACAACCAATAAAGGATTGGCACAGGATGACTAAAATCAAACTTACATACTCAGAATGCAGATGTCACACTCAGGTTAAAAATATATACACAATTGACCCTGAACAACATGGATTTGAACTACATGTACATTTTTTAAATAAATGCAGTAAGGTATTTTTCTTCCTTATGACTTTTTAAATAACATTTTATTTTCCCTGGCTTACTTCATTATAAGAATACAGTAAATCATACATATAACATACAAAATAGGTGTTCATTGACTGTGTGTGTTGTTAGTAGGCCTCTAGTCAATGGCAGGCTATTAGTAGTTAAGTTTGGAGGGAGTCGAAAGGTATACATAAACTTTCAACTACAGGGGGAGTGTACCTAAACCCCACAGTGTTCAAGGGTCAACTGTATATGGAGACTAAATTATTTTATTGTATTTGGGGATTCACTTTGGATATCAAATCATCATTGATCACAGCTACCCTCATGTCCTATGGACTGATCTATACTGACTAGATAATGCCTCCACCTTCTATTTTGTTCTGTTCCTTAGGCTTCTTCTACATAGAAAACCATTTAAGGAAGGGTGATCAATCATTTTTATGACTCCTCATCTCTGCAACAAATATTTACTAAGTAATGAATACGGCCCAATCCCTGTGAACAAGACAGATCTACCCTGGTCTTCATAAAGCCTAGTACCCAACAAGCACAGAGTAATCAAACATGAATCAAATTTGTGCTGCTACAAAGTACAGTATTTTTATAGCCTTAAAGCAAGAGATCCCAGTGGAGCTAGAGTGACGAGGAAGACTCCACTGAGAAGTAAAGTATAAGATGACAATCTTTAAGTTGAATAGGGGACTTCTGGCCAAGATGGAGGTGTAGGTAGATACACTTTGCCTCCTCATACAACCAAAAGAAGGACAACAACAAATTTAAAAACAAAAAATAACCAGAACTGCCAGAAAACCGAACTGACAACCAAGGAGTTAAAGAAGTCTAACAACCAAGGAGTTAAAGAAGAAATATTCATCCAGACCAGTAGGAAGGATGGAGACAGGCAGCCAGGGTGGCAAGGTCTCACAGCGCAGTGGCTGGCAGACCAGACAGTCCCACATTTGCATGCGGATGAACTGGGAGGGACAACTAGGGAGTGAGACAGACTGAGCCACCCAGGATTCCAGTGCAGGGAAATAAAGCCTCAACACCTCTGACTGAAAAAAACTGTGGGGGTTGCAGCTGTGGGAGTAACTTCCAGCCTCACAGGAGAATTTGTTGGAGAGACTCACAGGGTCCTAGGACATACACAAATCAGACCAGAAGGACCCAATTTGCTTGTGGGTAGTGGAGGAAATGTCTGAAAGCCAGCAGAGAGCTGAGCGAGCCACATTGTTCCCTCTCTGACCACTCCCCCACCTACAGTGCCATGAAGCAGCAACGTGAATTGCCCTGCCCTGGCAAATACCTAAGGCTCTACCCCTTACTATGTAACAGGCCTGCCAAGACAAAGAAATATGGCACAAATGAAAGAACAGATCAAAGCTGCAGAAAAAATACAACTAAGTGATGAAGAGATAGACAACCTATCAGATGCACAGTTCAAAACACTGGTAATCAGGGTGCTCACAGAATTGGTTGAGTATGGTTGTGAAATAGAGGAAAAGGTGAAGGCTATGAAAGTGAAATAAAGGAAAATGTACAGGGAAGCAACAATGACGGAAAGGAAACCAGGACTCAAATCAACAGTGTGGACCAGAAGGAAGAAATAAACATTCAACCAGAACAGAATAAAGAAACAAGAATTCAAAAACATGAGGAAAACCTTAGGAACGTCCAGGACAACTTTAGATGTTCCAACCTGCAAATCATAGGGGTGCCAGAAGGAGAATAGGAAGAGGAGGAAATCAAAACTTATTTGAAAACATAATGAAGGAGAATTTCCCTAATCTGGCAAAGGAAATAGACTTCCAGGAAGTCCAGGAAACTCAGTCCCAGAGAAGTTGGAACCAAGGAGGAACACACCAAGCACATCATAATTACATTACCCAAGATTAAAAATAAGGAAAGAATCCTAGAAGCAGCAAGAGAAAAGGAGACAGTTACCAACCAAGGAGTTCCCATAAGGCTATCAGCTTATTTCTCAAAATAAAAAAAAAAAAAACCTTGCAGGCAAGAAGGGGCTGGAAAGAAGTATTCCAAATCATGAAAACAAAGGACCTACATCTAAGATTACTCCACCCAGCAAAGCTCTCCTTTAGAATGGAAGGGCAGGTACTGTGATTCCCAGACAAGGTCAAGTTAAAGGAGTTCATCATCACCAAGCCCTTATTATATGAAATGTGAAAGGGACTTATCTAATAAAAGAAGAAGATCAAAAGTATGAACAGTAAAATGACAACAAACTCACAACTATCAACGACTGAACCTAAAAAATACAAAACCAAAACCAAAATAAACCAAGCAAACAACTAGACAGGAACAGAATCACAAAAATGGAGATCACATAGAGGGTTATCAGCAGAGTGGGGGAGAGGAGATGGGGAAAATGATACAGAGAATAAGAAGCATAAATGGTAGGTACAAAATAGACAGGGGGAGGTTAATAATAGTATGGGAAATGGAGAAGCCAAAGAACTTATACATGTGACCCATGGACATGAGCTAAGGTGGGGGAATGATGGTGGGAGAAGGAATACAGGGTGGAGGGGAATAAAGGAGAAAAATGGGACAACTGTAATAGCATAATGAATAAAACATATTTTAAAAAGTTGAATAGGAGTTGGCTGAGTTAAGGGGAGAAGAGAGGATGGGAAAGTGTTTCTAGTAGAGAGAAGCACATCTTCCAAGGACTAAAGGCAGGGAAGAGCTCGGCATGTTGCTGAGGAGAGTCAACAGGACTAGAAGGGATAAGGCTGAGCATCAAGGAGAGGCCAGGTCATGCAGAACTTTGAAAGCCCCACTGAGGATACTGAACTTTAAACTAAAAATATTTTAGGCTTAGGACTGACATCAACATTTTGCATTGTTACATTATGCTTTAGGGATACTGGGTGGAGGGTTTGTGGGGAGCAAGATTAGCAGAAAGAACACTAAGAAGCTTTTGCAGCAGTCCAGAAGAGAGAGAAGTAGCTTGCACTAAGCGATGGGATGAAAAAAAAGGTATTGAAGAGATATTTAGAGAGAAGAAACACAGGACTTGGTGATGAACCTGTGTGGGGACTAAGGGAGAGAAAGGAGCCAAGGTGGACTCCAGTTACTGGCTTGAAGAACCAGGTTGGTGGCTAGGTTACATACTGAGATACTGTAGCTTGGAAAATAACAAAATCTTAGGGCTAAGGAATGAGTGGCTATAGATTACGATGCTGAATATCGGACTTTGTGTCCAGCAAACAGAACATGTCCTTAGCTCAATTAGACTTTAAAATGTGTTAAGGAAACTTAGAAATTTCTCCATTAATCGTGGAACTAAATAGCTTCAGACCAGTAAGGAATTATACAGATCTTCAAACTAAAATAATGAGTATGGGAACCAGCCACTCCAAATTTGAAGGTAAAATGTTAGTACTATCAATTTCTGAATTACTACTGGCACCATTAGTACTTCTAGAAACAAGAGATTTATTCACCTGTATCCTGGGCATATGCCGCAAGGTCCTTTTAAATGTAGAATTCACTCTGAATGCTAGTATTCTGGAGCAAACCAATCCATTAGTTGCTACAGAATTTATGCTTAGATTTTCAGAAAGCTTGTGGAAATGCCAGAGATCTTTTGACTTTTTTAATTGGACAGGAACCCCTGGAGTTTATATTGATTGGCCAACATCAAGCAGAAAGCTTTCATTTCCCCCAAGTGTCTAGTTCTTTGTCATATTTCTCAAAAGATAATTCACTTAATTATTTTAGCTCTGGTAAGAAAGTGGGTGACAGTAGCAATTTTCAACTTGTTTATTCTTAAATAACTCTTTCATACAAAAATAATCAATTCCTGAAACTCTTGGGTTACACCATTCAATAATACCCCTGGCCTATCATCAGCCCAGAGGACTTGGCTCTTGGCTGCCACACACTCAGTTGCTACGTTCTGCTGTAGCCCTTGCTCAGCATGTTTTATCTTTTAATGTCACCGGTTTTAACTTCAAACAGCATTGCCAGATCTCTCTCTTCCCTAACATAATCTCTTTCTGATTTGAATGAACATTTTCTCCTGGGCCTATTTATAAATAACTCAAGAAAGAAGCTGGGAAAGAGAAATGGGTACATTATAGCAGGTGATTTGGAAATTCATAGAAACACAAAAATTTGGGACAGAAAGAGATGCAAACACAGAAGGGATTTAGAAATATAGGACTGGACTCACTATGGATGGCCTTGATGTCCCTGTTATACATAATATCCTAGAAATGGACTTTAATCCATCTAGGCTAAATTGATAGGGATTGGGCTTCAATAGCCAGGAGATATACTACATTGGCCCAAAGACACCATACCTGTGGGGAAGGAATGACGTTGTGCAGCAATGGAGCAGTGAAGATTGGTGGAATAGCAGATGCCCAGAAAACTCTAGTTAATGGCATAAATATGAGGAGATTCCTGCTGCCATGAGCCAATATGACTGTTTATGTACCTGAAAGTAGTGCTTTGCAAGTTGTGTGCTCTCTTCTGCCAGTATTCTGGGGAATTATGGGAGAAAAAAAAATTATATATATATACATATATATAGGCAAAAGTATGTTTACAGTTGTTCATATGAAAAAAATATAATTATTATTAATAATAATACAAGAATAAACTTTCACATACACTGAAAACCTACTTTGGCTTTACCATGTATATATTTGTTATCAAACAGTTGGTTTTCAGAACAAGCTAAAAAAATATAAGAGTGATCTGCTTTAATTTTCTTAATAAAGAAATTTAAATAACAATTATTTATCCACAAATCAGCTACTCAAAAATTAAATTGTCACTCAGCCTCACAAGGACCAAAAATGCCTGATTCCAGTCAAGTCATAGGAATTACATTGGCCAAAACAGTTAAAGAAATAAAGTGCTTTCATGTGACCCAGCAATTCCACTACTGGGTATTTATCCAAAGAAAGAAAAAACCCTTATTTGAAAAGCTACATGCACCCCTGTGTTCACCACAGAATTATTTACAATAACCAAGATATAGAAGTAACCTATACATTCATCAATAGACAAATAGATAAAGAAGATGCACATATATACAATGGAATATAACTCAATCATGAAAAAGAATGAAATCTTGCCATCTGCAACAACATGGATGGACCTAAAGGGTATTATGCTAAGTCAGACAGAGAAAGACAAAAAAACATATGAATTTGCTTGCATGTGAAATCTAAAACCAAAATAAACAAATTCATAGATATAGAGAACAAATTGACAGTTGAGAAATGGGAGGGGTGTTGAGGGAATGGATGAAAAAGATGAAGGGGATGAAGAAGTACAAATTGCCATTTATAAAAAATTGTCCTAGGGGTGTGAAGTACAGCATAGAGATATAGTTAGTAATATTGTAATAACTATGTACAGTGCTGGGTGGGTACTAGATTCAGAGTGAGACCTTTGTAACATATACAAATGCCTAGCCATCATTTTGTGTACCTGAAACTAATGTAATATCAATGTCAACTGTAATGGAAAAATGAACCTTAAAAATGCACAAATAAGCCCTCCCCCACAAGAACAGAAGATCTGTTGTGCTTTGTCTTGATTTCTGTCCCTGCAACACTCACATCTTCTTAGTTTGGGGTCAGTGGCTCTAATACAGAGATTGGGGCCCACTGCAAGATTCAAAGCCTTAGCCTGGGGATTTAGAATCAAACCCTAGCCTTAGTTCTGGTAATAGAATCCTTGCCTACCCACCTTTGATAACCTATCTAGTGTCAGGTCATATGGCAGCAGGGTCCTACATTTTCAGTGACCTCCCCTAATCTTGTATCCACCAGTGACTGGCATCTTGGACTGTTTATTAGTGTGTGGTTGACACAGGGACAGTGAGTTGCTGGGAATATACCAATATACACAAATAAAGAACATACTCACTCTACAGATATTTTTGAGTACCTCTCTGTGCAGAATCTGTTATAGGCACTACGGAAACATACATCTATGAAAAGTCATCGCCTTGCTTCTCATGGGAAGACATACTACCAGATATAGATCTCCTTTAATGGCAAGAGGGAAATTCATAGAGATGGCACAATAAACAAAGCAATACAACAGACTCACATATGGAAATGTGACCCTCAAGTCCCCGCAGAAATATGTAGTACTGGTGATCCCAACCATGAGGAGTGAGAATTCTAGTAGACACAAAGTGTCTTCCCTTGCCATTCTCATGGCCCCCTGGACTGGTCTGCAGGTGTTAGCAAACAGCCTGCCTCACTAGCAAGTACAAGTGTAACTATTTGTGTGGACTGTGGGACAGAGACATCAAAGTTCAATTTTCCAGGCCTAGTATCCCTCAACTGACCCTGATCTTAGGCCTGGTTGGAATTTCTCCTAAATAAAGGAATTTTGTAATACTGTTTTTTATGATCACCTTCAGGAGAAACACAGGAAGAGCAAACCAGCCGTCACCCTGTGTGAAAGCATTTTCCACTGAATATTGCTGTGATTATGCCACCTTGAAAATAACACCACTCTCTTAAGAGTTAGATTTTGAGCTTCTGATCTGGTTTAAAACACACAAGCAATCAGACAAGGTGTAGATGAATCGATGAGACCTTGCTAGAAATAGGATTTGATTTCTGGAATTGGCCAAATGCTTTGCTGAATAAGGCAATAAAACTCAAATACCCATTCTTCTGTCTTAGGAGAAAATAAGCTTCTGAGTGTGAAGCAACCAGTCATGTTCTGAAGGACAGGACTCCTAACTCCAATCTTCATGGGGCAAGCCTGCTCATGATGATACACTCTACCCATCCTCTAAGTTTTTCCCTAAAGAAAAGACTTGTCAGAGACTCAGAGCAGACAAATTCTAGTCCATAAGGAGCTACACCCTCCATTAGTCACATGTATCCTCAGGGGAAAAGCTCAAATTCTAAAAGTTTCCTTTCCCAAAACAGGGGTGAAAGAATAGAGGTTTGTGCCACTTTCTCGTCATAAAACAACTAAGCCACCTTTCTTTCATAAAGTGTCTAATGCCAAGAGTGATCAGTTTGGCTTGGCCACAGCCCCCACAAACCACTGAACTGTGGCTTGAGCCCTATCTCCTCTAACAATATCTAACCCATCTCACCTATCTAACCCATGACAGGATGCTGTGTTTGCCAGCACCCCTGACCTGACACATGCAGCTTGCACAGAGATGCTCAAAACACTGACTTCTGCCATCTGGGATAGATTTTTTTCCAGCACACACCGTGGATCTTCTGCATCTGTTCTTACTGAGTGACTTGTCCATTTCATGTCAATCCCCTCTTGGAATGTTCCTATCTGTGTCCAGTCATACCACCTATGTCCAAATATGCCACAAGATATGAGTGGTTTAACCCTTTGTGTAAAACATGACTAAGACTATAATATTCAGTAAATTCCTATAGCCCCTACTATCTATATAACTCATTTGGAAATTTGCATACTGAGGTCTGTCCAGAAAAATTCCAGCCATTGTTAATATAACAAGAATGGTTTATGTGATATCGATGTAACCTGGCAGCCAAGGAGGTGGGCTAGAATGTGCATGTGTGAACAATGATGACTTCACTGTACTGGTCAGTGGGGGCAGTAGACACCATTGAGTGAGCCTGCGTACTGTGTGGCCATCTCATTCAAAATGACTGAGCGAGTAAAGCAACAAATCTGCATCAAATTTTGCATTAAGCTTGAACATTTCTCCACAGAAACTATTCAGAAGGCCCCAGCTATGGGCAATTAGCAGTTGGCAGCCTCATCACAATAATGTGCCTGCTCATGTATCACTTCACATGCAGAATTATTTGGTGAAATATCAAATCATCCAGGTGGGTCAGCCCTACTACATCCCAAATTTGGCACCCTACAACTTCTGGCTTTTTCCAAAAACTAAAGTCACTTTTGAAAGGCAAGAGATTTCAGACCATCAGTGAGATTCAGGAAAATACAACAGGGAAGCTGATGGTGATTGAGAAAAGTAAGGTCCCAAGGTGTCTACTTTGGAAGAGACTGAGGGGTCATTGTTCTGTGTACTGTCTTTCTTGTATCTTGTATCTTCTTCAATAAATGTCTCTAGTTTTCATATTGCATGGCTGGATACTTTCTAGACATATCTCATCATATACATATTACCCATTTTATTATTTTCCATATATGTGTACATATGTACACATAAAACACCTTCCTCTCCAATTGATTTTATGCTTCTTAAGAGCAAGGACCATAATTCATAATCTGCATCCTTAGAATCTTATATAATACCTCCCATTTGTAACTACATTAAAATATTTACCACCAGTAGTAACAATTATAAAGATTTGTCCAAGACTATTTTAGTAATGTCAGTGCATAAGAAGCATTGAAGGAGTTGCACCTGCCCATGAGCTGGCTTCAGAGTTAAAGTAAAAAAAAAAAATGAGCCCATGAGTGTGCTCAATCAACAGGGTAAGACCAAAAATAAAAAATAAAAATAAAATCAGCTTTGGCTGTTTTGAGTAGGACCTATAGTAAGATCAAGAATATCCCTGGCCTTTTGGCTTAAGGGATCCTTCAAAGGTTTAATTGGTGCTCTTGTAAGGGACCTCCATTAACCGAATCATCAGATGAACCAACATATTCCATTTGCTCTACAGAACACAAAGGCCCAATCCAGGCATGTGCTTAGTAGGCCACTTGTACAAAGCCTTGTGCTTTTGTGCCCACCAATTGTATTCTGTGCCGCCCAAAGGCATGCTGAATTTGTTCCTTAGCCCATTGTTAACAGTTTTCCATGCTATTAACCAAATATTATATAAGCTGATTAAATATGAGAGAAAAAGAGAGCAAAATCCATGACAGATTGGCTGAATACTGTAGAAAGATTCCAAAGTTGTGTTTAATTAGGTGGGGGTGAAGGAATTTCAAAGGTCTGGAGAAATTACTATAAATATTTAGAAGGAGTCTGTGCTCAGATTGCTTTATAAGGGTCCAAGTTCCCCTCCACCTTAAGAGAGAGAAATTGGGCGTGGTTTGTAAATTACATGCAAGATTAAGGTCTTGACCCCATATCAAAAGATTGGGAAAGTGATGTGCACTTAAGGTTTTTAAACTAAAATAAAAGTTTTGAGATGTGCATGCATCATTTTTTCAGATTCCATTTTTAGCCAATCTGTCCATTAAATGAACTACCAGCCCTGTCACATCAGATCAGAAGGTTCTTCTTACTATTTACCAACCCCTATCTTACTGCCAGAACCCGACTGAGAAATTGCTCCGAACTCAGGAAGCTAGAAGCAGCGGGCTTGTCACCTAAATTGTGTTAGAAATGTAACAGGGAAGTCACTGCCAAGGATTTTCTTCTGGTCTGCTGGTTTTCATTTAAATTTTATATATGTGTGTGTGTGTGTGTGTGTGTGTGTGTATGTATATATGTAGTGTGTGTGCTTTTGAAAGTTTCTATGTCTAGGTAGAATATGTATGGAAATACAGTACATAATTAAAATCAATAGCAAGAAATAGAAATCATGAATTACCTGCCAAGCTGAGCAATTCACCTTCAACAGGTCAGCACATAGATTCAACACAGTCGAGCACTCAAATGGTCACTTAAAAAAACAGGCAGAGCAGCATGTGTAAGATTCGGAACCATGGTTCTGAGGTGATATATACAGAAGATTAGACATGGTCCTCTTCTCTGCAGAGCTCACAGTTCAGTAATCAAACTGGGGCCATCAAGTTGCATTTAGTTCTTTATAATGACAGCAAGGCAGGATTAAGATGGAGGGGAGTGAGGAAAGGAGCCAGTTCTGAGCTTTCCTCCTTCAATAATTCCACGTTCACTGCCAAATGGATATTGAAAAGTAGTGAGCATGAAGGTTGAAATATTTTGGTAGGAATAAGACTTTAAAAATGTTTTTCATAGATTCAAAAAATGTCGAAATAAGAAAGGTGATGTTAGGGACTTCTTGTCTAACAGCCTTATTTCACACAGGTGGAGACCAAGAGACACAGCTGAGTAAGGTAGCACTGCTAATTAGGAGCAGGGCTAGAAACAAAAATCAGAGAGCCTGACCCTAAATCCAGTGTTCTTTCTGGAATAGTGTGGGTAATGCTCTTCCTCTTCGTGGTTAGCATCACTTTTACTCCATTCCATGGCCCCAAATCTATCTAGGACATTGACATTAATTGGAACCTCTGAAAGCTCATTTCTAACTAAACAAAGTTAAAAATCCTGGATAAATCAGTTTTAAACCCTTAACAAATTGGATAAAACATGGAGCTGGACAAAATTTCAAGCTAATTGTGTGCTTTCATGTAGACAAATAATCAAAGTTCTGAAAGAATTGTTGATCAAGCTATCTAACTTAGAACACAGACCCATTTACCTGGAAGAAAACCCAGTCAGATAGTTCATCTACATGTCATTCATTCAGCATATACTCTCTTCACTTGAAAAAAGAAAGAAAAGAAAAAGATAAAAGAAGTGAGAAAGAAAGAAAGAGAAAAGAAAAGAAAAGAAAAGAAAAGAAAAGAAAAGAAAAGAAAAGAAAAGAAAGGAAAAGAAAAGAAAAAAGAAAAGAAAAGAAAAACGTAAATCTCCGAAGAATTTGCAATGCTTTCTGTGATGCTGGTTTCTATGTAACTCAATTTAGCAAGCGTTTCCTAAGTGCCTATTGTGTGCAAGGCATTTAGTGAGCACCCACTGTGTTCAAACCTGGGTGTTAAGTGCAACACCAAGAAGATTATCCCACATCTCAAGGAGCTTACAATCTAGTCTTGGAAGCTGTACTCAAACAAACACAGACTAGAGTGTGGTCAGGATTACAAAGGAGGTAAGAATCATCTAGAAACACACAGAACAGAAGGGGTATGAAGGGAAATTTCATAAACAAGATTGCATCTGATCTGGGCCTTGAAAATGGAAGGCAATACCACACAGAAAGAAGAACTCAGACATGCTTAACTTAAGAGTACAGTAGCCCGGTCATATTTCTTTCTTGCTCTTCACCGTCTATTCATGTCCCAACCTCTTGAAACTTACATTCTATCCAATTAAATGTTTGTAGCTAATTTCTCTAGTGACTTCCTAATTGCCACTTTTAATTGTTGTTTTTAGTACTGATCCCAAATTATCCCTTGAGAAACTCTGTTGATCTTGACCTTCTTGAAACTTGTGTGGAGTTCATCATCTGCTCCATCCTGCTGTCCCTATCTCTCTGGCAGCTCTCTCTCTCTCCATCTCCCTGTTCTCTGGGGTTTGTTGCTCATATCTTTTCATTTTGGCCCTACACATCCTACCTAGATAATTTTACCACCTTTATGGCTCCAACTATTATCTTGCTCTGATAACATAAATTCAAATTCTTATACTCCAATCTCATCTTTCCAACTAGTCACTAACCCACCAAGCTGGGCACCCTGTAAATACCATAAACTTAGCATGTCTGAAACCTAACGCATCCTTTCTCCCTAAATCGCCTCCTCTTTTATTTTCCTTATTTCTACTTAGAACACAAGTGCACACATTTTAATACCTCTTTAGCTTTTTACATTCTATTCCCTAGCTTAGAATCCTTTTCTATAGATGAGAATAATCCATCTGAAACCAATTAACACCCTTGTCACTTTCTCGGTGATTGACCAAGAAGCAATATGGTGTTCTGAAAAAAAAAAAAAAAAAAAAAAAAAACAGAACTAATATTGAATCCTGGTTCCAGCATGGATTATGTAGTCATACAACCTTCCCTCCATTGAGCTTACCTTTTATCAGCTGTAATAATCACCTCAGAGGATCATAAGGTTCAACTGAAATGATCTACATAAAAATCCTAGTGCAGGAAATGGCACCTGGGAGATGAATGTGTGTCATCTTCCCCTTCCTCCCATCACTGGGCCACCAGGGCATGAGTGTCTGTTTACTGCAGCCCTGGTTGTATGGTGTCCTCATTCTAATTCTCCAGACTCTGAGCTCTCCAATGGGAAAGCCTGGAACCCAGTACCACCAGCAGGCACTTAGTATATGTTTATTTAATTGCAGTAAGACCAGAGATAGCTGAGCACCCAATTCTAGGACTCAGGCCTGAGCTCATGTCACTGGGGAAGCAATGGTATTATTAAGAAAAATAGAGAAATTGAGGATGAAGCCCTTCAGGCAATTATGTGAAGAATTCAGCATGGGACACATTCACTTTTAAAGAGCAGAAGAAAGACACTCAGCAGCAGGCTGTGCCTGAGGGAAGCCCGCATTTATGTAACAGAAGGTAGGGGCAAGTCACGGCAGCAAAGGAAAGGGGAGGGGACATCAGGACAATGCAGTGACAGAAATAAAAAAAAGAGGGAATTTCATGAAGAAAGCAGAGGGCTCATCATGTGGAATACAAAAGAGAGGTTCTTAGAATTAGGAAAAAAAAACAGGCTTTTCAGCTTTGCTCAAAGAGAAGAAAATGGCTTCAACAGAAAAATGAAGACAAAATAGATTGCAAGGGATTAGGAAGTGGTAGGTGAAAACCTGAGGGAAAATCTCCAAGGTAACTAAATCACATCTAATATCTGTATGTTTATAAATGTACAGAATTTTCAATCCCTCATGTTCAATAGCACCAGCAGCAGAGCCAAAGCCAGAACCCAGGTTTTCTGCCTCCCAGTTGTCATAATTCTACCACATTTTTCCCCACCTTCACCCCATCACAGCATCAGGACACTTGTCTAGACATTGGCTGGCAGTCGCATTCAACTAAAGGATGAGAATCTGATTGATTCCTGCCTTGCATCATTGACAATTTCATCACTCAAGAGCATGAGGAAGCAACTAGAGGAACAGCTTTTTTCAATTAATATTAATCAACAGTCAACTTTGAATGATGGAGTGGAGGTGATAGGAAAAATGGGGGTAAAGTGATGAAATTGTCTTGTAACAGTCAAAGAAGAGAAAGCTGGTCGAAGTCAGACACGACTCATGGGATTTAGGAGAGTGGATTTTTACGTTTGACTTCTCACCCCTCCCTCCCCAGGGCATGGAGTTTCTAAATGGAAAACATAGAGCCCTGAACCCAGTGCTGACTGCTTAGTTTTGTTTTGCGGGTTTTTTTTTACTACTGTTACTGCTTGGAGAAATTTATGCACACTAAAATTGAAGATGACACAGAACAAGAAGGGATCTTAGAGAGCTTGATCAGGACCTCAAGATCACTCAGGAGATTATCAGGATGAATTAAAACTAATAAGATTAATTTTAATTAAAAAATATAAAGTTCTACCCTAGGGTTAAAGAGTAAATAACAGAAGAAATATAAGATGGGAATAAGATGAAGATATTAAATATATTTAGGCTTTAAAAATTAGGGAGAAATGTTAAAATTGTTAATGATAACCACTTAGAAACTGGAAATATAGTTTATTACTTGCAGAGAGGAGAAAGAAGAATGGGAACTTTTAAAAATCAAGCATAAAACAGAAACAGAAAAAATAAAAAATAAAAATACAAAATAGATGGCATAACTGAGTCCAGTTACATCAATTATTCAACAGATATAAGTGAATAAGCTCACCTGTTAAAAATTCAGAGTACCAAATAGGATTTTTTTAAAACCCTGTTATATGTAATTAGCAATAGACAACCCTAAAAAACTAATATCGGAAATTTGAAAATGATGTAAAGGCAAAAGAAATTCAGGAAAAATCTTGGCAGAAAATGTCAGATATGTTTATAAGACAAAAATGCACTTTCAGGTAAAAAGCATTCACATGAATAGGGCCACTAAATATTAACCAAGAGGACTACTCCAGGAACTGATAACAATCACTAAACATCACATATAATCATAGGATAGAAAATCTCAATTTAATAGTAGTTCAATTAAAACAATGGGTTTTCACAATGAGATACCACTTCACACCGCTGAGAATGGCCATCATAAACAAATCAACAAACAACAAGTGTTGGAGAGATTGTGGAGAAAAGGGAACCCTACTGCACTGTTGGTGAGAGTGCAGACTGGTGCAACCACTATGGAAAACAGTATGGAATTTTCTCTCTCAGAAAAATAAAAATGGAACTGCCTTTTGACCCAGCAATTCCACTCCTGGGATTATATCCTAAGTACCCTGAAACACTAATTCAAAAGAACCTATGCACCCAATGTTCATAGCAGCACAATTTACAATAGCCAAGCATTGGAAGCAACCTAAGTGCCCATCAGTAAATAAGTGGATCAAAAAACTATGGTACAATTACACAATGGAATACTATGCAGGAGAAAGAAATAAGGAGCTCCTACCCTTTTCCATGGCATGGATGGAACTGAAAAGCATTATGCTAGGCGAAATAACTCTGGTGGTGAAAGACAAATACCATATGATCTCACCTTTAACAGAAATGTAATCAACAAAACAAACAAGCAAGCAAAATATAACCAAAGACACTGAAATAAGAACAGGCTGACAGTAACCAGAGGGGAGAGGGGAGGGAGAAAGAGTAAAGGATTTGCAGGAACAAATATAAAGGACACATGGACAATAATGGGGGGGGGGAGAATGGGAGGGGCAGGGTTGGGGGATTGGGCTAGGGTGGAGGAAAAGGCAGAAAACTGTACTTGAACAACAATAAATTTTTTTTTAAAAATGGGTTTTGCTTTTATAAGTTTAATAATGACCACGGGGTTAAAACAGTTGCCTCCAAAAGTCATTGCAATTATGCCTAAAGTAGATAGTGTGCAGAAGAGCTCGGGTTAAGTGTACTTTCTCTGTCCTGTCAAAATTTGTCTGAAGTGGAATGCTCAGGTCTGGGTATGTCATCTTGAAACAGACTTTGTCAAAATGGAGAACTTCCAGCAGCAATTGACCAAGATGAAGAGCATGAAAAAAACATCAACTAAGTAGCAGTTGAAGGAGAGAAGATACCATTCAAGACAAAAGTTCAGAGGAGAATGCCAACCAAAGTGGGAACTATAGCAAGACACAGCACTGCAATACAGCAAATCTCATTACAAAGAGTATTCCAACCATTCCTAACTATGCTATCCTACACTGCTACTCTATAAAACTACCAGAAAATAAAATAAGTACTTTTCATAATATCAGAGTGAAAAATACTTTCCTAACTATAACATGAAGATCATATCCATAAATATAAAAAGGACTTTCTTAACAAGATAAATTTTAAAATTTTGCATAAAGAGACCATAAGCCAAGGTAAAATAAAGATACAATAAACTACAAAGCAATAATACACACTGGTGCTAGTAAAGATGCAGAGAAAAAGGATCACTCACATATGGTTGGTGAGAATACAAAATGATACAGACACTTTGGAAAAACAGTTTGGCCATTTCTTATAAAACTAAATAATCATTGAACCTACAATCACACTCTTTGGCATTTACCTCAGAAAAAAATGAGCACAACGTTCACACAAAATTCTATACATGTATGTTTATGCCAGCTTTATTCATAATAGCCAAACTTTGGGAACAAGCAAGATGTCTTTTGATGGGTGCATATTTAAACAAACTGTACTGCATCCACACCATAGACCCCTACCTGGTGATAAAAAGATGCAAAATACTGATGCAAACAACAACTTGGATGAATTTCTAGGGAATTATGTGGAATGAAAAACTTCCAAAAGATCATTTAATGTATGATTCCATTGATATTTTTGAGATGCTAATATTTTAGAAACAGAGAATAAACTAGTGATCACCAGGGGCTGGTGGGGGGGTGCAGCACAGAAGGGAGGGAGGTGTGGTTGTTAAAGGGTGCCACGGGGGATCCTCATGTTGATGGGACTGTTCAGTATCTTGACTTTGCTGGCAGATACACAAACCTACATATATGATAAAAGTGTATAGACCTATCCAAAAGGTAGATAATAACAGGTTTTCTCCAGGAAGAGGAAAAAATGGAGCCCTCGAACATTGCGGGTAGAAATGAAAATGGTACCGCTACTTTGGAGAACAGTTTGGAAGTTCTTGGATATGTTAAAAGTAGAGTCACTATATGGCTAAGCAATGGTACTCAGAGGCATAGTATACCTAAGAGAAGTGAAAACCTATGTCCCCACAAAAACTTGGGCATCAATGTTCATAGCAGCATCAATCATAACAATCCAAAGGTGGAAACAACCCAAATGCTATCATCTAATGAATGGATATAATAATGTAGTACATCCATACAATGGAATATTATTCTGTAATTAAAATAAATGAAGTACAACATGAGTGAATCCTGAAAATGTTATTAATACTAAGTGGGGAAAAAGCAGTCACAAAAGACCACACACTGATTCATGTATATGAAATGTCCAGAATAGGAATGTTCATACAAAAAGTAAACTAGTGGTTACCTAGAGCTGGAGGAAGGGATTGGGAGTGATTGTTATTGGGTACAGAGTCTCCTTCAGGTTGATGAAAATGTTCTAGAATTAGATAGTAGTGGAAGTTGCACAACTCTGTGACTATACTAAAACAATTAAATTGTATATTCTAAATGTTAATGAATTGTGTAGAACTAAGTATACCACACACAAAAATCAGCACAAGTAAAACTAGGTAACTCCGAATAGCGTAGGTGAATGTATCAACACTAATATCTTAGTTGTAATACTGTACTAGCGTCTTACAAAATGTTACCATTGGGGGAAACAATAAAACTTACACAAGATTTCTCTATATTATTTCTTAAAACTGTGTCTACAGAAGCTGCTGCAAAACTTCACACTAAGTTACATACACTAAGTAATCAGTGCTGGAGAAGCAATACCAACTTCTGCTTTTCTCTGCTTTCCCACCATGTGTGAGTCATCTCATTGACAGCCTACATTAGAACCAAGCTGGCACGGGACTCTGGAATGTGGTGTCCTCGGCCTCCAGCCCCCGATACAGGGAGATCATAGAACAAAGTAGGGATGAAGGTCAATATATAAGCATAATTTATAATTATGTATATATTGATATATATGTACATATATCATGTGTATTAAATATAAACTATAATGAACATAAATATAAATTAATGTATGTATCCTAAATTCACAGCACAATGTTTAACTGAAATCTGTTTGAAGTAACACATATAGTGCTTTAGATTGTGTCCCCCCAAAGTAACACCTACAACAAAGTTTGAAATGCGGGTCATTTATTCAGGAATGTGATCTCAGGAAGCAAGAATGGAGGAGTAGGAAGATTGTGCAGAGGATGAGAGAGAGAGAATATAAAGATGAAATATTGTGGTGGTCTCTATAACAGGAAACTGATTGCTCCATGTCTTTCTGGGAAGCCCAAGGAAAAAAAAAGGTATGTCTCTGTGGGCAAAGGTTTGAGTTTCACATGGTGAATGCCTCTCTCAGACGTGTCAACACTGACAACACTGCATCCAAGATACGAGAAGCACATGGTGTGTGCCTGAGGTGAGACACTATTGGGTTACACCTGTGGGAAACCGGTTGAAGCCTATACCATCATGGCTGGTGATGAGGAGACTGGAAGCAGCACACAGTAGTGATCTGGTTAAGTATAGGAGGCTCCCAGTTATATGAAGAGCATGCACTGGACTGAAAACAAGTCTCGAAGGAAATTTAGTAATGTATTAGCAGTGTTTACCTCTGGGTTGTATAACTATGAATAATTTTTGGTTTCCATTTTTATATTTCTTATACTTTCAAGTTTTCTAAGTTTCTGTAATTACAAAATGCAATAAAAAAGGAGCTGAGCTGTATGGTTTGAGAATGAATGTTTTTACAAAGACCAGATGACCCAGATATAGAGCACTCTCCTGGATGGAGAGCTGGACCCTTTGACCTCTCAGATCATAGGGTAGGTCTCGGTGACAGTCAATGTGACTGCAAAGCCCAGGGAAGAACCAGGTACAAAGTAGGCACTCAACACAACACATATTTGCCAAATGAAGAAATGTGTGCAGCAGCACAGATGGAATTAGAAAACTTCTGCTCCCAAGAGTTCACAACCCCTCAGAGAAAATAAAAAGCAGAGATTTAAAGATAGAGTTACCACATGACCCAACAATTCCATTTCTAGTTATATACTCAAAAGAAATGAAAACATATATCCACACAAAAACTGGTATGCCAGTGTTCACAGCAGCACCATTCAAAATAACGTAAAGGTAAAAATAACACAAGTGCCTATCAGCAGAAGAATGAACAAACAAAATGGGGTTTATCTATATAATATAATACAATGTTATTCAGCCATGATAAAGACTATAGTACTGATATATGCTACAACATAGCGGAACCTTGAAAACATTGTGCTAAGTGGAAGAAGCTAGATACAAAAAGCCACATATCACATGATTCCTTTTATTTGAAATATCCAGAATAGTCAAACTCATAGAGAAAAGAAGGTATTAGTAGTTGTGTACAACTAGACGAAAGGAGGAATGGGGAGTGATTACTTAATGAGTATGAGGTAATTTGAGTGTATAATGAAAACATTCTGGAATTAGATAGTGGTGACATTTATACAAAGTTTTGAGTATGCTAAAAGTTACAAATTGTCCACTTTAAAGGCAACCTACTAAATGGGAGATTTTTTCCAATTATACATCTGCTAAAGGGTTAACATTCAAAATATATAAAGAACTCATACAACTCAACATCAAAAAATAATCTGATTAAAAAATGAGCGGAGGACCTGAATAGACATTTCTCCAAATAGGACATGCAGATAGCCAACAGAGTCATGAATAATGCTCAACATCAATAACTCAGGGAAAGGCAAATTAAAACCACAATAATATATCACTTCACACCTGTCAAAATGACTATTATGAAAAAGATAACTAAGAATAAGTGTCAGCAAGGAAGTGAAGAAAAATTAACCCTCATGCATTGTTGGTGCGATTGTAAATTGGTACAGCCACAACGGAAAACAGTATGTAGATTCCTCAAAAAATTAAAAGTAGAATTAGCATATAATCCAACAATCCCACTTCTGAATAGTTATCTAAAGAAATCCAAAACACTATTTTAAGAAGCTATACGCACTACTATGTCCATTGCAGCATTATTTACAATAGCCAAGATTTGGAAGCAACCTCAGTGCCCATGAATAGGAATATGCATGAAGAGAATGTAGTACACATGTACTATGGAACATGACTTAGCCAAAAAGTGGGATGAAATTCTGCCATCCGAAACAGCATGGCTAGACCTAAAGGCTATTAGACCAAGTCAACTAAGTCAGACAGAGAATGACAAATACTGTATGATTTCACTTACAGGCATAATCTAAAAAACAAAATAAACAAACAAAACAGAAAGAAACTCATGATACAGAGAACTGATGGTTTCCAATGGGAAGGGGTGGGGGATAGGCAAAAAAGTGAAGAGGATTAAGAAGTACAATTCAAATTGCCAGTTATGAAAATAGTCAGGGGGATATAAAGCACAGCATAGGGAATATAGTTAATAATGTTGTAATAACTATGTCATAGTGTCACATGGGTATTAGACTTATTGTGGTAATTGCTTCATAAGTTATATAAATGTGCTATCACTATGTTGTACATCTGAAACTAATATCACATAATAGTGCATATCAACTATAGTTAAAAAATAAATTTTTTTAAAAAGTGGTTAAAATGGTAGATTTTGTTATGTGCATTTTTTTTCAATTAAAAAAGGTAGTAAACAGTCCTACGTACAATACTGTGAGGTACACAATGTTATTAAAGTCTGGGAGAAGCATTAAAGATCAGTGGTTCTGGGATCATTGGGTTGGCTTCATGAAGGAAGTAGGAGTTTAGGACTTCACAGGGGCAGAATAACAGACATTCCAAAGGTGCTTGATAAATGCCTGTGGAATTGAATTCAACTATAAGACATTCCAGGAGAAAGAATCAGCAAGGGCATCAAGAGAGGAAGAGGTAGGACAAGTCCAATTAGTCAACTTCTCTGGGTATGGGAGATTTTAACAGTGTAGGAGTGGGGGCAGATAAAGCACAAAAAGTGTTTGACATTCACATAAACATTTTACACTGCAAAATCCTGTCTAGATTTTGCTTTCTCCAACTTTTGTTGTTTGTACTTCTAAGTTAGAAATGACATAAAAGAAGACACTCTGGTGTAGTGGTTTCAAGATTCTGTGCCAGTCAGAAGGTCACACTATGGAACCCTGTGATTTTACTGGTTTCCAAGAGCAATTTCTAAATTCTAAAAGTGTCTCACAATTCTACACCATGCTCTATGTCGTCTTCATTCTGGAACCCAGGTGAACTCAACAGCATCTACCTGAAACTGTCATCATGGCAGAGAACAATCAAATTGCATGCTGAATCTTCAAGCTTCTGCTCAGAAAGGACATTTCTTCCACTCTCCTCCCATGAGTCAAAATGAGTCACATGACCTTGCCTGAGGTCAATAGGATAGGGAAGGGACACCAAATACAGGAGACCAGAAAAACAATCAACCATGAGTTGTAATCCTGACCTGCCATCTATTAGCTTTTGTCTAAGTTTCTTATATTCTCTGAACTTCAGAGTCTTCATTTATTAAGTGAGAATAATTAATCCTACACAATGGAATTATTGTGAGAATTAAATGAGATTATGTAACTAAAGTTCTTGGTTCAATGTGTGGAACATAGTAATTATTCATTAAAAGTAATTGCTCCACCAGATGACAAAAAGCTCCTTGAGAGCAGGAATTTCTATTTAGTGTACAGTGTACTCAAAACCCAGCACAGGTCTAGCACACTGTAAGTACTTCAATAGATGCTTAGTAGAGAAATGAATGAATGGAAAGATGAATACATGCTCATTAAAGAAAATTTAAACAGCAGAGAAAAGTATTGAGAAGAAAATAAAATAAATTTACTCATTTCAATTAATGACCAGTGCACAGGTAATCCATTGATGTGCAAGTTATGAGTCCTTTTTAACATACATCCTTTCTTGCCCTGGATCACACCTGATGCAGAAATCAAATCTTCACTGCACAGACTTTGCCTGTTTTTTGGAGGGCTGAACAGTATTTCTGAATGGCACCTAGCAACAAACAGTTCTTTTGGAGCTTTGTGTTCAGACAGGGAACTAGATTGTACTGGGAGCTTCCAGAAGATGAGAACAAGAGACAGGAAGTGGAAACACCCGCCCAGCTTGGTCCTTCCTGGGATGAGGTCTCTAAACAATGGAACCCTCTCAGCCAGGATTCCATTTGCTTGCCATCAACTGAGGATAACAGAAACGTTTCTTTTGAGATTAAAAAAAATTTATTTAAAGGCCCACAACTTAAATTTATACCAATAGATATGGGGAAAGAAAAGTGCAAATAAAAATCACAGCAAAACCCAGCTTAACTCAATGCAAAATTTTATATACTTTTTAATTCTCTTCTTTCAAATAAATAAATTATATATTAAATTTGCTTTTGTAATGTAAAAATTTTCGTTACTTGTAGGCCCTGTAATGATTAGCATGGCCAATTAGTACTAGGGTTTACTATAGGTAAGATAACATCCCCAATAAATGTCCCAGCCACTCAGCTCCCACACACACACATATCCCCACCCTATGTGTATGAGAAGAGACTTATGGCTGTCTATTGTAAGGGCTTTTTTAAGGAACAAAAGTCCTTATTCTGTGTGGAATAATTGTTAGAAGCTACAGGGAACCATTTCTCTGTTAAATGGAAAACTTTTCCAACAGACAGCCTTTAAAGACCCTTAACCCTGAGATGCAATGATACAGGTAATAGCCTGATTTAACTTCAAAAGCCCATTGGGAAATAGTTGCATTGTATTTAAGGGTCTTTCTATTCCCTGAGGGTCTGAACAAATGTTTTGAGCACCTGCACTCTGCCTCCCACTCTACTAAGAGTTATTAGGGGCATCTGACTCAAGACCACAGTCTGTTCCTCTGAGGAGTTTACCCTCTGTCTGGGCAAACAATAGACCACCACGGGAAGTTCTGTGACATAGCCAACAACAACACAACAGATCACAATGCCACAGGAGGAATGAAGTTAACTGCCAAGGAAGTGCCACAGACATTAGTGCAGCGGTGTAGATGTAGATAAATATACCAAAATTCGCAGAGGCAGCTGCCTAATCTACAGGTTTAGATTAAATATGCCATCAACAAAACAGATTTTTCAGGTTCCTTCAGGCAGATGTTTCAGAAAAACTGCCACCCCCCTCTCAGGTTCCTGACTATGCCTTAACACCTGTCCCCCCCTACACACCCACAACTCCCCAGCTCCACCCCACACAAGGACCTCCCCTTCCACACACACACACACACACTCACACGCACACTCACATACACACACCCACACTCTCACATATTACTCTGTAGGGAAGAGGACTTTTCAATGAAATGGCTCCTGCACTGTGAATTGTGCTGCCTTTGTACTTCTCTCCTTTCTATCCCCCTTCCTTCTGAACCACCTGCTCACAGATAAAAGTCAAAGCTTCTTTATAAGGCTTTACAACTTGGCTGGACAATCAAAACACTGCATTTGATCTCTTATTAAAAACAGGCAAGATTTGAGAGACCAAGATTTGAAAATGGAGGATTCTGAGAAGACAAAGGGCATAGTTACTGTTCTTCAAGTATTTAAAAGGAAAAGGCAGGCTTGCCCTGTCTGACCTCAAAAGTTAGAGGTTACAGTTATAAGCCTTGGCTCAACCTATGGCAGGACTTTGAACAGACAATGCTGCCTGTTGGTGGCATGAGCCATCTTAGGAAGTGGTGAGCTCTTTGTCACCAGCAGAGGTCAAGCTAAGTAGGGACAAATGCACAAGGACAATATAGGAGCCTGGACTGAAAGGCCCTGAGACTTCTCTCAACCCAGAGAGTCACTTCTATTCGATCCCAGGAGCGCTTTGTCATAGAGTCATAGGTAAGTTCAATGAACAAAATTCCTGGGACAAAGTCATGAGAAAGAGCATAGGACTCAACACTCCTTGGGGGAAATGGAGGCGGGGGGCTCTTGTGTCTGAATAAGAGGCCTCACCTAGGAGATGAGAGGGAGAGGTTAGTCCAGGTTTCAATTTTAGATGACCTCAAATGCCAAGATTAAAAAAGATGGATTTTGTCTTAAAGGTTGTTGGTTACAAACTGGTAGCCAACTGTTGCAGTTTCACTGGAATTGCCCAACATTTTAAGGCATTTGGTCCCAATCCAAGCAGTTTAGAGCCAGCGCCTTAAACTTAAAAGACTTTACACAATTGCATTACCTGCTGTCCACTGTGACTGCTGCCACAGATGATGATAAATCACTTAGGATTTTAAAATGGGCAAGTAGAATGACCACAATTGTAGGGAAGTCAGCATAGCAGTGTCGTGCAGCTCATGTCTGAAGCCAGGGTGCGTAGAACATTTCACAGGGTGTGTATTTTGACAGTCCAGGCCTGAGAAACTTGGGCCAAACCTGAAGAGTGACTGTGGGAGAGGAAATGAAAACAGAGATGCCAGACATGTCGGAAGGAAGAAGAGATGAGAGAAGAGAAGCATCTGTAGAGAAAATGTCTGTATTGTGTTGTTTCCTATTCACCCAAGATAAGCTGTATGACCTAAGCAATGTTGCTTTTGTTTTCCTAAGGTACACAATGAAGATAAAATTATCTATCTTGCAATGCTGTTTAAGAATTAGTAGTAACTTATGCAAACCTACACAAAATTCCTAGCACAGGTCCTGCCACACAGTAAGCATTTCAAAATGATAGAAAATTTTATCATATGGATTATTAAAATAAAACCGTATGATTATGCATATGTTTATGTGTGGTATATTGACACAATGGGAATAGAAGTCCAAAATTACTCATTTTAATATAAATTTGAGATGCACATTTGAGGAAAAGATGACTAAGTCTTTTTGAGTCTGAAAAATACTGGTTCACAGGATACATCCAAGTATAATGTTCTAGCTGAAAACTGACAATATACATATGCAAGCAGGGAAAAGTTGGGCTGAAGCTTCAGATTAATTGGGGAGGTTTGGGCTGCAAGTAACCAAAAACTCAAACTCAGTTAGCTTAAACAATATAGAAAACAGGGTAACTCCTAGAATGGGAAGTCCAAAGGTAGGACACTTCAGAGTTATTTATTTTAAGGTCTCTGTGGTATCCTCAGTGCTTCAGGGTCTGTCCATCTTTCCTCCCAGCAGCCTAAACACATCCACTTACCTGGAGGCCAGCTATCCTCATGGCCATGACATTGTGCAGTCATGTCAGAGGTGACATCAATGCATGACTGTGAGATCACTCTTCCTGGGAGGAAACATTTAGTAGATATCCCTCAATTAGGCTAGAATTTGGGATAAATTCTTCTCCCTAAACCGAACATTGACAAGAAGAATTGGACTTCTCAGTTTGGCTTAGGTTAATCCAATTTACCCCGAGTCAGGAGGCGGGGTAGTGGCCACTCAGATGATGGAATGGCTGCAGGGTCGTGGTGGCACATCCTGCATCACTGGCTGAATCTCAGGGTCCAATGCTATAGGGTGATGGCTCCTCATGAACTCTTTCTACTTTTACATGACTCCTGCAGAAGAGAGCTGCCTTCTGGCTGCTGACCCCTTCCACTTCCTTTCTAGCATCTGAGTTTTCATGTGCTTCTAGGTAAGGCAGCTGCACCTCACCTCCTCCAGGCATCCAGATTAAAGTTATCACCATAGTCCTGAAACTAATTCAATAGAGCAAGGCTATCAATAGTGGTGGCAGCTTCTCACTTCCCCAGCACCACCTGCAGCAACCTGCTCCCCCCGCCAACCCCCCCGGCATTATCTTTGCAAAACTAGGATGGATTGGCTCAGTTACATGGACTGCCTGATTCCCTTCTCACCCACCAAGTCACACAACAGGCAGGAAGCTAGAATGGCTGGCTGGCTCTTTGGCAGATGGTGGCAAGGGGCAGCTGGCAGATGGCAGAAGGCTGCCCAGTTGCCAAGAGGAACAATAAACCCTGGCCCTAGCAAAACATAAGCTTTTTGTCTCCTTGAGCCACATATGCTGATTGAAAGTGAGACAAACTCACTTTCAATCAGCATAGAATTCCCCTCCTCTCCTGAGGTCCTTATTTATGACTGACCAGGAGGTGGCATCATAGCCTTGGACAGCATAGCTGGCCACCTGCATATCTCCGGATGGGGCTAAGGGGAGGAACCCACATGAACTTGGAACCCCCACCTCTCATGGAACAGAAAATTCATAACAAGCCAATCAAAAAATAGTGGCAGGAAAAGACCATTAACCCACCTCCCTGTGTCTTGCAAGTCCTGAATCTAAGTCATCCCAGGACAACATTCTCTTAATCACATTCATGAAAATATCACAAACTTCCCATGGACCAACTTGGTAATAAACATACCACCAGTGAGAAAGTTCACTTTAAAAGTTTAGCCTGCTTGTTCTGAAGCATTTCATAAGTGATCCTCCAAGACTATTATTCATCATTTTCCCTTAGATTGGGCCCACATCCTAAAAATTATTGCTTTATAAACAACGTGTCCAGCAATAATTAATTTCCTCCATCTTATATTTAAAAAGTCATATATAACTTGGCATGTAATAAAAAACAGAAATGGCTATTATATAATTTCCATTAATCATGTTTGGGGGAGACACTTAAATGTTTTAAATATTTCTTACAATAAAATTTTTTTAATTTTAATTGAAGTCTAATATGCTATAGGAAAACATCCATATCAAAAGTGTATTGCTCAATTAATCTTCACAAAATGAACACATCCATATAACCAGCACCCAGATCAAGAAACAGAACACCATCTGTACCCTTGATTATCATTGTCCTCACCCTCCCTCCCAGTCTCTGTGCACTGCCACCCAGACTTCCTCCAGGATGGACTAGTCTCCCAATCCTTGTACTTTATATAAATGGTTCTCACAGCATGTATTGTCTCCAGCTACTTTCAGTCATCATTAGCTCAGATCCATTCTACACAATTAAAGATCATTCTCAGTGCCTAGTGTGCATATCTGTGGTATGACTATACCACAATTTATTTATCAGTTCTACTATTGATGGGCATTTGGGTGAGTTCCAGGTGTTGACTATGTTCTATATAGCACTGCTTTGAAGACCCTGGCATCTGTTTTGGGGGACCACATGTAAGCATTTCTGTATGGAGTACCCAAACCTGGTAGGAAAATTGCTGGATCCTGGGATATGTGTGTATTCAGCTTTACTAGATAGATTCTGCTAAATGGTTTCTGCCAAAATGGATCCATTAAACATTAGAGATTTTTGAAATGTGGAAAATAGTTCATGGACACCACTACTGCCTTCATAGTCTTTGAAGATCTAAGGCCATCAGCTAAGAACTTCTAATTAAAAGAATTTATTGTCTTGTTATGCCATCACAGGTCAATAAAAACAAATAGAACTTACTCCTTATAAAATGTACTTCAAATATTTTGACCTGTGATGAAATAAACTCTTAGCCTTGTTACTCTTGGGCTGTACAACTATTCCTCATAGATAATGGCCAGCTGAGATCTTTGTGCTCACCTGTGTCCTCTTTGTATGATGAAGACCCTCGGGCTCAGAGTGTTAGGTGATCACAGTTGGGGTCAAGGGTGGCTCCAGAAGCATATCTTCTATGACACACAATCTCTCTTCAGTATCATGTAGAAAGGGAGGTTGAGCAGGGTTAGAAATGCACACAATTTGGCATGGAGATACCTAAGTCTGGACACTGATTTGGCAACTTTCTGGTATAAACCTAGGACGCGTGACTAACCAGAGCAGTTGTCTGATTTCACCCAGGAGTCTATGATTAGCTTGAATTTCTAAACCAAGCACTTTCTTTCCTGTTGCTTGAAGGAAGTTACTAGAATAAAATCTAAATTCCTGACCTTGCCCAACTAGGTTTCTCTGACCTCATCTTCCACAAGGTTCTCTTTCCTCCCTCAAACATGGTAAATATGTTGTCTTTTCAGAGCCTTTTGCACCTGCTGCTCCCTCTGCTCCAGGTGCTCTATTCCTTTATCTCCATTCACCTGCCTCCTTGTGGTTCAAGTCTCAGTTTAAATATCACTGCCTTGGAGTGCCCTTTACTGACAAACTCTCATAAAGCAGCCCTACCACCACCTTTTGCTACCCCATTAGCTTATTTAGTGTTCTTTACAACGTATGTTATTATGTGACATCATTTGTTTACATGTTTATTGCTTTCCACAACCAGAATGAAAGATCCATAAGGACCGTGACAATGTTTCTTATTCCTTGCTGTTTCCTCAGCACCTGGAATAGTCCCTGGCACATACTAGCTACTCAATAAATATTTGAGAAATGAAAGACTGCAGTCCAGGTAAAAGAGTGTGGTAGCCCAGATTCAACTACCATCAATTGCCTTTGAGAAAAAAAAGTAAATGCCCAGGTCCCACTCACCATAGTTCCAAACTCTTTCATTCCTAAGCCCAGGATCAGCAATTGTGTTGAGGTCTGGGTATTTCTCTTACCTTATTTCTACAAATCAATGTCATACACTTTCTGTTCTGCACAAACTCACACTAATGTCTTGCATTAATGAATTGAATGAATCATCAATATACCAAGAAGGCTATTTAACTTGTCAAAAATGAAAACTGTTGGCTGTGGTAAATGCAAACATGGAGCCTGATGGCTCTGCAAGGTTGAAACGCTGTCCCCTGCAGCTTCTTGGGCCCTTGGAGTGGAATGAGACAGGGTCCATGGGGAAGTCACCTAGCAGGGCCAACCATGCCTCACCAGACGCTGTGTCCATGGAGCTCAGGAAGGCAGGAAGCACTGGTCCTCTCCTTGTGTGGCGCTCAGTGACTCCCACTGCTTTGCCAGGGAGAAGAAACTTTGTTATAAGTCCTCAGATTTACAAACAATATGTATAATGATTTTGTCTTTTTCTGGAAACTGTGAGTTCATGGGTATCAACTAACATGTTTTTGCTTTGCTAATGGCACTGCTGGTCAATACCTATAAGAGGTCCAGATACAATGCAAAATAATGAAGATGTTGAGAAGTTATAAGTGTTCTCCCAACAGAACACTTTAATACATAGGTTTCAACTGACAGAAAAATGAACCAAAATGATATAATCAAAGGTAATAGACCAGAGAATTTTAAAGCTGGCCTGGCCCAGGACCTTAGACTGACATAAAACTGGGCCTTAAATACCCTCTGATTATTCTCAGCTTTGATCCTAAAGCACCTATTACCATCAATAAACCAGAATCCAAACTGACCCTGACCCACAGTCTTCTGGCAGGACTTCTCTCCCATCAGAATATAACCTTGCCTCCCCTCTGGAGTGATTCCACTGCCTAAAGCTCTAATGTCTGTGTTCTTCTCAGTTCCAGGTGAGGAACCGAAATAGATCAGGAGTCATCCATGCCCACGCTCCCACTGAACCAGCTGCCCAGAACTGCTTGGCTAAGAGCATGATGCGACTGCAGTAGCTCTGAGGTCAGACTACTAGTAAGGACTCCAAATGCCCTGTTGGGGACCCAGAAGCACTGGGTGAGGTCTTTGCTTGAGTTCCTTCAGTGTCCTTTGGCCAGTGGGGACACACAGAGACTTCATTCCATGGCTAACATCCACACATGGGTTTCTACCTCAAAGACAGTGGAGTAGATGGTGGAGCTGACCCAGTTGGCATAGAGTTGAGGTTTGGGGACCCGTGGAGCCCACCTGGGGAAAGCCTCACCTCTGTTAGAGCTTCAGTGTGAAGAGACAACTGTGCTCAGTCAGTCAGAGATCAGAGCAGAAGGGATGGCAAAGCCAAGAAAACAACAATGAGGAAACCAGGATGGAATCCTGGAATTAACATAGCAATTATTGTCATCATCACACTGGTGAGCCATTTAGGGTACCGATCTGCCTTTTAAAATGATAATGACTGTATTACAGTTCTTTAGCAACTTCTGACACATAAACCTTTGATTAAATCCACTATCCATGATCATGGCTTATATACTGTTATTATTACATAGTGTTCATTCAGTGACCTAAAAGGACTCCAGGTCAGAGAATATAAAACAAATGATATGCAGCCCATAGATGAGGATTTTTTTTCATATAGATTATCTGTCAATACTTTTACATTGAGAAATTGCACATAAAATCCATATTTATGATCTCTCTTGAGAAATGCTAGGATCTGACAAAAGTGAGCCTGTAGTCCAGCATGACAACTTTCCTCCAGGGCTGAGTAGCAGTCTCCTCTTTGGAGCAGCCACAGGCTCTAGGTTCATTGCCATCCACCTGGCCTGCTTTCTCATTTAAGTGGCTGGCCCAGCAGGAATTTGAGTTTGAGACCCTTGAGTTAGCACTTAGTGCACCCAACAGTGGGTGTGTGTGTGGTAACATCAATTGTGGTGGTGACTGATGTAATTGCTATAGTCCTTATTGTCATTGTTGAAGGTTTATTGTTGAAGATTCACTGTGGTACAATGCCCATTTCAGGGAGACAACATAGGCATACATTTTCATTCCAGGAGCTTTAAACCAACAGAAAGATCAACATAGGTTGATTTTGTAAGACACTGCACAAATTCAAAATGTCAGTGATTGATGGGGTATAGGAACAGAGGCTCCATAAAGACAGCAGGAGATCATAAATTGGAGGTTCATTGCTCACTGTCACATAAGGAATGAAAGATTCAGCCTATAGCCTCAGATATGAGATGGACAGATACAGCCTGCCCCCAACCTCAGCTTTACTTGTAAAGTCTTGGAATATCCATAAGGAGGAGACCCTCTCACTCTAAAGCCTGACCTCATGTCAACTCAGGATGTCCCTAGGAAGGAACAATTTTTTAGCTCTTAGTATGTGCTGTCATTGAATGAGTTATTTCTACACTGGTTCATAGGAGAGGCAAATAGTGTAGACTGGAGTAGGCTTGTAGCTGGCTGACTGGACTCAAATGCTGGCTCCATGCCTCACAAGCTGTCTGAACTTGGATATCTAAGCCCTTTAAAATTTTCTGGGAGCATTTTCTCAATCCATTGAGAATTTGTTTCCCAGCAATTGTCTATCAGTTTGGTTCAAATAAACTCATTTTTAAAATTATTTTAATTTAATTTAATTTTTTTATTGTTCAAGTACAATTGTCTCCATTTCCCCACCACCACTTTCCCCCACCCCAGCCACCCTCACTCTTTTCCCCCTTTGGCTTTGTTCATGTGTGCTTTATACATGTTTGTTGATGATCCTTCCCCCTTTTCTTCCCATTATCCCCTCCCACTTCCCCTTCTGTCAGTTTATTCTTAATTTCAATGTCTCTCTTATATTTTGCTTGCTTGTTTGTTTTATTGATTAGGTTCCAGTTAAAGGTGAGATTGTATGGATTTTGTCTTTCACTCTCTGGCTCATTTCACTTAGCACAATGCTCTCCAGTTAAGTCCATGTTTTCACAAAGGGTAGTACCTCCTTCTTTCTTTCTGCTGCATAGTATTCCATTGTGTAAATGTACAATAGTTTTTTGATCCACTCATTTACTGATGGGCACTTAGGCTGTTTCCAGCACTTGGTTGTTGTAAATAACACTGCTTTGGACATTAGGGTGCATAGGTTCTTTTGAATTAGTGTTTCAGGATTCTTAGGGTATAATCTCAGCAGTGGAATTGTCAGGTCAAAAGGTACTTCCAATTTTAGTTTTTTAAGGAAATTCCCTACTGTTTTCCACAGTGGTTGCACCAGTCTGCATTCCCACCAACAATATACTAGGGTCGCCTTTTCTCTACAACCTCACCAGGATTTGTTATTTGTTGATTTGTTTATGATGGCCATTCTGACTGGTGTGAAGTGATATCTCATTGTGGTTTTAATTTGCATCTCTCTGATGGCTAGTGATGCTGAGCATCCTAAACTTATAAAATATTCTTATAAGTTTGGACATTTCTTACATGGCATAGTGTGACAGGATTCCAGAGAAGCCCACCAAGGACCACTTTGCAGACCTGGATCCATGCTTGGTACCATCAGGGCCTCATTGCATCCCACTGACTCCTGCTTTACATCAAGTTATCTTGGGTAAGTCTCCCTTGGAATTCTGGATCTCCCTGTTTTAAAGTAAGAAGGCCTGATTTTATTGGAGCTGTTTTTTAACCTCCTCAAGGTAGAGCTAAAGGTTAAGAATTGAGAGAACCCAGGCTGAGGCAGGGGAGAAGGAAAAATGGGTGGCTAGTTTCTAACTTTGGCTTTTCAAATGGAATTGCTTTCTGAGAGTCTGAACAAAAGCCTAATTCGGGGATTAAGTGGGGACAGGATGGAGATAAACATCAAGGGGAACATTCCTCTGCTGAGGCAGTCTCCTTAAAAAACCTCATTCATTTGACTCTGAAGATAAGGGCACTTCCTCCCTCCAGCCTGAATCTTGGGTATTCTTAGGTGACTGAGAATCTCTGTGGAGGTGTCAAGGGGCATCATCCCCTATGACATACAGGAGTCCCACAAGGAATTCCAACTCAACTATAATTAATTATTTGACTTGTCTGGGAACACACCCATAAAGGATGGTTACCTAGTGCTCTGAGATCTCATAGCTGTATTGGACAGCTAGGGATCTGCCTAATCATGTCTTGGTTAGACATGTAAAAAGTTTGAATGCAACTCAGCAGGTAACAGCCCCTTGGAGTGCAATCCATAAGCAGCACATTTCAACCCATGACACAATATCCCTAAAAATTTGTTCACACTCTGCAGATAACCAAAGAAAACTAAAATTAATGTGGGAAATCATGCCTCCAAGGCCAGAAACTCCCAGCCCCCAGCCCTTATTAATTCTCCTGCAGATACTCAACAGATAGGGAGCTTTGCAAGTACATATAGAAATGGGAGTATTTAAATTAAAATGGTATCAACGTAAAATGGCCAAAATGGAGGGATTTTTTTGGTGTCTAAATTAATTTTTTGCATGCAAAATTGGAAAAAAAGGCCAGCTCTAATATTAAACCAAATGAATAGGAAGCATATCTTGATTGGAAATTGGAAGCTTCTAGAAGGCACATGCATAAATTTTTTAAAAAAATAAGTTAATAAGAAATTTTAAAGACTGTTTCTGAACTAAAGAAGGCTTCTGAAGGTAATAAATGCCAACACCCCATTCCTGCTTTTTCTGCCGCTCCTCCATTGTATCCTTCCCTGTCTGAGCTCCCTTGTCCAAAATTGCCCTCCCCCCTCCCTTTTTCCTTTCTTTTGTCTTCTCTATATCTCCTCCACTGCCACTTCCTGCTGATTTAGAGGGAAATAAGAATAGGAATTCAGACAAGGATAATCCAGGAATTCTAGCAGCTCCTCTGGGAGAAAAGTTGGTCTCTAATCCTCAGACTAGAACAAAATTAAAGAATCTACCTAATGATGTCCTCAATTTTCTCCAGGACCCTCTTGGGTTTTCAAAGGAATTTAACTATTAGGACATGTGATCTTGGCTATTCTGACCTATTCCAACTAATATACCTATTGGTTTCTGGAAGCAAAAGCAACATAATTTACTAAGTAGGATTTGGTGGAAAACTCTGTAGAGGAGTCTCTTTTTATTGTAGAAAGCCAGACCACTTTAAGAAGGGTTATGGGAAATTAAAATGGGATTTAGAAAAAGAAACAAGCAAGCATGGGCTGCTACAAGAACTATGAGAGAGCTTAGATTTCCCCTTTTCCTTACTAACGGTTGAGGAGAAATGAAAATTACCATAAAAAGGAGAAATTCCTAAGCCCCTTGCAGATACTGGGGCTACTTTATCTGTTCTTAACCAACACCAAGTAGGTTGCCTCCTCCCTCAGAATAAAGCTTCTGTGCAAATAGGAGGGATACCCAATCAACCAATGATTATTTTTAAATTAGAACTGGCTCTTTCCAGCTAGGGAATGTTAAGGGGCAATATACAGGGTCTGGCAGAAATAACACCTGCTTGAGTGTGGTTGGTAGGGTAGGTGAATATCTTGCAGGAGATGGACATTAATTTGAACATTTCACCTAAAACGTCATATGGTGTGCTTGAATGTGGTATTGTTATGTCACAGAATTACATGCTCATGATTTTGTAATAAAAGATTTTATAATAAAAAGGGGGTGTTATTTGTGCCAGATGCTGTATATTTTTGCTAATCAAATCTTCCCCAATTCACCTGATAGGGTGAGGTTTTCTTGACACCAAAGATGCCTACATATCCTTTTTCCAGAAAGGTGAAATGTATTTAGAAGTAAATTAGATACTGAACCAATTGGGAAAATAGTGATTTTAAAGGAACTTCCACAAGAGAAAAATTATCTTGAGACAATGTTTGATGTAAGACATTCCATTGCAACTTTGGGCCCTTTTCAATATAGACATTGACAAGATCAAGTAAGCCACTCCTATTAAAATAACTATTGATGAAGGTCTGGCTGGCGTAGCTCAGTGGATTGAGCGCGGGCTGGGAACCAAAGTGTCCCAGGTTCGATTCCCAGCCAGGGTACATTCCTGGGTTGCAGGCCATAACCCCCAGCAACCGCACATTGATGTGTGTGTGTCTCTCTCTCCCTTCCTTCCCTCCCTAAAAATAAATAAATAAATAAAATCTTTAAAAAAAAACTATTGATGATACTTTGCCTCTACCTAATATTCACCAGCATCCTTTAACACCTTATAAATGAGTTGGAATTAAGCTCAGTATACAAGATTACTTTTTTAAGATTATATTTACTTATTTTTAGAGAGGGAAGGGAGGGAGAAAGAGAGAGAGAGAGAAACATCAATGTGCGGTTGCTGGGAATCATGACCTGCAACCCAGGCATGTACCCTGAGTGGGAATCAAACCTGTGACACTTTGGTTCACAGCCCAAGCTCAATCCACTGAGCTACACCAGCCAGGACTTACAAGATTACTTTTAAAAGCAGGCTTATAATTCCATATACAAGCCCCTGTAATTCTATTTCCTCAGGAGAGAGAGAGAGAAAGAGAGAGGGAGAGAGAATATACTTGGAATACTCGTATACAGAGAGTGCCACCTATTTGTCTTAGATACTTAAATAATGTTACATTTCCTAGAGATTCCACTCTAATCCAATATATGGATAGTGTACTTATATGCTCTAGGATATGACTAGACTCCCTAGAGCACACAATTTACCTATTATAATAGCTAGCTATACAAGGTCATAAGGTCTGAAAGGATCAGCTTTAATTTTGCTTACCTCAAGTATAATAATACCTTGGTCATCTCATATCTAAAAATGGGCTATTAATTAAACCTGAAAGACTCAGAGGAATAATATCCTTTTGTGTTCTAAAAACAAACAAACAAACAAAAATAGCTTAGAAGGTTCCTGGGTCTGACTAGACACTGTCACAACTGAATTCCGAATTTTTATTAATGGCCCAGCCTGTATATGTCTTATTAACATCAAATGGACCTGATCTAATTCATTAGAACCCAGGAGGGAAACAAGTTATAAAAACTCTAAAGAAAGAATTATCTAAAGCTCCCTCTCTGGGACACCTTCATTACAAACTTCCTAACTTTGTATACATGAAAATAAAGAAAATACTTCTAGAGGTTTTAACTCAAAACCATAGAGGTCAACATAGACTCATAGTCAGCAACTAGACTCAGTGGCCAAAGGGCTCCCTCTCGGCATGACTGCCATCTCTGCTAAAAACATGTCATGCAAACAAACAGAAAAGATAGGTATGGGCTCTCCTTTGTTTATGTTCCCTATGCTGTCAGTCCACTGGCTCTTGCCTTCTGTACCTAATGTTATCTGAACTCATTGTAACAGTCTTACCCCAGCATCTTTGCTGCTTTCTTTGCAGGATAAAGACATCCACGATTGTGTTTTGCTTACTGACCACCTTCTTATTCTTAGGAATGGTTTACAGGAAACTCCTCTTGATAATGCTGACTTCATTTGGTTTACAGATGTACCTTTGAAAGATAAACAGGGGCATTACTGACTTTGATATGCAATAACTTCCATGGTAGACATGATTGAAGGTTCTTTTTTACCTGAATAAGAACTGCCCAACAAGCCCAATTAACTTCTAATTTGGGCTCATCAATTGACCAAAGATCAAGTAGCCAATATTTACACTGATAATAAGTATGCCTTTGGTGTTGCTCAGAGCTTTACAATGTTGTTGAGGCAGTGAGACTTTTTAATTTTCTCAGGGCAGCCCAAAAAGATGGAAAATAGGTTGCAGAATTATAAGATGTGATATAAAAATGGAAACAACTGGAAATAATCAAAATTTCAGGACATTCTAAAGCTGCCTCCATGGAAACAAAAGGAAATTATTTAGTTGATGCTGCAGCTAGACAGACATTGTTAAACAGCCAAAGTATCCAGACCCAGGAATGCTCCTTGCTTCCTGTTAAATCAATAAAAGACCTCTTCTATAGTTCCAATGAACAGGTGCAAAAGAAAAGAGGATATGGCAATGAAATGTGGGAAGCTTTGTACCAATCAGAAACCAATCTTGTATATGCTTTCACATGTACATGAGCTAACACAATGAGGTTCCAAAAAGATGCTTTCAGTAAGTAAACAATATTACCGCTACTGTAGCTTATAAAGTATATAGCAGATGTTCTACCTATTTAAAATATAACCCTAAAAAATCTTTTATGTGTCCCTAAGACATTTTTCACCTTTTAACTCCCATTTGAAGTATCTTTGCAATGCCACCATTGCAAAGATATAAATCTGTGTTAGTTATGGTTTGTATGGGTTGAGGCATTTCATTATGGAAAAGCAATAGTCTTAGCAGTAGGTAAATTATGACTGAGGAAAATTAATTCCTAATTGGCAAATTCCCTCTGTGTTAGTGACTGAGGGACTCATTTTACTTGGCAAATAATGCAGTGCATTTGTAATATTTGGCCTATTCTACAGTATTTCCACTGTGCCTATGTCCCCCGCCCCCTGTTCTTAGGATTGGTAGAACATATAAATGATACAATTAAAACTCAACTAGGTAAATTTTCAGAAGCTTCCTTTTTTAATGTATTTTATTGATTATGCTCTTACAGTTGTCCCATTATCTTCTCCACTTTATTCCCCTCCACCCTGTACCCCCCTCCCACCATCATTCCCCCACCTTAGTTCATGCCCATGGGTCATACATATAAATTGTTTGGCTTCTTCATTTCCTATACTATTCTTAATCTCCCCCTGTCTATTTTGTAGACCATTTATGATTCTTATTCCCTGTACTTCTTCCCCCATTCTCCCTTCTCCCCTGACCACTGATAATCCTCCTTGTGATCTCTATTTCTGTGAATCTGTTCCTGTTCTAGTTGTTTGCTTAGTTTGTTTTTGTGTGTGTGTGTGTGTTTTTTAGGTTTAGTTGTTGATATTTGTGAGTTTGTTGTCATATTACTATTCATAGTTTTTTATCTTCTTTTTCTTAGATAAGTCCCTTTAACATTTCATATGATAAAGGCTTGATGATGATGAACTCCTTTAACTGACCTTATCTGGGAAGCACTTTATCTGCCCTTCCATTCTAAATGATAGCTTTGCTGGATAGAGTAATCTTGGATGAAGATCCTTGGTTTTCATGGCTTGGAACACTTCTTTACCTGCAAGGTTTCTTTTGAGAAATCAGCTGACAGTTTTATGGGAACTCCTTTGTAGGTAACTGTTTCCTTTTCTCTTGCTGCCTTTAAGATTCTCTCCTTATCTTTAATCTTAGGTAATGTAATTATGAACTGCCTTAGTGTGTGCTTCCTTGGGTCCAACTTTTTGGGGACTCTCTGAGCTTCCTGGACTTCCTGGAAGTCTATTCCCTTTGACAGATTAGGGAAGTTCTCCATTATTTGTTCAAAAAAGTTTTCAATTTCTTGCTCTTCCTCTTCTCCTATGATTCAGGTGCTGGAGCATTTAAAGTTGTCCCTGATGTTCCTGAGCCTCTCCTCATTTTTTTGAATCCTTGTTTTTTTCATTCTGTTCTGGCTGAATGTTTCTTTCTCCCTTCTGCTCCAAATTGTTGGTTCCAGTTCAGTTTCCTTCCCTTCACTATTGGTTCCCTTTATTTCACTTTTCATAGCTTTCACTTTTTCCTCTATTTTGTGACCATACTCAACCAATTCTGTGAACATCCTAATTATCAGTGTCTTGAACTGTGCATTTGATAGGTTGGCTATCTCTTCGTCACTTAGTCATATTTTTTCTGGAATTTTGATCTGTTCTTTCATTTGAGCCATATTTCTTTGTTTCAGTGTACCTGTTACGTAGTAAAGGGTAGAAACATAGGTATTCACCAGAGTGGGGCAAGCCAGGGCAGGGCAACCCATGTCACTGCATTGTAGCACTTTATGTGGGGGAGAGGTCTGAGAGGGAACAATGCCACTTGCTTAGCTCTCTGCTAGTTTTCAGTCACTTCCTCTGCTACTCACAAGCAAATTGGACCTTTCTGGTCCTGATTTTCAGGTGGGTGGTTTTGTATACATTCTAGGACCTTGTGAGTCTCTCCAATTAACTCTCCTGTGAGGCTGGAAGTTTTTCCTGCTGCCTCAACCCCCACAGGTTTTTTCTGTCAGAGGTCTTGAGGCTTTATTTCCCCACACTGGAACCCTGGGTTGTGCAGTCTGCCTCACTCCCCAGTTGTTCCTCCCAGTTTATCCACACACAAATGTGGGACTGTCCACTGTGACAGCAGCCACCTTGCCTTCCCCAGGTTCTTTAGCCACCACCTTGCCACATGTCCTCTCCACCTGGTTGCATGTCTCTGTCCCTCCTACCGGTTTGGATGAATGTTTCTTCTTTGACTCCTTGGTTGTCAGACATTCATATAGCTTGATTTCCTGGAAGTTCTGGGGTTTTTTGTTTGTTTGTTTTTAAATTTGTTATTGTCCTTCTTTTGGTTGTATGAGGAGGCACAGTGTTTCTACCTATGCATCTATCTTGGCCAGAAATCAATTTTCAGAAGCTTTCAATCTCCCTTGGGCAAAAGCTCTCTTTATACTGCTTCTCAACCTGAAATCTACTTCTTTTGGTAAATATACTCTTTCTGCTTATTAAAAAGTCACCAGTCACCCTATGAACCTAGGTGAAGAGATATATGAATTGACTTTACTAAAAGGAGACATTCTGCATTATTATCAATGGTTCATTAAGTATCTTCTAGCAAGCTCCCAAGAGATGAAGACTTAAAAGAGCATAACTTACAACTAGGAGATTTTGTCCCTTGAAACAGACATTAATTAAAGACTCTCCCCAAAATCATTGGAAGGGGCCTTATCAGGTGCCTAATTGTGAATGGACATCTGCCCCTGTCTCTGACACTTGTCTCCATCTACAGCAGAGGTCAAATACTTCTTGGGTACAAGCAGCACTGACATCAGAGATAGACAATTTTCCCAAGATATCAACAAGGCCTGTGTATCTACAAATTGATGTTGAACTTCATTAGTTTGATTGCTTTTACCTATCTGAATAACAACAACAACAATAATAATAATAATAATGCTTGTTCTTTGGGGTTTTCTAAAAGCTGTGTATATAGGCCAACTGTTAATAATTGCTGAAGGTGTAAAGACAACTTTTGTATCTTCAATAATATCCCTTTCATGGTTTCTCTTTTGAATGAATGCTATTGCAAAAGAATAGAAATGGATGTATGTGTTTTCGAGAGAAGTGAAAAGGAAGTAGTTTGTCCTAATAAGTTGGTTATTTCTGAATGAGTAGAGACAAAGTAAGAAGAACGGGGAAGTTGTAGAAAGTTAGTGGAAAAGAAATACTGAGAAAGGGATTTTATGTATAAATGCCAGAACCTAATTATGTGCTTACCCTCTTACCCAGCAAGGACTACTAACTATATTCATTCAGATAGAAGCTGAAGTGGCTATACTCATAAAAACATGGCCCTCTATAACTGATGCTGAGGCACAGGAAACTTCCTTATAAAACTCCTACTGTCCTCTTGGACACTGAAATTTTTAGATGGTAATTATAATTTATAACATTGTGTTCTTATACCCTGGACTCCAATTAAACCTTAAGGTTCCAGCTTCCAATTGCACAACTAGTGGGAATCAGATTAATAATGAACAGCACTTAAGTGCTTCCAATGAGATGTAGATGAGCCATAGTAAATGAGAACTTATCTCATGGTCAGATTATAAAAACTGAAAAGGTGGTATGACCTCAACCTATAAATAAATGTAATGCTAGATGCAAAATACAGAGAAGTGAGACAGACAGCAAAACCTGGATGATGATAGCTTATAAGTTAGTAATGATCCAGAGTGTGTTTCTTAATGAAGGCCCATAGGACTTGACTGCCTCTCATTTATCTGCTTTTCACATTTGAGAAAAATTCAGCCTTGACTTCCATCTAAGGTCATAACCTTAGTCTTGCCCCATCTCCAATGGACCATCATTCAGCAAGACAAATGCTGACACTAAGGCTTCCTGGGAATGAGCTTTAAGCACCATAGGACCTTGTTATCCAACCAAAATGTTGGTCATCAACACATCCTTTGGATTGATATGACCAAATGGGGAATGTGTGGACAAAAAGGGGCTACATAGTAACCTGAAAAGCACAAGGGAGGCCTGCATGGTGGGTTTTACAAACTGAGAAACCTAAAGTAACCACATAGGATGGTCTGAAATTAAGACTTCCAAACTAAAAGCACTTCATGGCAAGTAGTCATGTCCTAGGCCAGTATTTTTACCTTGCAAAGGTCAAACTTTACCTTAACTGAGAGTGTCTGTTGTCTTTTTTTGCATTTATGATAATGTACCTGAAAACATACCTTTGGAGTAATTTCCTTTTCTCTGGACCCTTCAAAGCACAACCACCTCATCAGAGACCACCATCAGAGACCACAAATCCCCTCATTGTTATTATTATCATGTTAATTGTCAACTGTTAACTGTTTTATACACACCTATGTAAAAGAAGTATGTGTCTATTTGTTTTACTTTTTTATCCAGTTTCAGAGATTTCCCCCACTTTGCTTTCTCCAGCCTCGCTAACCTATCACCAGTGAACTGGTGAGCCCCTTATGCCTCCTCCTCTGATGGTAATGTATAAAATAAGGTGCAAAACTGCCATTCTCTGGAATATTTTCTCAATCCTTTGAGAATTTGCTTCCCAGTAATTGTCAGTTGGACTGAAATAAACTCATAAGAAATTGATATAGGTTTGCACATTTCTTATATTGACATAACCTAAACTTTTTGGATTTTCTGAGAAGTCCAGATATAAATTAGAGTATTGTTTAGATGTTTTTAATTGCACCTGGCACTCACGTATCCATAGCCTGTGTAACAAGGAATGCTCTTACTAAACTTTGGTAAACAGAAAAGTCCAGAAGATTCTTAGACATTGCACACCTGCCTTGGTGTTTAACTGAAATGGGGGATCCCAAATTTCTATGTGGACTAGACCATCAAGAAAAGATCCTTCAAAACTGAAAGAAACTAGAGATTCTTTTTTTAAAATTTTTTGTTTTATTTTTTTCCATTACCATTTAGTCCCCTTCTAACCCCCTGCCTGGGGCAATCACCACACTGTGGTCTATATCCATGAGTCTATTTTCCTTTCTGTTCAACCCCTTGACCCCCTAACCTCCCCACCTCCACTTAGCTGTCATCCTGCTATCTATCTAGGAGTCTGTCTCTAATTACCTCATTAGTTCAGTTTGTTCATTAGATTCCACATGAGGTCTGTCTGGAAAAAGTCCAGCTGTTGTTAATATAACAAGAATGGCTTGCACAACACTGATATAACATGGCAACCAAGGAAAGTGGACTGGATTGCTCATGATGACTTCACTATTCTACTCAGTAGAGGTGGTAGACACCCATTGAGTGAGCACATGTACCATGTGGCCATTGCATTCAAAATGACTCAGCAAGTAGAGCAATGAATCTGCATCAGATTTTGCATTAAGCTTGAACATTCCTCCATGGAAACTATTCAGGTGATTCAGAAGGCTGCATCTATGGGCAACTAGTGACTGGCAGCTTCATCATGACAACATACCTGCTCATGCAGAGTTTTTGATGAAACATCAAATCACCTAGGTGACTTAACCCCCCTACACCCCAGATTGGTGCCCTGTGACTTCTAGCTTTTCCCAAAACTAAAATCACTTTTGAAAGAGCAGAGATTTCAGACTATCAATGAGATTCAGGAAAATAAGATGGGGTAATTGACGGTGATTGGGAAAACTGTGTGAAGTCCCAAGTTGGCTATTTTGAAGGGGACTGAGGAGTCACTCTCCTATGTACAATGATTCTTGTATCTTGTATCTCCTTCAATAAATGTTTCTATTTTTCATATACATGGCTGGATACCTCCTGGACAGACCTTGTATATGGGTCTTATTTTCTTAACCATTCAGCTACCTTATGTCTTTTGGTTGGAGCATTTAAGCCATTTACATTTAAGATGATTATTCATAGGTACGTATTTAGTGCCATTTTATTGTTAGACTATTTTCCTGCTCTTTTTTTTTCTTTTTTCTTTTTCTTAAAGCAAGCCTTTTAACATTTGTTGCAGGATTGGTTTGGTATTAACAAACTGCTTTAGCTTTCTCTTGTCTGGGAAGCTCCTTATTTCTCCTTCAATTTTAAATGATAGCCTTGCCGGGTAAAGTAGCCTTGGTTGTAGGTCCTTACTTTTCATCACCTTGAATATTTCATGCTACTCCCTTCTTGCCTGAAATGTTTCTGTTGAGAAATGAGATGACAGTCTAATTGGTGCTTGCTGGTATGTAACTAACTGCCTGCTTTTCTCTTGTGGCTTTTAGTATTCTCTCCTTGTCTTTAGGCCTTGCCATTTTAACTATGATATGTCTAGGCATATGCCTCTTTGGGTCCAACTTTTGGGGCTCTCAGAGCCTCCCGGACTTATGTGTCTTTTTCCTTCACCAAATTAGAGAACTTTTTAGTCAGTTCTTCAAATAGGTTCTTCAAATAGGCTCTTGATCCCTTGCTCACTCTCTTCTCCTTGTATTTCCATGATGTTGATGTTGTTATACTTCATCTTATCTAAAGTGTTTTCTAAGCTCTTCTCTATTTTAAAATTCTTTTTTCTTTTTTGCTCCTCTCCTTTGGTGTTTTTTATACCTTGTCTTCCAAATCACTGACTTGATCCTCTGCTTCATCTAACCTATGGTTTATTCCTTCCAGTGTATTATTTATTTCAGGTATTGCATTCTTTATTTCTAAATAGTCCTTTTTTATGGTTTCTATGTCTGTTTTCATGCTGTTGAGTATCTTTATAATCATTACTCTAAATTATTTATTTGATAAATTGCTTGCCTCCATTTCATCTAGTTGTTCTTCTACAGAATTCTCATGTTCTTTCACTGGGATCATTTCTTTGTCTTCCCATTTTGGCTGCTGCTTTATATTTGTTTCTATACATTAAGTAGATCTGCAAAGACTCTGGTGCTGTCCTTTGTCAGATGCTGCTTGTGACTGGCCCTGGGCAACCTATTTGGAGCTATCAGCAATACACAGTGTGTGGCTCTCTTTGCTGGGCCTGTAAGTGCACTTAAAGAACCAGGCTGTGCACTAAGGCTGGCTTTCAGCAGCACCAGGATTGGAGGAGGCTCAGCTAAAGTCTCAGAACTCCCAGAGTTCTACCTTAGTTGTTAAACTTAATCAGTGATATAGGCTTAAACTCCACAAGGTGGGGCAGAGTAATTTCTGTGGGTGGAGCTATTGCTTCCCCTCAGGTTGATGCCACTTGGAGAGGAGTGGTCTGCCTGAGAAAAATGGTTCTTGCAGTACAGGGAATGATCATCACAGGTATCCTGGTGGCTGTTCCTTAAATTCTCTCCCCAGAGCTATCAGGCCCAGACTCTCCTTATGCATCTCCAGTACACTCTGCTCTCCCTCTACCAGAGCCCAGGCTAAGTGGCTGCAAATAAAATTTTGTGCATTGGCCCTTTAAGAAGCTCTCTGTATCTCCAGCTGTTTCTCCCTGGTGGACAGAAACCCCACTGCTTTTCACAGCTGGATAATATCTGGGTTCCTTTCCTAGCATTGGTGCTGTAAGCTGGGGAGCCTAGCTTGGGGTTTAGATCCCACACTTCTCAGGAGGAGTACCCCCAGTCACTAAAATAACCCCCAACATTGTAGTTGTCATCCATGGGAGCACAGCCAGCCCTCTTGTGCCTCCTCTACAGTCCTTATCAGCCTCATTGTGGTGAAGTGTATTCTTCTATCTGTGGTTATAAGTCTTCTCCCCAACTAGTGTTTAGTTTGCTATTCAGGATGATTTCTCTACAATTTACAAGTTATAATTCCAATTTGGTCCTGGGAGGTGGTTAGTGTAGCTTCCACTTACTCCTCTGCCATCTTGGGTCTCCCTGGTATATGTTTTTAAAAAGATATTCTGTTCTAGAGGTTGGGAAGTCCAAGATTAAGGCAAAATGTACTCAATTTCTGGTGAGAGCCTACTTTCTGATTCATAGAAGATTGTCTTCTTGCTGTGTCCTCACATGACGGAAGGTTGGAGATTCCTCTGACTCTAAAGAAACTGAAGATTTGAGAGAACTTGAAGCAGCCTAAAGCTGAAGACTACTGAGTGGGATTTCAGGAAACAATAGTGCTTACCACAAAGGGTTTGGCTTTAAAATGGGAACAAAACTACCCTTGCAAATCTGAGGTGGTGACCAGATCAGTAGAAAAGGAAATGTCATTTCGGCTCCTTGAACTGGTATTGTCTAATGCTCTGCTATGGCCTAGGAGAGACTTAGGAGACATAGCAACTATATTCAACCTATAGACTTTGTTTGGATTCTGACTCAGATGAAGAAAAAACTATGAGGTATTTAGGGAAATTCAAAAACTGGATATTTGAGATTGAGATCTTGATAACCCCCAAAACTGAGTAATAAGTACCTAGGGTTCATTTTGCTATTTTTTTTACCTCTGCTTACGTTTGAATTTTTTCGTAATTAAAGGAAAATGAAATTTTAAAATAAAATAAAACAAAATAAAATAATTTTCCTAACCTATAAAGGTCCTACCATATTATTGTTAGGAAGATTAAATTAAAGGATTTAGCATAGTAGCTGACTTATATGTAAATGTTATATGTATAAAATATTATTTCTACTACTACTATTACTTACTACTAAGCCTCCTTTTATTGAGTGAGGAAACTGAAAGTCAGAAAGGGCAAGCAACTTGTCCAAGATTATTATAAGTACCGTCCATCTAAGACTACCAGTGGTTCTGCCAACTTCCTTCCAATGTCGTCTCAGGGCTGCCTGGACAAAGAGTATAAATCCTAAATGAGAAAGAGAGAAAGAGTTTGTGTAGTGCTTTCAAAGTACAGCATTAAATCATTCCTGCTTTCTGGAACCTTTTTTTTTCTAAATCCCATTTTTCTACCCATCAGCAAAACCATTTTCCATGCACAGGTTAAGCCCAATTCTCTGTGGAAAGACAATGTCATCCATCCCAGGCACAAGTCATGCTTAATAGAGAATGGCAGGGCAGGGTCATCAGCAAAGCCACCTGGACCTCAGCCAGCTCTCCCACATGGAAGGCGAACTAACTGCCAGTCAACTCCCCACCCTGGACATCCTCCAGGAATGAGTGACAGGTCCTGCCATGTGGGCAGTCAAAGGCATGGAGGTGGTAGAGACTGTATGGGAGATGAAAGAAACACATTGGAGATGAGCAAAAGCCAAACAGATGGCAGGGCTCTCACTGCAAGTGGCTAAGAAACCACAGCAGCAAGCTGGCCAAATGGGCATATGTATGGCTGAGAGAACCAGGAGAGGGACAGAGAGGTGGAGTCCCAAAGGCAACTGCTTAGCAAAGAACAGCCACAGCCAGGAAACTAATGATGTTCATGGATTAGTAAAAAACCTCGTTGGTGGGAGGATCTCAGGATTGGTGGGGAGGGGAATATGAGGCAGAAGTGGAATAATCAGGAACACAGAGTGGGCAGCCATTGAGAGCAGCAGCCAGAAGCCAGCCTGGCCAAGTCTAAAAAATCAGGAACAAGGGACCACTCACACAGGGATGGTGGGCAAAGTTAGGAAGTCTAAATGGACTAATACCAAGAGGTCTTGTGCTATCTCAACAAGGGTAAGGGAACAATTGGATTTCTATTGGAATCAGCCACCATCCCACTTCTCAGAGACAGCCATTGTTAATGGGGATATGAACATATGTATAAACAGACAGATGTGTGCATATACACGCATATATACAGGGGTGGACAACAGTAGACTTACAGTTGTGAGCACACAAAATACAGAGTTTATTCTTATATTGTTATTTATTAATTATTGTATTATCTATTTGCATTACCACTGTAAACCTACTTTTGCCCACCCTGTACTCTCAGGTATTTAAGATAGGATTAAACTATGTATACGTTGACCAGTATTTTTTCCACTCAACTAAATCAAGCACATCTTTCAATGTCTGTGAACTTACTGCTGCATAATAATTTCAGTGGTCTTGTTATATTCTGTCATGTATATGAACCACAACCTACAGAAGGGCATGTATGGTTTTTCACTGTTAGAAGCAATACTGTAATTATGCTTGGGATTAACTCCTGGATGTAGAATTGGTGATTCAAAGGGCACTGGCATTTTAAAATCTTCTATTATACAAGAAAATAAAAGACAAAAGACTGTACCAATTTACCCTCTTACGAGCATTACAAAAGGACAGTTTTCACCACATTATTATTATTATTATTATTAATCCATCAATTTGCTATGTAAAGAATGTCATGTCATTTTTCTGTCTTCATTCCTTTGTATATTAAAGAGACTGAACTTTTTAAAACTGCGTTTGTAACTCCTTAAGTACAGGACTGATACCCCTACAGAAGGTGGCTTTGAAGGGGTGGGTGAAACCATTGAACCAGCTGCTCAGATCTGGCCTCAGAGGGAGATTCCTTCTTCATGCCTGCAGGTTCAATCATGGGCCCAAGAGGCTGCACCTCAGCTTTGCATGTGCAAAACCTGACTTCTGTTCAGTCAAGTGTGTTCTGGCTCTGGAAACAGATGTTTGCTAAGAAAATTCATGGGACATGGATTGCCAAACCAGGAGGCTTATTATCAACTTACAATAAAGAAATATAATCCTTCCAACAGTAGCAATATTCATGTCTAGTATCTAGGATACTCTCTTCTGGAAAACAAAGAGTTTCCAGAAACTCTGTTTCTGGAAAACATTCTTCTAGGAATCAGAAGGTTACATGATGAATAAAAGCTTATCCCCAGAAACAGAGAAGCAGCAAGAGAATATTTGTCGAGACCAGAATATATCTGCAGACAGGGTCAGGGTCCCACCTACTAGGGAATTTTGCACATGTCTTGAAAAAAAGGGTTCTGACCCAACCCATCCAGAGACACATCCCCTACACAGATGTGGCCAGGAGAAGGAACTGTGGCTGTGGAAGACTAACATCTTCAGTCTCTGTCGCCTCCTGCTCTAATTTACAACTTAATCAGCCACACAGGCCCATGGCCACAAAACCAGTAGACTCCATTAACGCTCTGTTCTAAGCTTCTGGGCCAATCAATCAATATTCATTCTCTCCACGCCCCCCCCCCCCACCAACCCTATGTAGTGGCACAAATGTTTTCTCTTTTGCTTTAGCTTTCTTTTTTAAAAAATATATATATTTTATTGATTATGCTATTACAGTTGTCCCATTTTCCCCTTTCATTCCCCTCTACCCTGCACACCCTCTCCCACCCACATTCCCCCCCTTTGGTTCATGTCCATGTGTCATAAGTTCTTTAGCTTCTACATTTCCCATACTATTCTTGTCCTCCCCCTGTCTATTTTCTACCTACCATCTATGCTATTTATTCGCTGTAAGTTTTCCCCCTCTCTCCTCCTCCCTCCCCCCTGTTCATAACCCTTCATGTGATCTCCATTTCTGTGGTTCTGGTCCTGTTCTAGTTGTTTGCTTAGTTTCTTTTGGTTTTTGTTTTAGATGTGGTTGTTAATAATTGTGAGTTTGCTGTCATCTTACTATGAATGTTTTTTATCTTCTTTTTCTTAGATAAGTCCCTTTAACATTTCATAAAATAAGGGCTTGGTGATGATGAACTCCTTTAACTTGACCTTATCTGAAAAGCAGTTTATCTGCTTTTCTATGCTAAATGAAAGCTTTGCTGGATACAGCAATCTTGGATGTAGGTCCTTGTCTTTCATGACTTGGAATAATTCTTGCCAGCCCCTTCTTGCCTGCAAGGTCTCTTTTGAGAAATCAGCTGACAGTCTGATGGGAGCTCCTTTGTAGGTCACTGTCTCCTTGTCTCTTGCTGCTTCTAGGATTCTCTCCTTCATTTTTACCTTGGCTAATGTAATTATGATGTGCCTTGGTGTGTTCCTTCTTGGATCCAACTTCTTTGGGACTCTCTGAGCTTCCTGGACTTCCTGGAAGTCTATTTCCTTTGCCAGAATGAGGAAGTTCTCCTTTATTATTTGTTCAAATAACTTTTCCACTGGTTGCTCTTCCTCTTCTCCTTCTGGTACCCCTATAATTCGGATATTGGATCGTTTGAAGATGTCCTGAAGGTTCCATCTTTTTTTTTTCCTTTTGGTCTGGTTGCACCTGTTACATATGAGGGGCAGAGCCTTAGGTAACCGTGGCGGGGCACCCCAGTCACTGGGTTGTGACATTGTACGTGGGGGCGGAGTCTGAGAGAGAACAATGGCACTTGCTCCGCTCTCTGTGGGACCTCAGTCCCTTCCGCTGCTTCCCCCAAACAAACTGGGCCCCTCTGGTGCCAATTCCCATGTGGGTGGGCTTGTGCACAATGTGGGACCCTCCAAGGACCTCTCCTCTGAGGCTAGGAGTCCCTCCCTGTGCCTCAATCCCCACAGGTGTCCTCAATCAGTGCCCCAAGGCTCTATTTCCCAGCACTGTGATCCTAGGTTGCTCACAGTGTTTTGTTTCACAATCATCACCTCTCTGGGTCTGCTGGTTGCCACCCCTTGGCTGGGATCTGCCAGCTGCCACTTGTGTGTTCAGGGTCCACCTGCTGCGGTCTTACACGCCTCAGATGCCTTACGCACCCAGTCCTAATGCTGTCTGCTCTCCACACTGCAACCCACGCCCAGCTGCCCAACTCTACCCCTCCTACCGGTCTGGATGAATGTGTCTATTTTAACTTCTTAGTTGTCCAACTTCCATTCAGATCAATTTTCTGTCAGTTTTGGTTGTTATTCTGTTTCTCAATTATTGTTGTCTCTATCTTGATTGTGCAAGGAGGCACAGTGTGTCTACCTATGCCTCCATCTTAGCCAGAAGTCACTAGCTTTCTTTCATTGTATGAATCCATGTTTTGCCTCCCCAACTGATACCTGCCTAAGACCATCCACTGGCTCTCAAATTGGGATGTATGTACCATGAAGGGTTCACAAGGTTTTCTAACTTACACTAGGAGCCAAAGGATAAACAGCTTATCTGAGAAAACTCATTTTTCTAAATGTTACATAATTTAAAACATCTCAAAGGTAGAGAAAACATACAATAACCAGCAGAAGACAAAAGGTATGAGTTCTTCATGTTGAATATGATTTTGAAAAAAATGAGACTCAAAGAAATTCCAAGTTGCCTACAGTGTCTGATTTAACCTCTAACTGGTCCCCACCCTCCCATGCCCACACACCACCTTGGGAGGGCTATGCATTCAAGCTTTTCTGCCTCTTAAGTGCACTTCAGTGGGAAAATTTAGTAAGCACTAATAATCCACTACAGTAGTGGAAAAGAGCACCCCCTTTACTAGTTGGATGTCTTCGAGCAAGTTATTTAATACCTCTATGCCTCAATATCCTCATTTGCTGAACAGGATAATAACACAATAATTGACAGAATGTTTGATGCCATGAAAGTCCGTAAATTTTGCAAAAGTTGATCTTAAAAAATTGTCTATAACCAGTCTCAGCTTAACTCTGGGGCTTCCATCTCTGCTAGTAGTAGGAAACTGGTTTTTTAAAGAAATTTTTAATTCTTTTTCAAAATATATTTTATTGATTATGCTATTATAATTATTACAATGTTTCCCATTTGCCCCCCTCCACCCAGTACTCCAATTCCTTCCAGCATTCACCCCTTTAGCTCATGTCCATGGGTTGTGCATATAAGTTCTTTGGCTTCTCCATTTTCTATACTATCTTAACATCCCCCAGTCTATTTTGTACCTACAAATTATGCTTCTGCACCTTTTTCCCCATTCTCTACTTTCCCCTACTCAGCTGATAAACTCCATATTGATGATTCTGTACCTGTTCTGGTTGTTTGCTTAGTTTGTTGTTTTAGATTCAGTTTTGACAGTTGTGAATTTCTTGTCATTTTAATGTTCATAGTTTTAATCTTCTTTTTCTTAAATAAGTCCCTTTAACATCTCATGTAATAATGTTTTGGTTATGATGAACTCCTTTAGTTCTACCTTGTCTAGGAAGCACTTTATCTGCCCTTCCATTCTAAATGGGAATTTTGCTGGATAGAGTAAGCTAGGTTGTAGGTTCTGCTTTTCATAACTTTAAATATTTCTTGCCAGTTCCTTCTTACCTGCAAAATTTCTTTTGAGAAAGCAGTTGACAGTCTTACGGGAACTCCTTTGTAGGTAACTCTGCTTTTCTCTTGCTGCTTTTAAGATTCTGTCTTTATTTTTAACCTTTGGCATTTTAATTATGATGTGTCTTGGTATGGTTTTCTTCGGGTCCAACTTGTTTGGGACTCCCTGTGATTCTTGGATTTGTATGTCTATTTCCTTCACCAAATTAGAGATGTTTTCTTTTATTATTTTTTCAAATATATTTTCAATTTCTTGCTCTTCCTCTTCTCCTTCTGGAATCCCTATGATTTGAATGTTGGTATATTTGGAGATGTCCCAAAGGTGCTTTACACTATGCTCATTTTTAAAAATTCTTTTTTCTTCTTTCTTTTCTGGTTGAATGCTTATTTCTTCCTTATGTTCCAAATTGTTGGTTTTAATCCTGGCTTCATCTCTTCTACTGTTGGTTCCCTGTATATTTTTCTTTATTTCACTTAATATAAACTTCATTTCTGCTTGGGACTTTTTTATGTTGTTGCTATATTCAGTGAGTTCTTTGTGCATCCTTGTCACCAGTGTTTTGAATTCTGCATCTGATAGGTTGGTTATCTCTGTTTTGTTTAGCTCTTTTTCTGGGGTTTTGTTCTGTTCTTTCATTTGGGCCACATTTCTTTTTCTCCTCAATTTGGCAGGCTCCCTGTGTTTGTTTCTATGTATTATGAAGACTGTTTTGACTCCCTTTCTCAGTAGCATGGCCTATAGTGGAAAAGGCACCTGTAAATTGTGTGAGGTGGAGCCTTAGATAATCACCACGGAGAGGCAACCTGCTTCACTGCTTTGTGGCTCTGTGTGTGGGGAGGGTTTGGAGAGGGGACAATGCTGCTACCTGGCTTCTGGAGGTGTGCCCAGCTCTTGCTTTGTGCAACACTTCCAGCTGTTGTCCTGGTGTTGAACTCCAGAGGGGGTAGGTTTGGATACATTTTAAGTCAGCATGGGCCCTTTAAGCAGAGTCTCCTGGAAATCTGGCAGCTTCTTCCACTGCCTCAACCCCCACTGATTTTTACAGCCAGAATTTATAGGGATTTATCTTCCTGGTGCTGGAACCCTGGGCTGCATGGTCTGGCCTGGGGCTGGGATTGTTCACTCCCAAGGCATCCCTCCCAATTTGTATCCACCACACATGAATGTGGAATGACCCATTCCACTGTCACTGCCTCTCCATGCCTCTCTGCTCATCTTTGGATCTCTGCCCCTCCTACACGTCTGGATAAATAAGTCCTTGGTTGTCAGACTTCCATATAACTCAATTTTCTAATGGTTCTGGGTAGTTTGTTTTTGTTTTGTTTTTTTGAAGTCTAGTTGTAATCCTTTCTGTGGCTGCATAAGGAGGTGAAGCATGTTTACCTACACCTTCATCTTGACCAGAAGTCTGATAGTAGAAAACTTTTAATCCTTCAGTATAACTTGGCTTTTTCTAATTCAAGACTTTCTTCGGGAATAAATTTCAACATAAGGTTCACCCCTCGAATGTCTCCATCCTTGGAGGGTACAAGGGGGTTCTTTATGGTTTAGGATGGAGCAGCCTAGTCAGCTTCCACTACTGGAGTTCACATCTCTTCTGGTTCATGTGCTGGAAGTGTGCCCACCAGCCATAGCCATAGCCTGGAGCCAGAAGGGGGAAGACAGGACTCACTGTTCTATACTTGGGTTGATCTGACTTTGCTGGTATCCTTGTCTGAGGGTGTATGCAGCTCTATATGGCAGCATTTAGCTGTCTCCCAGCCTCCCAGTGTGCAGATCCTTAAAAGGGCAGCTAAGGCTCTCTGGCTGCCACCAGGAGCACATGCCCCACTGCGGTGTCCTCCTGGGTATGTTTGCTATTACTCAGTCAAGCACTTCCCAGGGCAGTACACTGGCACTTGCTCCTGCAATAAAGCTCACACTTTCTTCACTCAAGGAGTTCAGGTGGAGGAGGGGAGTTGAGGATGGGTATCTTCGTGAAGCCTAGTGGACATTCTCCCAGAGGTAGGTACAGTTAGAACCCAGGACCACTCTGCTATTCATGAAACAACTTCCTGGTTTATCCCCTGCTGCTATGTTTCCCTGTTAGTAGCCTCTCACTCTGAGGAACACATCCCACCAGGACGTAGGACGTCTGAGGTTAGCTCTGAGCCACAAGCTATTTGTATGTTCCCAATCCAGGAAGAGTGCAGGAAACAAAATTAAATAAAAGTCTTAGTAATCAAAAGTGAAATAGTCTACTGAGAAAAAAACAGATGGAGGATACTTATAAACTTGAAACATACAAATCACGACTTAAAATGACACACCTCTAAGTATCATGAGAATTAAGTAATGTTGAGCTCCTGAAGCATATAAGTGATATATACATGCTAACAACTTACATTTGCTGAACCTCTTAGGATGCTTACCAAAATATTATGTAATGCTGATATTCTAGAAGATTAATACCTCAAAAGCAAATTACTTCCAAAGTAGCTTGATGAATGACAAGGAAATAGCAGTTTTATGAATCTGATACTGATGTTTTATGGGACAATGGAACAGATATTAAAAGAGAAAACTTTATCAATACCTCTGAGATGATATTATGGTACCTGGGTAGCTGCTTTCTGAAGAACCCATACCAAAATAACAGCTTTCCCTAAAGGTACAGGCACATGCAGAAATGTGTTTGCTATTCCAGTGAGCATTACATGCTGGTACTATGCTAAATGTTGGGAATACGAAGATTAAAAAGTAGAATCCCTGCCCTAAGGTTGCTCACCCTCACTTAATCTTTCACCCGTGTCCTCTATCTTGATAGCTAGCACCATCCCTGGAACTCTCCCAGTATCTCCCTGACCTCAATGACCTGGCAATCACCCTATACTCCTTCTTGTCTTTCAAATGACAATCCAATTAGTTACCAAAACCCAAGGTCACTGCCCCAGTCCCCATTGGTTGAGACCTGCCCCTGGAGTGATAACTCCCCTGAAGTTCCAGGCCACCTTGGCATTGGAGAAGGCCCTAAGGCAGAGAAACAAGGAGGGCCCCAAATTATCCTCTACAGCTGCAGGTGAAATCACAGGTAGACCCAGGTGTGTGATGAGGGTCACACAAATATCTGCTCCATCAGTTATTCTACTCAGTGAGGGCCACAGAGCAGAAGGATGATGAAATGAACATTAAGCAGAGAGTCAGTGGGGATAAGGAGCAGAGAACAATGGAGTAAAACAGAGAAAGATGGTAGAGCAGGGACATGAAGGAGATGGAACAAGGAAAGGAAAGAGTCAGAAGCCAAGTGAGAGGAAACAATTAGAATCCCAGGAAAAGCTCAGTTCACCTAACTAGAGGAACAGTTTCAATAGCATTAAGCAAATTTTCAGACAAATAAGGAGACAGTGACACTTATTGAAAAAGCATTAGGAGCTCTTAGAGAGAAGCACACGTTTCAGTTAATGGAGGTGGGAGACAGGATGGTATATGAAACATAGTTGAGAAAATCAGAAAAAATGACACTGGGTTTCACCTCAAAATATGGACCTGTTTCCTTAATCTTTATCTGAGTTTATTTTGATATTTTATCATTGATTTTACGAAAAAAGGAAGGGAGAGAGTGAGAAAGAGAAAAAAACATTGATATAAGAGAGAAACATTGATTGGCTGCCTCTGTAGTCTCTGACAAGAGATTGAACCCTCAACCTAGGTATGGGGCCCGACCGGTAATTAAACCCACAACCTCTTGACTTATGGAACAATGCTCCAACCAAATGAGTCACCTGGTCAAGGAACGGTCATATCCTTAACAGACAGATCTGAGGATCTGAAATTTGAAATTTGCAACTTCAAGGAAGAATCAGCAAAGGCAATTACCTGACCCAGATGTCTGACAATGTTTGACAACCTCTACTGCCAGAAAAATGCATGCTTCCTGCACTGGTCTGAGATTTCTGATGTTATTTGATGTGATGTGATTGGAGGGTGAGAGAGGGGAAGGGAGCTGGCACTTAGAAAGCCTCTCTTCTCCAAAACTACCTTTTTCACCAGTTCACTGAAATTCCACCAGGGTTTGTATTTGGTAGAAAGAAAGAAATGAATGACCAGTTATTGAGTGCCTATCTGGTGCTAACTCCATGCCAGAGGATTTCCATATATTATCTCATTTACTCCTCATGATATCCTCTAAGGTAAATATGTTTAATCCCCATTTTCCAGATGAGAAAGTCAAAGCTGGGAGTGATTAAGAAACACTTCCGAAGTCACACAGCTAATAAGAGGCAGAGCCACAATTCAAGCTATATCTTTTTCACCAAAGTCCCCCAGCTTTGTCCTACACAATGCTGTATCCATTTTGCTTGATGCTTTATCTTTTGGTACAAAGGTCATCACTCCTAAAAAGAATCACGCACTTTCAAATGCCACTACCTTTGCCCATTCATTCAATGTACATCTATTGAGGATTTTGTTGGATTCATTCACTCACTAGACATTTGCCAATTCTAAGTTCATGCCAGGCACTGTGCTAGGCACTGTGGATACATCAGCAAATCACCCAGATGTGATCCTTGTGCCCAGACAGGAGAAAGGGACATTGAATAATTAAGTAAAACAATAATAAATTGAAAATTGTGGAATCCGCTATAAAGAAGGTTGACACAGAGTATAGAAGGTGACATTAGAATATGCATTTAAGACAAGCACTAGAGAATAAGACGTGCAGCTGGGGAAGCTGGGGGAAAGGGATTCCAGACAGCAGAATCAACCCACGAAATGATCCAGAGCAGGAAACAAGCTTAGAGAAGCCTCATCGAACTGAACAATGGTGAGTGTAAGAAATGGGTATGCAAGAGGCTTGATTAACAGGCAAGGCCAAATTCTGCAGGGCCTTATAGGCTCTGTGGGACTCACAGAGGAAGCCACATGGATTTCAATCAGAGAAGGGATGTGATTCAATTACTTCTTTAAAGATCTCTTAGGCTGTATGTGGACAATGGACTGTTGGAGGCCAATGGTAGAGACAGGGAGAACAGATAGGAGGCTACTACAGTATTCCAGGAAAGAGACAAAGACCTAGATTAGAGGAGTCATATAAAGCAGAGGGAAGTAGCTGGCTCTGATATCTTTTGGAGTTTGTACCAAGAGGAGCTGCTAATTGATCAGATATGGGAGGTAGAAGAGAAGGTGACTACTGGTTTTCTGCTGGAGAAATTAGATAGATAATGAGACAGATATTGATGTTCTTTGATAAGGAAAGAAAGAAAACAATATTTTTTATTTTAAACTCTTGTTTTCTGAAATTCAACTTGTCTATGAGACATTCAAGTGAAGATGTCTAGTAAAAATACAGCTATGTGAGCCTAGGACTCAGAAGAGAGGAAAGCTCAGGAGGTACCAATTTTGGAGGTGGTAGAGTAGATAAAGAGAGAGGAGAAACCCAAGGAAGAAGTTGATGTTTAGAGATCTGGTGAAAGAGGAAGGTACAGCTAAGAAAACTGAGAAGGAGCAGCCAGTGAGTTCCAAGACAATATGGGAGAGGACATGGAAGCAAAGAGATATCATCTTAAAAACAATTCTGAGCTTACTGAGAAGTGAAGAAAGATACACGAGTAAAAGGATGAATAAGATATAATTTTTGTCCCAGAAGATTCACAGTCTGATGAGAAAGATTAATACAGTTGACAAAGGAATAAAAAAGTAGGACAACATTTATTGAACACTTACTATGTGACAGAAACTAAGCTTAGTAATTTAGGTACATTATTATCAAAGCTGTCAGTGAAATAGGAATCATTATTATCCTCATTTTACAGATGAGGAAACTAAAACTCAGAGTTTTTAGCTCACCAAAGGTCACAGAGCTAGTAAGGGAAAGAGTCAAGATTTGAAGTTAAACAATGTCACTCCCAAGGCACATGCCTAACCCAAAGTTGGGGAAATAGACATGTAGCTTTTTCCCATTAATACCCTCCTTGGCTCTTTCCTGCCTACATTGTGCCTCTCCCTTATTTCCATAAGTTTCCTTTCTCAGGACCTGAGATAGCTCTTCCCCTGCAGTGACCTTGTTCAACATGGTGCTGATGCTTAGAGAGGCAGCCCCAGCATTGGGGCTCATTGATGTTTCAAGTCCCTTCCATCTCCTCACAACTTCAAGGATAACCTTACCAGAATGCTAAACCTTGCCCAAGGTCCCCACAGGCACCCCGACACCTGGCCTAGGGATACTTAATCTTCATTTTAAACCAGAAACTGATCAGACCAGTGTCAGACATTTTGGACATGGTTTGACAAGGCAGAGCAGCAAAGGGAGTAATCATTGCTGATAAAACTGAGAAAAATGGAAGAAAAGCTATTTTAGCTTAAATTGTTTCCTGTAAAACAGTTTTGAAGGTAAAAGGTACTATCTTCTTGTCAATGTCGATGTTTCTCTCACTGGCTAAGTGAAATTATGTTTCTGTCAATGATGAAATCACTCCAAAAGGGAAGTGGAATTTTGTTTGGTTTCTGGAAGGAAAGATTAGGTCTGATGAAACTGATAACTTTATGGATGCATAAAACAACACTGCACAGGACACAAGTGAACATCACCAAATTTCTACTGCCTTGCAATGCGTGCATGTCCAGAACTCTTAAATCTTGCCGACGCTAACTTGGCTCAATTGACTTGATGAATATTTTTCACTGATTTTTTTTGCCTGTTGTGTGGGTGATAAATATAGCCAGAGACTATATGCTACTGCTCTCTTTCTGTTATCTATTATCCAAACTCACCACCAGACTGTTAGCAGCCAATATCCAGATAGACACCTTTACTCTCCCCCATAACTTCCGGCAATACCACCTTGCTTATCCAACCAGTGCTAGTCTATCACCTGTTCATCTGAGTTCAGTTGTATTGCAGACTCAAAACCAATTTAAGAAATGCCTCATCCTGCATGAAACCACGACAGCCAAGGCTCTGAACAGAGGGTGCCAAGCGCCATGTTTCCAGCCGTACTTCCTCACCCTCTGTGTGATGGGTGACCTGCCAAATGAGTCCCTGAGAGTTAATGCCCTCACATCTAAGTGGAAGTCCCCAAGATCTTCAGCTGCAGAAAGAAACAAAGGAATTTCTCTAGAGGATTAAAATCGATTCCTTCCTGTGGGAGAGAACCAAGGCTTCTTTATCTCACAGTTGTTGGGCTGAAGCTCCCAACTGCTCTGCATCTAGCATAAGCTTGTGCGCAGAAAACCAGAAGCGAGAATGAGATGCAGAAGCATCTATATCCCTCCTTATGGTACCGCTCTGGCGCTGTTCTCAGATTTTTCATGGCTGTGTCTTCTCAAACTTAAGTCATTTGCACATTTTGGAAAATTGTAAATGTGGAGCTTCCACCAAGCCAAAAATTATTAAGTATTTGAGAAACAGAGAAGGGTAGGAGAAAAAAGTAAAGGAGAATTCAGAAGAAAAAGTTTAACGACTTTCATGGATCCATAAAATATATATATATATATATATAAGCAAATTCTATTTTTATCCTCAATAGTCATACAAACAAATAATAGAAATGGAAGTATAAAAGAAAAAGTTTTTTTCTAAATTATGGTGTTATACAAAGCATCACATTTTCCCCCACTTCTGTCCTCTTTCTCCTTCTCCACCCCCACCCTACCTCTAAATAAATCAAATGTACAGCCTGAGATGTGACCAATTATAATATGCAACATTATTTTGTGCATCATCCAGAAAGAAAAAGAAATGCTGCCAATTAAAACCTGACACACACCTTGGTTTCAGAGATGTTAAATATAAAAGAAAAGTGGTCATCAAAAAACCTATGAACCACCACATACAAATGCATGCACGCATACATCACACTCATTAATTAATTTTTCTTGCAAGGGCAGAAAACTGTCATCAAGAGCCAATTTTCCAAACAGGCTAGGTTTGTTCCACCCCTAAAAGGAAGGGGGTCGGGAGTTTGAAGTTTATTTTATGGCACACATTTGCTGCCTGAAAGACAACTCAGAACACCATTGACAGATAATGGACCACATTTCATATCTGAGAAATGTATCTTCTTTTTAAAACTGAAGGCAGAGAAAGTCATTAGACTTGCTTTCACTCTTGCCACTGAAAGGCAGGGCAATTTTCATCATTACTATTCCTCTTTGTTTTCTTCATTTTCCATTTTCCTCTCTACATTCATCTTTATTCTTGCTTTTTTTTACTTAAAATCTCATTTAGTTGTCTCCATATCTCGTTAATGTGGCCTGTCTCATAGGTCTTTAATAATAACTTATTGTCCATGTTTATTATATTTGATAGGAAGTAATTTTGTTGAAGCCACTTTTGTCTCCTCGTTTGCAAGTAATCTTCTGTCTCCACGCCAGTAATACTATCTCTAAGAAAGTAGTATTTTTAGCATTATACATGTTTGTTACAGCCAAGGAGATAATAATGAGAACTCATGAGGCTAAAAAGCAGGTACAGTACCTCTATCTCTCAAACAGCCCAGTGCTTAACTATAATGAACATGATTTGTATTTATTAAACATAATGTTCTTGACATCTAGTAATGGCCATTTTCTCTGGAAGACTAAAGATTCATTTAGATCAACTTATTTATTGCATTGGTTATTTGTTAAAGCCTTAACTAGGTCACTCATACAAAATTGGTGCCAATTAATTGAAACTTAATTATTCATCAAGTCAACATTAATTAAGTGCCCAACCTTTGCCCAGGCATTCTGACAGGTACTGAGGATAGGTCAATAGTACATATTCCCTGGCCTCAAGTTTAGCAGAAGGGAAACACATTTGAATTAAACACAACTCAATGTATTAGTCCTTTCTAGCTGCTAGAAAGCTTTCTAGCTAGCTTTCTAGCTGCCCACAGGCTGGGTTGCTTATAAACAATATACACTTATTTTTCACAGTTCTGGAAGCCAGAAGTTCAAGACCAGGGTGCCAGCATTGTTGGGTGAGGACTCTCTTCCAGGTTGCAAACTTCTTGTCATAGCCTCACATGGTGGAAGGGTCTAGGGACCCCAGTGGGGTCTCTTGTATAAAAGCACTAACTCCACCTTCATCACCTAAGCACCTCCTTCTAACCTTCTATTATTCTAACGTTACATTGGCCATTAGAATTCAACCTGTGAATTTTAGAAGGATACAAGCATTCAGACCATAACACCCAGCAACTCTCAGACAGTTATATTAGCACTGGCCTCCCGTATTTCACCCATCTGATAGAAATTACTACCTCCTTCTCTGGATCCCTATTCCCCCAATCAAGACAATCTAAGCCTGTATGTACAGCATTCCCACTTCCTAATCTCACCAACACCCACAAATATATTCTTGAGAAAGAAAAAAAAGTGAAGCATCAATGACGGGCATGGCCTGTTCCATTATTTATGTCCTCTGCCTCATTTCTCTGAAGCCATCAAACAAAAACTGGAACATGTTCCAATGGTACTTTAACAATTTATTGTGAAAAAAAATAAATATATAATGTAGAAGGACTAGAATATCTACCCTCAGTACCTATTCCCAGCTTCAATAATTGCCAAGTATTCTGACATTTTTATTTCATCTTTGCCCTCCATCTTTTTCCCTTATTGCATTTCAAAGCCGAGATCTCCTGCCTTTTACCCATAAATACTTTAGCATGCCTCTCTACTGATTAGGGAAAACTGATTAGGACTTTTTTTTTAAACTTCACCACAGAGTCATTATCTCATCCAACAAAAGGAACAAGAATTTCTTACTATCGCCTAATAACTTGCCTTATTTTTCCCGGATAGTCTCAAAAATCTATTCTTACAGTTAATTTGTTCAAATCAAGATTCAAAGTCCACAGATAGCATTTGTTAATTAGCCTTTTAGTGTCTTTCGATCCCAAATATTTTCTGTTCCTTCCTATTCACCCACTAAAAAGTCTCCCCATGAACTTCCACCTTGTCCTTGTGCAGCCATTGCTTATCATTTCCTAGAGCCACTATTCCATTAAGGATTTTACTTCAATCAGTCAGTCCTTTCATGTTACAAGTATACTACAGAACGAGATCATTTATCCTTGAATTGGTTAAGCTAAATCAGAAAAAAATGAAGTTCAAAACATTTTTAAAGCATCAAAACACACTTGAAACAGTTATCCAAAAAAGATAAAAATAATTTTCAGCCTAAAGATGCCTCTACCTCTATTAACATTAAGAATCCTGTTTTAATATCTAAAAGTTGCACAGACCTCCTACTGGGTCATAGTAGTCTTTTTAATACCCATCGTTTAGGAAAATATAAATAATGAAAGGTTTCTATAAATTCAGGAATCCTGTCAACAGATTTCTGTTATGTTGATCATAACAACATATATACTTGAGATATAGCAAAATGTCTGTCACAGAGGTAAAATAAAACATTTTCAACTACAGTTGTGCTCCCTTACCCACGTGATCCATCCCGAAAACCCCAGTGGATGCCTAAAACCTTGGATAGTACCAAATCCTATATATACTGTTTTTTCCTGTACATACATAACTGTGATAAAATTTAATTATAAATTAGGGGTGGTGGGCATACAATGTAATATACAGATCACATGTCACCTGAAATCTATGTGACCCTATGAACCAATGTCACCCAACAAATCTAATAATAAATAAATAAATAATAGAGTAGGTACACTAAGAGATTAACAATATAATCAATAGTAAAATAGAACTATTATGACACTATGTGAATGTGGCATTATTAAGTAAAATAGGGGTGACTTGAACACAAGCTCTGTGATACCAGGACAGTTGCTATGACAACCCACATAGCTCTAAGTGATGATGGGTGGGGAGCATATATAGCATGGAGCCACTGGCAAAGGGTGCAGTCGTGTTCTGGTCAGGATGGAGCAGAATGGTGAGAAATTACATCACATTATTCAGAATGCATGCAATTTAAACTTATGAATTATTTATTTTCAGAATTTTCTACTTAATATTTTTGTACCACAGTTGACCATGGGCACCTGAAACCACAGAAAGCAAAGCCACAGGGAAGAGGGGACGACTGTATACAGGTTGCAGCCTTTCCCCTTCTGTCTCACATCCCAAACCATGGCCCTTCAGAGAAGAAAGATGCTCACTTGCTGGTCCGGCTCTGTGCTCTCCTCTGGAGTGTAAATCCCCAGCAATGAGATAAGGGGTGTGAGTGGGGTACAGTGGACTGAGCCCAAAGAAGCCAGAGAGGTTGAGTTGATATATATAATAAAGAGCTGATTAAGAAAGAGAGACTATGAGGGAGAAATTCTTTAGGCTGTCAGAGAAAGTCTGTGGGAATTTACAGAAAGTAAAAAGCAAGATTTGGTGGCCAGATCTGCTCCCCTATGCATTCTTCACCATTTAAAATTTTCAAATGAATCTGCAGAAGCATCAAATTCCTATTTCAATCATACTGGACCCCAGGGTTTCACAAGACTTACACATATATTTGTGAGACACAGTGCTGATTCAGCCAACACTTCCTTCCAGATCTGCAACTCTAGGCAGCCCCTTCCCCTTCCCCATCTCACTGCGGCCCACAGTCCAACAAGTGCCCACTAGGAGTATCTGCTAGTTTGGTTTCTAACACTTCTCCTATAGGTTCTACCATCATCACCATCCCACAATAATATTAAGATACTCTCCATTTAGTATTTCATCTACATATATCCAAAAGGCAAGCAAGCACATTCCCCCTATGAGGGAATGTCTTAAGCTAGAAATTGGTCCCACAACACTAACCAGAGAGCCCACAGCACCATCAGTCCTAGTAGCCATCAAGGGAAGGGACCCCTATGGCCTACTTTCTTGCTGAGGCCAAAAAACACACAGAGCAACCGCCTGGCAAGGCTGGTTGCTCACAGACAAGGTGCAGGGCTAGCGAGGCCAGTGTCCTAAGCTCTGATGTTTGTAGCACACACTGTTGGGGGCCCCAAACTCAACCATCCTTCTGTACAGCATACCATCTGATATTTCTGCTGACTTTCTTTACCTGGTGGAAGGCATTTTATTCAAGACCTTGTCAAGCGAAACATTTGTAATTGTGAAGGAGTGAAACGATTTGCTGCAAGTGGAGTTGGCTTGTTACAGAAATGCTGAGAAGGTGGGAGCAGCTTCAATCCATCAATCAGAAAGAATTTGCATAACATTTTGGATGAGTCAATTCCCTAGAAAGACAGCTGGAGGGGGAGGGGAGACAGGCAAGGCTGAGTGGACCTGAGGAGAATGGTGAGGCTGCCAGCTAAACAAGCGCTCCTGTTTTAATTCTTTTCCTTACAGAGCTCTTTTCCCAATGTGCAAAACCAGAGGGGACAACTTGACCTGATCCAAAAGACTAGGTACATTTTTTTCATCAAGCCTCTAGCCCAATATTCCTCTTAACTATTTGTTTAGAACTGCTCAACTAGAAGATGCTCCTGAAATGCAAATCAGGAGGAAAAAAAAAACAATATCATGTTGACACTAATTCTAGCCTTGAGAAATGAATCCAGACAAGAAGAGCAACTTAACATCTCTCTTAGAGAACAACTATCTCTGCCCCCACCCCCCCCAAGTGGAACTGGACAGTAATAAAGTCAGGTTGAGCATTCATTCATTCATTCATTCACTCACTTATTCAACAACCACCTAGTGGACACCCCTGTGCTAGGGGATACAGAGAGAAATAGGCCAGGGTGCTCCCAGTGCATGATTTCCTGACCTAACTATGTTGCTAATCTCAGAGCCGCACAGTGTGATGCTGCTGCCAAGGGGAGGCTATCATGCCATGGGGGCAGCATCCTAATTTTTCAGTGGGGGTAATGAAGAGCTACAAAGGGGCATGGCTTTGGAGTTTTGCTTTTGCTCTTGGTTTATTGCAGCTGCAGGCAGGTATAACTGTGAGAGGAATCGGAAATGGGCTGCAGAGGAGACTGGCGATGGGATTTAAACCTGGGTGTGGCAGCCATACCCAGTCAGAACCATGCAGCTTTGGCAGAGGTTGGGACCATGTGGCTTGCGCAAGAGTTAGGACCAAGCAGCTTTGGGGTGCTCCCTTTTTCCACGTGGCTTAGGCAGCAGGAGAGACTTTGCCTGAAAGAAAAGGGGTGAAAGGATTCTTGCTGGTGAGCCATGAGAATGTGCTACATGGTTTTGGATTAACTGGAGATTGTGGCAGCAACACAGCTGATGGTGCTGGGAGCCCAAATCATGGACTTCTGCTTCTATTCCTGAGATACAGGACCCCAGACTGGGCAGAGGTAGGAGGAAGGAGTGTCTGCATTTGTGGGTATTCTAAGGAACTTTAGTATTTTAATAAAGACATTAATTCATTACTCTAAGTCTGTATAACTTTTAAATAAATAATTCCTTTCCTTTTCACTAATCTCTGGCATTGAGAGACGTCTTTCCTCTGGCAGCAGGCAAAGCAAACCTAGTAGGTGCAGGGGAGCCCCCAGATTAAAAAGGGGGGTCCTTTTGGTAATAGTATATCATTCACCACCACCCCCGTCTGTTCTGTAATGATTTACATGCAGTTATAAGAAATAACACAGATAGATCCCTTGTACACTGGTCCCAGTTTCCCCCAGTGAAAACACTTTGCAAAACCACACTAGGTTGTCACTGCATAGGATATTGACATTTACACAATCCACTAGACTTATTTATGTTTCCCAGTTTTACTTGGACTCATGTTTGTATGTGTCCATGAAGTTCTATACAATTTTATCATCTGTGTAGTTCCATATATCCACCACAGTAAAGAGAATCCCTGGTCCCAACACCAAGGGATATTTGTGTTGCCCTTTTATGACCACATCCACCTCTCCAACCCCAACACCTGCCAACCACTAGATCTGTCTTTCATTCTTAATTTTTGTCGTTGCTAATTAGTATATGAATGGAATTATACAGTATATAGCTCCTTGACCTAATGCCCTGGCTGTTCATTCATGTTGTTGTGTGTATAAGTAGTTTGCTCTTTTTTTTATTGCTGAGTAGATTCTATGACATGGGTGTATTATAGCTTAACCCTTTACTTGCTGAACAACATTTGGGTTGTTTCCAGTTGGGGGCTATAATGAATGAAGCTGTTATGGCATGTGTGTACAGGTTTTTAAAAGCTAAAGGGGCATAGAATTTAGAGACCACATTCTAGGGAAGGTCCCCTTTTTAAATGGCCACTGAGCATTGGGCTCACTGTGCACAAATCAGCCTTGGAGGTAACATATTTTGATCTGTTAGGCACTGGGCTGGCCACTGAGTCCCTGGGATTTGAGGGTCTGTCACCACATGCCCTCCAGCCAGCACTAGGACTGGCTTGGAGGAGCCTCAGCAACACGGGCAGGAAGGAAAACCAGATGTCCCACTGCTCAGTGGGACTTCTAGTTATCCCATACCCCTCTGTTTCCTCACCTTCTCCAAGCATAATGTATAGAGGAAGGACACAGGGAGTTGCTGCAGTGCAGATTTCTGGGCCCTGCCCCAGAAATTCTGACTCAGCCAGTCCAAGGGAAGCTCAGCAACTTGCATTTACAACAGGCAAACCAGTTATGGCTCCTCCGGCCCCTCCCTACTCCTGGATCACACATCTGTGTAATTTCCTCTTCTTGAGTGTGGATGACTTGCTTCTCAACCAGTGAAATATGACAAAGGTGACAGAATCTCATTCTTGATTGTATGTGCAACCACATGCCATTGAACAGACTCTGACTCCTGGTAACCCTATGAATGAGTGATGCCCACAATGTCCTGTCCCCCCAGCTCCTGTAGACTCATGTCTATGATTCCTTCTATGGAGTCAATTCATCTCATATTTGGTCTTCCTCTTTTCCTGCTGCATTCTATTTTTCTCAGCATTATTGTATTTTCTAAAGAACCCTGCGTTCTCATGATTTGCCTGAAGTCGTACAGCTTCAGTTTTGTCATTTTTGCCTCCAGCAATGTTTCAGGCTTAATTTGTTCTAGGACCCATCTGTTCATGTTAGAGTTTGTCCAGAGTACCCATAGAGCTCTACTTGAACACCAAATTTCAAATGAATCATTTTTTTCCCTATCAGCCTTCCTTACTGTTCAACTTACACATTCATACACAGCAATTAGGAAAACAAGGGTGCGAGTAATCTTAGCTGCAGTATAATGACACATCTTTTAATGATCCTAATTCTCCCACTTCTGCTCTTCTGAGTATCAGCCTTCTTGTGATTTCTTGGCTTCAATCTCAATTTGAAATAATGACTGAACCAAGGTAAGAAAAATCTTTAATAATTTCACTGTCTATTTTAAAGTTGTATATTTCTTCTGTGATCATGTTTCTAAGGTGCAGTCCTGCTTTGGCCCTTTCTTCTCTCACTTTTGTCAGAAGTTGTTTCAAATCCTTACTCCTTTATGCCAGTAAGATGATATCATCTGCACATCTTAAGTTATTAATATTTCTTCTAGTAGTTTTCACTCCTTCTTCCTCTGAGCACAGCCCAGTTTTTTTTATGTTATGTTCTGCATACAGACCAAATAGGGGAATAAAATGCATCCTTGTCTGGCACCTTTGCCTATAGGAAACCATTCTGTCTCTCCGTGTTCTATCCACACTACAGGTTATGCATCAGGACAGTCAAGTGCTGATGTAAGACAACTTCTTTCACAGCAACCCAGAGCTGTCAAACTATAGGCTATAAAACATAGACCTTCTCCTGAAAGTCTTTAGAGCACTCCAGTATCCAACAAAATGTTAGCAATTAGATCATAACTGCTTCTTTTTAGTTCTGAATCCAGCTTGAACATCCAGTAGTTCTTGCTCCATATAAGATAGAAGCCTTTATTGCCTTGCATTGAGCATCAGTTTACTTGTGTGGGAAATTAGAGCAGTGGTCACAGAGTGACTACATGCCTTGGCATCTTCTCTCTTGAAGATTGGTATGGATATTGAACGTTTCTAGTCTGTAGGCTATTGTTTTGTTTTCCATATTTGTTGACATTCCTGTTAGGATTTTGACACATTCAGTCTCTGTGGCTTGAAATAATTCTATCAGTATCCCACCAACCCCAGGTGATTTATTTCTTCCCCAGTACTTTCAGGGCAGCTTCCATTTTCCCTTCCAGTATTACAGGTTCCTCCTCATAGGAACCTTCAAAGGTATCTGTCATCTTTTTGTCTCATCTGTACAGGTTTTCAGTGCACTGTTTTCTCCCTTTCTTTGATCCTGGTCAGATAATGTGCTTCCGTGTGGGATGGTCAGCATTCCTAGTCTAGGTTTGCATTTCCCCTTTATTTCTTGAATCTTCTGGTAGAGATCTCTTGTTTTTTCCCTTTTTTGTTGTTTTCCTCTCTCTACTTACACTCACTATTGTAGTAGTTCTCTTTATCTCTATGTAATGATCACTAAAAATGGCATTCAAGATTCTAACCCTGTTTTTGCCAACTTTAAGTTCTGCCCATTGCCTGTCTAATAATTTTTAGTGTTTCTCTTGTTAATCATTTCACATTTTCTTTTCTTTGTAGTTTCAGCATTGTCTTTTTACATGCTTCCCTAATAATATTTCTAGTTTCAGGCCACAGTACTTCTGGTTCTCAGTCAATTAAGTTTAACATTGCAAATTTGTTTTTTACATAGACTTTAAATCTACATGAAATGTTATTTACATTGTATGTTAGGACTGCGATTCTTTCAGTGCTCTTCTTCAGCTGAGCACATATGGTTTCGACCCCACACTAAGCAGTAGAAGGCAATGGTAAACCACTGCTGCATTTTCTTTTCTTATTCTCTTTTCTTTCTTTCACCTTGAAAAACCTATGATGAGACAGTCCAGAATGGATCATGAGACAGAGCTGAAAGATGAGCCTCCTACGATTAAACTAGGTTATATAAGACTCCATTTGCTAGAAGACTCACACTAGAGACTCTGCTTACTGGACTGAGGAGGTAAATGGCCATATTGGGAGAATCTGTGTAGCAAAAACTGGCACATGGACTCTGCTGAGGAAACCTCCAGACTCCACCACAAGAAGTCATGACCCTCAGCCTGACAACCACAAGGACATGAATCCTGCCAACAACCAGAGTATTGTAGGTGGATTCTTCCACAGCCCAGGAAGTCAACATCTTTTTTGCAGCCTTGTGAGAAATGAAGCTGAGCCCTGTCCAGGCTCCTGACCCACAAAACTCTGACATAAGAAGCATAAGTTGTTTTAGACTTCTTTGTGGCAATTTGTTATACAGCAATAAGTAACAAATATACCAGGTATTTCAGATAGCATATTTGTGTCCCCCTAAATTCATATGTTATAAATCAAATCCCCAATGAGGTGGTATTTGGAGGTGAAGACTTTGGGAGGTGATTAAGTCATGAGGTCATAGCCCTCATAATGGCATTTGTGCCCTATAAGAAGAGGCCAGGGATATGCTCACTTTTTTCCAGCTACGTGAGGATGCAATGGGAAATTGGCAGTCCTCAACTCAGAAGAGAGTCCTCACCAGAACACAACCATGATGGCACCCTGATTTTGATCTTCCAGCCTCTAGAACTGCGAGAAATAAATGTTTGTTGTTTAAGCACCCTAGTGTGTGATGTGTTTTATTATAGCAGCCCAAGCTGATTAAGATACCAGGGGATTCCCACCCTGGCCAAGGGATTCATTTGGTAGGAGAATTGTCCTGTGCACCAAAGGGTTGTGGATTCAATCCCAAGTCAAGGCATGGAGGCGGCAACTGATTGATGTTTCTCTCTCTCGCTATCTCTCTCCCTCCCTCCCCACTTTCTCTCTCTTTCAAATCAACAAATATATCCTCAGGTGAGGATTAAAAATTTTATTTAAAAAAAAATTAAATGATACCAGGTGACTCCTACTTATGCTGCAATAGATAACTAATACACTAACTGACCCAGACTCAGAGTGGAGGGCCCTGTTCTGGACCACGCCTTGGGAAACACAGACCCAAGTCAAGGAGAAGCTAAGCCTCCAGGGGCCTCCAGTACAAACCTGGCTTAAACCAAACCCTAGGGGGCTTCTTGACATTAAAGACATGCCTATCCCCTAATGCATCCGTCAATTCTTCAGGACTGCTTTGGAGTTTGAGTAACAACTGCCCATCAGGCAGCCATCTGACTCTCCTATCCAGAGGCAGCCCAGGACCTTACATATGGAAATCAAAGAGCAGACACTTTGTAGTTTGTCCCATTTCACCATTCTTTGAGGCACCTGGGGGTCATCATGAAGTCTTTGGGGTCTTAAATGCCTCTACTTTGTATTCTAATATCTAATTGACCATGGGATCAGCTTTCAAATGGCAAGAAGACTGACATGTACAATTCTGTGAACATAAACAAAAATATATTTGTTTTTGTTTTTGCATCTGGAGAGGAGGGGGGAGAGAGGGAGAGAGAGAATAGAATGCAAGCACCATAACATAAGGACAGGCACTTTTTCTGTAGTGTTCACTGTTATGCAGAGCCTAGAACTTTGCCTGATAAACACTGGAAAGAAGGAAGGAAGGAAGGAAGGAAGGAAGGAAGGAAGGAAGGAAGGGAGGGAGGGAGGAGGGAAGATAAATTGTCATTGTTTCCCATCAGGACAGTGGTAAACTAATCTGATGTTAATGGATGATTATAGTTTCATCCTTTTACACCTCAAAGAAATAGCTGTAGAAATACTCAGGACTGTGACGCAATGATTCACACTTCAAAGACAGTTGTCCCTTCTATCCACTTTCAGGGACAGTGGTGCATCTAAACTGCATATTTTTCTGTCATGAAATATCCTGGTGCCCTCAAACAGCCACAATTTGCACCCAATTGAAGACAGCATGCATATTTTTAGAAACCCTTGCAGGGACACACCACTGTTCACCCATGAGAATTCTTCTCATAATCCAGTTCCTGTCAGACAGTAAAGTCACATTAAGGGATGGCCCACTGGAAAAAGGCCTCATTCCTGCACAGTAGCCTTAATGGGCCGGTCTTTAAACAGACCACCCAGTATGAAAGCTGATTAATAGAACTAACTCTGAGAGTGAAGTTTCTCTTTAACTTGCAGTTTCCTTTTGTGGCTGAAGACAGATTTGTGATATGATTTTAACATAGCTTTTTGCAGCTCCAAATTTCTCCAGCAGTAAAACCAACTTTGAGGAGTTATTTTTCCTTCTTCACCACTTCCCAAGCTTCAGGGATCAAATTTTCCATACCTGTCTATGAAGAATCTGATGAGTTTCCTGCATTATTTATTCTACAGTAAGTTAGAAAAATCATTAGCACTTTGCCTCGTGTTTCTTGGCAAGTTTAACCATTGAGCACACTGATGCCCTGCTTAATCAAATAAGTGATTCACATGGAATTGACATTTTTATTCATACTTCACATTCTAAAAAAGAGAAAAAAAATCTTCTAAAATCTCTAGTCTTTAATTTGGAACCTGGTTAGCCACCATCACCTCTCTTCAGTCTGGGCAGTGGGGCCAGAAGGAAGGGAAGGTGCTGGAACATGCACTGACTGAGGTCTCCCCATCATGCAGTGCCTGTGTGTGCACAGGAACAAGGATTCCGTCTGGTACCAAGAACCCTGGCCCACAGGGTGGTGCCCATCCATGCTCCCATATTCTACCCTAGGTCCAAACGACATATCAGGGAGCAGTGCCGGGGCAGGCTGTCCACCCCAATGGGGTTGAAGAATGCTCTCTGACTCCCTGCCTCTGTAGACCAACCAATAAACATTACATTCTCATTGTGCTCAAAACACTGACCAAGCATATATGAAGGCAGGAAGCCACCAGGTAGGGAGATGGGAGTCACCAGGTGCCACACTGCCAGCTCTAGGCACTGACACACATTTTCTCCTTTAATTTCCACCAGATACAAATTTGTTCTCCCTCCCTCATTTTATCCAGGTGAAAACTGAGATTCAGAGGAGCTAAGAAACTGGCCTAAGGTCACACAGCCAGTTACAAACCCAAGGCCAACTTCTTGCTACATCACAAATACCTCTTCTAATGACCATTCACTCCCACTCCTCCCCACATGTCCCTGTTCTTTATGCTTCCCCTTTCATTCACAGACAGTCAACACTTGGTCTGGCTTTTTTTTTCCCTAAGTACTGAAGGATTAGGGCTACACTCTTCCTAGATAACTTCTAAGGGGTTGACATTCTACATTACTGCTAAATTTATCCAACAAGTTGGGCCAAATTTGGGGAGAGTGGGATGATTTATCATCAAAGTATTGAATGTAAAATCCCACTGAGTTCAGCTGTACAAAATGTAGGATATAAATCTTCACACCAGAAGCTGGAAAAACAAGTATGTGACCCCTACAAAGAACACATTTTGGTGGTAGAACCCTTTATAAATATGGCCTTTATTTTTTCAATAGGGGTTTTTCCTTAAAATTTGACAGATAATCAAATAAATGAATAAGTAAATGAGGTTTCCAAAGGAGTAAGGGTTGTAGAGAAAGCCTAATACATTCCTTCTTTGCTATCACCAATCAAATCAATAACTCCTGTGCTTTGGGATGTCTCTGGCTCTCCTATGCATTTGCCCATAAGAGCAACGGCATTTGTTGGCTACATCCACTTGTTTTTAGAGGCCATGGTGGATTGCATTCACCTTCCCTATTAGCCTAGCAATACCTCCTGTATTTTTTTGCAGTAGGTTTTCTGAATGGCAACAGGTTCTAATCAATCTTCCTGGCTTCATTTCTCAGAATCCCACAATCTCCTCAAGGAACATTTCAAGCCTGATTTATCATTATTACCAGATCCTAAATATTCACCAGATTCTATATTATTTATTACACCTAGTTAATTTCCCTGTTCTGGCCTTATGGGTCAAATCACAGAGTATATGAAAGATTATTCCTACAGTATGTCATGAAGACTCTACTGTAATGCAGAGTCACATTTGGAAAGAAGCATTTTATCCCCCATGAAATAGCTCTGAACAATAGCAGAGCCTCTCTGATTTTCTTCAAGACTCTGCCCCATATCCAGGCTATGGCCCGGAACAGCCACTGAACTACACACATGTGGGCACAACCAACAGCCCCATCTCCACCCCACTCCAGCCCAGCAAAAGCCCCATCTCTACTGCTCTGTTACAGAACTGAGCCAGGGGCTGGGCAAGAGAAGGTGATTCCAGGTCAGTCCTGTGTTAGAAGAAAGTGTTGTAGAATTACAATGAGGTAAGAAGTGGCCACAGGTCACAGAAAAAAACAATACCCCCAACTGACCCTCCAAAGGGGACTGTCACACCTGAACCTCTCCTGCTTCCCAGCAAACTAACTGTGGCTCATGAAACAATACCTCCCAGACCCCTCCCTTTTCCCCACATCAGGGAAATGTGGCTTGGCCAAAAGTAGTCTAAACAGGCCCTACCCATTGCATACTGGGAAGATGAAAGAGGTCTCCTTTCTATTCTTTTAGGAGAACATCTCTAGCTCATCCAGGGTTCTGTGCTCTAAGGAGACCTTCCAAAGCCCTGACTCTGCCTAGGAAATAGCTGTCTGGCATGTGTTGGGAAATGGGGGCCAGCTCATCTGAGTCTGCAGCTCCAAGAGGTTAAAAATATGTTCTGTTTTGCTCCAGGGGCCAGAATTAGAACCAATAAGAGAAGTTCTATTCAATACAAGAGACAGCTTCAAACAAAGTAGCTTTCAGAACAGTCTGTGCAAGAGTGTTAGGTGACAACTACCAGGGACAGTGAAGGAGAGGCAAGCCAGATGCCTGCTAAGACCTCTTCCAACCTGAAGTTGGTGTGACTTTGAGGAGATATTCTACAGTAACCTTAGGCAAGACAGATATTCTTGTCTAAGGTTGCAAATTAGCAACCTCAAGCTGAATTCAGACCAGGGGAATATTTACTTTTATTTATATAGTATTGGTCCACAGAGGTTTATTATTCCATCCAATATTTAAGAACTAAAAACTTTTGCATAAAAATATGAATTTTTACGGTTCTCTTAAAAAAGAAATCAGAGAGCCTGGTCACAGGAGGCCTGTGTCAGCTTGAAGCTGGATAGTGGGCTGCCCTTTCTCTGGAGAGTGTTCTGCCACAATCTCAGCCTCCCTCCATTGCCCCTTCCCCACCTTCACATTGAGGTTTGGGTTTTGTTGGCTTTCTCTTTTACTGTTTTGTTTTTTCTTCCAAGGCCTCTTTATTTACAGGTATTTTCTGTCTTGTCCCTATGGACATGAGTTTTTGTCACTGCTGGCCTTGTGAAACCCTAGATGAGCTATGGCTCAGAGAAGTTAAGTGACTTGTCCAAGGTCACACAGCCAGCTAGTACAAACCAGGAGCAGAACCAGGTTTCCCTGTGATCTAGTGCTCCTTCAACTTGGCCACACTGCCAGCCGCACAATAGCTTATTTCCCTGGACTAAGTTGACTGTTCTCTTTCAGGTCATACAAACTGCTCTACTGCATTTAGTCCATTTAATACATCCTAGTGATCAAGTGTCTACATTTTCCCTTAGAAATAATATTAATATCAAAAAATAACTTCTTTTCAGCTGACTTTGCAAATAACTAGCTCCCAAAGAACAAACACCCTTTTGTGTGTCCAATAACATATCGACCTGATGAACACATAAAATTTCAATCTTTGTTGCAAACTCAGGAATAAGCCAAAGCCTTATTATTTCAGATTCTGCATTGATAGTCCAAATCAATATTGCAAACAGGATTTCTGAGAGAAAGGTTAAAGTAATCGGCAGAACATGTTGGTGTTAAGCCACCATAGGCACTTTCAAAGCAAAGAATTAAATACAAACAATTGATAATCTCATTATAAATTATTTTCATCTATTTATATATATAAACATATATATTAGGGGCTTTATAAGACATATCTCTATAATCTAATTTGAGTTACTGCCTGCACTGGAAAGTGATATAACTTTGTACCTTGTAAAACCTTCCATAATAAAAACTATAGCTGATTTAAGCAGCGTATGCTCCCATTTAGTCAGGAATTGTAAGGACTGAGTAAACTGGAGAACAGACTGGTTAAGACCTCCGAAGGCTTTTAGTTGGGGTGGGAGATCACTCTCAACAGTGTCTGCATTTACTCATTCTTACTATGTGTTATGTACAGTTGTTTGGTCCTGGTACCGAACAGAGACGTAACTTGGATATCAGGTCCCTCCACAGGAGGCAGTTGGACTTGGCTGGGTCAGGTAACATGTAGGCTCACCTTTTGGATGAGACTCATTTAAACAGATCAAGTTCAATGTAAGATTTTCTAATCTCTGTGGTCACAGATAAGCTGTCAGACTAAAAGACTGAGACTGGGGGATACCTAAGCATTCTATTAAGCCTAACATTCAGGTAGACACACGTCAGACTTAGCAGAAGTCTTCATTCTCTCTTCCTCCTTCTTAGGAAAACTTGCACTGTGAATAGGTATCTAGGATTGAAAATCAGCTAGTGCAGAGCAGACAGACACTATTGTTTATAACTAGTATCCATTTTGATTGGTCATGTCCAAACTGCACTAAATGTTATATATTTAGAATTAAGGTCCTCTCCCCAGATAATTTGTGTTCCAGTCCTGACTACAGAAATACGTTTTGATTACCATCAGCCAATGCAGAAGTGCTATCCTTCTTGACAGTGGTAGGTTAAGGTACTCTGGCTTGAGCCTATCAGTATAGAGCATTCCCTTTGTTAATTGCTATTGGTTCGAGGTTGAACTAACAGTCTAACTGACCCAATCTGACTGAAGAGAAGGAATATTTAGTCCAAGGTATTTCTCTCACTCACATAACAGAAAAGTCATTTGTCCTGGCTGCTAATGGTAGCTCTCTTGAAACTCTGAGCACAGTTCCCTTTAGGACAAAGCCTACACATAGATAAGGGTAAGCAAGGGGAACATAAAGTCTTGCAGAAAAATAAAGCCAGAGTCCCAAGGCTTAGGGCACTGTGCCTCAAGCCTGCCCTAACTCCCGTCCTTCATTACAAGAAATAGTAAACTTCCGCTTTGTTCCAACTACTTTAGGTGGGATTTCTGTTCCTTACAGTCAGAAATATTCTATATTTTCACAGGCCACATTATTCAAAGCAGGTTAGAGGGGCTTTCCATGTGAAGCTGGTGTCTTAACTCAGCCCAAGATAGATTTTTTAATCAGAGCAGACAGAGCAGCTGTTTGGAGCTACAAAGAAAGTTCAGCCTTCTTAGTGCACCCACACAGTGCATCCACACACATGTGTGACTGGGTAAGGAAGGGAATGAGCAATGTGGGAACACGTGGCTCTGGAATGAGACGGGCTGGAGTCCACCTCAGCTCTGCCTCTTATGCACCCTGTGACCACAGAAAGGTGTCACTATCTGCAAGTCGTGGTACTAATATTAATATCTTACAGCATTGCTCTGAGAATTCAATGAAGTGCAGTATACAGAATAGCTAGTGCACACGATAGAACCTCATATAATAAAAGACATTTTTCCTTCTCCTTTCCTCAATCCATATTTCAAGAAGCTTTCCCAGATGCCCTAGCCCAAAGTTTCTCCAAAGACATCCCAATTGCTCCAGCTTCTGTTTCACCTCTTTCCTTTCTTCCCCTTCAACTTTTCATACTTGTTTAACTGTCTTCCCCTGGTATGTTTTGCACAGTTAGTATATGTTTCTCTTTGATTCCATTTACTGGAACTTACTATGTGACAGTTACTATTATGGCATTTAATTCTCATGACCAGAATCATCCAGTGAAGAATGTGATATACTTGTTATAGAGTTGATGAAACAAAGCTCAGAAAAGTGATGTAAACTTACCCATAACTGTTTTTTAAAAGGGGAATGACAGATCAAGGAATTCTAGGCCAATGTGATTCCAAAGGCTGTGCTCTTTGCTACTCTGTTATGCCTAAGGACTAGATAGATAGATACATAGATACATAGACAGATAGACAGGCAGCTATTCCAGTACACTGAGAGTTCTCAAAAAATAGAACTATTACTTTCTAAGGGAAAAATGGTAAGATTGATAATGCAAGGACTGAACAGTCACCTATTCTAAGCCATTGTCTGACAACACACACTTTTGATTACCCACAGTTCAAGCTTTCTTGAGGTCTGGGATACACAATGAGGCATGAGACATTGTTATTGCCCTTAAGGGACCCAACACCAGGTGCGGGAATAGAATCTCTGCATAGAAAGCAGTATGATATAGCATTTCTTACTTTCCCAGGGAGAAGCACCAAATGCAAGTGTCACTGGAGGTCAAATGAAGAAAACCACCAAGAGCTGGAACTGCAGAGCCAAGGGTATTAAGCAGGACTTCAGAGCAGGGGTGTCAAACTCATTTTCACTGGGGTCCACATCAGCCTTGAGGTTGCCTTCCCAGAGCCCAATGTAATTTTGGAACTGTACAAATGTAACTATTCCTTAACTAGGGGCAAGGAGCTCAGCACTACCCCCAGGTAGAAACAAGATGCTGGGCTGGATAAAACAAGGTGGAGGGCTGGATTCAGTCCACGGGCCTTGTGTTTGTCACCTGTGCCCTAGAGAGCAGCTCACATATGCATGGAGGGGGTGGGGGTGATGCAAGGTGGAGGTGGTGGGGGCAGGCATTGTGTTGGAGGCAACGCAAACAGAATACAGGACAGCATTTTAATTGGTAAAAACAGATTTTCATCAAAAATATGTTTGCAATAGGGAAGAGTCCAGCATGAACTGAATTCAACTTTCATTTGTACAGAGGTGACTGGGCATTTCAAACAGAGGATGTGGGAATAGGGGGAGGTGAGTGGTGGCCTGGTAGAGTCAGGGAAGTGAAAAATTACAAAAAGCTGTGAGGAGGTTGGTCCCTGTGAAATCCATCTGGAATTTGCTAACTGGTGCTTATTGAAGTTTGGCTGCTACCCTCCCACAGACATAGGGAGACAAGGGTCCTATTTTCAGGTTTTAGCTGAAACAAACAAAGATTTTTAGCAGCCTGGAGTTTTTTCAGGCAGGCACTTTAAGGTGGGCTAGCATAATCCTAGGCATGTGTCCTTGAATTGTTAGAAACTATTAGTGCTTGTTCCAGCCCTTAGAGGCCAATGTTGAGGCCTAGTGGGGAAGAGGACTCAGAGGAGCTTGGCCAGCCTGGTCAAGGAGAGATGAGGACAGCTGTAGCCAGCCGGCCTGGCATTGCTGGAGTTCTCTACTTAGAAGAGCTGTAGATAGGACTAATAATGAGAGGTAAAACCCAGGTGGTGATTCTGAACTCTGTCTTAGAGGCAGAGTAAGCAACAGTCCCAATTTGCCCGAGACTGAGAGATTTCCCAGGATGGAGGCATTCATTGCTAACATGGGGGAAATCCAGGCAAATAGGGACTCACTGATCCTCACCCTACTTGGAGGCACTGGGCACCTGGGAAAGCTTATTGAGCAGGGAGGCAGTATATGTTAAGAATTAGTGATTTCAGATGATTCTTCCAGCTGTAAAATGTCAAAGAGCCCAAGCCTTGCTGGCCATTTAGCAGGTATCACTGCAACCTGTGTGGCATGTCACTGAGTCCTGGCATGCTAGGCATGGACATGTAAGTCTTCCAAAGTTTCTAAGCTGGGATAGATCTCCCTCCTTTGTTTTGGAAACTTCAAGCACACAATACTGTGCATCATGGGTGGTAGGAGAAGGTAAGACCACTCACTGCTGGATCTGCATGTAAAGAACATTGAGGCAATTAACTCCAGAGGCAGAAGGACTGAGTTGGAATCCCTTTGAGACCAGTATCTAGCCCTGTGACCATGTTTACAGTCTTTACTTTCCTTAAGCCTCAGTTTCCTCACCTGCAAGTCAGAGACATTAAAAGCACCTAGCTTAAGGGGAAACTAGAAGAATTAAATGAGATTATGCATAAAAGGCCCTTCATAGGGTGCCTGGAATATACCAAACATCCAGTGAGTAGTATCTATTGTAATTGTGGTAGTTGTTCTTATTGTTAAGCATGGAAAAGAAGAGCGATTTTATCCAGAGTGTTTAAAGGTCAACATCCTGAAACATTTCCGCTGGGTTAGATTTTTCTGTTGAAATAAACAAACATGAGCCATCTGTAACGTAAATAGAAGTTGACCTTGGATCCCTTAGGCTTATGTAATGGCCACTCAGAGACTTCTGGAAAAACAAAGTAGACCAGTGAAAAATGTGTGTATTGCCCCTGGGTGCCATCCATCAGTGGATGGAGACTAACCCAAATTTTATTTTCTTTGTTAGGGGAAGGCCAAAAGAAGAGAACAAACTCCAATTAACAAAAACTTAACCAATTTTAGAAATCCATGAACATAGAGCATCATTCTGGCTCTCTGAGGAAACTCCTACCATCACCAAGAGGGGTTAATAACACAGAGAGATCAAAGTTATTTATTAATTTTTAAAAATATGTTCTTACTTTAAAGCTTCAGGAACAAAGTATAATCAAATAACTCTGTAAAAGATTGACACTGGATTATTGCTGCAGGAATAGCAAAATCCAAAAGAAGAGCACAGCGAGGCACCTGTCGAGGGCCCCTTGGTCCAAGGAGGCCTCTAAAAGGGGAAAATGTGAGCAACCAGCTTGGGACCCTTCCAAACACCAGAGTATGCCCAGGCCACAGTCGTCCAGGTACCTCTGTCAGGGCCCCCTTGCCTCCTTCTGGACTCATAGCCTTGAATGAATCCTGCCTTTGTCACTTGCAAATTTTAGTACCAGATTATAATGAACACATAGCATTTGTGTGCCAGTCTCAGATCTAAATCTTCATGAACATCGACATGTTAAGTCCTCATCACAATCAGATAAGGTCATAACTATCATGATTCCCATCTTACAGATGAGGGAACTGAGACATAAAAGGATTCAGTAACTTGCCAACTTGGCAGCTTCATCAAAGGCTATTTGAACTCATATAGGCTTGTCCCTAAGACCATGGTCTTAACCACTAGACCTTAGTGTTTTAGACTTATGTATCCCACAACCTACCATGCGGAAGGTCCTAACAAAGACCTGTCAACAATAAGATGATTTGATCATTCGGTATTTCTTTGCATGTGAGGAAACTGGGGTGGGAGGGGGGAAGCAGTGAGGTTCCATAGATTGTCCCAGGTTAGAGAGACAACTGGGGAGCAGATTATGGCCTGAAGTGTCAGATCACTAATGGCCTGTTCTCTCTGCCATGACACCCTGATGGCCCTTGGAGGTAAGAGCCACCCATTGACAGAAGAAGAGAGGAAGGCATTTGTGTAAGTCTTTGTCCACCTGGGCCAGGTGAAGGCCACACTTCTCTCACTCCTCAATCCCATCCACTGTGCCCCAAGTAGGGTTTTCACACTTTGGATCATCAGTAAGTACTTACTGGCTTTTGTTTATTTTTTGGAATGCTCAGCACTGGTCACGTCTAGAAGAGCAGCCTGGCGAGGGAAGCAGAGGCCCAGCCCTGATGCCCACAGGCTGCTGCAGGGGGCCAGCCTTCAGCAACTTCATGTATGGGAGGTTTTCCAAAACAAATCCTGCTTCTCAACTGCTGCAGACTTTTCTTTCAGGCATCACTTCTATGTTTTTTCACAACTCAGTACATTAGTTTTTAAAAACACAAGAGAATAACTCCCTAATTGTAACCTTTTGCAGTCTGTCAGTGTGTTGCCCGTGCCAGTAAGAAAGCTCGCTGCGGCGTGGGACTGGGCGCCGCCTCGGGAGCCAGGGGCCCAGGTTCAACTCGCAGATCCTGAACTTGGTGGCTGCAGGGCATTGGGTTTTGTGCCTCAGTGTTCTCATATTTGAAAGGGTAATAATCACAGTAACCACCACATAGGCTTGTTTTGAGGACTGAGTAAGTTTATGTGTCTGCATAAATATATATATATATATATACTATATACACAGATATATATACACAGCTACATATACACAAACACACATATGTATATATCTGCTTATATACTACAAATATATACATACATATAACTATATATGTATATAATTGTGGATTGAATTATGTTCCCCCCAAATTTATATGTCTTAGTCATAACCCCCAGGACCTCAGAATGTGACCTTGTTTGGAAATAGGGTCTTTACAGGGGTAATCGTGTTACAAGGGAGCAGTGAAGGTCAGCCCTAATCCAGTGTGACTGGTACCCTCACAAGAAGAGAAAACCTGGATGTGGACAAGCGCACAGGGAAGGCACCGTGAAGACACAAGAGAAGACAGCCATCTACAAGCTGAGGAGAGGGGCCTGGAAGAGCCTGTTCGTCATAGCTCTCAGAAGGAACCAGCCCCGCAGAAACCTTGGTCTCAGGCTTCTAGCCTCCAGAGACAATAAATCTCTGTCATTTAAGCTACCCAACTAGTGGCACTTTGTTCTAACAGTCCTAGAAAACGTGTGTGTGTGTGTGTGTGTGTGTGTGTGTGTGTAAAGAGAGCCAGAGAGAGGCACCCCCTCTGAAAAAGGTGCCCAGCCCCTGTAAGTAGTAGTGCTTAACACTTAGCTAATAACAATAGTGGGAAATATGTTATTAATCAGAAAGTGTACAGTTTTACACTGCACTTTAAAAATTCAGACCTGTGGAGACAAAATCACAGAAGAGGAAAACAGGACGACTGCCATCCACACGTTCACCGCTGCGATGCCAGGCTGGCCAGGCTCGTCTCTTCGGGTGAAGACACCAGTGTAGGAGTCTCTCTGAAGCTTGTTCTAAGTCTTTAGTGCTTTTCTCCAACTTGTAAGTCAAACATGAGTGGTATCACTCATGTGATTTAACGTTGAAACAAACATGTCCTACTGCTCCTCCTCCCAACTTCCAAATGAGTTTAATGGAAATGTATTCTGTTATATCAAGGTAAGCTACCAAAAAGCTACATTTTACAGCTACTTATCTGTGAATTCATCTCAGTATTGTGCAATCAAATCACAATGCAGAAGTTCGGGGCCTGCGGCTGATGTAAACTGCAGCTACCGTCCATAACCCCTTATTGCATAGTTTTGGGTTCATGGAAGCAGTCCCATTTCCCTCACTGACTATTTATCATACGTAAATTAGAAGCTTGAACTCTTGATGTAATATAGATTTATACTAGCACAGAATCCTGATTCTTGCCTGTGTAGTGAATTGGACTACTACAGAATATTTGGTTAAACATTATTCTGGGTGTGTCCGTGCTCTCTGATGAGATTAACATTTGAATCAGTAGATTGAGTAAAGCAGATGGAACTCCCTGGGTGGAAGAGCCACATCCAATCTTTCGGAAGCCTGAGCAAAACAAAAATGCTTAGTAAAGGAGCTCCCCGCCCCCTCTCTGACTATCACACTATCTGTTCTCCTGGTTCCCAGGCCTTCAGTCTCAACCTAAAACTACACAATCAGATTTCCCAGGTCTCCAGATTGCTGATTGCAAATCTCGGGTCTTGTCAGCCTCCATAATCACATGAGCCAATTCCTTATAATACAGTTTGAGATAGAGATAGAAATAGAGATGATGATGATAGAAGGGGGCTGGAGATAAAGTCTTCTATTGGTTCGGTTTCTCTGCAGAACTCTGGCTCATACTGGGGCTGTTCCACTTCTGGTTAATATTGCCTATGTCACACTCTTTGGGAGAAACTGCTTTTTTAATTTTATTCACATAAACTGTGCCTCCACTAAGCATCACTGCTCTGATCCTTCCATTCTGAAGAACAAAAACGGTGGTCACGAAGCTCAGACACAAGGTTTTGCTCAACCAGTGTTCTGCTGCCCCTGCAGCTGGCACCTCTGCTCTCTCCTCATGTGATAGGGGTTGGGTGCTTTCTATAAAAGAAACAAGTGTATAATTTTGGCTCTCCCCTCCACACTCTTTTCTCTATTCCACCTGCAAGCATTTCCTCCAGACAAAAACTGAATAATGGAAAAAAGTATGATTTAAAAATGTCACATCACCTGACAGTTCCAGAAGCATCACCAGGTTCTCTGTAATTATTTTTAACTGTAGGCTCAAAAGGCAGATATATTGGCTTATCTTCTCCTGCCCAGATTCCTGAAAGACAAAACAGAGCAATTACTGTTAAAGGAAAGAATTACAAAAATCATGCATCTTTAATGAAAGACACGGTAATAGAAATACTATTTTCTAGCTCGGCCAGTTCCCAGTTCAAGCTTCTTGTGAGTCTGTCCTGCCAGTAATTCTGCGGAGAGTGGAGAGAAACTTGGACTGGGAAGTCAGGATCCCAGGGTTCAGGGCCACTGGGGTACCACCCTAACCCCACATTTAAACAGCTAAATGATCTTGGGAAAGTCGATTATTCTTTGTGGATCTTAGTGATCTGTAAAATTGGAGTCTCTCTTTATCAATATATTAATAGAAAATTAAAAGTCACAGAAATTTCTCAAGTATCAAATACAAATAAACTAGGCAACTGGTAAAAAATGAGCAATTTCACATGAGGAAAGCCTTAAGAAAAAGGGAAAGAAAATGGGAAAACATGTTCTGTCTTTCAAGAAAAGGAAAAAACATTCATTGAGTACCCAGTATCTGTTGGGTACTCTACGACCTCATTTCATTAAGTCCCCTGATACCACTTTGACATAGTCATTATTATCCCCATCTTATAGGTAAGGAAACTGAGGCTTAAGGAGGCTTATCACAGTTTCAAAGCCATAAGGCTCTTCACAGGAAGACTCAGATTCCAAACCAAGTGCTGGAGCCAGCTCCTTCATTTTTTCTTTGCATTTCCTACACCTGGTGTACTGGGTAGACGTTCAATAAACAGTGGTCAGTGAGTAAGTAACGGATCACTGAACTCCATTTTTCTGTGCTTGGGTACAGAGTCAGCTACATAATTTATGGGACCTGATGCAAAATGCAAATTCTGGGTGCTTTATTCAAAAAGCAGAAAAAAATGTGATGTTAAAGGTATTAAAATATAAAGGGTTTCCTTTGTTAGGTAGTCTCTCCACTTGTCACACTTTTCACTGTGTCTTTTATTTGCTATTTACTGTCACTTTAAATAAAGAAATATTAAATATGTAAATTATTGACAAGAATTTTGTTCATCTTTATTTGGGATAATGCTAACTTTAAATGCAACTATAACAGCAAAACTTCACAGGTCACAAGACCACAAAGTCAGTCCAGCCTGAGTATAATCCTAACATAGTAGAGAATAAGTGACAGAAGTAAATTATCTCCTGGTATGAATTTACAAAACAATAGCTAGCAAAGTCAAGGAAATCTGCATATGATAGAGGGCATGGTGGAATAGCTTTCTCCAATTTGTCATAACATCAAAAAAAATCTTTCATTTAATTGATTGCAAACCAAATTTATTCCCATGGAGATGAAGTCCTTTTATAGTACCTAATGTGTTCAAGTAAATAAGTTTCTATCTTCTTTGAGAAAAAAGAAAGAGAAAGCGAACAGAGAAAATATGCTACTGGTATAAAGAATTATGGATGGAGAAAATTACAGGGTTTTATTTACTCATATTCCATTCTACCTTGATGCATGCAAGGGGCTGATGAGATAGTACATCACAATTATGGACTCCCCTAGTAGCTTGCGTAGGTATCAATGACCGCTACTGTTCCATGCCTTTTGCAAGCCTGTGAGCTCCCAGATTGCATCACACAGAAAAAGAGCAGACACTAATTGCATTACATATTTATACTTCCCCTGTTCCCACCATTACCCACATAATTCCTCTGGGTCCTAATTAGCTCAATCAGGGCTGGGGGAAATAAAATTTTAAGTAATTTCCAATAATTTGGGGTTTGCTTCCACAACAAAATATGGCAAAATACTAACATTACTCAACTAAGGTTTAGCTCCCATTTCTGAAGAAACTGGATTAGTTTTTTGTTTGTGTTTTAATCAAGGGTAATAGTTTCCTAAATAATACCAACCTAGGTGGTTTATATTTTAGTGTTTTCCTGGAATTGAAGGGGGAAAATCCATTTTGAATGGAATTTTCGTTGGGCTCTTAAGTGCTAACTATGCAGATAGCATTCAATAACTTTTTTGTGCTCTGCTTCCTGCCCTGTTTTATAATATGCAATGCCCAGAATCCTTACCTTTTAATCCTGTGTAAACTGTAATGAATATTGCTTAGGAAAAGGATTTTCCTAATGGGTCATATTCTGGGAAAAAGAACTTAATTATTCCAGTTAGTAATCAGCAATTTAGGTTTGAGAAATAACTTGTTGCAGCTAGTTGTTGAAGTTTTAGTGAAAGCATCTAAAACTTCTCTTATCATAAGCAAGAGCACCATCAAAGCTACTCCTTTTCCCCATCACCTCATTATTAGTTCATTTGGGTTCAAAGTCTCAGTTCTAATCAGGGAGATGGCTCCTAAGGCTGCACTTACAATCAGCTTGCTTCCAAAATGGCCTCATGAAATCACATTCTTCAAATCTAAAGATGATTTCTAATGAAGAAAATCATTTGGAAAGTAACTGGTATGCAAGACCCAGTTTGTAGTGTCTAATGGCTAGAGATTGGTAACCCACACCAGCTTTCTTCTTCTTAGATATCCAGCTTTGTTCTTAGGGAAGATTAGGGAAAGCAGAGAAAGGGAGACTCCAGAGAGCATGTAAGGAGACAACCTTGACCAGAGACCAAGTCTGACCACCTGAGAAATGAACGAGGTCTACAAAAACATGTTTTTCCCCACCTTCCTCTCCCACCCCAACACATGTATTTTGTTAGTGGCTAACGTTCACATATTAGAAGTACTTATACAAAACTCCAGGGTGCCAGCTTCTTTTAAAAATTCATATGTTTCTGTAAACTGAAGGTCTGAATTCTTACATGCTAAAAATGAGTAAGTGCTGAGTGGAGGCAGCCATCTTTCCCTAGGACAGAGGCTCTTTGCTCTTTGTTGGCCCCACCCTAACATGCTGGCTCATTCTTTCACCTGCCTAGCTCCTAAAGACATCTGAGTTTGTTCCTCTGAATCCCAAACCCAGAGTTCTCCAAACAGACCCTTTCTCCAGGTTTCTCCACGTGGTGGCTGGCCTGGTTCAAAATGCCAGAAGGTGATGAGTTCATAAAGTAAGAAAAAAGAAGCAAAAGCTTCACTCAAAAAGTTATTTTCAGAGCCTACAAGGAGGAAGGATCAGGCATCATCATTCCCTCATGCAGTCCGTATTTACTGAGCACCCACCATGTGCCTGGTACAGTTTGAGGGGCTGGAATCGCACCAGTTGGAAGAATAGATCACCGACCTCAGCAAGCTTCCCTGTTCTTGCAGGACATGCAATAACTTGAAAAATAAATATGTATCATATCTGGTAAACATAAATGCTAAGACACTAGCTACACAAACAAATGATGTCCTAACTATAGATAAAAATACAACTCTGGCTCAAACCCTGCAGCAACCCGCCCAGGAAACCAACCCAGGAAGCCAGACTGCTGTAAGTCAGACTCATAGGAAGCCAGACACTCACTCTCTCTAGGGATAGTCCGTGAAGTCAGAAAATAAGCCCATAAAAATTGGTCCCCAGTGGCCAGGACTTGATTAATAATTGACAGTTTCCCTAACTTAGGGCCAACCAGACAAAGCTAAATATGCACCCCTAGCTAATCATATAATAGGATGCCCCACTTCTAGTTAGTCTGCCTACAGCTTCCCTAGGACAAGAGCCTCCAGTCAGGACACACCTGAAGCCCTCCCTTTTCCTCACTACACAGTTTTCCCACTCCCCTGCATGACTTTGGGTCTCTTCCACATGCAAGTGATAATGGCTGACTCCCTTCCTATAGCAAACTCTGAGAAGAAGCCTTTGCTTGTTCTCACATGAGTGGTATTTATTTATTTCCATAGGGCTTTGCAGCGAAATAAAGTAGAGTCAAGGGGTAGAGTGATAAGTGGATGGGGAGGTTAGAAAGGAGATGCTATTGGAGCCAAGTCCTGAGAACAGGGAGGGAGGGAAGCCATGTGACTCTGATGGAGAAGCATTCCAAGCTGAGGAAACAGGAATGCAAAGGCCAGTGGAGAGAATAAACTGGTGTGTCCCAGAATCATTGAGCAGAAAAAGGGGAAAAAGAGTGCGTATAGAGCAAGAGCAGAGTGGACGTTTTGGACACCTTTTGACAATCCAACATGGAATCACTGTCAGCCATGACAATTGTGTTAAGTAGCATGAAGCTACAGAGAAGGTGACAGAAAGATAGAGCAGAAAAAGATGTAGCCACAAGCCAACGAGTATGAACAGTCACCAGAAACTAGAGGACACAAGGAATGGATTCTCTCCTAGAGCTTCCAAAAGGAGTGTGGTCCTGCTGACACCTTCATTTCAGACTTCTGGTCTCCAGAAGTACAACAGAATAAATTTCTGTTGTTTTAAGTCACCAAGTATGTGGCAATTTGTTACAGCAGCCACAGAAACTAATACACAGTAGAACTATTCTTTCAGATAAAATCTATGCACCCCTCCCCAATATGTAAAACAGATAAAAGGAGAACTTTTGTGGTTGGATGGGAATGAGAGGTAGTAACCTCTCATCAGCGGTCATCTCTCCCCTCCTACTCTCTCCTCGACCTGGGACACTAAAGACACACTCCCACTGGCTTGGAGCACCAAAGTACCTTGATGGAACCGTCTGAAAACCACTCTTCTAAAACATTCATCGTACTCAGTATGCTAATACTCTAATTCCCTAGACATGCATCCCAAACTATATGTCTGCTCTCCCCTCCTTGTTTTTTTATTTAACCAACCCTTGCCTCACATGAGTGTCCTTTGGAAAAGGTGACAAAAATAGCCATGTAGGTTGAGCAGCTGGCTCTCAATCTCTGAGCCACAGTATCTGGAACATTCTCCTATTAATGACAGTTCAGTCTGGCTCCTCTCCCCTGTTTTAAATATGTGATTTGGTGTCTTCCTCTCTTCCTTAGCCTTCAGTTTTGATTCCACTTTTATCCCCAGCATTTGCCTTTGGTCTGTTCTGGAATCTGCCTTTTGGTTTTATTTTGTTCATCCCCTGAAGCTCTCCTGTCCATCCTGAGTCACCTGTCACCTTGCTCCAGGCCACACATTACCTTCCCACAAAGTAAGCAAGGCTCCTGCCATCCCTCCCAGGCACTCGGAAGCCAGGAAAATTATTCCTGTGAGCACCATTCACAGCTGATTTTGTATGTTACAATGCCTTTCACAAACCATGATTAATATCCAAGATGTAAAGGAAAAATCATTTGCCTTATAAAAACTCTGGAAGTAGGATATGGACTAGCCCAAGAACCAAAATGCCTCTAATCACAGTTTTTTTTAGAAGACTCCCACCATCAATGATCCGCTTCCAAGCAGCCTCTAAAGGTTCAAGTAAAACCTGGGGATAGGTGGGGATGGAAGGAACAGATAAGAGAGGGCTGAGGAGGAGAATTAGATCTTCACAGCAAATAACCAATTTTGTGATGCAATCAGGGTACACCGTAAGTCAAATTCTGAAGATTGCCAACACATGCTTCTCAGCATTTTTATCGTTGTTTTAGATGGTCTTGACCTAGCAGCTACTTAAGCAAGCAGCCTCTCCCAACTTCTCATGAAATATAGAGGCACCTCAGCTTTCACATCTGACTTCCAAACAGTCTGTACATTCACACATTATATATTACCACTCCAAACCTCTTCTTATATGCCAAATTCTGACTTTCATTTAACAGCTAAAGAACAATCAATTCAAGCTATCACATAGTGGTGTTGTTACCTGACAGTGAATTGTTCTGTTTCAGTCCAAACTATTTGTGCAATTATTTGAATGCTTATTATATTTTGTCCCATTATTTTATAAAAGTGAGTAAAAAACAGAAAAATGGAAGTGCTGATACAAGTGATAAGAAGTGTAGGTTATGTAAACTTAATACAATTGAGACAAAGATGAAAATCATTAAACAGCCTAAAAACAGAGAATCTTTCACTTTAATCAGATTCTCATTGGACTTGAGCAGGTCAATTGTGTGCTCAATTAATTGTGAAGGAAAAGTACACAATTAAAAAACATGTACCTAATGTTGGCAATAAATCATAAATGACTGTGTAATTAGGGATCTTATCACTTGTTTAGCTCTCGGGGAATGGAACTCCTACTCCTTTATATCAAACAAGCCTATTGTCTGTCTTTCCCACATTCAACTCATACAAATTTTCAAGAATGTATTATGCCTGAAAGAAGAGAACTGCCTGTACTTATGACAAAAAGAAAAACGAAAAAATACTGAACTCTAAATTGAAAGCAAACTAATACCAGTATCTGAAAGGAATTTACTTGTACTATAAAGAAAAAAAAAAGCTGAATTGAAAAACCTTGCCCTGAGCTTCTCCCAGGGCAGAAACCACCTAAACAAAAATGCAATGACAAAGATCCAGAAGACAAACCTCCACAAATTTGAAACAACCTATGCACAAGGTTATTTATGGTGGAGGCATTTGTAATAGCAAAAGTCTAGAAACCCACATGTCTCTCAGTAGGGGACTGCGTTGAATAGCTCTAAATGTCCAATGGAGAACCACGAAGCCTTATAGCAAAGTCAACATCTCTATGAATTTATATGTTATATGTGACTTCCAGGAAGTACTGCTAAGTTAAAAAAAATCAAAGTACAAAACATATAGTTTAGTATCTTTTGTGTAAGAAAGACAGAGAAAGGAGTAGATACACAGATAATTTGCTTACTTTTCTTTTTTTTTTATAAAGGGGTTTTTTTAATCCTTTTTTTAAGATTTTATTTATTTATTTATTTTTAGAGAGGGAAGGGAGGAAGGGGAGGGGGAGAGAGAGAGAGAGAGAGATTCAATGTGCGGTTGCTGGGGGTTCTGGCCTGCAACTCATGAATGTACCCTGGCTGGGAATCGAACCTGGGACACTTTAGTTCCCAGCCCGCGCTCAATCCACTGAGCTACGCCAGCCAGGGCAATTTGCTTACTTTTCAAAGAAACATAAAAATTAGCTAATGGTTATCCACAGAGGGTGGGGATAATAGGGCAGAAAAATAGGGATAGGCACTGCTCTAAATATATTTTTGTGTATAATTTTGGTTTTTTGAAATATATAAATATTCTACATACTTAAAAATTGAATTAAATCAAAAATAACCCTTGAAATCATACACAATCAGAACTAAATAAACCCAACTGCATATAGAATTGGTAATCATACAGAGAAGATCAGTTTTCAAAATTTCTTTGAATACAAACCTCTAATAGAGCCTCCTTAGGGTGTATAACCTAAAGGTAAAGAACAGCAAAGAAATATTAAACTTATTCAGTGAGTTTACTGTGAACGTCGTTAGAAGTCTAATTTTTAAATTATGTTACAATCACTGTTTCAAAGGGGGAGGTTTTAGCCAAGAACATTATACCCAACCAAGTTCTCTATCACATGTAAAGATGAAGCATGCTAGCACATAATCTTCTGTGGAAAAGAAGTCACTTAACACTGCGTTCCAGGAACCAAAAGAAGAATCACACTTAAGAAGTCAAAAATGTATCAGTTGTGGTATAAAATGATTTACCAGTCTTGCCTTGCTCAGTTTGGGCCTCAAACAAGAATATCTGTCGGGTTTTATTCCCAGATGGGTTCCGCATCTCAGAACACAGGTTGGCCCGGCTCTGCTGCCCCTAGCTGCTTTCTCTCTCTCACCGACACGAGAAAGCATGTTTCCTGAGCCCTGTTCTTTACCCCAGAACTCAGATAAAAGCTTCTGCCATGTTTGAGTACCACTTAAAATAACCTATATTATTCTGTTCCAGTACTTGCTCTAATAATAAATAAATTATTTACATGCTTAAGATGCTGTGCTGGTTGAAATCACTAATCTAAAGTATTTTTTTCTTTCTTCTTCCATAAAAGTATAGCTGGATAGAGCAACATAATAACTACTTTCATTGCCAAAAATACTCAAGCAATGACTCTCTGCAACTTTAAAATTTATATGGAATAACCTAAGTCTCAGAGCTTTGCTTTGACTTTTAAAGTGGTAACACTAGACTAAAAAAAAAACTAGTCTATAGCACATATCTCCTTTAATCTTTCTTTTTATCATCTTCTACCTAACAGTTACAAATGTCACTGTATTTGCTGTATTTTAAACTTTGAAACAAATGTATTTTAAAATGCACACAATAAAATGGAGCAAAAACATTCATCTCTGGATGGTGAAATTTTATGTATTTTTTATTTTTGTAATTTTCAAGTTTTTTGCAAAGCACATACATCACTTTCACATCCACAAAAAATGGTTTAAATCAGTACATGCAGTTCTGCATCTACAACATAATCACAATTATGTTTTTTAATATGCACACACACACAAATAACAAAGAAAATGAACATGGTTACCTTTTCTAATAAGGCTATGACTAATTTTCTCCTTGCCTATGCTTTTCTGTATCTTCCAAGTTTTCTGTGATGAATGTATACTACTTTTATAATGTTTAGGGGATAATGTTTTTGTGGTGAGGAAAAGAAGTCAAAAATTAGTAATCAGTTGGAAACCACCAGGCTGATTGTTACTAATTTAGAAGGAGAACAGGGAATAGGAAGAGACGTTCAGGCACACTTACGCTCAGCCCCACTGGGCTCCCCACCCACTCCAGCTGCACACAGTGAGCAACAAATGCGACGTCCTTGTCAGACTAATCCCACCCTGGCTCTCAGATCCCAGTCTGCACCCCACAGCTGGAGGGAGGCGGACTTTACCACCACCTTTCCCTCCCCAAACGCCCGCTGTGCCTTGAAGATAGTGCAGTCCCTCCACCACATCAAGGCTCCCTCCTCCAGGCACTGAATTGCAGAGCTGTGTGTTTATTTGCAAAGAAAGACGCGGTTGCCTTGTAAAGCCCAGAATTAAGTGCTCTAAACAGATTTTGGTTTATAGGACTCTTTTAAACTACATTACTTTTCCCATAATAAAGTTTTCCTCTTTGCTGCCACAGTAGAGAGAAACATTTTATGACTTACCTTTAAAAATGATATGGCAGGAGGCTGATAGCACAATAAGAAATTTGATTCTCTTGCTGGAAAAAACAGCAACTAATAGCTTCTAAGTACAGATAGCTTTGTTTTTTAAAAAAAAAACATCCCAGGGTAAATGCCTGCTGTGCATTTTGGAACAAATTGACAAGTTTTCTTTTGCTATTGTGTTAGCCTGGGAGACCTAAAAGGAAAAGTAGCTGATCAACAACGAGCTTCAGAACTATTTTTAACAATTGTGTTGCCTCTGCACCGCGAGTGGCAAGGAGCACACCGCGGCAGGTGCCATTACAAGCCCTCGCCACTCGAGCCTTTACACCAGCATTGTGTTCATAATCATTCCTCTTCAAGCCTCACCATGGGCAGAATGATATTTTCTTTTTTGTTTTATAATTCCTAATGCCCTTTCGTATGGTATCCAATATTTCTTTGGCTCCTCTGGGGCACTTTGGACTTTTTTTTTTTAGGAAACGTGTCAGTGTTACTTTATTAATGCCATTCTTGGGCTGTCATTTTGTCTATCTATGCCCCTACTCCATACTCCAAATGAAACAGACAGCTTTTCCCACAGTGGGGAGAAAAAACTGGGCTTTGAAACCATACACGCCTTGATTCTGATCCTCACTCAGCCACTTACTGAGCTGATGAGTTGGACTGGGCAACTCATTCCCTCTAAGATTCAACTTGATCACTTAAAAGATGGACAGATAGCACTTACGTCACAAAGTTGCTGCAACGAAGAGATACTGTGTAAGAGGTTCCAGCCATTAGCAGACCTTATGAAAAGGCAGCTGTTGTTGCAATCAGTCTTGTCATTGACACATCCTCGCTGACACCTCCTGTCAATGACTTGCCTGTAAGCTATCTCTAATGGCCTTCCTTATTGTCTTATTATCTCTGTGCTTAGCAGCCCTTAGAGTCATTCTGAGCTACACATACCTTCCAATGCGCTTTCTCTTTTTTATCACCCAAAACTAGTGAATGCCTTCAGTCTGAGCACCAGTCTATCTGGGTCCCCACCCTTAAACCTTCTCTAGTGAAAAATAGAGCGGTTTCTCCTCCCTTGTTTCCTGTGTGGACTTAAGTATCTATTCAGCAAACCTGGCCTTGAATGGACTTGATCAGACGTGTAAAGTGAAGCATCCACCTGCCCAGACCTCACGTACAGCCTAGGGGAGAAAGACTCTGCCAGAAGTGGGGCTGCACTTTGGAGAAGAGATTTTTATTTTGTGAACACAAATGGTAACAGAATAGTACAACCCAACATGACTTGGATAAAGCCTGAAACCACGCTGAATTAGATGTGTGAGCACCTTCTTGTATGCAAATAGAAGAAGTGAAAAAGACGAATGCTGTATTATTTCATTTATAGGAAATACCTAAAATAGGCAAATTCATAAAGATTGAAAGTAGATTAGAGATCACCAGAAGCTAAAAAGAGGAGAGAATAGGGAGGTTTTGCTTAATGGTTATAGAAATTCAATTTGGGGTGATGAAAACGTTTTAGAAACAGTGATGATGGTCACAGGACATTGTAAATATGATTAATGCTTCTGAATTGTACAGTTAAAAATGGTTAAAATCCAATTTTATGTTATATATATTCTATCTTAATTTTAAAAAATGAGAAGGTGAAATCAAAATACAGAGACACACACAGTGAAGTATTGCCCCTTCCACCCTGTCCCAGGTCCTCTGGACTGCTTGTGGCTCCGCACACAAGCCTTTCACAGCAATTTGATCAGTAAGCGCTTTTTGAAAGCCCAAAGTGGCAGGCACCACTCCAGGCACTGGGGAAGAACAGAAACATCTCATGCCTGTGCTTGGCCAAAAGTGTGATCTGCTTTGTCCAGCTCAAGTGCCACTTCCTTCAAGAAGCTTCTAAGGTCACCAGGTGGAATAAATTGCCCTCTTGTCTGCATCTACCCCCTCAGTTCCTGTTGGCCTGTTATCTGAGCCCTCATTTCAGTCTCTCTTGTGTTTCCCCCTTTACAGGTTGGTCTCTGCCCTCGTGAGCTCTTTTGAGGTCTAGATGAGTCTAACTTTTCAACTTTGCACCCATCCCTCCTTGCACTGCACACACAGTAGGCCCTCAGGTTATGCTGAGTTCAGCTGTCTGTGACCAACATTTTCAGAGCCTGCCAAAGGCCCAGTAGCAGCCTCCTCCCACTCTGCTTTATTAGGTAACCCTCACATGCTTCTTGCTGTACTGCCTTCATAAGCTGCTTCTTAACCATGAATAAAAAAAGGAAAGAAATGACTGTTTCTCCTCTGTGAATTAGTCTTCGAATTAGCAGTGCTGAGATGTGCTTGCACAGGTCTCATATTTCCAGCTGATAAAAAGAACTCACCTATAAGTGTTCAATGCTCAACAAGTATTTTAATTCCAGATAAGGTCAATCATTACCTACCAAAGAAATAAATGTGGGCAGGAGGAGAAGAGAAGAATAAGGGGGGCAGTCAATTATACAAACATAAAAATGTTTCCATTAAATTCTGACTGAAGCCCTATACATGGAAAGACTTTGGAAAACCTGGATTTAATTGGTTTATATTTTCATGCACAAGCCTTTTGTGAGGACAAAACACAAGGCGTTCAAAACCTGTAATAATTAGAGCTACATTAATTAGGTACTTCCTGCATGCCAGGTACATTAAATGGACATATATTAGTTTATTGGACACCTAAGACAATCATGAAAGGACACAAATAGTCACCCTGAGGTCCTCAGCACTCAGAGAGGGTAAGTCTCTTGTCCAAGGTCACAGAGCCAGGAAGTGGCAAAGTTGAAAGTAAAATAGGTTTTCTGATGTTTAAGTTAATACGTTATTCAGTTCCCTAAACTGACTGATCACTGGTCCCTACTGTCCCCTGCTTTTGTTTGTATTTTTGCCAAAGACAGGGCAAAAATACAAACTGATTCCTGCCTTTATTTCTTCAGATTTGTTTAGTCATCAGATCTCTCTGGCACTGCTCTAAAACCTATCCTGAACCTGGCCCATTTCTCTCCTCCACTGTTCAAATTTTGATCCAAGTGACCACTATATCTGGCCTAGACCCCAGTGTGGCCTTCCAGTGGTCTGCCTACTTCCATTCTTGCTGCCAGGTCCTATTTCTCCATGTAGCTACCGGAATGATCTTCATAGCATGAGCCAGATCTCATCGCTCTTCCTATTAAACCTTCCAAGGCTTCCCACTGACTTTAGAATAAACTAAGCCTGACCATGGCCCACAAGGTCTGTGCTAAGCATGTAACAGGGAACAGCCAAGAGGGGGGACCCCAAATAGGGATTTGGAATAGGGTCCAGAACTCAAGGTGTTCAGGAAATATTAGGATGTCCTCACCCCCTTCCCCCACAGGTGTCAATTGGGGGAAGGGACAAATGGAGCAGGGCCATTGAGAGCTGTTTTGCATAGCAACAGCTTTGCAGCTAACCTGTGCTGTGTTCATTTAACATATCTATAACCTTTAACTGGTTGCATAGGTATGTTAAATAGCTGTGGCCATGCTCTGAGCCAAGGGAATGGAAGTAACTTCTCCACCAAGACGTAACTGGGGGCAGGTCCCCCAAGTTACAGCGTGGGAGCTTGGAGAAGATTGGCTCCATAATATGGGGACACACCTGCCCAGACTCACGATGGCAGCTCGGTAAAGCTGGAAGGATGTGAGAGTGATGGCAAGTGTAGCCGATTGTGGGAGGAGTTGGAAATGGGGCTGCAGAGGAAGATTGGTTTGAGGATTTAAACCCAGACTCGAAAGCCTTTGAGGGAAGAACCATGCCACCTTAGCAGAGTGGGGACTCCCGAAGCCCTGTGAGAGGAGAATCACCATGCAGCTTTAGCAGAGAATCACCACTCGGCTTTGACAGAGTGACAACCACACCTCTCTTGCAGCCATAGAAGAGAGAACCAGCAGCTTTGGCAGAGTGGAGACTCCCACGGCCATTGTGCAGAGAGGACCACGTGGCTGGGGTAGTGAAGAGGGGAGGCTCAGCAGCCATTGGAGAGTGGGGACTCCCATGGCCATTGTGCAGGGAGAACCATGAGGCTTTGCCAAAGTGGAGACTCCTGCAGCCATTGTGCCAAGAGGACCACATGGCTGTGGACATGTGAGAGAACCATGTGGCTTTGCCAGAGTGGGGACCCTCGCAGCTTTAGAAGGGGGAACCACCACCCGTCTTTAGCAGAGATCCCGGCAACACAGCTGATGATGCCAGGAACTGAGGGAGGCCTACCAGTCGAGCACAGGTTACTGGGAAGAACTGGGGGCTGCCTGAGCCACAGACTTCTATTTCTTTTCCTGAGATATGGTACCCCAGACTGGGCAAAGAGGGGAAGGAAAGACTGTGTGTGCTTTTGGGTGTTTTAAGGGACTTTGGGATGTTGATGAAGACATTAGGTCACTAGGTGCAGAAGTCTGTACAGCATTAAATAAACATTTTCTTTACTTTACACAAATCTCTGGCATTGAGAAATGTCTTTCCTATAAAGCAGCAGACATGACAAACCTGGGGGGTTCCTTTCAGTAATAGTATATCACCCCAGGCCCCCCTGTGTTCTGTAACAAGCAGACCCTTGTTTTTTACCTCACCTCCTCTTTCCTTCCTCCCCTCCTTCCTATCCTTCTGCCCTCATCCGCTGTCCACTGTACTCCTACCCACCTGCCCACTGTCTCCCACCCCTTTCAACAAGCTACTGCTGCTGCTACTGCCTAGAATACTTCTTGTCCAGGCCTTCTTATCAGCACTGAGGCTCCCTCAGAGAAATATTTCCCATCCTTTCTAGCTAAAGTGCCAGCCCCCATACCCTGCCACCTTATTAGTCATTCTCTATCCATATTTATTTTTTCCATCATACCTTTATCTAAAATCATATCAGTTATTGGTAAGCTTCATGCAGCCGGTACTGTATCTCCAGTGACTGAAACAGTGGCTGGTATATACCGGAAGACCAGTGATTACTGGTTAAATTAATGTGAATGGCTCTCCCTCCAATCTCTACCTACCTCCTACTTGTCCCTCCAAACCAGCTCAGACATGACCTCTTCTGAAATGCCTTCTGAGCAACCTTAGTTGAATTGCCTTCCTCTCTGCATCATCTCTCTTTCATCAGAAAATTTATCACATTCTACTGTGACTATCTGTCCCCCACACTGAATTATGACCTTCTCTGTCTTTTACTTCTGTACCCATCCCTACTCTCTAACACAACCTGGCTGCAAACAGCAGCTCAATATGTTTGATGAAACAATAACAAATCATTTTTTAAATTTTTTTGGCAAAGGGAACTAATGTTCATGTGGGGGAAACTTCTTGGAATGCTTTTAGAAAGAACTACACTTAAAAAACAAAAACAAAAAAAAGATTCTTAAATTTGTGCTGAGTGTGTGACAGCTTACATTGAGAATAGCAGTCAAGGTGAAGTGAGGGATGTTATGACCCTGGGTAATGATGCATGGGCCCTGATCAGGAAATCCTGGTTGCATGATTGACAGAATGAGATAAATGAGGCTTCACAAAAAGAGACCCCTCTGGTGGCCGGCCACCACAGGAGCACACTGTTTCCTTGCAGCACCCACCAGGCCATGGTGTGGCCCCACAGAGCTTTTCCCATGACAGAGCAGGGGACTTTTCCAAGGAGACTGAATAGCTAAAGCCCCCCCAGATGCCCTGTCTTTATCCCCTGTATGGCAGGAGTGAACCAACCGTACTCTGAATCCTTGGATCCCCTGTACTCAAAACCTATGACAACAGCTCCTTCTTGTAAGAGGAGTCTTTCTTTGGCCATGTCAATCCTTCCTTCCAGCTAACACCGTGCCCAGTTCTTCTGGTTTGAGGCCTGTTTCGTAAAGTGCCTCTGCAGACCTCTGATCTCACCCATGTGGAGTTGACTTTCCTAGTTTATTGCACGGAGCTCTGGGGGACACCTCTCTGTTCACGCCTTGCCACCTACATTATAACACTCTGGAATTTTTATTTTGTCATTTATTAAATCCCAGTGTTCTCTGGCAGAGAAGGATTATTTTCTCTAGTAGTCTGATCTTTACCCTTCCCTGCATTTCTGAGTTGTTGATAGAAATTTTTTCCCCTTGATCAATTGTGATTTCATTGTGTGAACAATGCCATGCAGTAAATAATTCTTGTCTCCAGGATTGTACTGGCTCTCCCTCTAAATTGCATTCTCAGAAGAAACTGCCTCATTTCTCTGAATTGAGTCTATTTAGTCAATATGAGGTCAAAAAGGCTGGGAGGCTAGGATTTATGGAAGTTCCTATCTACAATTCAGTAGTAAATTCCCCTAACGCACTGCAAAGTTGGATTTTGCTGGTCCAGTAAGAACTTCAGCTGTTGACAAAACAAGTTATTTCCTGGCTGACACTGAACTCCATTTCAGCTTATATTTACGAATTCAAAACATGAATTGCTGGGGGGGGTTCTGGTTTTGGTTTATTTTCTTGTTCAATTGTTTTGGCTCAACTTTGCAACTTCAATGTTTTCTTCATGTTGAAAGAAAGCAATTTTAAAAATCACCTTCTTATAGGTGGCTCTTTCTAGTCTTAGCGCCTGTGCTAAAAATAACAGATCTTACCCTCAGCCTATCTCAGTCCAGCCACTTGGAAATCACTCCTCATAATTCTGTCACCAACATGAGCTCATCCTCATCTTTGCCAAAATCTCTTTCTATTCTTCAAAGAGACCAATTATAAAAAAAGGGACTAGAACAATCTTGAATGTCCCTCAGTGTTAAGACTTGAGAATCTCACCATATAACAGGTAACAAGGGGCCAGCTCAGAGGATGAGCTGCTTCCGGATTGAACTTGATCCTCTGCAGTTTCATCACTACAAAGCTATAATGAGGACTGTGCCAACATTGTGATCCTGAGGCTCTGCAATGTGATCAGAGGATAAGGCAAATCCACATATTTGGTAGTTCTTCTGGAGGGTCTGAAAAGAAGATGATGTCATCGATCTGAATATTTGGAACATTCTAAGTAGATTTTTAACTAATGAAGAAGTAGTCTAGCCCCCCACCCACTAAAGTTTGCTTGTGTCATTTGATTCAAACCCAAGGCTTTAGCTTTGTTTGTATAGCATAGCAATAAACCTCCTTAACATCAGGCAAAAGGGAAGAGTACTGAGACATTGCATTCTATGCAATGGCCAGAGCTCAGTTTAACTCAACAAACACTCATTGAGTGTCCGCCATATTCAGGATTGTGCAGTTTGGCACAGAGGTGGAAATGCACAAGAAAGTCCCTGATCTTGTGGAGTTCACAGTCTAGGGGGAGAAAGAGGCCCATACAGAGTAAAATACCATTTGGGCATGACATAGGAGATGTACAGAGACAGTGCTATGGAAACATGTGGAAGGGCATTCAGGTCCAGGGAAATGTCTTAAAAGAACAGTGAAAATAAGAATCATTATTCAAATTCCCTTCCTGGGCAATTTTTCATTCTTATTCCAAAAGATCATAGTAGTATATGCCTAGTCAAAATATCAATAAAAATGATATTTGGAAGGCAGAAGGATGAAGATGGTGACAAAAATTTAGAGCCTTTGAATCACTACAGCATGCAGACTATGTGGTATGCGTGTGTGTACCCACACACATACTTGGTAAATGTAGCTTGGATAACAGGTGCTCTACCATATTCCTAAAACATAGGTTGACAGGGTTAACTGAATGAAAATTACAACCCACACATATGTAATACATTACTTTCTTCATAGATTAAAATATAATCAGAAATCTGCCCACATAGGCCAGAATCCATAGTAAAATCCACTCACAAATAGTTTACTTATGTTTTCCTCATTTCAGAATATTTGCCTTTTAGGAGAAAGGGTAGCATGCCCTAGACACATTGAAAGTGAACATTTGATTTGAGTTTTAGCTTCCCAATTTTTAATCTCAATTTTTAAGGGAAAGAAAAATAACACTAGTTGAGCACCTACTACATGCAAAACATAGGCCTTTTGCCTGTATGGCACTAGTATCTTTACAGCAATTTTCCACATTTAGGTATTGTTATTCCCCATCCCCTATATATATTTTATAGGTGAGAAAATGCAGATTTGGGGAAGTTGGTCACATGCCAAGGGTCCTAGAGCTAGGTTTGATTTCTTCTAAACGTATATATGCTGTTCTCTTAGGGACATAAAATATTCTCCAATACAAAGAGCATGCCTTCTCTCTTACCTATACCTCCCCACAATGCATCACAGAAAAAAATCATAAGTCAATAATAGCTATGTTGTCTTACCTCATACCTAGCCGGTAGAGGCTGAACACATCTTTACAGAGGTGTTCTTTGGGCAAGAGAAAGTCCTGAAGACTTTCTATATTTCATAGCCCTGTATTATAGATTCTTTCATAATATCCTGGTACTCTGGACTTGTCCAGAAATTATTTCAGTGTCAAATGTTATAGTATGGTTACCATAAATCACCAAAACTATAACAAAAATTGAGCTTCTGGTGAAAATGGCCTCTCCCGTATTTTCATGGAAACAACACTGGAGACACACTTCAAGAAAAGATTCTCAACACTGAAATCAAAACCAAGATTTAAAACATCAACACAAAAATGAGAAACCCACATCTTTTAAATGGCCTACTAATACCAGATAAAGAAGGAGTTGAGAAAGTTGGAAGATCTTTTTCCCTCTCCCTGTCTGCTCCCTAGTTTACCAACACACAGTCTTTGTCAATCAGATCTTTGAGGCATGGGCACCACTTTCTGAGGATGCCACAGCACTTTCTCTGTAATCTAAATTAGTGATCACTTTTTTAAATTGTGGTAAAACAAAATTTACAATTTTAAGCATTTTTAAATGCTTAGTCCAGTGGCATTAAGTGTATTCACATTGTTGTACAGCCATCACCACCCTCCATCTCCAGGACTTTTTAACCTCCTCAAACAAATTCTATACCCATTATAAATAATAATTTCCATTTCCCCTAGCTCCCAGCCCCGGCAACCACCATTCTACTTCCTGTCTGTACCTTTGACTACTCAACGTGGCTAATGTAAGTGGAATCACACAGTATTTGTCCTTTAGTGACTGGATTGTTTCACTTAGCATAATGTCTCTAAGGCTCAACCATGTTGAAGCATATGTCAGAATTTCCTTTCTTTTTAAGGCACAATGATATTTCATTGAATACATTTATCACGTGTTGCTTAACCATTCATCCACATTTTGGCTATTATAAGAATAATGCTTCTATGAATGTTGGTGTACAAATTAAGTGGTCATTTTATATACACAGTTGAAGGCTATAATTCCTAAATAACAGTGAGGGAGAAGATGGAGGAATTTGGAGTGGGAGAGGTAGCACTAGTATATTCAGAGAGATGAAAGTTCCTCAAGTGAAACATCAAGGACATGATGGAGAAAAGCCGAAACCCAGTGGGAATGCACCCAGATGCCTATTGGGTCAGGCAGAGAAGGAAAGAGAGAATTCAAACTCAGCCCAGAAGAAGTACCATAAAGGAAACCCTGGTGACACCAGATCTGAGGGCAGGAACAGAGCACATACAACCACCCCTGAGAAAGTGTGATCAACACTAAACTAGACAGAATGTGGAGCCAAGAGTAAAAAAATGAGAAAACACTACAGAACAAGGGTAATTTATGATAAAGACTTGATGGGCGGAGGGAGGAAATAGGTGCCTCTGAAAATTATTCACTAATAAAATCATATAAAAATTATTAAAAATTGGCATCTTTGTTAGAATGTCTAGAGACATAGATCTGTGGAACAGGAGAAAACCATAAGAAGAAAGGCTTTGATGTAAAACAATGCAGTAAAATGAAAATAAAAAGATTTCTATCTTTGAGGAAAGATGACAAGGAAACTAGAATGCAGTCAGAAATGTATATCCCCAATGGAGGTAGCAAAATAGAAATGCATTAAACTAATCAAATCAGTGGCAAAAGGAATAAGCCAAGAATTGTACTAGATCATGAGAAATAAACCAGAGTAACTGAAAAATAAGGAAAATCAAAGACATAATAAAAGAAAATATTCATAAACTGAATAGAAACTGAGACTTCAAATTGGAATGGTTTCTTCCTTAATTTACTTGCTATTACTGAGTTTCCACTATGTTCTAAGTTTATAGAGATGAACAAATTGCATTCCAGAAAAAGTAATTTAAAAAGAGATCCACACCTAATCTCAAAGTGCTGAAATTTCTATACAAGTAAGTGAGATTAAAAATGTCACATGTATTACAGCAGAAACACACAGTGGAGGGTGCTACCTGGAAGGAAAAACATTTAGGCAGGCCCCAAGCTCCCTTCTGAAACAAGTATGGCACAGCACATTTTGAATTTTGAGCCAAGAGTTTTATACCCAACTAAGAATTCTTGCTTATGTACAAACAACTGAAAGACATTCTTAGGTACATAAAGCTTTATAAAATATAACCTCCACATGCTGTAGGGAAACCTAAAGCAATATTCTGCTAACTATGAAATTAAATGAATAAATCTTTTCCAGTGCAAAATGACAGGCTGAATGCACATGTTTCTCCTCCCAGTCTTAAAAGAAACTAGTGAGAATATGAAACAGGATATATTCCTCAAAGTACTGAGAACTGTAGGGGGAAAAATACCAGTAGACCAAATCTTCTAATATATTTCTGAAAGATAAAAGAAGGCAAACAGGATGAGCTACAACAGAAATGCACAGCTTACAGCATATGCCAAAGGAAGGCTGCAGTGGAAGCCTTTCTTCATAGAACTCTCTGATGTCAGCAGGAACACAGAACAGGGGTGATATGAGGGACAGAAATTGAGGCCATTGATTGAAGAACTGTGCAATAATGGCATTTGCCCCAAGGTTGAAGCCACAAATAGTCTATGCAAAAAAAAAAAAAAGGAAGTAATCTGATAGGGGCAAACTAGAGCTCTCTAAGGCATTGACACCCAAAGGTAAGATAATTCCAGGTCAGGAGAGCTGCCTGCTTTCTGGTCCCTACCTGCACAACCTAAGGTAAAAGGTTCTAGCAGACAAGCCCTATTTACATGAACAGGGCACAATCTCAGCCTTCACTCAGCTCTGTACTGACAGAAGAATCCTACCTAACTTCTTTTTAATCAACACAGTCTTTCCTTTGTAAATATAAATGTCCAACAAGTGATTACCAAAAACTTGGAAACGCCATGAGAAAGACAAATTAACAGAAAACTACCTGAAGGAACTATTAATTCAAGAAAAAAATTTTAAAACATAAAAACAGCTCTGGCCAGTGTGGCCCAGTTGGTTGGAGCATCAACTTGTACCAAAAGGTTGGGAGTTCAATTCTCAGTCAGGGCACATGCCTGGGTTACAGGTTCAATATTTTTCTCTCACGCCCATGTTTCTCTCTTCTCTCCCTTCCTTCTTCTCTCTCTAAAGTCAGTAAACATATTTTAAAGCATTAAAATGTATCATTAAAAACTTTAGAGAAGTATTGTTTCAGATGACAAGATCATACTTCTGAAAAAGGAATAAAGAACAGAATTAATGGATTAAGAAATATTATTGCAAAAATAAAATATTCAATAGAATCACTGCAAGAAAACCCTTAGAAAATTATCAGATTGAAAAGTGAAAAATCAAAACATAGAAAAAGGACAGGGTAGAGTGACATCAGCAAGATGATAGGAGGTCCTCCACCCATATCGCCTTCAGCAGCAGTAACTTGGCAGATATCCATGGACAAAAGTACATTGGTGGGAGCTTTGGCGTCCAGTAGGAGACTAAAACTTCAGGAGTCCAGGACGAGGAGACCCATTTTAAGAAGGCAGGCCTGTTCCCAGGTGGCTGACTTAAATTATTATCCCAGCCACAGACCTAAAACAGTTCCATATCCCCAAGGATTTGGCTACAGCCCCATTTGACTTGGACCTGCCACTAGCATCATAAACCAAGGGACTTGGATGCCTCAGGTAATGGGTCCTTTCTGTGCCTCCATTTCTCCAACTGTAGGATGTAGATAACAGTGGTACCTATACCTCATAGGTATGTTTATGAGGGTTAAATAAATTTAATGGACTTAAAGTAAAGAAGGCACACAGTAAGCCCTTGATAAATGTTATATGTTATTCCTGTTTCATTTTAGCAACATGAAGTATTCTCTGGATTTGATAACAGCCATATCAGCACCCACCATAATTCCCTTGACACCAGGAGATCTGGCCAGATGACTGAGCATAGGGAAGGGACTCCCAGGTGGCTTGGGAAAGCCCAAGCCCCAGAGAAAGGAGGGGTCAGGAAATGCCAGAGGTGGTGAGAATGAAGCCACAGTGTGGCATGTGACAGATTTTCCAAGCCTCAAGGTGGTAAGCAAGAGGCCACTTCCCCTGGTAAAGGATAAACAAACCAGAATGCCAGCATCACATTGCCCCAGCACTGAGCTAGCACAGCATGCCACGCAGCAGGAGGAGGTTTGCAAGGAGTTTGAGCAGGCTAGAGAGGTTGCAGTGACCCATGTACCGTGAAGGTTAATGTGTCAGAAGAAGGAGGCCCTGCACAAAGCATGCACCAGGCCAGTGAAATGTTTAGACAGAGGGGAAAAACCCTCCTACTTGCTTCCTGAACACATGGAATTTTGGGGCCAGATACCTAAATGGTGGGTGGGCAAAGTCTTGCCCTTCTCCTTTCCCTCACTCATGCAGTCTGGGACTGGCTTACACCAAGGCCAAGTCCCATATGCTGGGCCGTACCCCAGGGACTGTGCCATGAAGGTGTCCCACAGAATGCCACGACATCTTGCATGGTGCATGGACAGACCCAGATTGTGCCTTCACTTCCTCTGAGATCCGTGCACAGACAGGCAGGTTGAATGCTTATCGGCCCCTGTGCGGTGAGAGCAGCCTTGAGTGCTTTGCCCCATGGATGGGTTCCCTGTATGACTGGCTGAAGTGGTTAGCAGCTGCCCAGGGCCCACACCTGGGAAGCTGCAGTGAGGCAATGGCAGTGCCAGCCCCACAAGTACGCACTCCAGGGAGGGAGCCTAAAGCCAGAGAGAAAGCCACCTAGCAGCCTCATGCTCCAGAAGGATGGATAAGAATGGAGTGGGATCTCTGGACATGGATTTGGATTTCAGTCTTTTCAGGAACAAGGGGATTTCTGTGTCTTGCAGAAGAGATTGATCTGGAGCTTTGGAGTTTCCTGTTTCCCCAAATTATGCAACATTTTAATAAAGACCTTTTTCCTTCCTCACCAATCTGTTTTATGCTTGTGTTTGGCAGTGAGCAGCCAGGTCCCACTTTGTTTTTGTAACACCCTTTGTCACTGGGTACATGAAGGTAGAAGGCCTTTAATTTCTGCGTAGAAATTAAACAAATTTGTGTGGAAAGCAAGGAGCTTCCTGGGAGAGAAGATACCAAGATGCTGACCCGTATTTCTCTGAGGTTCGGTGTTTTTATACCATCTTCGGTGGTTCTGATGGTTCCAACTCAGATCACAGAGGCAGCAGATCGGGGTGGTAGAAGTTTAGTCTCCAAAGATAGGCTCTGGGTTTGAATCCAGGTTCCATCACTTACTGTGTTACCTTCAGCAAGTTACTTAACCTCGGTGAACCTCAGTTTCCCTCTTTGCAAAATGGGAGAGATGGTCATATTTATGTACCTCATAAAGTTCTTGGGAAGATAAAGGAGACAATTTATATCAAGCAGTTTTCACAAGTTGGACATATAGTAAACAGTAAAACTTCTGGGTGCAAGGTGAGGCCACATGACTGACTCTAGACAATAACACGATGCATGTCACTTCGGTAGAGGCATAAAAATACTTTTTCTCTACCCTCTTATGTTCAGTGACTGAGACCTGTGAATTAAACTGACAAAAAACAGATTAGCAGGAGTAAAGGTTTATTTTGCGTGGACCTCCCCCACCCCAAGAGCTTCACAGAAAAGAAGTGCAAACCCAAAGAAGTAGTTAGGTTTGAGAGCTTCTTTGTCCATTTAACAAAGGGTGATGGATGAACTGTGGAGAAGTGACAAAATAAAGGAGAAGGGGTTTGAGCTTCCAGGCAAGGTAACTTGTAGGAAGGTAAATACATTCAGGAAACTAATGGTGGATAATAGTTTTTTTTGTAAGGTTGTTGTGCAAACTCAAGTCAATGCCATCTCTAGTGATTAATAGTTGTCCTCCTTCTGGTGCAGGAGAGTGGAGGGAGCAGGAATACCTCCACAAAGAGAGATGTATACCACGCTTCTAGGAAGAAAAGAAGAAGGCAGACTGTTCCTTCTCTTTCTGCTATTTCTCAATCACCTTCAGCTCAGAATAATCCTTACGCCAAAGTAACATATTTTGGGTGACATAGTCTGGTCCCCTTCACTTCTGGAGATGAAAAGTGGAATTCTATGGAAAGGAACCTCACAGAATGATCTAATCCTAAATTCCTAACTGGGCAGGTCATGGTGGGCAGACAGTAAATTCTTCACTAAAAGACTTATCTCTGCTTGCCCTGGCTGGTGTGGCTCAGTGGATTGAGCACTGGCCTGTGAACCAAAGGGTTGCCAGTTGAATTCCCAGCCAGGGCAAATGCCTGGGTTTCAGGCCAGGTCCCCACTAGGGGGCATACAAGAGGCAACCACATATTGATGTTTCTCTCCCTTTCTTTCTCCCTCCCTTCCTTCCCCACTCTCTAAAAATAAACAAATAAAATCTTAAAAAAAAAAAGACTTATCTTTGCCTTAAGCAGCCCTCTCCATTGTTTCTGTGCTGTTAGGTTAACATAACTTTGAAATGCCTTTAGACCCCCCCCCTTCTAATACCTGACCACTCTTTCAGACCTCTCCTTCTAAAGCAGGGGTGTCAAACTCATTTTCACCGGGGGCCACATCAGCCTCGCTGTTGCCTTCAAAGGGCCAAATGTCATTTCTACTCATTAACAGTTAAGGAGTAGTTACATTTATACAGCCCTAAAATTATTTCAGCTTTTTGAAGGCAACGGTGAGGCTGATGTGGCCCCCGGTGAAAATGAATTTGACACCCCTGCTCTAAAGCATGAGCACACATAATTTTAACTCTCCTGTAATTAGACCCTGCCTTGCTACCTCCCTTCATGTAATCTTCCTTAGGTTCCCTCCTTAATCTCAAATGCATAAAGGAAACTGCAAAGTGTTATTCTTAGAAGCATTTATCTCAGTCTGTGGAGATCCTGATTCCAGGTGTATCTTCTGTTTCACTCAAATAAATTTTTGTAAAAATGCTCTAAAGGTTTGGATATTTTATACCAACTCTTCTCAGCTGAAACATTTAATTACCACTGTAAGACCCCATAGAATTCTTTCCCTCTGATGTGGTGACCAGCAACTTTCTAAATGGTGGCTGCTCAGTCAGCTTGGGGCCTGATTACTTATAATATAAGCAGAGCCACCTCTGTGATCTACAAAGGGCATGTAGCATGAACAAGTACAGAGATGAACCTTTGTCATTTTATGTCACTGAAATTTGAGTTGTTACCACAGCATAACTTACCCTATCCTGACAGATCAAGCACAACCACTACCTACTCCACTACCAACAGGAGCCCACCTTGAAGGAGGAGGGAATTTGGGATGTTGACTTGAGCAAGGGTCAAGGGATTGCTGTTTCTGAGCACAATGTGTGGCTAAGACTGAAAACCCTCTTCTTGCTCAGGGTCTCAAGCATATATTCATGATATAGTCTCTTCTGTAAGTCAGCCGGGTGACTGCTCTGCTAGCTGCCCGCTGATCAGCCCAGCACCAAGGAGCAGATGAGTCATACACAGTAACTATGCTGTTCACTCAGCTTTTATTGAATGTAGGTTCACTCAAAGTAGAACATCAGCATACATTAATATCCTACATATACTCTAACAATCCAAGTGTGTGTAAGAAATATCTTACAATCTAAGAAATATAACACACACAGAGCAATCAAGGGGGGATAAGGAACCCAAGTCCCAGAGTTTCAGTCTGCAGGCCCAGGAGACAGCACGGTGGGAAAGGGTGTTGTCAGCATCTTGCAAGGAAGGATCTCTTGGAGCCAGGTGGGCAGCAGGGCAGGCAAAGTCCTCAGTCCAGCAGGGCAGAGCCTCTGGCAGCCAGTGCCAAGGAACATCAATCAGCATGGCATAGAGCAGCACTCTGGTGTAGAGCTCAGCTGTCTAAGCAGTGGTCTGGAGCCTGCCTCAGTTATGCTTTGAAAGTGGTGTATGTACTCCACCCTCTTTTTGATAAATGTCTTGACACCTCTGCTGGAAATTGCCCAGGAGCCTATCTAAGGCTGGTTTCACTCTGCAGACATGGCTATTCTGATCACATGTACAGATATTTTGGGTGTGTCTCCTTGCCACATGTTTCTAGCATGACTTAGGTAGCTCCCCTCCTGAACAAAAGTGCCATGGCTGACTGACAGTCATCTTGGTTGACACGAGTGACTCTATTTTGCTTTATATACTTCACGCTGTCTTGATCAAACCAACACCATTTTATTGGTCCTGGTCTTCACATCCAGTAGACATTAGTTCTCTCTCACTGCATAATAATCCCACATGCACAGACTACCACACCATACGGTAAGTACTCAAAGCTGAATTTCTCACCTAGTCCAGCTCTTGTTTTTTTTTCTCTCTCTTCTTATTGAATTTATACTCTCTAGCACACAGGGATTATGTGCTGGAGAGTATAAGTGTCAGGTATAAGTCAAGTTGCTGTGAAAAGAAAAAAATCTTACTGTCTCAATTCTTTGAAAAACGCATGGGTAAAAGACCACCTTGGAACACAGGTACCTGCAAAGGCATGGGCAGAGAGCATGAGGCAAGGACAAGTTATGTCTGGACCCTTGGTTGGTAGGGTGAACTAGCACATAAAAATGGTGCCCCCTGTAGGCAACCTCTTATGCTCATCTGACCATCTGCCCACTGATGTTCCAATTGCTTATTTTACTCTGCTTCCCAAAGGTGTCTTAACAACCATCACACCAATATATTGTCTTAAAAACAACGATACAGAAAAATTAACAAGAGAATGTTTTGTCCACTCCCTCCATCATCCCTCTTAGACACCAACTACTATCCCAGAAAATCCTAGCATGTAAATGGGCAAGTCTAATAAGGGCCCTGATTTAATATCCCAGAATGCAGGGACTAGAAAGAGCTACTGAAAGCCAGAAAAGATCATGCAAGAAGCTATGGCAAGTGACTTAATATTAACAAGGCTGACAACCATCCTTCCCAAGGAAAATGATGGCTATTTCATAGGATTCCTCCTCTCCCCAATTCCAAGCACAAATAATTGCTTCAGGAAAAATAGACCAGAAATTGTTGGCATATTCTACTCCCAAGTAGCCTGCCTTCCCCCAGGCAGTGTGTCCAATCTCAGTGTGAGAGAATGGAGATGATAGAGTTCTTCCCCGGAGACAAAGAGGTATCATTTGCAAAGAAATGGAATAGGGTGGGAAAGGGATGCTAAGAATCAGCAGACTGTTCCCCATCAGGGTTAACAAAATAAGTTAAAGTCAGGATTTCAAGGTTAAGGCAGGAGATAGACACAATGTTATAAATAGTGCCCCTTTAGGCACCAACACATTGATCATAAGAAGCCAAAGCCTAAGTAGGAGGCATAGTGGATGCCCATCAATGTCAGGCCCAATGGATTGACAAGCAGACAAACATGAAATGCGAGCCTCACAACCAGGCCCTGCCCTGGGTAATATCTCATTAACACACACATCAAAGATCATATAGCAGGGGCAAAAGGTAAAAAACAGAGCAACGGCCAGCATCGGGGTAAGAAAGGAAGAGAGGAGGGAAGGTAGCATTAGCCAGGATTCGTTGCCAGCTACCCACTGGCTGCCAGGTCTTCAATAAGTTGGCAGACTCTTCTCAAGGGCCTTGGGTTCTCAAAACCACCCTGCTCACAGCCCTGGGATGAGCCATGTCGTAAAGTTGGAAGACAACAAAAGCCACCTCACAATGTGCTAGGCGCTGTGCCCTGTACTCTATGTATATTCCCTTATTTCACTATCCTGGAAGTTGGAAAAGGACGTTTCATCCATCCCACTTCACAGGTGCAGAAGCCAGAGTTTAGAATTTATTGACTGGTCCAAGATTACACAGGTGATAAAGTTGGGGTTTGAACCCAGATATTTTCAGTTCCAAAGCTTATGTTTTAACCCAAATGCTGGTGCCTTGGTTCTTAGTATCACAAGCTGCCTGAGTCCTTGCCCTACCACCCTTCATGGCAGCTGGGCCAGGAACGTCACACTCCTTTCCCCTCCCATTTGTCACTAATTGTAACCATGGGTCTTGCTGAGCCAGGATGCCACCACAGAACCCTGCTGAGAGAATTCTGCCAGCAGCTGCTGCCAGCACACCTGAGGGCTGCATGAGCAAACCAAATGGACACCCTTGGTTAGTTCAGTGTATCAAGCAAAGGTAAAGTCAAGAAACACCAATTTCTGTAAGTAGGGAGAAGAGTCCCCAGTAAGAAGAGAGTACTACTCAGCCCCTTTGTCACATGTGTCCTATCTCTCCATTGCCACAGCTAAATGATTTCTGGGTCAGGTGTGGTCTCATTGCCCCTTGTTCACACTGTGGCCATGCTAGTCATGACTCTCTCTAGCTTGGAGTCCTTCATAGGGTCCCCTCTGCCCTAAAGGATCAACAGAATCTTCCACAGCAAGAAACCTTTTCCAAAGGCCTTCATCTACCTTGGCCACCTCAGCTTATAGGATTTGGCTCAAGGACATGGGCAGGCACACACTGAACTACTGACATTGGACTTCTGCAGTTGAGATTATAAAGGGATAGGAGGGAAATTGCCAACTCTGTATTTATTCAGCTTTGACTGCTTTACTTACCATAAATATTTAACATGGTTTTAAAAGTTATGATAAAGCAAAAAATTAATAAACATATAAAGGTAAGAACAATGATACCTGATTTCAGATATCCCCTCCCTCCCCTCCTCATGTGGCTGAGACCCAGCATCCAGAATTCTCTGCTGCACTGCTGCTGGCCCGGTTGCTCTTCACTTCTACGCTCCTTGAAAACAGAAATTTTCTTTTCCATTAATGAATCTGTAAGTTGGTTGCCACATATTTATATGATTTGTTGAAAAAAATAAATGAATAAACAATAGCAAGAGTGTGAATGAATAGCATTGTCCCAGAAATTTTGTTCGCCATGTGGCCGGCGTCCTCACCCGTGTTGACTGCAAGTCTGTGCAAGAGGTTCACCAAGACCAAGGAGAATTCTTCAGAAAAGACAGATAATAATGTATATGTATAAGACTTATCAATGTCACCCAAAATGTAAGCCATAAGCTTATGCAGGACACATGACCCATATCTTGAATAAGTATACAGCACAGGGTGTTTTTTATTTAAATGTCTCAGACTTAACAAATACAATAACTAAGTACAGTGTGTCGGTCTTTTGTGGATCTTAACAAACCAACTCTAAAGAGACATTTCTGAGACAATTAGGGAAATGTGAACAATGATAGAGCACTAGAGGATGTTAAGGGTTATTGTTAATTTTGTTAGGTATGATAATGGTATTGTAGTCATATAAAAAACTCCATGCTGCATATGAGTGAAATAGTGCCTGAAAATTACATTAAAGTAGTTCATCCTAAAAAAATTGTGCAAAAATTAGCAGATAAAACAACATTAGAGGAATGTGTTGCTAATTGTTGAAGCTGATAAACATATATAAAATTCTTTATTCTGCACTCTCTCTTTGATGTTATTTTGAAAGATATTCACAATAAAAATTTTTTAAAATAAATTTAAGTGAACTAATAAAAATATGTATGCATAGTTCATCAACTCTCTGTATTAGAATCATCTGCTATTCACTAAAATGCAGATTCCCAGCCTTCTCTGACCTGTTGAGGGCAGTGGCCTTTAAGTTGTGCTTGAATAAGCACCACCTGCTCCCCGCCCCCCACTAGTGTGGCTCAGTGGATTGAGCACCAGCCTGTGAACCAAAGGGTCACTGGTTTGATTTCCAGTCAGGGAACATGCCTGGGTTGCAGGACAGGTCCCCAGCAGGGGGCGCTCGAGAAGCAACCACACACTGGTGTTTCTCTCCCTCTCTTTCTTCCTCCCTACCCCTCTCTAAAAATAAATAAATAAATAAAATCTTTTTAAAAAAGCACCACTTTCACAAATTGAGAATCTGGGATGATGGCACCCCTGGAGTGGGCATAGCAGCTCCTTCCCACATACCTTGCTGTATGCATCTCTTCCATGTGGCTGTTCCTGAGTTGTACCCTTTACAATAAACTGGTAATCATAAGTAATGTGTTTCCCTGAGTTCTGCAAGCCATTATAGCAAATTATCGAAGCTGTGGAGGGCATCATGGGAACTTCAATTTATAGCAGGTTGGTCAGAGGTCTGTTCTGAGGTCTGTTCTTGTGATTGGTGTCTGATGTGGGGTCAGTCTTGTAACACTGAGCCCTTAACCTGTGTCAGAATTGAATTGTGGGAAACCCAGTTGATGTCTGGAGACTTGGAAATGGGTTGGTATAGAAAACTTTCCACACATTGGATGTCAGAAGTATCGAGACTTGAAAAAACTGGTTTTTTTCTAATGGCAGTCCTTAGTTTACATGTCACTAGCCTGGAACTCCATAAAGGCAAGGACGATGTCTTGTTTACCTCCTTCTGTCCAGTGCTGACACAGAATAGATGTTTGATAAGGTTGTTCAATAAATGAATAAACATACAAATGAAGTAATAAATGAGAGTCATTGTGCTGGGCAGCTCACAGACGTGTCTGTGCTTACCTAAAGTGTGATATGTCAGGGCAGATGCTGTGATCACAAAGGTGGTTTTCCCAGGGCAAGCCTTACCCACTGCACTCCGGATGTGCTGACTCCTCTGATCTCCCCAAATGTGGGAAACTCAGCTGCATAATTTGTGGTAGTGGAGGATCAGGAAGAGGGCGGGGGAAAGTCTTTCCATATCATCATCATGGAAAAGGTTGGGCAGACTTCTTTAGGATGGATGACTGGTGTGAAATCTGGGTAAAACATGGAGAAAATGTGATATAATGTGGGCGAAAAAAGAATTTCAAGAAGTATATGTACATTAATATTAACTATAAAGAACATTTATGTATATTATTTTTTGAGAACAAAACCAAAAAGTAATATGTAAAAAAAAGGTGAAATAGTGGGATTCTAGGTGATTGTATTTGTAATTCTATTTTCCAAATATTCTGTTATTTTTTATCAATAAGGAAAAAGAAGAGGGAAAAACAGAACTTGGAAATTGTCTTAATCTGGTGGTCACCTGCATAATAGTAACTCCAGCACCATGCGGCCCTTCCCAAAGCCCCCACCAACCCCAACAGGGGAGAAAAAGCCTCCAGTGCTGATCCTGACACTGGGTACAGAGGAGGCAGATGAAGACAAATCATTTTTTGCATGTAACCCATAGGCTTCAGTCTGGTCGAGTCTAGCAAGACCTCCAGGCCCTAAGACACTTACATGTCCTGCATGCCAGATGGATCTGTGTTTATAGAGGTATTTAAAAGAACAAAGAGCTTAAATAGTCACTTTGCTTTGTACCTAGAGCATCTCAGGCCTTCAGATCACCCTGCAAAGAGCCTGCTCAAGTATTAACAGATATCAATCTCATAAATTCTGCAGCAAGCACCGATATTTTCTTCTCAATCTATTTCACTTGCCACGTCTCCCAGGGAAGGCTGGAAAATATGTGGTAATTATATATTGATAGAACGTGGGAGCAGGTTGTATACAAACCCACGTACTTGGCTTCCTTATTAACCAGCTAAAATGTGCTCTGTGGAATCCTTCTTTGCTCTTTAAGGAATCTCCAGAATTGAGCTATTAATTTGCTGTTTATGATTTACTCCTTGCTCACAAAAATTGCCAGAATTCATGTGGACAAAGAGGAGATGGGGCTTTAACGTACAACCTCCGAGTCATCTTCCTTGGTAGGGCTCCCATCCGAAACCTGCAACTTTTTCCACGTAAGGCACACACCTTCCCTGGGCTGGCTTCCTGGTCTCCTGCACCAACTAATTTGGAAGAGTTAGTCATCATGAAAAGTACTTATTAGGAAAGCATCATTGGACTATTTTTGTGGGCCCTCAGAGAAATAAATTACTTTTTATTTTTTAAGGAACATGGCAAGCTATAGGTTTAACAGTAGGTTTTTCTCACAAAACCTAATGATAATAGCTCCCAGTGAAGAAACCTCAGAAAATTGGGAATGGGCACTTCCAGGAACCTTAATGATCCTCATTTGATCTGCCTAAAAGGTTTAAGCAAAGGGAGCAGGTAGGGACATCTCATGTCAAAGACATTTGGGTGAAGGGCAGTGTGGAAAGCAAGTCACTTTGCTTTGTACCCTGCTGACCCAGGGTACTTTGGAGCTGCTGCCCAGGTGACCTAAACAGCTGATCTAATGGATGGTCATAGTGGGTGATCTAAATGGACCTCAGGACTAAGAGAAATGTGAAGAGGCCACGTAATTCAACATATTGAGGGTGTGGCCAGACTACACCAAGGTGGTCCTGTCACTCAGCATTTCCTATGGGCATGATGGCGCCCACCTCCAGCTGGGAGCCGACTCTCCCAGCTGCCCTAATCCCAGCCTCCTCTATGGGAATGTGCTGAGCAGCAGGCCGCTGAACACAAGTCCTGAAACCTGGGTTCTCCCACCGGCTCTGTGGCTGCTGGACTAATAGGCTAGTCTTCCACAGCATTTGACTCTCTGTACCCTTTCCAATCAGAAAATAAAAAGCAGGGAGACAGCTGTGACAATGGACCACATACGTGAAAAGAACCCACCCAAACCAGCAGTTTTCCTCTTAGCCTGGTCTTATCTGTCTACAGAGCTCTTTTGACAAAAGATATCCCAAGATGGCTGGGCCAAATGGCCATACAGAGGAATTGGCTCCTGTCAGGTAGACCTGAAAAGGGAACAAGGAAATAGAATTCATTCTTGAAGGTGAGACTGTTGATTAAAAATGCAAGCTCAGAAATCATCATCTAACTTATTAAATACAACCTTCCCCCTAAAAAAAAAACCATCAGCCAGTGTAACTGCAGCAATAAAGTAATTAAGAAAGCATACTCCTCTAAAATGAAACCACCAATACTGTAATATCCAGTTAAATTTAATTACTGCCTAATTTCCTTCACAATAGATGACCTAGTTTTGGGACAATATTCTCAGAAAAGAGATTACATGTGGGTGTAAAACGTGGCCTATCTTGGAGAAGCAGAGAGACCATTCACCTAATCCATCCAGATATGAATGTATGAAGGCGAATGGATAAGATACAGCCCCAGTGAACACCCTCTGTTCTTACACAAAGGCCAAAGCCGCAATCAGTCCAATGTTTCTGCCTCTAACAAAAAGCAGTTCCATGGAGACCTGCGAGCTGTTTGTCAGACCTGCTGACTGACTTCCAGAGGGCAGGCTTGGACGTTTGTATGAAGAGCCAGCCTGTGCATCTGCCCCACCACCTCTGTGTGTGCAGACCTGACCCACGCCCCAGCCCCCAGCCCCCAGCCCCCAGCCCCCTAGGACAAGGATGACGCACTAGCACAGAGCAGCTTGAGGACAAGCGAGGGGACCTGTGGGTGGGACTGGGTATGGGAGAGACGAGGAGCAATAGACAAGGCTGCTGCTGAGCCCAGGCGGACAGGTGCTGACTGGGGTGTTCGCACCCACTCCTGTGGCTCAGAGGTTGACACAGGCCAGTGACAAGGCCAGGTGTGTTTTTAAAACTGTTGCACTGAAATAATATGCTGTTTTGGAATTACAAAATATAAAACTTTGCTGCTCAAGCAAATTATGAAAACAAAAAGGGGAATTGCTTTTAAAAATGGTTAATTATTGATAATGGTTGAAGGCAGGTGATGGTATATGGGAGTTCACTACACTATTCACTCTACTTTCATCTAAGTTTGAAATTTTCTGTAATAGAAATATTTTAATAACAAATTATTTTAAGAATATCAGAAGCATTTATGTTCAATTCCTTATAAAAATTCTTTAGAACTATTATATATCCTAATTCATTAGCCAAAAATAAATGGGAGTATGCTTGGATACTTTATCCACATTTATAAAATATCACTGCACTGTGAAGTGGAGAGTAAATTGGAAGGAAGGGGAAAGGAGACAGGAGGCCATTAGGAGGCTGAGCAGAGACCCAGGTGAGGGCGGGTGGTGGTCTGTACTGACACAGAATGCAGCGGAGGAAGGGGTGGGTTTAAACGGTTCAGGAGGCAAAATGGCCAGGCCCCAGTGATTGACTCCACATAAATGAACCATGCATTCAATCACTCCCTCCATAAAGATTCAGGGCCACCCTCTCTGCCCACAGGACTGCCAGGGACTATGGGAAGATGAAAAGGCAGGTACGACATGAGGCCAGGCCTCAGCACAGCTCTCTCTGACAGGAATAAGATGAAATAAGCTAAAAGGGCAAAACCACTTTTGAAGAAGGAAAAAGGAAAAGCCATAAGTAAACATTAGCTTAAAGCATGCAAATACTAGTAAAACTGAAAAGTACTGGAAGATAAATTTGACGAGTTGAACAGTGCACACTTAAAATGTTAGATCTATAAAAGATAAAATAAACAGATTATATCATAAAAACAGACAATATAATAAAAATTACAGATAAAAAGGCAAAAGTAAATAATGTTACCTAGTAGAACACATTAAAAAGATTAAATCGTAAAATGAAATTACCAAGGCTGCATAAATTTTGTTAAAAGCACACCCTAACTAAAGGGTAACAGGAGAAATACTGACTACCATACACACATCAGCACACGACTGAGCCGCCAGGCCCCCTAGTGAACCTCACTTCCCGTCGCCACTGTGAAGCACTCTGTGCCCAGCCATACAAAGTACTTGCCATTCCCCAAATCTGCCATGGTTTCTTTAAATGACTCAATTGTCCAACAAGGATGAATTCCACAGCAGAGGGTCCCAGCCCCATGGTGGCTTCTTTCGGCCTGCCTCTCATTAGAGGGACCTGGGCTCTTGTCTTTCGTACGGACATTGTCAACTCTTCCTAAAAGGCACATAAAGTAACAGCAGAGATGCCCTCCCGCAGTGTCCACTGCAATAAAGCAACGATAGAGAAATGACTCCCATGCTAGTGATCAAGGAGGGCTTAATGAAGAAGGGTTTGAGTCAAGGCTTGGACGGTGGCTAGGCTGTGTGGATGGAGGGAAAACAGGACAGCGTTCCTGGAAAGGAAATAGGATGGGGGCTAACATACAGAGAGACGCTTACAGCCCTCCACCACAAAGGCTGTCCTTCCCTCCAAGTCCCCAGCAGAAGGTGGTTTGTCCAGTGTGTAACACGTTCCCTAAACTCAACACTAAGAACTTCGCAGGAGCTGCTGAGAAGTCATAAGGCAGGGCCACTGATCTTGTAGCAAGAGCACATCTTCCTTTATGATGCAGAGACCAGCCTCTGGGCTTTCAGCATGCTCTCCAGCCCCTGCATTTGCATTTTGGACAGCCATAAGTGTGACAAGCCATCACACTCTGTGCTCTGAAAGAACGTAGCAATTCCAACTGCTTCTTCCATTAGGCAGTCCCTGTGAAGTTTAAATAGACAGTGACAGTTGACAGCATTATACTCCTTAGCAAGGATTTGCCTAACCTCTTGTATGAGCCAGTTTCCAGGTTTCAGAGCCATTTGGATTATGTAAATCAGTACATATACTTATCACTACCAGGACAATTGCTGGCCTTTTATTTTTTCAATTCCAGACAGAGCAGGGACCTTCTTTGGCTAACTTTAGAGAAGTATAGGTGGAAGGTTCACTGGCTGTCCAACCTTGAATTCTTCTGGAAGAAGATACGAGAATGAAATTGTTCCTGTCTGTTCCCACTGAGATGCCAATAGCACAGACACCAGGTAGCAAAGTGAGTGTAGGACACTATAAGCTGAATGTTTGTGCGCCTCCCCCAAATTCATGTGTTAAAATCCTATCCTCAAATGTGATGGTATTCTATAACACTCCTGCTGCCACCACAATAGAGGGGCCTCAACTTCACAGAACTGTAAGAAAAAGCTTCTTATAAATGTTCATGAATTGTGAGACTAATCAGTTTTTGCCTGTGAGGCAGGACCAATTCAATTGCTGATTCCTATAGCTAGCAGACCACTAAGACAAACATATATTTCAAATAATTTGGTAATCCTAAAATAATTTCAAATAACCATTTATCTTACTTTTATTCCATGGAATAATCAGCAGAGGTTTAAGCATATATTCTTGACTTTTTGAAGTCAGCTTATCATGATGCAGTGTTTGGGACCAACTTCGCCTAGGATGACTCAGCACCCTCGTTCAGTGCCCCATGCTGAAAGAGCTCTGGAAGACCTGGATTACCTGAAGCTGTTTAGCTCATCTGTAACCATATTTTCCCCTTCACTACATGTATACCCACTTAATTAATAGAGCTATACTCAGTGTTTCAATTTCACCAACATTTATGTTATTTATTCTTTTATGCATCAAATGTATGTAGAATATTTTTTATGTGCAAGAGGACACAATGCTACATTGGGAAAGCTAAAGTGAGTAAGATCGTGACATAGTGGCCAATGAGACGGGAAGAACTGTTGTATGAAGACAGCGTCCTACATACACTGAACCTTCAGTATGTAACTAAACACTGCATTTCCTGTCTTTGAAAAAAACTTGCAAATGAATATATATATGTCATGGTTTGATCATAGGCATTTATCATGTTCAATTTAGTTGATCATGGTATGATCATGGTTTGATCATAGGCATTTATCATGTTATTCAATTTAGTCATTGGAAAAATACATTTGAACACTTTAAATACCCTAAAAATGCATGTATAAGGATTCTAGCAAGTCCATATTCAAGGAGTCCATCACTCAGCCCTGGCTAGTGTGGCTCAGTGAATTGAGCGCTGGTCTATGAACCAAACGGTGGCCGGTTCGATTCCCAGTCTAGGGCACATGACTGGGTTGAGGGCCAGATTCCCAGTGGCGGCTGCACAAGAGGCAACCACATATTGATGTTTCTCTCCTTCTCTTCTACCCTCCCTTCCCCTCTCTGAAAATAAATAAATAAAATCTTTAAAAAAAAGAACCTCTCATTCAGCTGGGGAGACAATATCTACTATGGTTAAATGTATAACCAATGAATAGTGTGACTAAAGCATTAAATAACACAAGAAATAATACATGACTGTGTACAGTTGCCATGAAATTAAAGTGAACTTTAAGTGCAATATGCACAAATTCCTAGGAGAAAAAGATCACAATTGCTAAAAGTCCTTGTGTCCTTCATTCATTGATACATACATTTTAATTCAAAAGGAGGGAAATTACTCATGTTTCTTAAATACTTACTCCATTCAGGTTTTCTGCAAGATATGCTTTTTTTACACTTGATCTTGTTTCCCCTGCACGACTATAGGAATTTACCCCTATTGTATCCATTTTAGAGAAAAGGAAATGGAAGCAAGATTTAGTCATTTACCTGATGAGAGGGCTATAAGTAAGTGGTGAAGCTGCACTCAAATCCAAGTCTATCCATCTGAGACCCTGCCCTTATACCAGACCACACTCCCCCTGAAACATGTGGCGAGCCATAGAAGACGGCACTAGCATAGCATTATGAGAATAGTCAATAGAGTAGCAGGTTAGACATGAACATAGATGCTGCCTGATTGCATCAAACTGAGATGCTCTCCTATTTCCTCTTCAATAGTCCCTGAAGGCTTTTTAAATGTAAGGCTTTGAGAACCAGTAGCTGGATACAAAAATGTGCTCATTTGTAGACCTTGTAACAAGCTCCCTCTATACACCCCAAACTATTTGCACTGTGCTCATATAGGTGACTGAAAAATGAATATTTCCATTTGTTTAGATTCATCCTTTAAAGTGTGCCTTCCCTTGAAGAGAAAGGTATGTTTTCTTAGCATGTACAGCATAACATGCTTTGCATTGAGTGGTTGCTCAATAAATATTTGATGTTGGCTCAGTAGGCAATGGTGACGGTGCCCCGAGTTGCTTTCCTTCAAGTCAAGGCCATCAGACTCCTTGGCAATCAAACAAGCATCCTGTCAAGAGCTAGAGAAAACCCTGCAGTCATTCAAAAACATACTTATTTTGAAATGCCAAACGCTTTCTTTACAGTATCTCAGTTTCTGTTTAGGATGCCTTGCCCTGAGTAATTTAGGGATTCAACTGTTTTTGATCATGTTATAATAACATTCAAGACTATATTCTCAAGGTGATGAATCCAAGAGACAGGAGTTTACAAGCCAGTCCCTAGGGACTTTGCATTCCATCTTTCTCACCAGCGTGAAGTGATACGCTTCTCTTAAGATAACTAGTCCCAAAACCCAGCTGCTGGGCCAGTTCCAGGCATCAGGGTGCAGCAGGGGCGAAACGGGCAGAGGTCTCCATTGTCACGCAGCTAACACTCTGTGTGCTGTATGATAGCAGCAGCAATCACCTCTCCTAAACTCTGGCTCTGCCTACTTCCCTCGGCGCTGGTGCTGTTCTCAGGTGGGCTTTTAAGGAATGGAGGATGAGTGCTCCAGGCAAAGAGAACAGGAAAGGTCAAGAAAGGAGCTCAAGTGGAAAAGAACTTGGCATTTTTCAAGGTGGCAAAGCTCAGTGAGGTCAAGTGAGAACAGCCGGTGCGGCTTCAGAGGAAAGGCAGAGCTCGTGGGCCCCGGGGAGGGCTGTGGATTTTATTCTGAGAACAGTGATCAACCCCCATGGAGAGCTTTAAGTAACAAAGTAATACCATCTCATTTATATTTTAAAATCAGTAAATTGTGGAGAATATTCTTCCTCTGCAAACATTTTTACCTATCTCTACATATCACAAGATTCACCAGGCAGGGCAGGTTTTCTTATAACCATTGAAGAAATATGAGTTGGAAACTGTGTGTGTTTTTCCCACTTTAATCATTACCACCCCAGTTCTCTGAACACACAGGAATGCAAATTAAAGCATTGTTATGAAAGGGAAAGACCTACCTGCCTCTACGGAGCTGATTCATTCACTGATGAGCTGATGGGCTTATGCTTTCCACTGAGGAACCTGCGGTGTTCCCTTGACTCACGTGTCCTCCTTCCCTGTGGTCCCAACAGCATGTGGCATAGACCTGCGTGTGCCTCTCATCACTCTGCATTTCCATTCAGTGGTTTCCTCCCCTCCTTGCCCTGACCTTCCATTCCTAAAGTCTTCGAGGGCTGGAAACAATCTTACTCACCTTTGTGTTTCCAGTCACTATCACAGAGCCAGGTCTAGAGCAGGTGCTCAGAAAATGATGGACAGATGAACAATCAATCTGGTGACTATGTAGTCATTTGTCCCAAATCAGGACACACTGTCATGTAAACAGGAATGTGACCAATGATTATGTTGGGACAAGAGTGTAAATGTGGACTGGGATTGAACTGGGAACTAGGGTCACCTTGATAATCATTGCAAGGAATTATGAACAAAATTGTCAACTCTGCAGTTCTAATGATCTTTTAGAACTCACTAACACTCCATTTGCCCAAGCTGGTTTAGACCAATAGCTCCCAAAGCACAGGAGACATAATAGCATAGGAAGGGCATCAGGATTAAGTAATACAGATTCACACTTTCATAATGTCATTCCCTTCTCAATTCTGCTTTAGCATTTGCAATTATTAGAAACATTAGATTGGTGCTAGGCCCCCCACACACAAACTCCTGCTAATCTCCCTTTTTAAACAAAAAGTGAACCTCAGGATCGGAATCTTTGAATAAGAAATGGAGAAGAATGTATTTGGCTGGAATTTAACATTATTATGTAAATTGTATTTATTTTATGCTTTCTTTTTCTCATGGAAATTTATGGTCATTTTCCAGGTAGGATTGGGATATAGAATTTTATTTTAAATTACTCTATTGAAGTAAAAAAGATAAGATTTAAGATACATATGATGAACACCCTACGCAGATTTTGGCAGAAGAGTGTGAAGTCGTTGCGCATTGGCCGAGGCCTGGGAGACCTCCTTGCCCCGATCTTCCTTGTCTGTTTCTGAGCCTACCTTTGAGGTCCATGTTTTTACAAATATTTATATGAAATTAATTTAAATTAAAGCAGTTTATGAAAACAACTATGTCATGGGTGTATGTTACTTTTATTTATTTTTACAATATTTTTTCTCATTATTAAGATTATTCATGCTTCTTGTTGGAATATGACTCCAGAAAATATATAACAGCATAAGATACTTAAAACACAGAATAACACAATTCAGGGGAAAACATTTAATGCATGAGTTGAGTTTTTTAAAGATTTTATTTAATTTTTTTAAAGAGAGGGGACAGGAGGGAGAAGAGAGGGAGAGAAACACCAATTGGTTTCCTCTCACATGAGGCCCCGCGACCAGACATACACCCCGACCAGGGATCGAACTAGCAACCATTCGCTTTGCAAGATGACATCCAGCCAACTGAGCTATGCTGGCCAGAGCTGAGGGGTTTCCCCCCTTATTTTGTATATTTAGAAATATAATTTTAGATTTCAAAATGTTAATACATATGTAACTCTGAGTTTACATAAAGAAATAAAAGATATGGTTTTGTTTATTAAAAAAACAATAGAAAGACATTAAGTATCAAACCTTTCCCTGTGTAATTAAAAGTTTAATGTACTCATAATTTATATACATATAATATTTAGCCCCATACTTATCCAGTAACTTAAGATACATCTTTACTAAATAAAATGTTATACAATCGCAATCAGTTACCATAAGTGAAGCTTCTTGTAAATTGGGCATTTAAACCCCTGATTTTCTTACTTGCCAGGAACATACATTTTCCAAATTTACCTTTCTACTATGGAAGAATAAAAACATAGGAGATCGAGCTGTTCTAGGTTCCAGTGAGAGGAAACGGCTTCGACTCTATTGCCCTACCAAGCCAATGGGTGTAGAGAGACAATTACCTACTTATAAAAATGGTACAGATGTTAAAAATATTTATTTACATTTTTCCAAAGCAGACCATCAGTGTGGTGTAAATTACTATCACAATAGGTGAGACAGTTAAAGGCCCACAATGCAACAGCAGCAGCGACAATAACAACCAGCTCATGCCAGGACAACAGCCTGCTGTTCCACGGGCGGACGGCTTCGTGCCCCTCTCTCTCCCTCAGGGTTTCTCCTCTCAGGACAATGGCTAGGTGCACAACGTCACTTACTTTTGACATTACAAGGTGAGAAAGTTTGGGATTATATAATTTTATTAGAGCACTTTGTCAGGAGACGTGATGAAGCTAAGGGGATAACCCGTGATCTGGAAACAATTTCCTGTCCACTTTTACCAGCCCCACTCAACCTGAATACCAACAAGTTAAAAGACTACATACAGACTCCACAAAAACTAGGATTTCATGAAGTTTGCTGTACTCCCTGGGCCTTAAACAGCGCTTGGTTCTTAAAAGACTCCTTAATATTATTGAATGAATGACCCATCATGGTAACATCTACGATTTCCATATGCCCAAGACGTATTTGGCGTTGTGATTTACCATACCAATTCTAGTAATTAGTATTACCTGTATTGTCTCACTGAGGAAACAGGCTCAGAAATGTTAAGTAAGGTGTCAGTTTCACACAGCGATGGGACTAGGATTCAAAGCCATGTATGTCTGAGGCCAATGCTTCAGTATTTTTCTCCTACAGAAAGAAAAGAGTTATACGACTTCAAAAAGTGCTTCATATGTGAAAAAGGAAAACTCCAACAGTACAGATTCAGGTTCTCATTTTAGAGAAAATATCTTTATTTTTATTACAGTTTACATTCAATATTATTTTGTATTAGTTTCAGGGGTACAGCACGGTGATCAGACAACCATACACTTCACAGAGTGTTTCTTGTACCCACCTGGCACCATACCAGTAGTCTCTGCCTTCTTCCTTGTTCCTGGCTGCCTCTATCCAGCTCAGCTTTGCGGTTTCTGGGTGGGGTGAAACTGCAGTGGGTCCCTTGTTCAGTGCCCTGGAAGACGGGAAGATGGTGGGTCACCCCTCTCTCCCTTTCCCAGCAAGAAGTACTCTTTCACCTGGAGCGTTTCCTCTTGACACTGAGCAGCATCGGCCTGGGGGACAGGCAGGGAAGATGAAGCTGTCCTTCCTTCCCATTCTGAAGGGTATCCAGAACTTCCCAGAGCCGTTTTTGTTCCTGGACAGCTGTCTAACTGTTGATCTTTGTGAAGGGACAAAGGCTAGGGTCTCCTAGTTTGCCACCTCGGTGACATCACCTACTTAACACAGGCTTTTTTTTAGGAAGGGATCATGTATTACCCAAGCCACTATTACCTGACCACTGTTAATAGATGGTCAGTAAATTAACAAACCAGAAATGAGGAAGTCAATCAATGAACACAGAAGTTCCTACAACAGTTTTTTAAGGTGAAAAAAAAAAAGCAAAGAAATCACAAAGAAAAACTTGTCTCACCAATCTTGCCTCTACTATTGATCGAAATCCCTCATTTTTCAACTGGTTGCTCTGGCAAAACTGACAGTTTGCACCCTCCTCATTGCTTCAACAATGCTCCCTGGGACTCAGTGGCTTGCAAACCTCTTTACTAACAAATTAGTTCCCTGGTGCCTGTAGAGAAGCCCCGGTGGTCTGATTGGCAAGTGGATGGTTTTTCCAATTTGACAGTCGGATCAAGCTCACACACCACTGCTTGGACCAGGCGTCTGTTGCATCAAAGGTCCAAGAGAAGCTTCAGCCCTTCTCCTCTATGCCTGATCACCTATGTTCAGTGCCTTTACTGTATATCAAAAGCCAGACTGAATCTTCCATTGCACAGAGTTCTAGATTTGGCAGATTTATGCTCAGCATGTTGAGATCCAGAAACTCATTATGACCCAGAAGGTTGTTTGTTCAGTAAAACCACAAAAGCATAAATGAAAAGAGAAACCAATGAGCCACAGGGCAACAAAGTACATAAAGCAGCAGGAGCCATACACACTCCAGTCCCATTAGGAAAATAGAAGGTGATTAAAGGGAAAAAACAAATGGCTTTAATGCTCTCACATTGTAACAGCTGCAGTCTTAACCCTGAGTCTGCGTTCACAAAAATAAATTTACTTCTCTCCTGCAAGCTATGCTAAAAATACGTGTGTAAAAGTCCCGCACTCTTGCTCAGTTGTTTAGGCTACTGTGTTGACTAAGCACAGGTCCCCAGTTCAGTCCTCGTGTGGCCTGGGCAGCCTCACCAGGGATGATGACTCAAGGCACAGCCCCAGATCGCTCTGCTGCCTGAGGTGAGCCTTCCCTCCAAGCCAGCACTGGCCACAGGTGTCATTGGTGGACAAGCAACCCCTCCTCAGTTTGGAAGAGCAACACAAACCCTTTATTTTAAAAACATGCTGGGGTATCACACTCATCAGCATCACTTTTGTATATATGCCATGGTATGTACTATCCCAAAATTCATGTTAAAGCCCTAATACCTAGTACCCTGCACTGTAACTTCATTTGGAGACATGGTCTTCAAAGAGCTAAGTTAAAAATGGGGTCTCCGGGGTGGGGCTTTTTACAATATGATTGGTGTCCCTTTGAAAAAAGGAAATTTGGACACAGACAGAAGGAAGACCCTGTGAGGACACAAGGAAAAGGTGGCCATTTACAAGCCAAGGAAAGAGGCCTCAGAAGGAACCAACCCTGACCATCATGTCAGACTTCTCACACACAGGACTGAGCAGCCATACAGTTCTGTTGTCTAAGCCACTCAGGCATGTATTTTCACAGCCCTAGCAAACTAACACACATCGCATTCCCTTTAACCAACTTGACAACCCCAGTGGAATGGGAGCTCCAGGAGAGCAGGGACTTTTGTAGGTTTGGATCACCGCTGTATTCTCAGTGTTAAGATAACACCTGGTACAAAATTGGCACTCAATAAACATTTACAGGAGAAAAAAAATAAGACTTCCATGATACCAGTCTAAAATATCATTTCTGAACTCTTTTTCCTTTCCCCTCATACTCCACTCAAGTCAAATCCTGGTTATACGGAGGTTGGCAAAAGTAGGTTCATAGTCGTTCTTCTGGAAAACAATGTAATAATTAATAATAATATAAGAATAAACTCTGTTTCACATACTCACAACTACAAACCTACTTTTGCCCACCCCTGTATTATTTTAAAAAATGATTCAGAGAATCTAAACCACCAATACCTACAACACACCATATCCACTTTTGCCAGCAAATGATGCAGTCCAATCAGATGCACGTGCATTCATGAGTCTGCCTTCTCCTGCATACACAACTGCTGGCGATGGGTTCTGACCTGTCGGACACAGGGGAAGCCATTCTCCTTGTTCAGTTTCGCTGCAGCAAACCCATAGAATAAAGAGCCACCTCCAAACTCACAGATGAGTGACTGCCCAGGGGTTGATGGGTCCTGTCTGAAACTCGCCCAACATGCCAGCCTGTCCATCAGTCAAGGGAGCTTTCATCATGGGTTTCCTCCATCATGTCCTCAAACCTAGAGTATTCACCAATTTAACTTAACAAGTATTTACTGAGCACCAACTCAGTGTTTAGCATTATAGAAAGCAAAAGGAAGTAGAAGAAAGGGATGTAGAAAGCAAAAGGAAGTGGAAGAAAGGGATGTAGAAAGCAACAGCCCAGCCCTCAAGCTTTATGGCAGGAAGCCAAGGCTGAGATGCAAAAAGAAATCAAAGAAGCACGTGGCCTGGGGACAGACAACAGCCTGGGCTGGAGGCCAGAGGCTGGCTGACTGTGGGCATGTTCACTCCCCTCCGCCACCCCAGGTCTCTCATGCAAAAGCGGGAGGGCAAGCAAGGCTCTGCCAAGACCATCAGGCTCTAGTGACTGTTGCCTTGTTTAGTTACAAGGACGAGAGACACAAGCAAGTTACCTCCAGGAAGGGGGGTGGGTGAAGAAAGTTACTGCCAGATACACAGGGGCTGGACACGAACCTGGAAACCCCAGGAAAAAGCAGTTCTGGGGTCAAGCCTCTCTGTCCTTCCCCCTTCCCTCCAGGGGCGTCTGATGGTCTCTGTGATCTGCACAGTTCTTTTCTCTCTGCCAACATATGCATATTTTCTCCTTCCTCATGATCTCATTGGACATGTGGCTTCAGCCGTGACTCTGTCCTGACTCTCAGCCTCAGTGGATCATGGGTAAATCACCCCTGATGTTTAGCAATTCATATTTCTCAGAAAGAACACCTAATTTCTCTTGCTCATCTTTTTATACCAGATTATAATGATAATCCACTGAGGCCTGGTGATGCCTGTGTCCGGCCCTACCCCCAGACTACCTACCAGTAAGATGGGGCTGAGGCACAGGGCACCCCTGGCACCCCTTCAGCGAAAGCAGCAGAGGTGATGACTGGGCAGCTTCCCTTAGAAGGGGGCATGGGTGGGTAAGGATGTGGAGGTCAAAGGTCATAATAGATGGAACAATAAACAAGGGCCTACCTAACAAAACTATATGATCCAGATGCAAGTAGGCTTGTCCCTTAAATGATGGCACTTTATCTCCTATGCCTTCCCTCCTTTCATCCATAATTAGACTGTACCAGCAGGTGTGTGGGTCTTTACTCTCTGGCTTAAACCTTCCAGAGAAGGCAACAGAAACAGTCAGTCCCATAGTCATAAATAACCCTGGGGCTATCCTACTGATGGGTCATGCTTCTCCTCACAGAGGACTGGGACCAAGCAAAAGACCCCTAGATCCCAAATGACAGTCCTGGGTCATTTGTGTGACCTTGAGAAAAATTACTTAGCCTGCTGGACCTTGATTTCTCACTTGTAAAGTGAGAATATCCTTTATAGAATTATAATGAGAAACAAAGGGGAAAACATTAAAATTGCTCTTAAAAGCACAAAGTCCTAAGTACTTTAAAAATTAATAATAGCTTTAATGAAATCAGAAAATACAGTCCACAGTTAGGCATAGAAAATAAAAAGACTAGAAGGAAGTACATCAAAAGATTGATTATCACTGGTAGATAATAGCAATTATCACTAGATGGCAAAATACGTGATTTTCATTTCTTCATTCTTTAATCCTATTGTTTTTCAAATTTTCCGTAATACAAGTGTGATAAGCAGAAAATATTATCTTATATAATATTTGTATTGATTGATTTGAGAGAGAGAGAAACATTGACATGTTGCTTACTATGCATTTATTGGCTGATTCTCGCATGTGCTCTGACCCAAGACTGAACGGCAACCTGGACCTATCAGGACAACACTCTGAACAACTGAGCTACTCAGCCAGGGAAGCAGAAAAATAGTCTTAGAAGAACATGTGCATCAGTTACAGATACTGTTTTCTTCTGTGGTTGTGTTAGTTAGGGACATTTTATTGTTCTGTTTCTAAGTGTTTCACTTAGAGGCTGTGTGGAGGAAATGAAAGAAGGTCAGCTTCCAGCCAGTCGATTTCTGCTGCCTGTTAGCGCTCCTTTGAACCGGTTCAATGGGAAGAGAAGGCTGAAGCCTCGTAGCCGAGACGGGGGGCTTGGACAGCATGTTTGCATTTCAATTATTTGGGCTGCCCTCGCTCCCTGCTACTAAGATTTAACACTGCCATGCTCTTTCATCTCATTGGGAAATCCAAATGATGTTCTAGTGAAAACTACTTAAAAGGAAAAAAAATGTCCTCAGATCCTCAAATAAAGAGGTATAATGTAAAAGGTTAGTGCACAGGCCATTTATAAAGGGGTATGCACACCTGGACCCAACATATCATCGATGGCCCTCTGACTGTGCTGGTGACAAAAACACACGCTTCCTCACTGAACGAAATGCATCTGGGCTGAAGAGGCTAAAATGGTGACAAAGACAAACCCAGTCCTCCGGCACCTAACCCATCGCCTGGACATACAGGAGACCCCGGCCCACAGTTATTGAATGAATATATGAACATCTTCTGCCTCAAGGGCTGTCCTCTCACCCACAAATGTGGGTAGGGCTGTCCCTGAAGAGGCTCAGGACACAGGGTCACACTGAGGAAAGGGAGTAGGTGGCCAGTGGTGAGCCAACAGTGTGCTCCTTTGCCAACTCCACTACCTCAACAATGGGGGGAGGACATTATTTATCCCTCTAAAATTAAATTAAAACCAAAGGTAAAGGAGAGAAAGAAATGTCTCAAAAGCTAAAATGAGCATCGAAGATAGGACATTAGATGATACTAAGGAATCGCTATTAAATTGGTTTTGGTATAATAATGTTATTGTGCTTATTTTTTAAACTTCTTGACATACATTGAAGTCTTTAAGTAACATAAGTCTGGTATTCACTTTAAAATAATTGGCGGGAGGGGGTAATGGAAAAATAGGGAACTAGGACACAAGAGCTATAGGATCAGCAAGATTGGCCACCTGTTGATTATCACAGAAGGCAGATGACAGGTGATTCCCAGACTTGTCTATCCATGGGAACAAGCCAGGGAGCTTCAAAAACACTGATGCTTGGGTTCTAGTCCCAGAGACTGAGTTTAAATGGTCTGGAAGGATACCGCAGCAGTCAGATTTTTTTAAAATCCCCAAGTGATTCTAATATGCAGGAACCACTGAATTATGCTATTCTCTATACTTCTAAGTATGTTTGATAATTTTCAGAACAAAAAAATGGCTTTTTTTAGAGAGAAGAGAGGAGAGGAGAGAAACATCGATGTGGGAAACACTGACTGGTTGGTTGCTTCCGCACACCAAGACAGGGTAGGGTGGGGGGTGGCGACAAAAGGCAGGGAAGCACGTGAGGAGTAGCAGGGGCAGGCCTGCTCCCCCTTGCCTGAGGATGGAGGACTCACTGGTTCCCTAGGTCCCCTTCAATCCTTTAGTCCCAGGCTCCTCTGCCAGCAGCTGTCTCCCTGTCTCTAAGTTCCTGAAGCAGGATGGGAGCCAATGTGAGATGGTGTGACCACATCAAACCACTGCCACCTACAAACAGCTCCACCCTCACACCCCTAAATTTTCCTTGAGTGTGGCCATTGGACTTTGGAAGTCTGGATCTCACAATGCAGCCTCCTCGTGCCTCCCTCTTCCACTCTGCTACCCCCACACCATTCTTCCTCACTCCTTCTTTTGTGACATGAATTATCCACTTTTGCCTCCTGCCAGGACAGGGAGGCCAGGGCTCCCTAACAGCTCCATGATTGAGATTAATCATCCTCAGATGGACAGAGGTTTTTACCTACTCATTTCCAGCAGGACCTGCAAAGCCCTCTCTCCTAGCTTTGAAAGATACCCCCCGCCCCCTACCCGCCCAGACAGGCCCATCTTGTAGAATAATGCTTTATTTCAGCAAGAATGTCTCAACAGTTGGCTTCATGTTTTCAGCTGTGCTCACAGTGGGGATGTGATTTTCCTTCATGAAAATGCAATTATTGTGGAACCCCAGGCTCACAGTCCTCCCAATAATAGCTCTCTATTATTTGTGGGGAAATGGTACTTTGGAGAGGCATTTGCATGTGGTTCTCTAAAATGAGCCAAGCGTGACTGACAATCAAAGGCCTGCATACAAACCATAACTTCAGCCAGCCTGCCAGACACTCACCAGGCTGCTGGCTATGACCAGACCTACAGTGTAACTGTGGGCAGGCATGCCCCCGCCGCCACCACAAATGAAACGGAAAACCCAGTGGACTGAATCTTGACCTTATATCTATGGCTCCATCTAATGGGTGTTCTTTTTCCTTTGTTCTTCTTTAGTTAAGCCCTTCTTAGATGCCTACCATCTCAGTCCTCAAGAAGGAAAAGAAATAGCTGGTATTAGTGCCCACTGTGTGTCACGGTTCTAGATACTTTATAGCAGAGGTTGCACACTCCAATGCACATAGGGTCAGGAACAGAAAGGGGACAAGGGAGTCAAGTTGAGTTAGGCATGTAATAGTGTGTGGTGGGGGCTGTGGCACACACTCTGTCTATAAAAGGTAGCTACTGCTTAGTTTCAGATCCTTGTTTCCTGTACAAATACTGGCTTAATGTAGCCAAACCTATATTTTTCTAGGGCCTGGAAACCTGAAATCCCAAGTGAAATCTCTCAATTCTTTAAATTATGGCAAAGAATTCAATTTTTACAGAATAAAAACAATGGCAAACACTGCACATTCAAAACTACAAGTGTGTTTGGTCTTGACCCTCACACCCACCCCCTGGATTCAAATCTGCTACCTGTTTGATGTATCAACCTCTCTCTCTTCCTTCCTCAAACATCCCTGAACTAGTCCCCTGGAAACGTATGTTAGCATGTTTCTCCTACTTCACTGAAAACATTAGTGAACACATCAGTCTCCCCACCTGTGAGGAACCATGCCTTACTGTCTTGGCACCCTCAGAACCCAGATTGTCACTGGCATCTTGAATGTATATTTGCTGAGTGAGTGAATGACTTATTCCACATTTCATTTACTCCACACCACAACCCATGATGCTGGTGTTCTTATTATACCCATTACACAGATGAGGAAACTGAGCCTTAGACAGGATAAGGGAGTTGTCCAAACCCCCAATTCCCATCCACATCTGTCTAACCCCAACCCTGTGCTCTCTGAGCTACACCACACTACCTCCTTGCACAACACTGTACCTACTGAAAGCCTTGGTTCCTGGATTGAAATATAAACAAACAGCACATGAAAATTATGTCAGAAGTCCTACTTTTCATAATATTGGCTTGGTGGTGATGAGCTCCCTTACTTTTTCCTGTCTAGAAAGCTCTTTATCTATCCTTTGATTCTAAACAATAGTTTTGCTGGTAGAGTAATCCTGGCTGTAGGTTCCTGCTTTTCACTACTTTGAATATTTTTTGCTAGTCCCTTCTAGCCTGCAAATTTCTGTTGAGAAATCAGCTGACAGTTTTATGGGAGCTCCCTTGTAGATAACTGTTTTTCTCTTGCTGCTTTTAAGATTTTCTCTTTGTTTTTAACCTTTGGCATTTTAACTATGATGTGTCTTGGTGTGGGCCTCTTTGGATTATCTTGTTTTGGACTCTATGTGCTTCCTGGATTTATATGTCTATATTTTTCAACAAGTTAGGAAAGTTTTCTGTCATTTTTTCCAACAGGTTTTCAATTTCTTGCTCTCTCTCTTCTCCTTGTAGAACTCCCATGATGTGAATGTTGGCACACTTGAAGTTGTCCCAGAGGTTCCTTACACTATCTTCATTTTTTTATTCTTTTTTCTTTTTTGCTGTTCCAATTGAGCATTTTTTGCTTCCTTATATTCCATATTGCTGATCTGATTCACAGCTTCACCTACTCCACTGTTGATTCCCTGTAAATCATTCTTCATTTCAGTTAGTGTATCCTTTATTTCTGGCTGGTTATTTGTTACACCTTCTGTGTCCTTTTTTATTCTGTTAAGGTTCTTACTAAGTTCACTCTTCACAACCAGTGTTTTGAATTCTGCATCTGGGAGATGGTGTGTCTCCATTTTGTTTAGTTCTTTTTCTGGAGTTTTGTTCTGTTCTTTCATTTTAGACGTTCATTTCTTTGTCTCCTCCTTTTGGCAGTCTTCCTGTGTTCATTGCTACATATTAGGTAGAGCTGCTAGATCTCCTGGGCTTGGTAGAGTGACCTTTGTAGTAGGTGTCCTATAGGGCCCAGTGGCACAACATCCCTATTCACCTACAATGGGTGCTCCAGGTGTGCCCTCCCACCACGTGGATTGTGTGTACCCTCCGGTTATGTGATATGTTAAAGGGTCTCTTTTAAGAAAAAGAAGAAAGAGGAGGAAGAGGAAAAAAGAGAAGGAGAAGGAGAAGAAGAAGAAATTAAAATTATGAACAATAAAATGGCAATAAATACATATCTATCAACAACTGAATCTAAAAAACAAAATAAACTAGCAGAACAGAAACAGACTCGTAGATACAGAGGACACTTTGATGGTTACGAGATGGGAGGAGGGCTTGGGGGCACGGGTCAACAAAGTGAAGGGATTAAGAAGCACAAATTGGTTGTTACAGAATAGTCATGGGGATGTTAAATACAGCAGAGGGGATATAGTCAATAATAGTCTAATAACTATGCATGGTGTCAGATAGGTATGAGATTTATTGATATTATCACTTAGTAAGTTATATAATGTCTAATTGCTTGGGTGTACACCTGAAACTAATATAATACTGTATGTAAACTGTAATTAAAATTTTAAAAATGAGTTAAATTTTTTTAAAGTCTTCCATATTTCATCTAACACGTCATCAAACCACTCACCCACTCACTGAGCTATTTATTGTTGGAGACTGTGTGACCATTTGCTGGGTCAAGGCCTGAGGAGGGTCAGCAAACCAATATTTTTAAGATGCACATTAAATCTCCAACAGCTGGTGCATTTAACTGGAGCCATCACCCTCCCCCACCACCTAGGAGTTTTCAACAACATAGAACATCTCCTATTCTGCTTCAGATCTTTTAATTATTTGAAAAAATATCACCAACACATTACCTTTCCCTCCAAATAAAACAGAAAGTCTCGTGAAGGTTATTCCTCAACTTTTGTGCACACACTCTAAGTTAGGTCTTCCTTGGAGAGACGGTCTTGAGCCCCAGGGGAAGGTGGCTACATCCACGCCACTCATTATTGCAGGGAGGGTTAGGTTGCTCACCTTTCCCTGAGAACAAACGCACGCCCGCTCTTGGGAAACTTCAGTTCTAGCCTGGGCATCCACGGGAACCACATCCTCCAGGCACCCCCAAGCCACGGAAGGGCGACAGGTCCCTCACACCCCATTAGCGAAAGGCTTGGTAACTCCAGCCGGCGCCAGCGACTGCACGAGACCTCTGCTGTCCAAATTCAAGTGCCTGGCCTGCCACCTTGTGGGCACTACGAGGAAAGCAACCTGTGAGCTGGTTCCAAATGCCCTCTGCCCACGGATTGTCAATTCACTCTGAGACAGGTGGCTGAGAGAGATGCGAATACAAATGAGAAGCAGATTAATTCCAAAAAAAAAAAAATAAAGAGAATCCATGAGGAGGATTTGGGGATCATTTTTTTCTCCATACAATTAAGGCTTTATATCAGGGATGACGCAAGTTTCAAATGCCCTAAATTCAAACCACAGATGCATCCTTAAGGAAGGTGTGGCCCAGTGACTCTAAATTAAGGAGTGACAGAATCTCTCCTGGGGATATTTTTTAATGTAAATGCCACACCATTTTTACTCAGAATTTAGGCCCAGCATCTTCATTTATTCTTTTTATTGTGATAAAAAAGACACAAATTTTACCACCTTAACCATTTTTAGGTATACAGTTCAGTAGTGTTAAATATATTCACCCTGCTATGAAACAGATCTCCAGAACTGTTTGTCTTGTAAAACTGAAACTACCCTCTAAACACAATCCCATTCCCCTACTACCCCCAGCCCCTGCAACTACTATTCTACTTTCTATCTCCAGGAATTTGATTACTATAGATGCCTCATAAAAGTAGAATCATGCAATATTTATCCTTTGTAACTGGCTAATTTCACTTAGCATATGTTTTAAGTTTCATCTATACTGAGCATACGGCAGGATTTCCCTCCTTTTTAAGGCTGAATCCTAGTTCATTGTATGTATATACCACATTTTGTCTATCATTCATCTGTCAATAGACACTAGATAGCTTCTACCTTTTGTCTATTGAAAATAATGCAGTTTGAACATGCAAAATATCTCTTTTGAGACCTGGTTTCAATTACTTTAGACATATACCCTACAGTGTATCTATCCAGACCATACAGCAATTGTATTTGGCCCCCTTAGCTCTCTGGGCCCCCTGGGTGATTTGCATATATAACAGAACCACTAATGTGGCCCCACTCCTTTCCACCACACAGGGTGGAAAACTGGGGGCAGGGGGCCGCAGAGGAGCAAACTCGAGGATTCCACTAGTGAGGTTTTTGCTCTATCCTCTCCCATCTAAGGAATAAATGTTTGAGTTCTGTGTAGTTCCAATTACTCGGCCTGATTATTGACTGGGAGAAATTGACAATAAATAAATAAACAAAGTAATTTCAAACAGAGATCAGTGTTATAAAGAAGACAAACCAGGTTTCATGACAAAGTGACCCAGAGTGGGGGTTCCTATAACACCAGCACTAACACTTATGTGGCACTGACTCTGCCCCAGATACTGTCCCAAGCGCTTCACTTATGGTAACTTGTATAAACTGCACAACAACCTTATGGTGTAAGGATATCATGAGCCTCATTATGGCTCGGTAAAATGAGACACAGAGCAGTTTAGTGCTTGCTGCATATTACACAGCCAGCATACCATAGAGCCAAGAATGGAAGCCAGGCAGTGGGGCTCTGGAGTCCCTACTCAGGGAAAGTAACATCTGAGCTAATAACTGAATGGCAAGGAGGAGCCAGCCAAACACTATTCTGGAAAAGAACATCCCCAGGCAGCAAATGCAAAGGGGCAAAAACCAGCTTCTGGTACTAAAAGAAGACCAAAGTGGCTGAAGCAGCAGGTAGAGTCAGAGGAGAAAAAGAAAAGCACATAAGAAGGTAGGGTGAGATTATAAAAGATCTTAATAGCCATAAAGAGGAGGTTGGATTTTATTCTACTGACTAGAATTCACTGGGGAGTTTTGAGTTGGGTAGAGACTTTAACGTTTGCTTTCCTCCCAGTGATGTATATTAAATATGGTTGCAACAAGAAACCAAAGTCTGGTAGGTACCCTGAGGGTCCAAGGCTTCAAGTTTCTGTATTCTTGAATGTGTTTCACTAATACTCAACCCATGGTTAGAATCTCTGAGGTTAGAGCATCACATCCATTACTCTACTCACAAGCGTCTTCACACTGAGGCCAGCTCTCTCAGCAGCCATTACTTAACCACAGACTCTGTAATTTGCTTTAACCTCACCACACTCCCATCCCGTCCCATGGCCTTGGAAATAGTATTTGATCTTTTTTAGGGGTTCTGATTTCCCACCACAGGGGGACAAAATTATTTGCCCCCAATTAGGGAGATCTGCAAAGAACTGTGATTGCTGCAGATGGATTAATGAGCATGAATTAGAACCTGTGGCCCAGTTAAGGAAAGAAGAGGCAACCAAAGAAATAGATGGTAGTATTTTTACCAAGAAATATCACTTACACCTACATAAAATGGGAAACATTAAAAGAGCTTTTTTACCTGAAGCATTTGCCCTCCTCAGAGGCATTGCCATTATCATAAGCCTTTGTTCCCAAGGAGGGCAGACCTCTCAGGAAATATTCATCTCTGAAGCCTTCCTGGCAGAATAGTCTTTGCCTTATATCTTCAGTAGTTGACCTCCTCACACCAGGAATGTCTAATCCTCTGTTACACTGATTTTTTTTTTATTGGGTTGGGCGATTGACACAATGCCCGTTCCTAAGAGCACTCTCATTTCCTTCTAGGGACTTGCCCGTGCCCACTGCTGGATGCAGTCCCCGTTGGGCCATAAATCCAGGTGCCTGCTCATCCACAGCCATCTGGAGGGCTCCCAGAAGGCTCTTTCTGCTCTGTCCTTTCTCCTGACAACTTGGTAAAGGGTGGTCATGTGACCTTAGGGTAGAGCAGTCATGTGACCTTGGCCCAGCCAACTGAACACTTGCTTCCCTGAAGTGCTGAGCTTTGCTGAGTGGCTCAAGGTCTGGCAAATTAGAGTGCACTGATGAGATCAATAAGCACAGGCTCTTTCCAAAACCCTTTGGGGCAATCTGGTGCCCATGTGTTCCAGGCCTTGTTCCACACTTCACTCTTGTGGGCAATCCCATAACCTTCTTAAAGGGCAATGAGTCCCTTTATGCTAAAATTAGACAAGGTGTCTGTTACTTAAATATAAAAACCCAACCAGATACAATGAACATTCAAAAATCACCATTAGGTATCAATAAGCAACTAATATCTATAAGGAATTACATGAATCTGCTATTCAAATCTACAATGGCAAAAAAAGAAAAGGAAAGGAAAGTTCTTTTTCTCTTATATTGAAGAGGTCCAGAAGTAGGTACTCCAGGGCTAGTATGACACTTAAAGGGATGCAGGCTCCTGGTATGTTTCTTCCATCTACAAGGTCTGCTACTGTCTCTATTGTGCTAGTCATTCAACCATGTTCCAGGCAGGAAGGAGAGACTGGGTAAAGGTAAGGATCTCCTGCCAACCCAGTGAGTCCCCATGACAGAAGTATGCTAGAAGTGTCTTCTACCCATAACCCATTCATTACCTCAACCTCAAGGAAAACTAGCCAATGAAGTTTGTTGTTTTCTTTTTTCAGTTGGGCAAACTGTCAAATTCCAATAGGCAGGAGCCCTGTCATTAAAAAGAACAGAATGGATATCAGATAGGCAACAAACTGTCTCTTCACACACTGCTTTCTTGACAAATGCTGAAACTCCAAAAAGATATTGTGAGGAGCCTCACCCACCGTTCCTCGACTTTGTCTGTCTGAAGAGATACCCTACTCTCTGGTTAGAAGGAAAACTACAGGAAACTTCCCCTTTCCAAAGACCTGACTTGAAATCATGGTTTCACCACATCTTTACTAAATGACTTTGAATGAAATGCTTCCTTCTTTAGAAATTTATTTGCCTCACATTAAAACCCAGCTCAGTCGAGGAGGACTGGCATGGGCCAATAACAACCCACAGTCCATCCAATTCAAAGATGATGTGAAATTTACATTTCCAATACTTGGAGTGTCCAACCATCCTGTAAGGAGCACCAAGGTAAAAGAGATAAAGTTTAAAAATTCTTCTCAAACATTGGCACCAGGAAGACTTTAAATGTACCTTGAGCTCAGGCAGGAATTTGTCTGTCTGGATTTCCTTAGAAATTAGAGATGGAAATCTATTAGGATCTAAAGCCAGGGTGAACTCAAATGAGGCAGCTGGAAAGAAAGGGAGGAATTTGCAACCGTAGGGCAAAAATATGGCTTTGTCCCTGTTGGAAGACAAGTTTCCATGCATCTCTTCGGATTCTGCACAGATTGCAAGCAAAGGCACTGACTGTTTCTGTTCCAGGATATCTGTAAACAGAACAGTCTTGGACAACAGAGAATATCTCTCTCCAGAGCAAAAGACAAGTTTAGCTACTGCCCATAAAATAAAGATCTCCCCTTTGGAGATAAGGGCAGGCACACTTACTACCCATTATAAAAGATTCAGGTTCCCTAAGCTCAGGGTACCTCTCTTGTAACACAATGCCCTGCATGTGTAGGTGTCACCTGGCCTTCTTCATATCACCCTGTGGGAAAGGGGCTCAAGGGGCTGGCAGAAATGCTGATGCTCTGGCTATTGCTATTGTGGGAAGTAATAAGGTTCTTTGTCTCTGAGTCAGGAGTCTGCTGGCATCCAGGAAACTGTGGCTAACTGACCAGTTGACTTGCTAGTGGCAAGTACAATAAAATCCCAGACTCTTAACAGTCTTAACATCTCTTTCCTCTTCATCACTTCCTCCAACTGGTTCCCCAAGCTACCTCCCACATATAACACTGTGTCCTTAGCTCCCAATCATCTCCCAGAAAATAGAAATGTAACACTTTCTACTAAATTTTTTTAAGTCTCAGAATAATTCTTTGCATAGTACTAAGAACTCTCTAGTTGCAGAACTAATTCCTCCAAGCACTTAGCCCCGTGGTGTGGCCACACCTTTGGCATGACATGCTTAAATAATATCTGCTTAAGGTGATGGATGCATCTCGTGGGAGTCAACCACATAAGCATAAAAAAGAGATTGTGTGTCAAACCCAAATGTCCCCAAACAGGCCCCAAGAGCCATAGAGGATGTGTAGTTACCCCCAACATTATCAGGTTAAGCTGCCGATGCCTAATTTTTTAAAAAAAGAATTGGAAAGTTATGGGAATGGTATTGTAAAAACAGGTTAAGCTGATTGTGGGTGAAGCATGCTGTTTGACTTTTCAATATTAAAATCTTTGGTTGCCTTCAAATACACAGGATGAATGATCAGATAAGAAACAACCCACTCTTGCTCATGCCCAGCAATCTGTTGTCATCTGCCGGGACTACAGTAGAAGTCAAACACTGAACAGTAATGAAAAAGATAGCAATCAACTCTGCCAGTTCCATTTACTTTCAACCTGTCTCTACCACAGGTACGTGGGAAATTTACCCCTCAGAGAGCAAGAGTGTGCGTTTGCAGCTGTCAAACCCGAGCTGAAAATGCACAGAAAAATCATAAAAGACTAGTTTCATGAGCACATCCACATTAGTGAACACCCTCCTGCTTTTCCTGTCAGAAGGGCTTTGCTGTAGAATCATCAACCGTTAGAGCTGAATGGAGCCTTGGAAATCTTCTTGCTGGACCCCTCAGTTTCTTATGAAGAAATGAGGCTCAGAGGGGACTAGATCACCCAGAGCATATAGCAGTGTCTGTACCCCAGCCATTGCTCTTTCTACAACACTCCACTGCCTCAGGGCCTTTGCACTTGCTGTTCCCTCTGCCTGGAATGTTCTTCTCAAGCCATATTTGCATAGTTTATTCTTTCACATCCTTCAAGTCTCAATTTAAATGTTTTACTGAACCTTTCCCTGCCTTTCCTATTTTTAAATTGCACCCACTCACTTGTTATCCCCTTCTTTGCTGTATTTTCCTCATAGAACCATCACCCTCCAACATATTCTATAATGCATTTATGGCCATGCACCTCATAACAAGGTTTTGGTCAATGATAGACCATGTATACAACTGTGACCCCATAAGACTGTAATGGAGCTAAAAAATCCCTATCACCTGATGACATAGAGCAAGGCATTATTTACATGTTTGTGGTGATGCTGGTATAAACAAACTTACTGTGCTGCCAGTCGTATAAAAGAACAGTACACAATTGTAGCAGTAGGTTAAACCATCTAGGACTGTGTAAGCACACTCTGTGATGTTTGCCCAGTGACAAAATCACCTAACGACACCTCTCAGCACATGGGTCTGTTATCAAGTGGCACATGGCTGTATTTTTTTACTGTTTGTCTCCTCCCACTAGAATGTAAGCTCCTTGTGAGTTTGGCTAGCCATCACTGGTATTCCGTGTTTATTGAAAAAAGTAATAAAATGCTTCAATAAATCTTTATCTAGAGGTCACAAACTCAAAGTGCTACAGAGATCAGGTAGGAAATGTCAATGGCGGGGTAGGAACTATGGCCAACCAGAGAGCTCAGGCCACCACCCAGAGAGGGCAGCACTAGTTAGCACCAGCTGATCATTGCCATGTGACACTGTTGTTTTACTCTCTATTTTTAAAAGAAACTTGACACTGAAATTTGAGGGTAAGATGAAATCTACTGGGTATTATATATGAGGAAAAAATTTTAATTGGATAATGAGCATACTGTTCAAACTGTGCAAACTGCTCAGTTGGCAATGGCTTGTGACCTCTCCTTGACCAAGACTGGAAAATAGCTGCAAAGGAGGGGATGAGGAGAAGGGGGCACCAGAAGGGCTCCCTCTTCTTCTTCTGTGCGTCCTTGCAGAGCTCAGACAGACGAACAGGTTGCTTGGGTTTTACGTAATCTAAAAAGCCAAGAGCTTAATTGAAGAGCTGGTTCAGAGAAGGTCAGGATAGATTATCGCACATCAGAAGTTCCCCAAATATAATAGAAAGTCTCGCTCTCAAAAGGAAGAAACTCAAGAGGTTCCTCAATAGGCATTTTGTGAAAACCACTTAGTCCCCAGGCAGCTTTGGATGAGTCTTGATTAAATGTTAATGGTTTGCTTTGACAATTTCCTGAGAAAATCCAGAAGTTGAAAGCTCTGCCTACATGGACAAAGGGCATTCTCAGTCTCCAAGGGAGAATCAAATGAATCACCCTGGAGCTCCCACATGCTCCTCCAGGCCACATGGAAGCTTCTCAAATGGAGGATGGACCCAAGGGTCTCCCTGGGTCAGTCAGATCTGTGTCAGGAAGCCACAGTCAGGTCCATCCAAGGCCAATAGAGACGTTGCTGGTACCTCATCCATTCCCTAATTCTCCATGTCATCCTCCACCCAGACTCCAGCAAAATGAATTTGTTAGCCCAGGAGGTTTCATGCAGCTAAGTGCACCTTGGGGGGCCTAGAAACTTCCATACAGGCTCTGCAGCAGTGCATACTTTAAGGAAATCAAGTTCCAGATTTCCCACTCCCCACCCCTCTTTCTAACCCTGACCTCTATGTGGCCACTTTCATAGTACAGGCTTCTTGCTAGTTGATCAGTCCCCCTCTGCCACCTCCCTGTTCATGGTCACCCATGGCTCACTAGGAATGCCAGCTCCCCTACCCAGCCTGACTCTTCCCATGGGACGGAGCCCAGGTGCTCATCGCCCAGGCCCTAAGCAACAGGGGAGAGTGGATGTCGATGTCCCACAGGGCTCCTGACAGGGCTTGTGTCTTTCCTGGTGTTGCACTTGTTCTGTGAAAGGCCACCTGGGCATTAAAGAAAAGTATGTGGGCCATGCTAGGAGAACATCTGAACATCTGCTTAATGTCCTCTCTTCTTTTCCTGACTTGAATCGAAGAAAGCAATGCTCCTGAAGCCGGGAGCAAAGCAAGGGATGTGGCACGGGCCTCATTCACCAGGCAGCAAGCTCCTGGTCCCATTCACCTCTTCCTGAGACTTAGAACCAGAGTGGGAGAGTTGTCACAGAGATGTCTGCTTGAATTAGAAAATGAAATCACATATTTCATGGCAGGAAACAAGTAGATTTGGCTGATGAGCTTGTCATGGTGGACATTTTTTCATAATTTAAAATCTGAAAATATACAGTTTTATATAAAGACATGTAAAGCATTTGCATTTGATAAAAAAATATTTCATTGGCAAGGTGTATTGAATTAGCCAACATTTTTATTTTTTCAGTCATTTACAAGAAAAGTTGATATCTTTAAGTGAAAAAATACATATAATTAATAATAACTTGGTAATAATTAATAATTACTTTTCAATATAACTCTAGAAATCAAGAGGGTGAATAAGTCTGACAACTGCATAGCAAATCTTATAATTCAAGCTGTTTCTTATTCTTTAATAATATTGAAAGAGGGACCAACTGTATTGTCAAATGATGTATTATTATTAAAATTATTAAAATAAATTTTGTGATATTTCACTATGTGATTATTGTCATATAGTCATAAATAACTCAAATTAATGTTTTAAATCTCCTTCTGTAATTATTTATTTATACTTCTGAATTTTTTATTTTCCTCTATAAAAAATTGAAATAGAGGGAGAGGGGCCGAGATGGAGGCATAGGCAGATATGCTTTGCTTCCTTGCACAACCAAAAGAAGGAAAACAACTAATTTAAAAACAAAGAACAACAAGAACTGCCAGAAAAACATGTGCGTAGAAGTCCAACCACCAAGGTAATGAAGAAACATTCAGCCAGAGGTAGGAGGGCCGAGGCAGGCAGCAGGGCAGAGAGGACGCCCACAGCAGGGCAGCGGCTGGCGGACAGCACCGGCAACCCCACAGTGGTGCGCAGACAAGCCTGGGGGAAACTGGGGTGCAAGACTGACCGTAAAACCCAGGATTTCAGTACGGGAAACTGACTATTCAAAACCACAGTTTGAGGAAAAGATCTGTGGGGATTTTGGCGGTGGGAGTAACTCCCACCCTCACAGGAGAGTAAATTGGAGAGATTAACAGGGCCTAGAATATACACAAACCCACCCACCTGCAAATCAGCACCTAAAGGGCCCAAGCACTTATGGGAAGAGAGGGAAGTGACAGAAAGTGGGATGAGAAGAGAGCAAGTGGCATTGTTCCTTCTCTGACCCCTCCCTCACAGTGCCACAGTGCCACAATGCAGCAAAGAGGGTTGCCCAGCCCTGGCGAATACCTAAGATTCCACCCCTTATACATAACAGGTGCCTGGAGCCAAAGAAATACAGCCCAAACGGAAGAACAGATCAAAGCTCCAGAAAAAGAACTAAGTAACAAGGAGATAGACAACCTATCTGATGCAGAGTTCAAAACACTTGTAATCAGGATGCTCACAGAATTGGTTGAGCTCAGTTGTAAAATGAAGAAAGAAATGAAGGCTATACAAAGTGAAATAAAGGAAAATATGCAGGGAACCAACAGTGAAGGGAAGAAAACTGGAACTCAGAACAACCATTTGGAACAAAAGGAAAAAATAAGGAACCAACTGGATGAAGAAACAAGAATGCAAAAAAGTGAGGAGACTCTTATGAATCTCTGGGACAACTTTAAACATTCCAACATCCAAATCATGGGAGTACCAGAAGAAGAAGAAAAAGAGCAAGATATTGAAAATTTATTTAAACAAATAATAAAGTAACACTTCCCCAACCCAGCAAAGGAAATAGACTTCTAGGAAGTCCAGGAAGCCCAGAGAGTCCAAAAGAATTTGCACCCAAAAAGGAGCATACCAAAGCACATCATAATTACATTACCCAGGATTAAAGATAAGGAGAGAATGTTAAAAGCAGCAAGAGGAAAGGAGACAATTACCTACAAAGGAGTACCCATATGGCTATCAGCTGATTTTTCAAAAAAGACCTTACAGGCAAGAAGGGGCTGGAAAGTGTTCCAAGTCATGAAAGGCAAGGACCTACATCAAAGATTACTCTATCTAGCAAAGCTTTCATTTAGAATGGAAGGGCAGATAAAGTGCTTCCCAGATAAGGTCAAGTTAAAGGAGTTCATCATCACCAAGCCCTTATATGAAATGTTAAAGGGACTTATCTAAGAAATTGAAGAAGATCAAAAACTATGAACAGTAAAATGACAACAAACTCATAACTATCAACAACTGAACCTAAAAAAAAAAAACAACTAAGCAAACAACTAGAGCAGGAACAGAATCACAGCAATGGAGATCACATGGAGGGTTATCAGCAGGGAGGAGGAGGGGGAAGAATGGGAGGAAAAGGTACAAGGAATAAGAAGCAGAATAGGTAGGCACAAAATAGTCAGGGGGAGGTTAAGAATAGTGTAGGAAATGGAGAAGCCAGAGAATTTATATATACGACTCATGGACATGAACTGTGGGGGAGGGGGAGTGCTGGAGGGGGAGGGGAGCAGTACAGAGAGGAGGGGGATACAGAGGACAAAAAAATTGTCACAACTCTAATAGCATAAAGTATAATAAAATATACTTTAAAAATTAAAATAGAACTGATGCTGCACCCTGCCTCTTTGTAGTAATAAGTAATATTCACCCATGAATACACGAACTATTTGTTAAAGCCTCAATCATGTCATTTACAAAATAGATTTTCAAAACATTTTTTCATTTTATGACTGTTACTAGAATTGTTATGTTATTATGATGCTATGGTCAGTAGCATACTAACAGTGTATTTGTGTGCAGATAATAATTATAACACCTCAATCAAGAAGAATTTTTTAATACATAGAGTTTTATGATTACAGGTTATAAAGGAAGAGTTCGATTTTAATCAGTGCATTTTTTGTTTTAGAAAGACATGCTAGGATGATCAATTAAAAACATTCAAGCATAAACAATTATATGTTAGAATAAAATTTTGTGGAGTAAACAGAATAAATCCAAGGAAGAAAAGGAAAGATGCAAAGCATTCAAATGCTAAAGAAGAGCTTGATTATGTATTAAAAAATAGATGACCATGACTATCAAGTCTTATGATATTTAGATTCCACTGGATATATTTAAAAGAGTAATATAAGAGATTTGCTTTTAAATGTGAATATTTAGAATATATCAAAAGTTACATACCTTGCATTATGTTAATTTTCCTAAGTGTAATAATTATATTTATTGTCTTATAATAGGAGAATGTCCTTATTCTCAGGAGATGTGCCAGCTATCATAATTTTCCTGCACGTTCATATATCAACTGCTATCATTAAAGTTTTTATTTAATCGACTCCTTTTCTTTTACTTAGCTAGTTTTGAAAAAAATGTATCATTAGCACAAATAGAAAATGCACATCACTTGTCATAAACAGAAGATAAATATCAATCAATAAAATAAACAAGATGGAAGCCCTGGCTGGCGTAGCTCAGTGGATTGAGTGCGGGCTGTGAACCAAAGCATCACAGGTTCGATTCCCAGTCAGGGCATATGCCTGGGTTGCAGGCCACATCCCCAGTGGGGGCCACATGAGAGGCAACCACACATTGAAGTTTCTCTCTCTCTCTTTCTCCCTCCCTTCCCCTCTCTAAAAATAAATAAATAAAATCTTTAATAAATAAATAAATAAACAAGATGGTGTTTTAAATTTCCAGCTCGATTCTGTCATTTACACAATGAATCTAAGCCTGAAACCTACTCTCTCTGATTTGAAAAAGGGCGGGGTAGTGCTGGAGAAAGCAGTCTAGGGAGTGGTAGAAGCATTAAATGAACTCTAGACCCAAACTGACTTTTTTCTCTTTAGTGCAGGTGAAAACAAAAGACAGTTAAAATGGACTGTTTTACATGCAAAATGGATGAGGTACAGGGTGTTAGGAGAACACAGAGAAGAAGTGAAGATTTCAAAAAGGCAGATAGAGGGGAACATCCAAACAAAGGTCGAAAATGAAAGAAAACAAAGCACGTTTGAGTAAGGCTCAGTATGACATGGGTTGACTATACCTCCTGGGTTTCTTGGGAGATACCTAGTTTTATTGTCACAGAGAAATTATTGACAGCACTCTCTTTCATTCTCAAGTGTATTCTGGTCTGGACAATCAAATATAGGTACCCCTAAGTATGACCAAAACATGTAGAATAAGAGGAGAAGAGGCAAGAAATGAGCTGAAGAAGGGACAGGGCCAGCTGGGTCCCGAGGGCAGCAGGGAACTGAAAGCACTCCAGCAAGGAAGCTCCACAACGACGAGACTGCATTTTCGGAGGCCCAGTGTGGCAGTGGCCGAGAGAGTGGAAATCGAACGGAAGTGAGGATTACAACATCAGTGAGAAGAAGAGAAATGACCTGATGCAAATGGCTTTTAGGAGGTAGATTCACAAGGTCTTGGTAATTGATTGTGGGTGTCAGGTTGAGGATAATGGAACAGGAGGAGTCAAGGGTGATAACCAGCTTTTGGCTTCAGCAGCTGTTTGAATGATGGTGCCACTCGCTGAAACTGAAGATGAAAAAAAGAGCAAGTTTACAGGAAAGCTGAGTGTCACTTGGGTCAGATTGAGTGTGGGGTACCTAATGGGCATCCAAGAAGCTATGTGTAGTAGCACCTGCATGTACTAGTGCTAGACTGGGATCTGTCGGCACTAAATATGAGCTCCTTAGCACATGCACACACCCACACACAACTGAGGAGCCACCACCCATAGAAGGTCCACTGTGACAGTGAATGTCAGTGACAGATGGTACATTCAGAGCCGCTGTAATTGCACATGTAGTCTGAAAAAGCCTCTCTCCTGGCAGGCAATTTCAACAGCCCTCCCTCTGTCTGAGGATCAGTGATGCCAAATGGGGTGGGGGCCAAGCCCACAGATAGAATTGTTCAGGAAAAACAGGGGCCTAGAGCAGAACTGGGAGAAGTTCCAGCATGTAAAAGCAGAGCCAAAGGACGTCAGCCAGCAAAGGAGGGTGAGAAGAAGCACGCGAAGAGAAGAGGAAAGCCAAGAGAGTGTGGTGTTCCTCAGTTAAGAAAGAGAGCCAGCTTCAGGAGCAAAGGGGTCAAATGGTCCCAACAATGACAGTGGCGCCGAGAAGTCAACGTAACAGTCAAGAGGTGTCCATCAGTCCTGACAACAAGAAGTCATTAAGGCCCTTGGCTGGGCATTGTCCAGAATGCTGAGGGGTAAAAGCCAGGTTACAGTGGATTGAGGAGTGGGTAGAGGTGAGAAGGAGGCCTCTCTCCATCAAGACATTTGCCTCTGACCAAGACCAAAGAAAAAATGTGACTCCCAATCAGCCATGTGGATTTTTCTTAATTTTTTCAATTCGTAAATTTTTCCAATTACAACTCACATTCATATTATTTTGTATATTTTCAGGTGTACAACATAGTGGTTAGACAATCATATACTTTACAAAGTATTCCCTCTGATATTCCCAGTACCCACTTGTCACCATACGTAGTTATTACAATACTATGGACTCTGTTTCCTATGCTGTACTTTACATCCCCATGACTATTCTGTAAATGTCAATTTGTACTTCTCAGTCCCTTCACCTTTTCATCCATCTCCACAACCCCCCTCTCATCTGGCAACTATCAGTCTGTTCTCTGTATGTAGGAGTCTGTTTCTGTTTTGCTTGTTTGTTTATATTGCTCTTTAGACTCCACATATAAGTGAAATTATATGATATTTGTCTTTCAAGAGACTTATTTCACTTAGCATAATACCAAAAATGTGACCTGAGATCATGGAAAGGCCATGAGAATTGCAGGTCTCAACCCAGCAAATATCGGCCCACAGAAGCCATCACTGGGCTCCCTGGGCTGGTTGCCACGTGCAGCGCCACACCACCTCTGTGCCACGTGCCCAGCCAGGCAAACGGTGTTCACACCTGAACACGGATCTTATCCCTCAGTACCCAGGAACACCTCCATACATGAGACAGAATTATAGAATTATATCTCCTATATCTTCATAATCTCAACAGGAATCAACTATTACAACTGGATTGTAAGAAAGAGGTAGTGTACACTTTGACAACATTTTGTAAATTATTCTCTAAAACAACCCTATGCCATAAGCACAATTATTCACATCTCATTGAGGATCAAAGAGGTTAAAGCACTTACTTGTGCAAGGTCACACAACCACTGGGCAGCAGAGCCATAACTCCAACCCGCACTTGCTTGACCCTGCTGCAATACCTCTGCTCCCAAGGTTTGCTGAACAAAAGCATCTTACTCAAAATCGCCCACAGCCTCATGATGCTAAAATAGGACAAAGTGTGCATCTCACTACATCTTTGAAGGAGAGTTGTACAAAGTCTTGACCCCAGCCTGTGGTCAGAAGACCCCAGTTCAAGTTTTGACCATGGTAACCTGTTCATATAACCACCCTGGACCTTTGGCCTCATGCATAAAACAGGGGTGGGTCTGGCTAGGTCAGGGGTCTCCAACCTTAATCGTGTAACCCCTTAATTTAAAAATGTGAGCACATGTTGCCAATATATATGCATTTATGTATCCTTTCATTTATGTATAAGGTATAAATATGTGCTTTAGTGAAGAAACAGTACATATATTATTAAAAGGCATAAAAGCAAAATATTTAAAGGGATGATATAAAAATGAAATAAAGAATATTAAATATCCTATTGATTGTGATGGTTTGATCATCAGCTATTTCTTCAAGGCACAGTATGTTTGGGGTAAGATTAACTTATTACAATAATAGTAGACAACATTTATAGATCAAACGTCTTGATAATTCACTATCAAGACACTTTTGGCTGACTTTTTACCAGGTTTGAGGGCAGTCTTCATGTTTCCCTCACGGTGGTGATTGATGGGGAAGGGGAGCACTGCCACGTCCATGGGGTCCACTGGGCTTGCACAATCTTCAACTGGTGGTGTCTTTGAAGAATGTCCATTAAATGAGGAATAGTTTCATTTAAACAGGGAGAGAGAACTCACAAACCTATCTAAGGAGGCACATGTGTTGTATTAGTTTCTTCTGGCTGCCATAACAAAACACCACAGACTAGGTGGCTTAAAACAACAGAAATTTCTTCTCTCACAGTTCTTGAGGCTGGGAGTCTGAGATCGAGGTGTCAGAGGGCCACGTTCCCTCTGATACCTGTAGGGGAGAACCCTGCCTTACCTCTTTCAGCCGCTAATGTTCACTGGCAGTCCATGGCATTCCTTGGCTTGTTAATACATCCTTCCAATGTGTACCTCATCACCATACAGCTGTCTTCTCTCTGTGTGTCTGTCTCCGTGTCTCTTCTCTTTTTTTATAAGGATACCAGGGATATTAGGTGACTCACCCTAATTTGGTATGACCTCATATCACTTAACCAATTTATCTGCAACAATCCTATTTCCAAATAAGTCACATTCTGAGGTACTGAGAATTAGGACTTTAACATATGTTTTTGTGGAACATAATTTAACCCATAACAGCATGCATAAATATGTTGAAAAGTAAAACAGGGACGGCAGCTTTGGCCATGCTATAGAAGCTTCACCCTTGTCTTAGGCATGGGACCTACTGATGTGGACCCCAGCTCGTGGGGTCCAGGACATTGTGGATAGGGGAGAGACATTCACACGGACTACCACGTCCTGTGGAGGAAAAGGGACAGCATGGCTTCTCTCTCAAAGGGAGCAAAAGCCGTGGTCTCCGCCAGGACAGGCCTTTATTTCTTTTTCTGATCATATTACATGATGGTCCTCATTTGCTAGACACAGGTTGGCTTTAGGTGGCTACCTTTCACAGAAAACAAATGCTTCTAATCACATCACAGAAGAAGTATATTTGCAAATGAAAAGGGAAAAGAAGTTGAACCAATTACACTTGTCCTTGGAAAGTTTAGCACAGACTTTAGGAAGTTACAGTAAATACTTGCTGTCTCAATTTAGGGTGAGGGAGTTTTAGCAAAAGCAAGTCTCAAAACGGCCTAGGCACATTGCAGGCCTGATTACCCACAGGAGAACTTATCCGTGGGCATGGGTCCTGTGCATCTCCAAGTGATACTCCTTAGTTCAAATCCCACCTCTGCCACTTACAGATATATAACTTTCAATTATATAATCTTTTGTGCCTCAGATTCCTCATCTGCAAAATCTGTTATAATAGTATACTTCACAGGGTTATTTTGCAAATAAATATATGTCAGGTGTTTAAAGCCATGCCTGGCCCATAATAAAAGCCATGCAAGGAAGGGTTAGTTGCTGTTGCAGTGATAATGATGATGGCAATTTACTGAACTTCTCTAATGAACCAGACACTCCATGAAGCATTTTTCTCACTTCTTCTTTTCCTCAATGTAAAACAGCACAGTAACTAAGAGAATGAATTGATAAATCAGCCTGTCCCCAAATTCAAGCCTTGTCACTTGCTAGCAAGTCACCATGGACAAGTCAACTTAAAATTTCCAAGCTTTCATTTTCTTGTAGGCCTATCCAATTATCCATGCAGTCCATCTAGATAGCACCTGGGGCAGTCAATGTTCAATTAATGCAGCATGACTTATGATTCATGACTTAAGGCAGGAAGTACAATAATATTCACACTGGTCCCAGCTCTCACAGGAAATATGGACTTGAACCTGGCCTAAAAGTCAGTTATATGGACACCTTGGGCCCATTGTAGACACAGCTTAGATCCATTTGTCACCCAGTCACTCACACCTCATGATGCTGTGCCAACCATTGATGGACAGGGGCTCCTCGGAGCAGCAAAATGTGTACGTGTAAGTACCCAGCCTTTCACCAGGACAGCTAGTCACACCGTCTTTCTTAAAATTAAAGTGCTGGCCTGCCTTAGCGGTGGGAAAACAAAAATTTAAATTTTCACTGAGTAGAGGGAACTTTGAATTTAGACTCAGTCTTGAAACCAACTAAGTTATGGTCTTAGTAGAAGGGTCCCCTATGGCCCCTTTGAGTTCAGAAATTCTACACCTTTATGAATTTGCAATCCAGGTGGGGATATAAGACCGAGATACATACAGTAACTAGCAAATAGTTTGGGTTATTCATGACTCAAAGATAAAGGCTGTACGGAAGTTAATTAGGGGGACTTTTAATCAATGATGCAGACAGCAATTTCTAAAATGCCCCATAATGAGAATCCTTGGGCTCCTTTTTAAAAGTACAGCATCCTGGGCTCCATCCCAAACTAACTGAATCACAGTCTCCAGAGAATCTGTATTCTTAACAAGCACATCTGATTCTTAATCAATGGGTTCAACTTCTGGGCATTTCGGTCTAATTCAGGTGTTTGCTTAGGGGATGGCAACTTTTTAAAGCTCTACAGGTTGTTCTGATGTAACCAGAAAATCACTAAGTTAGGCCATTGAATTGTTGGGAAAATTTTTAAAGAAAGGGATCAGGTATGTGTACACTCATGTTCATAGCAGCATTTTTCGCAACAGCCAAAATATGGAAGTCACTCAAATGTCCATTGACAGGTGACCAAATGTGGTAATTCACACAACGGAACATTATTAAGCCTTAAGAAGGAAGGAAATTCTGACACATGCTACGTGGATGAATGCTGAAGACAATATGCTAAGTGAAATACACCAGACACAAAAAGACAATGCTGTATAATTCCACCTACCTCAAGTAATCAAGCTCATAGAAATAGCAAGTAGAATGCTGGTTACCAGAGATCAAAATGTAAAGGATAGGGAGTTGCTATTTCATGGATATAGAGTTTTAGTTTTGCAAGATGAAAAAGTTCTAAACATGAATTGAACAGCAGTGTGAATGTATTTAATATTACTGAACTGCACATTTAAACATGGTTTAGATGGCAAATTTTATGTTATGTGTATTTTACCACAGTTTTCTGATTGTTTTCAAGGATGGGATGATAGATACTTAACTTGCGTGGCACTGCCCTCACCCACACCCTGGCAGACATTGCTAATTGAGTACCGCATGCTCCCACATGGCCCCTGATACAGGTGAGAACAGTATGAGAAGAGATGCGGAGAAAGTGAAATGATTAAGGTTATGCCCCTGTGTTTTTGGAGTACGAATGGGAGAGAAATGAAGGAGATTATCCACCAAGAATGGAAGAAAGTACTAGGAAGAAAAAAAGACACAATAGATAAAATCCCCTAATACACACAATGCAGTTTCCTTTAAAATACTGCCGACTGAGCAGAAGGCCACATACTCCTCTTCTGTTGCCATAGTGCTATGTAGCCTTACTAGGGGCTGACTGGCCATAGAGATCTCTTGGCAAGCACCTTAGTGAAGAGGTCCAGGGACTGTCTGCCTGCACTGCTTGGAGGAGCACCCCTCAGCCCTCGAATTCCTCTCTGGGCCACAACTTTACAAGACTCCGTGGCTCCGATGGCACCTTGTCCCTGAGGGGTCTGATGCACCAGCAGGCCTGAGAGCTGTTGGAGGCAGACTCACTTCAGAAACAGAAGGGTGTTAGTAGAGGCTTTTTTGCCACATTCCACGTGACATTTGTCTAGACTAGGTTGCCACCTTTGAGAGGTTGACTTTTTTTAAAACAAGACCAGCCAACACCTTTAAATGAGTCACATCCTCCGGAGGTGTTCTCTCCCCTTTCCTGCTCACAATCCCTTTTGTTCCTCAAAACTGGAGGAGACAAATGTGGTGTTAGTCCCTTCAATATTTGGGTTCCCATCTTGGCCTAGCAAAGCCAAAAATCTATGAGGAAAGAAGCATGCAGTCCAAACTCAGGGTTTGGGGAGTTTATCTGCCTGGAGGAGGGCAGGTTATTCCCATGATAACCAGCACCACTAAGGCAAATCAATGCTTGAACATTTGCTCCCTGCTTTTGCACTAATTAGTGCACAGAAGGGAGGAGGAGCAGATGAAATGAAGTGGCAGTCACCAGCTGTGAAGATTTGTTATTTAATTAACAACAGGATGCGACAGGAAAACAATGGTCAGGTCTGATCCGTCTCAGGGTGTACAGGCAGGTCCCCAACTGCCCAGGGAGTGGGGAGGATGCTGGGCAGAAGCTGCCTCCCTTGGGGCCGCTGCTCCAGCCCAACACCATTGTGTCAGCCCTGGAGCCCTAGCAGCAGGAAGCAGAGGATCTCCCATCTCCATCCCAGAAACCTACCTGAGGCACCTTGGATCAAATATAGTCTGGGAGGATTTCTCTGTCATAGCCACAATCACTTTGCTACCTTGAGCCACTGCCAGAAAGCTTCCCGTGGCATCCTGGCTGTATTTTATGTCAGCCTTAAGTGTAGGTTTATGAGAGTGGATAAAGGGGTTAGTGAGCATGAGAACACAGGGGAAATATGGAGCAAAGTTTAGAGTCTAGTGATAAAGAATAATGGAGCTCAATCATTAGTGAAGCAACTCTGTTTTTAAAAAGGGGGTTGCAAGTCTGGGCAGCTGTTAAATCCACACAGAAACAACTTGATGTGCTTGCTTTAAATCTCCTCATTTTTCCAGCACCCAGAGAAGCCATCTTGCCCATATACCTGCTTCTGGAGGTGGCAAAGGCACTTGATCTACTTGCTGTCATCACAGTGTCTAGGGATGGCACAGCCATCTGGGCAAAAGCTCTGATGCCGAGTCCCCTAATGCCAAGTCCCCAGGCAGAGCCAGAGTCTAGAGAGTGGCCCTATTGTGGCCTCCCTTGCTCCCTGGAAATGGTACATTCAAATTCAGGGAGCTCCCCTAGACACTGGGGGAAAGATGCACCTTGGGAATAGTAGACTTCTGTAGCTAGAAGGCAACTGAGATAGCGTATGACTCAGTAGCCTTGCTTTGGAGGCAACGGGACAGCTGAAAGTTGCAAGGGCAGCACAGAGAGACAAATGGTCAAAAGCAGAGCCAGACAAGAACCCCAGACTGTGACATCTAGCCTGCACTAACTCTGTTGTTTCATGTACTCAGACAGTCTGTTTCTGTTTCAGTCACTGTTGATCTCTGGGGAGTGTCCGCATGTGCCAGCAACCATGGAGGGGAGGATAAAGAGCTAGCAATGATTTATTATTGAGTCCCTGCTGTGTGCCAGAGATGGGACTAAGTTCTGGCGGCACAGCAGAAGGGTGATGCAAAAAGACACCTGTACTTGTTCTGCCATGAGATGTGGACACTGGAGCCCACGGCAAGGAGCAGCAGCTGCTGTGCCGAACTGGAAAGGCCTCTCCACACAGGTGATGTATGAGCAGAGCCACAAGCCCCTTCCCAAAGCAACATCCATTCCCTTGACCTTCCCTGTCCCTCTTGGAATTCCCGGTCCTAGGAATTTAGCATCCTTGTACTTGCCTGTATGTTTGCTCAGCACCCAAAGGCCTTCCCTCCTCAGGAATGCCTCCTGGTCCCTTCTCAACATTCTTCTAAACTAGCTTCCCATCTTATTGAGATGAAGAAAGTGTTCTAAAAATGGTGGTAATGGTTGTACAACTCAATAAATTTACTAAAAATCATTGAATTGTACCTTTAAAATGGGTGAACTGTATAGTATATAAATTGCGCCTCAGTAAAGTTATTTTTTTAATTCCCAACATTCTTATTATAGCATACAGAAAAAATGATAGCATTTGTGTCATACTCTAAAGTAAACTGAAGGAAATTTAGAGTATAGAAGGGAAAAACTTACTATACTTTATCTGCAGGGTATATATCGCAAGCCTCCCAGTGGATGCCTGAATCCGAAGATAGCTCCTGGTGAGTGGGTTGCATGTACAGACCTGTGAGAGATGCTGGGTGGATGGACAATTCACGTCCCTGGCAGGACAGAGCAGGATGGTGAAAGATTTCATCATGCTACTCAGAACAGTACACAATTTAAAACTTATGTATTGTTTATTTCTGGAATTTTCCACTTAATATTTTCAGACCATGGTTGACTGTGATTAACTGAAACCACAGAAAGCAAAACCACAGAGAAGAGGAAACTACCATATAAGAAAAATAAGATATAAAACTTTGAGAAAGGTATTCAATCGTGAATTTATATACAATTTCCAAATAAAAAGACTCTAAATATTTAAGTGAGACACTCAAAGTTTTGCCTGTGAACGTAGTTTTGTAACCGCTTGATGCAGATCCTGGCCGGCAGGATCTGTGTATGTTGTGGCTGCTATGAACAAATTCACATGGACTACAGAAATCCTGTGGGAAAAAAAGGGACCAAATGGCCACTCTCTAAGTGAGAGGGAGGGCCTGGCCCCTGTTTGGACAGGCTTTTATTGCTTTCCTGGGTGCATTAGGTTGAGGATGGTCCTCATTTACTATGCACAGGTTCACTGCAGGTGATTACCTTTTACAGATAACAAAGGAAAGAATGTTGCTAATTACTTCAAAGAGAAGGATGTTGCAGACCAAGGGGAAAAGTGGTTGAACCGGTTTACACTCCATACTTGGGAGGTTTAGCATGGATTTTAGGAAGTTCCAGTAAGCACTTGCTGCCTCAATTCAGGGTGAGGGAGTTTTAGCAAAAGCAAGTCTCACAGCAGTCTAGGTACAATGCAGGCCTGATTCCCCATGGGAAAACCTATCCATGGGCATGGGTCCTGTGTGCCACTCACTCCCCACTGGCCTTTCTCAGTGGGAGCTGAGCTACATTTCCATGCCATGCAAAATGGTTCCCTATGACTTCTCCCATTCTCTTAGGGAAACACATGTTGGAAACATGTGTTAGCTGCACATAACCCTGGAACAGCAGGCCCTGGAACAGCAAACCCTGGAACAGCAGACCCTGGAACAGCAGACCCTGGAACAGCACTTTTTAGCGACAATCTCTTCAAACTCCTGACAATCCCCATCAACAAGAGACTCTGTTCTTGCAAGACTGTAATGTAAATTTTAAAATCAATTTTTACAACCATTCAAGTATTACATTGGAATAATCAAATAACCATTTCCTTCATTGACAAATAAGTAATATTGACATTTTTGTGATAATATAAACAGATTTCAAATTCAAATTTTTTATGCCAAGTATTTCAAAATAGTGATATGTTTATTTGACAAATGTACAAGAATTGTTAGAATCATCAGCTTACAGATGGCTTGCATGCCACTGTAAGTGTATAGAAGCTGCAGACATATGGGAAGACACTTGGAGTGGGCTCACCAGGCCAACCCTGACTGGCCAACACCTTGGATGTTATACCTTAGTCCCTGGGCATCTGGGACATTAACTTCTCCGGATGCAAACTGGGCACCTGGGCACCTGGAACACCAGCTGCTCCAGCTGCTTCCTTGGCCCTTGTCCACAGTGGGTCTCTGCAACTGGCTGCCCAAGTGCATGCCCAGGGAATGAGGCAAGTGGTGGCTGGGCTCATTGCAGGATATGGCCCACACCAGCAGACTCCCCCCAATTCATTTGGATACCCTCTAAACAACATCTAAGGCTCAGCCTCACCCCTAAAGGACGAGGGATCCTGAGCTAAGTTCACAAGCTGTGGGCATTTTCTAAGAGGCTTAGAAATTTTGAGGCCTGGGGGTTAGTCCCTGGAGAGGCAGTGTGCTCAGAGTAAGAGAAGCAGAAGGTTAAAAACTCAAACTTGGGGTTGGGAGAATTTATATTTAAGAAGTAGGTAGACAAACTTAAGGAGGGGTGGGGAAACAAATGCTGAGAAATCACAGAAGATAAAGGAATGGAGTAATCAATCAAGATAGAGTAAAGTCTGAAGTGCTACTAAGAGGAAGAGAGGTGGGGCCTGTGGGAAGTGGTGGAGACACAGCATTGGCACCTGAGAAGATAGGTTCACAAGGTTGGAGGCTGTGGGTTGTCACTGAAGAAAAATAATTCATGACCCTTGTAAAAGGTGTAAAGGAAGACCATTTAAGAGGGACCATGGCAATAGGAGCATTGTACTAGGGGAGAAACAGTGGGCTTAATACTCAATACAGTAAGGGCTTGGCTCCTTTACAGCCAAGGAGCAGGGTAGGATCAGCAGATGGAAGATTACTAAAAGGAAAACATCAGGGATGAGGGGGATCCTGGCTAAACTGATCTAACAGGGTTCTTGTGGGAGGCAGCCCAGAGTGATAAGAGTGGGGGGATAAGGATTTTGATCAGATTCCAAGGGTGGGGAGATTTTTACTAAACTGACTCAGCATGATTCTTGCTATAAAACTGGATTAAGCAGGATGAAGACAGAGCCCAAGGTGGCAGCTTGTCCAGAGGAGGGCACAGAAGAGCCTGACTCAGGGTCGGTCAAGGAGGTCTATGTCACAGCAGGCTGGTGGCTTCAGGAAGTCAGCCACATGGCCAATGAAGGCATTGCTTTTTTATTTACTGGCACATGGGAAGGAGGCTGTGAGGGGCACTGTTGGGGATGCTGAGGAGAGGGGGGCTCTTTGAGAAATCCAGGATCTAGGAGGCATGAGGTCAGGAATCTAGAAAGAAAGGTCTTCCTGGGAAGGAAGGAGTTCCTGTACTTCTGATTTGGGAGCAAAGGTTTTCTTGTTGGGATGACGAGGAGGAGATTCAAAGAGCCAAAAGCCAACTAGTCAGTTGGTGCAACAGATGGGGACAGCTGGCCCATGGCAATGTTCCTTCATTATTCATGAGCCAGCATTTTCTGGACAGCTGCTGTGTGTGAGGTCTCGGACAACTGAGACACAGACATTTCCCACTAGGAACTCAGCATCCAGGGGGACGCATGAGTTGTCAGACCATCACAGAGCCAGCAGAAGTGACCAGGAGATGGCAGACCACAGTGGGGAGCCACTGAAGGAGCCCCCCCCCACCTTAGAGGGCCGAGGGAGGCTGTCCTAAAAAGAGTGCATCTCAGTTAAGACTTAAGAAAAGGACGAGTTATACTAGAAGCAGCAAAACCATTCCAGAAAATGGCCCAGTCCCCTTCTATTCTCACTCTCCCTCTTCTCAGTTTGATTAGAGACACAGCATAGAAAGGTGGAAGGTGATGGCCAGAGAAATAAGGCAGATGCCAGATCATGAAGGACACTGTACTCTGAGTTAAGGGTTCTGCAGTCTGCCTAACATTATCCCCAGACTTTGGAATAAAAGATTGATCTAAAAGAGAAAGCCATTCCCTGTTCTCCTAGACTCTTAGGGCACAGGGACTCCCTGGTCCACAGAGAAAAATAAGGGGTACTGGGCCATTCAGATAAGCTGGGGTTAGATCACATGGACAAAGTAAAGTGCCCTGAAGATCAAAGCCTTTACAAAGAATGTTCATTGGGTTTAGTTGTCCTGTTTCTTTCCTTTCTTTGCAGAGATTATAAAGAATGCATATAAGCCATGACTAACTTTCCTTAAACATCATTTTGGTGTCTTATTTCTCTACTCAGAAATCTGAGGCTCCTCACTCCTGTCCCATAGGGACTGAGTTTCCCTGTCTGGGTTTTAAGATCCCCCATTAACCAACTCACCATTTATTTTCCTTCTCGTTAACAGGGATCTCCCCATCAGCTATATCAACACTGATGCTCAGTTGCCCTAGAAGACAGAGACCCTGCAGTGAGAGTTCACATGTTGTTTGAGAGAATTTCATAGCCTAAGAAATCAACACACGAGGAGAAGGGGGATGCCTCAGGAGTTCCGGCTAGGGAGAGAGCTGTAAGGAGCCCGTCCCTCCTTTGCACCTTTGGAAACAGCTATCGGGCTGGTGGCTGCTAAAGGAAATGATAACAAAGGAACAAGGAAGAATTCTTGATTGTGAATGTGAAAATGGAGCAACACATAGCAGCCCAGTAGCTGTTAGCACTTTAGATAGCCCCTCCGAGCCTCAGGTTCCCATGTGCACAAACTGATGACCACATGAACATTGTAGGGCAATTATAAGTCAATGTAAGTTACATGAGACACTATGTTCAAAGTACTCAAGGTACTCAACACATTCCTAGCAATTAGCTCTCAATCAGCCATAGTTATTAGTGCTCAGAATAATATTCTGAAAAACAACATGGATAGTGTGGCAATGAGGTATCTGTCTCAGGACTTCTGTTGCTTCTCCACCTACCAGCTATGTGGCCATGAGTGAGTTACTTCAACCTCTCTGTTCCTTATTTTCTTTACCCATAAAGTGGGAATAATAGTATCTACTGCAGATGTCACGCTGAAGAATGTTCTTACTAGTGTCAGCATTGGGTCTGAAAGGAGGAGGCGAACTGGAGTCTGGGGCAGGGCGAGGAAGAGGAGAGCTGCTGCCTGCCCTCGACTCTCAGTGATGTGGGCGCACAGACTGACAATGGAACAGGACACAAAGTCCAGAAATGTGATAGCCTCTCAGATCAGTGGAGAAAAGTAGACCATTCAATAAATGAAGCTGAGCCCACTGAGCAGCCATCTGGAGAAGCTGGCTCAACCCTTCATCCTCTTTAGTGAGCAGTGAAGAATTGGACAGATGGGGAACAGGGAGGGGTCAGAGACTCCTACACTCCAAGCTCCTGTAATTTTTGAAGTTAAAACTACTCAAATATTACCTGCTTTGAAAAATTTAAAGGGAAAAAGACAGACAAATTAATAGTTCCCCAGAACTGATGAAAGATGGATTCTCCAGGAGCAGAGCCGAAACCCCACAGACCGCACAGCACAGAACACTCAGGGCCAGCCTGGGAAAGGGCCCTAGTCATGGCTTATGTGCACACTGTGTAATCTATGCAAAGAAAGGAAAGAAACAGGAGAACTAGACCCGATTAACTTGCCTGTCTTTGAACACTAGGCCAGGACTTCAGTGAAACTCAAGCTCTCTCTGGGAAGGTGCTACAGTGTATGTGCCCATTTTCCCAGAACCACTGTTGAGATTGCCAGATTGGAAGAGATCAGAGCTATGGAAGGCCTAGGACTTTGGACATATAAGTTTGACAGGAGGTACAAACATAGGGACTGGGGGTGTTATTGCAGCTGTCAGACCCAAAGGAAGCCAGAAGAGTAACAGACTGTAGGGAGCACAGTAGCATCTGAAAAACAGAAAGAAGTCCTGAGCTTCCCACTGAGAGAGAGCAGGGAAAGGAATAGACATAGGAGGCATTTCCCCAAGTTCACCCTCCTCTGGGCCTGGTCTTTCAGGAGTTGGGCCTTCCAAAGAATCTGGAGGCTATACACAGTGACCTCAGGAAACTTCTCAGGCTCCATCATTCTCGATGGTGATTTCAGTTCAATTGTCCAATTGGTAAAAGTTTACATCACCCAGATTTGAAAGACACGCAAGACCCTTTACCCCCAATGAACTAATCCAGGGGAACTGTGGGTTCCAAAGCCTTCCTCCACCTGTGAGTGCACACTCCCCACTCTCAGTTCCACAGGGTGAACATCAGATCCAGGCCCAAGCCAGTCAGTGCATCAAATTCCCACTCTAGCTCAGGGATTGGACCATGGGTGAACATATGACCCAATCAGATTTGGTGAGCCTCACTAAAACTTTAGGATAAGAGATTTTCATGCTTTCCCATAGGAGATGAAGCTGAGAAGATATAAGATCTGGGACAGTTGTAACCATCTCTTGCTACCACAAGGAATAACCTAAAAAGGAATCATCACAAAAGAGAAACACCAAGCAATGGTGAATGAGAAAGTCCCTATGAGTCTCTCACCAAAGCCCTGTTCAAACCAGAGCCCAGCTGAGCTTTTCAGCCACATGAGAATTCTCTTTGGTCTGTGTTTTCAGTTGTGAGATTCAGAAGAGCCTTAACTAGCACAGGGTATCTAGTAGATGTTGATAATACTGGAAGGAAGGGGAACTGGTTCAGGAGGCAAGACACTTGGATCAGAGGCAGGGTGAGTTCCTGAGACTGGGCCCAGAGGATAGGGGCTGGGCAGGCACACCTGGAGGGACCTCATAGCCTAGGTCCTTCCCATCACAGACAGGAGGGGCAAGCTGAGCAAAAGAGAGAGTTGAGATCCATCATCATGGAAAGTAAACCAGCCAGGGAGCCTGGATTTCAAGACCTGGAATCTGGGCAGAAAGGCAGGAGCTAGGTCCCAGAGCAAGGTAGTGGGCAGGTGCCAAATGTATGACACAGGTTAGGTTTTGGGCAAGGAGAGCCGAACAAGAGCCTCGGGCTTCTTCGCCCTTGGAACGGGGTCAGAAGAAGTGTATTAGTGATGTAATTTGATGTAGAGGTTATTGCTGTTGAGGTTCCATATTCCATATGTGATTCTCTTTGTAGTTCAAGATTTTAAGAGAGGGCTGGGCCTCCTATGGTAGCAATTAAATCCCCTCATCCATGAGGTACAGGCATGCTGGGCAGGTGGATAGATAAACAAGTGCAGAAACATTGTCACTGGACTCATTGTCTAGCCCTAAGGCTAGACTGAGAGCTCCTTGAAGACAAGAACCGCCTTATTCAACATCTTAGACATTGGGGCAATGCAAATCAAACTACAATGAGATACTAACACCAACTAGGATGACCCGGATAAAAAGATAATAACAAGGTGTGGTATAAGGATGTGGAAGAATTGGAACCCTTGTGCATTGCTGATGAGACTGTAAAATATTGCAGCCACTTTAGAAAATAGTCTGGCAGTTTGTCAAATGTTTAAATGGAGTTACCATATGACCCAGCAATTTCACTCCTAGGTATACACTCAAGAGAAATGAAAACATAAGTCTGCACAGAAACTTGTACATGAGCGTTTATAGCAATTTTATTCACAATAGCAAACAGTGAAAAGAACCCAAATGTGTACCTCCTGGTGAATGAAAAAATAAAATCTAATATATCTATACAATGGACTATTATAAAAATAAATAAAGTACTCATGCATACTACAGCATGGATGAGCCTTGAAAACATATGCTAAGAGAAAGAGGTACAAAAGACCTCATACTATATGATTTCATTTATATGAAATGTCCAGAATAGGCAAATCTACAGAGACGGGAAGTAGATTAGTGATTGCCTAAGGCTGGGGGGAGAAAGAGAGTGATGGGGAGTAATTGAAAGTGAAATTGGGCTGGGGGTGAAAATGTTCTAAACTTAGATTGTGGTGGTAGTTGCATAACTCTACGCATATACTAAATACAACAGAATTGTACACTTTAAATAGATAACTTGTATGATATGTGAATTTTATCTCAATCAAGACATTAAAAATAAACTGTTCTATGCCTTTTGGAAGAAGTGCTATTAGTGTTGCTTGGCAGAAAGTAAGATCCTTCCACATTTTCTCATTTCACCCCCCTTCTAAACCCTAAGAAATATGACACAGGGCAATTCTGATTGAGCTGTATACATATACAGTTCAAGAGCCTGACCTGAGACCTCTTCTTCCACTTCTGGCTCCTCCCTTTTAGCCATGATTATTCTCAAACCTTCCATACTTTCTCTGCCATATAGAGACAATAAAAAAGTATATTGCATATTGATCTTCCAAAAGACACTGTCAAAATTGACAGACTAGACTGCAATCACCCTACCTCTCTGTAGACTTTGTTTCCAGGAATGTGTGTTCTGTGCAGGCCTGAGCCACTATCCCTGGCAAGTCCCCACCCCTGGTCACATGCACAAGAATACCTAGGCTGAGCTAGTGTGCAGTGATTCTGCATTATAGTGGCATATCCCTCCTCCCTAACCTTACCTTCAACAACATTCTCTCTAGTGGCACATCTGAGAGACCCCTAGACTGTTGCTTCTCAACCTGTGCCTACAAATCTCCAGTGATCTTGTTTAAAAATAGGTCTGGGGTGGGGCCTGAGATTCTGCATTGCTAACCAACCTCTAGCTGATGCTGACGCAGCTGGTCTGGGAACCACATTTTAAGCAGCAGGGTCCTAGGTGGTTCTAATGAAGATGGTTTGTGAACCACATTGTGAAACACGTTGTGAAACACCATTCTAATGTCAGTCTCACTGCTATTGAGCTTTCTGTTGTATTCAGTACATCCAGGGCTTTTGTCTTGGCTTATTTATATTCCAAGGAAGAGAATGGTTGAGCCACTATTATACCCATATAGATGGCATTTGGCAGCTTCAGGACGTGCGGCCAGGCGCAGGCAAAGAGGTCATCAGTCAGTGGCCTCAGATCTGTCAGATGCATTGATAAGTGCAGTAGTCCTGTCAGCACCATGTCATTCTGCAGCTTCTCTGGAGGTGAGGTTTTCCAGAACCACTTTGATCCAGGCGTCCCCAAGCACACCAAGGATGGCTATGGCCTCTTTTCCAGCCGCCCAAAATATACACACTCATCTTCATGATCAGCCTTCATAGAGACTGCCCGTGCTGACAGCGTGGCCAAGTGTCCAGAGTGCAATCAGCTTGAAGCCTTAAAGTTTTCCTGTGGCAGATATGGCAATGGGTTGGGCCATGAGTTCCGTAGGTGAACAATAACCTTAAGTGGGGGCAGTCCTGCTTCTGAATATTCAGCAGCTTGCTGAAGTTTGTCCCCAAAGGCAAAGAAACTTTTGCTTCTCAGGGGAAGTAGGTGGGCAGCCTTCAGTCAATGCAGATGGGTTCTGCAGAGTGGTCACACTCTAGCCACCTAACTTGGAATTGGAACCCCAGACATTCAGACAGGGAAGGGGGGCACAGCTGAAACATCAGAAAGGCTCCCAAGGCCTTGGTTCTGTACTGGTCCTCCTTGGGAAAGTACTGGCTTTCCACCAATGGCCCATATCCCACTGTCAGGATGGGCCAGGAGGGCTCAGCTCTCAGCTCATCCTGACCCCAGGGAGGTAGGCTCTAGGCCTGGCTCATTAGTGAATGATGGTGCACCCCACCTTTACTTCTCCTCAGCCACTGTCCCCTCCTTGGCTGTCAGGATTCACTCCTGCAGGCAAGTGCCAAACTCACCCATAGGGCTTGGGGTTCCATGAGTTCTGAGACAGACTCTGGCCCTCACCAAAGCTGGTGCCCATCTCCCTCAAGCTGTGCTGGGAGACAGAATGCAAACGGAGGCAGCCCAGCCTGCTGCTCCAGCCTCTGTGACTGCTTGATTCACTCTGGCAGTGCCTTCCAGGCAGCCATGGTGCTGACAACCTGCAACCTGTGGTGGGAGTGGGCTGAAGGGGTAGATCTCTGGTTTCTTGGTTATGAGAGGAAAAATCCCAAGCCCTGATTCACAATCTGTGTGGCTGCTGCTTGCCTTACTCGGGCTTAGGAAGGCATCGATTTCTCCATTACCTTGACTGCACAAGGTTGGGGGCTCTGGAGCTCACAGCCCACAGTCCACACCTTCCCAGAGCACGGTGACCACGTTTTACTACACATGCACTGAAGCTCTTGCCATCTGGGAGGGTGGGTGATGCTGAAGCCTTCTTTCCCATCTTGAATCCTCTCTGAAGTAATAAGGGGAGGTGAATAAATAAATAAAACCCAGGGGAAAAAAGATCTTACTCCCTTCAAGCCACTCTCTTTAGTACAATGGAATGAACCAGCATCACCCAGAAATTTGTCAGAAGAGCAAATTCTTGGGCTCCACACAGACCTACTGAATCAGGAACAACGAAATTGCATTTGAACAAGCCCTATGGGTGAGTTTGGCACTTGCCAGAATTTAAGACCCTGAAACAGGGTAACAGATGGGGTCTGATCTCAGCGCCCCAGGTCTGTACCATTCAGCTGCTGCCTGCACCTCCCCTAGCCTTCTTTCTGCTCCTGAGCTGTGTCTTGAAGCTTTCCTAACTGCTTTTCTTTTTTGCCTGGTGAGGCAAACAAAACTTGTTTCTGTTAGAAAAGCTGCCTCCACTTTCTGAGCAGCACAACACAAAACCACAAGTTATGTGCTAGAATGAGAGGGACCCTCTTCATTCCATTGCCCTGAAAGGAACTTCTGTGGAACTGGCTGCAACTTCCTCTCTGTAGCCCTAAAACCTAACACCATCCCTAGCTGGAGAGCAGGATCAAGGTACCTCAGGGAGGAGAGGGGTAACCTTTGCCCTCTTCCTCTTCTTCTTCAGCAGTGTTTTTAGAAGTTTTATATTCTCCATTGGGTTGAGGTCAGTCAACAGGAAAGAGAACCAGGTGAAGGGAAACTGATGCCCCGTGGAGTGGAGCAGGAGCCTGAACTGGTGACCCAGGCTTGACATGCACACAGGCCTAAATGTTTATAAGAAAAGATGGCTATGAGCAAGCCAGTCACATGGGCACAGAGGCTATGCTTTGGGACTGAGGACAAGCACACCCAAGTGTTGCATTGGCACCTTGGCCAGTGCATCTCCTTCATGGCTACGTTCCCAGAACATAGTATAGTGCCGGCACAAGGTAGGAATGTAATAACTATGCTTGTGAACTGGCTGCAGCAAAGTTGCCCTAATCACTGAGCCAGTCTCTTCATTCAACTGACAAGGAAACTGACTCTCAGAAAAGTTGAGTGACTTCCCTTTGTCACACAGCCAACCAGGGGCAGAGCCATCCTAGGACCTGGACCCCCAGGCACCCAGGGCCTTCGCCCCCATACCTCACAACTAACCTCCCTTGTGCTGGCGTTCCTTCTTTTTCTATCAGCCTCAAGATATACCTGCGAACATAGTTCAGGGTTGGACAATTTTTAATTAATATCAAATTTTTGTGTGGAGAAAGAAGGCTTCTGAAACAAGTTAGTCATGCCAATCCAAGGTTATTTTTAATCACCTTGCTTTTTTAGAATTTCCAGCTCCTGGCACTATAAATATTGCTAATAGAAATTGCACTGGCATTGGGCTGAAGATAGCAGACCTAGTCTATAATTCAATTTTCTGAACTACATTCAAATGTGAAGAGCTAGCAAAAATGGGACTTGGGATCAGCCCATGTTGCCTGTAAGCCCTTGCTTCCTAATTATTGAGAAGGGACAAGGTGACAATCTTCACCACTGGGCTTGGGGTTTTCCACCAGAGGAAAGACTTGTTATTTGATACAAGGTCAAACATTCATACAAAGAAAAGTAGAAAATGTCTCTTAATGAAAAAAAGGAAACCCCTTGAACAAGTATAAATATTGATTAGACTCTCTACAAGTGCCTGGAAATAAAATGCTTTTCTAAAATCACCTGAATGCATTATTTATGGTACATGTCACTAAGCTAGGAGAATAGGATATTAGAAAAAACAGAGGGTTATGGGACTTTTTAAAGAGAAAGAATAAGACTTTCAGATAGCTCAATTGCAATATTGGTGAGCAAAGTCTTCAGGATCCTCTTTAAGGATTACGGGGACAGCCCCTTGTCTACACACAATACCACTTCCAGTTGCAGTGATAACATGCAGAAGGACCCAGAGGTCATGCTGCTCAGGAATCTATTCTAAAAAAGGAAGAGCATACCTTCCAGGAATAATAAAAATTATCATGGCAGTAATGTCAATTGCAACTTTGTTCTACTATAAATAACCTTGCCAATCATTTTTTAACTTTAAGAAATTTTATATTCATCATCAATTTGCCCTCACAACAAACCTCTAAGGTACACAGACCAGATGACGTGCCAATTTCATTTGTTTATTTATTGATCACCTACCACGTGCCAAGCAACAGGGACCAAGGAGAACAAAGCAGAAGTGTTCCCTGCCCGAATGGAGCAGCAGTGTCATGAGAGGCAGAGAAATCCCACATGAAGAAAAAACTCTTGTTCTTTCTCTCCATCATCCGAAAACCCTCTGTTAAAAGGCTGCTTCTTGCTAGGCACGCTGACACACCGCTCAAGATACAGCCCCTGCCTGTGGGAACTTCCTGTCTAGTCACGAAGGGACTTCAAACAAAAAATAGTCTGTTGGAAGACAGATGGCTTTATTTGAGATGAAAGTGAAAAAAAAAAGAAAGGGGGTTTTTTTTTTGAGAAAAGGAGCCTTCTGGGCAGAAGAAAAAGAGTATACTGTACTCAGGTGTAAGAGAGATTGGGGGTGGAGTGGGTGTGCAGTGGTGTGAGGGGGAAAAGGGGGCACCACAGGAAGAGGGGTTGCCAGGGCCATGGAGGCCAGTTCATGCCGGGATTAGCATCCTATATAGCAAAGCTGAAACATCACCTCGGCAAGAGAGTGCATTTAAGGGTCTCAGCAAAGCATCCATATGATCAACTTTTCATTTAGAAAAATGAACTCTATTTCCAAAGTACAGTATGGATATCAGGAATAAGACACAAGGATGAGGTCAGTCGTTACAATCTACAATAGGATGCCATTTCTACTATCTATTTAATCCTCACAACAGGTAGACTAGGTATTCCCATTTTATAACCTGAGGCCCAGAGAATTTAGGTAATTTTCCCAAGGTCACATGTCTAATACAAAGATGCAGTCTGGACTCAAAGTCACCCACCCATCACCACGCATTGCCCCGAGTGGATGGTCAGTAACAGTTTGTCCTGGTTAAGTGGGCCCGTGTTGGTCAGCCAACAGGGAGCGACTGCAGTGAATGTGGGGAGATTCTGAGGAGAGAGCCGTTAGAGTGGCTCTCCCTGACCTGGTGGGGGCCTTCACCCTGTAGTCTCTGGAAGTGTCACGCTGGAAGTGTCAGGCGGCCTCCCTGTCCCCTGATGAAGAAACAGTGGGAAACAAACAAATGGCAGTCTCTGGGAGGATCCACCAGAAACGCATTTAGTGAACAAAGGATGATAAAATGGCAGGAAACAGGCCACAGGGAATGGGACTGTGGGCTTCTCTTTCCACCCACTCTGCCTGCTCAGCAGGCCCATACATCACTTTTCCCTCAGACTGTTAATTAGAGAGACACCAGTCACCCCAACACAAAACGTTAATTATGAAAACAGAGCACCATGCGCAACATAACATGGAAATGAAGTGACATGCATCCAATTAATTAAACTTTTACAGCTCCAATCGGTTTTAATTAGAGAAGCTATTCTTTTCACTCTGCTCTTGATCAATAAATGAACTTTGCAATACATACATATTTTTTTAATCAATTTGCAAACAAGAAAAAAGTATGAGTCTATTTCCAAGGGGCACCATGAACTCTTCCATAAGCCAGCCACACCTATGTGCACTGCTCATTTTAAATCTTGTTTGAATTTACAAGCAACATGGTGGAGCCCCTCCAATTTATTTCCAAGTTAAATAAAAAATGAGAAAGCTGAGAAATGACATCCCCACTGTTTCCACACATGTTCTTATACTTCTTGTTTATATACCTAGGAAATGCATTAAGGACCAGAAATTAAGAGAGACTCATAGAAAAGTGTTGGCAGAGGAGCTCAAAAACTGTTTCTTTGGGTCATCCATATAGGACTTGTGCACCCTTGACCACAAGACAGCTCTTTCTCTCAAAAGGTGTCCTCTTTGACCAAGCTTCTAGAGCACTGTTCACAGGTCAGTGAGGGTCAGGCAAAGGGGACAGTAGTCTAGCCCTTCAAATCAGCCAATACCCTCTTGAATGGGGTGGCTCACACATCAGCCAAATCAGCCTCACCTGTGATCTTGTCGGCACCACCCATCTGGTGCTTCCAATAGGCTGCAGTGTGCTGTATTTCTGCCTGTGTCCCAGGTAGATTTTTAAACCCCCACACTGGGGAAGAGAGAATGTCATAAGAATGAAATAAACAAAAGAAGGGCACAGGCTGGTAAATGTTCATGCATCCATCTGACAGACATAGCTAATCTATCAGCGATCCCTTTCACACCGATTCCAGAAATGACTTCAGAAAACATATCAGTCACTTTGACTTCAGAAACCTTGACGCAGATTGGCTTTCACTATGTGAAAACATATTCTCTCACATGACAGAAGTCTAGAGGGCCAGAGTAGGAGTAGACTTGACTGTTGCCAATTCAGTGGCTCAGTGAATTCATCAAGGATCTAGTTTCTCTCTAGCTGTCTCTCCAGCCATCCTCAAAGCTGTCTTCATATTCCTCCTGGTTGCAGATGGCTGCAGCAGAAATCACATCCAGGGTGACAGGTCCAGAGGATACAGAAAAATCTTTCCCTACTTGTAGGACAAGTTACCTTTCCAAGAAATCCCTAGCATCCTTCTTTTCATGTCTCCATGTTCAGAGGTGGGTCACTTGCCCTTTGCTAAATCACATACTGGCTTGTCTGTCTGGGCTGCAATGGATGTTGGGGAATCAATCATCACCAGTTCTTTACAGCATCAAGGCACCCAACACTGGTCAAATAGGCACCAGAGATAAAAATCTCTTGGCTTTCCTAGAAATGAGAGAAAAGTCAACAGTCAGAGGACAAGAGAGCATGGCTTTGTAAGGGTGGGTGAGTGGAAGTGGCAGGAGGGAAATTATTTGAAAGAGTTTGAGAGTTTGAGTTCTTGGAGCTCCCCATCTCCAAAGACCAGGCGCAACCTACCTAAACTTACGATGAAAAGGTTATCAATAGATATTATACACATTAGGGGAAGCTGTGGTTCCACATTATAGGCAAGAAATTAGGTCAATGTGTACACCCTCAGGCAAGCAGTCTAAGTCATAAATCAGTTTTCACAACAGAAGTGAAATGAAAGCTATAGATCTATAATCTAGACCTCAGTGAGTGACCACAAGCAACATTCACAAAAAAGGACATTCAGAGAAATTTTGTACCCAAGGAAAAAAACATTTGTAAGTCTCTCTTTCTGGCAGAGACTCCCACTTTTTCTGAGTTGTGATCTTTTTAGTTTGTGGTGAGAAGGAGGCATATAATAAAATCTTGACAACAGTAATTATCAAATCTTGAGGGGAAGGAGGAAGAAGAGAGGTGAAAGTAAGTGGACATGATATAAGTAAAGGAGCTAAATCCTCATTTTCCATAGTGAGAGTTAAAAATATTATCGAATGTTCATAAATCAGGAAACAGAGGTGTAACACAGTACAAGGAGGTAAGCACCAGAAGAATTGAATCATAAATACAATAGATTCAAGCAGTGACTGGGGAGGGTGAGTGACTGAGTAAAAGACTGCTGCTTGCCATCACAAGCCCCTCCATGCCATTACGTTGGCAAACATCTAAAACAAAATATCTAAGAAGATAAATCTAAATTATTGTTTTTAAGTATATTCTATTGATTATGCTATTACAGTTGTCCCAATTTTTTCTCCCCTTTATCCCCTCTGCCCCCCCAACCCTCCAGCATCCTCCCAACCTTAGTTCATGTTCATGGATTATACATATCAGTTTTTGGCTTCTCTGTTTCCTATGCTATTCTTAACCTTCCCCTGTGTATTTTGTGCCTATCTATTATGCTTCTTATTCCCTGTACCTTTCCCCTCCCCATTCTTCCCCTTCTCCTCCTCATTGATAACACTCTATGTGATCTCTGTTTCTCTAATTCCATTCCATTTGTAGTTGTTTGCTTAGTTTTTGTTTTTGTTGATAGTTATGAGTTTGTTGTCATTTTACTGTTAATAGTTTTTGATCTTCTTCTATTTCTTAGATAAGTCCCTTTAACATTTCATAAAATAAGGGCTTGGTGATGATGAACTCCTTTAACTTGACTTTATCTGGGAAGCACTTTATGTGCCCTCCTATTCTAAATGATAGCTTTCCTGCATATAGTAATCTTGGATGTAGGTCCTTACCTTTCATGACTTTGAATACTTCTTTCCAGCCCCTTCTTGCCTGCAAGATTTCTTTTGAGAAATCAGCTGATAGTCTTATGGGAATTCCTTTGTAGATAACTGTCTCCTTTTCTTTTGCTGCTTTTAAGATTTTCTCATCTTTCATCTTGGGTAATGTAATTATGATGTGCCTTGGTGTATGCTTCCTTGGGTCCCACTATTTGGGGACTCTCTGAGCTTCCTAGACTTCCTGGAAGTCTATTTCCTTTGCCAGATTAGGGAAGTTCCCCTTCATTATGTTTTCAAATAAGTTTTCAATTTCTTGCTCTTCCTGTTCTCCTTCTGGCACCCCTATAATTTGGATATTGGAACATTTAAAGTTGTCCTGGAGGTTCCTAAGCCTCTCCTCATTTTTTGTTTTTTTGAATTCTTGTTTCATCATTCTGTTCTGGTTGAATGTTTATTTCTTCCTTCTGGTCTAAATCGTTGATTTGAGACCTGGTTTCCTTCTCTTCCCTGTTGGCTCCCTGTATATTTTTCTTTATTTCACTTTGTATAGCCTTCATTACTTCCTTCATTTTGAGACCAAGCTCAATCAATTCTGTGAGCATCATGATTACCAGTGTTTTGAACTCTGTATCAGATAGGATGTCTATCTCCTCATCACTTAGCTCTTTTTCTGGAGTTTAGATCTGTTCTTTCATTTGGGCCATATTTCTTTTTCTCAGCGCACCTGTTATGTTGTAAAGGGTGGAGACTTAGGTATTTGCCAGTGTGGGGCAGCCCAGTTTGCCCCACCCTGGCGCTGTCTGCAGAGGAGTGGTCAGAGAGGGAATAATGCCACTTGCTTGGCTCTCACCCCCTTAGATAAATTAAAATAAATATAAATTTATTATTTATATAAATTTATATAAATTTTATATAATATATAATATATATTTATATATTTATATTTTATAAATTTATTATAAATTAAATATTTATTCTCATATCCCCACTGCCTGATATGTAGTAAGTGCTCAATAATATTTGTTGGGTTAATCAATGAAATGTCCCAAATAAGAGGTAGGAGGGAAATTATTTGGAAGAGTTTGTGTTCTTGGAGCTCCCCATCCCCAAAGACCAGGCACAACCTACCTAAACTCACAATGAAAAGGTTATCATGATGTAGACACGATATACATCAGAGGAAGCTGTGGTTCCACATTATAGGCAAGAAATTAAGTCAATGTGTATACCCTCAAGCAAGGAGTCTAAGTCATAAATCAGCTTTCACAGCAGAGGTAAAGTGAAAGCTATAGATCTAGAACCTAGATCTCAGTGAGTATTTGGTGAGCACCAGCTACACATGTACAAATCTGTGGTTTACCCTCAGAGCGGACACCCTGGGCTTTCTTAAATGAGATGGTGCAGGACTGCCAGTATGTCCCTCACCTCTAACAAACCTGAAGAGCAATTTGGAATACTCTAGCAACTTGAAATTTCGACAGCCAAAGAGCATCTCTTCTTGCTGATCAAGTCACACAGTTTCAAAGTATTCTATAGAGTAAGTCCCATGACTTGCTGGGTGTAGACCAGGTGCCCAGCTGAATGGTGGCATCCAGAGCTGTCCACATGAGTAATCCACCCACTGGGAGATCTTTATGGGAGAGTTAAAGGAAACAGCTGTGATCTGGAGCTGTCTAGCAACTTTTCCTGGTGGCCTAATGCCTAGAGATAATCAGATGTCTACAACAGACCAGACCAGCTCACTCAACACACCCTGCCCAGTAGTCCCACGCATCCATGGATATTCACCACAAAACTTTCTAGTAAGGGATCTTCCTGAGGATCTCCAGGGAAGGAACTTTTCATGGTGATGCAATGTTCTTCAGAAGCACAGTGGGAAAACCCCACTGAGGACCTATCCATACACTCCTGCTAGATCACTTCATCGTATGCCCCTTCAGTGATTTTGGGAGGCCTTGAAATTATAAACAAGTGTTCTGACATAGTGATTTGCAGAATACAATGGACTGGAGTTGTTTAAATACTAAAATATTAAAAATGAAAAATTTAAGGGGTTATAAAAATGGTTTTACAATGATGTGATAACTATCGACATTGGTTTTGCACATTTTGGTTAAAAGTGTGCTGTGTGAAAATGACTTAAATGATTAAATGATTTGGATTGGATTAGCTTAAAAAAAGAAAAGTAAAAAATGCTGGCTTGGTTGATTTCCCCTGAGGTATCTTTGCAACTGGAGGCCACCACCTGTCCATGAGATCCACTCCTGCTTCTCTGCCCCATAAGGGTCACAGGCCCTGAGCAAAATGGGCTAGAAGTGGATCCTTCCAGGCTGCCTATGAAGAGACATACATTGGATGCTCTGCTTCAGGTGAGGTGGAGCCAGACCCAGAGTTCTCTGGGGCCCAGGTGTTACAGAGCACAACAAGGGGGGCCTGGGATGATATACTATTATTGAAAGAAGCCCCCAGGTCCGTTATGTCTGCCGCCAGAGGAAAGACGTCTCTCAATGCCAGAGATTTGTGAAAAGGAAAGGAAATGTTTATTTAATGCTATACAAACTTAATTTAGTGACCTAATGTCTTTATCGAAAATCCTAAAGTCCCTTAAAACACCCACAAACAGACACAGTCCTTCCTTCCTTCCCCCTTTGCCCAGTCCAGAGTACCGTATCTCAGGAAAGGAAATAGAAGTCCATGCCTCAGGCAGTACTCTGGTTATTCCCAGTTAGTACTCCATCTCGACTGGGAGACCTCCCTGGGTTCTTGGCACTCTCAGCTGAGTCACCAGGATCTCTGCTAAAGCCAGGTGGTGGTTCCTCCTTCTAAAGCTGTGGGGGTCCCCACTCTGGCAAAGGCACGTGGTCCTCTCTCCCAGGGCCACGAGAGTCCACACTCAGCCAAAACTGCATGCTTCTCCCCCTGCACAATGGCTGCAAGGGGGTTGGGGGGTTGCCACTCTGCCAAAGCCGCGTGGTTCTCTCCTCAATGGCTGCTGTGTCTGGGTTTAAATCCCCGCGCCAATCTTCCTCTGCAGCCCCATTTCCGACTCCTCCTACACTCGGGCACACTTGCCCTCAATCTGCTGTCTTCTCCAGCTTTTCTGGTCGCCATTGTGGGTCTGGGCAGGTGTGTCCCCATGTCATGGAGCCAATCATCTCCAAGCTCCCACGCAGGTGCTGTAGCTGTAACTCAGGGACCTGCCCCCCAGTTATGTCTTGGTGGGGTAGTTACTTCCATCCCCCTGGCCACAGCTATTTAACATATCTAAGCAACCAGCCAAAGGCTATAGATATGTTAAATGACCACACCAGAGGTGAGCTTCAAGCTGTTGCTATGCAAAACAGCTCTCAAAGGCCCCCCCCATCTGTCCCCTCCCCCAACCCATACCTGGGGTGTGGGAGTGAGGACATCCAAAAATCTCCTGGACACCTTGAGTTCTGGACCCCATTTTAAATGCCTATTTGGGGTCCCCCCTCTTGGCTGCACCCTATAACATAGGGACTGCCCGGCTGTGTCTCTGCTGCAGGAGACACCACCATCGGGAGTCGTTCTATCCCCTCTCTCCCTCCCATCCTCCTCTCCAACTCACCCAGCGCTGCTCAGAGGACCTAGGAGTGGAGGCAACAAAGCTTATGTGAGAGTAAATCCACTATTGGCCACTGTGCATTCTGTCTGTCCATCACCAAAGAATGATTTTGAGAGGCTCACTAGGCAAAAAAGAATCTAATGCCTAAAGCAAAGGCAGGCAAAACCTGAAACCACAGATCCAAGCTGCAGTCCACCCAGTACTGTCACCTCAAACTTCTGGTGCAGTAATCGCATGTCTGCCCAGGTATTTGCCAAGTGGGAATTGCCAGACACAATGCTTTGTGACCTGGCTTTGCTGTTGTGTCACAACACACAAATGTAAGCCTAAGGATCATGTGGCTAGCCAAGAAGGTCCAGGCACAAACTTGGAAAGTCCTGGTAAATTGCCAAGATGGTCATCTCCAGCAGGCCGGGTGTGTCTCTGTCAGCCTTAGGCAAAGATTAAAACAGTCTGCACTGAGGTGCTGTTTGCCTTCCCGCCCTCATTTTTAAGGTGCTGCTGGTGAGGTGGCGCCAGCTGAAGCCGACTCCAGTCACGATCCCAGAAATCACAGGCCCTTTGTTCCTCAAAGGACTTGTGCCAACAGCGATAAGACATCTGTTTATTGATCAGAATCACAGGCGCCTCTCCTGGGGTGAGAGGACAACAGGTCGTTCGAATTATCTCCTTTCTAACCTTCCTGTTTCCATCTGTGCTTCCCCAAGGCTCACAAAGCCGTAAAGAGGAGAGCCATAATGGGCTTTTGTGGGGGGGTGGGGAGTGGGAATGGGCGGGGGTACCACAGTTACTGCTGTTTCCACAGTGCTATAGTACAGATTCAACTTCAAAGAAAGAATACCCCTTGCTGGTTAATGTCAGCAAAGTGGAGGAAGCAAAGAAGGAAGGAGATAATGTTGTAGAAGCGAGAGGGCCCCTAGTTCTGGTGCCAGCAGCTATTTATCACAGTGATTTATAGTGGGGCTATTCCTGCATCATCTTTACCCCAATAATGAGCCATTTACGGAAGACTTCACAGTGCTTGCCTGTTTTATTGCAACACAGCTCAGCAAGAAGATCCTCAGAACATTCTCTCAACAGACAGATGCTCCTGTACATGTGGGACTCTAAAAACCTGAGATGTCCAGTTTTCATTCCTGCAGGGACAGGGACTCGGGCCACGAACTGTAGTGGGTCTGCCTCACCACCAGAGGGTGCCCTGTGGTCACTTTTCCTTCTCAGTTCTTGGTTGGATGTCCCTCCTGAATTTGGACAGACCCAAGTGTCAAATGCGTCACACAAATTAACACTATGGGTTTTTTGTTTGCCTGTTTAAGAATGCCTTTTGGGATAATGTAAGACTTTCACTACACACAGTTATTTTGTTTGGGGCAATGTTCCTTGACCCACACTATTGTGAATCCTAACAGAGGAGTAAGTCTCTGAATATTGTGCTTTCATTACGACAGCTGCTCATGTGTGCAAACTACTTATTTCAAAACAACACATGATTCAAATCTCCGTGATTCTACAATTAAAGGGACTAGAGAAGAGAAGGAACCTCTCACCAGCCCCACAGTGTTCATAGCTGGGACAAGATAGCCATTGCTGTGGGGGGGTGGGGAGTGGGGACAGGTGGGGGTACCACAGTTACTGCTGTTTCCACAGTGCTATAGTACAGATTCAACTTCAAAGAAAGAATACCCTTTGCTGGCTAATGTCAGCAAAGTGGAGGAAGCAAAGAAGGAAGGAGATAATGTTGTCCTGTCTGCTCTTCTGTCCCAGGTCTTCCCAGCCATCTTCTTCCAATGGGACCCTAAGTCACAGGCAGCTTTCAGCTGCCTTAAGAGAATAACAAGTTTGATCATTCCTGTGACAAAAAGTTCAATTTATAAGCTGGGTGGCTATAGCTCTCACGGTTCTATAGCAGTGGACCTGAATTTTCTCTGTGTAAAATTTACTGGTTCATCCGAAAGGATGAGTGTTCCCCTTCTCTGCCCACTCTTCATTTTCTCCTTCAACCTGTCTCCAGAGCTTCTTCCCAAATCGCAACACCATCCACTTGGATGGTGTGTCCTCACACAGTCCTTTCTATGTTCCCCCACATTTTCACTGCATTATCTCATTCAACACAAAGTTGGAGTGAGTAGAGACAGTGTTAATGAACTTCTCCAATTCTCCCAAGAAAAATCAGTCGGTCTGTTCTGTGTTTCCATGTGTTGCACAGCCCTTTATTACAGATATTTTTTGCTATTTTGTAACTGCTCTTTGCCAGCTTTTACTGCTTCATGCCGCCCTAAGTAAGGGACCAGACCTGTCTTACCAGCTTTCTACCCTCAAAGCATTGCAGAGGTTTTGACATACAATAAGTATTTAATAAATGTTTGCTCATTTAAATTACTATGCCCATCTGACAAAAAGATAACTGAGTCACTCAGAAGAGCTGTGTGATTCCACCTGCTACATCCAATGCTGGAAGTGCGTGAAAGGAGGATGTGAAACAGTGCACACGTGGTACAACTAAAGGAATAAACAATCAGTGAGGAAATAAGTGTTGAATTCTGACTCTGGAACAAGCATCCTGACAAATGCAAAAGATGAAATAACAAAACATGATCAAAGTCCTCAATGCCCATCCAGGGCCTAGTGGGGTCACTTAAGTCCTCTTGGTCTCAATCTCAGCACACTCAGGATGTGCGGTTTGGAGGATAAGATCTACAAGGGTGAGTGAAAGAAAGTTCATGGTTGTGAGTATGTAAAACACAGATTACTCTTGTATTATTATTTACTAATTATTATATTATTTGTTATCATCATTACTTTTGTTAACCTACTTTTGCTCACCCCTGTACGATGGCTCATTTAGCTCCAACATTCCCCAGCCTCATCAGGACTCTCACTGGGGAGATGCCCCTACACCTTCACAGAGACATACCACACACCAGCCAACACACAGTGTGATGCAGGAGAAACTAAACGATATGCCACACCACCAAGTGGAATCAAGGTGGAAAGAGCAGACCAGACACACCTGGAGAGCAGAAGAGTTCCAAAGCCTTTGTACAGGTGGGGACCTAAAGTTCAAATGCCTGCAGTCAGCAGTAACTGAAGAAGGGAGATAACAAATCACACGGGGGACGCACAAAGTACGTGCATTCAGAAGACAATAACATCAGGAAGCAGGGGAACTGTTTTTTCCCACGGTCAGTGCCTGCTTGTGAAAGGAAGGCTTTTGTTTAAAAATATAAATAAAGGCCAGCCTCCACTCCAGTCAATACCTTTTCCTCTCTCATCTGCACTCACTCACATTTCACTTATTCTTGTTTAAACCCCCAGTCTAAATTGGGTTTTAGCCTATTGTTCGGTCTCATGGCATTCTGAACTTTCAGTTCACAGCAAAAAATCTTCATTATGCATGTATGTAGTCTACTATTTGTCTAGTGCCTCTATCCCCTACAAGACTGAAAGTTCTTTGAGAGCAAGACTTGTATGTGTTTTGTTCATTGTTGAATTCCCTGCACCTAGAATACACTGACAAATGTACAATGATTTAATAAATGAAAATTGGCAAAATTTGGAAAGTGGGTCCATATAATGGCAGGGCTGCTTTCCAAGACCCAGTTGCCATGGCTGCCTCAGCAGCTTAACTAACCCAAAGTCAAGTGAGGACGTAAGTGACAGGTGCAAAGGCAGCCCAGGCTGCAAGTCTGGGCCTGTGCCGGCGGTTTGAGAAATACAACCACGAAGTTTCGTCAGCCGGCCCTGCCTTAGGATGCTACGCCACATCCCCTCCCCATTTCCTCTCAGTCAAAACGGAAGACACATTTCTTTCCGAACAAACTTCTGATGAGCTTCAGACCCCTTCCAGCCTTCCCACATGCACCAACTCAAGTGTCCGGCCACTGACTCAGTCTCCTACTGAATGGCTCTGTCTAAACACATCCATTATGTACAGCAGTCCCTCTGACCCATGGCCCCACTGCAGGTCCCCAGGGGCTATTTTGGTTTTTAAAGAGCTGAAGCAACTAAGTCTCAAAAGGAATAGGTGACCTCTTCAAAGTCACACAGCTAAAAACCCATACAAGGAGCTCGGAAGAGAAAATCTCCTTATTATAACACCAGCTAATATTTAGTGCTTGCCATAAACCAGGCGTTCAGCTAAATGCTTCTTTGCATTACTACTGTTAAGCCTCACCACAAGCCTGTGAGACAGATATATTATTAATCTCACCTTACAGTAAGACCTGAGTCACAAATCAATTACACAACTAGCCCAAAGCCACTCAACTTGAAGTCACAGATATGGACTCAAACACAGGATCCAATCTGACCCCCATGGCCTAAACTCTTTCCCCTACACATCCATCACACAACCACTGGGTGACTTTTTCATCTCCTAGATTCTCACATTCGATTATAAACTCTCTAGGCAATGGGGCCACATAGTAAGAGAACTGACCCATGATTCATGAAAACCATTTCACAGTAGGACTCACCCAGAGGGATCTTTCTTCAGAAAAATTACACATTCCGTCTCCAGGATCCCACATCCACCCTCCCCGCTTTTCCAAGCACCCCTTCCTCCTTGCTCTCCCATCCATAGACCCTCCATGCTGCCATAGCAGCGTCCCCAACCGGCCCACCCACCCCAAGACTATCCTCCTTCAGCTCAAACCCTTTTTCCTCCCAATTGCTCCGCCACCAAACAAGCTCAGCCACTTTTCCAGGAGGAATGCATCTGACAAACCCAGTGACTGTAGTAAACATGGACCTACCACATGTATGGGGCATTCTTTTCAAAATTTAAGCACATCTTATTACAGCCAAGTCTGCAGAGGCCACTGCTGTCAATTCCACAGTAATCTTGTGTTCAGTTCTCCAGTGTGATTGTCTGATGTTCCTGCTCTAGGCCAGCATTTCTGCTGCCCTGGGTGTAGCAGAACTTTCACAGCCCTGAGGGTGCCTCCACTGGAGGCCCATCTACTCGCATTTTAACACAGAGCAGCCCTGAGTGGGAAGAGAGGCCCCAGTGCAAGGCTGTAAGTGGAGATATTCACCTCCTTGACTCTGCTGGCCCAGCCCTCTGCAACTGGGAGCTTAGGTATTACTATATATTGAACACCTACTATGTACCTGCCTACCTTTTTCCATTTGATCCTTAAAACCACACCATGAAGCAGGTTGCACTGTCCCAAATCTACAGGTGAAGAAAATGAGATCCAGAGAAATCAAATAAATTCCCACAAGGTATAAAGGATTTGGGAGTCAGCTTTGCCTGACCCCAGAACTTTGAGTATTTGCCACCATACTAAGCTGCCTCACCCATTCTCTCTACAAGACTTAAAGACTTTGCAAAGCAAAACCCAGCTCTTCCCTTCCCAAGCAATGAGACTAGGAGAGCGATCAGAGCAGCCATTCATGGTCAGCAGGTATAGCGTGTGTGACACACAAACAGACATCTGTATTCTAATCTGCAATTAGAGTTCTGCTTCTAGGACCAAGATTTCTCACTGTATAATTGTGCCCACAAATCCGGTTTGATTTGCTGTTCTGCTTCTTTATTCTCTGCACCAGAATTGCTTAGATTCATTGCACCAACCAAACTTATAAATGGTAAATTAAACAAAAGGCAGATGAACTGCATGCAAGTGATATTGATCAGGTTTCCACAGTGTGGAGCAGGAAGCAGGTGTTTTGATCTATGGCCAAAATTTCCATGACTATTGACAATTTTCTCTGAGGCCTTTTAATAATTGTTTGTCTACTTTGGCTTTTGAATCACCTAACCTTTGGATGGTGAAATCACAGAATGTTATTTTAATCTCTTTATAAATGGACGGGAGTTCAATTCAAATAAACATGTCTCCTGAGTGCCTATAGTGAGGCAGGAAGGGTCCAGAATCAGGTCTCACTGCCACACGGATCCCAAAAGCCTGAGCTGCACTCTCCACGGGAAACCACAAAGGTTTCTGAGCCTGCTGCTCTTGTCTCTAAACTGTGGTTCCCCAAACACAGTGCCCAGACCAGCAGCAGCCCAGACATTCTCAGAAATGCAAATTCTTGAGCCCTTGCTCAGACCAACCCTATATCCACATGACCTGAGCCACTGGCTTGCCAGTAACAGTCACTCACTAAACACTGTTGTTTGTTGAGTAAATAACACAGGGAGGGGGAATTGAAGAGTAATGAGTTCAATGGTGAACCAAATGGATGCTGAATGCCATCTACTTCCCATTTGTCCAGGGATGGCTTCTATTCCCCAGCACAGTGGTCTTCTAACTTGAGCCTGACTCAGAATCATCTGAAAACACAGATTTCTGGGCTTCACCCCAGAGTCTCTGATTCAGCAGATCTGGGCTGGGACCCAAGAATGTGAACGTTAACAAGACCTGGAAACTGCTGGTGCAGGGGCCACACTTTGAGCGCCTCTGCCCCCAAGGTAAGACTCATCTGTTTCCTCTTTCTGACTCTTTTCCTGGCCTTGGGTAGCATACTTCAAGGCCTTTCCTCCAAACTTCTCAAAACTTGGCTCAAAATATTGTGTAAGGGCTGATCCAAAACCAACTAAAACCAAAACAAGAATGAATTCCTTTCTCTTTTAAGAAATTGATGGGCTCTACCTTAATAATCAAGCAGTTACTTCATTCGGACAGTAGAAAAGCAATTCCTACTTTCACAGCTGTTAGGAATTCATAGTCAACTTTTTCCGCTGAGCAGGTAGGGAACAAGCATTCTAAAAATGTGATGCCTTAGTTTATTTTGTTCATTAGAGTCTACATATAAGTGTGATCTTGTCTTTCTCTGACTGGCTTGTTTCACTTAGCATAACACTCTACAAGTCCATCCAGGCTGTTGCAAAAGGCAAGAGTTCCTTATTTTTCACAGCTGAGTAGTTAGTATTCCATTGTGTAAATGTCCCACAGCTTTTTTATTTACTCATCCCCTGATGGGTACTTGGGCTGATTCCATATCTTAGCCATTGTAAATAACACTGCAATGAACTGTATGCAATGAGTGCGTATAGTCTTCTGAATTAGTGCTCCAGGTTTCTTAGGATATATTCTCAGAAATGGGTCTTGGGGTCATAAGGCAGATCCATTTTTAATTTTTTGCAGCATCCACATACTGCAGTATCCACATACTCCTACACCAATCTGCATTTCCACCAACAGTGCACAAGTGTTCCTTTTTCTCCACGTCCTCGCCAGCACGTGTTGTTTGTTGATTTATTGATGATGGCCATTCTTACAGGTGTGAGGTGATATCTCATTGTGGTTTGAATGTGCATCCCTCCGATGACTAGTGATTTTGAGCATCCTTTTATACTGTAGAATTGTACACATGAAACCTGTATCATTTTATTAACCAATGTCACCCAATAAATTCAATTTTTTAAAAAATCTGCTTCCTTTTCCAAAGGCTGCTGAGTCTTTGGTAGTCTTTAAAGCTGCAGGGGTGTTCAACCCACAGGCTGCACGCAAACCAAGATGGCTATGAATGCAGCTGAACACAAAATGTAAATTTACTTAAAACCTTTTTTTTCCTCACCAGTTTTCATTAGTGTTTGTATATTTAATGTGTGGCCCAAGACAACTTTTCTTCCAGTGTGGACTAGAGACACCGAAAGGTTGGACACCCCTGCTAGTGTACCCAGCCACAAGATGGCAGCATAGAGTTGATGTTCACAGGAAATGCAAAGCTGGCCCCACAGACCACCGCCCCCCCCCCCCCCCCCCCCCCCCCCCCCCCCGCTTCCTCTCAAGGGGACCACCCAGAGCAAGACAGAGGCAATGAACTAATACTTTTGATAGAACCAAAATAAGCTGTTGCTTTTCCTCCCAGGAACCTAACACTAAAGAAATGCTTTATCTAACAAACGCACCTCTTGGGACAGAGACCCAAAACACAGTTGCATGCATTTCACTCAATTCCTGAAGATAAAGCCACAATTTGCCACACTCAAATTAGGAGACGCAGAGCCACTGACTGGTCATTGGTGCCAAAGAGACAGTGGGGCAGAATAAAAAATCTGTGGATCCCCCAAAACATGTGATATGGTGCCACCTTAGATATAAGGCAACAGATGGTATCTAAAGTACAGATATACTGAAAGATGCATTAAAACTTTTAAATCTCAAGCAAACGGTAAACTGTCTCAAAATCTATTCTCTCATGGTTAGCCAGATCATGGTGCACTATAAGTAACAGACATCATTTTTCTGTGTCGAAAATGGAAATTCATGGTTTGTGATCCATAAATGGCAATAACCATATATGAAAGGAAAAGACTCCCAGCACATCCAGAATGTATGGTGGCCACAATGCGAGTAAAACTGTTCAGAAAATGCAGTTCTTCCCTCTCCGTTCAACCTCCCCTGCTGGCATTTTTCTCAGAGGCTTGGTCTGAATTGAAACAAGTGAGAGGGTTTTGCTTCACCAGTATGCTTTCCACCCAAATGTCTCTAAACAGTTATTTGTGATTTATGTAATTGTAATGAAAATGTGTTTTTGTGCAGGAATTGTGTGGATAATTGTTTCCATTTTCCTTGGACTTTGAGTCAGAGCCCCTAAACTTTGTAAGGCCCTTTCCTTCACTAGACCAGTTGTGTCCAAGTTTGGCTTATCATTAAAATAAACTACAGAGTTGTTTGTTCTATGTTTTGTTTTGTTTTTGAATACAGATTCCATGTTACAGTTCAGCCTACTGAGCAAAAATCTTCAGGAGGAGGTGGTGGAGCTGGAAAGCTACATTGGTCTCTAAAACGTATGTAGGAATAGTGACCCAACCGCGTGAGTTCCAATGATCAGCCAGGTTTAGAAATGGCTGCACCAGGTAGTACACCTTTTCAGGCCTCGGGGAGTGTTATCTCCATCATATTCACAATGTCTGGTGAGGCCAGCAGGAAGGAAATATTGTAAGCATACAGGGCCTTCTTTACAGAGGAAGGGAAGAAAAGGACTTGCCCAGAACCAGGGGGACTTATGCGGGATGAGTCGAGCTCGGGGCCTCTGGTGGCACAGGTGCAGTGCATCCTCTTCTATCCTTAGACTCTTCTCACTTTCTTCGGGCTCCGTAGACTCAAGTGTACCAGGTACAGTGTTGCATGGCATTCAAAAGCTGTGAAATGACTCTGCTCCCTCAGTCGGCTGGATCTTCATGGAAGTCTGGTAATCCATCCCAGAATTCTGGCAAAGAACCACGAAAAAGAAATGAGTTCAAACAAAGACATATGATGAGAACAGGGTCAAGTTGCTGGAACTCTTTGAACAGAAGAATCAAAGACTCAGGGAGGAGTTCATTATGTCCCCAAGCACTGGGGGCTGTCTGAGCAGGGCCCTGGGGCAGCTGGTGGGGCGAGGCCTCGCCAGCACTCACGCCCACTCGGAACATCTGTTCACACCCTTGGAAGTGCAGGGAGAATTGTTTTTATTAATCGTGGAGGAGGAAGGCATTTGCTTGGGGTAAGGGCTGGGAGAAGAGAGGAAAATGGAAGATTTGTGTGGGCACCTCTCCCCCAGTCAGCCCTGCAATGTGAGTCTTTGTAAAGGTAATGGTCAGACACAGGAAAGTTTACTTTCACAAGAGGCCTTTACAAAGGTTTTGGCAAAGCAGAGCTGCCCAGGTAGCACAGAGGTGGGTGGGAGACCTCTTTTAGTCAGGTTCAATCAGAAAAGCAGAACCACTGAGAGTGATATGGAAGCATTTATTATAGGGGTTGGACCTCACATTGCTGTGGGTGGTGGTGGAACATTCTATACAGTATGTTGCCTCTGTATCTGGTGTTAAATTTGAAGTTTCTATAGATCAGCTAGACTGTCAGTCCAGAAGGAAAACTGGATGTGGACAAGAGCAAGCACAAACTGGTACCCACAAGGATGAAATGGGTACCCAAGACTTGTGTCTGTCTCCCACCATCTCCAAGCTCACTGCCCTGGGAGATCTGCAGGAGATAGTGGGCCCCTTCACCCACAAAGCGGCACCTGCATCTGGTCAAAGACTCCCAGAGCAGACTGTTTTGTGAGCATATATATGAAAGCCCATTTGGAGAACCCCCCATATAACTGAGAGATACTTTGTGTAGGTGGGGGGTTTACTGTTGTAATTTGCACATAAATAGAGATGTGACCCCATTTAGTATTCAAGGATGGGGATGCTTGGACAAGCTGGTTACACAAGTGGCATATTATAATGAGAATTTCATAACCTCGAGCTGGAAAGAAATATGAGTTGTTACCCACCTCTGCTCTCTTCCACTGTCCTCTCCTCTTCATAAGCACCCCATGTTTCAGTCATGCCAAGTTCTCGTAGGTCTCTAAATGCACCACACGGTTATATGCTTCGGAAGCTTTGCCTTTGATAAAGCCTCAACGTGGAGAGCTCTCCCCCCTGCCTGCCCTTCTTCACCCCCTTTCCCTGAATAACAGATTCAAATTCCAAATCTCAGGTCAGGCATTCCCTTTTCCCTGACCTCCAGGTAATGTCAGCTAGGGACTCTCCCACGTACTGTCTCCTGATAGCATCCTGAACGTTCCTCTCCCAAGGCACCTACTTTTAAGGAAACTCAATGAAGTATCATAGACCTACAGTAAACTGCACATGTTAAAGTGAACAATCTGATAAATTTTGACATAGGTATATACCACAATCAAGATAAGAAACAAATTCTTAAGCCCTAAAAATTTATATATGATCCTTTGTCATTCTTTTCCCTCACCTACCCAACTCCATCCCTAAACTCTAATGTGTTTTCTACCACTGTTACCGAACAGGGGCCCAGGCTCTGAGCAGGTCTGCCTGGGGCCAGCCGGTATTGTGTGGGTTCTTGACTTCATGTAGGAAAGACTTCACGGGTCCAGGTGACTATGAGGGTACATTTATTAAAGCTGGGGACAGTGAAACAAGGAAGGGCTTAGCACAGAAGCAGCAATAGGAGAGCATAGACTGGGCTGCCTTAGCTCACTGGGGAGTCAGAGAAAAGGGAGCCTTGGGGACAGGTCCTGGGGATTCACCTGGGACAAGCTGCCACTGCCATTGCTCCCCTGGTTGCAAGTTTTGTGGGGACCCTTAGAGTTTAGGAGATTCGTGCCTGTAGTAGAAGTGAAAGAAGGAGGGGGAAAGGGAATGGCTCAGGTTTCTCCCCAGAGGGGGATGTTGCTTACTGGGTCCTTTGTCTTGAGCTTTTATCTCTCTCTTGCAAGCAGCAATCTCAGGGGAGGGTTTCAACAGAATATTCATCAGTTTTCCAGGTGTGCTCTTCCAAGGTCCTGGTCTCTACTGATTGGTCAGTGCCAGGGCAGGGGGTCATTAGTCATTGCAGCTGGTCCTAGCATCACCCACCTGGTTTTACTGCTTTTCTGGGCTTGGAGTTGAAACACAACTGATGCTTAGATGTAATCTCTACAGAGGTGACCTTCTGTGCCTGGCTGTTAATTGCTTGGCCATTTGGTCTGCTCTCTGTCTCAGTTTCCCCATGCCACTTACCAAGGAGTTTTCCTAGCTTCTTACTATCCTGTCTCATCATTATACATTAGTTTACATTTTCTAGAGTTTTATTTAATGGACTCATATAACATGTATTCTTTTTTGCCTGTCTTCTTTCATCTTCAACATAATAATTTAGAGATTCATTCATCTTGTGTGTGTGTCAATAAATAGTTCAACCCTTTTTATTGCTGAATAGTATTTGATTCATCCATTCACCTGTTGATGGATATTTAGGTTGTTTCCAGTTTGGGGCTATTAAAAATAAAGTATCTATGAATATTCATATTAAATCTTTATATCAAAGTATATTCTATTTTCTCTTGGGTGAATAACTAGAAGTGAAATGACAGATACATGTTAGGAATACATATACTTATTTCACAACCTGCCAAAATGTTTTCCAAAGCAGCCATACCATTTTACATCCCCCCAGCAGTGTATGAGAGTTTCAGTTTCTCCATGGCCTGGCCAGTCTGTGGTGTGTCTTTTCCTTCTCATGACCATCTTGTGAAGAGCAAAAGATTTTAATTTTCATGAAGAATAATTCATCAACTTTTTAAAAACATTGACTGTATCATTCTTTAGTTCCCTAGAGATTGTCTGTTTATCTCTACTAGGCTGTGAACTCCTCAAGAGCAAAGACTACCTTCTTCTATCTCTGGATTCCTAGCACCAAGAAAGACAATGCTTAATGCTTAGACACACCGAAATTGTAATTCTTACGGCTACATTATTTCTTCTGTCTATAATGAGAAAGCTTCTGAGCCTCCTGGCATCTGCTGCATAATAACTGCTTCTTTTTACAGGAATGGAGGTTTTTAATCAACATAATTATTTTTCTTAAGCAAGGAATGCCTACTAGGGCATCCATACCTTTCCCCACAAGGCATCTGTGTAATTGAACAGAGAGAGGATGAAGACAGGCACACCCTCTCTTGAAGGCCCTGCTTGCTTTCTCCCTTGATCAAAAAAAAAAGTGATAAACGATAGACTAGCACAAAATCTACCAATGCAAATAAACAAGATATCTTGTCTGTCTCTGAATCCTAGATGAGCAAAAACATCTCCTTTGGGAATTAGAAATCTCAGACTGACGGGGGCTCAAATTTACCCATGTTTTCTAAAAACTCCTCAATGAAGAAATTAGCATAAAAATTGGTCCTGAACCAATGGTAATTCTGAGGCTCCTGAAAAAAAGCCAAACCATTAATGCCACAAGCAACCATGGAAGAGAAAAGTTAACCTGAAATAAACTCCCAATTAAAATTTTCAAAATCCACAAGGAGAAATCTACCATAAACAAAAGACAGAACACACCACAAATACAAGAACTTGAGATAATAGAATTACAATCTGAAAAGGAATTTTTTAAATGTAGTATACAAAATAATTGAATATCTAATTTAAAAAACCTTTAGAAAAGTATAGTAGCAGGCAGGCCGTAGTTTTAAAGAGCACAGTTAACAAGCTTGATCTCACAGACACATATAAGATTCCTATACCCAAGGATTAGACAATACACAGCACCAGGACTCACCATCCCTTTAACAAGCATCAGACAACAAATATCACAAAACCAGGTTCTCTCATCATAATACAATAAAAATTTAAAAATCTGTGACAAAAACAGTAACCCTTTGAACTCCCATATATTTGGTAATAATTTATGGGTCAATAAAAGAATTTGACTATTAGAAAATATTAGGCATTGAAAGTAAATGAAAATACCATGTATCAAGATATGGGAATACAGCTTATGCAGTGCTTAAAGGAAATTTTATATAGAGATGTACTAGAGCTTAAGAAAGAATTAATGAGCTAAGCATCCAACTTAAAAAGCTGAAAAAAGTACAACAGAGTAAATGCCCTTTCATCAGAAACTTGATATAAAGCTAATTCTAAAAACCAATGAAGGAATTAATAAAATAAAAAAGAGAAACCATACAAAAATCAATAAAACCAAAAGTTATTGAAAAATGACTGAGCAAAATAAACATCTGACAAGATTGGTTAAGAAAACAGCGATTGCTTTACAAATTACTTACATAAACATAAACCACCAATAAAGAAATTTAGAAAGGAAACCACTCAGAAATGCAGAGAAAATCTTTCAGAAATCATAAGAAAATGCTATGAACAACAATCCAATGGACAGCATTTAAATATTTAGATTAAACATACCATACATTAGAAAAATATAATTTATGAAAACTGTTCAAAAGGATGTTTAAATTTGAATAGTCCTATAATCAGTAAAGAAATGGATCAATAATTTAATTGAAATTATTCACACACAGCACATGTGCACACAGGCACACATGCACACAAATAAATATACCCACAAAAAAAACCAACCTCAAATGATCCCACGGGTGTTACCAACCACCAAAGGAACAGATATTTTTAATCTGATTTAAATTGTTTCAGAGAACAGATACTAAACACAGACAGGACAGTGTGGAATCAAAAACCATAGGCCTATCTGTAATAGAGTCAATATAATAATAATAGTAATAATAATAATAAAACATAGGCCTATCTCACAACACAGGAACACAGAAAAATTTTATAAACTATTAACAAAATTAGTTTAGCAATATTCCAAAAAATCTTGACTGTATATTTTATCCTAGGAAGATATAATGTTACAAATCTTTTGATGTAATTCACACAATAATAAATAAGAAAAAGAAAAGCTATAGAAGCAAAAATTCATGTGATAACATTAAATTCTCATTTTTCAGGAAAAATTCATAGTATAAACAAAAGAACGCTCCTTTTAAAAATATTTTATTTCTTTTTAGAAAGAGGGGAAGGGAGGGGGAGAGAGAGAGAGAAACATCAATGTGTGGTTGCCTCTCACATGGCCCCCACTGGGGACCTGGCCCACAACCCAGGCATGTGCCCTGACTGGGAATTGAACTGACAACCCTTTGGTTCACAGCCCATGCTCAATCCACTGAGCTACATCAGTCAGGGCAAGAATACTCTTTTGACTAGATAAAAATATCTTTCAAAAATAAATAACAAACATATTAATAGTGAAAAATCATAATTTATCCTTTAAAATGTGGAAAAAATATAAGGATGTCAGCTATTATTGCTTTCACACAAACTTATACCACCAATGTTCATCAGTGCAATAAGACGAGAAAAAGAAATATTAAAATGTAAGAATTAAGTAGAAAAAAGTTATAATTTTGAGATAATGCCAAATAACATAGAAAAGTCAAAAATGTCTATAGACAAACTGATAGAACTAGTAAGAACATTCAGTAAAGTTGCTGGTACACAAAATCAATAATGTTCTTAGCCATTAGCAAAAAACATACACAAAATGTGATTTTGAAAAAGATATGTGTAACAATAGCAACAAAAACTATAAAGAACATAGAAATACATCTAATGAGCAATACAAAATCTATATGAACAAAATTATGTTTTAAATATTTAAGGATATATTTAAAGAAACTAAGTAAATGGAGAGATATACCATTTTATTATTTGGGGTATGTATTTGACTAAGCATAACAGAGTCTGAAAATAATGATAATTTCATCTCTCTCTTTCTCTGTCTCAGTCTCTCTCTCCTTGTGATAATTTGGACACAGACGTTTCAGAACTGGTCAGGAAACTTGGGGCAACTAGTGATATCTACAAATGAGTATTTGCAGAAATCAATTTTTCTAAGTTAATCTATAAATTCAAATTCCATTATGAATCCCAATGTATGTTTGGGTAGGACAAGCTCATCATGAAATTCTTATGAAAGAGTGAAGAGCCAGGAACAGAAAGACAATTTTAAAGAAGTGAAAGGAAGGGATCATCTATTAGATATTGAAACACATAGTGAGACAAAGAATTTGAATAGACATTCCTCCAAAGAAGACATGTGAATGGCCAATAAGCACATGAAAAGATATTCAGCATCATGAGTAATGGGAGGACACCAATCAAAACCATGATGAGATATAACGTCATACCAAATAGGACGACTATCATCAAAACACAGACAACAACATATTGGAAAGGTTGTAAAGAAACTGGAACCTTCATATATTGATGGTGAGAATGAAAAATGGTGGAACCACTTTGGGAAGTAGTTTGGTGGTCCCCTAAAATGCTGAACACAGGATTGCCATTTGACCCAGCAATACCACTCTGAGAGAAATCAAAATGTTCATAGGGATATTACTCAGAGCACCCAAAAAGTATAAACACTCAAATGTTCATCAACTGATGAATTGCTAAACAAAATATGATACAGTCAGTCCTCTGCAAACCACTATTTGCAGGTTCTACATCCACGGATTCAACCAACAACAGATCAAAAATACTTGGAAAAAAGTTACATTGTTGTTGATGTGTCCTATATAGTTGGCCTATGATGGTTGTGTCTGTATTGAACATATACAGACTTCTTTTCTTGTCCTTATTTCCTAAACAACATAATATGACCACTATTTACATAGCATTTATGTTGCATTAGGTATTATAAGTGATCTAGGGATGATTTAAGGTATACAGGAGGATATGCATAGGCGATATGCAAACACTATGGTCACTATATACACAGGACTTGCACACCCACAAATTTCGGTATCCATGGGGGTGCTGGAACAATTGCTGCAAATACTTGGGAACAACTGTGTATCCACACAACGGCATATGACTCAGCCATACAAAGGGCGGCACACTGATACATGCTGCCACATGGATGCAACTCGGAAAACACTAAGTAAAAAAAGCCAAGCTCAAAAGCCCATACATTATATGATTCCATTTATATGAAATGTCCAGAATAGGCAAATCTACAGAGACGGAAGGTAGATCAGTGGTTGCCAGGAGCTAGGGAGAAGCAGTGGGGGAAGGAAGCAGGGAGTGACTGCTGATGGGTATAGGGCTTCTTTTGAGGGTGATAAAAGTGTTCCAGAATTAAATAGTGATGATGGTTATACAACTTTATGGATATGCTAAATTTTGCACTTTGATGGGGTGAATTTCATGGTACATGTATTTATTATACCTTAGTAAAAAAATAATAATTAAAAATGTATGAGGTTATAGTAATTACAACAATGTAGTATTATAAGGAATAGACACTTTTATCAATGGAACTGAGGATCCACATATACAAAAGCCAGTCATATGACACAGGTGATGTTAAAAATCAATAAGGAAAGGAGGAATTACTGAAGGAATGATCAAAGAAGTAAAATTAGGTTCTTCCCTTACACCTTCACAAAAACTAATTTTAAATGGATAAAAGACATAAATGTGAAAAGCAAAACTGTAAAACCTTTAAAATAAACATAGGAAATTTATCTTTTATGAATCTAGGACAGGGAAGGATTTCTCAAGTCAAAAAGAGAAAACAAAGAAAAGAGGAATATATAGTTAATACAAAAACAAAACAATCACAGTGTGATCATTTATAGTTGCATATGTTATAGTTAAGATGTAAAGCCATTCAAGAGACTAACATACATCAAGTTCAAGTGAATGGTTACTGGTGGGGAAGGAGGGAGGGGGGAAAAAAGATTCAGTGGGGCAATAGTTTGCAGGTATTAACTTATTGTTCTCTTTTTTAGAATGCTAAAGGATGTGTAGCAAAAAAAAAAATAACCATTGTTTAAACTTTGTGATGGATATATAAGGGTCTGTTATATTAATTCCTGTAATCTTCTGTACCTTTTGAAGTGTTTCATAAATACGAAAACATTTTTCACATATTAACATACCATCTGGTCTAGAAAGTTGAAGCCTCCCCCATTGCATCCTGCCACCCTCCCCGGGTCGGCACTTGTGTGCCGGAGGCATGGGGTGCTGATGCTGCCCATCATCCTGAAGTCAGACCGCACGCTGGGACAGAAATGGGGCCAGCACTCAGCTACACTCCAACACCGTTGCCTGCTCCTTCTGGAAACAGCACATGTCTGCCGTTCTGGGCCAGTATTTGAGTCATTTCCACTCTAAAGTATTATGTGGATTTACTAAACCAACATGAAGTCAGGGGAGAAACCTAAATCGCTCTCTTTACAAATTACTATTTTCTGCTAGTACTCAGCACTTATTCCACCATAAAAAATCAATAAGAGAAAGGGGAGTGAAGGAGTGAAAATAAATAATTTTTTTCCTCTGAAGTGCAGACATTACTCCTGCACCTGATGGGCTCACTTCTCCTCATCCCATCTCACCTGGTCAAACACAGATGGCCAGGGAAAGGCATCTACCTGCATCAGCTAAGTCATGACAGGGTGCAAAGACACCTAGAGAAGCTCCCCCCAGTCTGGCGACAAGAGCAAAAAGCCTGCCAGCTGGCAAAGAGGGGTCCAGGAAGCCCCAAGGAAATTAGAGAAAGCCCATCTTATCAACTCTTCTTCTTCTACCACAGAACATGAAGGGGCCAGTTCTGGGCAGAGGTTAAGGTCACAGAGAACACAAAGAACACATACAACTTTCTCCAGGGAGATATATATATATATAATCTCCAAGCCCTGCTCCCAAAGATTCTGATGCAATGGGTTTGAAGCATGCCATTGCCATTATTTAAAAGTAATTCTAATATGCAGCCTCTCCCCTAAGGACTCACAGAAATGCTATGAGGGGAATTTTAAGAGAAAAGGTTTCCTGAGAGCTGACCATAAATGAAGTGAAATCAGATAAGCCCTGGCTCTGAACCCAACTGTGCCATTTATTATGTGACTTGGGGCAAGTTATTTAATTTAACTCAACCCCAATTTCCCCACTTGAACCTGAGGATGATAATACCTACCGTTCAGTGATGGTGGTTAACTGTGATGATATATGCAAAAGAGTGGTTGCCACATGTCTATCATTATGAACAGTCATTTCACCCCAGGAATGGTTCATCCGTACTGAGGTGGTGATTCAGAACCAGAGAGAAGCCAGAGCTTTGCATGCCTCAGTCACCCCCACATTTGTGGAGAAGGGATCAACACAGCATCTCCCTGGATTCTTCTGGACCAAACACTGGTGTTTGGCTTGAATGTCAAGTCCTTAAGCAGTCAACTGTCAGTACTTCAAAGGGATGAAATAGGGTTATGTGTAGTACTGTGGTCTGAATGTCGTGTCCTCCAACATTCCTATGTGGAAACCCAATGTGATGGTTTTAGGAGGAAGGGCCATTGGAAGGTGATTAGGTCTTGAAGGTGGAGGCCTCATGAATGGGACTGGTGCTCTTATAAAAGAGGCCTCACAGAGCTCCCTAGCCGCTTCCACCATGTGAGGACACTGCAAGAAGACAGCCACCTATGAACAAGGAAACAAGCCCATGCCCGACACCACACCCACCAGGGCTTTGATTTTGGTCCAGCCTCCAGAACTGTGAGAAATAAATTTCTGTTATCAACCTAGTCTGGGGTATTTTGTTATAGCAGTCCAGACTAAACTATGTAAGTAACCAAAAGATTCCCTATTTGAGATCTGAAATCTGTTACAGGCTGTGGTAGGCAGAATAATGTGCTCCCCACCCTCACCCTGCAAAGGTGTTCACATCTCACTCCTCAGAACCTGGGAATACATTAGGTTACAGATTGAAAAGGAATTAAGGTTCTAGATGGAATTGAGGTTGCTAATCAGCTGACTTTGACAGGGGGAAATTATCCTGTATTTGGGGTGGGCCTAATGTAATCACAGGGTCTTCATGAGTAGAAGAGGAATTCAGAAGAGAGAAAGCCAGGAAAATGGTATTATGAAAAGGACTGGACCCACCATTGCTGGAAGAAGTGACAGGAAGAAGAAGAAGCCATGAGTAAGCTCTGGGGGTGGCCACAGGAGGCTGGAAAGGGCGAGGAAACAGTCTCCCCTGGAGCCTCCCAAAGGAACACAGCCTGGCCACACCTGGATTTTAGCCCCTATGCACCTGTACTGGACTTCTGATCTCCCAAACTGCCAGAGAATAAACTTGTGTTGCTTTAAGCTACTGAGTTTGTGATGACTAATTTTTTTTGTTCTTATTTTTGTTTTGCCTACAATGTAATTTTAATTTTTTTGTCTTTTAATGCCATTCCTTAAATATAACGTTTATCACCTTGGCTCAGTGCATGTTACCAAACACTCTGCAGGGTTTTTATAGTCTCTGACAGCCAGTTACGGCTTGGGTGCCCATCTTAAATTAAGTTCATGGTAACAGCAGTGACCAAAAATAATAGACCAAACACTTGCATAACCAGAATGTTTTCAGGGCCTCTCCATGGGTGTCTGTGGCTAAAGTGGGTGGCTGGGGGTGATTCAGGGAGCCTGCAGGCCCAGGAGAAAATGACCTTAACAACAGCTGCTTAAGAAACAAAATCCACAATCTGAGGTTCGTTCATTCATTCATTCATTCATTCATTCAAGAGCAATAGCTGAGCATCTTTGTGCTGGACAGTGGGAACACCAGATGAGGAAGGTGTGGCCTCAGGCTTCGAGACCCTCATCATCTACTCATAGGAGGCAGGGACATAAACACAGAATTATGAGTATCGTGATCTACATCTAGTGTTGGGAAATTTTCACAGCAAAGCGAGGTTCCTGTTGAATTTGGAAAAACCAGCAGGTACTAGTGGAGCAAAGTAAATTCCAGGAAAAGAGAGAGTAGGAGCAAATGCAGGGCTCTTGTGAACACGGGCACCCATAAACCATCCCACTCTGCCCGAAATCAACAGGTGAGATCAGGCTCTGCACACCCTCTGCCCAGACCAGATGCTGGGCCTCCAGACATGCCAAGCCTGACGTACTGCAGGCTCTGAATGTACAGAATCCTTAGCTTAAGCATTTCTTACTACACAGTCTAGCGTGTACTAGGTGCTTATTTTAAAAGTGTTGAGGGAAGGAATGGATGCTGAGAGGGAGAGAGGAAGGGTTAAACACCAAACTCCAGATCTCCCCACCCTCACTTCTATCTCACTACACATGCTTGTTCTAGTGCTCACCCCAGGGCCCTTCCTCTCCCCAGCCCCCACTTCAGGCCCCCACGACACAGCCCTGCACATTCTCCTCCCTAATGGACTTCATTCCTGGAGCCTCCTCTCAGCCTCCCCTCCAGTGTTCCACCTGCTGGTGTGCATGACCCAGCACTGGTGAGAAAGGGAAATGAAGATGCTAGTGCCCTCTTTAGAGCCCTCCCACAACTGTTCCTTCTCTGGAAGAAAAAAGAGAGAGACTAGGTTCATACAGTATGTCTATTTCCTAATACACTGGAGATCAGAACTTACTCCAAACCAGAAGAAAGTCACATTCATTCTCCAAAGGAAAGAGAGTGATTCATCTTCCACAACAGTGATGCTGTGGATGGTGTAGAGGCCATGGCACCTACTCAGCAATCTCAATTTCTAAAAACAGTAATTTGCTGTGATATGGACAATTGCCATTTCATCAATTTTATTTTAAATGTAACTAAAAATGTCTTAAGAAAAATGTCATTTCTTCATTGATCAGTGTTATACAATGTAAGCAATTTTTTTTAAAAGTTTCACACAGCCCTGGCCAGGTGGCTAAGTTGATTGGGGCATCATCCTATGCACCAAAAGGTTGCAGGTGCGATTCCCGGTCAGGGCACATACCTAGATTGCAGGTTCAGTCCTGGGTCAGGGTGCATATAGGAGGCAACCAATCAATGTTTCTTTCTCACAGCAATGTTTCTTTCTCTAAAAAATCAGTAACCATATCTTCAGGACAGTATTTTTAAAAAGCTTCACACAGGTCTCCACTCTCCCATCCTCTTAACAATCAAATTGTCAAATTGCTGTTCCTTCATGTTCCTAGGTACATAGTCTTGAGTCTGACAGATTCTTACCATAGAAATGACTAATTCTGATTATCAACTGAAACTGGTTTCCAACTACATTCATATTTATGTGCCACTACCACTGGTCAGCACAGGACTGGGCTATTCACTGAAATAAAAAATAAAAGAGAGAGACCCTCAAAACTAACATTGCAGATATTTCTACCAGCCCAAAGCCCTGGGAACAAACTTTGAAGAGTAAAGGATTTCCGAACCAAAGTTTAAAATCGAGAATGTATTTGACTTTAGAGTAAACAGCACCAGCACCTGAGGCACACTGTCTGATCCAGGCCATCAGCAGGGAGGTTTACAGTAGTGTTGCATGGGCCCGAGAAGGAAACCCCACGTGTTTCTTAGTTTTGCTGAGCAGAAACCACGTAGCCAAAGGCAAATTAAAGAAAAGAGGTACTTTACACAAACCAAGATAGGAAAGATGAATCTACGCATATTTTTCTTTACTTGTATGGTTGTTTAGGGACCTACTCTTTCCTTCACAAGTGAAAACAATAGTCACACTCTGTGGGGGGAGGTGTGACCAGCAAAGCCAGCCTGATTCCCCAGTACTTCCCACACTACACACACTGCAAGGCAGAACCTGCTGAGTGGCTACAAATTGTGTGATTAGCTAGTTGATGGTTGCCTTTCTCACTCTTCCTCTGACCACTTGTGCAAAAATCCTCAGCTAGGATTATATGTGCCTTTGTTTGCCACAAAGCTGATTGGCCTACCCCCAAGATAGGTTTCTCAGCCATGCATAGCTCTGTCAAAACACTACAAGGGACCTCAGCTCTGAGCTGTTGAATGTTCTCCTACTTGACTATCTGCTCTCACCCACCCAGACAAGTTCTTACACACATCACCTACTTCTGTACACAGAGCAAGCTTGGCAAGCTTCCCATCGTCACTCTGAATCCTTCAAGATTCAGCTCTTGTTCCCTTTTCCAGTCTGAGTTGGTGTCCCTTATCCTTAATCCCTTTATGCCCTCATCTACCTCTATGGTTAAGACTCAGCAAAATAATACAGGGATAATATATAAAAATGTGGGGCTCAAGAGGTATTCATTTATCTCTGTGCCTCCACTGTGTAAAACTATGACCACTATCTAATAGGTTCTCAATAAATGTGTAGGTGAAGCAGACAAGTCATTGCTAAAGCTCTCTCCCATCAAAGAAAGTTCAGAAAGTGAAGTTAGCCCTACAAGGGCCTGGGCAAATCCCAGTCAGACTGCTGACTGGATATGAAGAGCACCCATCCTCCACCTGAAGCCCACTGCTGCTGCTCTCTGCTCTTGGTGACCTCCATTCTAGCATCACTATACTGGTCTGACTTTGCTTTTCTGTTAAAGCTGAAGAAAAAGCATAGCCATGCAGACTGGAATTTGGCCATGTGGCACCCTTATATATGACCCAACAATTCGTGTTGTAGGAAACATGTTTTTATTAACAAAGTTTCAATGTTGAGGGTCCTAGAGCACACCGGCTCTGAGCCTTTCTCTCCCACGAGACCCAGAACTTCTCTTGCTCCCCAAAAGACTACAAGCCAAAACCACACCCAGAAGTTGCCCATTTCCTCATCTGTCCATCAGCCGGTTACACAAACAGGTCTCCATCCTCTTCAGAATGTGCACCCGTGGGTTTCAGAGGTGCTGTCTTCTTGCAGCATCTCTCTCCTTCAGAGTTCGGGGTGCGCTCCCCTCAGGGTCCAGGCAGCGGTGCAGGAGCCATGCGCCGGGCTGCACCGGGTCATGGGGTCCCAGAAGCTGCAGCCCAGGGAGCCCACTGCCCAGCGTCGGACACTGCCTCCAGGAGCGGGCTTCCGTCCATGTGGGGTCTAAGCCCCTGGCGGGCCCAGCATCTGCCTAGTCCCACGAGCATTCCCGTTTATGTGAGGAGAAGGGCCAGAGGCCCAGAACGTCCAAATGCCAAAAACCCAGAGAGTGACCATGCACCAAGCTCCAAAGCCAGAGCCCCATATCAAGGGCGCGACTTCTCCGTACACTACGTCCCCACGAAGAGAGTGATCCTTTCCACAGCTTTGCTGTAAAACGGCCCTCCTGAAATCCCACAAGTTCAGGAAGCCGGTGAGAGTAACCAGCTTTTCCCAAGGTGCATCATTTTCCACCATTTGTATCCGTTCCCCTGAGTCTTTGACTCTCCTTCCGCCGCCATGTTTAATAAGGGCAAGAGTTTCCTAGCCACGCATAGACGCACGTGCACTGGTGGTACGGAGTGGGGCGTCTGTCCCCACAGCCCCTGCAGGCACTGGGTGAGCATCCCCACCACCACCTCGTTTACAGTTTGCCTGGGCAGCAGCTTCCTTCCACAGCCCCTCCCTTCGGGAACGCACAAACTGCCTTAATCTGCCTTTGCTACGAGCGCTATACACTGCTTTAGCACTGAGCCTTCAGCTCTGCGTTACCCTTCCAGCCCTCTGCCTTTTTGCAGGATTTGGGGGTGTTCCCCTGGACTTGCTTTCCAGGGACCTCTGGTGAGACCTACCCCATTACAAAAGGCCATTTGGTTTGTTGGGAACAAGCATTGTATTGGGAGTTAAAGAGATTTGCTGTCCAGAGCCTAACTCTGCAACACGTGAGGCTGTACAAGTTACACCAATTCTTTGGTCTTCAGCTCTTTCGTCCTTCAAATGAAATGCATGCCATTTCACACCGGCTTTGATGGCCGCAATAAAAAGGCGATAACACGTGTTGGCAAGGATGTGGGGAAATTAGAACTCGTACACCGCTAGTGGGAATGTAAAATTGTGCCACTTCTTTGGAAAATAGTGACATTTCCTGAAAAAGTTCACCTTAAAGTCACATACGACTCAGCAATTCAATGCTTATGTATATACCCAAGAGAAAGGAACACAACTTTTAGATAAAAATGTGTACACAAGTGTTTGTTGCAGCATCATTTATAACAACCCAAAGGAAAAAAAAAAAAACCAAAGTCCCATCAACCAATGAATAGATAAATAAAATGTGGGCTATCCATGCAATGGAATATTAGTCATAAACAGGAATGAAGTGCTGATAGAAGCCACAATGTGGATGAACCTTGATGACACTGTGCTAACTGACAGAAGGAATTGGGGCTGACTGTTTCATAGGTGCAAGGTTTCCTTAGAGAGTGATGAAAATGCATTGGAGCCAGAGAAAGATGATGGTTGTACAACTTTGTGGATGTACTCAGTGCCATTAAAGCAAGGGTGTCAAACTCATTTTCACCAGGGGCCACATCAGCCTCACAGTTGCCTTCAAAGGGCCAAAATAATTTTAGGACTGTATAAATGTAACTACTCCTTAACTGTTAAGGAGTTGAAATTACATTTGGCCCTTTGAAGGCAACCTCAAGGTGGATGTGGCCCCTAGTGAAAATGAGTTTGACACCTCTGCACTAAAGTATACATTTTCAAATGGCTAATTTTATGTGAATTCACCTCAAAAAATAAAGAACTTTCAGAGTTGAAGAAATGTTTTAATTTTTAATTCAGTCAGGATATATTCATAGTTTATTAACGTGTCATAAAACGTAACTTCTAATGTACATTTTTAAGTGGAAAAGGAGGCCAGTAAAAGCCTTCTGCTGCTGTGCTGGGGTGTGAGCTGACTATCCCACTGGGAGGTGGTCCCTTGAGGCAGGTCCACCAGCATCACAGGCTCGCTAGAGCAGCACATCAAATGTCAGAGGGGCAATGGTGGCTGACCAGCCTTTTGGGGGAAAACACAAGTCATCTCCTGGGTGCTTCCAGCAACCACTCCAGAGGGCTCTGCTAGGATGTGGGCCCTGAAACAGCAGGTGCAAGTGAGAGGCATAAAAAAGAAGAGTTACTGAATGCAAAGTGTCCTTACTTTAACACCAGGCTAGGGCAGCCTTTAGAAATGAAATGAATGATAATTGCCAATTTCTTAAATTCAGCCTCCTTTCTTTGTTCATCTGGACACTGTTAGATATGCTGCTTACAAAGGAGGCCTCCCCATTTCTCCGATGTACGAACCAGGGCTGCTTAGAGAAGGGAAGTGGTTTACTGAAGGCACACAGCATGGAAGAGTAAGCCCCAAGGAACCACACCTAACTTTGCATGTCTGGCTTCTCCCATCACACCATGTGGCCTCCTATAAGAGGAGTATTTGGTTCTTAAACAAAAGCATCTCTCTTGCAAACTCTCAATGTTGTGCCTTCATCCTGATCATAGTCACTCTGGGCTTGGTGGCCATGTAGCAGCCCCTGCTGAGAGGCTCTGCAGACAATCTGTAGAGACATTAAGCTCTAAAAAAAATCACATGATAAAAAAGAGCACAAACAGGATCGGAAAAAATCTATGGGCTGTCGCTGGGGACATTTTCTTTGCTTAGCTCAAAACCATTACTGATCAGTCTCACTTGTGGACTGGCAGCGAATCACTTTCTGATCTCATTAAGTGTTCTCTCAGTGCCTAAGTGTATTAGTGAACCAGGGAGGGGAGGGAAAGTGGGTTTAGCTTCAAATCAGCAAAGGCGTGGAGGAAATGACCGCACACATTTGGCTGTTTCTAGAAAGGTTCATGAGGATCTGTGAGTTCAAGATTTGTTTGTGTAAAGGTCAGTAGGGGGGTTTGTAAACCTGACCCAGAGGGTGGTCCTTTGGGAAGCTAGTGAAGAAGGGAGGAGTGCTTTTAGCACTGAATATTTAACCAGTGGGCCTCCCTTACAGACCAGCACCTGGGGCAACTTGGCTACAGAAAGATGACCTTTCAGAATCTACGCCCAATTACAATTGTGGGTTAAACAAACAGAGCCCCAGGCATCTTTCTGGATACCACATTTTATCATCTTTTGCCCAAGTACAGTGCATTTCCAAGAAAGCTGTCCTGTTGAAAAATTGCTGGGCAGTGAGAGAAATCAGCAAAAAGTGCATCCTTGTAAACACAACCTTAATATTATTTTTCCCAGGAGGGGTAAGAGCAGCTCCATTGCCACTGGATAAAATTGGCTTTGGCTGCTGTGGCTGTCATTTCAGTGACAAATGTCCTCTTTGCTGCCCAAAGTGGAGTCTCCTGACATACTCTTTGAAAAGCAAGGGGGCATGTTAATTGCTAAGCCCCACTGGAAAAAAAGAAAAGAGTGCTAAGACACACATATTTTTACAATGCACGTACTTTAATGATAGGATTTGCGCCAGGAGGTGTTTGTCTAAATCCTTTGCAACAAGAACAGATATCTTGTTGAGAAAATTGGGGGCTGGGGGGTGGGTTGTGACTGGTAACCTGCACAGAGCTGGTTAAGAGTTGTCCACGAGGATTGTTACTTACTAGGGGACAGCGGGTTCTCATGTAAGTTGGCTATCAAAGAATGAAGAGGTGTAGCCCTGGCCAGTGTGGGTCAGTGGACTGAGTGCTGGCCTGTGAACCAAAGGGTCACTGGTTCGATTTCCTGTCAGGGCACATGCCTGGGTTGCTTGTCAGGTGCCCAGTAAGGGCACCTGAGAGGCAACCACACACTGAGGTTTCTTTCCCTCTCTTTCTCCCTCCTTTCTCTCTCTAAAGATAAATAAAATCTTTTAAAAAAGGAACAAAAATGTGTAGTGAAGTAGTGCAGGTGGCTTGGAGATGTGGATGGAGCAGGGTCAACATTACATGTAAAAAATCTGCCTTATTTGTCTGCCTTCTCTTCTAAACCAGATCCCTTTGGCCTACATTTCCCTCCCATTTCCATATGTGTCTCAGCTCCGGGAGTGTAAAAGCCGGGAGGGATGACAGAAACCATGCAAGCAGGATCAGCAAATACCGGCCACCTGCACCTCCTCCTTCGCCTCCTGTGCCCAGAGCAGACATCACTAATTGACCACGCTGTTGTTCTTTTTGAGTCTAAAATGCAGCCTCAAAATTCTCCTAAGCTCAGCATGCCAAAAAGCCAACTACAGACCTTATAGACCAGACAAAACCTGTTTTCCAATTGTAGTGTTATCTAACCTCATCTCATTTTTTTCTGTTTAAGCACGTTTCTTGTTCATTTGGCTAAAGATTATGTATTGTACTATTGTTCTTTTTATTAATTTGAAAGAGAGAGAGAGAAACATTGATTTGTTGTTCCACTTATTTATACATTCTTTGGTCAAGTCTTTTGTGGGCCTTGACCACGGATCCAACCTGCAACCTTGGTGTGCTGGAACAATACTGTAACCAAATAAGCTACCCAGCCAGGTTTATACTATTGTTCTTGATTTTCTTTTTCTTTTTTTCCCACTATCCCCGATGCCTTTACCCTTAAATAAATAAATAAATACTTTATTGAGATATAATCCATGTGCCATAAAACAGATCTTTTTAAACTGTATAATTGAGTGGTTTCTAGTATATTCACAAGGCTGTGCAACCATCACCACTATCTAATTCCAAAAACATTTTTAATTACCCCAAAAGAGACTCTGAACCCATTAGCAGTCGCTCCCCAGACCCCGGCAACCACAAATTTACTTTCTGTCTCTTTGGATTTGCCTATTCTGGACATTTCCTATAAATGGAATTATATGACATGCAATCTTTTGTGTCATAAAATTTTGGTTTTTTCTTCTGATTTTAAAATAAAGTAAAATGTTACTGTGGCCCCCTTACAGATGTGCTGGGCCCCAGGCACTAAGCCTGCTGAAGTTGGCCTAGGCCACCACATGCTACCAACTTCTGACAACTTCTCAGAGCTACAGGAGCCCCCTGGGTGCCCAAGTGGCCAGGTCCTGAGAGTAGACAAGGGGCATGCTGTGTTCCCGCCGCGTCATGCCAAGCCTGCCCTGCTCCCCACTGCTTTGTTCATGGCACTGACCCAGAAGTTAGATGCAGACTGTCCCCCACTCAGCCCACCCTCTGAGGCCCATAGCTTTGATCCTGGGCCAGGCTTGTCTGCCTGGCTTCTTTCTCACTTAGAACAGTTCCCTTCAGAGGGTTTCCTTATGCAAAGAGGCTTTTTGCCATCAGGGCTGAATCCCAGGGTGGGCCTGCTTATGTGTAAACGCTGCACTGTTAGCAAATCTCTTTTACTTCCACTGTAACCAACAGAGCAGTGGGGAGGCAGCTAAGAGGCCTGCTTGGACAGCAAGTACAGGGCACAGAAAGGCCCAGCTTAGGCCATTGTCACTCTCCTAGCTCCTCCTCCCCAGTCTGTTCCCAGAAAACTCCTTCTGCTCCATGAGCCTGTCCAGCTGGAGGGATGGGAAAGGAAGACCCGTCTGTCAGACCTTTCAAAGGGACTTCCAGAAATTGGGGTAGGGAAACAGACTTTGAGAAGAAGACCACACAACGGGGCCTCAGGGAATTCACATCTTCTGTATGTGATTAAGTGGCCAACAGACTGAAAATAGGGCTGAATGCCAGGGCCTAGGCTGGTAGGCTGCAAAGCACAGAATTGTTCCGAGGCATGCAAGCCAGCAAGAGGAAATGCAGTGGGTGGGTGACCACCACTCCCTAGGTCCTGCTCATTTGCCGACTTCTCTCCATCTCTGGGGTCCCTCAACCCCTCCTTGAATTTCCATGAAGAGTCAATCTACCCACAAACAGTTGTTGGAACCCTCAGTGGAGCCCAGGACACCAGGCAAAAGTTAAAGTAGCAGGTTGTTCATTCATTCATTCATTTTTTCCCCAGGCTGGGGTTATGCTCAGCAGTGGGCTAGATGATAGAAGCATGGAAATGAGCCAGGCCTGGCCTTCATGAAACTTGACTCTAGCAGGGATGATAAACAGGAAACCAGTTCAATAAAAGAGGACCTGGTGAGAACACCAAGGAAATAATGTTAGTTCTTCCTGGGAGGTAGAACTGGTGTCAGGAAAGTTTTTACAGAGTATGTTAGTTTGCTAAGGCTGCCATAACAAATACCACAGACAGGATGACTTAAGCAACTGTACTTTATTTCCTCACAATTCTGGAGGCTGGGGTCAAGATCAAGGTGTCAGCAGGGTTTGCTTATTCTGAGGCCTCTGTCCTTGGCTTGCAGATGGCTGTCTTCTTGCTGTGTCCTCATATGGCCTTTGCTCTGTTTGGGTGCATCTGTGGCGTCTCTATGTAGAATATATTCAACTTCTTATAAGCACACCAGTTAGATTGGATTAGGGCCCATATTAACAGCTTTGTTTTAACTTAGTCACCTCTTCAAAGATCTTATCTCCAAAACAGTCCCGTTCTGAGGTACTTACTGGGGGGTTAGGGCTTCAACATATGAACTTCGGGGAGATGCAACTCAGCCCATAACAGAAAGGTTGCCTATGGACTGTGCTTTGATAGCAGAGCCAGAAATAACTAGATGGGCAGAACTATTCTTGATGTCAAGCCCAGCAGAGCAAAGACCCAGAGATATGAAACACCTGTCTCCTTCAGGGACTGGCTTGACATCAAGAGTTTGCATAGGTGCAAACACAGGAAAGAGGCCAAAAGAAAGTGCCCCAAGCTGTGAAGGCTGTGCTATCCTGGTGGTTGTGTATGGCAAAGTGGCTGGTGGGTAACAGTTCATGTTCCCAAAGTCCTCCTAGGTAGGGCTGACTGCTGTGCAGATTACACAAAACAAAGTTTATTAGGCACATAGTGTTTATAATAAATACTTGTCACTATTACAAGTGTGTTTTTTTCTGTATGTCTTTTCTGTATTTCTGTCCTCTGGTGACTATAGATTAGTTTCATTATTTTTAAAAAAGCTTAGAAAAAGTAGTCAAGGAGCCCTGGCTAGTGTGGCTCGGTTGGTTGGAGCATCATCCCGCACACCAAAAGGTTGCAGGTTCCATTTCCATTCCCGATCAAGGCACACACCTTGGTTGCTGGTTTGATCTCCAGTGGGGGCATGTACAAGAGGCAACCAATCAATGTCTCTCTCTCTCTCTCTCTCTCTCCCCTCTCTCTCTCTCCCTGTGTCTCAAAGCAATGAAAAAATGTCCTCAGGTTAGGATTTTTAAAAAGTAGTCAAGGGGCAGCAGATGCTGGGAAAGTCAGAGAGTGAGAAAATTCATTCTGTGTCCCTGACTAACCATCATCTATTTCCTAGTTGTCTTCTGCTCAGTGCTGTATGGGGGCTGGCAGTGGGGGGCGAGCACACGGATTGAAGGCAGGCTCCTATTGTAGCGAGATGACAGCTCATTTGGGCAGGTTCCTTCAAAGATGAGCGTTCTCCGCTGGATGTTGGCGGGGAAGTTGCAGTTGAGATCACAGCCCTCACTCTTCTAACCCCCAGAAGGCACAGCATTTGGAACTAGTAGCTATCATATTTTTAGGACTATGAGATGCACCAGACCGTAAGACACACCTAGGTTTTAGAGGAGGAAAATAGGAAAAAAAGTTTTGAGGCAAAAAATGTGGTAAAATATTTAATAACCTGTGACCCTGCTCCACCGCCACCCTCCCCCACAGCAAGCCAGGTAAGCTACATTCAGACTATAAGATGCACCCTCCTTTCCTCCCAAGTTTGGGGGGAAAGTGCATCTTATAGTCCAAAAAATATGTAAAACAAAGTATGAAGGACAGAAAATGACCTAAAAGATCTCCCAGAAAGCGCTGAAGGCCCCGAAGGCTGTTTTTTACAGAGCTCTCTTGTGAAGGGCTTAGAGCTCACCTATAGGTTTCCTTGCAATGGTAACTGAAAGAGACTTTGGAAAAACTGTTGCAGCCTCCAAGAGGGGCATAGATGAGCTGTGAGCCTGGAGATGGAAGAACATGCGTGAGTTCTGGCTCTGCCTTTTCTGAGCTGTGTAACTTTCGTGGAATCACTAGTCAATGAATCTCTCTGAGAGGTCAGTTTCTTTCCTTCACTTCCAAAATCATGAGCAAATTACTACCTACCCCTACCTGAGGACTGGGTTACCATGAGGATAAAATTGGGTAATCAAACAAAAAATGCTCTGAAACCCCAAAGTCCTACACATCCTTAGCTGTATTCCGGAGGAAGTACAGGAGTCTTTGTGGCTGCTGGACTGGGTGTGCACTGACAGCCTCAGTTGCTGCTGGGAACTCGTCATGCCTGAGCTCTCTGGGGTGGCCCTGGCTCTTGGTGTGCTGTCAGGGTGTGGCCAGGATCAAAACTGCAGCTAACGGACCAATCTGACTGATCAGGTGTTTTATTCCTTCACAGAACACACGTCTTCCACAGCTGTGGTGGAAGAGAAAAATCTCTCCTTTCAAAATGATTCTTGAACAGAGTCAAACCCTTCTACCTTATCACCATGGGCTCTGGGTCTCAAAACCTGGTGCCCAAAAGAATCACCTGGGTTGCTTGTTAAACAGAAAGAGGTCAGGGAACCCTTCCCCACAGAGATTCTGGCCCTGTCAGTCTAAGAAAGGGCTCGGGAAATCTGCATTTTAGTCACGTGTGGTGTGAAGAGAATGCACTGGACTCAAAAGAAAATAACAATTCTTATTCTCTCATACTAAAACAATGGATAGTCTTGGCCTTCTGACAGCAACAATAACCACAGGAGCTGTTGTTTATTGAGGGCACACCGTGTGCCATGCATAGTATCTGCAGGGCTCCTAAGAGCTGTCAGGAGGACAACTGTAATTGAACAACAATTAAAAAATGAAATAAAATAACTTAAAAAGAAGAGCTGCAAGGTGCTATTCTGGGTTTGTGTATGTGCACACAATTCCCCTCCCTCTGGTAATACTCCCCGTTTGGTGTTGAGGAAGTGCTCTCCCTCATTTCACAGGAATCTAGTGGAACTGCCAATCAAATGACCAATACCACCCCCTGAGGAGAGGAAGAGATCAGAGGAGGAGATGTGACTCAATCCCAGACAACCAGGCTACTCTTCCTGGGAACCTGACTGGAGTGAAGACACGTTAGGGTTGAGAGCAGGTGCCCTGGGCTGAATCCCTGAGACAGCCCTTGGCAAGACTTGTGGTTTAACTCTTCCGTACATTTCATGGGCCATCAAGAAGCCTTCCTATAAACCTTCTTCTGACTTAAGTTAATGAGTCAGTTTCATTTATTACAACAAAGAAACTAATGAATATTCAGTTTACAAATAAAGAAGCTGAGGCTCAGAGAAATTAAATGACTGACCCAAGGTCCCACAAGCAAAAGACAGCAAAGCAAGACTCAGAGGCAGTCCTGACCGGCTTCAGAATCTACCAGCCTGTCATTAGCTCACAGCCCCTATATCCTCCTGAGAATTCAAGATGAGAAGAGGAGTAGACAGTACACTCGAAAATAGATAGGTGGGTAGGTATATAGGTAGGTAGATTTCCATAGATACAGATACACAATTGGAAAAGTATTGAAGAGAAATTTAAAAGTTACTATTAACTCCTACACTCATCCCTCTCTAGGTTTAAAACCCCACAGTGGGGAACCTGAACTAATTACTAATTTAATTCATCCATATTTATTAAATGTCCCAACAGTCTAACCAGTAAATCCCTTACTGAACAACATACTACATCACCATCATGGAAGAGGAAAGGGGTGTGGAAAGTAAGCAGTGGTCCAAGTTTGGAAGATACCAAAGAAAAACTTTCCAACAAAGTACTAATTCAGACCAGAATTCACCACCACTTCAGCAAAGTTTTTTTTTAATATTTTATTGATTATGCTATTACAGTTGTCCCATTAACCCCCTCTCCATCCCCCTCCACCCTGCACACCCTCTCCCACACACATTCCCTCCCTTTAGTTCATGTCCATGTGTCATAAATTCTTTAGCTTCTACATTTCCCATACTATTCTTACCCTCCCCCTGTCTATTTTCTACCTACCATCTATGCTACTCATTCTCTGTACCTTTTCCCCCTCTCTCACCCTCCCATTCTCCTGTTGATAACCCTCCATGTGGTCTCCATTTCTGTGGTTCTGTTCCTGTTCTAGTTGTTTGCTTAATTTCTTTCTGTTTTTGTTTTAGGTGTGGTTGTTAATAATTGTGAGTGTGCTGTCATTTTACTGTACATGTTTTTTATCTTCTTTTTCTTAGATAGGTCCCTTTAACATTTCATAAAATAAGGGCTTGGTGATGATGAACTCCTTTCACTTGACCTTATCTGAGAAGTACTTTATCTGCCCTTCCATTCTAAATGAAAGCTTTGCTGGATAGAGCAATCTGGGATGTAGGTCCTTGTCTTTCATGACTTGGAATACTTCTTCCCAGCCCCTTCTTGCCTGTAAGGTCTCTTTTGAGAAATCAGCTGAAAGTCTGGTGGGAACTCCTTTGTAGGTGACTGTCCCCTTGTCTCTTGCTGCTTCTAGGATTCTCTCCTTCATTTTTATCTTGGCTAATGTAATTATGATGTGCCTTGGTGTGTTCCTTCTTGGGTCCAACTTCTTTGGGACTCTCTGGGCTTCCTGGACTTCCTGGAAGTCTATTCCCTTGGCCAGATTGGGGAGGTTCTCCTTTATTATTTGTTCAAATAAGTTTTCCACTTGTTGCTCTTCCTCTTCCCCTTCTGATACCCCTATAATTTTGATGTTGGAACATTTAAAGGTGTCCTGGAGGTTCCTAAGCCTCTCCTCATTTTTTTTAATTCTTATTTCTTCATTCTTTTCTGTGTGATTGTTTCTCTCTTCCTTCTGGTCCACTCCATTGATGTGAGACCCAGCTTTATTTCCATCACTATTGGTTCCCTGTGTATTTTTCTTCATTTCACTTATTGTAGACTTCATTTTTTCATCTAATTTGCAACCAAAATCAACCAATTCTGTGAGCATCCTGATCACCAGTGTTTTCAACTGTGCATCTGATAGGTTGGCTATCTCTTGGTTGCTTAAAAGGATGGGTTCTGGGGTTTTCATTTGCTCTTCTGTTTGAGCCATCTCTTTTTTTTTTTTTTTTTTTGGTCTGGTTGCACCTGTTATGTAGTGAGGGGCAGAGCCTTAGGTGTTCACCAGAGCGGGTCAAGCCAGTCACTGGGTTGTGATGCTGTACATGGGGACAGGGTCCAAGAAGGAACAATGGCAAGCACCTCCAGTCACCATGAACTTCAGCCCCTTCCACTGCTTCCCCCGAGCAAACTGGACCTTTCTGGTATTGATTCCCATGTGGGTGGGCTTGTATACCCCGTTGGTCTTCCAATGAACTCTCCCCTGAGGCTGGGAGTCTCTCCCTGTGCCTCAACCCCCACAGGTGTTTTCAATCAGTGTCCCAAGGCTCTATTTCCCAGCACTGGGATCCTGGGTTGCTGCGCAGTGCCTTGCTTCACAATTGCCACCTCACTGGGTCTGCCGGTTGCCACCCCTCGCCCAGGATCTGCTCGCTGCGGTCTTACACGCCTGGTCTCAAGGCTCTTTGTGCTTCAAGACCCCTCTGCACCCGGCTTCCCAACTATGCTCCTCCTACTGGTCTGGATAAACATGTCTATTTTAACTCCTTGGTTGTCTGACTTCCATACAGTTCAATTTTCTGTCAGTTCTGGTTGTTATTCTATTTCTAAATTATTGTTGTCCCTATCTTGGTTGTGCAAGGAGGCACAGTGTGTCTACCTATGCCTCCATCTTGGCCAGAAGCTTCAGCAGAGTTTTTATTTTTCTAATTAAGTTAATGACTTCTTAAATTCATGGATCCTAAACTTGCAAAACACAGGCTAGACTCGTGACCACAAATGTGATCAACTCACCCTTCTGAGTATTAAGTCTTCTAGCTCTTGCTCCTCAAACAGACGGCTTCCCCTGCTTTTTCCTTCTGACCATACACATAAGACTATCAGGAAAATCTATACTTGACATTGTAATGTGACTTTTGTTCTGCTGGCCACCACAGTCCAAAGCCAAGATCATGGGTATTTGTCACTAAATAGAAGTTAATTTAGCAGAATTACTTTAAAAACATAGCCTTTATTTATTGAATTTTTGCTATCTCAAACTGACTCCAACTATCTCAGTCCTCAAATTGGAGAATTTCAGGCAGCCTTGTTGTGCCCAGCACCCCCAATGTATAGTCCATAACAAATACCCATGTAAGTGCCACACACACACTGCTTCACTGCATTTCTTTGATAATCCTAGCAGTTTATTGGCAAACTGTTTATTGGCAAACCATTGACTCTACTTTAGGAAATTTGGTCTAAAATTATGATCACTGATGTACCCAAATATTTAGCCCTCAGGCTATACATCACAGCATTGCTTACAATAGAAAATAATGGAAACAATGTAAATGTCTAAAATATAAGATTAAATACATATGGTATAACCATTGTAAAAATCCCATTAAAGACTATATAAATGTTCATAAGAAAAAATATTTTGAGAATATATTCATGAGATATTGTTAAATAAAAATTCATAGAACACTATGTCCAGTGAGATTTCATTTTTGTAAACACATAGATATGAAATATTTCTTTCCAAAATGATTAGAAGGATATTCACCAAAATAGATGGGACAGTTACCACTGAGAACTAAAGTTATAAATTATTTTTATTTTATAATCTTATTGGTCTATAGCCTTTAAATTTTAAGAGAAAATTTTTTTAAAGCAAACTGTTGAGATGGCCACAGATTGGTTAAGCTGGTTACTTTTGCTGTTCCAAATCATATCTTACTTTACTAATAATATCCCACAGGACTAGACCTTCAGATCCTTACTGCATGTTGTCTGGGGAGGCCATTAGGGTGAATCCCGATATTGTCACACACAGAGTTGTCCAGAAAGAGTCCAAAAAGAGAAGCAAATTCAAGGGATGAAAAAGTAAGAGGGAGAAAAAGGCAAACAAATCACCATAGGTATAAATGTAACTGGTCAACTTTCACAGATGATTTGTAAAGCTTTACCAACTTATTTTTAAAATAATGCGGAAAATTGCCCCATGCAAGTAAGAAAACTTGGTTTGAAAAGGTCAAGTCTCAAAGTAGTCTGGAAAAACCACTGCCAACCAGCTAGCCTAAGCAGATTTAACAAAAATGAGGAATGCAACAATTCTGTCTCCCTTAGGCTCCAAACCCATCTCAATTCCATTACCAGGCATCCCACAGCAGAAGAGTATTTTAAAGATGTGGAAAATTACCTTCCTTTCTAATTAGTTCAAGGTATAGAGATCACTTTGGCTACCATCATGGTTTTGGCCCGGGCTCCCAAAGCATTCTACATAGAAGAATCCTATGGCAGTTCTACTTTGAAAATGGACCAGGTAGAGCTTGGGTACCAAGTCAAAATTACACTCTCTATGGTCATCTGAACCCAGAATTACTTACTCAGGGTCTGATAAACAATTTTTCTACAATCCTGCTGTTCAGAGGCTGGAAAATGGTGGCCCATGAGTTGGAAATGACCCAAGTTTTGTTTGACTGGTATGCACATTGGTGGCACAAATGATACATTCTAAACAGTGGGGGAGAGGAGTTAGATGTCCACTGTTGTAAATCAGGAAGTTTCACCTTAATACCAGAGTTGGGGCTTTTCTGAAAAATGGTAAATATCTAAGAACACACAGGAGAATTGACAGGACATAGTCAGCCCTTGCTCCATTTTTCAGTCTGCAATAATTTTTATGCATGGCTGTCTTCACTTATTGCCTTATGTCTCAATTCTTATAAGCATTTGAGTTTGCATTATTAGTTTAATTTAATACCAGCTACCATTTTTATAAATGAAGATCCTGAGGCCTACAATCTTGGGTGTTATGGCCAGTGTTGAGATCTTATGTTGTACCTAGTACCACACATTATGTTATTTAATTTGGTTTTCACATCCGCTCTGGGAGAAAGGCTTCACTTGCTCCACTTTATAGATGATGAAACTGAGTCTCAGAGAGGCTGAGTGACTTACCCATAAGCACATACAGCAGGTAAAGATGGAGCCGATGCTCAAACCCAGGTCTTTGTGAATCTAAAACCAGACTGTTTGTCCCCTTGAATAGCAATTCTCCCCTACCATAATGACTCCCCTTTCTTGCCTCTCATGCCTTCTCCCCTCCCTTTCCCCCAACACCCTTTTTGCCTCTGTATTAGCACATACCAACATTCCCTGCCTTCTCTCTCTCACTTCGTTGTTGTCTGACCCTGTCCAGCAACTTATTAGTCCCAAGGCCCCCATTTTCATATTGTATACCATATCACAGTCATAAAATAACTCATTCTGCAGCAGGAAGGGGCCCAATTATAACCTATATAATGGGCAAAAGACAATCATGCATCACAAAGGTCCTGGAATTGGAGGTCATCAGAGTAATTTCATTTGTTGGACATTTTCCATTTGTTCCAGCCATCCTTTTGTCACAGTCCTATGCAGATCCAGTGGACTCCCTGGGACATTTCACATGTTATCCAACATATGTATTAAGGATTGTTAATAGAACCAAGGAGTGGGAATCATTATGTGAGAATAAAATGCATTGTAGAAAATGGAATTTTAGAGTTACAGAGTGGAAAAGGAGTGTTTTTTTTTCCTTCCAAGTGACCCAAGAAACCCAGCACTAGGGCGCAGAGGAGTTACTATCTTGCATGGAAGAAATCTTCCACAACCTATAAACCTGAAAAATAACTTGATGGGAGTCCGTTGCCTTGCTCTTTGAAACAACCTTTTTCCTTGTGTGTTGATTTTCTCTATATTCTTGAAAAGGTAGCCAGTGATGTTCCAGAGAGCAAACTTTCCTCTGTCAGGTTAGGGAGACAATTATTATGGCTTAGTCTCTACCACTTAAGTCAAATAATTTGGTGTGAATTTGATTAGTCTATAGGCTTCCCACTACAGTGGGAAAGATGGAAACAATTCAATGGAATATAGAATTTTCGGATAGCATAAGGTAGGGTAGGATAGGGTAGGATAAGGTCAGGTAGGGAAGGGTAGGGTGGAATGGGATAGAATAGAATAGGGTAGGATAAGGTAGGATATAGTACAGTAGGATAAAGCAGGGCAGGGAAGGGAGGGTAGGGTAGGATAAGATAGAATAGGGTAGGGTAAGGTAGGTTAGGGTAAGATAGGGTATTGTAGGATAAACTAGGATAAAATTTGGAGAATATCTAGTCTACAGATCCCATCCTGGTGCCAACCTCTCAGACCTGATTCACAGATGTTTGTCTAAACTGTGCAAGGTTTCTGGAAAAATATGACTTGGTTCCCAACAATTCAAAATCAGCTGATTTTACCTTTTTAAAATTTCATTTTCTGGCATTTGTTTAAAAAAAACAACTTTAGACTTCCAGCCAAGGTGGAGGCATAGGTAAATATGCATTGCTTTCTTACACAACCAAAAGAAGGACAACAAGAAATTTAAATGCCAAAAACAACCAGAACTGCCAGAAAATTTAACTGTATGGAAGCCTGACAACCAAGAAGTTAAAGAAGAAACATTCATCCAGACCAGTAGGAGGGGAGGAGACAGGCAGCCAGGGTGGGGAAGACATGTGGCAAGGCAGCTGGCAGGGTGGGCAGTCCCATATTCACATGCGGATAAGCCCGGAGGAACAACTGGGGAGTGAGACAGACCATGCAACCCAGGGTTCCAGTGAGGGAAACTAAAGCCTCAAAACCTCTGGCTGTAAAAACCTGTGAGGGTTTCAGTGACAGAAGAAACTCCTAGCCTCACAGGAGAGTTCATTGGAGAGATGCACGAGGTCCTAAAATATAGACAAACCCACCCACCACAAAATCAGCACCAGAAGGGCCCAATTTGCTTGTGAGTAGCAGGGAAAATTAGTGAAAGCTGGCTAATAGTCAAGCAAGCAGCATTATTCCCTCTCTGACCCCTGCCCCACATACAGTTCCACAATGCAGCAACATGGGTTGCCCCACCCTGGTGAATTCCCAAGGCTCCACCCGTTACAACAAAACAGGCACACTGAGACAAAGAAATATGGCTGAAATGAAAGAACAGATCAAAACTCCAGGAAAAGAACTAAGCAACAAGGAAACAGCCAACCTACCAGACACAGTTCAAAACACTGGTAATCAGGATGCTCACAGAAATGGTTGAGCTTGGTCTCAAAATGAAGGAAGTAATGAAGGCTATGTAAAGTGAAATAAAGAAAAATATCCAGGGAACCAACAGTGAAGGGAAGGAAACTGGTACTCAAATCAACAATTTGGAACAGAAGGAAGAAATAAACATCCAACACAACAGAATGAAGAAACAAGAATTCAAAAAAATGAGGAGAGGCTTAGGAACCTCCAGGACAACTTTAAACATTCTAACATCCAAATCACAGGGTGACAGAAGGAGAAGAGGAAGAGCAACAAATTGAAACCTTATTTGAAAACATAATAAGGGAGAACTCCCCCAATCTGGCAAAGGGAATAGACTTCCAGGAAGTCCAGGAAGCCCCAAAAAAGTTGGACTCAAGGAAGCACACAGCAAGGCACATCATAAATAAGTTACCTAAGATTAAAGACAAGAAGAGAATCTTAAAAGCAATAAGAGAAAAGGAAAGACTTAACTACAATGGAGTTCCCATAAGACTATCAGCTGGTTTCTCAAAAGAAATCTTGCAGGCAAGAAGGGACTGGAAAGAAGTATTCAAAGTCATGAAAGGCAAGGACCTACATCCCAGATTGCTCTATCCAGCAAAGCTATCATTTAGAACGGAAGGGCAGATAAAGTGCTTCCCAGATAAGGTCAAGTTAAAAGAGTTCTTCGTCACCAAGCCCTTATTATATGAAATGTTAAAAGGACTTATCTAAAAAAAGATCAAAACTATGAACAGTACAATGACAACAAACTGACAACTATCAACCAAGGAACCTAAAAAACAAAAACAAGGTAAGCAAACAACTAGAACAGGAACAGAATCACAGAAATAGAGATCACATGGAGGGTTATCAGCAGGGAAGGGAAGGGGAGAATGGAGAAAAAGGTACAGGAAATAAATAGCATAAATGGTAGGTAGAAAATCGACAGGAGGAGGTTAAGAATAGTATGGGAAATGGAGAAGCCAAAGAATTTATATGTACAACCCATGGACATGAACTAAGCAGGGGGCCGGGGTAGAGGAGGGGAGGGGGGAGCTGGTAGGAGGGGGGTACAGGGCAGAGGAGGGTAAAGGGGAGAAAAAATGGGACAACTGTTATAGCATAATCAATAAAATATACTTAAAAATAAAAAAATAAAAAATAACATTACACTCTGGCAATACTGAATGAGCTTCCTTGTGACAGAGCAGCAGAGCAGCTGCCCCTTACACAGAGGAGAGCTGCTCTGAGAGACCGCCCCGCCCCACCAGTCGCCACTGTTTCCCACACTCAGACTGAGGGGCAGCTGCCACTTCACTCATTTGGTTTTCAACAAGCAAAAACGTTAAGTAAAATGCCCAAAGTGTTCATTCACTCATTCAACAAATATTTATGGAGGCCCAGACTGCCAGACACTATGCCAGGCACTGGGAAAGCAGCAGTGAACAAAACGACCCACCTTCCTGGCCCCATAGGGTCGACACTGCAGTGAGAGACACAGCCAGGAAACAAATTGGGACAATATGCAATATGACAAAAGGTAGTAAGTCCTGCAGAGAAAAATCAAGCAGTTAAAGGGAAGAGGGGGGTGGTGAAGAATCACACTTTTAAAGGGGATGATGAGGAAGACCTCTCTAAGAAGGTGTGTGGCATTTAAGCACACGCTGGAAGGAAGGGAGGGAGAGAGCCACATGCACTTCTAAGAGGAGAGCATTTCAGGCTAGAGGAGTGGGACCTGCAAAAGAGGTAATGTGTTAGCACCAGGACTAGGACTTAAAACGGGACGGCTGTCCTCCAGGGTAAAGATGATAGCACTGACTTTTAGCCCTCCACAGAAGTTCCAGGATATGTTTTTTTCAGAGCACCTGTCATCTGGTTTCTCATGGGAACCCAAAACACCCTAAGTGAAAAATCCAGATTGATGCCAAAGATAAAATGGAGTGGGGTGGGGGTGGGGGGTGAGTATTCACTTTACCCAGGGCTTCATAGTAGGAATCTTTTACCCAGGAAACTTTCCTGGCACGTGCAAAATGGTTTTTTGATTTAGAAGTGTGATCCTCACTATTTTTCAGAAAACTATTTACCCCACAAAATAAGAATCTCCCATAGTATAGATGAATTTATACTGACCGAGCCATGTTCCCTCACCAGTCCTTAGGTCCCTTCACACCTTGACAGGACGTTTTTGCAAGCTGCCCAGCTAAGTTTTGGAGCGCTGACCCTGAGTGGAAGCCAGTGCCAAGTGACAGACGGGGCTGGACTCTGCAGTCACTGGCGGCTGCTGCTAACAGCACTGGGACTGACACCTGGCCACTGGCAGAGCTGCTCTTCTAGCTGCTCTGCCCCCTCCCACCCCACCTGACCCTGCAGGGCTTCACTCAGAGCTGTGGGGGGTTGTTTCATTGATTTCCTCAGCATTTATTGTTTTTCAGATTCAAGAAAATACCAAGTTGTAGTGTTTAGAAAACACCTCAGAGAACAATAATTGTTTTTTAAAACCATCCATAATCCCATATCCAGACAAACCACCGGTGTCCAGCCTGGCAGGCAGCTTATCGTGGAAGTTGCAGGGATTTAGATTGACAGTTCTCTTTTCTGTCTCCACAAAGCTTCTCTGCCAAGATGTTACTCCCCTCAACAATGCTTGAAGCCAAGGCTTAGATGTGGGCAGCTAGAGAGGTAAAAAGAATGGAGGTCAGCTTAAATTGGCTGGTTCAAGTCAAGCTGTACACAGTCATGTCTATAACAAACTGGGCAGATGCCAAATCTACAGACAGAGTGAAGGGGCTTTCTACATCTGCAGGTGCCCCTTCAGAAACCTGGCTTCAGGCAGAGGATGGGACCCCCCTTGAGAGATGGCAGGAGGGGGTGATTACAGCACAATGCCAAGGTGGGAAGGGACCCATCTCCTTCCCCTCCAGGGTCTGGATGTGCTATGAAGGGCTTAGCTCTGCACAGTGCCCCTCAGCAAACCAGCTCCATGGTGAGAAATGTCTTAGTGTCTGGGGCTCTAACTCCTACCAGTGCTGCTGGCATCCCAAAACAGTAATGCAGCAGTAATGGTGGAGGCAGTGGTGGCAAGTGGTAAATATGACAATTATAGAAACAGAATGTATCTGTCAGCCTTTGCCACAATAAGGACAAGCCATCACAAAATAAAGTAGCTTAAAATAATAATCAGTTATTCTTACTTATATAATACCTGTGGGTTAGCTAGGGATCAGCTGACCTGGGTTGGGCTCAGCTTGGCTAGGTTTCTAAATGTTGCAAGATTGGGTCCATGGCATCTCAATGTCTCTCTAATCCACCTCAAAGCAAGGGACTAGCTGGATTATGCTCTCATGGTCATGGGCTAATGTGCAAGAGCATCGATGCAATTGTGTAAGCACGTTTCAAGCCTTTGCTCACATCACATCTGATAAGAACATTCCATTGGCCAAAGCAACTCACACAGCCAAACCCAACATCAATGAGATGAACAGATGTTGTGATTGTAGGGAGAGAAACTGAAAACACATGTAGCAATGGGAATAGGAAAAGGGAAAAGCTGAGGCCACACCCTGGATGGTGTGGCTCAGTGGATTGAGTGCAAGCCTGAGAACCAAAGGGTCATTGGTTCAATTCCCAGTCAGGGCACATGCCTGGGTTACATGCCAGGTTCCCCACAGAGGGCATGTGAGAGGCAACCACACAATGATGTTCCTCTCCCTCTCTTTCTTCTTCCCTTCATGTCTCTAAAAATAAATAAATCTTAAAAATAAAATGAGACCAATGATGGGATCTACCACATAGATGATAGGTCAACCAGCATAGGCATCAAACATTTATAACAAGTCAAATAGGACCACGAGGTGGTAGAAAGCCAGGGAAGAATTACGGGACCAATGGGGCAAATCACTTCAGCTTTAGGGGTAGCCAGGACACACCCAGTGGGGGACTGCTCTGCACCCCCTATACTGCCTGTCCTTACTCTGCCCTCAAGACCTATAGCAACTGCCATCCTGCTTATTTGCAGAAGCTCTGGAGAAACTCTTGGCCAGGTGTTATGCACTGTATATTTATGTCCCTCCAAAATCCATATGTTGGAACTCTACCCCTAAATGTGATAGTATTAAGAAGTGAAGCCTTCAGAAGGTAATTGGGATTAGATAAAGTAATGGGGTGGCACCCTCAGGAATGGGATTAGTGTCCTTATAAATCATGAGAAAGTTGGCTTCCTTCCTCCACTCTCCACATGTCAAGATGCAATGAGCAGTCTGCAACATGGAGGAGGGGTCTTGCACTGGAACCCTGAGCTCAGACTTCCAGCCCCCAGGACTGTGAGAATTAAATTTCTATCATATATAAGCCACTTTCCAAGTCTATAGGACTTTGTTATAGCAGCTTGAACTGACTAAAACATCACATCACTTCCTCAACTATCTTCTTTAAAAAACAGTTGAAGGATTTCTTCTGAACCCCCACCTCCCTCCTGCTCCCTTTCCTATCTTTATACTCCTCTTCCTCTGTCTTTCTCTTCGTTATCGTTACCTTTCCCATGGGAACTTAGCCAAAGCAGGTGGAATTGCAAGTATCACTGAAGCTTGGTTGGGGCAGATATTTCTGGATGGGTTGGACCTTCTGAGAGAAGGCAGTCTAGCTATGTAGTGAGGGCTTCTGACTTAGAGTCAGTCAGAGACATGGTCAAGTCTCAACCATACTCAGTGTGATAATTTTCGTATCTCTTAACCTCAGTGCCCTTAACTATAAAATGTGTATGATCCTTTTTACTTTGGTGTTACTGTGAGAATTAACCATAATAAAGTATATATATGTCAGGAATTTTCCAGCACAATCTTGAATTCAAGAAATATTTCCTTTGAACCCCCATCTTAACAGTTAGTGATAAATGCAATCATAACTATTGATAGGGTTATCTCCTACTTGGTGCCATAATTTACTTTAAAATACTCCTACTTTAGATGGTGTGGTATAAATATGTGTTCACAGTTTAAGCTGTGTTCTAGGGGCCACCGCTTGATATATCATGAAATCACTGTACGGGTGGTCAGGATGTATCAGAAAGGCCACACTCCAGAGGTAGCTACTTCTCATTCATCTGTTACCTACATTGTGATAAGCAGTAAATTTGCTGTAGAGCATCCTAAATATGAAAAAGGGGCTTCACTGATGCAGTAGGTTGAATAGTGATCCCAAAATCACTATTGTCCATGTCCATGGACAATATGCCCATGTCTGAATCCCCAGAACCTGTCCATGTCTGAATCCCCAGCACCTGTGAAAATAACTTTATTTGGAAAAATAGTCTTTGCAGATATAATTAAAGATCTTGAGATAAAGCAATTGTACAGACAGACCCTAAATCCAATGGCTACTGTCCTTATAAGAGAGAGGCAGTGGGAGATTATACAGACAGGAGCAAGGGAGTCAATGTCAAGACAGAGGCAGAAATTGGAATAACATGGCCACAAGCCAAGGAATGCCAGCAGCCACCAGAAGCTGGAAAGAGTCAGTGCACAGATTGATTGTCCCCCAGAGCCTCTGGAGGGAGGGCAGTTCTGTCAGCACCTTAATTTCACACTTCTGGCTTCCAGAATTATAAGAGAATAAATTTCTGTTGTTTTAGGCCATCACATGTATGGTAATTTCTTACAGTATCCACCGGAAACTAGTACAACTGATAATATACTAGTTTGCATAAAGATGCTAGGAAGAGGCTCTCATTAGTCAGCCATGAAGACTGACTAATACACTTGAGACATATTCTCCATCTTTGCATGAACTGAGTAGGAGAACGTAGCAAAGCCTTTAGCCTAGACACATAGGGTTGGTGCATAACTTGATCTATAAACAACCCCATATTGAACTATTGGTCTAGAAAATTCTGGATGCCTGATATAAGGGACTAGAATCCTGCCTCTGGTGTATTATTGAATCTGTACCAGGTGATTCATGCATACAAGGTAGTGGTTAAAGCAACTAAGAACACATAACTGGGGCTTCACCAAGTGTCTAAGAGCAGGTGGTAGAAAGAGTGTGTAGTCCACTTGCTAATAAACACTAGCTCAATGATTGCTGTGTGTTGTTGACAATTGATCTGAATTTGATTTCTTCTAATCTGGTGGTGATTTATGCTGGCTATGGTTATGTTGCAAAGGGAATTTAAGACTGGTATGTGACCACAGCAGCTTAAATCAGTTCTACAAAGGGCCCAAAGATGTCATGATTCATGAAATATTGGGCCCCCACAGTCATCACTCTACACTGGCCAGCAAGCAGATGCCCACTGTCAACATCTTCATGGCCCCTTGAGTGGGTGCCTTGGTCACTCTCTTGCACAGGAGATATGATAACCTTTGCTGTTTCTGGGAGCACAGGCAGCTGGGGTCCTCTCCTTGCCGTGTCACCAGATTTTCCCCTTCGACTCCCTTCAGGGAGAAGGACACAGACCCTCACCACTCTCAGTAAGCCACTTTTGTCCCCTTTTCAGTTCTGCAGAAGCTATTGGCTTTCTTAGTTCTCACCTCTCTCTTCTCCAGTCATGCTTCTTCCTCCTCTCCTCCTCTGGAATGCCAGCCACAACATCCTGCAAGAGTTTATGCCAAGAGGCCTCCACAAAAGGTGAGAAGGTGTCCTCCGGCAATACGAACCCCGCACACAGACAATAGCAACCAGTGTAGGCTAGCCCCTTGGAATGAAGAGAAGGAAAAACTCTGAGAGAATATACATACATAGAAAGAATTCAATTTTCCTGGCACATACACAAAGTGCTAACACAATGTTAGTGACACACTCAACGAGTTGCATTAACAACTGTCAACACCCATCAGCTTACACCACCTAGCAATGGGGTGTAGGTAGGGCAGCCCCACATCTGTTTTGCTCACAGACATATCCTCAAAGCCTAGCAGAATTCCCAGCACATGGCAGGCATTCAATGAACATTGTTCAATGAATAATTGGTTATTCCATGAGTGAACATTGCAGAATTTTCTAGAAAATGGTGCAAAGTTGGAGATATGATTAAATACAAGATCTATTGTGTGTGTAAAAGCCAAGCAATTACTCAAGAAAACTATGACCATCTTGATTGCTAACACCAGAGTGAAGTTTTCCACATTTTTCTTCATAGACAAATTTTCCTTCTTCCTACTTTTCTGTATTTTTCCAAGATGTTTATAATGAGCCATAGCGATTGCATTTTTGGTAAAAATAAACTAGCCTTCCCAAAACTTAACTTCTTCATGATCTCCCTTCAAACCTGCCTATTTTTCCTATTAATTTTGGAGAAAGAAAGATGCCTGTGTTCCCTCACACTGTATGCTCCTGACTGTTCCTACTGGTTGGCGAGAACCCCATTTGTGGAAAATGAAAAAAAGTGGATCTAGGAAGTTACTAATAGTAATTAATTACTCTGTCTATCCTGTCCCAGATTTCATGGATGGCATGTAAGGGAATCTTCAGTAGTTTGGTTTCTTTATTTGTTTATCCTGAGCTTCTGGGTAGCAGTAATTTTTCTGCCATGTGTTCACGCATCTCCCATAACACATGAGAAGCAATGAATCGACACAAAAGTATGACATTTGGGGCAGCATCTCAGAGACCTACACAGTGGGGTTGTCTCCACTACACACATTCCTGTGATGCAAAGTCTCTACAAGGATTTCTCCCCTATGTGGGGAATCCAGGAGTTTTCACCATTTAAATAGCATGAGGCAGGTAAGGATATGGCCAGACAGGATCTTGCTGACTCCCTTCCACCCCCAGTGGAGGTCCTCAGAGGGCATCCTAGGGGCTGCACCTGGGTGGGAACTGTACCATTCCAGGAAAAAGAATGCAGAGTTAACAAGCAGCAGAGGGGCCTGCCCACTTCAGCACTAACACACCTGTTCATTCTCCATGTTCTTGTGGAAAAACAAGAGGAAGTAACTTACTCATCAACTGGGAAAAATATTTGGGTCACACAAGAAAAATCTTAACTCTGGGAGCAGCTTAGATACTGGAAGAGGCTCAGAGGATGGATGGTACCCAAAACCACACTCTGAAGAGCAAGAAGAGTTGATGAGGGTTTCCAGTTTGTTCTTGCTAAGACAATTGAGTGAGAGATGGGTTATACGAGGCCAGAGTCTTGACCTTGAAGACAATTGGAGATGGTGAGTTTAGAGGAAAAGGCAAAGGCAAAGAGCGAATTAGAGACTGTACAGCAGCACTGAATGTCAAATGTCAAAGAAAAGAGCAGGATGTTTCCAGCTCTGCAGGGATGGAAGCCAGGCACCAGCATCTAAGTCTGAGAACAGAGTAAGTGCACAAGGCCACAACCAGAGGCATAAGAGGAAACGGAAAGAGTTTGAATGAATGGGTACATCAGTAAATGAATGAACGGAGTGTTGGTTTCATAAGAACTGGCTCTGAAGCGTGCCCTGGCAGGTAGCTTTTGTGTTCTTGCCAAAGGATGATAACAGGGCTTTGTCCAACTTAAAGGCAGAACCAGCATGGAAATGGCTCAGTGTTGCCTGGAACCAGGGCAAAGGCATGGATCATTATTTCAAAAACTCCGTTTCTCAGAATGCTTGTCCCAAAAGATGGTCCTTGAATAAATAATCCCCCAGTAAAATAATCTAAGGAGCCCCATAAAGTATTTCAGTTTATTGAAAGTTCTGAAAGGGGATGCACTTAAAAAGAAAGCTGAACCAAACACTTCCCAAATGGATTAGACCACAAGATATCTCTCCTCCTTTAAAATGAAAATCCACCATAAAACACCAATTAACACCATATAGGACATGAGCTCTCTTCTGAATACATTTTGGGGAAATCTGGCCTGGGTGCATGACCCCTTTAATTATTTATTGCCAAAGATCAAAAGCAGCACCTGAAAGAAGTATTATATTCTCTTTCCCTGCCCTTTTTCTCACCTCTCCCTCTCCCTCCCTACTTCCTTCCCTCCTCCCCTCTTTCCTCTTTACCCACCTTCCCCTTTCTTAATCTAGGGTTTTCCTTTTACTCCCTCTTCTTCCCACCCCTGTTGCTCACCTTCCCAGACAGTGCACAGCCATTTGGAGGGCCTGAGAGTTGATGTCCCACCATAACTGCCGCTGAACCAGTTTCCCCTCATCCCTGGAGCCACCCAGAGATCCCTATCTCAGCAATTTGCAAAGGGCACCAAGGTTGTGCACTGCCCTAACAATGGTCCAATTAGCTGCCAGTTGCATCTCACCAGCCCTCAGGTTAGTAATTAGCTCACATAACAGAGATGGAGAGCAAACTCAGCCTATTAAATGGATCTGCTCTGGGTAACAGCCCACTGTGCTTTCCATCCATTTTCACAAACCTTCCCAAGCGACAGTGAAAGGACCAGGCTTAACGATGAGGAATGGCTGCTCATTAGCCTCCCTGGTCCAGAAACCTGCACAGTGTGCCTGTCCTCTGCCTCCCTCCAGAAGCACACACAGTCATCACACCACTCCTATGACCTTAGATAGCTCCACCAACCAAATACATTTTTGGTTTCTGGTCTCCTGTTGAAATACTCACACTTTGTGTCTGAAAAGCTTTAGCTGAGGTGTGTGTGTGTGTGTGTGTTTGTTTGTTTGTTTGTTTTAAGCCAATAGAGTCCCCCCAAGACTTCTCAAATAATTGCCAGACCACCAATTCCAAAACGCTGCTTCATCATATTTAACATTGACTGCCCCGGTGGAAATCTATATTCCCTCTCATACTTGAAAGCCTATGTCTCCTGAGTAATGTCTGCCCTGCTATGTTATTCTAGGTAATATTGATTTTCCTGTTCTTCTCCGAAGTGCCGTACAGAGTGCTGATAATAAAGTTTTTACGTAATAAAAACTTTATAATGGACTCCCACAGCTTAATTTTGTTTAAATAAGTTTGAACACATATACACAGAGGTGAAAAAAAAGCAACAGTTGACAAACTTTTATTTGCACCAGAAGTCAGGCCACCTGTGGAGTGGTTAACAGGGAGTTGGGAGTGAGTGGGTGGCACTGCTGTAAACAAAACTTCAACCAGCTGCCTGGGAACTCTGAGTCACCCAGAGCAAGCAGGATGTCCCACCAAGCTACAGATTGTTTGATTACACCCAGAGCCTAATGGTAACAAATCTAGCAGTGACTGATGCATCAGGACATAAGTCAGCCAGACACCTCTTAGCTGGCTGTCCCAAGGTGCTGAGGGCCCCCTGGGAGAAAACCCAAGATGCATAAGGAGCAGCTATAGGCTGACATGTCCTACCTGTTTGACATGAGAAGGAGCGTATTTTTCCCCAAGATCAGCCACTACGCAAAGAGATTAAATCAGACCCGTACAGAGGAACTGGTTTTTCCCACGCTGACCTGTGTTTGTGAAAGGCTGTCAAAAGTTCTTCCAAATGAAGCTAATCAGAGTGAAAGTGATGACAGAACAGATTGTACCCACAGTCCCAGTACCCTGCCCACAGAAGGAGCCCCACCATGAAAACCCTCTAAACTGGTCAGCAACGAAACCCAGGGCAGGTGCCTCACAGAGGCCTCCTCAGCTGCTGCAAACCTAGGCCTTCCCAGCAATGAGGCCTTGGTGGCCACAGCTACAGGTTTATTTCATATTCTATAGTGACAGAAATTAGGCAGAGGTGACTGTGAACTGAGCAGAATCATCTTCAAATTTTCTTTTATCCTGCCATAACTAGCTCTATGAGTAAGCAGAAAATATGAGGTAGCTAAATTCATCATATGTTCCTCCCCAAACACCTATCCCATTAGACTGTTATCGTGCCAGAAATTCCCTCAACTAGAGAAAGTTTAACGTTGAGATGTTTAAAGCCATTAACACTGTAGGTTAGATTTACTTACCTGAGTGGATGGATAGAAGGGAAGAAGGAAGGGAAAGATGAAGGAAGGAAGGGAAAGAAGGGGGGAGGGAAGGAAGACTGGCTGACAGGGTACGTGGTGGGAGAGATGACTTGATAACAGGATAGATGGAGGGATGGAGAAATAGAGGAATGGAGGAATAGAGAGAAGGCAGGCTTAGGCTTTCTTAGAATAAGAAAGTACAACACATACCTTCACAATACGGGTAAGAAAATGAGAAGTGAGAAACAGAGAACATGAAATACTGCCCAATAAAACACCTTTTGGAGAGGAGAGGGTATAGACCACTATGAGAACACCGGTGGAGAATGGCAGAGATGAAATTCCTAGAAGAGGTGGGAAGAAAATGAGTATCTTCTTCTTCCCAATTTTGACAAAGTTTTTTATAGTTAGAATTTCAGCTTCATCTAGTCTTTCCCCATCAATGATATTATTCCATTATTTCCTTTCAGCCATTTAACCCAACTACTACACTAGTCTCCTTTTCTTCTCTAACTCATGGAACATGAAGGAAAAGGACCCAGAGAGAATAATTTCTGGCTAAAAATATTTGGTAACTGGGCCCATGAATAGATCTTTAGCGACCTCACTGTCCCCAGGGGTTGCCATGTGGCATGCTGGAAGCACACGACCTCGGCAACTGGAAGACGGGCAGCCCCTGAACAAACAATAGCCTTCAACTCCTCTGGCACTTGGGAGTTCTCTTTTCCTGCCTCCCTGTAATTCCTTCACTCCATACAATACTTCACTGCTGATCCAGAAAAGAAAAGCACATTTCAAAACCCTACCATTTTGCTACATGTTGGTGGTGGAAAGATTTAGTAAAAAGTTAAAGAATTATCTAGAACGGCATTGAGAGTCGAGTGACAACTTCCTCCAGTGACTCCTGGCCCCACGGGCAGAAACAATCAAGAGCTGAGGAGCAGCAGCATCCTGGAAACACCGCCTGAAGTCACCCCCTCCAGCTTTTACCAGTCCTTTCCAAGACATGCAGGGTCAGAGCCACGCAATTCAGGACTTCAGTTAATCCCTATCTGAGCTGTTTTCTGCGTTCACAATGGTCTCCAGCATCTTCTACATCAATATCCCCATGGTGTCTGGAGGTTTTACAGAATAAAAGTCCTTTGTAAACATTTTTTGAACTGGCACAACCATGCAGCTTTGGTGGAACTGAACTTTAGCACAGATCATTTGGGAAAATAAATTAGCATGAGTCTCACAGCAGATAATATGGTTGCCCACAGTGATCATTCTCCAGCCTATAAAAGAAGCCCCTGAATTTTAATTAGGCACAGAGCCAAGCTAGAGACTCCATGTTACAGCCTTCTTGAGGCTTACCACGTGTCCACGTAATTAAGTCCTGCCAATGAGAAGTGAGTAGAAAACCGTGCCACTTTTGGGCCATGCCCAACTAAGGAAGGCACCTGTGCCCTCTTGACATGTTCTTCCCTTCTAGGGTAGGGCATGAGGAGAGAGAGCCAGAACAGCCACCAGGACCCAAGGTGGCAGCTGGGGTAGACGCGTCGGAGTCCCTCCTCTGGTCCTGGGCCACTTACCTCTGGTGTGTTGTATGAAAGAGAAGTAAACTTCCTTCTTTGGTAAGCCACTGTGTTTCTGGAGTCTCACTGTAGTCTGGGCTTAACTTTGAGAAATTTAACCAGTGTCCTAATCATTACAAGTTTTAAAATATTCTTTGGCCTAGTAATTTCACTTCAGGGCACACCAGTGGGAAAATAACACTAAATACCAAATAACAACAATAATAATAAATTAGCCTTTTGTTCAGTTACACTGTTATTTTTAATGTAAAAATCGAGGACATCCTAAATGTATCACCCTAGGGAAATGTGCACCACCAGGGCAACACCCATGCCTTCAGGCCTTGTTACCACTTCAGAGCCTTAACTTCCCTGCTATTCTTTGTCCAAGGACTTCCTCTGTGCTGGTGCCAGAGGCAGGCTAAAAACACTGGGCTTCAAAGCCTTCTTCGAATGATTTACAGGAGTTCCAACCAGTGAGTAGCAAGAATTGGTTCACACAGAACACTGGGAAACATCCTGCCTGCATCCCCTTCATTTTAGAGATCCCAGTACTGAGGTGGTCAATGACCTCCCATGGCAAGAACTAAATTAAAACTGAAGCCTCCTGCCTCTTGGCTTCTCTTTCTCCATTCTTCCACTCAGGGCTGGTGGGCTTGGAGCTTGTCATCTACCCCCGAAAAGGGCTAAGACCCCACCAGGAGCTCAAAGGTGAGAGTGGCATCAACAGTAAATTAAACCCTGAGCAATATTTAAAATGGAGAGGGTGACTGCCAATTCAGCTGTAACACTTGCAGCTGCATAAAGCTGCAGTTCCCAATAACCACATTTAATTAACAGAGAAAGACTCCAGCTTTGCTGTATATGCTTCACTCAGGTAAATGGGCTCTGGGGAAAATTCTTCTAGAAAGATCTGCTACTAACATTCAGCCTTGATGTCCAGAAGTCCATCCTCTGGGGTGAAAGTCAAAGAGGCACCTGGCTGATCCCTAACCCAACACACACACACACACACACACACACACACACACACACTCACACACACACAGAAGGAAGATTCTCTCTCCTCCCAGCCGGGTCTAGCAGTGTATCAGTTTGCCTTCTCGAGCAGGTTTCTTGTCGCTGTGCAGCAAACCCACTGTGCACATTCATCCCCAGCTTGGTCCTGTCTGTTGAGGTTCCCCTTCTTTATCTCAGCTCTTCTGTTGCAATTTGCAGCTGAGTAAAGAAACATGCCACGGAAAGACCAGCTCTCTGATCTCCGTTGGTCTTCGGTTTTGCTGACACAAAGCGTGGGCTACAGATAAGGTGGACATGCCCACCCCTAGCATGAGGATCAGCCAGAGCCAACCACCAACCCCCAGGCAGTTGTGTGTCTCCTCCCATTGTCTGAGCCCTGCTATATTTATATTTAGAGGTTTGGGGAACTGCGTTCACCGACATCTTTTTATCCTGTGAAAAAGTCCACTTTAAGAGCATTAAGAAATCATCTAATCTGGTAAAGTAGCCCCACTTAAGGAATTCAAGCCGAGTATTTGCTCTTGAACAAGAAATAAACACAGTAAAGATCTCTCCCACATTTCCTTAACAATAAAGTCAGGAGCAGGCATTCCTGACCAGCTAAATGTGTGCTTCCCCCAGAGGCATCAACTTTGGAGAGTGGCCCCTTGTGCTCTCTTCATTTCCTTTACCAGTTTCTCCTTTTGAAGAGCACAGAAGGGCCCCTGTCACTCAGACTCCTCGACCTCCAGGATCTTAGAGAGGTGTCAAAAAAATAAAATAAAAGTGATGGATGAATGGGTAAATAAAATGTGCCATAAACATATGATGGACTCAGCTATAAAAAAGAACAAAGTTCTGATAGATGCTACAACATGGGTGAACCTCAAAAACATGCTAAATGAAAGAAACTAGACACATAAGCTCATGTGTTGTGTGATCACATTTACTGGCATGTGACAGTTCTGGAATTGATGAATCCATAGGGACAGAAAGCAGAGTGATGGTTTCTAGGGCCTGTAGTAGGAAGAGGGAGGAGGGGCTGCTTGATGGGAAAGGGATTTCCCCTTTGTGGTGACAAAAATGTTTTGGACCTGGACAGAGGTGGTGGTTGCGTGACACTGTGAATGTACAAAATGTCACTGAATTGTATATTTTTAAATGGCTTATTTTGTGTGGTATGAATTTGCCGCAGTTAAAAAAAATAAGTGAGAAATCAGACAGCCATTCTCTCCCCACAGACAGGCTGGACCTGTCTGGATGCTTTCAAAATAATTCATGAAAATTTCCAGATTGACAGAACACTCCACCACAGGAAGGTAAGGCCTAGACAAGCTTCCACAAACGCTTGACCAGAAACCTTAGACAGGTTCCAAGAGGCCTGACTTTGAGGGAGCAGCGCATCATTTGTCTGAGCTGTTTCAACTCTTGGCCTAGAGCTGAAACCAACCTGAGAACTGATATTCAGTGTGTGAGCAGTGGCCTCTTTGAATCACTCTCCCCACCTCCACCCCCGGGTGTTTCTTTCTGAGGCGCTCACAGGGCATTGGTGGGCCAGCCCAACCTGGAAGACCTAGTTAGTACATCTTAAAAGAGAAAAGTTCTATTGATAGCTGGTGACCTTTATTCTGGGAGAAGAGTCTGACCTAAAAGAAGGCCAGCAGGTGGGAGGGAATAGAGGTTTGGGGGTGAACTTGGGTTGAACCAGGCAACGCAGATCTTGCTTTCTTCTCATTCTGGTCACTTCTCATTCTAGGGAACTATTGTTCTGATGAGAACATCAACAAGTTCCCTATTTCTGAATGCAGCTGCATGAGCTTTAGCAATCTGATTTGGCCCATACCCTGGATCTCCCTCTTCCCTCTCCCAGGCTCGCTTTGGCTCAGGCAGAGGCATTGCTGCTCTGGGTTTCTCCCCACATGCTCCTACATGAGATGGAAGCATATATTCAGACCACTAGGGGAGGGTCACCAGCCTCCTGGCTAGTCTGCGTCTTCACTTCTGATGGAACCCATCTCCCTGGCTCATCAACAGCTGAAATTAGGATTTCAGGCTTTATAATGGGGGTTGGACTTTTGATCAGCCTGTTTCTGACCTGCCCACTGGATTTCTCTGCCTCCTGCTGAGGATGGGACATGAGTCTTACAACAAGATGTCTCTCCCACTGCGCTTGGTACATAACAGACCCTGAAAGGTCATGTGCTGAATGAGTCAGTGAGTGAGATTCAGAAATTGGGTTCATGTGAGGTGATAGAAAAGGCATCAATGATAAAAACAAAGAGGCCCCAATCCATTAAGAAGGCCAAACAGCTGCTGTGTAATGTGACAGATGATGGAATGGAGCTCACTCAGATGAGACAGGAGGTGACCTTGTGGGGAGAGTTGACACTTGCAAACCAGGGGAAGGTAAAAGAAGTTGGAAAAACCACAGAAGAGAAAAAAACCTTAACCTGGAACCTGAAGGATGAGGAACAGTTTTCACAGAACAATGGGGTAGGGTATTTTTGAGGCAGATTAGCCATTCAAGGTTAGATTTTACTTCTAAATTCCTTAGGCAATTGGCCTTTCCTGAGTTTCTTTTTCTTCATTCTTTTTAAACTTTTTTTCCCTTTGGATTACACAACTAATTTTCTCCTATGGGCATTTTATTATCTCTGCAGTTTAAATGGGTTTTTTTTTATTTTATCTATTTATTTTAGAGAAGGCAAGGGAGGGAGAAAGAGAGGGAAAGAAACATCAATGTGCAGTTGCCTCTCATGGGCCCCTTGTTGGGGACCTGGCCTGCAACCCAGGCATGTGCCCTAACTGGGAATTGAACCAGTGACCCTTTGGTTTATAGGCCGGCACTCAATCCACTGAGCCACACCAGCCAGGGCTAAATGTTTTTTTAAAGAAAGTAAAATAGGATCTTCTCTCCATACATACTTTAAAAAAATAGAGAGTAGCACACTCTGCATAAGATATATGTTATTGATGGGTTTGTTTTTTTTTTACATTCTTTCTGGCCTCAGCTTAACAGGTGAGCTCTTGAATGGGTCCTCATGGGACATCATGTATCCTCCAGCCTCACCTTTTCACGGGAGCCAATGCTGAGGCAATAGCCATGCACAGGAATAACCTGTCAACTCCTTGCCTCAGCTACCCCAGGGCTTCTCTGCACTGCCACAGGGCACACCAGGCATTTCTTTTTTTAAAAAAATATATTTTTTATTGATTATGCTATTACAGTTGTCCCATTTCCCCCCCTTCACTCCCCTCCACCCTGCACACCTTCTCCCACACACATTCCCTCCCTTTAGTTCATGTCCATGTGTCATAAGTTCTTTAACTTCTACATTTCCCATACTATTCTTACCCTCCCCCTGTCTATTTTCTACCTACCATCTATGCTACTCATTCTCTGTACCTTTTCCCCCTCTCTCCTCCTCCCATTCCCCTGTTCATAACCCTCCATGTGGTCTCCATTTCTGTGGTTCTGTTCCTGTTCTAGTTGATTGCTTAGTTTGTTTTTGTTTTACTTTTAGGTGTGGTTGTTAATAATTGTGAGTTTGCTGTCATTTTACTGTACATGTTTTTTATCTTCTTTTTCTTAGATAAGTCCCTTTAACATTTCATAAAATAAGGGCTTGGTGATGATGAACTCCTTTCACTTGACCTTATCTGAGAAGCACTTTATTTGCCCTTCCATTCTAAATGATAGCTTTGCTGGATAGAGCAATCTGGGATGTAGGTCCTTGTCTTTCATGACTTGGAATACTTCTTCCCAGCCCCTTCTTGCCTGTAAGGTCTCTTTTGAGAAATCAGCTGACAGTCGAATGGGAACTCCATTGTAGGTTACTGTCCCCTTATCTCTTGCTGCTTCTAGGATTCTCTCCTTCATTTTTATCTTGGCTAATGTAATTATGATGTGCCTTGGTGTGTTCCTCCTTGGGTCCAACTTCTTTGGGACTCTCTGGGCTTCCTGGACTTCCTGGAAGTCTATTTCCTTGGCCAGATTGGGGAAGTTCTCCTTTATTATTTGTTCAAATAAGTTTTCAATTTCTAGCTCTTCCTCTTCTCTTTCTAGTACCCCTATAATTTTGATGTTGGAATGTTTAAAGATGTCCTGGAATTTCCTAAGCCTCTCCTCATTTTTTGAATTATTATTTCTCCATTCTTTTCTGTTTGGTTGTTTCTTTCTTCCTTCTGGTTCACTCCATTGATGTGAGACCCAGCTTTCTTTCCATCACTATTGGTTCTCTGTGCATTTGCCTTCATTTCACATATCGTAGCCTTCATTTTTTCATCTAATTTGCAACCAAATTCGACCAGTTCTGTGAGCATCTTGATCACCAGTGCTTTGAACTATGCATCTGATAGGTTGACTATCTCTTGGTCGCTTAAAAGTATTGGCTCTGGAGCTTTGATTTGTTCTTCTGTTTGAGCCATTTGCTGGGGGTGGGTGGGTCTGTTCTCACCTGTTACATAATGAGGGGTGGAGCCTTAGGTGTTCAGCAGGATGGGGCCACCCAGTCTCTGGGTTGTGATGCTGTATGTGGGGGTGGGGTCTGTGAGGGAACAATGACGCCCATTCCACTCTCAGCCGAATTTCATCCCCTTCTGCTGCTTGCCCCAAGTAAACTGGGTCTTTCTGGTACTAATTCCCATGTGGGTTGGCTTGTGCATGTTCTAGGACCCTGTGGATCTCTCCAACGCACTCTCCTGTGAGGCTGGGAGTCTCTCCCTGCACCTCAACTCCCACAGGTGTTTTCGATCAGTGCCCTGAGGCTCTATTTCCTGGTGCTGAGACCCAAGCTGGGACCCTGGGTTGCACAGTCTGTCTCACTGCCCAGTTTTGCCTGGTTTATCTGCACACAAATGTAGGAATTCCCAGACAGCCAGCCACCTTGCTCACAGCACCTCGCTTCACAATTGCCTCCTGGCTGGGTCTGCTAGCCACCTGCATGCCCAGGGTCCACCCGCTGTAGTCTTGCAAGCCTGGGATGCCTTATGCGCCCGGTGCTACCACTTTTTGTGCCAAGACCCTTCTCCGCCCAGCTCTCTGACTCCATCCTTCCTACCAGTGAATGTGTATATTTTAACTCCTTGGTTGTCCATCTTCCATACAGTTCAATTTTCTGTCAGATTTGGTTGTTATCTTGTTTCTAAATTGTTGCTGACCTTATATTGGTTGTGCAAGGAGGCACAATGTGTCTACCTACACCTCCATCTTGGCCGGAAGTCCACACCATGCATTTCTAACAGGTGCACAAGCCTGGAAGTGTGAGGAGTTAAGGCCCCATGAGACAAACCTTGACTAATGGAGAAAGGAAGATGGTAGATAAATACATTGGATAAATACCTGTGTCTCTTAAACAGAAATTCCTGAGGCATGTACTGTGCATTTCCTTAGAGGGACCCCCTTGGAATCAAGCCCAAGTGTTCCAAAGAAATGACCAACTTATTAACTTAACAATGCCCTCTTGAACTAACTTCTCCTCCTTGCCTGTTACTCCCTCCCCAACACCTTGAGGTCCCTTCCTAAAAAAATCTTGTAACAGATTAGTTTTCTCTCAGGTTCACACTTCTGGAGAAAACACAGGTTAAAACAGCAGATACCAAAAATAGCCCTAGAAAGCAGACCCTTGGGATGGATTTTTGGAATTAGATCATTGATGAAAGACTCCATTGCTGGTAATAAGGGAGGTGGTGATAAGCCCTGGCATGCAGTAGCATCACAGTTACTAAGACTCACTGGCAGTAACTCAGATGAAGCACAGGTGGAAGGTGAGAATGAGCTTATGTGGCAGTGGTAGTAGCCCTTGAATCATAGGGGCAATGGTCATTGTAAGAATTATGGGGCCCTGGCTGATGTAGTTCAGTGGATTGAGCATGGGTCTATGAACCAAAGGGTTGCCAGTTCAATTCCCAGTGAGGGCATATGCCTGGGTTGTGGGCCAGGTCCCCAGTTGGGAACACATGAGGGGCAACCACACATTAATGTTTTTCTCCCTCTCTTTCTCCTTCCCTTCCCTTCCCTTCTTCCTAAATAAATAAATAAAACATTTTTTAAAAGAATTATGGGGCTATACAGATTTTGTCACTGGTTTTAGATACTTTGGAAAGAATAAAGGGAAGTTCTAGCTGGTCGACTATCAATCTCAAGATATCCTGTGCAAGTGAAAATGCTGTGTTTGCTGTGTTGAAGCTGAGAAATAGGACTTACCATTTGCAGCTATGCTGAAAATTACAGCTAGGATTTGATAACAATGGTAGCAGAATGACAAAGAAGATAATGCACAGCTCTTTGTGCATTATCAACAAGTCTCTTTGACAGAGTCAGATTCTTGATAGAGAAATTAAAGGTGGTCAAATATATGGTGATGGAAGATTTGACTTTGGATGGTAAACACACAATGCTATATACACATGATGATGCATCATAGAATTGTATACTTGAAGCCTATATAATTTTATTGATCGATGTCACCCCAATAAATTTAATTTTAAAAAAGCACACATTCACAAAAAGAAAGAGTATGATTCAGAAACCCAGAATAGGGACATTTGGGTAGATAAGCCTAAGAATTTGAAATACTATGAGCTTTCTTAAACCTTATTTCTAGGAAGAGGTCCTTACTGGAAGAAACAAGCCTGCAAATAATGTTAGTTCCTCACCTAGGCATGCCTTATAAGCTTATGTTTGTCTCCCTCAAAACCACCTTACCTCCCCTTATTGCCTCCAGACGGAAAATTGGAGACAGGTTATATTACAACCCAAGTGAAGAATTATAGCCCTTGCTAGGGAAGGAAACAATATATACAACCAAAGTATTGTTCAAATAATCAGACCCCTCAGTTGCTTTACTCTCCTCGGCCTATGGTTGTGGTACTTACTCATTTACAGTTATCTGGGCTTTGGGAGCTCTTAGAGACACCCCAGTGAATCACCTTCATTTAAGACATACTCCTCCCTGCCCACATTGTGTAGCAGCAACCCTAGTTCTTCATGATAATCAGGGACAATTACTCGTGCAAACAGAGTCCATCAACATCAGGAGTCTAAAGTAGATGGTAGCCATAGCTTCGGATTCAGTAGAACTTTTACTAGTTCCCCTGCTGGTAGGCCTCTAGTCTCCTCCACAAAACCAGGACTTCTAGTCCAGCAGAAGTTAAGTTTTTAAGAATGAGAAGTATGAATGCACAAGTAGATCACTAGGATTGTTGGCTAGAGGAGCAATACAACTTTTACCTCCTGGTTCCTGGACCCATGTAAACTAGCTATTGAGGACAAGAGATAGAAAGCAGCAATGACACACAGCAATACATGCTCAATTTCCTATAAATTTTTAAAAATATTTTAAACTTTAAAGGATTTTATAACCAGGAATGTTATAAATATCAGAACTATGAACACAAGGCTTCTCAAGAATCTATAAAAATGTTAGAGACTGTGGGGAAATATATTGATTTCAAAATACAAAAAATAAAATCACAAAATCTAAATAAATATTTAATTCAATACCTACAAGTATAACAAACATAACAATGTCACTACTTGTTAAATTTAATATTTATGAAAATGTGATTATATTTGAAAAGAATTTGTAAGGTTTTTCCCACTTTAAAAGAATTTCTAACAACATAGAAAATATAGTCAGTAATGTCATAATAACTATGTATGGGGCCAGGTGGGTCCTTGAAATATCTGGGGGCAGCGGAGCCACTCTGTAGTGACTGTCTAACCACTATGTTGACATCCAAAACTGAGGCAGAATAACATTGAATGTAAACTGTAACAGAAACATTTTAAACTTTTTAACAAAATTTTAATTAAAAATGTAAAAAAGAATTTCTAATTATGTACAAATCATGACCATGTAATTATAGTCAATTACAAATGAGTTATAAGTAACCATATAATTTTAAAATCCACTTTATAAAAATTCATGAAATTGTGTGTGTGTACGTGTGTGTCATGGGAATTGTGGGTGCCTTGTAATATGTACGATTTGATGTAGAGTGAGAAATCTCCAGGAGTAGTAGTTCAGTCCATAAAATTCTTAAATAAGCCTTGTGTATAAATTTCACCTTGATGTTATTATTCCTGGATGATTCCATTAGTTCTGATTTATAGGTATGTTGACTTAATATGGAAACATCTTTGACTCTTCAACCTGAAATGAGAACATACCTGATAATGTGTATTATTATAATTTAAACTTTTCATAACCTTGTGTGAAATAGTTAACTAATATATTTAAATTAATTCTTCTTAGGACATATACTCTATTATCTTTTAAATGAAAGTTCTACTGATGGTAAAACTGGCTCAGAAAGTTCTGACACTGGATATTACTGATTAGAAATTTAAGTCCCTAGATTTTAGTTCAACTCTGAACTGTTTAATCCAAGGGGAACAATTGGTCCGGCTTTATATTATCATAAATTATCATCTTTTTCAGGTCATTTCCTTGTTTTCTCCAGGGTAATAACCAATTGGGAGCATATTTGCTTATAAGAGGATTATGAAAATTCAATAGTTTAAAATTAAACAAGTCAACTTGAAAGAACTGTCAGGTATGAATAAAAAGTTATGGGCATAAAATTTTATAAAGTACACACTGAAGACATTGTCCCAAAAATCTGTTTACTAATGTGCATGGAAAAGATGGTACTGTTTTCTTTTCAAGAGCTTTGACACCACACCAGTAAGAGAAGACAGCAATATTTCCCTTTGCTTAACTGTACAAACTGCTGTACAAACTGATCCGCCGGGCAGCACCTTCTTTCTCCTCCTTCCTAACTGAGAATAGACCCCAGGTTGCACAGCGAAATTCCCCTTTTCTTTCATTCTGTGGAATTTCACAGCCGAGGCTCACTAAGGTCTTGCCGTCATCTTGCAAACAAATCATCAAAAAAACTCCTGCCGATGACAAAGCATATCTTGGTATGAAGACTTGTGGAAACGCTGGCATTGTTTCAGTGCCTTCTCGATTGCGTTCACACCAGTGTATTTCCTGTGTCTGAGTCTCCTATGCAAAATCTGACCTTAACTTGGGCAAACCAGTACCAGTTCAAAGTTTTGTGGTTTTTCTTGAGTAATATACATCAATTTTTAAAGTTGGGAAGAAACACAAGAGGATTGATCTATCGGAGGTTTATGGGAACTTTAGACGTGTGTCTCTTGAGGTCCTCTGCTGAGACAGTCTGCTACCAGTGGCCCCGTTACTTAGCCTTTCTTTAACACTAAGTCAGATGTTTTGCTTCCTTGTTTCCCATTCCTGTCTTCAAGAGATATCCCAGCTTCGCGCTTACACCCCCATCTTTATTGTCTGTCCTCACCTCTGCCCCCGCCACCCAGGGAATCTGTTTGTGAAGCCATCTGGCTAGTCTCTGAGAGCCGCAGAGCTGGTGGTCCTGACCCCAGCTACCAGCAGCTCATTCGGCGCACAGAAGAAAAGCAGCTTTTTATTACTTTTTTCTGTTTAAGTTAATGAAACCAGCCATGTCTAGTAACTTCTTTGGAAAGCTGGGGCTTGATAATAAATGAAAACTGAAGACAAGTAAAGATTTTTTTCAAACTTCTCTATCCAGTTTGTAAAACTACAATCTGCCTTTCATACTGATTGCAGAAATCATTAGGAAAAGCGACTGAGCCCAGTGGCAATGCCCAGAGAGCACAGAGTCTCTTACAGGTATTTTAAGAACCTATAGAGCCCACAGCAGATTCCCACCCCCCTAACACATAATTCTGCAGAATTTGAGAACCTGGGGTTGTACATAAATTTAGAGGAAATAGCTCATATCTCAAAACATCTCATCCTGGCAAAGACTGCAAATAAAAAAGCATGTGTAATACATCAGCTCTGTGTTTGCATCTCAGAAAGGGGGATTGTAAAGCAAGGGCAAGACCTGAGGATATGCTCCATCCAAAAGCGGCCCTTCTGGGGTTGCTGCTTTCAGCACCCTCTTGATGAAACCCAGCCACCCACACAGAGTAGGAACAGATTCAACAAGGTACCAAGTATCTTGGGGAACTTCTGTGGCTTGCTGACAGCTGTGTGAAAACGTGTGCCTGAGGTTTTTCATTACATGCCAGGAGCACTACCGTCAGAACTTCTTGGGGAATGCACAGTGGTCCCCGGGGCTGCAGAGCATGGGGATTTCCAGGGCCAAGTGGCGAATAAATAAGTGATGCTCCTAACAGTCTCCGGATGTGATCGGTGTCCCTGAGGGTTCTTCTTTCTGTCACATAAACAGGTCCCCACAGCAGCATCTAAGCAGATGCCCCTCCTTGGTTCCATCACTAATTTCAATCTCCCCACAGTAAGTCAAACCAGGAGGGGGAGAGGAATAGAGAAAGCAGCTCTCAGCTGGAAGTTTCAGCACTGAGCTGGTTCTGACTCTGAACCTCAACTGCCTCATCTTTAAAATGGGGACAGTAATTCCTTTATATAGCTGGTTTTGAAAAATAAAAGTTGTAAAAGGACTTTAAAATGTAAAAAGCACAAAGTAAATGAAAGATATCACTATGCTCATCTCTGATACCAATTAGCGTGACCTTTGTAATTATGAATATAATCGCTAAAGTCCCTTCTGCAAATGCTATTAGGAGCCTGTGAAAAAAATCAAAGAAAGATTTCAAATAGCCAAACACTTCTTAATATGGTTCTTGACTCAGGTGTGTTCTCTGTACCTAATCCCTTGCAGCTAGTTGTGGCAGTTCTGGTTTAAGTGGACTACCAACCTCTCCTCTCCCGTGTTCCCACTCTGGTAGTCTCGGGTCTGCTTCAGACCTTTTTTTGTCAAAGTGTCATGGCACTGGAGAGAAAATCAAACTCTCTGGCAGAGGGTCAGGCAGCTCCATTCCTCTCTCTTGAGCTCAATTCTACAAATAAGTGAGTACTGAGTGGCTTAACAAACACTACACATGTGAGTGGGGGCAGCCAGAATCTGCTTCCTAATTGGCAGAGAGGAGCACACCCAACCTCTCTTTGTGGGCATTTCCGTTAGAGTTCACTGTCCCAATTAAAGCTGTGACCCAGATATAGTCACCTGTACTTTAGAGAGCTGATAGAACCAACTCTGTGGGAAACAGTTTCCAGTTCAAGTGTTAAGTACATAAAAGTGAGCTAGACTCAGATTTGTATCAAGTCAAGGCCTCAAAAGCAGTGAAGGGAGTAGTGGTGCTCAAGTACGGAAAGCAATCGGAACAAAGGCTTGAAGCTTCCGAGCTGCCAGGTTTTTAACCATCCTGACCCAAACCTTTCCTGCCTAGCCAGACTGATAAGGTATCCCTGACTAAGGTATCCCAACCACACAGCAGCCTCACCCACCTCCATGTCTTCGCTCTTGCTGTGAGTTCTCTTCTAGAATTGCCTTCTACCCTCTTTTCAATTCTTCAGTTGGTCATGCAACAAGTATTTCCTGAACATGTTTTGTGGTTCAGCACTGTGCTAAGTATTGTGGATCTAGAAAGATAAACCTGATATGATCAATGCATTCAAGGAGCTTATTCCCTGAGACAAGAAGATAAGTCATACACATGCCCAAGTAATTCTAGTAGCAAATATCTAGTGACAGTGGGATGAATGCATGATAGAGTTGCTAGGCGAGTATGAAGAAAGGAGAGATCCCTTATGGCTGGAGGAACTAAGGAAGGCTGCATGGAGGAGGTAGCATCTGGTGGCAGTCTTGATGGAGGGTTCCCAGAGACTAAGACTAGCAAAAGGTGATGTGGAGACAGGGGTTGGCTTGGCTGGGCCTGTAGCCAAGAGGTTCAGTAGAGGATCTCAAGGAACAGTGTAAGGAAGGGAACCAATGTTTATTGAGCACCTACTATGTGCATTTGTTTTTATATAGTATCACTTTCAGTCAATTTTATTATTCCTGTTTTGTAAGTGAGAAAGCAGTTCCAAAGAGATGAAACAACTTGCATTAGGTTCCAACAGCTAGTTAGGAACAGATCCAGGACTTTTAGCCAAGTGCAGCTAACTTGAAGCCTGCCTACTTTCTGGACACTAAGCTGCCTTCTTGGATCTGAAGCTCAAGCAGACAGATTATGGCTATACCTTAGAAAGCTAAAACACTTGGGTTTTTCTCCCTTCTTGACCTAGTTAAAGCCTTCTAGGCCTGGCTCAAACTTTACCCTTTGCACTAGACCTTCCCTGAATGTTCCAGGCCCTCTGATATTCCCAGTCACTGTTCACAAGTTCTCACTGCCCTGAAACATTCTTTATTGAGTCCCATGACTCCATCATGAATAAAGACATAAGTTCTTAAGGGAGGGGAACTGACCTTGCCCTTCTTCCTTACTCCTGAACTAGTATTTGTGGAATTAACTCTTTTTTCTTTTTTTGGAGAGGACATAGGTGAGCCGTGGCTGCCCTCTCCCCAGCAGGGTCTGTCTGTGCTGATGACAGAGGAGGCAGGCACTTCCCGTTTCCTCAAGGCCCATCCACAGACATTTGCATTCCCTGAAGTTTCCCACTAAAAGGAAGTCACAAGGAAACATGCCCAGCTCTGCTGAGAGCAACCAGCTCAGTGGGCCACGGGTCCACAAATGGCCCCACTTAGTCATGCGCTGGTCTGAAGGTGGGCTATGGAATGTTTACCGGGTGGATCTGGAGCGCAGCAACTCCCTCCCTTAGTGTTGAAGGAGGAGCTCTCAGCCTGGAAGGAGACACTGCCATAGGCGACTGCAGCCCACACACGGAAAGCTCTACAGATGGGGCCAGTCTACACCCTGGAAATTCACTGGGAGATCTTTGGGTGCATGGGATGAAGGCAAAAGGCAGCTTTACCGAAGACTGGTGTGGGTTTGATGGCTCTAATCATTTCCACACCATTTTACACTCCACTCTCACAATGGTTGGCTTTCCAGGTCACAGATTCCATGGGCATACTTGCTACTTCCAGGATAACTGGTGATCAGTTCACTGCAAGGTAAGTACCATGGAGAGGATGGGAAAATCACACAATGAACCATTATTATCTAAGCGCCTGGTAACTTTTGAATCTAGCTACCAGTCATTCATTTTCAAAGTTAAATTTAGTCCTAGAAAAACTTCCCATTGGTCTCCATAGGAATAATCAAAAAGTGTCTCCCTCTTAATTCATAATTATATCAACAGTATATTAAGTACATTCTGTTTTTACTTTCCCTGAACTCTAACATGGCCATTTTCTTTCCCTGGTGCACTCCCCAGTGTAACAGAGTAGAAGGCCAGAAATGGGAGAATCCAAGCTCGGTCAAGAATCCCAGTCCCATGATTTACCAGTGATGCTTCTTGGGCAGGAAGCTTATACTCTCAAAGCCTTGGCTGTTCATTGGTCAGATGGTACAAAAATACCTACTTTGGGGAAATATTGTTAGCAATAAGTAAGATAATCTGTATAATGTGCCTGGTGTATATAGCAATAATTTTAAGTACCCATTTGGTGCTTACTTCGTGATAGCCTCTGTTTTAAGCATTCTGTATATGTATTAACTCCATCTTCACAATAACCTCCATGAAGAAGCAACTATTATCATCCCTATTTTATGGTTGAGAAATTGAGAGACAGAGTAACTTGCCCAAGGTCAACACCTTCCAAGTGGTAGAGCTGGGATTCAAACCCAGAAAGACAGGTTGCAGGGTCCATGATCTGAACTCGAAACTCGACTGGCCCATAGACAGTGAACACAAGCTACTACACTTGGAAGACACTGTGGACTCACTGGCAGAGTGAGGGGTCAGGGGTGAGGCTTAGCAGTTTTAGTACACAGCTTTCAGGATGGCTCCTTGTATTCACACCCACGTGTAATCCCCTCCCCCTTGAATGGGGGCTGGATCTATAGACTGGAGTCTGAAAATTAGAATATGGCAAGACAGTAGGAATGTCACCCCCAAGACTTGCAAAAAGATTGTGGTTTCCATCTAGAGTGGTCCTTCTCACTCTCCCTGGCTCACTCCGAGGGAAGCCAGTGCCAGATGTGAGCTGCCCTACAGAGAGGTCCAGGAGGTGGGGAACTAATGTCTCCAGTGAACAGCCTGATGTTTGCCAACAGCCCCACCAGTGAGCTTGGAAGTAGAACTCTGCAAGCTGGACCTGAAGAGGATGACTGCTAGCATGGCCAGCATCACCAACTCTAGACCACAGTTTCTAAGATAAATAAGCTAAGCAAATACATTATTCTTTCCACACTTTCAGTTCCTTCACCAACACACTTACTGGAGATAAATTTAACAGCCAAAGAAAAAGAGAAAAAGAAAATAGGTTTGCCTGTTTGTAGCTTACATTTTCTTAATATGAACCATCCATGTCCCTGGCAGTGTGAGGCAGCAGGAGCTCTCCCTGCTCCAGACGGAATGAGACCTGGGTCTCCGACCCACCTCAGTGTCATTCCTCTCCCTAACTCTGCACTCAACAGCTGTGGAACTCTGGGGAAGTCTGTAACCAGGGGTGTCCAACCTGTGGCCCTCGGGCTGCATGCAGCCCAGGATGGCAACACAAAATCATAAATTTCCTTAAAACATTAAGAGATTTTTTTGTGACTATGTGTCACAATGCATTTAATGTGTGGCCCAATACAACTCTTCTTCCAGTGTGGCCCAGAGATGCCACAAGGTTAGACACCCCTGCAACTCTGTGGGCCTCAGTTGTCCCATCTATAAAAAGGGGTAATACTTAGCAAGAGGACTGGACCAGATCATCCTTCAAGGGTCGTTCCACACGATCTTTGCAGCTTTATTCAGAGTTTTGATAGCTCTGCTACTGTGGATCTCAAACTATTTGGTCTCAGCACCTCTTTACTATTTAAAAAATTTTGAGGATCCAAATGCTTTTGTTTATAGTGGGATATATACATAATCAATCTTTATGATTTTATAAATTAAAACAGAATTTTTTTAATTTGTTTACTTAAAAATAATAAGCCTATTACATGTTAACATAAAAAGGTAACTTTATGAACACTAGCTACATTTTTCAAAAGAAATCAAGTGAGGAGTGGGGCACTGTTTTACATTTTTGCAAATCTCTCTAATGCCAGGCCTAACAGGGGGTGGCTAGTTTCTCATGTCAGCTTTTTCATTCATTCTGTCACACTATCACATGTCACATGGCTTCTGGAAACTCCCCAGTTATGCTGATGACAAGAAAGAGCAAATAATGTCTTAGAATGAAAATAGGTTTTACTTTACAGAACTTCTGAAAGGGTTCCTGGAACCTCCAGGGATCCCTGGGACCATACTTCAAAAGCTGCTGTTCTACCAGTTCTCGCTGGAAATGCTAAGATTTTTAGGTCAAACCTTTTGCCTACTCACCATCCCCCAAAATTATAGGCACACACACACACACACACACACACACAAACACACCACCTTTCCCATGACACACACACAGGCAATTGCCACACTCTCTTTTCCTAAAACCTCTCTCTGGAAAACTGCAAATCAAAATATTAACCTCCTGTCAGCTATTCCTCCAAATGGTGGCTTCCTGCTTATCTACTGAACCTAATGAAAGCAACAAATGGCTTCTTGATTGTCTGCACTGAGCTTCTCCAAGAGGATGAATAGCTGAGGAATTTCAAATGTTACTTGCCTTTGAAGCTTTGGCTTCAAAAACAAATGCCTGGGGGAAATCGGCAAAGAACAGGCCTATTTCAAAAGCTAGCAAACCCCTGATCCAGCAAAACAACAGGGACCCTCTAAAGCCCCTGTAGTCAGCCAACCAGGAAGCAACCCAGTATGTGGATGGGGGCAACATTGGGTCAGTTGGGGGCTTTCTGAGAAGACCTTTAATAAAGCACTGAATGGGAAAGGAAACCCCTAAATCTGGTCATACTAAGTATGTGGGATATGAAGTTGGAAAAGCTCCCAGACAAAGAGTTTCGGTTCTGGTTCTACCTCGGCGTGGTGTCACCAAAAGCAAATGACTTTCTGAAACGGACAAAGGGGACAAGAAGAGCACTAACATGCCTTCCAGCTTCCTCATGCTATTTTTCTCATCAATAAGGCACATAGGTCTTATGGATACGTTTCCAAACCAAAGATGGGATACATCCCCTATCCTGTTTATGCCTGAAATACATAAACCTTTCATTTATTCAGCAATTATCAAGACCCCTATTTGCTGTAGGCATTGTTCCAGGACTAAAATAACAGTGAACAAAACATTGAAAAACTCTTGCCACTTACTCTAATGGGAGAGATAAGCAAAATATATCATCCATCACAGGCGATAAGCATCACAGAGAAACTTAAATCAGGGAAAGGTAATATAAACTATAGGGTTGAGGGCTGTTTACAGTTTTCAATAGGCTGGACAGTGTAGACAAACCCGTGAGCCTGGAATTGTAAAATATTACATAATTTTGCATGAATTTGCTCATCATAAAGTCAATCAACATCATTCATTCAGTGAGTCAGCAAATATTTACTTGGGACACTGAAGATTCTGCAACTTTCAGAGCTTAAAGAGGAGGCCCCCTTGGGTGGAGATCAGCTCTTGCTCAAGAACCAGCCTAGAGCAACCGTTGACTGTGGCAGTCTGAGACCAGACTGTCTAAACCTGCATCTTGTGTTCTATCTATGAGATCCCAGGCAGCTGGCTGAAACTTGCTGCTCCCCTGTTTCCTCTTCAAGGTGGGAAGGATGAAAGTACTTACTCAAAGGTTTAAGATGTTAGTTTTAGTCACACTAGACACTAGACATAAAACCACTCTCAAATAGTAGCCATAAGACCCGAAATCAGAAGAGAAGAGCAAGAGGGAATTGTTTGTGGACCCCTGACAAACACACTCGTGGAGCATCCCTCCCCCTGAAAAAATGGGACTTATTTGGATTGAGACTTATTTGGATCTCATTTGGCTGTTGAGTCTTGGGAAAATCAGGTTGCACTACTCTTTTTCAGTAGATTCTGCTGGGCTCCCAAAGCAGGGAAGAAAATGGCTCCCACTGATGACTTTAATTACCCAATAGATCTGGCTACAAACAGGGCCATCTCAAACAGCATAGGCTGATTTTATTCAAGAAGGAGCTGGCTGTCTTTGAGATAAAGTACTAATATGCCTCTGTTTACTGGAGTCTAGTCTTTTCCATTCTTGCTGTCGGAGCGCTGGTCAGCCCAAGACAGAATAACAGCATCCCTACTCCTGCCCCCTGAATTTTGCCACCAAATGACTGTATACTGTCCTCCCTCGTTTGCATAAGAATCCCGCTCCATCTGTTAGAAGGAGCAATATCTGTTCATGCTAATCTGATTGCTCCTATAACTTGTATTAAAAAACATGGAGGCAACCACAAGGTTTATTCTGACCTTTGATTTTCTCAATATCACATCTGGGGTAAGCACTTCCTTTTAATCTCTATGGACAATAGGCAAAATTTCACCAAGGGGCTGCTGATGGAGACGAAGATCATAGAGCATGTGTCTATGACCCCAGGTTAGGTGATTATAACAATGCTTTTTAGGCTCTTCTAATAAAGAATATGCTGAACAGGCTCTGACATGCATGTGCAAAAGTCTAATTGCGGTTAACATGTCACTCCCATCACGGAGAAGCAACAATGTACTGACGGCTTGTCAAATCTGGAATTGATTTTGAAATTGCTTTAATGAGGCAGTGAATAAGTTTACAGGGCCTGGCCATCTGAGAGGCCTCAGCGGCATCAGCCCAAATCACCTGCAGTGGCTTTGTTGGCCGTTCATAAATAAGGATGGGAGCACACACAGGGCTGCTGTCTGGTTGCTGAGGATTTGCAAGCTCTGAGCTTGGATTCAGTCCCTTCTCCCACCTCTGAAGTCCCTTGCACTTTAGATTCATTTTGAGGTACGCCTGTGCACAGTCACCTTCCGGCTGTGTTCCCCCAAATAAATACCTCCAACTGAAAGGGCAGAGCTAGGCTGTTTTTTCTCAAAAGCACAAGGAAAAGATTACAGGTTCCTTCTTGTTCTTCAGCCAGTAGGTGTGAGAGACACTCTGAGAGTAATGCACCTCCCAGTTCTGAGCTGTGTTCTGCCAGTCAAATTGATTGGCATAGATGGAGGCCTAGAGTCAGAAGAAAACTTTTCTACCTGCATTGCTATCCGTAGCAAAGGAGTTAGTCAACTCGCTCTGCCTGCAAAATGACTGTGCCCATTTTTTTGCTTCCCATGAAAGAAGAGAAGGGTTAAGAAAAGTTTTCCAAACTGTCAAAGGCTGGACCCCACAGTTTTTCTCAGTATCCAGCCGACTGAAACCTGGACCATGTTTGTTTGGATTTCATGCTCTACTAACAACAATCACCAGATATTTCAACACTGCAAAGTAGGTGGGGAAAGCACGAAAGTAACCTTCCAAATCTGACCAAATCTAAAGCAATGTGTCATGTATTTCCCTCTCGAGATGTGGTTTTGGATTCGTGATGAGGAAATGGTGTTTTCCCAGCCAAGAGATCTGAATAAGCTTTCCTGCTTCCCTGTCACTTGTAAACAACACCAGCACTTTGACAATGAAGAAGAATGCATGCCCAGCTTGCAGTAAAAATGAAGAAACTGCCAGTAACACTTCACAATTGTCGCTTTTATTACCTACCTTCCCCGCCCGGAACATTATTTCATTCAGAGCCAAGGTAGAGAGCCAAATTGCCTTATTTCCAAAGGATATGAGCATATTTTAGAAAAGCATCTGTGTGTATTATATTCCATAGGGCATCATCTCATTTCTATTGCCCCTGCATTTACTAGTGCATGACCAGCATCCTTATCAGCTACAGAGGGCTTCAAAAAATTGGATGCTACAAGGGTCCATATATCAATGTTATGATGATACATTTTTCATGAAATCTGTAAATAAGGACAACAGGATAGGGATATTCTGGATGACAGAATCTTTAACAGTTTTTGAAAAATGGCCCATTTCCTCTTTAAAAGTCAATTTACTTTTTTTTTTTAATCTTGCTCATTAAAAACTCTGGTCTGGCTACTTTGGCAGAGACGAAGCCCCACCCCCACTCCACCTCCCTGCCACAGCATCTTGAGAGAAAGGGATAGTTACTATTCTATAAACCAGTGAGTAGAAATGCAAGTTGTTAGCATGAAAGGCATAAATAATTGACACCTCTGGGGTTTCTGATATATTTCCTTTTCTTAACATGTGAAAAATTGTTTCAGGCCAAACGAACAGGTGACTTGGTCTTCAAAGGAAAGGGTGACAAAAGCAGAAAAAGAAAATGCTCAGGGTCACGACTGCTAGGATTTAAAGTTCAAAAATGTCATTTTTAAAACCTCAGTGAAATTGGAAAGTAATCTCAGCTTCTGCCAAGACCTATGCCTGTCCAAGACTTTGACTGCACACCGGGGTCTAGTATTGTAGGAAGTGTTCGATGTGACTCAGGAGCTGAGGAAATAAACATTTATGTGCTGCTGTCTGTTACCCCCTCGACTCGGGGCCACTCAGGTCCAAACAAAGGCACCCGGCGCAACCCACAGGTCCCCCCCACCCCCCTGAAGGCACAAAGCAAACCTGGGTCACCAGGAGGGAGGGACACCGGAGACAAAGGGGACAGAAATTAACCACAGCTCTAAGTGAAACTGAAACTGGCAAGCAGGACTGGGAAGACTGAAGGATATTCACCAAATCTGTCTCCCGGACTCAAGTGTCTTCTATCATTTTGGGGGCCTACCTCTCTAGAGTTATGTAACAGCAAAAATGGTACCTCCATAAAAGAAGGCAATTTTGAAGAAATGGATATATGTGGGTTGCAAAGGCCTTAGCCAAGGACCAGTTATATGGAAGCAGCAAATAATGAATTGGTACTATTGATATAGATCTTGATCTTCCCACTGTTGTACAAATGTATGTATATTTACATAGATACAGAGAAAGACACAAATATAGGCTTTAAAGATGTAACAACTTTCAATCAACTGAAAGGAAAGGAAAATATCCTTCTGTATTAAATACATTGTTTTTTTATTATCCTTATTATTAAAAAAACAGTGTAGACAGTCTCTTCCAGATCAATGAGCATCCCCTCAGGCCTAAACACAAGAGCGTAAATGAATCCTGAGTGACAGAGCCTGGAATTTCACTTGCTCCCGCCACCTGCTCTTGGAGGTCAACTGTACTATGGTGTGTAATTACCAACGTCCTCACTGCCTCTTTGCTTCCCCTCACCCACTGTCTAATTGATGGCTTGACACCAGTGCTGGGTCAGCCCTCTAAAAACGTCTTGAGTATGAACTACTCCTCCACCCAACAGATGCTGCTCACTTGGGAGCATACCAGAGCCAGGAGCTCAATGCTGGTTTGCATCTGCTCAGACTTGGAAAAAAAATGATACAGCAAAGAACAAGATTACAGATCTCCTCTAGGCAGAAGGAAAATAACCAGTCTTAGAATTTGGTGCTGGCTGAAAAGTCCACTCCATGTCTTAATGTGTGTATTGGCCTCTACTAGGAGGATGATAATACCTTTGGTCTCTTGCTTTTCTTTTAGGTCTCACTTGTTACCCTCTGAAATCATGTGCATACAGTGCAATTGTTGCCTCAGCAATGCTAACATATTCTAAGGAGTCCACATGGCAATAGATTATTCACATTTGTCAATGGCTGCAAAGAGACTCCCAGAACTGCTACTGGATCTTCTTTGCCAACAAAATACAAGTCACCAGCCTAAGTGCTCTGCCCTGACCTCTCCCAAACTGGAACCAATGTTGCACCCAGGAGAATCTGGAGAAATTGGTCTCTTGTCTAGCTCACCTCTGGGCTGCTAGAAGATAAAAGTTCCTAGCCTATTCCTAGAAACACAACCATTTTTTCTTTCCAAGCACCAAACCCCAACTCCCCTGGGAGATGCTGATCCTTTGTGAAGTGCCTGATTTCTATTTCAGACCATTCCTTTTTTCAGCCCATTATCGTGACCCAGTTCAGACAGGCCAAGAGGTTTCACCTTGAGAATGAGAGGGCAGGGTGCCACTTAGAGCTTCTAGTCATTGAAAACCTCTGTAAACACCCTCACTCTAACCCCACACTCTGCCTATAAGCCTAAAGCTCAAGTAACAAAACTAGCCAGCAGTGCTGTATGCTAAGAAGCAGCTCAAAATGAGGGTTTCAGAGGCTGATGGGATGGGTCAAATATTTTTCACAGGCAAAGCTATTTGTTTCTATCACTTGCTCTAGATTAGGGATCAGGAATTACAGTTCACAGGCTGAATCTGGCCTGTTGCCTGTTTTTTGTAAGTAAGGTTTTATTGGAACACAGCAGTGCCCATTCATTTACATATTGTGTAGCTGCATTGGTACTATGAAGGCAGAGGTGAGTAGTTATGACAGAGACTATATAACTCACAAAGTGTAAAACATTTACTGTCTGGCCATTTACAGAAAATGTCTGCTGATCCCTGCTGTGCTGGTTGTCCCCACAGCACTCAATTATTGTTAGTGGTAATATTCATCAATTTGTCTGCTCTTCACAATTTTAACTTACAATAGAAAAACTCACATAACCCTACCAAATTTAGCTTATGATGGAAGAGCTCGTATAATCCTGTGGAAGGAGAGAAGGAAGGAAGAAGAAAGGAAGGAAGGGAGGGAGGGAGGGAGGGAAAGGAAGGAAAGGAAGGAAAGGAAGGAAGGAAGGAAGGAAGGAAGGAAGGAAAGAAAGAAAGAAAGAAAGAAAGAAAGAAAGAAAGAAAGAAAGAAAGAAAGAAAGAAAGAAAGAAAGAAAGGCACTTGTGCACTAGATCCTGTTTAAAAGTGGTTAAGTACCCAGAAGATACAGTTAACTAGTACACAAACTAACCCAATAATTTTTTTAATATTGTCAAGGCAAGAGTTGCATAATTAACTAAAGCCCACACTGTGCTTATTGAGCAAGTGGCTCAAGATTATGAAGTGAATAAAGATAATAGAACCTGCCCCATAGAATATCAATGATAAAAATTTATTGAAGATTGTTTCACATCAAACTCCACTATTCAAAGTCTATAGATAGGAAAATGAAGGAAATCTCTTTAGGGATTTGCTCAACAATGCCCAAATTTGTTCTACTTGATTCAAATAGCAACTATTAAGTAATTTTTCACAAAGAAACCTTTTATAAGGAATATATTTTAAAATGAGAACAAAGAAATGACTATTTGTTTTCCCATGGCATATGTGAAATCTAGTGTACTTTGGGCTCTGCCCTACGCTTATTAGTCATTTAAGAAACCATTATCAAAACCTTCTTGCTGACTCTGATACAAAGTGAGATAAGGTACCTACAGGGCTCTGGTAGGTCTTCCAAATGGTACATAAGTAGACCTTACAGCAAATTTGCTGACCTAAGTCTCTTTCGAATCTCAATCCTTTGGACAAAACTTAACCCAGGTCCGTTTTGCATAAACAAAGAGTTGAAAATGGACATGGATCTGGAGTGGAGGTGGGAAAGCTCACCCCCTGGCAACTCAGATTTTCCCAAATGTTGGATCACGTACCAAAGGGGTTAAGTGTCCACTATGAGGAGGCTCACTTGTTTGTCAGCACTGCAGCCCTGGATGGTTGCATAGATGCCGCAGGCTCGTCCCTTTGGACCGTGAGCAAAAGGCCTTCATCCTCCCTGTACTGACTTCAGGCTAGAATGGGGCCAACACAGTCAGACAGACAAAGCCACACCTCTCACACACATCCACACACAGAAAAAGCCTATTTCTTGCAATTAATATATGTCACATCCAGAATTCAAGGCCAGAACTTTTTTTTAGAAATGAAAATGGTGAGTGCAAAAAAATGGCATCCCCTCTTTATTTGAAGCTCATGTCCCCATAGAACATAGTACCCATTCTCTGTACACTCTCCACACTACACTGTGTCTTATTCATCTATGAATTCCAAGCATCTGATAGAGTGTACAACAAGTCGGTGCTCACTAAATGGTCTTTCTTGCATTCATTCATTCATTCAGTAAATGTTTATTAAACACTCCCTGTGCCATAAATGCCTTGCTAAGTACATAGTAAAATAAATGAATAAGACACACTCTGTGTCCTCAATATATTTCCAGTCTAGAGGAGGAAGGGCAAATAAACAGGTACAGTTAAACCTTCAACTATATGGGTTTGAACTGTGTGGGTCCACTCGTGGATTTTTTTTTCAATAAATACTATGAAAGTATTTTCCTTATAATATTTTTAATAATATTTTCTTTTCTCTTGCTTACTTATTTGTAAGAATATAGTATACAACACATATAATATACACAATGTGTGTTGATCAACTGTTCATGCTATTGGTAAGACTTCTGGTCAACAGTAGGCTATTTATAGTTAAGTTTTAGGGGAGTCACAAGCTATACACAGATTTTTCTACTGTGTAGTAGGCCAGTCCCCAACCCCTGCACTGTTCAAGGGTCAGCTGGGGTACAGATGTTTCAGCCAAGACTTATAGAGTTGAGCACCTAACCCGTCCCTGGGGTAGGTGGGGTAGGTGGGGTCCATTAGGCCAGGGCTGAGAACACTTCCTCGCTCTGCAAATGCAGGTAAATGTTGTCACATTGGGACTTGTGACCTTTATCAGGCAGTGAACAGAAGTGTTAACTTTTTAACTATGAAATCCATGGCACTTTTCAACAACCACCATTTACTAAGATGTGAGCTTGGTCCTAGAAAGCAGAGAAATTTAACAAAATGCTGCTTTGAGTCTCCTGACAATGTGCAAAGACACAGCCAACATTCCTTGGGTCTTACCTTGCTTGAGGCATGGGACAGTTCAAAACAACAGTGAAAGGAAAATCAGTCAATAAGTCAGAATCAAGATCATAAAATGTTAGAGTCTACAAAAGGATGCTTAAAATGTTACTAGAGTCTATCTGATTCCAAATGACTTGCATGACGAGTTTCATTCTTCTGTTCATTTGATAGAGTGACTGACAGGTCATCTGGGTTTTGCCAGAAGGGGGAGTTGCTCGGGAAGACTTGGCATAGGGCAGTCATTTGATAAACCTGTTCTGAATGAAGGCAAACACCGCAGGCTCTGTGAAGGGAAAGCAGTCCTCAAAATCCAGAAGCTCATATAACACAGCCACACTGACCTTCTCATCAGTCATCAATCAACATCCTGCAGTGTTCTAGGAACAGTGAAGAATGCAGAAAAATATATATAAATACCTGGTCTCTGATCTTAAAAAATACACAAGCAAGGATATGAACAGGTAGTTTGTGGAAGAGGGAAGTCACAAATATACAATGAGGTGCTCTAACTCATCAATTGTCAGGGGAAAATATAAAGCAAATATTTATGAGATATATCTTTATATCAGACTAAAACAATTTTAACTGTGTGATAATACTGAGAGTCAGCCCAAATGTAGAATATAGGTCTTTTATTTATAGCTGCTGTGAATAAAGACTATGCAGTCTTACTGTAAGTAATTTGGCACTTCTTAGTCAAATTAAGCATATGTGTAACCTACACGTCATCAATTTCTCTTTTGGAGATTGTGTGTGTGTGTGTGTGTCCCCAAAAGAAATGCTTACACAGCATAAGGGGCCATAAATTAGGATGCCCATACCACATTATTTGTGATAATGTCATGAAGTTGGAGAGAATTTGGATACCCATCCCTAGGGGACTGGATAGAAAAAATGTGGGGGCGGGCGAAGGAGTATTGACTAGATGTCTACATAACAACATGGATGGATCTTGAAGGCATAGTGATGGTTGAAAACAGTGAGAATCAGAATAAAATATGTAAAATGATACCCTTTAGAGAAGTAAAAATATGTGCTCATAAAACAATAATATAATTTTGTAAGAATTCCTCACAAACAAAATTATGTTCTTTAAGCACATTAAAATAGTTGTCTCCAGAGGTAAGATAAGAAAGGAGATAAATAGCGATTGGGGTGCTGCTGTCACAATTACATGTGAGAGTGGCTTTGGAAGCTGGCTGTGGGCAGAGGCCGGGAGGAATTTGAGGAGCACATTAGAGAAAGCCTTGAACAGACTGTTACTAGAAATGAGAAACATGCTATAGGAAATTATAGGAAGAGAGAGCTGTGCTCTCCCTGTAGTAGTACCAGTGAGCTTAGTAACACGCTTAGCTGCAGTTTTGTGTAAAGTAAAAAATATGCCCGATGCTGGGTGATTGAGGTAAGGATTGTTTACAAAGCATGAAGGTGATACCTGGCCTCTGTTTCTACTTATAGTAAAATACACAAGGAAGGAAAGACTGTTTAAGAGAGAGAGAGAGTGTGTGATTTTGAAAATTTTCAGCCTCTCCAGACAGCAAACAAGGCTAACATTAATGATTTCCAAGCAGATATCAAACCCAGAACAGTGGGCAGCAGGGAAGCAGGACATAAAGATAAAACTTAGGACATGAAAATAAAACTTTTTGTTAAGACCTTTGAAAGATCAAAGGTGTTGCCTAAGAATCTATACAGTCAATAAAAGTTCCCTTAAAGAGAAAAAGAAAAACTGCTTTCCTCTGCTCACAGCCCTTCTGACGCCAGATGTGTGGGTTTTCCACAACAAGCAATTCTCCGCTTCTCAGAGGACACTGATGGGGTTTCCTACAATTTAACTCAGTCCTGGCACTAACTTCCTGGAGGCAGTGTATACGCCAAAGGTTAAGGACTCGAGCCCACAGGACTGTCCACCCACCCCCACTTCAGACACCAGTTGCAAGTTCCAGGTTGTCGTCACCTGTACTTCTGAGCATCCATCTATAAATGAGGGCTTTCACAACACCTTCCTCAGGTTCAATAATTTGCCAGAATAGCTCACAAAACTTGGGAAAGCACTTTACTTACTATTACCCTTTCATTATAAAATATACAACTCAAGAACAGCCAAATATAAGAGATGGATAGAGACAAGGTATGTGGGAAGCGGCACAGACTTTCCTTGCCCTCTCCAGGTGTACCCCCTCCCAGCACCTCCCCGGGATCACCAATCCATAAACTCTGTTAGGCTTTTTAGGAAGGCATAGTAGATTAAGTTATTGGTCATTAGTGGTCCCTGAAGGTTGGAAGGTAGGGCTAGTAACTCCAACTCTCTAATTATATAGTTGGTTCCCTTGGCAAAAAGCCTCCCCCATCTTTGGGAGCAAAAGTCACCTATTAACATAAAATCAGGTGTGATTGAAAGGGTCTTGGTATGAATAACAAAAGATGCCCCTTTTACTTTTATTGCTCTGTAACTCTTTTAGGGACAAAAAAACAAATACAATAAAAGATGCTCCTATTGTTGTTGTCACTTAGGACATTGCAAGAACTCTGGCCAGGGGCTGGGCATGAAGACCAAATACATGTTTCTTATAATATCACAAGAGGTTAAGGGCATGCCTCTCTGTCCAACTATAGGGCCTCTAGGAAGTTAAGGGTGTTGGACCTCAGCCATCTCAGCAACAGCAAAAGAAGCTTATCTCAAAGAAATTTGTAGGTGTGGCTTTTGCCTAATGGAGTAAACTCCAAAGAGATTCACAGGAGACCCACAAATTTCTTAAAATTTGTAGAAACATTGCCAACTTGGACCATGGGGGATAGAAATAGTGCAGAATAAAGAGATGCTTTTCAACTCCCGGAATCCTACTGGCAGGAAGCGGCCTGAGAGAGTTGCTCGGCTACAATAATGTGCTACTTCCATAAAAAAAGAAAAGGTGACTAAGAGGGTGACTAAATCCACAGCCCAGAGAGTGGCACCAAAAGCCATGCAGAGTTAGCCTCAAGCCTTGGGATCTAATCAAGGAGCTGCCAATATTTGCTTGTCTAGCTTTCAGAATTTCTGTGGACCAATGGACCTTTGTGCCTCTAACTTTCTACCTTGTTAAAGAGGAATGTTGGGTGGGTGGGGGCCAGACAACTTATTCCCTTTGTTCTGCAGGTCCAGATCAAGAGGATCTGTATTTAAGGTACTCTACATGAGGTACCTCATCCACACCTGAACTTGATCTAGATACAATTCTGGGCTTTGAACTGATGTGATGAGATGAAACTTTAGGGCCCTTGGTAGAGGAGGTGTGTATTCTACAAGTGAGACTGATGTGAAGCTTTCAGGGGAAGCTTTATAGGGTAGACTGTGGCAGGCGACCTCTAAGACAGCTGAGCTGCCCCCTGGTGTTCAGGCCCTTGTATAATAGCCTCCCCTTCAATGGGTTGGACCTAGTGACTAGTTTCTAAAACAGAATATGGGGAAAGTGTTGTGATACCATTTCTGAGATTAGGTTATACAAAGACTGTGACTTCCATCTTTGATTCTCTCTCTTGCTCTCTCATTTACTGAGGGAAGCCAACTGCCTTACTGTGAACAGCCCTATGCAGAAGCCCATGTGGCAAGAAATTGATGTCTCCAGCCAATAGCCAGTGAGGACCTGAGGCTTGCAAACAGCCACCAGAGCAAGTTTGCAGGTAGATCCTTTCCCAGTTGATCCTTGAAATGACTGTGGCTTCAGCAACTCCATAATGATAGCTTTGTGAGAGATCCGGGGCTAACGGGTGCAGCTAGCCTGCCCCTCGATCCCAGACCCTGAGAAACTGAGATAATAAACGTTTGCCGTTCTAAGTTAATGAGTTTGGGGATAATTCATTATGTAGTAAAAGGTGACTAGTACAAATTTTATTTCCTAGTACAGATTTTATTTCTGTAGGAGATTAAAAATGGCTTTTAATGTAGATTTTTTTTTTGAAGATTAAAAAGAGCTGTCACCATGGCTGGTGTGGCTCAGTGGGTTGAGCACTGGCCTATGAACCAAAAGGTCACCAGTTCAATTCCCAGTCAAGGCACATGCATGGGTTGTGGGCCAAGTCCCCAGCAGGGCGTGTGAGAGGCAACCAATAGAAGTATCTCTCACACATTGATGTTCCTCTCCCTCTTTCTCCTTCCCTTCCCTTATCTCTACAAGTAAATAAATAAAATATTTTTAAGAGCTGTCATCTTACTTATAATTACCTAATTGAGTGATTGTAAACAGCCCTCATTCTACAGAGCTTTTTGTCTGATTCTGTACAAGGGCATGTATGAGGTGTGGAGTTTTTTTAAAAAAAAGGTACACCCACTGGTTTCTAAGAGCAGATGCCTCTTGGGGAGGCAGGCTTGCAAAGCAGGATAGTATAGGGTAATCTGAACCACCGAGAAGGCAAGTATAGGGCAGAACCCAGGGGAGGAGTTCCTGAGGCACTGGGGGTCACTGAGAGGATGTAATTGACTCAGGGCTCAGTGACACAAAAACACAACTAATTGGTTTATGCTCAATAACAAAAAAGATTCAGGCATTGCACTGGCTTCCAGCACAGCTAGATTTAGGGGAGTTCAGATGATGTTGTAGAGACCCAGTCTCCCTCTCCTCCCCCCGTATCTGTCTCTCAGCTCTGTTTCTTCCATGTTGGCTCTGTTTGCAAGAAGACTATCTGTGGAAATCAGAACCAATAAAATGATATTGGTCCAGTCAAGAGAGCATAAAGTATATAAAACAAAATGGAGTCACTCATGCCAACCAAGATGGCTGTCAGTCATCCATGACATTTTGGTTCAAGAAGGAAAATACCTAAGTCAGAGCAGACACATCTGGCAAGGAGACACACCCAAGATATCCGCACACATGATCAGAACAGCCATGGCTGAAGAGCAGAACTTCCTATAGATAGACTCCTGGGCAAATTCCCCACTTGGCATCAGGGGTACCAAGAAACTTATTAAGAGACCCAGAAGGGTGGAGTACACCACTCTCAAGATATAACTGAGGCAGGCTCCAGACCACTGCTGAGACAGCTGAGCTCCACACACCAGCGTGCTGCTCCATGCCATGCTGATCTCCCTTGGCACTGGCCACCAGAGGCTCTGCCCTGATGGACTGAGGACTTTGTCTGCCCTGCTGCCCTCCTGGCTCCAGAGATCCTTCCTTGCAAAACACTGACAACCCCCTGCCCACCATGCTGACTCCTGGACCTGCATACTAAGACTCTGGGACTCAGGTTTGTAATTCCCCATTGATTGCTGTTTGTGTGTATGATATCACTCTTAGATTGTTAAGAGTGTGAGTAGTATATTAATGTCTGTTGATGTTCCACTTTGAGTAAACCTGCTTTCAATAAAAGCTGAGTAAACAGCATAGTGTATGACTCTTGTCTATTCCTTGGTGCTGGGCTGCTCAGCGGGCAGCTAGCTGAGCAGTTGCCCTGCTGACTTATAGAAAAGACCATATTACAAACATACTCTTGTGACACTATTTGTCAAGAGCTGAGCTGCCAGGTGTCAAAAGTAGTCAATTAAGAAAACAAGACAAAATGAAAGTAACATTTAAGCCTTTATTTACTTACTACCACAGTATATGAAAGTGGCTAAAGTGCCAGCTCCCCCGTGTTCCTTTTTTCCCCATGGAGCAGCCTCTAAGGAGGGCCACATGCATCAGCATAGGTGGAGGGAATCATCTCACTGCTGAGGGGACCACAAGTAACTGCCTTTCTATGGATCCGGGATGAGAGGGGTGGGAACGCCTAGGAGTAGAAAAGTCCTGAATACTGAATCTGAGTGGAGAAATGCTTTTTTAAGGTTCTCCACTTGCCCCATAAGAAGGTTTCAGCTAAGCCCTTCACCCCCAACTAAAAGGCCTCTGAGGGGGAGGCCTGGGCTATGAATGCAAAAGAGAATGGCTGGCCATCGGGGCCCAATTTCCTTGACTGCAACTCCCTTCACAGCCAACAGGCACCAAGTCCCTGTGGGGAGGGCAGCCTTCCCCTGTGAGGTCTGCCAGGTAAAGGGCTATGTACTGAATGTTTGTGTCCCCCCTCAATTCATGTGTTGAAACTCCTACCCCCCAGTACGATGGGATACAAAGGTATGGCTTTTAGAAGGTAATTAGGGTTAGACTACGTCATGAGGGTGGGGGCCCCGTGATGGGATTCGTGTCCTCATGAGAGGGAGAGGCACCAAGATTCTCCTTCAGTGAGTGCACACACACAAAAGGGGCCTGTGAGCACACAGGGGTGCGGTGGCTGTCTGCAAGCCAGGAAGCAGACCCTCACCAAGAGCAGATTCTGGTGGGCACCTTGATCTGGGACTTCCCGTCCTCCTGAACTGTGAGAAATAAATGTATATTATTTAAGCAGCCCTGCTGGTAGTATTCTATTATAGCAACCTGAGCTGACATAAAGCCTTTGTAATAGCCCATGGTCAGGCCTCAAAGATCGCGCATAGGTTTTTGGCCAGGAGCTGACCCCTTGCTCTCCTATTATGGTGGTAAGATGGCTATGGCAGCTCCAGGCTGACCTTCTGTTCTTCTCAGAAATACCAGTGAAAAGAGAGTGTTCTGTATTAGTAGTTCCAGCAGAAGCTCTGGGACTGGCTCTGATGAGATTGACTTGGGTCCTATACCTGTCCCTGAACCAATCAGTGACCTTGGCCAAGTGGTATACTGGGAGCGACAGACAAAAAACTCAACCGCACATAAAATATATAGCCTGTTAAATAGTGATAAGAGATAAGGGGGAAATATTAAGGCAAGAAAAGAGGATAGGAAGTACAGTAAGTCCTTACTTAATGTTGATAGGGTCTTGGAACTACAACATAATGATGTTTAACAAAACCTATTTTACCACAGGCTAATTGATTAAAAAAAGTTAAGTTTCTAAAGAATCTCATCAATATTATAACAAAATGATGTTGAATGAAACGACATTATTCGAGGGCCTATTGGATGTGTACGAGGGAGGGGAACTCAGAAAGGTCTTGCTGAAGGCAGCTACAGAATGAGCATCACAGAGAGCTAGAGAAAGGGAATTCAACACAGAGGAAACAGCCAAGACAAAGGCCTTAAGAGGCAGGAGCATGCTTGTTGCGTTCAAGGAACAACCAGAGTACAGTTCACCAGGTAAAATATGGGATGCCCAGTTAAATTTGAATTTCAGATAAACAGGAAACATACATATTTTTTGCATAAGTACATCCCAAATATTGAATAAGACATGCTTATACTAAAAAATTATTCCATGCAACATTCTGGACATATTTATACTAAAAAAGTATTTGTTGTTTATCTGAAATTCAGATTTAACTGGGTGTTCTATATTTTTATTCACTCAATCTGGCTTCCGTAGGCTAGTGTGACTGAAACAAAGTAAGAAAATAGGGGATGTTATGGGTTGAATTATGCCCCCCCAAAAGAAGATACTTTGAAGTCCTAACCCCCTAGTGCCTGAGAATGTGACCTTATTTGGAAATAGAGTCATCGCGGATGTCATTAGTTAATTAAGAAAAGGTCACACCGGAATAGTGACCTGATCCAGTGTGACTGCTGCTCTCATGAAAGAGGACCATGTGAAGAAACAGACACACAGGGAAAGACACGTGAGGATGGAAGCAGAGCCTGCAGTGCTTGAGAGGCAAGGCGATGAGTTCCAAAGGTAGCACCAACCACCATGGCCCTGCCAATGCCTTGATTTGAGACTCTAGCCCCAGGAACCAGAAGAGAATACTTTTCTGTTGTTTTAGGCTGCCACAGTTTGTGGTGCTTTGTTATAGCTGCTCTAGGAAACTAACACAGGGAGGTAGCTGACAAGGGCAGAGAGTTAAGGGGGTGATGGACAAATCATGCAGGGCCTTGGCTTGCCTCTGAGTCATATGAGAGTTTGAAGGCGAAGAGTGACAGCTGTAAAGAGATGTACGAGAAATCCAAGAGGATACCCAGGGAAGGAGACGACACGTGATGCTCCAGGAATTACATGTAGTTCAGTCCCGTGGGAGTATGTATTGATAGCCATCGGAATGGAGGCTGGAGAGGTGAGCCAAATCTTGGAGAGCCATTTGGTAACAAAAAATGGGGATATGCTTCCCCCTGTAGGCGATAGGAAGCCAAAGGAAATCTTTGACGAAGGAAATGCAATCAAATATATCTGCTGTTCATGGTTGTTGTGGTTGTTGTTGTTGTTGTGGTTGTTGTTTGTCAGACTAGAGATGAGTAAGAAGAGCTCAGGAAGAATGACTGAATGACCAGGCCATGGTGGAACTCCAAGGACTATGACTGGGGAGGGAAGGGAATGCCCTTTTTCTTAGATAAGTGACCTTAATCCAAGCCTCTCAAATCCCACTATTGAGACAGTCATATTCTCACACACTCCTAAAGTCACTTGAAATATACCTAGGATTTCTCTGGAACATCAGTAATTCTACCCAAGACCAGCGAGATGAGGAGGGAGATGGATCCCCATCTGCAGGGCAGGGTTTGGAGGAGCAAGTAGGTGAAAAAATAGCAACAGATTTGCCCCTGCACGTTCTGAATCAAGAATACAGGCGCCCAGCCCACTGACTCTCACATTTCAGTGTCCAAAAGAAAGCTAAGGAGCTTCTGAAAATGCAATTCCTGGGCCCCGTCCTGGGTACCTTCGGTTAAGGTGGCCCCGGAACCGCACTTTGAGAAACTCTGCCTTGTGAGAGACTTGAGGATGTTCGTGCTGATGGTGAGGAAGATAGGAAATGTGGATGGGTGTGGAGGGGTGTAAGGGTGTGATTTTGGACATGGTAGTAGGTACTGCCACTAAGAAGGTGGCATTATAAGCTCAAATTTTGTGAATATGCAACACTTTGTGAGTATGTACATTCCTGGGGAAATGAATATACAACTGCCAGGAGATTCTTAAAGAAATTCTCAACCAAATTAGGACGAAGAATCACTGCAGGTTAGTTAACAGACATGTTTTACTTTCAGATGGAAAGCATTTTCATTAAAAAGAAGTTTAGAACTCAATTGTATTTTCCGTGTTCATAATTCTTTGACCTTAAATGGTAGTTCTCAACCATGACTGCATGTTAGAATTACCTGAGTAGCTTCAAAAAAAAACAATGTCTAGGTCTCATTCCAGAGAGTCTGATTTAATTGGTTTAGGGGTATGACCTGGGAATTGGGATTTTAAAACCTTCCCAGGAGATTCTAATTGCAGGAAAAGCTGAGAAAGACTGACCTAGGGTTTCAGGTGAACCTCGCCTGATGGAAGGAAGGCTGGGGTGCTTATTCCAGTTTATGGACTAGGAAACTGAGGTTCCAGAGGTTGCATGACTAACCCCAGTTCCCATGATTGGTGAGTAATTCAAGACTCAAGATCAGCTTCTTGGACTCCCAGTTCAGTGCTCTGACCACTATCCCACCATGGGACAGAGGTCAGCAGACTCTTGATCAGGAATGAAGGGCCAGAGCTCAGGCTCCTACACCTGGAAGGGCAGGCCTAGAGGGAATCCCCCATGGGAGGAGGATTCAACCGTTGGGAAGCAGAGGGACGGAGGCGCTGCCCACTAGGGTGCGGAGGGGACAGGGCAGCATCTCAAAGGACAGGAGGCTGATAACTGACACCAGCAGCTGCCACCTCTCAAGCCAGCAAAGGAAGCAAGCACTTTGCCTGTGCCTGCGAGGATCCCCATCCCTCCTACCTCAACCCAGTCGACACTGGCCTCCCAGCTGGCCCAACGCTGAGCAAAACAGCAATGATAACGAAAGCCCTCAGTGATAAATGACATTAACAGCTTTGTGTGGCTTACAGTAATCCAATTCCTTCTTCGTTCTTTAATGCTAGCCAGGACTGCTGATGTGGGAGGTGGGGATGGGTCACTACCCAGAAAGTAATGCCTCCATCTGCTCTGCAAAATCCAAATGCTTTCAGCTGGGAAAAACCTTTCCATTGTCTAAGTGGTAATTAGCAAAAACTTCAAAAGCAAATGTCACTAGAAGGGAGATCTGAATTAAAAACTCACAATCTTGGTTTTAAAACTTCTTTTTAAACAGAATCTTTTTGACAAAAATATTTGTATATGTATATTTGTAGATGTATATTTATATATGCATATATATGAATGTATATACTGATATATGCCATGTTACACATGTGACGTGCTATGTAAATAATGTAAATATATATATTTTATATCGTATATATTACATATGATATAGATAATACATAATTTAATGTACGTGTGTGTCAATACGAAACAGGTGAAAGTAAACCTTCTGTGGACAAAGAAGGCTGAGTCTGGAAATTACCGGTGGTCCCTCACTACACCCCCCGCCCTCCTGCTTGTCCTCCCATCAAGCTGGGTTGCCCCTGAGCCACCTCAGTCAAATCCTAGGGCAGTCTGAAAGAGATGCAGGAAAGAATTCATTAATTCATTGGACACATATTGAGATGGTCCTGTGTGCTCAGCATTGGGCTAGATGTTAGGACCAACATAAAGCAATAACAGCCCCTTCCTCAAGGTCTTCAGCATCTCTTGAGGGTTATGAACAGGAGAAAGATAATTATGCAAATGTTATAGGAGCAGCATAGGGCAAGCCACAGAGCACTACAGAATGGGAAGGGCACTCACCTTGGGTGGGGTGGGTGAGGTAGCAGTAACAGGAAAGGCTCTTTGAAGGAGAATTTAAGGTCAGTTCTAGTCATCAGAGCTGTTTTGATGAGATGAATGAGGACAATGAGGACGGGGAGCAGGACTTTGGGAACTGGAAGATAAATGGGGTAGAGCCAGAGGGAGAAAAAGGCAGGCACCCTTGAAGTGCCAGAGACCGGGAACACCGGGACAAACCCTGCCACCTCCCAGGCTGATGCAGGCAGCGCCAGTGCCAGGGTCCCAGGCTCTACATGCAGCAAGTAAGGAAGAGACCACAGGCCCCATCCAGACCTGCAGCCCAAAGGGGCAGGTGTGGGCCACCAGACCGGGGCTCAGAGTGCAAAGGGCTCCCTTTGAAGTGAGAAGATCAAAATGGCTTTTGAGAAATCAGATCTCTCAGCTGGATTTCAGCCCCGAGAGCCGGCTTTGCCAAAGGCAGGCAGTAAAAAAAGAGCAAACTCTCGGCAAAAGGTCTGAGGGCCAGAGGGGCAGCCAGCCACTCACAGAGGACTTCCTTCAGCAGACTTCCCCTGGCAGGTAGTTAAGCTAAGCCCTGTGCAGAAAGGGAAGGAAGAAGGGACCCTGGGCTTGGGGTTCCTTGAGGTCACAGACTTTCCCTCTGAACAAACTCTCGCTGTAGGAATGACTGACCGATCATTCGCCCGAGGGAACAGAGACAAGAAGGAGTGGGTGGTGTGGGTGTCTCCCGCAAAACTGCCACCCATCCTTCAGAGTGTTGCCCTTTCCTACAAAAGGAAAACAAAAAGCACAGGGAATTCTAGAGGATTTGCCTTTCTTCATGGTCTCTTGCCTACTCAAAATCTGCTTTTTCTCCTCTGCGCTTCCACCTTCATCCTTCTTCTCCAGAACTCTCTACTCTCCCATGACACCAGGACAAAGAAAAATGCCTTCCTGGGTCTTGTTTTCAAGATTCAATCAATGCTCTACCTTTTATCTTGTTCTTAATAGCACCTGGCACCATAGAGCTCCACAAGGCTTTATGGGCCTTACTTATTGCCCAAAGATAGATTAGGGCAGCCAGCCTCACCACAGCAACCTTTCCAGATGGATGAGCTGTGTGCGGGGCTGCAGAGCATGCTCCTCAACCCAGCTGCCCTGGAGGAGGGTCTGGGATGCCCTACATCTTCAGACGCCCATCTCCGTTTCCTCCCCCAGGGGATTTTTCGATGAGACTCTAGACTTGATAAGGTGCCCCCAGTTCAGAGGAGAGGAAACCAAAACTAGGGGACTTCCCAGGGCCCCATCCCTAGCCTGTGACAAGAGACAAGAGCCTAGCAAGAGGATTCCCCTGTCCATTCTGTCACATCTCCTTCTGGGACTCTCAGCACAGTAGGTTGAACTTATAATCAGCGTGGGGAAGCCAAGGGTGGGCCGGTTCATGGACAGAGGCGGAGAAGAGCTCATTTTCTGTTCCATCGCCTCCCTCTGCAGACAACCAAAGAAGGAAATTAAAGCTTCAAGGAGAGTTGGCTGACGAGCTTGCCATTCACACTAAAGAGTACGTACTAACCACCTCAAAGTGCTAGGTGTGATCTGGAGCTGTCTCCAAGCTGCAAACTGTGATGCTGCGCCCAAACCTGCAGGAGGATGTGAGATGTTGCGAGACTGGGGTGGGCGGGGTGTGCAGGGGGAGCTGGGCCACTCTTCATCTTTACTTGATAATAAAAGTACATTTAAGAGCAGTAGAAGTCGGCAATAACAGATAACTTTCACTGAGCTCATCCATGTTTTTATAGCCTCTTTCACCCACAGCAGCCCGCCAGGTGGGCACAGAGAGTTGAGTAACCTGCCAGCAAGTGGAAAGGGGCAGAACTGGGACTTGAATCAGGCAGTCTGGCATCAAGCCCATGCTCCTGGTCCCTTTACCAGGACATTTGTCAAAGTTTTAGGCGTCAGGTAGAAAGCACATGACAAGTCCCTAATCTCCTCACCTCAAAGTTGCCTTCCAGGCTGCACCCAAGACATACATTCTCCATGGTGACCCTCCCTGTGTGCTCCCCGAGCACAGGGACCAGATGTGATTCTCCTTTGCATCTTGAGTACCTAGTCCAGTGCCTGGATCAAAGCAGATGCTCAAAAAGTCCTTGCTGACTCCTGACTCAGCCATATCCAGATTGTGCAGCCAAAAGCAAGCTACTGAACTTCTCTGGGCTCCTGTTCCCCAGTCTATGAAGTAGGAAAAATCATGCAGCCCAACCAGTGTAGCCACATGATTACAAACCATAAAGTCCCTCCCATTCTACCTGGCACATAAGGGGTACTCAATAAACAATGCCTGCCATGGCTATCTCCAAAGTCATGTTGCCAAGCGCTGGGGTGGGACTGGACAGGCCCACAGTTCTTCTGTAAAGCAGGATAGGGCAAGCTAAGATAACTCATGGTATTCCCATAGGTGTTTTTCAAGCAGCCTTCTCTTAAAGTTCTCCTTAAGAACTTCAGGAGGCTCTGAATCCTTCCACATCTCAAGGAGGAAAATTCTGGTGTTCATTATACTAGATACTTTGGGTGTTCCCACTTTTTCCCTCCCAACAGAACCCTAACATTCTGCAGGTGGCTATACTCCTCAGCAGGGTCTTATGCTCCCAGGAAGTCTGACCCCAACCCCAGAGGATTAAACTTGATTTGTTTAAACCTATCATGGTGGTTCACAGCCTGTGTCAGCGATGACTTTAGACATGGGCAGAAGACATGGCTATGGCTAAAGAAATATGAGCGAAAGTCAGTAAGAAGCTTCTGAAAAGAATTTCCCTTGTAAACCAGAGGGACGTAGGCGTCTTTTTGCTCCTTTTGGATACCATCATAATGATGTGACACCTGGAGCTACGTCAGCCATCTTGCATTCATGAGGAAAACTGATGCAAAGACAAAACCAGCACACTGCAGATGGTCAGTAGCTAGAGCTAATAACTTCATTAACTCCACAGAACCCTGCCTCAGGAATTCTTGTTGTGTAAGATGCTATTCAAGCCAGTTGAGTCAGTGACTTCTATTGCTAGCACCCAAGAGTATTCTGTCAATCTTGCCATCTTAAAAAGATAATGTCTTAGAGGAAATAACCCTTAAATTACCTTGGGAGGGAACCAAATACTCTGAGTTTAATGAGAACCCCTAGGCTAAGAATCAAACACTTCTACAAGCACAGGGCAAAGCCAATCACATTACACCTGAGTCCAAAAAGCTAACAGTGGCCTTGGGAATCAATCAAGGCTTCTGATTCTGCTACAATCCCAGCTTCTTGCCCAACAGTCCAAGAAACCTGAGGATGGTAGATTTGCAGAGTCTGTCCAGCCCAGAACCACAGCCTGGCTCAGGAGGGCTCCTGGCTCTCTCCCAACCAGGGAGCAGCCACACACCACACTTTGTGAGCAGATCACAAAGGTTGCTACAGGGTTTAAGTAAACTAACACTCAGAACCAAGACAGTAGCTTTAGGAAACTCTCAAGTGGTCCCACGTAGCCAAAAACTCCACAAGGCACAAAACATCTTCAGTTTCTCCACCTGCCAGGATTCACCAGTGGGGTAAGAAAAAGAAATGGGCACCCAGAGGGGTACATGAGGCACTGGCTCAGCCACCACGTTATTGAGTGCTGTGCAGCAGACACTGCTCTGGGTGCGGGCAGGAGATGAAGTGTTTGAAAGTCTACTTCTCCTGTCCTCGAGGGGTTCTTAGAGGAGGACGTGTCAGTGTATGGGAAAGAGGCGAGGGAGAACCTTCCGAGCACAAGGGAACACATGAAATGATCCTTACCAGAGCCAGAGGGTAACTGCCAACTGCTGAGAAGGTTCTGCAGGAGCTGTGGGTGCTGCCAGGAACATGGCGTTACCATGGGCTGCAGGACCTGTCCAAGCATCCGAGAAGGTCATGTGACTCTTCAGTGCTTGTCTACTTTTTCCAAGACGGCTGCCGGGCTCTGGGGCTCATCACCGGGTGTCCACCATCAGATCTCAGTGGTTCCACGTGGGGAACAAAAAAAACCCCATGAATTGTCACCAAATATATTAGGCAAAGCAGGGATGGCAGCCTTTGCCCTGGTGCCAAATTCAGCCTGAAACCTGTTTTTCACTGCTCATGTGCTAAGAATGATTTTAACATTTTTTAAGGTGTTGTTCAAGTCATGAAGAAGAAGGAGGAGGAGGAGAAGGAACAGCAGCAGCAGTGACAGAGAATCTGTGGCTTGCAAAGCCTAAAATATCCACCATCTGGTCGTTTGCAGAAACAGTTTGCCAACACTTGGACTAGACCACAGTGGTTGAAAGTGCAACCTTTGTATGTCAAGGTTTCCTTGAGGCCTTCTTGGGAAAATCTGAATGCCTTTGCCTACTAAGACCCTCTCCTGGTCCATCCAGGTGCTCTGGCTTTGAGAGTGGCCAGTTCAAGGGCTGAGGCACCTGGACCCCTCCTAATTCTCTGCCTTAAACCATGCTGGCCTGTCCCAGCCTTCCCGGGGCCATGATTCACACAGGACAAGCAGACATTCCAGCGCACTCCTGGCACCTAGCACTCCAATGGTCAGGCCTCAGGAAAGCCATGGACAGTTCAGCACAGCACACAGCCCAACAAACAGACACAGGCTTCCTTCCCCAGGTAGGCGGAGCAGGTGAGGAGAAAAAAAGGACTGGATGTGTAGGGCACCCGAGCCAAGCTGCCCAAGCCAAGCAGACCCTCTGCAGGCCTCCCAGATGCACGTGCCCCGAAAGGAAGCCCTGCCAGAGCGACTGCCCCGTGTTGGGGCCGAGGATCTATTCTAGGGACCCTTATCACCCAGGAACAGAAGGAACAGAGGGAGCCAACTCCCTTATACATTCTGAATGCGATTCAAACTAAGTTTTTGAAGTCTTCCAGCTGGCTGGTATTTGGAGAGGCAACAGACAGAGGCAGTTATATCAGCTCAGAGAAGACACTTTTATAATCAGTGAAACTCATTATATTCAGATATTCAATTCCTGCCAATACAATTTTAACAATCATTTCAAAGCAATTTGTTATATAATTAAGGCTTTTATATATGTAATGTGTATAATTTGCTATCTAATTGAGTCTCATAATTATGACCCCTCTAAGAAGGAGTGGCAATCTTTATTTTGGAGGGATGGGGTGAGGATTGGACTTGGCTGGCAAAAGGATCGTCAGTGGTCCTGGACACCTGGCCATAAGCAGTATCAGTAATGAAAAGGAGGTGGGGGTGGCCCTGTTTGAGGAGTTCCTGGCTACTCTGGTCTTTTAGTTTGAGGGGTGCACTATTAACCAAAGTGCACATTGAGAGATTTATTTTTAGAAAAACGTTAATACTCTTTGAAGGGCATCTCTCTCAAATATTTAATAATGAACATGACTTTAATAGTGGGAAAATATATCTATACTTTTTAAAGAGAAATATATGCCCTTTCTTGGTGTGAGCAGCATCTGATGTGAACCACACCAGTGAGACTGCCTCCTGCTGGGGGCAGCAAGTGGCAGAGGATGAACAAGGCTCCGGGGACCCTGACCACCCAGCTACACCCCAGGGTCCATGACGAAGGCCCTTCTGGCCTTGAACCAAGAGGAATCCAATTCTTAAAGGCCTGTGTAGGAGCTGCAAAAAGTGGTGGGGTGGGGAGGATTTCCACCCGTTGAGTCATTTATTTTTGTCAAAGGAAAAACACAGATGTCCATAGGGGTAAGGCAGGTAACATAAATGATGAAAGTGGACAGGGACCAGTCGGGAGGAAGCTCAGAGAACTGTGACAGATGGAGAGCTCCGCTCTCTAAAGGGGGAAGCCATTGCTCAACCCCAAACCAACACTGGCAAGAGCAAAGGGCCAAAGTTGCCAGATCATCTACTTTCTAACATAAAAGTTATAAATTCAGATTTTACATATGACTTCCCAATTTTTTTATGTTGACTCATTTTTGTAAGCATTGCATGGGCTAATCAAAATATGTCAATGGGCTGTTGGTCCATAGCTTCCTTTCTCTGCAAATCCTGACGGTGATCTCTGTCAAATGGGATTGAAGAGAGGGCACTGTCGCAGGCTGGGTCTGTGGCAGCAGATGCTGAAACACAGAGAGTGTGAAGGGCAGGATGTTTACCTGAAACCCACACCTGTGGGAGGAAGGGGGCGAAGCAGGATTGGCCAGAGGGAGAAGACAAACAGTGACACAAACCCAGCCAAGCCTCTGCCAACCTGGCAGAGAGTATCTGCATCTGACACTGTCGATCAGAGCTGTCCAGCATCAGTCCAAAGTCGCTGCTGGATCTCTATAACCTGCCTTGGTCAGTCACCAGATACCTGTTGTCCTGGGACAGGCTTGACCATGGGCGAGGCAGCTCCCAGCGGCTGAGACCGACCCTGAAGCAGCTGAGTGCTAAAGGTTGTTCGCTGACCGCACCGCTCACAGCTGGGTGGAAGTGCCCCTCACGCTGCAGGGAAGTCTACACATCTAGACAGTGCATTTCATGTCTACCTCAACTACAGAACGAGAACCCCAAACTCAGTATAACCTGATTGGCCAGGCCTATAATAGAATCATGGGGTTCAAGGCCACCTTTTAGAGGTGATTGAGATGACCTGGTCTGTAGGAACAAAATCAGAACCGATGGCCAGAAGTCCTGGGGATTAATACCAGGACTGACCTTGCTTCCCTGGCTTCTTGTCTTGGAAATATAGACAGCAACCTTTTCTTTTCTCCAGCACTGAGGTGAAAATTGAATACTGTGAAAATTCTTGAAAAAATTCAAAGCATTTTACAAGACTCTTTGAAGAAGTTATCCTTAACCCACCCCCAGGCCAATGACTGTCACACGTCCCTTAACTGTGCATCATAACCTGCAGTTTAAGTCCCTCTAGTAAAAGTTCCCAAAGCCTAGGATTCCAAGTTCTGAGCTGACCAAACTCCTAAGTTACCACTCCATGTCCTTTATGGGTACCAATGGCAGGAACAACTTCAGCCTTTTGTTTGCTCTAAGGTATTGGTGAGACTGCCTGCCATTATCAAAAATAAGTGGTACACAGAGTGTGGTTCTAAAGATTGTCTCCTCTGACTTCTTGGGTCCTAACCTACAAAGGGGCATAATCGTGCCACCCCTGGCAACTCAAACTGGATATCTCCAAAACACCCCAGCAAGAGAATGTAAGATGCCTAGCAAACCTAAGCCACAAACGACGCCATGCAGATGACAGGCCTTAGCTCACACCCCCTTGGGAACTCCTGGCAAGACCCTCATGCCACTTCTCACATAACCCAGCCAGCAACAAAGATTTTCGGAGAACTTGTGCAGGGATCTGAGCTCTCTGCGGGGACACTAAGCAGCCTAGAGCCCGGCCCCAGCTCACAAAGAGCAGCTCATCTCCTGGAGCAGCTCATCTCATTTTAGTTTCACTAAAACTGGTGTCAGGGGTCAAGAGAATCAGGGGGACCACCTGTAAAGTCTCTTCCTGCTCGAAACTTCTGGGGTCTAACAAGTCACTGTACAATTTTTTAAGTATTATTTTTAAATTAACATTTAATGGTAATAATATTTACCTGTTTTCTCCTCCATATCAGTTATCTATTGCACATAACACACAATCCCAAAATTGTGTGGCTCAGAAAGACCTTACATTTCTTTTTATTTGCCCATGATTCTTCGGGTTAGCAATCTGATCTCGGTTTAGTTGGGTGGTTCTTCCTCTGGTCTCACCTGTGGTCACTCACGTGACTGCAGTTGTCTAGAGCTTGACTGAGGCTGGACGGCCTCCAATGACGTGACAGAGCCTCCACCCACATCTGCAGGTTGCTGCTGGCACTCAGCTGGGATGGCGTAACCCTGCTCCGTGTGGCTTCTTCGTGTGGCTAACTCAGGGCAGCATTCTGAGAATGTTGACAAAAATTAAGTTCCAAAGCTACACAATACCCACAGCACTCTGGGGGAGGGGGGGAGGAGAAAAACGAGTCATAGAATCACACAGATTCAAGAGATGAAATAAAAATTACACTTCTTGATGCAAGGAATAACAAAGATCTCTGGGACCAAACTTAGGTTGTTTCTATCTTATCCTGACATGATTTGCCCACTTATCTCCATAGCCTGTTGGTCAGCAGCACCAAGTATTCACATCTATTCTATTGGGAGTCCAGCCACAGAGTGAAAATAAGATGTCCTAACTATAATCACAGAATGTGATTAAGCTTAGTGAAGACATTTTTGGAAAACTGCCTTTTGTTTTCCCACACAGGAAGCAAAATGTATACACATATATAGCCCACTTCCTCGCTTTATACCACATTGGATCTAATACCTCCACAATGTCTACCAAAGTATTTCAAACAAACAATCAGGCTCTTTCTTTGCAGTTCTAGAACCAAGTCCAACAACCTCTGACTACAATGTCCCAAATCACCCTTCTCAGCCGAAAAGGTAAATAAAGAATGATGCATTAAAGAAAGGCCACCTGGTGTTCATAGTTCCTGAAAAATCCTACATGCATTTTAGTTCTCAAGGCCAAGTAATTTTCCACAGTTATGCTAGAACATCATATTACAAGTAAGCCTCTGACAGCCCTGTCATGGGGACTCTCTGATTATTGACCATATGCCTTAGGACCTTATCACTTTACAGCCCCTCAAATATTTATGGGCAGTAATCCAAGTAGCAAGTCATGGATTGGGTTGTTCAGCAGTTCAAAGATCTAAAACAACTCATAAATCAAAACTGACAAAAAATACTCAGGCTAGCTTAGACAGTAAAAATCTTGCCATCATATCTTCCAACTCAGAGGTGGATAGACACCTGACACCCCTTGATCAGGCAGACCTTGCCTCGACACGCAAAGCCACGAATAGCAAAGGTGCTCATGTTGCTGTCTTTGCATATCATCTGAGCCAACCTTGTCAAAAATTAGGCCCTTCCAAAAATTAGACACCTCACGCAAAATACCTATACCTTCCCTCAGATTCTTGAGAAGGAATTCAGAAGGAAAAATAAGGTCAGTCCTAGTCCTGTTGAAATTTGCTACTTCCTCAAAATTTACTCAAATCTTCACTTTGGCAGTTTCTCTTTCTAGTGTTTGGAATTGGTCATTCCATTATTTTAGGAGCTCCTCTGGGGATTAGTAAGAAAAACAAAACAAAATAAAACCTAGATTCTGCCTTCAAGAAAGAAGTTGGGCTTTGATGGTGAATTCAGCATCTTTATGTATGTGTTCTTGTTTAATGCTCACAACACCCCAGCGATACCGGCATGGAACATCACATCTTAAAGGTTAAGAAACTGAGGCTTCAGTTAGCCAGCACCAAAGCCAAGATTCAAATTCAGGGAAAAGCAGAATGAAAGAGGCAGGGATGGGAGGGCAATGGAGCTCCAGTGAAATACTGTACATAAAGCACTTTCTAAGCAATAAAAGACTTTGCAAATACTGCTGATGGCAATGGCAGTGAGTATTGGGCATAAAGGAGACAACTGGTGGACAATATCCTCAGACTTCTGGAAATGAAAAATTGAAAGCTGAGAACAGTTGAGAGGTGCCAAGAGTGTAAAAATGCAGAAAGTGAGTCTAATGTAGGTGGAAGGAAAAATGCCAGTGAGAGAAAGAGCATCTGAGGGGTGGGAAGAAACCGGGTAGCACCCAGTAGCACCTAGTAGCACCAAAGCCAGAAGTGTCAAGCTTTAAGGAAGAGTTAAATGCAGCCATCAGGTTTAATAGAAAAAGTTTATAAAAATCACTAAATTTCTGAAAGCAGGAGGCCAACTAGAGACCACCAAGAGAGACTGAGGGTAGGTGACAGATTTTAAGGGGTTAGAGAGTGGCTGACGAGAAAGTGAAGACAGCAGTTTAGATTTCCCTTTCAGAAAGCTTCTCAGGGAAGGGATGGGGAAATAGAGGCAATGATAGTTTAGCTGATGTTAAGATCAAACAAAAGGAAGGGCTCCTAACATCCAGGAACTATGGGGGAAGGAGGAGTGTGGGTATAGAGATTTAATACCATGCCCCGCTTCTTCTTCTACAGAACTTTGGGACTGTTTGTACAAAGAGAGGTTTCCATCATTGCTGCCACATTTAATAAGTTTTCTTTTTCATTTCACTATGTTACATTAATTCTTCCTGTTCAGTGTCTCTTGGATTCATCTTCTTTTTTCTGCTTCTCCACCTGGGAGCAGGACTCTCACCTAAAGCTTTGTGTCATAGCACTGTCTGGCTTTCCAAGCCTCCCACTCCCCTCAGTTTGAATCTGAACCAGATTAACCTGCCATAAAAACTAGTTTGCAAAACATGACAAGCTCCTGAAGGTGAAATCACCCTAATATGCTTTGGCTCAAGTTCAAAATTCCTGGCCAAAAATGGAAGCGATTGCATCAGGAGTCTCCATTCTTCAAACCCAGCCCCTCTTCACACCCCTTCCACCTGATGTGACAGTCCCTGGACTGTCCTCAGCCCTGCTGCACGTTGACTCACCAGGGAAGCTTTAAGCCCGAGGCCCTGGCCCACCCCAGACACTCTGATTCATTTGGTCTGCAGTGGGGCCCAGGCATGGGTGTATTTTAAATGCTCCTTCATTGATTTTTTTTCCAGCAGCTCTTTACTGCTCTCTGGGACACTCATAGACCCGGCTTTGAGCCTTTGCTGAGAAATGCCACTCATGCCTGAAATGCCCTCCTTCTTCCTTTCCATGAATCTAAATATGACACATTTTCCAAAGGCCTAATACAAGCCTGGCTTTTTTTAAGAAGTCTTTCCAGCCCACCCCAGCCAGTAATGACTTTATTCACCTCCAGGTCTGCTAACATGTACAGATGGCAAAGCAACATCCAGTCCTTAATTCAACAAACATGTGCCTGGCCCTCACGTTGTTGCTGGTGGTCCATACAGATGAAATGTGGTCTCTGCCTTTGATGAGTTTACCATCAAGGCAAGCTATAGTTTTGGGAGTGCTGGTGATTCATGAAAAGCAGAAAGAGCTGCACACGGAAGGGCAGTGGGGCACAGAGACCCAACAGCTAGGACATCACTGGAGGTTTGGGTGGCAGGACATGGACCCGGCTGGGTCCGCAGTCTGTGGGAAGACTGCAAAGGGCCTTGTACACAAGCAAAACATTGGGTCCTGCAGTCCTCAGACCTTTGTCTGAAGAAACATTCTCTGAGGCTTTCCCTTTGACCTGACCCCATCCAGCTCACCTGGCCACCTTTCCAGTTCCAATCCACCTCCCCTGGGCTGGGAAAAGAAAGCTTTTCCACAAAGGCAGAGGCAAACTTCTTTCCGAAGGGCAAAAGTTCCTTCACTGCAAGCAAGATTGTTGCTTATGAATATGGTTATCTTCAGGCAGATAACTCTGTCCCAGTGATAGCTGCAGAGCAACAAGAGGCCCCCTTCTCACCACCTGGCCCCCCAGGGCGCTCCCAGGGGGCATCACACAACTACTAGGCTTAGAAAACTAACTTGAAAACCATTGCCACAGGCCCTTGGGTGTGGGGGGGGTGGGGGTTGGGATATCAAATGTATAAGTTGCTCTATAATTATTTCATGTCTACAATAGGTTTATAAACCCTTATAGACAAGAAACCAGCCTCTTACATCTTTGTGTTCTCTAATTTGTCATTCAGGATGTAGAGTATAATACAGAGTTAATACTGGTACAGGAGCTTTCACAGAGGAGGCTATGCACAGTCAGGAAGCATGGAGAACAGAATTATCAAAGGGCTATTAGTCATCTCAAGATGAACTTAAATATTGAGGTGTTACACAAAGAGTAGAGGTGAAGTGGCTCACAGGAACCTGCAAATGTTGTTGCATTGGGAAAGTTAGGTTGGTGAAATTCATGCACAGTGGATGAAGCCAACTAATACCCTGAAAAAAAAAAAGAGGAAAAAATAACATAAAAGAGTTTCTGCAGGTGTGTGCCCAGAGTCTGAGAACACCAAAGATAACTCTCAAGGTGACAGGAATGAAACACAATTGGATCTAGCAACAGGAGAACAAATCACCTGGTTTGTGTACTTCCCGGAAAGGCAGAAACAGAAAGAGGGTGAGTTCATGGGGAAGGAAAAGCTCAGGGTCAGAGGTTGACAATGTTTACCCATGACTTCCAGGGGAGAGACAGACAGTTAGATGGACAGAGCCTCATCATTAGTGGGGTGTACCCTGCATGAGGCCAGGAGAGCTCCACAGGTCTGACCAGGACCTGTGTCTGTCAAGGTTTTGACTGCAAACATGACACGTGACCTTGGACTATCTCAGGGAAAAAGAGGGTGAGGATGAAGCATGCTTTTTTAGAAGGGAGATGAGAAAAGCACAGGGGCTGACAGACTGGGCTTGGGACAGATGAGACCTGGCCATTCCCGAAGGTCTTGGTCACAGAAGGTACTGAACAGCCTCACCTGGGTGCTGTCCCCAGAGTAAACTCTAATGATGAGTTCCCTTCAAGAAGCAAAGTCCTGAGAGAGCATACACCACAGAGCAAGCAGAAGGCTCCATTAGGAGGAACCTTTCACTTTTAACATAGGAAAGTTTGTATTGGACCAACCAGTCCCAAAGATTAAACATGATGGAGAAGAGAAAAATCCTGAGAAGGGAACTAGGGTGTTGTTTGAACATGGGAATGGTCACTGGGCAGTCAATATCTACAACGTGCTCTGGGAAAATGTCCTCTGAGGCTGTCCCTCTGCTTTTGACCTGACCTCATGCTCACCTAGCCACCTTTCTGGTTCCAATCCACCTCCTCTAGACTGGGGCAGAGGATTCTTCCCCAGTGGCAGATGCATCCTCCTTTCAAGGGAAGAAAGATCCCTCACTGCAAGCCAGCAAGACTGTCAGTTACCTCTGATGATCTCAAGGCAGAGCCCCTGAGTCGAGTGCTGGGACACACAAGGTTGAGTGCCAGCTCTGACGGACAGCGGCCGCTCGCAGAAGCTCCATGGAGCAGCACAGCCCTCCACACAGCAACAATAGCCAGCTCCACAATAGCCAGTTTGGATCCAGAAATCTGACAAGAGGTTGACTTTTTTACACTCATATTTTTATCCTCACCCTAGGACATCTTTTCATTGTTTTTTACAGAGAGAGGAAGCAGAGGGAAGAGAAAGGTGGGGAGAAACATCAATGTGAGAGAAAGAGAGAGAAAGAAACATTGATGTGAGAAACATCGATTGGTTGCTTCCCATATGCACCTTGACTGAGGATCAAAACCACAAGCTAGGTCTGTGTCCTGACCAGGAATCAACCCCACAACCCTTCCATCTGAGGGGCAACACTCCAACCAACTAAGCCACCCTGGCCAGTGCTGTACATACTCTTTCTATTTCAACTTTTGTCCATATGTAGTTAAAATCTATATACAAATTCATCCTTACATAATAAAATGTGTCTTTTCCAGTTACTCCTGGGCCATCTGTTGCTACTTGGGGGACTTGTCAAGCATCTGAAGGCAATTGCTCCCTATTACGTCACTGACCATATTTGGGGGAAATTGGTCCTGCAAATATGATGCTCAGGCGGGAATAAATAGATCTATGGCAACAGAGCAGCCTGCTGAGATCTTCGAAATCAGGAAAGCTGCTGTGACAATATGTATCTTTTGGACCACAGTTAGAGCTGCGAGGTCTTTTAATGAACACGTGGTTCAATTTCCTTCTTTCTCACACGAAGAAGCCCAGAGAGAGGAAGTGACTTACTTGCTCAACAGTACACAGCTCAGGGATGGAAAAACTGAGATATACCCTGATCTCATTTGTTCTTTTCATTACGTCATCACACTGTCTTGAAAAACAAGAAATTTCCTCAACTTTCCAGGTCTCCTAAAGTAATGTGAGTGTTCTCCTCACTGTCTTCCCCGCCTTCCAGTTGAGGGCAATAATGAAAATAACTCTGTCCCTTTGCACCGAAATCCCAGGTGGGATGCCTCATGCACCTCACTCAACAAAACCCAAAGACTTGGGAAGCTCAGAGAATTCAGATTTCTGGATATCAACTAAAAAGGAATGGATGGGCAAGACCAGTTTAAAAAAAAAAAAAAACACTATTGAAAGTGTTTCTAAATTGTGGGTGAGTGAGTGAGTATGAGAGCAAGAGGGAGAGTGAGAAATTTTCCACCTTAGGAAATGTGATCAGTGCCAAGTTCAGTCCCTGAAGTCAGGGCCCCCAGAATCACATTTCTGCTGCATCACCTTGGGCAAGTTCCTCAACCTGTGTGAAAGTAATTTTCAACTTCCAGGAAATAACCAACCTCAGCAAGCTGTTCTAAAATTTTAATCAGATAATCTGCAGGAAACATTTGGGACAGTGCCTGGCCAATGGTGAGCCCGCAGGTGTTCCTAGCGTTATTGTTAACATAATAAAGTCTTTGACATTTGCTTTTTTTCCCAGGGCCCTAAGAATACCTCTCTGATATTTCAAGGCATAGCTTCGGTTCTCAAACTTGGCCCGTTTAGAATCACCTGGGGAGTTTTAAAAAGTAGAGATGCCTGGGTCCCACTCACAAAGATTCTGGCGCAGTTGGTCTAAGGGGCACCAGGGCCACGGCTCCCATTAGATAAAGCTCCTGAGAGACCCTGTATGCAATAAAGTTTGGCAAGCGCTGATCTATGGAACTGAACCTCTAACGGGAGAACAGGCAAGGCAAGGACCCTCAAGTAGCCAAGCTTACAGCCACTGCAACATCACTTCTCTTCCTACTGCACTGAGATCTCCACTGAGAAAGAACCTATAGCTGTCGGACCCTGTTCTCGGAGATCTCAAGTTTCTCACTCTAAAACATTGACAATGAAAGAGATTAAGTTAGAGGTCTGAACTAATTCCAGACCTTACTCTGGCAGCTGATTTTTTTAAACCAAATCCTTTACCCTTCTCTCCAAAAAATAAATAAATAAATAAAAACACCTGAAAAATTAAAATTAAAAAACCCCAGCTCACCAAAAGTACAGCGATGATGGTACTGCAAAATTAAGGTGGTCACTGTTTTGTCTGCAAGACGGAAAACAGACTTCCATTTGTGCCTATAAAAGTTTTTCCTACCTGTAAGCCAGGCCTTGAGTCTAGCTACTTTTTAAAAAATTAAATTTATTGAGGTGACATTGGTTAATAGGATTATATGGATTGCAAATGCACATTTCTGTGGTACAAGATCTGCACATTGCACTGCATGCCCACCACCCAAAGGCAAACTGGCTACATTTTAACAAGGCACAAGACAATCAGAGGAAGCTTTCTTTCTTTCTAAGGCTGAGCAGGGAAGAGCAGAATCTGGCATGTGACCTCCTTTCCCAGCTTATTTCACAAAAGACAGGGAAGAGGAGGGCACCCTGGAGGGTCCCTGTGAGTCACCAAATCAGAGCTTGCATCTCTGCTGGCCTGGCCTGTAAAGATCCCAGGGTGCTCAGGCCAGGCTACTGCAGCTGTTCACGTGCCCGCATTTGGGGAAGTGAGGCCTGGGAAAGCAGCAATGAAGGGGCACGGTTTACTGCAAATCAACGGAATTTTGCCCTGAGAGCCGGGCTTCCTCCTCTCAGAGGACGAGCCTGGCAAGTCCCTTCATGGCCAGCCTTTCCAAAGAGGAACGCCTGAGGGCTGGCTCCAGCCCCTCAGCTTCCTCTTTCTTCCCTCATTCCCCTGCAAGGCCAGCCCTGCCCTCTGATTCCTAGCACCTCCCAAGTGCACTGTGGTGGGAATCTTGAGGGTGGGAGGAACTGGGACCCATGGTCTGAAACCAGCAGAAGGGCCATTGCAACAAAGGCAACAACTTCCCATGAGTTTCATTTGGGGAAAGACCCAGTGGTCAGAGATGTGAGTCAGGGCAGGTGTTCACGCAGGGCCATAGGCAAGTTATAGAACAGAGTCTGGAACCAGACAGAGGTTAACCAGATGTTCTCAAAGGCCCTGTCCCCACCTGAAAGTGCGCTTCTATGAATCCGCAAGTTGGTTTCAGTTATCCAGGACATCAGTAAGTCCGAGAAATAGTTTTCTTATTGTTTTAAATTTGTAAATATGAAGCATTTCAATCATACTGAGGAGGGAAAATAGTAAACTAGACCTTTATAAGCCCATTACCAGCAATAAACACATTTACCAGACTTACTTCAGAACTCTCTCTTCCTCTTTCACTCTCCTTTCAAAGAAATAAAAATGTCCAGATACAGTTCCATTTCTTCATCCTTTTCTCCCCCTTCCTCAAAAGTAACCATTTGTCTGAAGTTGGCCTATATCATCACCATGTACATTTGAGTATTTTAACAAATATGAATATATTGATAAAAACCCTATTGTTTACATTTTAATATACTTGTATCTATATATTATATATGTGTATCCAATACACACACATATTCTTTAACAACTTGTTTTTTCACTCAACATTGTTTTGGAGTTTGTACACGTTGATAAAAAGTTGGCTTAGTGTGTTTATTTTACCTGCTACATAGAGTAGTATGTATTCAGTTGTGTATGTATGCACACATGTGTGTGCGTGTGTGTGTACATACACCCATAGGCATATACACAAACACAAATCTGTGCACCTGCAAGATAGTTTCTCCAGGCAGAACCAATATTGCACAGCAAGAGCACATCTTTGATTTCACTGGTATGGCCAGATTGTCCTCCAAAGCCACTGTACCAATTTACACTCCCACCAGAGTTCCCTTATGCCGACATCTCACCATCCCTGTTGTCATCAGACTTAATTAATTTTTGCTAATCTGGTAGATGCGAACAGTATTTCATGGTCTCAATTTGCATTTCCCTTATCATGGGAAACCAGTTATAGTTTTTGAGGCCAAGAATAGTCTAAGCCTTCCCCTCCCACACACATACTTGGTGGAGGCAGGGGGGAGCGTGGGGGCTGGGGATGAGCCCAGATGGTGAGGTTCCAGAGACCCCAGGATCGGAGCAGGGACTTCTCACTTAAGAGTCAAGCACAGGTGAGCAGCAGAACAGAAGGCTGAATTCCGAAAGGACAGGCCAAGGAGCTGCTGAGAGAAGAGACCAGAGAAGTGACAGAGTCAGAACTCTGAAACCAGAGAGGTAGACAAGAGCAAAACACATTGGAGTTGGGAAAGGGTCCAAGTTATTTCCTGAGAACAAGGGCAGTTGTTTGCAGCTGGCAGCTGGAGACAGAGCAAGACTGAGGTCGGGGCAGCTGAGCAGAAGGGAAGGGGGAGTAACGAGCACCAGGTCTCCAGTAACTCCGCCTGCCGCCACCCCACCCGTGGCCAGCACTAGTCTCCACTGCAAACTGGAGAGCCCCAAGTTCTGTGTATGTCCTTCTACATGAAACTCATGTCAGGCGTACAATGTGGGACACCCTTGTGTTTGAGGGTTTGGGGTTTTCAGTTGTTTATAACAAACAACAATGAAAGCACTATGATGGGTAAGTAACTTATTTTTGGCAAATTTTTTTTCCTTCTAGTGGCTTCTTTTCAAAACATGTTTTGGAAACATTTAACAGTCCTTCCCATAGCACTGCTTCTTAGGGAAGTTAAACAAAGCCAGATTGACAGACTGACTTCAAGGCATGTGCGCCAAAATATGTCTCCTATATTAAAGACACTGGAGCTTTCTGGGAATAGTTCATTTCCTGGGGTGGGGTGGGGCCACTGGAGGGTGTGGGAATCCCATATATCTCCATGTTCTTTTACCAGGCAAAACTCGGAGGGGCAGTCATCTATCAACAAACGTGACAGATATAATTTTTTTAATGGGGACAGGAAACCACTCTAACCTCAATGGGCCCACGGTTTCAAAGCCAACTTTCCCTTTGGCTCGTTTTGCTTCAAGTAAGGCAAATGCAAAGGACCACAGCCAAGGAAACCTCCAGAGAGACGGAGAGAATACTAGTATGTCATGGCTGCACAGTGGCATCGTGAAGGGCTCAGAAGTCGGAACACTAACACCTCCTCTCCCTTATTTGACACCATGGGAATCTGAAAGGGGATGAAGTCCTCAGTCCACAATGGGCAGATTGAGTAAAACTCAAGAAACATTGAGCGTCAACACACCCCTCAGTCAGAGGCACGTGCAGAAAACTCAGCACAAATCCTCTCTTGATTTCTTAATCAAACAACTCACAAATCCTCCTGATCTAGGGTCACTCTCCACATTTCCTAACAGAAAGATAGTCTAATTCAGAGTTATTTAACTAAGCAGTTCACCAAACAGGAATGTCCGCCTTACTTTGAATGTGATCTTTGCCAGGTATGTGGGTGAAGACCCATTCTAGGTTCAAACAGCAAATTCCACTTCTCCAAACCAACTTGGTACTAGTTTTCAGCAGAGACAAGAGCTCTCTATTCATTCTCTGGAGAAACTGCCTCAAGCAAGCCCCAGGCGGGGTGTGGGGGAACCTGGTTACCACAGATGGGAATAATAGCCAGCACTTAGCCCTTACTCTGTGCCAGGCACCCGTCTGTAGGTTTTGGGTGTAGGCCGGTGAGTCCCATCTGCCAAGGCACAGGTCAAAGGGTGAAAGGAGGGAAGTGGAGGGACTGATTCCCTGCTCCCCCTGCTGTTTTGGTAGGAGCTGCATGCCTCTACCTACAGCTCAGAGCTCCTGTCTAGGGGCCCTTCTCCCAGGGCTACAGTTCTCCCTGGGTTCAAGGACACTTCCTCTGCTTGCTCTTCCAGGCCTAGAGTGCTAACTCCTTCCCCTGGGTGCTCCCCCATCCCTGGTTTGTTGCTCAACCCTACCTAGAACTCTATACATTGTTTACTTGTTCAACTCTCCTGCATCATCCCTTTAAGTGTTCCATCTGCCTCCCAGTGGGTCCCTGGCTGGCACATTGTAGTGAGCCCAGTTAATGATGCCACTGCTCCCAGACCGAGAGGGTCTCCTTCACAATGGCACTGTGGAACTAGTGCTGGCAGAGAGTGGCCAGCCTCCTCTAGGGACTTAGACATCTAGAATAGGAATCTGTCTTCAACAAAGATGCAGTTTAACTTCATCTACTTGCTTAAGTTTTTTATCACAAGGATTAAGTCAAGCAGTTTATGAGGAACTCAGAAACAGGCTGAGCAATTACAATCTTGAGAAAACACTAGGCATTCAGAGAAAAACACTGGCTTTGGAGTCAGGCTTCTAATCATTCAGCCCCCCAGCTCTACACCTACCTGCTATCTTAATGCATTACATGAGAACACAAGTAGCTGCTTTACACAGTCATTAAAAGGCAACAAATGTTAAATACCTGGTATAGAATATACCTTTAATGAATTTAAATTCCCTCTCCCTTTACTTTAAGGATTCTTCCGTTTTCTCTTGAATCCTCATCCTAACTTTTATTGCACTTGGGCCTGAGAATCCTTCTCCTACTCCCTTCCTTCACATGGGTTGAGTTTACTTTACCATCTGGAATCCACGAGTCCCAGAGGCTTTATTCCTGGACTGTGGTAGAAAGATAGCTTTCTTGATGAGACCTGAGGTTCTGGGTACAGGCAACTTTCCCTCTGATGTAATACTGCTTGCATGCACATGCATGAACACACACACACACGGATGTGCTTATACACACACACACTGAAATCTGATCCAGAACAAGCTCATTTCCACTTATGAGTCATGCTTCCATTCAGATAATATTAATTGGTCCCTGGAGAGCATTACAGGGGATAAAATGGCAGGGATAACAAATGGGGAATGAGAGTGAGAGCTTTGGTGGAAATAATAGTCATTAAGGGCCCAGGGAGCCGATGCCTGGCTTGGGTGGAGTTCAGTAGGTATTTCTTCTAAGGCAGTTTTGGGTTAATGCTTAGTCCTTTGTGGCAATGTCAGGAGCATTTCCAATTAGTTTAGTCATGATCACAGGGTGGAAACAGTCCATACTTCCTTCCTCTTCTAGTGCTTATGTCTGAAATGAGAAGGCCTACAAAATTCCAACTTGGACTTCTCCAACAAGCCATGAGTAGCCTAAATATGTAGGAATAAATTTCAAGCAGTGGTTCTTAAACTTGAAGTGTGGTTGGGTAAAACTGAGATGTGACATAAGTATAAAAAACATACACCAGATTTTGAAGAGTTATTGTGAAAAAACAATATAAAATATCTCAATAATTTTTCTACTGATTACATGTCAAATGATATTTTAGATGTATCAGATTAGATGCAGTATCTATTATTAAAATCACTTTCACCTATTCTTTTTCTTTTTTGTGACTAACATAAAATTTTAAGTCTCACATGTGGTTCACACTCTCGGTTCCCATTGTAGTTCCAGTAGACAGAACTAACTCACACCATTATTTACCTGATTTCTTCCTTTCCGTTTGACTCACCCTTTTCACTTAAATAAACTTAGCCTTCTCCTAGGCAATAATAACAATGAACTCATAAGTTTGACGTGCCAGTTAAATTTTTTCTAATAAGCATTAAGACAGATATATAAAATCATTTGTCCACACACTACCTAAATTCAGCTTGTGTTTTACCTGTTGCACAAAACTACATTTTGGGAAACACAAATCTAGTCCAAACCTTTGACACCCAGAGAGAGAAAGAAAATGAGGGGTCCGCAGTCACTAGTGTGCTCCAAGGCAGAGGCAGCCCGGTCTGGTTAGGAAGCTCTGTGGATGGGTGGGATTGGGGTAACCTGGGGCACCCAAACAAACAAGCTGCCACATCACTCTCAGGCCTAAACTGGAGATTGTATGACCATCAGTGCGGAGGGAGTGGCATCGGGTCACGCTCTCCGGGTTTCCACTCTGCCCTGACGTTTCGCAAGGCATGTGACTTTCTTCAAGGGCCAGTAGGAAATGAAGCTTGTGCCTTTGAGTAACTGTGCAGGTGGGCGGTGCCCTTCAATAACCCATGACAGCCCAGCTGACTTCCAGACCACCACTAGGCTCTCCCTTTCCCCCTCCACCCACCACCCTTTCTCCTGGGTGGCCGTTGCCATTGCCCACAATTCAAGGCCACCCTGGGTTACAGCCTGGCTCTACTTCCCTTCCCCTACCTGCCCTGTCTGATCTCAGGGGAGGATCAAGGGACAACAGCCCTTCTGAGGGACACTTGCAAGCTTGTTACCTTGGCAAGAGGTAGGGACCCTCCAATGAAGTGGAGGAGCCAGACCTATAACTCTTGTCCTGCAACTTTTTAGAACTCACCCTACCCCAACAGATGCTTCATAAATGCTGGTGAAGAGCCAGCCAGTGGGTCTGAAAGTCCTGCCATTTCTGTCCAGCATCCTCCAACTAGAAAAGTTTCTTCCTGAGGCAGTGAGTATGGATGAGTGCTGGCAGCCAATACTCAACTCAGGTGCAAGGTAAGGGGACTCTGGCTTTGCCCGGGGGACCCTTCTCAGAACCTTCTGGGTCCTTTAAACAGGCCATTGCAGGAGATCCAAAAGGACTTGCTCACAGACATCAGTACATGCTGAGCCTTGTCTTGGGCAGCTTTCCTTTTCCTCAGTCTTGTTGCTCCTCCTCCCACCTCCCCAGCCTCCAGATTCATCAAATTTCATGTCTGCTCTTGGCCTTTATATTTCACAGCCTGTTCCAGTGGTTCTTATTATCTAATGTGATTTTAGCTTTCAACTTTGGCCCAGATCTAGAGCTCCCTCTGGCCCCAGATGAAATATTCCCAGCCCTAGATGTGGCCTGAGGAGAGCCCACCAATCAGACCAGATCCTGCCCCTCATCACAGGACAGGAGACAGGCCTGCCCCGAGCCCAGCATGTGCCCCTCTGCAGAAAGCCGGGTGGCTGTGTCCACACAAGGCTGGCAGGACTCTCTGGCTCCCATCAGACCCTCTGATCACCAAGATGGGAGACCTGGCCTCCAATCCCAGCTCAGCCTCCATTTACTCATCTATAAATGTGTACCAGGATGTTTGTTCTAAGGCCAGGCAGAGTTAAAATGCTACTGAAATGAGGGAACACCAGCAAGGAATCCAAGCTCTTTTGTGCTTCTATAAAAATGCTAAGAATAGTCATTCAGCTAGTAATCACCCAGCAATTACTATATGCCAGGCCTGTGATTAGCAGTGTAATCTTCACCACAACCTGAGGAAACAGATTCAGAAAGATTAAGTAACTTGCTCACAGTCTCAGCTTCCAGGTTGCAGAGGCGGCCAGTGTCCATAACCCGCTCCGTGTACTGCCTGCCTTCATGTTCCCTTCATGAGTGGTGGCACAAAGGGGGAGAGGCAGCCCAGGGCAAAGCGGGGAACCAGATTCAGTTCAGCTGCCTGACATCCCTCAAGGACAAACACAGGGGGGAGGGGGGAGGGGAGCTGTGGGCTAGCACAATGGGCCATTGGCCCAGGTGGCTTCTTCTCATTTGTCCCTCTTATCACCACAGTCCCACACTCAGCAGAGCCCCCTCAAGGTCACCTGCCCCATGCATGTCCCCAGGGGTCTGTGACAGGCTTTCAGGGTCTGTGCAGTTGACAGCTTGAATTTGACAAGATCTGTGCTGAAAACAGAGCCCCGTAACTGAACTCGCAGAAAACGCTAGCAGCCCTCTCAGGGGACCACAGTGATGGATGGGCATCTCTCTGGGGGTCCCAGGGGGCTGGCTGGGGAGGACTGAGGTCTACGGGGCCTCCTTCCAGCTGCCAGGAGGTCAACTGCCATTTTAATGACTACTCCATGCCAGCCTCTCACTTGCTCAAAAGCCCAGCCCAGACCAATCTCTCCAGCAAACTCCATACTTCCCAGAGAGCTAGGCACACTCTGGTCCCCACACCACTCTCCTTTGTCCTGGCAGGATCACAGACTCAGATCTGAGCCGGCCTTCTCCTCAGAGGCCGGCCTGGACGGAGACCTGCTGGGTGACAGAGCTGAGGGGCCTCTTGTCTCAGCACGGTGCTCTCCCCGCCTGACTTCCAGACACAGATACGCTCACAGCATCATGGAAACAACGAGCTGCTGGGCCCATTGCTCACCTACAGGGAAGCAGGAATGCATTCATTCATTCTTTCTTTCATTCATAGGTGTTTACTGGGCCCCTACTGGAGAGAAGGCCCAGATGTAAGCACTGGGCCACAGCAGTGAGGAAAACAGATGTAGTCCTGGTCCCCAGGGGCAAAGTGTTTGGCAAGGGTTTTATGTACAAGGGCCCCAGGAAGCAGTAAGTGCTGCAGGACTATGGGAGGCCCTCAAGTCCAAATACAAAGAATGAGAGATGGGACAGGGCAACATTTCCCTCCAGCAACCCCATGTTGGTTTCTGTGCCTCATCAGAGCATTTGCTACATCACAAATCACCAAAACCAAGGTTCTCCAGACTGGCTGTGCCTCAGTCATGCTGAGAGCACCTTAATACACAAATTCCTACAAAACTGCACCTAGTGATTCTGCCTCTGTAGGTCTCAGGTGTGGTCTAGGAATCTGTATTCGTAAAAGCAGTTCTAGGTGATTCTAAGGCAAATCCAAGTTTGAGAAACCCTACCCTTAATTGTGAGTTCCTTATTTATTTGATACCTATAGGACCTAGATCAGTGGGGGAATAAATGGGGGATTGAACAGATGAATAATGAATGAATGAACAAATGCAGGTATGTTTGGAAGCTTGCCTGTGGCTGTGGTCAGCAGTAGGGGCCCAGGCCCAGAGTCCTGGGAAACTGGTGTAGCCTAGAACCTGAGCGAGTTAGTACGACACAAGGGGTATGCTCCTTGGGGGCAGGAGGAGACAGACCCCATTCTAGGCGCTGGACCTGGGCCATCCTGCCAGTGAGAGACAGATAAGCTGAGAGGACACAGAGTGCTGGTGACTCAGGGGGAAGTGGAATCCACAGGCCACAGACACAGTTGGGACATCTCAGGCAGCTTGTCTGGGCCAGGTGATACAGAGATGCAGGCCAGCAGACAGCGTGGTCTGGCTTTGTACCTTGAAAACCCCGCTGTCATCACCTCACATTCATCAGTTACTAATTTTACACATAGAGGAGGAAGGTCTGCCGTGGGCTAGGCAAGCCACTCGCACTGAGAAAGTAGGGACGGACCCAACCTCTAGCCCCAAGGATGCCTGAGGCTGGTAGGGGAAGACAAGCTTGGAATTAAGCAGAGGTGACAGAGGTGAGGGCAAGAGGCCTCTGAACATCCTGGCTGAGGATAGAGCCACACACCCAGAGAAGAATGAATCCTGGGAATGCCAAAAACCAAAGAGAAAGTATCCCCAGAGTTGGGGTAAAATGTGCTCAGGTGAGAAGCAATGTGGCAGGACCCAGGTTGTGCCACTTACCAGCTGTGTGATCTTAGACAAGTTACTTAGCCTCTCTGAGCATCAACTTTGCCTTATACATACACTGCAAATAATAATAATAGACCTACCTCACAAGATTATTGTGTTGACAAAATGAGAACTCAGGTGTGAAAACACTAAGCACATAATAGGTACTTAATAAAAGGGAATATGGATGACCATTAATTGAGCCCTTTTCCCACAAGTCTCATGAATACAATACAGTCTGAAGGAGCTGTTCTTAAACCCAGCTTTCAGATGAGAAAATAGACCCAGAGTAGTGAACTCACACGATGGGGAAACCAGAACACAAACCCAGGTCTGTCTCGTTTTGGAGACTCTGCCGTAATACTAAGTTAGATGCACATATATTTTTGAAAGGGAAGGTGTTTAAAAATCATAGCACCTGTGACTATCCTAATAATCAAAAGTGGCAGTTATTGAAATTTCACATAGGATTAGAATAATTGGACTGTATTTATCTAGCAGAATGTTAATAATAGCTTTCTTATATTGAGTACTTGCTAGGCACTGTACAAAGCACTCTTAGAAATCCATACAAAACACTTGTTTCATAAATCAAGTGTGACTTAAAGGTATTAAGTACCTAGCCTGAGGTCATTCAGTAAGTAAGAATGGCCGAGCCAAGATTTGAACCCAAGGCTTTGGTGTGGCCATCAGTTCCCAACAGAGAGGGTTCAGCAGATGGCACTCTGCTGTGCCATCAGTTCCCAACAGAGAGGGTTCAGCAGAACTCCCAAAACACAAGACTTCTTAGACACAGAGGTACATATCTTGCTATATATATAATACGCAACCACATTTTTGGCCCAAACTTTCAGGAAAAAAATCTTTTATTTTATTTTTGTAACTAATTTTTTATTTATTTATATTTATATACTTGTTTTTTGTATTATAAAGGAATTTTAGCATTTATTTCTTAATATAGTACAAGAAATTTTATGTAGCAAATAATTATAAAACATAACAGATCCAAGGTATTTCAGGTACTACCCACATATAATGCACATTCTTATTTTTCCCTCAAAAATTTGGGCCAAAAAATGTGCATTATACACCACAAAATGCAGTATTTCTCAGGTGACCTTCTCACAGGGGATGGGATCAGACCTGGTGTGGGGCTTAGGGAGGGGGGGATGGAAGTAACAGAGGGGACACAGAGGCAGAGTCCAGCCCATGGTTAGCTACTATCTTCCTTACAGGTACCGAGGAAACTCCTAAAGCCCCTGGTTGACTTCTGCCAGCACTGCAGGTACAGGTGGAAGCAGAAATTAGGGAAACTGAGAAAGCTCCTGTTCCACCCCAGGTGTCTGCCTGCTCCCTCCTAGTGGTATTAATGATTTTGCAATGGCCTCTTCTGCTTTCGATGGCTTCCCTAGCAACTTCAGTCACATTACAGTCTTTTGTGTTTCTGAGTGAAAGGATGTTTTTATTGTTTGGTTTTGTTAATTGGTCAACCAAAAATGAAACGCAAGCCAGGCCTAACCCGGCCTGGGCTCGGAAGCCCTTCCCCACCCGCTGTGAGCTCTCCCCACCACCAATGACACCTGTCCTCCTGACCTCGCGCAGTGGCTTCAGAGAAGAAATGAGGTCATTTAAAGCATTACACAGAAATAAGGGTTGTTTTGGTTTGGGATTTTGCTGGGTTTTTTCTTGTTTTAAGTCATGACACTTAGCAGTATTGCCTCTCATTCAGTGAGTTCATGGAAGCACTCAGTTTTGACTAAGAAATATAAAGGTCTGAGTTCATCGGGTTGTTAAGCAGGCACGTCTCACACATGCAGAATTGCCCAGATAGACAGACTCCCAACGTGCGCCTCCATCATCACCCAGAGAAGAGACAGGGGAGGGAGCAGTCAGAGACAGGAGGGGGTTTCCTCACTCTTGTGCCAATATTGGCTGAAACACCAGAGGCCAGAAATCTTCCCAGCTGCAGTGGTCCCTGAGCCTGAGCTAAGTTATGTGAGGGGAGATTTCACCTCTATCCCTTACGCCCCAGGCAGCCCTTCTTCTGGAAACTGAGCCTTCATGAACTCCAACTCCAGCCTTGGGAGACATAGCGGCACTGGCCACGATGGCCTTCTGAGGCTTCACAACCACCCAGACAAACTGTTCCCTTGTTCAGCAAAGGCTTCATGCAGAGAAAGGGCAGGATGTCAAGCCTCAAGGGCTTGTTTCAACGTTTTTATACACTTTTCCCCAACTCCTAAAAGCTGCCATTGTCTTAGGGAAGAATTAAATATCCTCTCTCCACATTACTTTAGAAAATTCCCTGAATCTATTCCTCTAGGTTGACCAAAAAAGAAGTAAGGTAAGTCTGGTATGGCTCAGGCCGGCAGAGCGCCTCTCTCCAGAGATCCAGAGAGCTATGTAGGTGATATCATACATATTCTATTTCTTGACATAAAGGCCATTCTGTGGAAAGAAAGGTTAAATGAAGTGAAAATTTTAGTGACTAAAACATTTCTCCATCTTTGGCAAAAATAAGGAAATCTGCGTTCAGTACATTTTTTTTGCCAGCCTGACTAGAGGCGTTTCATCACAGCTAACCCCTTTGAAGTGGAGAGAAAATGGGAGCCCAGTGAACCCCATAATGGGGAAAGGAGACAGAAAGGGGCATCAGGAGGGGCTCTACTCCAGTCATGCCTGCAGCAGCCTCCTTTGGAGAGCCAGACCCACAGGGTCTGGGAGCTCTGGTTCAGGGAGGCAGAACCACTGTGGAATTGGCCAGGGTGGGGTAGTCACGCCCCCACTACCACCACCACCGTGTCCGCTCAAGGGCAAGAAAGTCCCAGTGTCTGAAAAACAAAAGCTCGTAAATAAGGAAGTTCGTGAAGCTGAGAAAACCAGCAGACACCTGACAGCTTTCCTTACGCAAATCTCAATTAGTACACCAAAACAAGTGACTAAAGGCAGCGCACTTATGAAGAAGTTGACCTCTGGTTTCTATAGTCGGATGACTCGAGTCAGAGACTCAAAAAAAAACAGGAAGCTCCAGATGTAATATCAAATGACCCAGACAGTGAAAAGCAAGGCAGAAAACTAAATTGGAAGACAGGAAGTCACAATCACACCACAAACAATACAGATATTTGTCTGAGACACACTTGGCCTGGTGCCCTATCGTGGCCAGAAAATGGAAAAGTACAGCCAAGATCACGATAGTTATCAGAAGAAGCAAGGCCCCTAGAAACAGCCAAACTGACACCTCTCCTGCGAAACCTCATCTCTGCAGTTGAGTAAAACTTCAGAGGTTATATTTCTGGATTGAAAGTGCAACCTGCTGCCTGAGAACCAGATACCATTACTAAGCTCTGGGACACAACTCCCAAAATGAAAGCTCTGTCCCCTCCCAGACTCATCCTTGCTCCAGGTGAGAGTAGTGAGTGTCCATCATGTCTGGCAACTATTATTCTTCCTCCAAGTAACAAAAGCACATTCATGTTTGCCATTCCTCCCAACCCTGTCCCCCCTGAGTGTATATAAGTGGAGCTGCTGGAGTCTGGAGTGGCCCCCGATGCTAACAGCACTGTCGACCCCTGACCACACTGACTGACTCTCTTTGAACCCATGAACAGGAGCCCTGGGCTTCTGCTGGAACTATTAAAAAAAATAGAAGCTCTTTTAAGCAAGTGGAACAACTAATCTGATAGGATAAAATCTTCCTGCTGCCAGAGGCCCCTATGTGGATAGAATCTGCAGGAGAATTAAAACCAACATGGAAAGCCCACCACTGGGGTACATGTTTCTAGAAGTAAAAGGAGGAGTCATTGTTTTCTCCTACAAAGGGTCTCGCTCCCTGCAAGGAGGGCAGCGTGGGGTAGGGAAGAGAACAGAGGAGTGCAGTTCTGCAGGTGAGTGTTTGAAGCTCACTTTAGACATCCAGCCCATCTCTGGAAAGGATTAGTCATTGTATATGGGAAGGACCTGGTACCTGGGAGGCAGCTCATGGTAAGGCTGTGCCCTGAGCCAAAGAGTGACAGGCACAAAGCCTGCGATGATGCCTTCCTTCTTCTCTTCTGAGCCCCTCCTCCACACTTTCTTCCCTGGGACCCACAGACCAATTAACAAACCCCCATCCCAGCCCATGTGAATTGCCATCATCGTCCGTCCGCCTGGTTAGCCAGTGCCCGTGGACCCAGAGCCAGTTATTGCCATGGTAACCAACACTGCCAGGCATCGTGAAAGAACGTTGGTGTTGAATGCCTTTCCTTCCATCACATCCACATCACACAATTCCACTGCTATTCCATCTGGAGCCTGGTAAAGACCTATTGACAGAAGACAATAGGGCTGGATCAAGCCTCCATGTGCACCTGACTCACCATGAATCATATTCCTCAAGGGACCTTCTCAGCTCACCATTGTTATCAATTAGAGACAGTCACGTACGTCCAGCACCTATGAATGTCAGAGTGGCAGCCGAGCTTGGGGATGTTGTTCTTTGGCTTGGAATACAATTCTCCACTAAGAACTCCACTGATGCTGGCATGAAAATAGTATCCCTTCCAAAAGTAGTTACATTTTAATTAGGGATAATTTAATACACAGCCTCCAAAAGAATAAGTAATATTCTAAAGAATTGCTTTGATTTGCCTGTCCTGTTTGAGCAATCCTGGTCATTCCTAATCTTCTTCAAGGACTGGATCTTAAGTTTGGCTAAGAATAAGTTCTGATCCCTTCAAATTTTTCACTACCTTCTTCTTCATAGTGTAAAATGACAAGACCACCATCACTCCTATACTTTGGTTCCCCCCAGAGAAGCTCTAGCTGATAACTGGTAAATGCTAACGGAAGAGATTTGTAATTAAATGTCATTGTGTTTATATCTATGTGTGTCTTCTGCAATATAAGATAAACTAATCTTCCTCACCAAGCTTAGGGGGATAACGAACAAAAATTAGAGTTGAGTAACCTGCCAACCAAAATATTTCACAAAAGCTAAGTGATGGTAAGTAGAGCCAAAATGTGAGACCAGAATGGGGTTTTCCAACAAAAGTATGCCTGAAGTATTCTGAAGCTCACCCTTAATGGAATAATTTCTGGTTGTCTTTAATATTTTATTATATTTTACCATATTGATTAAATGAGTATTTATATTAATTTGCATACACCAGTTATTTATTAGGCTCCCATGCAACATGCCAGGCATTGTGTTAAATATTTTACATGAATTATCTCCTTTATCCTCAGAGCAATTATGTGAGATGGGCCTATTGTTATGCCCATTTTGCAAATGGGAAATCTGAGTTCCAAACAGGTAACACAGTTTTGAACCGGGAATCAACCCAGACAACACCACCCAGAGCCCATGCTCTTAACCATTCTTATGCTGCATTCCAATCTGTGGAAAAAATTTGTGGCTTTGGGGTGGCTCAGTTACATCACATCACTTACCATGCTGAGAATCACACAATGGCTCCCACACCTCCCAGTCCAAGGAGAAACCTTTCTCCTAGACTCACAGCCTTCCCAGGCTGACTCATCCCCAGCTCTCCATTCTGATTTTGCAGTCTCTCCAACTTAGCACCTTTCATTCCTAGAATGCACTTTTTCTTCCCTGTTCCTACCTATCACTCACTTCCCTGCCACCCCCTTACACTAAACATAGAGGCCGACCTTATTCCCACTCCCACGCCTTTCAGCAAGCTCTTGCTTCCCTGGAAGAACTCTTCACTGCTGGAGTCATTCCAAATCCCATCTCAAAACACCACATTTTTCCATAGCCTTTCACTCTCTCTCCCTTCTAGAAACTCCCATAACCCCCTGGTCTTCTCTACAATTAATTTCAAGCTTAAATACTGCCTTGTGATGTTGGATAGCTTCTAATGCACACAAGTTATTAGCCCAACTAGATCAGCCTCTAGTGAGCAGGAGCTACCTCCTGGCTCCTTGCACTCATCTTCACACCTGGCCCAAGGTCTGCCCCATTGCTCAGCTCAGCCCACAGTAAAGGCACAGGCTGGGGTCAAAATCCCAAGTGCCTTCTGGCTGCTGGGATATCAGTACCTGAAACAAGCAATGCACATGGTGGTTTGTGCTTCATTACTATGACACAGCTTAAATCAGTCCCTAGAAGGGAGCCGCCCATAGTAGACTCAGTCCTTAACTCTGACAGCCATGTGGCCTGGCTTGTGGCAGAGCTTGAGGAAGAGTCAGCTGCTCTCGAGTGTCAGAAACTGACGCAGAGGATGCTGCAATAGGCTTTATTGTGGAAATCTGTTCAACACGTCCTTAGATCCTCTCTGATCCTGAGTGCTCCAAGGGGAAAAAAAATACCACTTACAGTTCTGTTTTTCTGATCCTTGATGTAATACCTATTCATGACTTTGAAAAGGAAAAATATAAAAAATGTATACAGGATAACATATCACACATTATCTCACCATTGTTATCTATGTGGTATATTTCCTTTTTTTTTCTATGTGTATCTGCCTGGCACTGCACTAAACAATGGAGATAACAAATATAAAGACCCATCCCAACCCTCTAGTCTCTTGCAGACAAGACACAAGAAAGCAATGAAGTGCCATCCAATATACCGTTGAGGCAAGAACAGAGGACAACTCCATGGAATATTCATACACAGGGAGAAGAAAGGACAAAGCCAAGAGAGAATTCTGAAAGGCCCTGGCATTTCGTTACTGAGATCCTGCTGCCTGCCAGGGCATTGGAGAATGGAGGAGACCCAGAAGCAGGAAGTGACTTGTTCAAGGTCACTCAGCTAGTTAGCTATTTCCACAATACTTGTTCTGAAGATCACATGTTCTAAAGCCACAAGACTTTAAAGAAGGCTTCATGCAAATAATTCCACAAGTCGTGTGTGTGTTTCACATACACAATATATACCCTTTATATATGTGTTGAAACAAAATAAACTGCCTTTATTGAAAAACCTCAAACTATATGAACTGGAACCATCCTGGAAAATCTGGGACACCTGGTTTGGTCACCACATGCTTTTCCTCAATTCAACAGGGATTTCCTAAAATAACCTTGCATTCCAGCAGGACATAAACCCTGTTCAGGGTGCCTCAATCTGGAACTGACGAGTCAGAGTGACTGGAAACAGATCTCGATGCAAAGCTAAACAACATCGTTAGGAAGACAGAGCTTCCTTTCCCCCAAACGGTCCTGTTAACCTAGAAAGCAAAAGAGCCTGGGCCATTAACACACAAAACTATTTCTTGCTATTTTGCATCTTCTTCCTCAAAACTACCTTTAACAGTTTGAGCCATGGGGGCTTAAAGCAAGGGAGGAGAATGAAGGCAAATTAAAGTCAATTTTAAAATGAAATAAACTAACAAATGTCAGCACAAGCAGAAACCTCCTCTGCCCCAGAATTCCACATGCTTCCAGTCCAGGGCTCACTTCATCCTGACAAAAGGAATGGAAAGAGCTGGGCTCTGTTCTGCCCAATTAACTCAACATTGTTCAGCAAAGGTCGGTCCACATGGTTAGAACAACAACTAGATGACAATCACAAAGCCCTCAGTGAGCAGTTAAAAATGAATTTGTCTGTTATGTTCCCAATGTCTACTGAGCAACATCAAAGGAGCTCAGAGCACAATGGGCTTTGTTGAGTAACTGGTATTAAGAGGGTAAAAAATGAACATTTTCTTGCCTGCTAACTCTAAAAGCCCAACTTGTGTTCTCAGAGTCCACAAGAATAAATCACTCAAGCAAAGGAATAATAATAATGAAGACATATGGTGTGACTCCCCAAAACCCATCATGTGCCAGTCATTAATATTTAGCAGATCATTAATCATAATGCTGATCACCACCTTTTGATTACTTACTTGTAGAGACAAACCCAAATGTATGTTCTTTCTCTTTTTCTTTGCAAGAGTAATTCCTTATGAAAGCACTTTGGGCATTGTGTTGGACAGCACCTATCTGATGACCTCCTGATATCAGGAATTCCCAACACAATGAAAGCTCTTTCCAAACTCTGTAGCTGAGGAAATAGGGCACTTGGCTGTTTTTCACAGCAGCATCTCAGCATCCATCCAATTCACTGATCTTCCATCTTTGCTTTATTGCATATGCTGCTACTTCTCACACATTACTGGCTCCTAACTTTCTTCTCCCCAGGCTCCTTTCATCTCATTCACCTTCTCTATTACCTTCTGATTCTGTTTTATTTCCTTCCCAGCCTTCATTAATCCAGCAAATATATATTAAGCTCCTACTTTCACGAAACACAGCATCCTGTTTTCTCTCTCTGTAACACTCTAATACCTATTTTCCTTCCTGACCATAGCTCCCCTCTTGATTCTCAATATGTCCTGTGTGCATAGGAAGGAGGTACATAAGTTACCATGAAATATTTCAGGCTTACAGAAAAAACATATAGGAAGAGTAATATAACAAGACGTTTGTGTATCTACTGCCCACCCGAAAAAATAAAATATTAATACAAATGATATCTTATGTGTTCCCCACTCTGTTAATATCCTCCTCCCCAACCACTTAAAGATAACCACTAAACTAAATTTGGTTTTTATTATTCCTGTGCATTTTTAAACATTTCACTATGTATGTATTTATCCAAACACAATATATAGTACTGTTTTACATTTTCTTGAACTTTGGGTAAATGGTCTTGTATCACATATTTTCTTCAGGTTGGTCTTTGCACTCTACTGTGTACTTGAAAATCATTCATGTTAATACTTCAGCTCCGGTTTATTCCCTTGTCACCACTGTCTATTATTTCATTGCACAAATGCAGTCCAATTCATTTGTCCAGTCTCCTCTCGATGGAAATTTAACTTAGTTCCAGTGTTTTTGTTACCACAGTGCCACTGTGAAAATTCCTGCATGTGGCTCCTCGCACAAAGGATATTGCCTCTTTATCTTCACCTGCATATTGAATACCAGAGAAATTGCTATTCCTTAATTTGCCAGTGAAAGTCTTTCCAACAGAGCCGTGTTTGCCTCAGCCTGAACTCCGGCCCTTTTTCATCTCATCCACGACTTGAAAGGATATGGCCAGGCTACTTTGATCAGTGAGGCCCAAAAGACAGACTCCAGTAGGTGCCACCCCCAGGCTCCCTGGTCTTCGGCTCTGCCTTTCAACCACATGCTGCAGAGCCAGAGAGGTGGCATTCCCATGCTGTGAGCTTTGGCACAAAGTCAGGTCATTGCTATTGTATTTTATACGGCACATCTGACCTGCTATTTGTTGCCTTACACAAAGGAGCTGATGTTCTCCTGAGAATATAGATTTTCATTACACTTGAAATTATAAAACAAGAATAAACACATCTCAGCTTGGGTGGTCTATTCCATAACTTATTTTTCCTAATCCTTTTCCCCATAGTTGGGCTAGAAGCGCCATCATCTACTCCTCTTTAGGGTCTGGGATGCCGCATCCCAGGCTTGTTGTGTTCCCTTGGTTTGCTTTATTTTCCATATTGGCTCTTTTGCCTGGGCCTCTAGATGTTATTAAATAATCCTCTAGATATGCCTTTGGGATTTGCTGTAAAGACACTTGTGATAAAATATCTGCCAGAACCAACCTGGTAAGAATAAATGGAGTATATGTGGCATGAGAGTCAGGCCCTTCCCTCCAGCAATGATTACACCAGGACAGGTCAGTCTCCAGCTGAGGACAAAGTATCCTTTATCGAGACATTAAAATCTTCCCCTTACTTTCTGAAAATCAGATCTCTTTCTTTTTCATTTGTCTGAATACTAAGGGTTTTTTAAATTACTTCATAAGATGTATGTGGAGAATCTAAATAAAGCTGTGACAAGAATAAAGATTTGACCAATGAAGATATTAAGAAAGAAGACCCAACTAATAACTAAGAGCAATAAATTGTTAATAGCTGAAATCATTGGCATTTCACACACAGAAGACAAGGTTCTTTACAAAGAATGGCATCAACCAAGACAGCATAAGGAGCTACCATTAGCAAACACTATGTGAGGTATCCAACTGAAATACATATTCCCTGAGGTCTTATATATTATAAATATGGTGTTGAGGAAGAAGGCAATAACTTCTAAATTTCCCACTTGAGAATCTACAAGGATATAGAATTTATAACCATAAACATGTAGGAAATGTTTGTCCCACAGACCATGTATTCCTTAATTTACACACACACACACACACACACACACACACCCTTACACTTACAAAGCATGGATGCACATGGAATGTGTGCCTGCAACTTGCAACTGTGTTGAATTTTTGCAAGCTAAACAATATTCAAGCATTTTGGAAGCACTTTGTCTTCATTGCTGGACCAATTATGCAATTATTTGAATTATAGAATTATTTCCTATTTGGTGTGCATTTACTATAGCCACACATTGTGCCAGTTACTCTTTTTTGAAGATTAAATACATGACCCCAACTAATTTGCTCCTCTCAAGAGCATATTTTTTTCTGATGACGAAATTGGCACTTTAATACGTACACAACCTACTGAAGTTTCCTCAGTTAGTGAATGAATAGCAGGACTGTTAACCCAAGGTGCATCAGACCCTAAAATTGAAGAACTTAATCACTACCCTAACCTTGCTCCATACAAAAGACAACTATGGAGCTGACAACATTTCAGTCCCCACAGCATCTTGAATGTGGTAGGTATGGATAGATAGATGGATGGATGGATGGATGAATGGGTGATAGACAGGCAATGAACAGATAAAAAAATGGATAGTTGGAGACAAAGGAGTTTATATCAATGGAAAGATAAGTTAATAAAGAGTGGTTTTTCTCCCCATGATAAGATATATATATATATAAACATAAATCCTTCTAGACAAAGAGAGACTCTATTATTATCTATAATAGATAGATAGATAGTAAACTAAAACCTTTTAATCTATCTGTTTGATGAATTTAATTTTTCCCTTCTGAACTTTCCTTAACCTTTGCATTTGAATCCACAAAACAGAAGGAAGTACTTGGAAATGGGGATTTCCTGAATAATGCCTTTATACCCCAAGCTTGGCTGTTGAACACATAAAAATAGCAAGGCCAGGGTTTAATCCTTACACGGGTCTATCATACAGAACCTCTCAGTACACCTAGCCAGCCCCTTGGGCAGGAGGGGTCTGATCACAGCAGTCTCCAGAACGGAAAAATGGGATTGGATCTATACACCCATGTCTGTTGTTCACCAACACACATGTCCCCGCAGATCCACAGAATCTTCTTTGTCTAGTTAGACCAGCATTTTCTCAGACCAGCATTGCCAAACTTGAATATCAAACTAGGAAATTCAAATAAAAAAAGAACAAACCTGTGAATGAGCTGCATGAAACACAAGCACCAGTCCTTTGCCAGGACTGACATACAAACTGGGATAATCCATGTACCACAAGTCACAGACAGTCGATACAAGGCAGGCGCTCTCATATAAACCTTAGCTGTAAACCTTAGCTCCATAAAGGTATCAAACACATCACTTAATGAATCTTCACCTCACTGGAGATGCCACTGTATTGATCCCATTTTGCAGATGAGGCAAGTAAGGTTTCTAGAGGTCAGGTCACTTATGAGACACAGCCTAGATTCAAACCCTAGATTTCAAGCTGGAGCTCTTTCAGACACACTGAACTCACAGCCCCTTTCTGCTCACAGTCCCTCCATCTGTCACCCAGCTGCACAGTACAGCTCTCCTGGCACACAGTAACATGAGACTTAATCAAATAACAGGGTAAAGACCCACATAAAATGTTTATGGCTATATTAAGTTTTCCTCAGTGCCAAGTGACTGGGTGCTTCCTGCAGCCGATGACCTTGTGGCTTTGAGATTTAACCAAGGCTGTTCAAAGTGCACAAGCATTGCCCACAGGAGAGAGGGTGCTGTGTTGGAGGCCGGGAAATGGCCTGTGGGGATGCACACTGTGTGCTACAAGTGAAGGCCCTAGACTTCGGTCCAGCAGCTCTCCCTGAGTTGGGAATAAGTCTCTCGCACAAAGTGTTGAGCCTGTTGATACATATGCCTAGGAATCCAGCCCATAGCTTTCACCCATTTCCAAAAGGGGGACTGTGAGCCCCCAAATATAGGGAACACTGCCTAAGCCACATTTTAATGTCCTGAATGTGGGTAAGGTTTGGAGTCAGCACCTGTGTTTGGCATTCAAAGCCAAACACAGGCTGTTTTCTAAGCCTTCCATGACTGGCCTTCCAGGAAATACAGGTTAGCATCCTAAACAGCCTTCTCTCCAAGTTCTTCCCCACATTCTTGTACAAAGTGCCGGAAACACTTTACCATAAGCCATAAGCAAAGCTGGGCTTCTGGGCTCTGCCACTTAAAAGGAGCACACTTCGCAGCTGATTTCAAATTTCCATAGACCTTACTTTAAAGGGAGGCAACCAACTGGTCCTTAGCTATTAGCCAAAGAACACAGATTCTCAAGGAAAAGAAGCTGGGGAGGAAGCCACAGCAAGATTTATGATCAGAATCTGCCCTCTAACAGTGCTGAGCAGATCCAAAGGCCTCAGCCCTTGTGTCTGGCAGTAACGATTTCACCAGAAAAGTGAAGGACAGCCCTCTGAGATCACCCAAATGACATCAAGACATTGTGGGCTTCCTTGGCACATACTGCGCATCAAAACAGACCTCAAAGAATGTGAGAATGTGTGTGAGGGCAAGGAACCCACAAGAAACAATGTGATAACAACCCCCTACTGAAGCCTAGAAACCAAGAATAAATAGACATCCAGTGTCCAGTGTCCTCCTGCCAGGGATTGCCTAGGGGGTACACAGCCTGCCCTCTCCTGTCATCTTTCTGAACTCCACCTCCCTTGAATTCTAGTCAAAGGCCACGCCACCTGGCAGCTAACCATAAGGAAAAGAAACTTCTTTAAATTTCAGTGTGGAAAGTTGAGACTTCCAGAACCAGTTTGAACAGCAGAGAGATTGCCCGAGAGAATGAAAAAGGAGGAAAGCAATAGCTGGGACAATGGCTTCATTTGTAAACCTAACAAGAAAGGAGCAGAAGACATGTCTCCAGCTGAACACTTTTAATAAGAAAACCCTCGTTGTGTGAACCAAAGCCAAAAAACTAATTAGGGGTACCATCACCCTGATATCAGGTATTATCCACTTGTCAATTTAATTTCTTTTCTTTTTTTAATGAAAAAAGGATAATAGAAGAGGCTGTCCTGAGAGGTGTCCACTGACTCTCCCCAAAGCGAGTTCTGGGTATATTTGCCAACGAAGTGAATTCTCAAGTGGGTTTCACACTTAGTACTGAATTTCACACCTACAGTTGTGCAGAGTAATAACTTGTGCAGGAGAGTGAAATGATCAAGTACAGAAAATGGGAAACCCCCAAAAGAGCCTTGTTCATCCAGGGAGGGTTGTTTTTAAATGCAGGAAACCTGGAATTTCTTCTGAATATTTGCCAAACCATCAGAAGGCACTGAATCTCCACGTAGTTTATAAATAGACGTAGCTGGCAAGTACCTCCTGGGCAGCTCTCCTATGTTGTCTGTTCAGAGATTTGCTGATCACAAGCTACTACTTACTGAGCACTCTCTGTATATCAGACTCTGGGAGTGTTGGGCTCAAGTGTCAAGGCACTTTCCAGAGGTCTTATGGTATGGATGGGTGTGGTGGGTTCTGCCACAGGCATTCTGCCCCCCACATTCTGAATTGCCACGCATTTCTTTGCCTCCCAACCTGGGAGGGTTTAGCATGGACATTTTTAAACCAATCTGGGGATTCACAGAACATAATTGCTATTGTAGGTTGTGAGCTCTTGAACACTTATTCTACCTCCCAACTAACTCACTTTGGAATTTTCAAATGCAAAATCTGTATCTCAAATTACCACTACTGGTACTAAAAGTAGTAGTAATAATAATATTGGCATCTGTATGGAGTACTATGCAATTATGTATCACTTCATTTCTATGTTAAATCATGTTCTCACTAGATTCCCAAAAGATCCCAGTAAGTGGCAGGTAGACTGGGTGTAACAGAGGTTGATTTGAGGGTAGGAGGATGGAACTTTGACCTTTTACCCTATTTTATTCTATGATGTATTATTTCTTAACATAAGCACATACTACTTTTTTATTTCTTTAAAATGGTCAATAAAAATATAAAAATTAAAAACTCGTATTATTACCACCATGTTCTATGGTTTATCCAAGGCCACACATCCAATGATTGAGAACTAGAACCCTAATTCTTAAATATTTGTGCAGTTTACCCCACCAGGGGTATCTATAATAGCTGCTTGAATTTCAACTTCTTATAGAATCTTTTAGAGAAGTGAAGGTGATTTTACTGGCCCAGAGAGGTAGGGTGACTCCCCTCCGATGTCAGCCAGAGTGTGTAGAAGAGCCAGGGCTACCACCCAGTTCAGTCCATGCCTCATAGATACTCAGCAGACACTTAGTCTTTAGCTTCCTAGGCCCTGGGAACTCCTCTAGGTCTTGGAAAGACAAAGGCATTAAGAAATAATCTCTGGTCTCCTCAATTCTCCCAGAGCAATAGAAGCAGAGAAGTGAAGAGAATTCACAGTACTGTATGAGAGTACTAAATGGTGGTGGGTGCCAGAAATAATGGCTGCATTTAGTCAATGTTTATTGGATCCTACATTACACTGGGCCCTAGGATTCAGGAAGAGTATGAAGAGGTCCTTATCTTGGAGGAGCTCTCTAGCAGGGAAGCTGATTATGTCAACAAAATGTGATCACTGGATAAGAGTTTTAGTGGACTGAACAGAGCTCAGAGGAGGTGTGTGTGTGTGTGTGTGTGTGTGTGTGTGTGTGTAAAGAGAGAGGGGTCCTAATTGCTGAACAACTGGCATTCCTAATTCCTAGAAAAGGCCCACAGTCTGACATGCCCACGTGCACTAACCTTTCATCTGCCACAGTGCCCACTCCAAGGAAACAGTCTCTCCCCCAACAACCTGAAACAATTATGGTAGAATAACTAACCCTCCATCTTTTCCCTCCAGTTGTGATAGAGTACTAATAAAGTTCAGGGGTTTACTTCACTTCAAAGAGGTTTTCCTCATTGTTGTGTTGTTCTTCTGAGGTAATCCTTCAGTGCTCTGTTTGTCTTTTCCTTATCATTGTTTTCTCTGCCAGGCCTATTCGAGCCTTCAGAGAGAAATTCGTTCAGGAATAGCCCTCCTCCCAGAGAAGTCCATCAAAGGCCCTCCTTTGGGTAAAAGGCTTGGCAGGCCCAGCGCAGCTGTAGGAACCACACCAGCTGCTCTCCTGGGTCAATAGGTCAAGCCCAACAAAAAGCCACGCTCACATTTCTGACCCTGGTGGTTCAATAAACTTTAGAAACCGTTTTGGGTATTGAGGTGACACATACAGAAAAGAACTGGAAATGTGATATTTCTACTACCACATGATAGCAAAGTAAAATTCAAAGTGACTGACTAATGGCTATCTTTAAGACAAGGGAGTGAACTGAAAAGCACACCAGAAAAGGGAAAATGCTTTGGAGATGCAAAGAATTAGAATTGTGGATTCTAAATAGATCCACCAACATAAGGAGATGGTTCAAGTTTAAAGGTTACACATAAATCAAAAGGGATCTGGATCCTCAGTCATCTTGAAGATAAGTAGAAAGAAAGAAGCATGGAAACATATGCAGGGCCCTCTGAGTGTTCTGCCCACAGCGATAACATAATAACTAAAAGTGAACGCTTTCAACAGCTCGTTTCCTTAAAGTAAGCACCGTGACTTGCTAATGGTGGCTTCTATCAAGTATTGCCTGAATAAATATTCTAGTAAGATTATTTTCACTAAAAATAAGCTTTCATTACAAATGTGAGTGGGTTATTTTTATAAAGTAAACAAAACAGTAAAAACAGTGTACTCAGGGGGCGGCCCTAATGTCTCTGAGGAAGGCACCAACCAACAATTCTTCCTTCAATGTTTTTTCATTTTCAAGGACAGGAAATTCAAATCACTGAGACTGTGACAAAGGCAGCCAATCAATAGCTCAGGGAGGAAAAAGCCCATCTGGAGATGCTTACATGACAAACCTAGCAAAAGAGAAGTAATAAGAGTTTGCTTCATGCCTCATCTGTACTGGCCAAAAATATTCAACTTTGGAAGCAGGGTGAGCAAAATAACCTGGTAGATCACTACAGCAGAATTTTAAAAGGGCCAGGAGAGAGAACCGTCTGGTGGAACTCAACTACCTTTGATTAATTATCTCCTACAAGGACAATTTGAAAGAACATAGTGGGGTTATCAGCCATCAATCATTATATAATTGATCCCTCTTCCCCTCCCTCCTGGCCTCACCCCACCCCCAAATATCACAGCTGTCTTTTTTGATTTCCTCAGTAAATTCTCTCAGTATCAACTTCACCTTCTTTCTTTATGCTCCCAGAGACACAGCCAAAGCTAAGGACTGTGTTCAGTTCTGTGGAGAACAGGCAATCAATAGGTGGTTCCTAGATAATGGAATGACTGGAAGTAGAATAATCCTTCCTTGTGCGCAGCTGGGAGATCACTACAAAGTGCTGAATTGAAGACAGCCCAAGATAGCCCAAGAGTGATTTGGACAGTGGGGTGATAATTGCTCTGAGAAAGAGGACAACGCTGAGAACAATGGGGCACATTAAGAACATTTGTAACCAAGGACAGTTAATCCTTTTTTCTGGGAAGTGTGGTGAGAGACAGGAGAGATTTAACCAGTCCTCTGACGCAGGGAACAAGTTGTCTGTCCCTGCGCCTGTGTGCGTTTTTCTAGATGGAACACATAGATGCCATCAGAATCTCAAAAGGTTCCCAGAACTTTTCTTTCCTCCTCCCCCAACAAAAAAGTAAAAACTTTTAGGAGGCTGGCTACCCAGGAAATGAGATCAAATGTGAAACAATACACAATGAAAGAATTCCAAGGCAGAGCAACCAGGAGGTCTATCCTCTGCCTTGGAGGACAAGTGTATGGAGATTCTTGGCTCAGGTGCTGCATTTGTCTCCTTCATTAGTCCCCATTCCAACACCTTATAGTCAGGAACTCCTTCTTGGTAAGTTCTTTGTAAGTACAGTTTAAAAAGTGCACCCAGATTTTCAAAGGCTCCATTCAAGGATTTCCCTCACCTGAAGCCATCTCTTCTGCCCTAACATAAACACTCAAGCCCCTGAAGAGGAAAACTTGAGAGTCTCCAAGTCTGCAATTGATTACCAGTTACAAAAGGCTCAGGTTAAGAAATGTTTGGCTGGCCAGTGGGTAAGTGACTAAATAGGGAGAAAGACCTTTAACATTTCAATACTTGAAGGACCACAACTCAAATTATTCAAATTTCTTTTTTTTTCTTCGAAGGTACACTTTATTTTTTCTTAAAATAAAATTGTGAAGACAGAAAGATGATGAGCAGTCTTCTATTTCCAATCATTGCTCACATTATATGTTGTCTTTCCCAGCTGTCCTTATACTCATCTCGGGGCCTGTGTTGTCACATAATCTCCATTTCTAAAATCACAATTAGTTGCCATAGAAAGAATTACATTAAAATTATAATTTGAACAGTGTGATCTAAAGACAAATTGGACAGACAAACAAACAAAAAACTCACAGACACAGATGACAACATGGTGGTCGCCCGAGGGAAATGGGGCAGGATTGGGTGAGGGGGAGGCAGAATAGGTAAAAGGGCATCAAATATAAGGTGACAGAAAGAGACCGGCCCCGGGCAGCAAACACACTATGCAATACACAGACTGTCCATCACAAAAATGTAAACCCGAAACCCATATAATCCCACCAACCAATGTCACCCCAATAAGTGCTACAAAAATAACTTTAAAATATTGAAGAATAAAGGTTCTAACAGGAAAAAAACTGGGTCTCTTTTAGAATATACATATACCTGTCAAACGGACTGCACATTTCTTTCGGCTGTTTTTTGAGACTCCCTCCCCTACCCACACAGACAATGATACACAGAGGTAGCAGATACTTAACGCACATGCCACAGTGGAAAACCACCTCTCCATTTTTAAAGGGAGACTGAAAACTGATACAAATTAATATGGGAATAGATTATAGTTAACATATTTAATTAAAACTGATCATTATTTTTAGGAACACAAGAGATGGGAATGAAACTGTGGCTGAACTCAAAGGCATTACCAACTAATATTAAAGAAAACTGGGGGGGAAAAGGAAGTCCTCCGAGACTTTCTATGAGTAGACAATTATCATATTCTTGTAGGTTCCTGATGCCTTCATAGATTCTAAAGGAGGCTCAAAATTCACCCAAACAACTGTTGTCTGGGTATCTGCTTGAGAAACTCAAAGACCACTGTCTCTGGAGTGGTGGCTTCCTTAATCCACCCCAATAACGAAATAACTTTGAACATCTGCATTGTGGAAGCCCTCGAGGCAATTGTTACATATGGCTCTGTGGCCCCTTCCAAAGATTCAGAGCCCTCCTTGCATTTGACCGCCTCCTAGCACTCCCCTCGCCACCTCATCCAGATCATACATGTGCACATCCTGATGTGATGTCCCTTCCACGGGCTGTACTCTGAGTCCTTCCACAAAAATGTTAATACCTCGTGTTGTCATACCTCTTGTCAAGCAAGTTAATTCTTTAAAAATTTCCTGTATCATGTGAATATTCAGGGAATGGTCAGTAAAACTGATGAAGTGATGAAATTCCAAAAATTCAATTACTGATAAAATCAACAAAAGGTGCAAAATGGCCAGAATTAACCTTTTCAGAACTCTGGAAATTACCCAGAGGCTTGAAGCAACGTTTGGAGTAGGAGGCAGGGAATGGCTGAATCTTAGTGAGAACAAAAGCTTAGTGAACCTTAACGGTTTTAAAAAAAGATTGTATTTCTTTTTGGAGAGAGGGGAAGGAAGGGAGAAAGAAGTAGAGAAACATCGATATGTGAGAGAAACATCAATCAGTTCCCTCTCACACGCCCCCAACCAGGGACCTGGCCCACAACCCAGGTATGTGCCCTGACAGGAAGTCAAACTGTCAACCTTTCGGTTCATGGGATGACACCGAACCCACTGAGCCATCCCAGTCAGGGTTTTATGGCTTTCTTTAAAATTGTTATTAAATTTTAGAGCCTTTTTAAGCTCACTGCAAAACTGAGTGGACAGTGCAGACAGCTCCCACATATGCCCTGCTCCTACATGTGCCCAGCCTCCCCCACTATCAACATCTCTTCAGAGTGACACATTTGTTAAACTCGATGAACTGACACTGACACATCGCCATTACCCAAAGTCATAGTTTATATTAGAATTCAGTCTTGATGATGTGTGTTCTATTGGTCTAGAAAAATTTTAAATGACATGTTCCTACCATTATAGTATCATATGTAACAGTTTCACTGCCCTGAAAATCCTCTCTATCCTGCCTCTTCATCCATTCTTCTCCCTGGCCATTGGCAACCACAGGTCCTTTTACTGTCCACAGTTTTACCTTTTCCAGAGTATCACAGAGTTAGGATTTTACATTATGTAGCCTTTTCAAATTGGCTTCTTTCACTTAATAGTATGTATTTAATATTCCTCCATGTCTCTTTGTGACTTGATAGCTCATTTCCTATTAATACTGAGTAATTATAGTCCACAGTCTGCATGTTCTACAGTTTATCCATTTACCTAGTGGAGGACGTATTGGTTGCTTCCAAATTTTGGCGGTTATAAATACAACTTCAATAAACATCTGTGTGCAGGTTTTGAGTGGACGTACATTTTCAAAATATTTGGATCAATACTAAGGAGTTTATTTGTTTGATTGTTTAGATTTCTTTTTTAGAAACTGCCATTCTGTCTTCCAAAGGGACTGTACCATTTTGCATCCCTATCAGCAATGAATGAAAGTTCCTGTTGCCTGACATTGTTACCAACATTTGTTGTTGTCAGTGTTTTAGAATTTAGCCATTCTAGTTGCTGAGTAATGGTAGCTCATTATTATTTTAATTTGAAATTCCCTAATAACATATGATATTCAGTATCTTCTCATTGTGGACAGAAGAGATACTTGATATGATTTGTCTTCTTACATTTGTTAACACTTATTTTGTGGCCTACATACGATTTATCCTGGAGAATATTCTGTATGCACCTGAAAATGTGTATTCTGCTGCTGTTGAATGAAAATGTTCTGTGTCTATCTGTTTGGTCCATTTGGCCTAAAGTCCTTTATTTCCTTATTGATTTTCATTCTGGATCATCTCTCTACTGTTGAAAGTGAGCTATTGCAATTCCCTACTATTATTGTATTGTCTATTTTTGCTTTCAGATCTGTTAAAAATTATTTAATATAGTGAATATTTAGGTGTTTTGATATTGGTTACATATATATTTACAATTGTTATATCCTCTTGAATCGACTACTTTATCATTACATAATGACCTTCTTTGTTTCTTGTTACAGCTTTTGTCTCTTGTTACAGTTTTTGACTTAAAGTCTATTTTGTCTCCTGATCTTTTTTGTTTTCCACGTGCATGGAATATCTTCTTCTATCCCTTCACTTTCTGCCTATGAGTGCCCTTGTAACTGAACTGAGTCCCTTGTATGCAGTATGCAGTTGGCTCTTATTTTATCTATTCATGAATCTTAATTGGAAATTTTAAACCATTTACATTTATAGTAATGATTGATAAGGACTTATAACCAGTACTTTTTAAGTTATTTTATGATTATTGTGTAGGTTCACTATTTCTTACTGTTTTTCTATGTTTGTGAATTGGTGCTTTTTTTGTAGTGGAAGCTTTGTTTTTGTTTTTCTTTTTATCTTTTGTGTAGATATTATAGGTTTTTGCTTTGTGATTACCATGCACCAAATTTCTAATGTTTAAACCTGTTTAGTTCTCAATGACTTGTCCATTGTAGTTATCTGCAACTGAACTCAAAATGCAAAGCAGTCATAGACTACTGAGAGGCAGTGGAATGTAGGACAGGTTCAGATATAGGATATAAGACAGACTCAGACTAGAGTAACTCTGTGTGACCTACATCAATGAGGGTCATCTGTAAAGGGGGGTATCTTATTCTGGGTGTCCCCAAAAGCAAAGTCTGAGCAAGTTCTTGGGTGTAGAACAGGAGGTTTGTTTGAAAGGTGATCTAGGAAGCCTGAGAGAGGTGGTAAGATAGCTAAGGAGAGAAGAATAAAAGCATGCTATTGAGCTGGGTACTTCTATGGGCAATTCTTCTAACCCCTGAGGGACTTTCAAAGGAAACCCTGTAGAAACTTCCTTCTGCAATTTGTGGTCCACCAGCCACTCAGAGAATGTCCACATTCTCTGAGAGCAGGTTAGAAAAGCAGAATCTTACCCAACCCCACACCCCCTGAACTGGAATTTGCATTTTAATGAGAACCCCAAGTGATTCTAGGGCTCATTCAAGTTTGAGAGGTCATAGTGTAGAAGGCACCTCAATGCTGAGCCTTACAAAGACAGGAGGCTCTTGTCTCTTACCTGGCAAGGAAACATTCACTCTTCTACATGACGAGGCTGAACAGACCTCCATGGCTTAGGAGAAAAGCCTGAAGAAGAAAAGCAGGGAGAAATCAGCCAGCCCTTGAAGTGGAAGTCTTCATGAAACTGATGGACCAGGCTGACGAAATGGGGTGTAGCACCCTAACAGCACTTACTACAAGGTTGGTTTTAATGCCTTGTTCACGTGGACATTGAAGGCTTTAAACAATCAACTGTATATAAGAGGATAGTTTCCTAACTGTTGTTGAAAGCAGAGTTACAACAACCAAAAATGTTTGGAAAGACAACTAATATGATAATAGCCACCCAGTTCCTGTGTCTCTAACCTCTAAGATAAAGAAAGCACAGTCCCTAACCTCACGAGACTTATAACATTGACAGGGAGATAAGGCTTGGGTACATGAAGCAATACAAGACCAGGGCCACACGTTAGGTAACAGCACACCAGTGTTACCAAGTGTCCTTATGTGAGCTTACTATATACTAGGCACCATTAGAAGAACTATAAAGTGTGTGTGTGTGTGTGCACTTTGACTTATTTGATTCTTAAATATGGTAGATAACTATTATTAGCATATTTTACAGATGAGGAAATTGAGACACAAAGCAGTTAAATGACCTACCCAGAGGCCACACGCTTATCCTCCATACTACTTCACACTACTAGAGTCCCATGTTGCTCCACACCTTTCCTACAGTGAGCCCAAGACTGTGATTTTAGGCACATCCTTTTTTCCATGCAAAACTCTCCTGCAAGGTGAACAAGTTGCCTGATGCTGTCCTCCCTGTGGCCACTTGAGCTCCGCAGGGTTATACTGCAGAGCAGAGCAGTGGCAAGGCCTCCATTCTAGACTTCAGAAGATCCAAATCTGCTGAGCTCCTCTCCACCACTGATCAGGGAGGCAGACAGTATCCAGACCGAGAAGCAGGAAAGCTGAGTCCTGATGCTAGTCTGGCCACTAACTGAAGCACATTAATAAACCATTCAGCCATTTAGGTCTCTCTGTTCTCATCTAGAGCCCAAAGTGGGTGGGAGTGGCTCCTACCCTGCTGTTGCTCGAAGCTCCAATTCCTGTGGTAGATGGCCTACTTAAGCCCTCTAGTCAACTCTCCACCCTCCTGGAAAACAAGAGACATAATGCAAAATCTGAAAGAAAAAGAGTTTTCCTAATCTTATTTGCTAAAACACTCTTTCACCAAAGATTTAAATATTGGTAGTTTAAGGCAATATTTAACTGTAGGCAAGCTCAAAGTCCACAGAATGATATCTAGAAATAGTCTACAGATGTCACCTCCCATATAACTTTAAAGTATATGTACTTTTTGTCATCCTCATTCAAGGACATGCTTATTGATTTTAGAGAGATGGGAAGGGGGAGAGAGAGAGAGAGAAGGAGAGAAACATTGCTGTGAGAGAGAAACATCAACCAGTTGCTTCCCATGAACACCCCAATGGGGCACTGAACCTACAACATATGTAACACGGTACAGCCAAAAGGGGGGCCCCAAATAGGGATTTTGAATGGGGTCCAGAACTCAAGGTGTCTAGGAAATATAGGATGTCCTCACCCCTTCCCCCCACAGGTATGAGTTGGGACACATGAAGCAGAAACATGCAGAGCTGTTTTGTACAGCAACACCTTTGCACCTAACCTCTGGCATAGTCATTTAACATATCTATAACCTTTAACTGGTTGCATAGATATGTTAAATAGCTGTGGCCATGCTTTGAGCCAGGGGGATGGAAGTGACTTCCACCCAAAATGTAACTGGGAGGCAACTCCCCCGAGTTACAGCACCTGCATGGGAGCTTGGAGAAGATTGTCTCCATGCCATGGGGCCACACCTGCCCAGACCCACTGTGGCAGCCCAGTAAAGCTGGAAGGATATGAGAGTGCTGGCAAGTGTTGCCGATGATAGGAGGATTCAGAAATACGGGTGCAGAGGAAGATTGACACGGGGACTTAAACCCAGACACGGCAGCCATTAGGGAGAGAACATGCGATTGTGGCAATAGAAAGGAGAGCAACGTGGCTTTGGCCAGAGTGGGCACTCCCACAGCCCTGTGAGGGAGAATCACTATGTGGCATTAGAAGAGAACTGCCACTTGGCTTTGGCAGAGTGGCAACCCCCTCCCCGCAGCTTTGCCAAGAAGAAACATGTGATTTTGGCCAGAGTGGAGACTCCTGCAGCTTGGGTAAGAAGGACCACACGGCTTTGGGGTGCTCCCTTTGGCCATGAGGCTTGGGAAGCAGGAGAGACTTTGTCTGGAAGAAGGGTGAAAGAACTCTTGCCAGTAGGTCATGAGAAGGTGCCACATGGCTTTGGATTAATTAGAGATCCTGCCTGGATGGTGACATAGCTGATGGTGCCAGAACTGAGGGGCTGCCTGAACCACAAACTTCTACTTTTCCTGAGATATGGTACCCCAAATTAGGGCAGGGGAAGAAGGAAGCACTGTGAGCATCTGTGGGTATCCAAAAGAAGTTTGATATATTAATGAAGACATTAGGTCACTACTTTAAGTCTGTATAGCATTAAATAAACATTTCCTTTCCTTTTCACAAATCTCTGGCATTGAGAGACGTTTTTCCTAAGGTGGCAATCGCACCTAGTGGGGAGTCCTTTTGGAAACAGTGTATTGTAACCCCCCTTGGCCCTGTGTGTGGCCTTGTTCTGTAACAGTTTTTGGTGTCCCTGGGTCACCATTAATTGCCCCCCTTGGACCTGTGTTCTGTAACACCTAGGCATGTGCCCTGACTCATAACTGAACCCATGATCTTTAGGTTCATAGGACAATGCTCCAACAAAATGAGCCACACTGGCCAGGTCAAGGTGTATGTACTTTTAAAATCATTTTCTAATTTTACAAAGCATTTGCAATTGAACTAACCTGGCCTTTGATTTTATACTCTGTAAGTCTAATTGTTCTCTGTGACTCGATGGGACCCTCAGCAGTTCCTGCTCCTTCCACAACCCACCATATTAGTTCATCATTGACTCCAAGATGCGGAATTGTTCCCACCACCTCTTGCCATGCATGCATGCCATGTTACTTTGTTGCTTCAATGACCCAATCTTCATACCAGCGTGCAGTTTTTAAAATGGATCAGAAATCATAGCCTATACCCCTGGCCAGTTTGCTCAGTTGGTTGGTGTGTTGTCCCATACACCAGAAGGTTGTGAGTTCTAGCCCCAGTCCGGGTGCATACCTAGGTCATGGGTTTGATCCCTGGTCAGGGCTTTCTCGCATCTCTCTCTCTCCCTCCCCTCAAAATCATTTTTCAAAAATATATCCTTGGGTGAGGATTTTTAAAAATATCATAGCCTATTTCTTGAAAAGTCACCTGCAGAGCTCCAATTTTTCGGAAATCCCTCCCTTGAAAGTACCAGTCGGACAAGTTCATTGCAAACAAGAAAATGCCATCTGCAGGCTCCAGGGAAAATGTCTATGAAGGTGCCCCACCCAGTCAGTCCTCTCTTTGTCCCCACGCGATCCCCCTCCCTACTCAAGGAAGGATCCTGTGAACTGAGAGGAGGCTCAGGCCCTAAGAAAAAACCCAGAAAGGAGGTGGCATGAATAGCACATTGTTATATTCTGCCAACTGCCTGGACTCAAAGACTTCAGCTCAGTTTCATAATCTTCCCATTCTTACTCCCTTTTCCTAGTTTTCTTTAAAGCAGACAAGCCATTAACAGGACTCTCAAGGCAGTTCAATAGTCATTTTATAAGCATCTAACATTCTGAAGGACACTGTCTACCATATGAAATGCAATGTAGAGACGCAAAGAGCACAGACCTAGTTCCTGTCTCTAACCTCTAAGATAAGGACAGCACAGTCCCTGACCTCAAGGGACTTACAGCCATGATAGGGAGATAAGGTTCGGGCACATGAAGCAATACAACATACATTAGGTAACAGTGTACTCACATGAGTATCTGCAAAGTGTTCGAACGTAGAATTTCCCTGGTTCTCTTTCATCCTTCAGTGTCTTCATCATCTTCCCTTGAACCAGTTATTTGTGCTCAAATGAAAAAGATTTCTTTTTCCTATAACCAGGCAGCAGAGACAGGAACTCTTGCTTCTCTGAGAAGACTGAAAAGTCACAGCTAGGAGTTGGTACAAGCTAGGCTGGAGTGCTTGGCAGAAATGTAAAAGATATCATTCAAAGCCACAGACTTCATTCTCAGCATCCATCGACTTAAATTCCAAAGAGGAAAAAGGAAGAAAGTCCCCACACTGGAGCTTCTTTTGAACATACATCAAAGAGTTTCTACGGCAAAAGTGGTACATCTTGAAACACATGCATTCCCCACCCCTCCTGCACCTACAGCAAACATCACTAATCATTAATGACAGTGCTCTTCCCTGCTAAGCACTCTGGCCTTAGCACAGCTCTTCAGGTAGCCGCTCCCAGTTGCCACATTAGCTGAACCCTCCTTCTATCCCCTTTAGTGAAAAGGAGCGAGGACACCTCGTGTTTCTACCTGGGTCCCTTCACCTTCCCACAAACACAACATGCTCACTTGCACCTCCAAGTCTTCACATGTCAGGACTTTGTACTTGAATATTCTTGTTCCTTCCACTTTTTTCAAAGCAGAATCATCCTTCAAGTCCTGGTTCAAATTCCATCTCCTCCCAGGAAGACCCTCGGATGTCCCAACCCCCTATAATTCCCTACCCCTCACATTTCCCAGGGCTGCCTTCTGACCCCAGACAAGGGAGCCCTGCCCTGGGCCCTCCAGTTTTGTTCCTTATTACTTTTACCTTCTCTGTCAGATTTTAAGTCTCCAAAGTTTTCTTTCTAATTTTATTCAAAAGAAACCTAACACAGGACATTGGGTATATAACAAAGTACTTGGTGAAGAGGGATTTTGGTGTTTTGTTATTTTTTTTAATTGTATTGAGGGAAATGTGATTTGGGGAGTAGACTGTAATTTTAGTTTCTAGGAGCAGAAGTTGTCATTTCGTTTGGAATCCCCATTATTTGGGGAAGCTCCTAGGATTTTCACTTTCATCAGTAAAAGACCAGTCCCCATCCATTGCCCTTGGAGGAAACTGTAAGGTTTTCTTATAGCGGGATGTGTATGTGCTATAGAAAGAGATGTAAAGTGATCTCCCAGGCCACACTGTGTGCCTGAAAACAGAAGAAAAATGGCTTTTCCTAGAGAGAAATTCATGCTGAACTCTCATCTCTCCCCAGTCCCTAGTCTCAATAAGACCATTTAAGACCAAATGCCTGAGAAATGAGAAATGGGCCGTGGAACACTAGGCTGCATCACGGAGTCTGCCCCTACTTAGATTTAAGAACAGGAAGAAGGGGACTGCTTCTAGGCTCAGAGCAAATCAGGAGGCACTGGCTCTTCCTGGGGGTCTTGAGCCAGGGTAGCAGGGGTGGCAATGAACAGAGAAGCCCACAGCTGAGCTAGACAGCCAGGGTTCAGCAGTGGTGTCATAACAACCCTGACAGCAGCAAACCATAGGCCCTTGGGTAGCCTGACCAGACTTTCTGACCACAGCAGCCAGGCTGATGTCCTGGGACAGGGCAGCAACCCTGGAGGTCCCCAAGAACATCTTGGGAGAAAAGGGACTTCCCAAAATCCACTCAATGGGGGAAAAGGGGAAAACAGGGCTAGTCATGCTTGTTGACTATTAATAGAGAGAGGACTGTGGGTCATGCCAAGCTGCTGCTGGTGATTGGCTTTAAGCAGGCAACGCAGAACTGGGTCCTACCTCTCTCTTCTTCTCCCATTTCCTAAAGGTCACCAATCGAAAACCATAAATTTTTTTTTACAGAAATAATGTATTCATTAACAGGGTATTCCTCAAGATATGACAATCATAGAATTAAAGGGTTTCATAACATAATTTTTGAAAGCCATAAATTCTAATCTGAACCCCTGATTTTATACCTAAAGGAAACAGTGTCCATAGGGAGAGAAAATTGTTCAAGAACAGGTGCCCAGTCAAAGACAACACCAGGAACTGTGCCCAGGGACCCAGTGCTCACTCAACTCAGCACAGGGCTCCCGATTTGTGAGCAACAAGGCTTCACTGAATGCCCAGTGCATCCTGCCCTGTGCTCATACTGAATGGAATGCTCAGATGTGTCTAGTAAGTGCTTGCTTCCCCTGCCCCAATAAGTTTTGGTCAGGTTGGGGACCCCGACTTCAACCTCATGCCATGGGTAGCACTGAAATTAACCTTACTTTAAATGTGTACCACCTACATTCATGAAAGAATAATGTAACATTGGTGTTATTACCATTGGCCCAGCTCAACAGACTTTTAGCAACCCTCCTTCACCCAAATAGGGTTGCCAGATAAAATACATGCATTATTGCATGGGGCATACTTGTACAAAAAACATGCACTATTATCCAAAATTCAAAGTTACTAGTCATCCTGTATTTTTTTTTCCTTTGTGTCTGGCAACTCCACTCCCAATTTCAGGCAACTTCCACTACCACTGGGCTTGCCTTGAGCCCAGCAGTATAGCAGGGTAGAGGATGCAGAGTGGAGCTACACAGGGTGATCAGTGAAGCTGAGCAAATCTTGGAGCAAGGATGGACGTCACTCTGGTCAGGAGCAGTGACAGTCAAGGTGCCAACTGTGGATGGAGGAAGGCTTCATCAGATATCCACAGAAAGTTCCGCTAGTGTAGTACCTGGGCCCATCTCAAATGCCATGACTCAGTTCCCACTTGGGGTTGGAACAGTACTCCTTTTACCAGCTCTGCTCTCACATCTCTACCTATATACCTTCTCACTCTAGTAATTTCCCAGGCTTGGTCCCAGCTCCTGGGGCCACCCTGAGATATCTTCCTTCTTCTCCTCTGCCCCTGAACATCCTGTATAGCCCTAATGAAATCCTTCTTTCCACAGAGACACTTTCTTTCCTCTACCTTCTCCTCCAACTGTCTTCTCTTGTTCCATCACAATAAACATGATGCCCATCAGACCAAGAACTCAGTCTCCCTTTCCTGAGAAGCAAGAAAGACAGAACCCTCATATCCTCACAGGAAGTTGGGAAAACATCTGAATAACAAAAAAAGGGAAAAAACACAATGCATGTAACTTCATTATTAGATTAGATATAGGATAGGCAAGTAGGTAGGCCCCTCTATTCTACAAAGCCAATCCAGGACTCAAATCTCTTCTCTTTTTTCATTATTCTGCAGGTATGTGCTGGTCTATATTTTAGCCAGTTAGAAAGGAAGAATGGAGACAAGAGACAGCAGGCAATCTCTTTGAAGGAATGATTCTGGACTTCTATTCGCACTCCATCATCATCCACACCCACCTGCAAGGGAGACTGAGATAATATACTCTAGTTGGGTATTCATTAGCTTCTACAAGGGGTGGGACTATCTTATTAAAAGTCGGAAGGGCACAATTATTGTTCTCTGTCATAAGTCCCCATATTAGAACAGTCTGAAAAATTCAAATCCCACCATAGTACACTAGCAACATGAAAACCTACATGATGCAATGCAAAGGCGAATGATGCAAATCGAACTTGTATAAGGACTCCAAGTATAGAAGGTATGTTGTGAGGTTTAAGGTGCAGATTAAACTTCACCCGAGCCACAGAAAGCCAACATATGGCTGGCCTGTGTAGACAGAGAAGCTGCACTTTCATTTCACTGGAAGGTGACTTTTAACCAGTAGCCAGTATTACTGGGGCTATCCACTGGGCTAGACTGAAGCCCAGTCCTTATACAGCTGAAGCACATACTCAAGACATTCATATCTCAAGTTACTTTGCAAACAGTGTACTGAACCTCAGGCCTCTCTTTCTTTCTGGCTGTACAGGTGTGTGCTAATAGAAGTTAAGCAACTAAAACATCATAAGGAGATAAGAATTAAGTTCAATTTCCTCTTGTAGTGCTCCTCCTAAAGAGTCATTTCCTGACGGATCTCAAGACACTGTTAATCATCCCCACCCCATTAAATCTATTTGCTTTCATTATATGTTCCCTATCCAGTTAAGCACGGACAAAACATTGGATCTGCTTGCCATGAATTTCCCTTCTTATTTTAATACCTACTTCCTTCACCTAGTTTTCCTGGCTTACTTTTCATCTTCCCTTCCCTAATCCTTCAGCCTCCTCAGGATGTGGAATACAGTGGACTCAAAGCAGCTGTGACAATGCCCTCTCTTGACATCAGTGCACTCCCACCTCCACACTGAGCTTGATCCTACCCTCCACTGGTTCCCAGCAGCAGCCTGATGTCAGGGTTAAAAGCGTAAGAACTACAGGAAGCTATTTTACAGACAGAAACTCCCTCAGCCTCTCCTTCAATGCCTTCTGTAACAACAGTTTGAAGCAGGTGTAAAAAGTCATCTGCTTTCTGCAGCACAAGGTCAAAAGGACAAGAATCAAGGGCTGATGCACTCCTAGTCATTCTCCTTGCCGTGCTCCCTTGCTGCCAGGGAATGAGAGTCCAGGGAGAAAATAGCTTCAGAATTATAGCATGAACACCTTGGCCTTCTCCAAAATGAATGCTTCAGAAATGCCCAGCAGACAGATCATTAAAACCTCCTTAGCCATTGTTACAGGAAGGCCTCAGAGGGCCACCAATCTTGCCACAGAGGTATAGTCTTGATCCAGTCAGTGTTTCCACAGTGTGCTGAAAGATTTAGCAAGGCGGTTCTTCCAGCCTCCCCACTTCACAAAGTACCTGTTGGGGGTGGGCTGACCTTGAACAGTGTATGTCTCCTCCCTGAACCTCAGTTTCCTCATCTGTAAAAACAAAGAGAGTAGACCAAAGCTACAAATCTGAGTTGCAAAGAGATGGTTTCACAGTCACTTCTCCCTCTGGCCACTCCAGAGAGCCTGATTCCACATACCTGAGGAAATGGTTTAATATGGCACAGCCGGGTCTTGGGAAAATGGGCTAACAGTCCCCAAACTCAAACAGACTAATTAATGGTGGCATAAAAGCCATTTAAGTTGAATATTTAATTAGGCAATAGAAGTAGATATGTCTTAGGTGTCTGTTCAGCTTGCCAGAAACCCATTTTTTCTCTTTTTAATTCTCACCGTAGGATATGTTTTAAGTGATTTTGAGGGTCGGGGGACAGAGAGAGAAACATCAATTGGTTGCCTCCCATATGCTCTCCAACCAGGGACTGAACCTACAACCTATGTGTGTACCTTGACTGGGAATTAAAGCCACAACCTTTTGGTGTAGGGGATGACACTCCAACAAACTGAGCAAAAATTCCATCCAGGGCAAAACCCCTTTTCTCTTGATAAGGTTCCCCCAAGCAAATCATATGGGTGGGCTCCCAGCAGCAGTGTCGGCAACCCTAATCCTTGTGATGACTAGGCCAGCAATAGACACTCGGCCCACGGAGAACCAACCAGAGTCTGCCTCCCAGGGTTTCAGCATTGGGATTGTGAGGCTGCAAGTCAATTTCTACCAAGGACAGAAAGTGTGATGTATTTGTGGGTGGCCCTGAGTTAAGACAGAAAATGCATATTCATTCTTTCTAGTCTTTGAACTTCAAAATCTGAGCTGTTCATTCTTACAGAGCTACAATTACCTAGGTGTTTTAGCAAAACAAAGCTTTTACCATTTCTCCTGGGATGAGATGATGTGATGGGATGTGATACACTGCAGGTAGAAAGAAGGAATCAAGTAACCACCATTTGGTGCCAGAATAGCCTCTGCTGATTTGCCAGGCTTGAAGGCTTGTGTACAAACCAGCTTGGCAGGCTGAAAGATGGCATTGAAAGTAACTTCCTGAACTGGTGATTCAGTGCAAGGAAGCCCATACCATTTCACGTGTTCGCCTGGTACAGGCCTCGGTGGCATTTGAATAACAGGATCCTGGATCTTAGAGCAAATCAGAAACCTAATGAGATTCTTCTCTCAAGCATTGTCATGGACTTTGGAGGCCAGGGGAAGCAGGCCTGGCCAGTGAAGAGTCCTGGAAGGTCTGTGTAACAGTCCCCCAGGCTATAGGGATGCCAGGGTCAGCCAGGCAGCTAGAGGGCATGTTGTTCTGCTGGTAGAGAAAGGGTGTCCAGGTTTGCCCTTTATTAGCTGGAGTTGCTTTCTATTACTGTCAACCTAAGGGTCCCAACTTACAGAGCAGGCTTTCTACAGTTAAGATCTGATCTGAAGGCTCCTTGAGAGTCCATCATGAGAACAGGTCAGAGAGAGGGTGATGTCTTATGGCCTGTAAGTCTCTGTTGCTGAGACAAAACCCAGACATTTGCACAACAACCTGCCCCCAGCTTCCCTTTTCTGCGCTTCGAACAACCCTTTCAGTTTTCCTATTACGCTAAGATTGCAATGACTTGTTTCCCCAAAGGGAGAGAGCTAGGTGTTAGGCTTACCCATAACCTGGTGCAATGAGCTGGAGAGACAGCCTGCTGGGTGGAATGTCTGAAAGGAGACCAGGACTCATTCAGGAGAGCCAGTCCCCTGCTGTGCTGTGTGCCCTTGGGCAAGTCCCTGACTTCACTGGTATCACTTAACCCCTGTGTAAAAAGAAGAGGGAGTGTCAGGTGGTCTTCAAGATCTAGACTACCAGAGTATGTGGTTTCCCTCACCTCCTTCTCAAGCAGCACTTTTTGTCTCATGGCCAGTTCCTGTGAGGATTATTCCCTGGAAAGATGTCTGAAGCCTTTCCCAGATGCTACCTGCCTGAAGAAAGCAAGCTCTGATTGGAATTCACCCCACATTTCTTTCCTCTATCAGCAGAATCGCTTGTTTGAATTGATGGGTCTAGGACTACCAGTCAGGCCGCTCTGGCAACAGACAGTTGAGTTATTGGAAATGAACACCAGGCTTTCAATTTACGTCAGTCTGGGTTCTTGGATTTGCATGATTGCACATTCAGAGACAGACACCTGCACTCGAGCATCCCTGGCTGCCCTCTCGCTCCACTGAGCCAGCCCCAGCTGCTACAAGCTGCCTGTTTAAACAAGGCTTGCTGTGAGCTGAGACTGGCCTCAGAGGCGCAACAGTGTGGCCATGGTTGAGGTTGCTCACACAGAAGAAGCTCCAGTGGCCAGGCCAGCGAAGCTACTCTCTGGGACTGCTGTAAAGGGTGTGAGACCCTAAGAAGATTCCTCCCTCATGGGTTGGGACGTGCTAAGCTGTTCTTCATTCTTACCCAGCTTCTAAGCTGGGTCCTGGAAATACTTAGCCTCTGTACTAGGAAGACCTTCCAAGACCCTGGCTTCCCTCAGAAGAGGGATTCAGACATAGAAGCTTCCCCATGAAGATTTCATAGAAGCATATAATCCACAGTTAACTGCAGGGTTTAATCCCAGCATTGCATTTACAAGCTGTGTAACCCCAGGCTCTCTGAGCCTTGGTTGCTCAGGTATAGATGGAAATAACAATACCACCTACTTCACTGGGTTGTTGTAAGAATTAAATAAATACATGTTAAGTGTTTGGAATAGGGCCTGGCACATGGCAAATGCTCAATAAATCTTAGCTATTCTTATTGGCATTAATTTGGTCAAGGGAGGAAGGGTGCAAAAGGCATCTGGAAGAAGATGATTTAAATTCATCATTCATTGTTAAAAAGCAATACTCCTACTGAAGTATCAAAATGTTCCTTGTCTTAGATAAAATTACTTGACTGTGAAACTGGGAATTATAAAATGCAATCTCTTGTGAGATTTTATGTTTTTAGGGGAGAGTGGGACAATAGGAGGGCCTTGTCCTCCTTTCACCAGACCTGCCTCTCCCCATAGGGTAACACACTCTCAGCGCTGAACTAGAAAACTGAAGAACTGAGACGTTAAATATCATGTCCCTGGCGTCCAGCTCAAAAGCAGATCTGCCTGGATCAAAAGCCTTTGCTGTCTCCACAACTCTGTTCTGTCAAGCACTGTGCCAGGCAAGCACTCGGAGGAGACACAGGTATAGGGCATGGCCCCACTCCCAGGGCACCATCACCCTGACAGCAGCGACTGACGGTACACACAGGGCTGGAATACAGTTGAGGAGGAGATCCCAGCAATCAAAAAAAAAAAAAAAAAAGGAAAGGAAAATTAGAAAATCAAAACAAGAGATCTAATATATAACAAGTAAGAATTCTAGGAAAAGAAAGAATGGAAGAGAGGAAATCAAATAAATATAGAAAAGTTTTCCAGAACTAAAAGGCATGAGCTTCCTAATTGAAAATTTGGTAAGGATACAGAACAATGGTGGTGGGGGGTGGCAGTGGGGGATGGCAGGGATGCGGGTAGGAAAAATCATGAATTTTCCTACCATCGGGGATAAAGAGGAGATTCTAAAGGCTTCCAAACAGAAAAGTAAGATACATACAAAACATTGAACTCGGGTTGGCACTGGAGTTTCACCAGCAACACTGAAAACAAGAAAAAAAAATAGAGCAACACCTCTAAAGTTCTAAGTGAAAATCATTTCCCACTTAGATTTCAAAATCAAGTCTGCATCAATCAGGTGTAAGCAAAACAATCATTTCAAACATTCATTTCCCATGCACCCTTTCTAAAGAGGCTATTGGAAGGTGTGCTCCATCAAAATGAAGGTGTGGCCATAGCAGCTCTTACCAGCCCCTCCCCAGTTCAGAGTGCGATGATTAATTTTAGGTCAACTTGACTGGGCCAAGGGGCTCCCAGATTAAATATTATCACTGGGTGTGTCTCTGAGAGTGTTTCTAAATGAGATTAGCATTTGAATTGGGGGACTCAGTGAAGAACCTGGCCCTCCCCAGTGTGGTGAGCATCATCCAATCTGGGACAACCTGAGAACAAAAAGGCAGAGGAGAAGACACACGGTGGGAATTCTCAGCTTCCACAATCATGTGAGCTCCCATAATAAATCTCTTCCAAGAGAGAGATAGAAATTAATATCTATCTAAGAGATTTATTTTGAAAACTACACACAGGATCCAGCACAAATAATGCCCCTGTTTTTTATATTACAAAATCCTTTATTACAAAATCATAAGCATGTAATTCTGTCACATAACAATATCACACTCAAGCACACCATATGACATTTTAAGTGAAATGTTCAAATTAAACCTATAAATCATTACACCCATATTATTACTCTACCAATCACATTCAAGTAGGCTTTACTTCTGCCAGACCCTGTATGTGTGTGTGTGTGTATACACACACACTTATATACATACATACATTGTTAGGTTTCCCTGGAGAACCCTAATACACCAAGTTTAGCAACATACATTTGTGGCTTAATATCAGCCAAGGTGGAAATGACACAGAAAACATAACTCTACAAACCAGGGCTTCCTCCCTCCTCAATACCTGACCCCAGCCCTGGTTGGTTAAACATTTATTAGCACGTAACAAGAATAAACCAAGAAAAAGAAAGACAGGGAATCCTGGAAATAAGAATCCCACATAGGAGAAAATCAAAGTGAATTCTAAAGATAATGATAAAGAGAAATCCCAAGACAGCTGAGGAGAAAGCAGACAGAAGTTTCTGTCTGTTTTCTGAAAACATCTTCTGAAAAGGGGACTAGGAACACTGATAAATTATCTGATAGTTTCAACGATGTTGAGGAATATTTTTAAACTCTAGTAGAAACTTTAGGGATATATTAGTAGTAAGTGCAAATGAAAATACAAAAACAAATGAGTAATTATTAACTATAGGGAAAATAAAATGTTTCATGAAAAAAGAATTATAACTCTAGTACACTATTTGGCTCAGCTTTGGCTTAGCTGTAAACAATGTCTATACAGTCATAGTAAATAGATGTAAATACCAATGTTGATCTAATTAAAACTGCTATATAACTCTACCAATAGAATATAAGGAGGGGAATTGGCTAAAATATCAGATTACTCTCTAAATATATAGAAAGAAAACAATAGATAAAATTCAATATGGAAAAAAATGTCGTATATGCATGTTATGGAGAAACAAGGAGACAAGTGAATAAAAAAAGTAAAAAACATATAACTGACTACCTCTGAGGAACGACAGGTAATGAAGCTTGGCAGGGGTCACACAGTCAACTGTCATTTCTAGCCTAATCCTCACAGTGCTGTCTTACTCCTTAACTGTGCCCCTGCACGCAATGCCTTAAACAGACAAGGAGAGGAGGCAGCAGGGTATAGTAAGAATTATCTCAGCCTCCAGCCCTGTGAGCTCCTGAGATGAAGAGCAAGACAAAGTGAGCTGGGAGGAAACAAAGAGCCCTGTACTGCCCTCTATTATAGACCTGGGAAAGGAAGAGACAGGAACAATTAAACAGGAAAGAAGAAATGAAAAGGGCAGACACAGTAACCTATCTTGGAGTCAGCTGGGATTTTCTAAAATCGAGTCAGCTCTCTGAACTGTTCCCAAACAAAGCTGCTAGCTATAAAGCTCAGAGTTCAATAGATAAAAAAATATTATTGACAATAATGTAAAACACATGATACAAACTGTTCAACCATAAGGGATGGCTTAAATAAAAATAGTATATCCATGTATGGAATACTAGGCAGACATTTGAAAGGATGCTTAGAAGGCTATTAAATGACATGGAAAGGTATTTACAGACTATTCAATTTAAAGGGAGTAAAGGGCAGGGGAACAGTGCAGCACAGCATATACAGTACGCCTCTTTGGCTAAAAGTACACATGCAAAAAATAAAAACTCTCTAACTCTCCCTTTCTTTCTCTCTCTCTCCCCCCTTCCTTTCTCTCCCTCAAATCAATAAACATATTTTTTAAGTTTTTTTTTAATTAAAAATAACCCTGGCTGGTGTGGCTCAGTGGGTTGAGTGCTAGCCTGAGAACCAAAGGGTTGCTGGTTCAATTCCCCATCAGGGAACATGCCTGAGTTATGGTTACTGGCCAGGTCCCCAGTGCAGGGCTGCGTTGAGAGGCAACCACACGCTGATGTTTCTCTCCCTCTCTTTCTCCCACCCTTCCCCTCTCCCTAAAAATAAATAAATAAAATCTTTAAAAAAATTAAAATAAATACACAATTACAATGATTTCAAGACATGACTCAATAATTTTAAAAGCCTTAAATTGATTTTATTTTTATCAGATTGAATATATATTTAGGAGCTACTGCAACTTTCACCAGCCTTTAGCCTAGCTTAGAAAGAAAGGAAAATTTAAATCATTTTGAGTAATGCACATGTGCAGGGTGCAGTTGAATCTCCCAGAGAGAACAAAGTTATTAGAAGCCAGAACTCAGAGTGTGAGTCAGTTGCTGCAAACCACTTGACCTGCGAAACAGCGTATGATTTCTATTGGTGGTAGTCATAGGTCTGCTGATGTTACTGTGGTTTGTTTTTGCTTACTTTTAGAATTAAAGGATGTGCCAGTGTTCCATTAGAAATAATCAGAATTCTAAACGTGTACTCCTTGTGGGGTCCATGGACCCCAGTTTAAGTCAGGTTCAACAAGTCCAGAGGAAACTTCGTGCCACTCAGATTTACACTGACATCTGGTTTTTCACATTCCTTTAAAAACACGGCTGCATGGTTCCTTAGCTCTTTTTAGTTTAAAACTTGCAATGGATTACACTTGTGGTTCAAGAAATTATCTAAGGATCCATAATACAAAACAAAACACGCACTCACATTTGGGTCTCAGCAGGATTTAGCAAAAGCCATTAGATCCCACCTAATTTCTAAACAATATAAAGCATCATTGCTTAAAAAAATGTATTTTCACCCATAGACCCATTTTTTTCAGAATCATAAACACAAAGCAATCTTGACCACAGGGCACTGTGCTATGGGATCCAGCACCAACTGCAAAACAGTGTTGGCTCCTTAGTACACATTCCCTTTCATTCCCTAATGGGTCTGAATTAACGTCCTGTTCCCCCCACCCCTGGGAAAAACCAGTATATGAGAAAACTTTATTCTCTCCTGGAAAACCAGAAGCTAACAACAACACTCTCTATCATGGAGGCAAAGGTAGAAAACATTCACAGTGTTGATTCTTCTCCCAGACTCCATGCAGCACAAGAACATATTATGCTAACCAAAAGTTAAATTTCTACTTTTTGAAAGTCGTGGGCAACTCTGCAGAGCACACAGTGCCAGCTCATTCTCATTTTTTCATTGCATTCCCCAAGCTCCTGCCCTTTCAAACACGTATGTAAATGAGGGGCCCAAAGAGCTATTAATGCAAATTCTTTAAATAAGGATCCTGAAAACCAAAATGCTCTTGATGGTTTCAGAAAATATCTTGCAGGAGAATGCTGTGTCCATAGTGAGCTGTCGCAGCATGACCCTGGGAAAATCAACTTGTGTGGAGGGAAACACAAAGAGTGTCAGCCTAAGCAAGATACCTCAGTCAGACTCAGAGCACAAAACCCCGCAGCCACCCCCTTGGGGAGGAAGATTTTAAAAGGGGATTCAGGAGAGGAGCTGATGCTTTTTCATGGACTTGAGGGTTATTCCTTAACAAGAAAATGTCTCTAAATATCATGTTTAATAATTCATTAATAAATTTTTCAACCTGGCCAAGTGGTTCAGATAGTTGGGGCATAGTCCCATGTACCAAAATGTTGCAGGTTCAATTCCCAGTCAGGGCATTTACCCAGGTTGTGAATTCAATCCCCACTCGGTGCGTGTGGGAAGCAAAAGATCGATGTTGCTCTATCACATCTCTCTCCCTACCTGCCCCCTGCACTCTAAAATCAATTTAAAAACATGTCCTTGGGAAGGATAAAAACATTTTTTAAATAAATAAATGTGTACCAGTATATTTGTTGGAGGGATGAAATCCCACCACCCATCACTAGAACAAGAGGGCACTACTAACGTTACTAGAAGGGCCTGAAACCAAAACTCCACTGGCTTTACCCAACAGGGCCCTCACCCAAGGCTCTCCCCTTGCTGCCCCCCAGAGGTTCCTGCTGCAGGAAGCCAGCTATGGGACTTGGCTGTCTGAGCTGCTGGTGCCTAGAGTTTTTCCTGCTGGGTAGAGGGACTAGAATTTGTCACAAGGTGTGATATGTTGAGATTTTGCTTCTCCTTTGAAACACAATGCATTTTCTCATCAGCATATTCTTAGATTATAAAACAGATCATCTATAACCAAGACCCTGGGAATCTAAGAAAAGAGCCTGTGAAGCACTCAGGATTCAATTACTTAACCTCTCATTGCCTCTGGTTTGCCATGAGTGAAAGGAGGATAATAGTGCCTGTCTCATGGGTATTGAGAGACCTGAGTAACTACCAACCCAGGGCCAAGTCTGTGAAGGGCAGGCAGTTCAGCAGGTATTCAGTGTATGGAAAGAGCCAATGGATTTTATTATGCCTTTCAACCCAGCCTGAAACACCAGAAAACACACATCTTTGTGGAAAAGTATTGATTTTGTGAACATATATTGATTGGTCTGGAAACTAAAGCACCTTGTCCTTTAGGAACAATTAGTCATTGTTCCAAAAACCTGCATGGGTACACTTTTCAAAGTTGTGGAAAAGGAGTTCAAATGCTACTGGATATCCTACCCCCAGCTGGACACCACAGGCAGCTTTCAGCCTGCAATTCCATCCTGCTGCATTGCAACAGGGCTTAAAGAACCCACCCCCAACAATACCACAATTTTGCAGGTGAGACACTAGGATCAGAAGCATCTCTGTCCATGGTCACCCAGCAGAGTCCAACACTTCTAACTCCCACCCCGAGTTCATTGGCAGCTCCGCAGGCCTCTCCCAGCCCTAAGACGACTTTGACTTGCCTCTGAGTGCATTCCATCAAAGCTGCTGACAGTTGAAGAGGCAATTTAAACCTCTGAACTACCTTGGAATGTACAGCCTATTGAAGGTGTCTGAAGTCAGAAGGTAGAACTAGAAACTAGGAGGTCAAAGGTTTCAGAGAGAAATTTTTCCCTAAGTACTGTCAGTACACATTTATTATTAAAGTCCCAGTGATTCTCCTTACCTCTCTCAGGAGGTTTCAGTTCTCCATTAATTTTAGTAAATGCAACCCTAGAATGGTCTAACAGCAAAACCAGATCTCTACCCCTAACAGCAACCCTTAGAAGGCAAGGTACTGAGCACAGTTGGCCTCAATTACATGTGAGGTACAAGTTCACGAGCAGCCCAGTCCACAACCCAAATGTCATTACACACCTGCCAGCTTCTAAACTCACACAACAAAGTCTAAACAAGTGCTTAGGGGCTGCCACTTACATTCATATCTACACACTTGTCTCAAGCACATAAACATATCCAGGATACTCTATACACACAAACACTACATGCACATATTTGCACCATATTCAGCCCACACATGCTCACACATGAACACCATAGTGTGCGTATCTGTGTACATACACAGTAGCATGCACACAGACACACTCTTACTCAGTTCCCTACCTGATTGCTTATCCTCCAACTCTCGGCTCCATGATCCTGAACTTCAACTCTCAGACCTACTTCTGGCCCCATACATTTGGCATTTACTCTTGAGTCCTCTGGAACTTGAACATGAGTTGTCTCTAATGATCTTAACTTGCCTTACTTTTCATGAGATCTGCAACCCAGGTCTGAAACAACCATGTTCTAGCTCAGACCTCAAAAGAATCCAGCTTCTGACACCTCTCATTTTGTCAGAAACCCAACCTAACCAACCCAATCAGTCCAGCATCTGAAGCCCCTCTTCTTCTACCCCTACCATGCTCACAAAGTTCAGGGAGGGGTGTGCATTTGACCAAGCAGGACAGTCTCACAGATCATCAGGACACAAAACATGTCCCCTGGAGCCAGTTGCTCAGTTCAGTTGGCATGTAATTCTACATCTACAGAACGGTTCTAAGTGATTTTTGTCACAGGATTGCAATCACTTTTTCTGGTAAGAGTTCAAAGGTTAGGGATTTGCCTGTGCAGACACACACAAACAGCACACATAACACACACACACACACACACACACACACACACACAAGAAATTGACCCATCTTTGAATGTCTTGAATTGATTTCAGACACTGGGTTTTTTCCTGAAACCAGCCCAGTCTCCTAACTCTCCCTTGACGTATTCCTGAGACAGTAGAACACCAGGCAGAAGAATATCTCCCTGCCTCCTCAGCTGCCCACCAGAACTAATGACCAGGGAGAGTATGGCTGCACTGGGCGTGGCCCTAATAGCACACACCACCCATCCTTGCCTTGATCCTATCCCCATTTAGAACCATCAAGATCTGGTTCAGGGCGCGGCACATAATTGAGGTCTCCAAGTACATAACCATTTAAAGTTTGGCCACCTTACCCAGCTGGTATTTCAGTTGGTTGGGGCATCACCCCGTACACTGAAAGGCTGTGGGTTCAATTCCGGGCCAGGGCACATATCATGGTTGTAGATTTGATCCCTAGCTGGGGCATGTGCAGAAAGCAACCAATCCATGTTTCTCTCACATCACTGTTCCTCTTTCTGTCCCTTTCTGTCTCTCTCTCTCCCTGTAATATAAATATATTCTTAAAAATAATAATAACTAAAAAATAAAGTTTAGCCATGTTTTCCTCTGTTGTTTTCACATGGTTTTGTTCTGTGAATCCAGACAAAGGGAAGGGCAGAGGCAAGGAGGTAATCTTGGATACCCATGAAGCACATTCATTTCCAATGATGACTCTGCTGCCCACTCTTAAACTCACTCCTAGAAGAAAACAGAGACTGGAGCCCAAGTTCTACCAAACAGCCATGGGCATTTCACATGCACACAGGTGACTCATCCTCCCCCACACTGTGCAGTCAATTATCTTAATAGCCCATGACCTCATTTTAATTGAAACCCATCCACATTGTAAAGAACAAAATGGACTTGGGAAGAGTGGTCCCATCCTGCTCCTTTTCCTTGTTCCTACCTCTGATGAGGAAGAGGTGTCCATGCCTGTGAGTGGCAGTGAATCAGATGAGGGATTATCACCAGGACAAAGGGATCACATCCCCAGGCTGCCTTGACCTCTAGTGGGACATGGGACCCCAGGAGAGACTCCAGACTGGGTACAAATGATGGATTAATACTTCACTGAATAATTAGAACCCATACTTTATTATCTGAACTCAGGACTGAGGACAATATTTTATTTTTATTGATTGTTGTATAGAATCATACATGCAGCTAAACAAAGGGAGACATATAGATGAATTTTAATTGCCCATCTGTGTTCTGCTTTATCACAAAAAGAATTTGAGGTGGCTAAAAGCTATATATAATTCAAAAGTATGTTTCTGCTAGGATTATATACTAAGAACCCTGAAACAACAATCCAAAAGAACCTATGCACCACAATGTTCATAAGCAGCACAATTTACAATAGCCAAGTGCTAGAAGCAACCTAGGTGCCCATCAGTAAATGAATGGATCAAAAAACTATGGTACATTTACCCAATGGAATTCTATGCAGCAGAAAGAAAGAAGGAGCTTCTACCCTTTGCCACAGCATGGATGGAACTGGAAAGCATTATGCTAAGCGAAATAAGCCAGGCAGTGAAAGACAAATACCATATGATCTCACCTTTAACAGGAACCTAAACAACAAAAGAAACAAACAAGCAAAATATAACCAAAGACACTGAAATAGAGGACAGGCTGACAGTGACCAGAGGGGAGAGGGGAGGGAATTTCAGGGGAAAAGGGGAAGGGTTTACAGGAACAAGTATAAAGGACACATGGACAAAAACTGGGCAGGGGGTGGAAATGGGAGGGAGGTGGGGAGAGATAGGTGGGTGGGCTGGGATGGGGGTAAAAGACAGAAAACTGTACTTGAACAACAATTAAAATAAAATTTAAAGAATAATAAGTTATATATATATATATATATATTAAAAGGAGCAATAAAACAACCCAAATGTCCACCAACTGATGAATGGATGAACAAAATTTGGTTTACCTATTAAAATGACATTATTCAGCCATTAGTAAGGAATGAAGTCCTGATACATGCTACAACATGGATGACCCTTGAAAGCATTGTACTAAGTAAAAAAAGTCAGGCATAAACAACCACAAATTATATGGTTCCATTTACAGGAAATGTCCAGAATAGGAAAATCCACAGTGACAGAAGGCAGATTAGTGGTTGTCAGTGGCTGCGGGGAAGTGGGCATGGGGAGTGACTGTGTAATGGATAAGGAATTTCTTTTAAGGGTGATGAAAATGTTTGGGAATTAAATAGTGGTGTTGGTTGCAAGACGTTGTGAATGTACTAAAAGCTGCTGAGTTGTACACTTTAAAATCGGTAAAATGGTAAATTTTATTATGTTAGTTTTACCTCAAAAAATATTTTAAAAAATAGTAAGGAAGCATGAAGGGAAAACAACAGGTAAGAGATTAACTTGAAGCCTGGGAGTCAGGGTAGCAATTGTCACACAAGGGCAAACCATAGTTGCTAGGGGTGGGCCACCTGTTCAGCCATGATTCCCAGAAGAGAGAGCAGACCAAGGAAACCGGTCCATCAGTTAGGAGACCTCCACAGGATAAGAGCAAACCAGTTAGCGGGCAAATGCACAGGTCTCCCAGCACTGGGACAGAAAAGCTCTGCTGCAGGGTCTCCAGAGGGAAGGCCTGATGCTGTGGCAGGCTGGGTCCTCTCCAACAGCCCTGCAGCACTCACGACAACAAGCCTCATGTGCAGTGTCTGTTCACATCTGTCAGTGCAGGCTGAAGGCACATGCCAAAGACACCCTGTTACTAAACATCCACACATTGTAGCTTTGGTTCTTTGGACTCTCTTTAAGGGCAATATTTCTCAAACGGTCTTTTTATCTTTACCTTCTCTGTATTTTTAAATAAATTTCTATATTGTGTGGACCTTTAAGCCACTTTGAATCTTACATTAGTAGCACTTGGAGTGTTTACTAAAATGCAGATTCCATACCCATGGGGATGTAAAGTACAGTACAAGAAATGGAGTAACCAAAGAACTCATACACATGACCCATCAACAGGAACAACAGTGGGGGGATTGCCTGAGGGAGCTGGGGGCGGTGGGTGGAGAAGGGGGAAGAATCAGAACAACTGTAATAGCATAAATAATAAAATATAATTTTAAAAAAGAATCAACCAATGAATGCATAAATAAGTGGGAAAAATAAAATAAAATGCAGATTCCATCACCTTATGCTAAGGTAATGCAGATTCAAAGTCTTTGAGGAGAGGGTCCATGGTTATGCAGTTTAATAAACTCTCCAGATGACTTCCATGAACAGAAGTCTGAGAGCCCTCCACTTCACTTCTTGGGGACCCTGAAGAAAGCCACATTACACAGGCTGCCAGAGAAGCCATGGTATGTCTCCCTCCTCTTAACCTTCCAGTCATCCACTGTCTCCAATTCCTGTGTAGTCACAGGGTCACTTGAGTGAAAAGCAGTCAGGTGGTGTCTACCAATATCACCTCTCATCCCCTTTCAGAGCCTCCTGCTTTGGGCCAGACACCCAGAAGTTTCCAGCAGGTCTGCCCTCAGAGGTGGGAGGACGTTGATGAGCTCATTCACACCTTAGAGATGAGTTAACAGGAAAAGCTCACCACATAATTGAGCAAAAGAAGCCTTGTCTCCTTACTGCCAGTCTAGGCCCTTCTACTCACAGGAGTAACTGATGCTTAATGTGAGGTTCAACCTCTGTCTCCCTCTCTCCAGCTCTGAGCTAAGCCCGCTAGATCCATGTTCTCGACTCTGTGCTGGACAGGTCCAACCAGAGTTGTCCAGGGCACCTCAACCCTAGGGGCCCCAAATGGGCCTATATCCCTTATCTTTAAGGGCAGAATGGATTAAGTCTCCAGACCTCTGCATTCCTTCTGTTCTTTCATTTGTTCTGTCACAGTGCTTCTTGAATTCCAAGAGGTAAAGCCTTGTATAAACAAAATCATGTACACTGTACATGGTGGGTTTAAGGGATCTGTTAAGGGTAATTTTTACTCAGTTGACTTCTGCTACCATTGAGCCTCAGAAACTAACACACAGGTGATGTGACTCCTTCGTACGTGTTTCTGTTTATAGCACTTACTAGTTGTGACTTCCCTCTCCTCTTGGCTAAATTCTGAATCCAAGACAAGGGCCTTTTTTTTTCTTTACTTTGCCCATTTTCCTATTGGGCATGTCTTTTTTCTTATTGATTAATAGGTGCTCTTTACATATTATGATACTGACCTGTTTATTTGCCTATATAGTTCTATTTTCTCCTACTCTGCTGATTAATTTTAATGTTGTTTCTACCATCTTTCATTATGCTGGAGTTTTTGTCATTGTTGTTAGTGCCATCAAATCTGTCCATCCTTTCATTCTCATATTTCCAGCTTCTGGAACAGTGCCTGGCACATCGATAATTCACAGTAGATGTCTACAGATTAAACAAATCTGTGCTTATGGGAGAGTTATAAACATCATTGGAAAAATTCTCATGTCCGGAGGTAAAAATTTGGTGGAGGAATAGTATCTTACTAGTACACTGAAGGATTGCTTTGAGAGAGTTTTTCTCATGAGTGTGTAGGCAGCTGTCTATCTTCTCTTTTCACACAGCCCCAGCCTCCAGGGCAGGTACAGACTAGAAGGATGCCCACTGTCTGGCACAATTAAGTCTTTTCTCTCTGAACCACTTGCCTGTGGCTCCCCCATCAACTAAAGACAATAAATGAAATGGCTTAGGTATTGTAAAAGTGGCCGAGTACCCTACCTGCCTCCCAGTGCCTTGGAAATGTAAAGAATTTTCGGTGGTACCACACAGAAAACCCTTGCTGGTACCTAAATCCTGATCTTACAACCAGTATTTCTCTTCTCTTACCTCATCTGGCCAGTCCTGTCCCTTCACCTGATGGAAGCTTCCCAAGGGAAATAAATCCACCAGGTTTACTGTTGCGCATTCATTTGATATAATTTCAAATCCACTTGTTTGTGACAAAAACGAAGTTGTTTTCAGAGTAAAGCTGTTTGGGAATAAAAGTGAAGGTGTGGCAGGCTGTCATCATCTCATCTGTTGTTGCTGGTAAGCAGTCAGCGGCCCAGCTGCTGAGGGGAGCCTCTGGGGGCTTGTCAACAAAAAACATCCGAAGAGGTGACTATGGCAAGGGGACATTTAGAGTCTAAATTTTAAACTATAAATACCAAGAGTTTGTGAGGACCATCCAAGAGTGTTGGGTCTGGGCAAGGTGACCCTTGCTGATCTAAATAGTTCTTCAAAGACCTCTGTGGCATTAGCCCCTGCCCCAGTAAAGGAGACTTTTATGGACAGTGGTGAAAATGGTGCAGTAGCCCCGCGAAGGAGACTCTCTTGCCTCCTAGCACTTGCACCATAGTTTCCTAGCAATGAGCTCTAGCAATGAGGGGCTTTTTTTTTCTCTGACAGCTGGAAATCAGCTCACAGTTAAGACAGTTGGTGAAAACAGTTGTACACTTCAACTCAATTTGGACTTTATTGCTTTCATCTCCCCTTGCCTGAAACAGTAGTGTGATTAATCTGTTATTGGTTTGGAGCATGTTATTTCTTTATTGGTTTACAAAGAGACATTATCTTTTATGCTGTTGCCTTGTGAAATTCCTGCAGTGAACTTGTGTTAAATAAATTGCTGGCAAAAACAAACCCAGTCTCAGAACAGAATTGGCCGCCCAAAACAAAACGCTCACACACCTATAGCATGCTTTGTTTCCAAGAACTGCTCCAAGAGGAGTGCAGCGCTGAGAGTTACACAAGCCCACCTTCAAACCCTGGCTCTACGCTCACTAGCTAGTTAACCACAGAGAGACCTGATTTCTCTTGTGCCTCTGTTTCTTTATCTGTAAAACCCTGTTTAAGAGCCTTATTGAGAGGATTAGTTGAATAAAAATATATAGTCCTTGACAGTCTTGGCAAAGACACACTCAAACTTTCAAATATGCTGAATAGCATTTGTTGTTTTGAGTGTTACCTGAAGGGAAAGCTCTTGGCAGCGGTTCTGAAGGATTCTGTAAATTAAAGTCTTTAGTTCTAAGGAGACGTATTGCTAACCGAACACATACCTACACCCACAGGACTAATTTGGCCACTGTCCTTCTTATTCGAAGAAGCTGTTATCATAGATCTAATTTCCTGTGATTGATTTCAGCCAAATTGAGGGAAAGAATGGTATGGCATTTACCCTAGGCTCTAACAGGACGACTGGCCAGACCTAGGCCACCTGGAGGTGGGGGATGGGAGCTCTGGCTGTCAACAGGTGCTCTGCACCAGGACGAGCTACCATCCCTGATATGCAATCAGATGCTAGAACACCCCTGGTGCTCCAGGCCTCAGGCCTGGACAGGGTTCCTGCTAAACCTTTGCGGCTGTTTCAGCCAATCCAAACTCCTTCCACCTTTTCCCTGGGCCCCCTGCCCCCAAGGTTATGGGTAGAGAATAATCCAGGCCAGAATTTGCCAGAGCCTTTTTCCCCCCCTGGGTCAGAAGAGGATTTTCTCTCAGCTTTTTCCATTTTTCACTTAAAAGCTGATATTCGACTTAACTGGTGAAACCTCACTCCCCAGAGGAATAGAAAAGTAAGCCACCCAAATCCTATTCAGTAGGGTAAATATTGGAATAAGATAAACATCTGAGCTGCCTTAAAAAGACCATTGTGTTCAAGCAAACTGCCATTTCCGTACCTTGAGAAAGGCCTGAATTAAGAAAACCTGCAGGTCTGACAAAGGGGCCTAGCTGTTACCAAAGGAGGCTATTGTTATAGTCACCATCTACTTAGCATCTACTATGCACCCAGTCCCATTCAAATGGTTTCCCCACTGATTTGCTCATCTTTTTAGCCGTTCTGTGGGGTTGGTGTCTTTCTCCTTGTTTCCCTAGGGCCCTACTCTTGCCCACTTTTCACCAAGACCACATGGCCACCTCCCTCCCATGCCCCAGTTGGATGGATGTGTGGGGTCACAGGAGTGGAAGCACTCTCTGGGTTCCATCCTCCTGGACTTGCAACATGGCCTTAAGGACGTATCTCCTAACATCATTCTCTCTGTCACAGGTGGGCACAGGTAACCAGGTTCTTAGTGATCGAGGACAAAGAATTGAACCGAACACACAAAGTTTATAGCATAAAGAAAGAGGGAAGATTTATTAAGTGATAGTACACTCCACAGGACACGGGAGTGGGCCAGCTCTGAGCAGAGAAAAAAGGGCACGTGGGCTGGGGGATTCTATTCTTATAGGGCAGAAGCCCCCTTGCTCATCTTTGGCGGGCTTTTCCTGCGCAGGTACAAGGAGTTGGATTTCAAAGCTACTGCGCATGTGTGGTTTCCTATGATTTTCTTGATTGGCTACTGGAGAAGGGAGTCCCACGATGTTATTTCATTATAATGATATTCTAATGAATCAGGGGTAGCCCGCAGGCGCATTCTATGATTCAGAGTTATCCCAGTAAACAGGAACAACCCGTCTTAGGGGGTCTTTGTCATGTATAGATGTTTTCTACCTCAGCCCTGCGGGGGGCCTCTGGAGCTTCCTTCCTGACTATCTCCTGCCTCATCTCCATCTTTGAACTTTCTACTTTCCTGGGGTATAGGCCAACAGTAATGCAAGTGGGTGTTGTTAGTTAGTAATTTACCCCATAATTCTAAACACTGTGCATTCTATAACTTAATCTTGTGTATTCAATACTATTGACCGCATTTTAGAGGCATGGGAAATGAAATTTGCCCAATCCACTGACTCAGAATCATGTTCTCAACCAAAATCTAATTCAGACAACAGATAGGAAGGGCAGAAAAGGAGTCTTGACTTCTTTAAGCCAAAATCTGCATCCATGAAACTTCTGGCTGATATTTTCCCAAAGAGCCTGTCTCTACAGGTGTTGATTAGGCTTCACTCCAGACCGAGGGGGAGCACTTTGAAAGGCTCAAGATGCTAAAAAAAAAAAAAAGCCATTTAATCTCAGAAAAATCACTAAAAATTCCAAAAGTTTCATGGCGTGCAAAGAGCAAGAGAGATCCATCTAAGAGAGAGAGAGAGACTGAGAAGGTCTCCTGGGTGTTCGTAAGCCCTACACAGAGTAGAGTCCCAAAGGGCCCCCTGGATGTGAGTTTTCCCTGCAAAAAGTAAACTAAAGGCCAAACTAATGTTGGAGTGGGAGGTCACAGGTTGGTTTTACTGTCTGGGAGGTTGGGGTGGTATGTTTTGTTTGTTCTACTTGTTTTTAAGTTTCTCCTGAAGCTTGTGTTTCTAGATGACTATCTCCTGAGCAGTCAAGCAAATGGACAAACACATTAGGGCAAAAGCAAACATTTAGGTGGGCAGGGAAGCTGTTTCTCCAAACCCCCTAACTCACAGGGTTATACCACTGAAGAATTAAAACAAGCTGGCTTTTTAAAATTTTTATATTTTTTCCCGAGGAGATTCTTTCCAGAATTCCCACACTCTGGAAAACAGGGGCAAACCCTAAAGTCGGGATTTTTTCTTCTCCTTCCACAAATGAAAACCCAGTTCAGAGGAGCAGTGCACCCTGTAACTGTTCGCAGCCTCATCTGCTGCAGTAAATGATTCCCAGCAATTAGCCTCTTTTCCATTAGACCACGTCCTTGCATTCCAGAAAGCTGGTATGGGAGCCAACCATACATATGATTTAAAAAAAATAATAATCTAGCTGGACTGTAGCCAGTCATTGTCCTAGGAGATTAATTACTCTTTCTTCTCTTATATCCATACAGCCCATGTAGATCTAAAATCATAGAAAGTTCCGACTGAAAGGCCCCTTAGGGATCATCTAGTCCAGCATTTTTCAAACTGAAATATTAGGGGGTCAGGAAGTCAATATAAAGGATTATGACCTGCTTTTAAAAAAATAGAAAGCAAAGAACTTCACGTATTAAGAGCAAGTATTGTTTTATAAAATTTATGTTTCAGTTATTGTAGTTCTGAGGGTCACAATGTACAATTGTGGACCCTTCTAACTGTGGGCCCTGTTCTAAAAAGTTTGATAGCTTTTGACTAACTCTCTAGTTTACAGGTGGGAAAAGTGAGATTCCAAGAGGGACAATGATTTACCCAGGGTTCTGCTTCGGACCAGGGCCTTTCTCTACCTGCTGCTTATCGTGCGGACTCCTCCTGGCTCCCTCCCACACACTGGGTCCTGCCTGGTGTGAGTTCGGGTTCAGACAGCAGACTCCCATGATGGTCCGTGACACTCAGTCTTTTTGTCACCCCACAGCATTGAGCACAGTGCAGACCTCCTGGCAGGTACTGGATGTACGCTTGATGAAAAACTGAGGTGGGCAGAAGAGGGCTCAGGCAGAAGACTGGGAAGGAAAATGCTCAGGAAAGGAAAAGAGCTCCAGGGCCTCCATGTTTGTGAGCTCCTATGCACAAATGACAGTGATGACCATCTAGCAGCTGAGTGTGGAGGATGCCATGGCTCATTCAGTCCTCACAAGAAGTGGGTGGAGTGCACTCATTTGCATCATTTAGCTAGCTGGGATTCAACCCCCATCAATCCGGCTCCAGACTCTACACCCTTAACCGCTGCACTCCTCCTACTAAGAAATGGCATAGAAAGTCTCACAGAATGTTAGCTATTGCAACAATGATTAGGTTTTCCCTAATTTGTTGGAAGACTGAATGAGTGGTTAAAGGAAGAGGGACCCCCTCGAGCTTCCTGAGAGCCTGGAGGCTGAAGCAGAAAACTGCTGGAGACAAACAGAGCAGGCCTAGTCTGCAGAAACAAGTTAGCACAGGGTAAGCCTTCCTCGGAAGGGGGAGCAGATGCCCTGGAATGCAGATGGTCGGAGACGTCCCCACCTTTCTTCCACCCTCCTCGTGTCACTCCTTGTGCCCCCCATTGCTGACAGAACTGAAGGGAATTACCACAGCCTCCGTCTAAGGGCCCGGAGTGCCAGCACATAACCCAGGGGAGAAGTCTGATGGGCCTATTCCCTAAACCAACTCCTCTTCAGTGGTTCTGTTTAAAAGAAATTAACATGAGACTGAGCAGTGGAAGAGAAAATTAACTCGGCTTTTCATCAGCTTGGAGTCCTGGGGTTGTCAAAGGCAGAGTGTCAAGTTAAAACATAAACTAAAAGAAAGAAGAAAAAGAAAAGCCTGTCTCTGGGACAGAGTCTTTTCTTTCTATTCTCCACTGTCAAGAAGGCAAAGCTGGTTTGGTTATTCTTTTTTTACTCCCCTCAAGAAATTCTCAATATGATTGGCAAGAAGTCAGAAATAACAAGATGGAGTGGTGATGTAAATGGCTGTGGAAACAGTAAGTCCTTTGTGCTGACCTTTTCTAAGAGTCTCAAAGTAGGAAGAAAAGCAGGGGGTTTGGCTTTGATGCAAAGACCCTGCATGTAAAATTTACAGTATCCTTCCTATCGAAAATGCTTAAATACTTCCCCTACAGGTATTTACAATCTGTTTCAGCATTTGGCTGACTCCTGGCAATTTTCTGCTTTCATTCACGTTAACTACTTAAAGGAAAACTCCAGGGCAGAACTTCAGTGGCACATTGAATTAAAACAAAAGATAAATCACCAAAGAAACACTGGAGGATCTGAAATGCAATCATCCTCTAAGGAAAAAAAAATCACTATTTTTCACAAATACAAAACAATGGCAAGACGTTGACAAGGACCCAGAAAGCTGAGAAAACTAGTTTGGGCAAAACTACGTTTGAAACCACAATGGCCCTCTTTAAATCCTCCAAAGCTCTGACATTTCATTGTCCTGTCACGGCTCCAGTTTAGGTTCCCTTCGATGATCACAGTAGACACAACTCTTGGTTGTGTCTGACTTAGCCTCTCCACCTGAAGTTTAATTTGAACTGTTTTATGACTTGTGCTCAATGGAAAGAAAAACACTATGTACAACATACAGTATCACCAGGCTCCTGGGACCCTTGTTGGAAGCAGTCTCAAGACTCCTGTTTTATCTGGTAAATTTTATACTCTGTATGAATATTATCCATGTATGTTTTCACATGAAAGTAATGTTTAACCTATCATGAAGTTAAATGGATCCACTAGGAAAATATACTATTTATTCTGTTGCTGGAAGCATCCCCAGCTCACTAGCCTATATGCCCCATTAATAAGCCCAGCTCTGAATAAAGTCCATATCCATTAGATCGCTTTTGGCAGCAAGTAATAGTATATCCGATATTAAATATCCTAAACAGTGACAGGAATGTATGGCTACACATAAAAAAAAATTCCAAAGAAAACAAGGTTATTCAGAGCCTCAGAAATTTCATCAAGGGCCCAGGCTCGGCAGCTGTGCATTCTGCCAGCCTCGGTTCACGAGCTGGCCCTTCAGTCTGTCTTCTCATGGACACAAGGTGGGTGTCACGGTTAAGGCTTCTATATGAACACAATTACATCTGGCTGAAGAAAATGGATGCTTCCTCTCATGAGCCATGCTTTGTCAGGAATGAAAATCTTTCCTCAAAACCCCCCGAAAACCTCCTCAAATCCTGTTGACGATAATTGAACCATTTGCCTGCCACAGAGTGAATGTTTGTGTCCCCACCCCCAAAATCCATAGGTTGAAATTATAAGCCCTAAAGAGACGGTACGTGACGGTGGGACTTTTGGGAGGTGATCAGATCACACAGGTGGAACTCTTATGAATGGGATCGGTGCTCTTATAAAAGAGCCCGAGTAAGCTCCATCGCCCCTGCCACCTTGGGAAGACACCGTGAGAATGTGCTGTCTCTGAGGAAGCAGGTCCTCATCAGACACCAAATATGCCAGTGCCATGAACTTGGACTTCCCAGCCTGCAGAACAGTGAGAAATAAATGTCTGTTGTTTATAAGTCACTCAGCCTATGGTGTTCTGTTTTGGTACTCTGTTACTTAGTACCGAAAAGACTGAGACAGTGCCCGAGCTTTAGGTGTAAGAAAGACTGAAAAATAAAAAGGAAAATCTGACACTTTCAGCTTCAGTCACAGAAGGTGAGTTCTTTCAAAAAGAAACAAGTAGATGGAACAGGACCTTGGAGCCCCCCCACTGGGCAGGCAACCAGAAGGATCTGCCACAAAGCCCTCAGTACCATTGGCTCAGTCCTCATGATGGAAGGGAGATAGACACAACCACTTTGAATAAACAAGGTTCTCAAGCGACCCAAGTAAGTAACTGTAGGGACAGTGGTTTCATCTTTCAGTCCCATCTGACCCTCTACTTCTGTCTCCCTATGCCCCTTCTCTGCCTTCTGGGGGCTATGGTTAAGAGCTGCTCCTGGAACAACTAGGGTCCCCTCTTCTGCCACTGGACCAAAGCCTACCTTTATTGGTATAGCCCTTGCTCCAAATCAAGGTCACAAACTCAAAGGCCTCTAGGTGCATATTTCTGTATACACATAATGTATTTCCCTACCACAGAAAAACAGCTGTTCAAGAATAAATAACAAAGGACACTTCACCTCAGTGTTGGGTGTAACAGGGAATGATGGGGAGTATGGCAAACCAAAAAATCGCATTTCCTTCCAGCAGGAATATGGACACAGCATTGCCAGGTATTCATACTTTTCTACCAAAGCCAGAAGTCAGGGTTACTTTTTTTCATAAAAATATGTAAACATTGGCTCAGTTTAAAACAAACAGGTCAACACACAAGCAAAACACAATATGCGCATCTCTGTTCAAGGTCTTGCCTCCCCTGCCCGCATCAAAGCATTTACCTCTTTCTAGTGGACTTGCTAGGGCTCCACATCATCGCCTTTCTTGATGACTGGCCCTCCCCATGACCCTCTTCTTCATTCTTGGATAACTGCAGTCCTCATTATTTCTGGCCACCCAAGGATTCTCAAGACTTCGAAATCCCCATTGACAGCATATCAGACCTCTTGGCACCATAGTTCTTACATCACAGTTTCATTTCACATTAGTGTTTCTGGGCTGCTTCTCTGCTGAACACCCAGCTGAGCTTTCTCTCTCCTGACAGCATCCTACTTTTCACCCTTATCAAGATCTCTCTGGACTCTACCTCTGCCTTCACCTTGTGTAGCTGTCAGCAGGAAATACAACAGTAGCAGCCTATTCCCTGTCCTCCTGTAACCATCTGCTGGGTCTGAAGGACAGGCTCCACTCCTGAATGTCCTCACCTGGTTCTGTGTTCACCAGTTCCTATCCTGAACTGGGACATTGTTGGACATCACTAAGCACCGTGGGCTTGGTCCACTATTAATTCATTCTGTGTCACTCCTGTTGAGCCCATACTATCTCTTACTCCTATTGTCCCACAGCAACTCCTCCAAACATGGGCCCTCTCCTCAAGTCCCCAGGCTACCTACCCACTGCCAGCAAGCAATGAGGAGGAAGATGACAGTGATATTCAGTGGGTCATCTATTGAGAGCCTGCATGTTCCAGGCACTTTGCAGCATCTCACTGAGTAGTCTCTTCAAATTAGGTATCATCTCCATGTGCAGATGTGGTAACTGACGTGTCATTGAAAATTCATAGATTACCCAAGGTCAGGTGGCTAGTGTCCCAGACAAAAAACACTTCTTGCTTACGTGGCTCCAAAGCCTCATTTTTCACCTTCTAACCCACTGAACTGGGTCTGCCAGGGTGCTTCTCTCCTCCCTGGATTCTCTCTCTCAGCCCCCCATGCTTTCTGCCCTCCTCCATATTTCAGAGGAAGAGCAGTCCCTCATTTCTGGGGCTAACAGCTACACTCCTACGTCTCTGCCTCCTCTGTCCTACCTTCCCATCTTCTCATGGCATTTGATTCCTCAATTTCTCCTTCTCTACTCAACACTTCCCTCAGTTTCACTCCACTGTCTGCTTCCCCTCTGTCACAGCCACAATGAAGCACCCCCTCCTGGAAAAGGCCTTCACTTGTTTTCATAACCCTCTCTGCTATCATTCTCCGTATTTGTCATCATCAGTCTAGCTAGTCCATGACCTAATTCAAGCTAAAGTGTTCATGGACGATATCCCTCTCTAAGATTATATTTGTTTTATTAATTGAAGTTTTTGGAAAGTTGCTCACAGAAAGAACAAGTTTAGGAGAAAAAAGTGGAGGGGCATGATTCTGACTGGAGGAATAATGAACTGAGCAAGGGGAGCCTTGGTACCTTCTGTACTACAGAGGGTGAGAGGGAGCCCTGTGGGGTGGTGCCTGAAGGACTCCGCCCAGGCTCTCCAGACAGACCCTGCTTTTTAGCTTAGGAAACTAGGCTCAGAGAGATTAAGAAACTTACCCAAAGTCACACAGCTAGATTGTAATATAGCTGTGATTTAAATCTTCCTCCCCCGACTTCACAGTCTCTAATCTTTTCATAAAGCAAAACAATTTCATTAAGGAGGCCAAGGTTGAACAATTATAAGTATTAAAACAAACACATAGGGCAGAGCATGAAGACCCACACCCACCTCTTCCAAGTCCAACATGGGAGTTCTAGCTACTGCTCTTCCCCAACCACCCTCAGAGGACAGATGACCACCACTGAAGGCCATGGCTGGAGTTTGTGTTCTCTGGATTCCTACATGCTCCTTCCTGTGCACAAACCCATCTAGGAGGTACCTACTTCTTTAATTACTGGAAGCTGCAAAGATCCATGGGCAGGGGCTTAAGATGACATGGTTAGTATGATTTAACCTGAGAGAAAATAGGAGTCTTCTGAGGTGTGCAGGCAAAGTATGCCCATGTGAAGTGTTTGTTCTGAGGTAGTATTTGGACAGATCTTAATTAACATGGGTATAACTTCTTAAAATTCTTCCTGCCAAAGGGCTGACAAGGGACCCTAATGTTCACTTAGCCCAGGTGATGGTTAAAATTATCAGGCTAAGTCAGGAATACTCTGAGGGAGCTTTTGTTAATGCCTAGGTAGCAATTCAGTAGAATCTCCTTCCAAGAGCCTAAAAAGCAGAAGGTCAAAATGTTCCCAGTGCCATCACATTTGTTTTTGTACTAAAAGCAGAGGAGATCAGACAAGTTGTTGGAACAATGTTTCTATTTCAGGTTCACAGAGATACCATCCTCAGGTAAGGCTGAGGTAAGAAACCCAGGAAGCAATCACTGAAATAATTGCTGCTGCAAAGCCTGAGGCTATACAAAAAGGAGAAGGAGAAGAAAAGAAAGACTCTCATACCAGCACGCTTTCAAGGCTGCCTGCTACCTGGTCTTCCAGCTCAGCTTCACAGTCTTTGTATGAAGCTGATTGTTAAACAGGGCAGCTACCCTGGAGAAGGAATCACTGTCAGAAAAGTACAGCTTCCAGGGAAAAGCTATCAACAGCTATTGTTTGGGTGTTTCTTCATTTGTGTGTATAGGGAGGAAACAGTCCTCTCCTTTATGGCACCAATTAATTAGGACATATTGGACACTTTCTCAGGACTGCAAAATGATTTGCCACTTATGAAATGTCCTGTCTTCAAACTGCAAATCCCAAGTTATGCATTTGAAGTTCATAACCCCTTTTTCCTCTTTATGGTCTCAGCTCTCCCTCTCCCACTATTCACCAAGCTGCCTGGCAGGAAAAACGCCTGTAAACTGAGCTGCAGAAGCACCGCGCTTCCCAGTCTTCCTCCTCCCCAACAAATGTGGTCTAACAGAACAAATAAAACCAAAGCCATCCACTCCACTACCACCCCCACTCACAGCCCAGCTCCTCTCCCATTCCCTTATTAAGGAAACAATGAAGGAACACACCAGGATATTCTGGTGCGGACAGTGATCTCTAGCAATAAATTACTTCCTCACTTAGTGACTTTTATGGGTCAGAGAAACCATATGGCCCCTGCAGCTGGCTCCAGGTCAACTCCTGCAAATTCAATGTTCGTCTGTCTCACCCTGATCATGTTAAAAGACTGTGGGGTGCCCAATTCTAAAGTTTTTCATCTCCCCTATTTCCCAAATGCACACAATTCACTCTCAGTGACCAAGCTGCCTTCCTTCCTCGCTCTGTTGTCCCCCTTCTCAGCCTGTTGACTCTCGTACTTGGTTTGCAGTATCTGGTTCTCCCTCTGCCAGCATCTTTCCAGGACAGCCTGGTGGGAGATGTATTCCTTTGGGATTTATTGCCCGGACTGATATACTTGTTCACGTCTGTATCCTGCCTTTGTTTTGGTGACAGAATTACATAATATATGTTGCCTCTAGCAAAAATTTACCAAATTAGGCAGGGAGAGCCTAACCTGTCCTGCTCAATGTCGGGGGCTTTGCAGGGCCCATCCCCTTGTGACACAGCATTGAGTAGGACATCACTTCCAAGTCCACTGCCATTCAGAATGCTGCAAGGCTGTGCTTCTCAAACTAGTGACTCAGAGCCTCACTGGGCTGCAGGGATGGAGACACAGGGTGGAAAAGGCGGGGGACACATGAAGCCATAGACTAACCAGCCAGGTCCTACTGGTGTGACAGGTGAGGAGAAGAGGGCTGGAAGTAATTTAACTGGTAGGAAATTCAAAACATCCTCATGCTAAAATAGGCTAAATTACCATAGACCTAAGTACAAAAAAAGAATGTCAAGCCCTGGCTGGTGTAGCTCAGTGGATTGAGCGCGGGCTGGGAACCAAAGTGTCCCAGGTTCGATTCCCAGCCAGGGTACATTCCTGGGTTGCAGTTGCAGGCCATAACCCCCAGCAACCGCACATTGATGTCTCTCTCCCTCTCTCTCTCTGTCTCTCTCTCTCTGTCTGTCTCTCTCTCTCTCTCCCCCACTTCCTTCCCTCCCTAAAAATAAATAAATAAAATCTTTAAAAAAAAAAAAAAAGAATGTCATAAGTTTAGACAAATTGATTTATTTGTAGGAGGCCACTTTGGGTCATTTCTCTCCCCCAGACTCCCACCCTCGAGATAATTTTTCCTCTTCTGTTCCCAGACATATCTTGGTAAAAAAGTATGAGAACTGTAATAAGTGGGGATTCTGAGTGCTATTTAAAAGTCATCTGAGTTACTCCTGCCTCCTCCGAAATGATTTTTCCTCCAAAATTTATCATTGTGTTTCTGTAAATGGAGTAATAGTAACAATTAAGTGCCTGCTATATGCCTTCTAAAAGAAAATATTATTATTCTGTTTTACATTTTACTGATGAGTAAACTGAAATTCAGAAATTAAGTGATTTGCCCAAAGTCTTTTAGTTAGTAACTGGAAGAAGCAGAGTACGAGCCAGTTTTATCTTACCCCCAAAACTATTTGTTGCAGTAGAAAATAAAATCGCCAGACAATAAAGAAGAAGACTTAATATCCAAAAGGTCCAGTATTAAAAGCTACAATCTACCATTTACTGTGCAGTGACCATGTGCCAAACATTAGTCTAAGCATTCTGTATGTTTCATTTAGTCAGAACAAACTTGGGAAGTAGGGGTTAGCATTATACCCATTTCTCAGATGAGGAAACTGGGGCAGAGTTGGATTTCATGAGAAAAGGAACCATGTCTGTCTTGTTCACTCTTTTATTATATCATTATCATGGCACACAGTAGGCAACAGTTGAGTTAATTATCTGAATGTTATACTCACAAATTACCTAACTTAATATAATAAGGTCAACCATATTTTCTATCTTGTTCATAATGTGATCTCTGGTATCCACCATAGTTTTTGCACATAGTATACAACTGGTTGGATAAATAAACTAAATCTTATACTCATATGCTATTTAATTTACTGTTAATATATTCAATATGTGGTATCAACCTGTTTAGCATTAGGTATGCATATAAGGTGATACAGTAATTAGGACTTTTTGGTTGCAAATGACAGAAACAGCACAAAGTAGCTTAAGATAAAAGCAGAAGAGAGAAGGAAGGAAAAAGGGAGAAATTGGCACATGTAACCACAAAGTTCAGAGGTGGACTTCAAGTCGGACTGTATCAGGAGGTCAATAAACAGCAACAAGATTACTTAAATTTACTTATCAGCTCGGTTTCTCTTTCATAGGCTCTTCCATATGGTGGCAACATGCTCTAGGTCATATCATGCTTACAGTTAATATTCATGGAGAAGAGTCCCCTTGCTGTTTAGTTCCAGCACAAGTCCCAGGAAGAGCTTAAATTATACCAGCTGGAGTCACAAGTCTATCCCTGAACTAATCACGAAAGCCAGGGCAATGGGTGGTCTTATTAGAGGGGCCTGGTTATATGCCCTTCTCTGGAAGGGAGAGAGAACTCATTTTTCTTCCCAAAGAATAGGTTCCCTCTAAAAAGCAAGTTTTGTTTATTAGGTGAAGCCGGGAAGAGAAACCATGTTGGACAAAAGCTCTGGCTGCCAAAGTGCACTGGCAAGAAAAGGTCGGACTTCCCCTCATGAGTTGTGAGACCCCAGGAGTAAGACTCCTGAGTCTACACATTTCTTCCTATTTCTCTCCTTTAGCTTGGGGCTGGAGCTTCCTGAGGATGCAACCCTGAAAACTAAAACCCCTTCAGGCTGCCTCTTTCCCTCCCATCCCCAGGTCTACCAGGACAGACTCCCAAGCATGGCTCTTCCGTTGGTGTGCAATGCTGGTGTGTAGTGCACTATTACAGGAGGGGGGAAGGAGCCATCCTTCCAACCTGAGACCCTGCCCTCCAACTCCTGGGCTCATCCATCTACTCACATTCGCTGGCTTCCTGCTCTGGATCTGTGTTGCCTCCTATTCTGATGCTATTTTTCAGCCCTGTATACAATGTGCCTTTCCCTGCTACATGCCAACTCTAAATCTAAGTGTGTAAGAGCATCAATCATGACCTGACAACAGGGATAAAAGATGGCTCCAATTCTCACTCATTATCACAAAATCAGTAATATGTGCAGAGAAATCAGGCCCATTTATGAGAGACTATGATCTGTAACAGCCTAAGCGACACAATTCCAAGTGTCCCTGTAGGACCACCAGGGAGAGGAGCAGAGCCACCTGAGTCCACTTTAGCACTGGGTCCTCTTCCCCATACATGAATTCTGGCAACCACAATAATACTTAGTACTTCAATTAACCAGTGTTTAAAGGAGCAAAACAGGGCTTAATTTTACTTTTAGTGGTGCAAAAATTGCAGAGTTACTTCCAAATCTCTGATGCAATCTCTGACAAAGAACTGCTTCTCAGGTTTTACGATCCTGGTCCAAAGCATTCAAAGAGGTGGTACAGAGCATCCTATCCAGTGGCTACAAACTAGCCGCCCCTCCCTGAACATGACTCACAGGCAGTTTTTGTTGAGTTTTGGTAGTGCTTACAAATAAGGAAATTTCACCTTAAAATATCCAGAGTCCTCATTTACTTGAAATGCAAAAGATCAGACAAACTAGGCCCGCAATCCAGCTTGATAGCCATCAGCTGAGGCACCATCTTAAGCTGCTCCACTGAGGCAGGTGGAAACGCACTAGTTCTCTGCAGTCCCCACTACTCCCTAGCGCTTCCATTTACCTTACCCACTGCCCGCCTTGTGGGCATTCACATCTGCAGCTTATGACTGCTGGGACTTTTCAAATCACAGCAGATTCTAAGGAGGCCCAAAAGGGTGAAATGACTCACCTGATTCAGTCTGAAATTCCGTTCATTGTTGTTTTTATTTTTAACAATATGCTAACTTTTCTTTCTTTTCAAAAATTATTATACAGGCTCTTGGATTGCAGGACACCTGGATGCCTGAAATTTGAGGCTGACGCTGGGAGGACCATGGGAGTAGAGGGGCTGGGCTGTCTTCAGCTTTTAATAAAACTCTCGGTCTAACTCAAGATAGATAGATAGATGGATGAATAGATAGATGGATAGATAGATAGATAGATAGATAAGGTATTGTAACAGGGTGCAGCCATGATGGGGACCCCAAATAGGGATTTGGAATGGGATCCGGGACTCAAGGTGTCCAGGAAATATTAGGATGTCCTCCCCACCCCACCCCCACCTACAGGTGTGAGTTGGGGGAAGGGACACATGGAGCAGGGCCATTGAGAGCTGTTTTGCATAGCAACAGCTTTGCAACTAACCTGTGGTGTGGTCATTTAACATATCTATAACCTTTAACTGGTTACACAGATATGTTAAATAGCTGTGGCCATGCTCTGGGCCAGGGGAATGGAAGTAACTTCCCCACCAAGACATAACTGGGGGGGCAAGTCCCCCCGAGTTACAGCACCTGGGTGGGAGCTTGGAGAAGATTGGCTCCATGACATGGGGCCACACCTGCCCAGACTCACAATGGCAGCCCAGTGAAGCTGGAAGGATATGAGGGTGCTGGCAGGTGTGACTGATTGTAAGAGGAGTTGGAAATGGGGCTGCAGAGGAAGATTGGTGCGGGGATTTAAACCCAGACATGGCAGCCATTAAGGGAGGACTATGTAGCTATGGCAGTGCAAGAGAGAACCACTCAGTCTTTAGCAGAGTGGAGACTCCCGCAGCCCTGCAAGAGAGAATCACCATGCTGCTTTAGCAGAGAGCCGCCACTCGGCTTTGGCAGAGTGGCAACCCCACTCCTTGCAGTCATTAAAGGGAGAGAACCACGTGGTTTTGGCGGAGTGGGGACTCCCTCGGCCCTGGGAGAGAGAACCTCGCGGCTTTGCCAGAGTGGGGACCCCCGCAGCTTTAGCAGGGAGAACCACCACTCGGCTTTAGCAGAGATCCCGGCAACACAGCTGAGGGTGCCAGGAACTGAGGGAGGCCTACCAGCTGAGACTGATTACTGGAAAGAACTGGGGGCTGCCTGAGCCATGGACTTCTATTTCTTTTCCTGAGATACTGTACCCCAGACTGGGCAAAAGGGGGAAGGAAGGACTATGTGTGTTTGTGGGTGTTTTAAGGGACTTTGGGATTTTGAAGACATTAGGTCACTACTTGAAGTCTGTATAACATTAAATAAACATTTCCTTTCCTTTTCACGAATCTCTGGTATTGAGAGATGTCTTTCCTCTGGCAGCAGACATAACAAACCTGGGGGGTTCCTTTCGGGTAATAGTATATTGCCTTGGCTACTCCTTGGCCCCTGTTGTTCTGTAACAGTATCATGCAGTAAAATTGACTTTTTTGTACACAGTTCTGTGAATTTTACCACATGTATATATTCTCATCTCCACCACAGTCAGAGCACAGAACAGTTCCATCACCCCCCCCAAAAATGTCTCATGTTACGCTTTTATTGTCACTTCCTTCTGCCGTCCCTAACCACTGACAACCACTGCCTGATCTCTTCTCCGTTACAATCGTATGTCTTTTAAACGTATCAGAAAAATGGAGTCAAACATTATGTCAGCCTTTAAAAAATTTAATACAGGCTTCTTAGATGTGGCATAATGCTGACCATAGTCACCTGAGTTTTTTGTATATCAGTAGTCTGTTACTCTTTATCATTGAGTAGTGTTCTGTATAGATGTATCACAGTTTGTTTAAAGAGTGAAAATTTTAATTTGAAGTTCAGAGGAAATTTTTGAGAGGCGGGGCTGTAGGGTGACAATTTGTGAGACATAATTGTTAACTTTTCAGAATTGTGCCACCTGGTTGATAAACAGAGCCATTAAAGAGTTAAATTAAACAGAAAGGTAATAAATACTCAAAGCTCATCACTTTCTAAATGTGTGCTACATTTTACTGCTACTTGAATTAAGCTCATGAGGTGGTTTCGTCTACTGCATCTATATGATGGGAATACTACATAATGATGTCCAACTTCCCAACTTCTTATTCTTACTCAGTGGCTTCATGTTGGTGCTGCCGAACCAGTAATGATGGGATTGCTGACAACATGGAAATCTGCAAGTGCTCCAGATCAAGACTCCTCCCTCTCTCCCTTGCTCCCTCTCCCCTCCCCTTTCTCCCAGAGAGCAGCTATGGAACATTTACTAGCACACCATGGAGTGAGGGAAGTTAGAGAGAGCCTAGATTCTCTCTATGAAAAAGTTCTCACCCATTGTCCTCACTTGTCCCCTGCCCCAGGTTGTTTTATGGATTCAAGTTGGGTCAAAGCATGTCCCCTTGTGGAAGGAAGAAGTGAGGGCAGGGCAAGGGGTGGAGTACGGTGGAGTGGGAAGGACCCTGAACTAGAGCAAAGATGCCTGGTTATTGCTCTACATCACAGGGGCATGGAACAGGGCTCTTTTTTCCTACCTTCCACCTATTCCCACAATGTTAGCCTCACCTAGAAGCACTCCTACCCAAAACCCACTCCTCAACCAGCTGCTCCCTGCACTGGACCTCCTCAATAAAGGCAGGGAGCTAGGTAGAATCAGTTTTCCAATAGTGGTTTACAGAACCCGGGGTTCAAAGGCACACCTTCCAGGAATCACCAGGATGGGGGCGGGGGATGAGGGAATGGGGCAGGAGCTCTGGACCCCACCTCCTACTGCAGATAGAGCCCCTTCACTTTTAGGCTTCACGTTAAAGTTTTACAGATGAGGGATTAGCATTCAAAGATATTCTTTGAAAAAAGGTTTCTGCTGCTAGAAGAAAATAAAAGCTTTTTGAACATTAGTGTTTAACCCTGAAGAATCCCTCATCTGGATATAGCAAGAGCCTCCTAAAGGTCTCACAGTCTCCACTCTTGCCACCTCCTTACTCCCAAGTCCCTCTCACACCTCCACCCCACCCCACATACACACACTCAGCCACCCTATGGATCCTGTTAAAATGCCAGGCAGATTGTGTCACTTTTCTCCTCAAAACTCTCTGACAGCTTCCCTTAGCAGTCAGGATACAATCAGTCTTTAATGTGCCCCATAAAATTCTACAGCCCCTGGCCCCAGGCCCTCTCACTGACCTCATCTTTTCTCAGTCTTCACACCTATTACACACCTGGCCTCTGTGATGGCCTCATAGGCATCAGTCATGCTTCAAGCACATTTCCACCTCAGGGTCTTTGCACATTTTTCTAGAATGTTCTTCCTCCAAGTACCTACATGGTTTGTTCCCTCAAAGATATGGCCCAATGTCAGCATCAGTGAAGCCTTCCCAAATCCTCCTATCAAAACTGTTCTTTTTTAATGGAAATTTTTCCTTCCTAAAATATGTGTTTTATGATTTAAAAACTAAGCAATGTTCATTTTAGAAACTACAGAAAAATGTAAAAGTACAAATAAGAAAATAAACATAATTCATTGCCATAAACCTAGAAATAAATAACTAAAGAAATAAACAACTAATATTTTGCTATATTTCTTTCTAGTATTTTCTTTTTTCTTTCTTTTGGTCTTATTCTTTTGCAGCATTTATTGTGCAGAATTAAATAATAAACTGTATCTACAAAGTTTGTGAGAATCAGCAATTTCCTACCCCTTCCATATTCCCTACCTAAGTCAACCACTTTCAACAACTGTCACTGATTTTTTTTGTTATTGCCTCCAAATTTATTAAGTAAATCAATATGTAAATTTTAAAACAGAAAACAATTTCTGACAATATCTATTGATTTCCCCCTATGTAAGGTGAGGATTCTCTGCCCCCACCACACAGACACACACTTTGCATCCCTCTGTCCTCCCAATGTACAGTACTTTGGAATAGGTCAACATTTAGTGTTATGGACATAATTATGAATATGCAAATACAACGAATTATTAAATTGTTAGTATTTCTTTCCAACTATTTCTGTGTTGCCTGGAGTTACTCGTTTTATAGCTTCCTTTTTTATTGTCTTTGTAGTTCTGGGTACTTAGCAGTAGCAAAGCCCCACTTTACCAGTTGCCTAAATCTTCTCAACAGACACCCAGACTCGTCATGTGTCCTGTCAGCCTTCCTGATGCACTCTCCTCCCTTTGCTGCTGACATGGTCCAGCCTAAGATGGTTTCCCTGGACATGTGGGCCTTTGCACACTTTCTGGAATTTCTCTTCGAGTCCTAGGCAGTTTTGTTTCCTGATTCTGACATTTTTATTTTCCTTTGGTCTACTGCAATGTTTTGGTAGAGCACATGCTCCAAAAGCTTCCTAAAAAGACTGTATGGAAAACACACTTTTTGGAGACTTTGCACATCTGAAAATGCCTTTGTTCTACCTTTACAGCTCATTGATAAGTTGGCTGGAAGTAGAATTTCAGGCCCAAAATAATTTTTCTTCAGAATTTTGAAGGCCTTGTTCCATTGTCTTCCAGCTCCAGATGTTTCTTAGTAGAAGCCATTGTAATTAATGATCCTTTGTGAGTGCCGTATTTTTGCTGTCTGGAAGGTTTTAAGCTCTTTGTTTGGCTTAGTGTTCTGCAACTTATGATGATGTGAGGGTGGGACTATTTTCACCCATTGTGCAATGGTGATGGGCACTTGGTGGGCTTTTTAATTTGGAAACTTACATTTTTCAATTCTGAGAATTTTTATTGAATTATTTCTTTAACAATCCACCTCCTTTGTTGTCTTTCTGAAATCACCCTTATTTCTGAGCTGCTCCTCTAGCATTCTCATCTTTTCTCTCCTGTTTATCCACCTCTTTGTCTTTTCTTCCTACTTTTTTAGAGGTTTCTTCAACTTTCCAATTACTCTGCTGAGTTTTTCATTTTGCCATCCTATTTTTAATTTCCAACAGCTCCTTTTTGTTCTCTGAATATTAGTTTTTTATGTAGCATCCTGTTCTTATTTCAGTTAGAATATATTTCATCTCCTTGAGTATTTAATGAGAATTTTCTCTCCCTCCCTCTCCCTCTCTCTTAGTTTTCTTCTCCCTACATAGTCTGTTTCCTCCAAGTTGCTCTTTTCTGTGCACTTGGTTTTGGTTTGGTCTATATTATTAGAACCTTTCCTTAGATGTCTGGTAATTCTTGGATATTCACTCCTCTGAGAAACAAGGAACTAAACGTGCTGATTGGTAGCTCTGAATGCACAGGTGGAGATTGCTGACAGCTGAGTTTCACGACAATTTGTGATCAGACAGCATTATTTGCTTGGAAAAACCCAAAATTGCTAACTTTAGGCCTTTCTCTTTGGATGATCAGACTCTTCAGAGATTACTTCAAACTACTGCTGGAGAGTAATGGCCTGACTGCCACTGTTCTTGAGGAAAGAGAGCTTTAGCATCCAGTACATGTCCCCTCCCTTAATCCCCCTATTTGTGCCCTATCTGCCATCTTAGCTGCGCAGGAAGTCATCTCCAGAGAATAAAGCCCCAGTCTTCTGCCGGAGGGGCCTGGTTGTTCTCTGTGGAAAAGAGAAGAGATTCTGAAGAGCTGAGTCTGATCTGATCCTCTCTATTATATCTTCTGTTACACACACACACACACACACACACACACACACACACACAGCATTCCATCAATCCCTGCACTTTGGGAAGTGATGACTGTAAACAGGATTGGTTCTCAGCTTTCCTTTCTGCCCACCAAGGACACAGTTTTCTCAAGTTTGCTTTCCAGCTCTCATCCTTGGTCCTGATGGCTCTTCTTCCCTTTTCCTTACCCATGAGTATCTAAGCCTTTTTAAAAAAAAAAAAGTACCTTTATTTCATTCTACAGGGCCTCAGGAGAAAGTAAAGTGGCACATGGTCTCTACTTATTTGCTGATTGCCCATCTTCCCTCACTAGAATGTGAGCTCTGTGGTGGCAAGAACTGGTATGTTTCAGACACCCCTCTATTCTCAGCCCCATAGAACAGTGTCTGATACATACTAGTGCCAATAATTGTTGATGAATAAATGGATAAATCTAAGAAGGAAGGAAGACTCCTCCAGCTCTTTTCTATTAGATAAATTCTTTAATCTTCATATCCCAAGTTTATTCTAATTTTCCTTCTCTTGAACTATGTCTCTTTCACTCAAAAACCTTCCCTTTACTGTTTATGAACTTTTACTCTTTCCTGGCAGTTTTTTATCCTGGCTTGCTTTTCTCTCTCTTTCTACTCCCTGGTATTGACTTCAGCCCTGATTTCTATGAAGGAATTGCCATTTCACCACTATATTTTTAGGAGTTGGGGGAACACAAGACTTGGTTCCTACCTTCTCTGGAAAGACATAATGTGGCTAATTTCTTAAAAATCAAGATTCCTATTGAGACTATATTTCAAACTAAGTTTTAAAAACCTAAAAGGAATGCCAAATTATCAGAGTGCCTGAAGCAGGTGGATTAATAAGAAGAGATATGGGGATGGGAAATTTGAGGGATTATTGGAAGGGAAAGAGGACTAAGCTCCCAGACAAAGGAAGGCTAAATTAACAATCATATTTCCCACATTCACCTTCATCCTTCCAACCCCTACTCTCCCTTGCCCCTTGGTAAAAAACTAGGGCTAAACTGTAAAAGAAGTAATTTGTTTATGTTTTTGTTTTATTAAGAAAAAATTATTGAACTTTCTGCTAGTATGTTCCAGCACTAGGTGAACAAATCAGACATGGTATCTGCTTTTGTGAAGTTGGAGCCTACTGGAAGATTCAGGCTATAAACAAGTAAACAAAATAAATAATACAAATAATAGTGGATGCTTTGAGGGAAGTGAGAAGGATTCAGTAATAGAAGCTAGTTGAGGGGACTTCATTGGTTGGGGGTGGGGAGTCCAGGCTCCTCTGAGAAAGTATGATGGACATTTTATTGGTGGGGGGTGGACTGTATTTCAAATATTTATTTCTCGCCAAAAAACGTTATATTCTTTGGAAATTTATTTTGAAGTATATTTTATTGATTATGCTATTACAGTTGTCCCATTTTCTTCTCCTTATTCCCTTTGCCTTGCATACGCCTCCTACTAGCATTCCCTCCCTTAGTTGTACACATAGGTTCTTTGGCTTCTCCATTTCCTATACTATTCTTAACCTCCCCCTGTCTATTTTGTACCAACCATTTGTGCTTCTTATTTCCTGTACCTTTTCCTCCATTCTCCACCCTCCCCCTGCCCACTGATAATCCTCCATGTGATCTCCATTTCTGTGATTTTGTTCCTGTTCTGATTGAGTGCTTAGTTTGTTTTTGTTTTTGCTTTAGGTTCAGTTGTTGATAGTTGTGAGTTTGTTGTCATTTTACTGTTCATACTTTTGATCTTCTTATTTTTCTTAGGTAAGTCCCTTTAATATTTCATAAAATAAGGGCTTGGAGATGATGAACTCTTTTAACTTGACCTTATCTGGGAAGCACTTTATCTGTTCTTCCATTCTTTTTTTAAATATATTTTATTGATTATGCTATTACAGTTGTCCCATTTCCCCCCTTCTCTCCCCTCCACCCTGTACCCCCTCTCCCACCCACGTTCCCCCTCTTTAGTTCATGTCCATGTGTCATACTTGTGAGTTCTTTAGCTTCTACATTTCCCGTACTATTCTTGCCCTCCCCCTATCTATTTTCAACCTACATTCTAATGCTACTTATTCTCTATACCTTTTCCCCTCTCTCCTCCTCCCACTCCCCTGCTGCTAGCCCTCCATGTGCCCTCCATTTCTGTGGTTCTGTTCCTGTTCTAGTTATTTACTTAGTTTCTTTTGGTTTTGCTTTAGGTGTGGTTGTTCATAATTGTGAGTTTGCTGTCCTTTTACTATACATGTCTTTTCTTTATCTTCTTTTCTTAGATAAGTCCCTTTAGCATTTCATAAAATAAGGGCTTGGTGATGATGAACTCCTTTAACTTGACCTTATCTGAAAAGCACTTTATCTTCCCTTCCATTCTAAATGAAAGCTTTGCTGGATAGAGGAATCTGGGATGTAGGTCCTTGTCTTTCATGACTTGGAATATTTCTTTCCAGCCCCTTCTTGCCTGTAAGGTCTCTTTGGAGAAATCAGCTGACAGTCTGATGGGAACTCCTTTGTAGGTTACTGTCCCCTTATCTCTTGCTGCTTCTAGGATTCTCTCCTTCGTTTTTACCTTGGCTGATGTAATTATGATGTGCCTTGGTGTGTTTCTTCTTGGGTCCAACTTCTTTGGGGCTCTCTGAGCTTCTTGGATTTCTTGGAAGACTGTTCCCTTTGCCAGAATGGGGAAGTTCTCCTTTATTATTTGTTCAAATAACTTTTCCACTTGTTGTTCCTCCCCTTCTGGTACCCCTATAATTCGGATGTTGGAACGTTTAAAGGTGTCCTGGATGCTCTCAAGCTTTTCCTCGATTTTTTGAATTCTTATTTCATCATGCTTTCCTGCTTGGTTGATTCTATCTTCCTTCTGGTCCACTGTATTGTTTTGAGACTCAGATTCCTTCCTTTCACTATTGGCTCTCCTCCGCGTATCTTCCTGCATGTCTTTTATGGTAACCTGCATCCTTTCATGTAAATTGCGCCTAAAGTCAACCAATTCCGTGAGCTTTCTGATCACCAGTATTTTGAACTGCGCATCTGATAGATTGGCTATTTCTTGGTCGCTCAAAAGGATGAGTCCTGGGGGACTGATCTGTTCTGTTGGAAACATGTCTTATGTCTTTCCCTATCTCTCCTATTATTATTATTTTTTCTTTCCCAGTCTGCTCGCTCTTGTTATGGTGGGGGGCGGAGCCTTAGGTGTTCACCGGGGCTGGGCACCCCAGTCGCTGGATTTGTGACATTATATGTGGGGGCGGGGGCAGGGGCGGGAGCGGGGACGAGAGGGAACGATGGTGGCAGTTCCGTTCTCCTGGGCTCAGACACTTCCTTGCTTGGGACCCTGGGCTGCGAGCCCTGCCCTGGTCCACAATTGCTGCCTCACTGGGTCCCCCAGCCGCAGCTTGCGTACTCAGGGATCACCGCTGCATTCTTGCGCCCCGGATGGCTGTTGCGGCGATTTTGCACCAAATTTTCCCCGACCTCCACGCGCCGCCGACCCGCGCCAGCCCTGCGCCCACCCGGCTTGTCGTCCCCTACCAGTCTGGATGTACGGGTCTACTTCAACTTCTTGGCTGTCCGACTTCCATTCAGATAAATCCTCTGACAGTTCTGAGTGAAATTATGCCTGTAAATTATTGTTGTTCTATTCTTGGTTGTGCGAGGAGGTACGGTACGTCCACCTATTCCTCCATCTTGCCGGAAGTCCCTGTTCTTCCATTCTAAATGATAGCTTTTCTGGATAGAATAATCTTGGATGTAGGTCCTTGTCTTTCATGACTTTGAATACTTCTTTCCAGCCTCTTCTTGCCTGCAAGGTTTCTTTTAAGAAAGCAGCTGATAGTCTTATGGGAACTCCTTTGTAGGTAACTGTCTCCTTTTCTCTTGCTGCTTTTAACACTCTCTCCTTATCTTTAATCTTGGGTAATGCAACTATAATGTGTCTTGGTGTGTTCCTCCTTGGGTCCAACCTCTTTGGAACTCTCTGAGCTTCCTGGACTTCCTGGCAGTCTATTTCCTTTGCCAGATGGGGAAGTTCTCCTTCATTATTTATTCAAATAAGTTTTCAATTTCTTGCTGTGACTCTTCTCCTTCTGGCACCCCTATGATTCAGATGTTGGAATGTTTAAAGTTGTTGCAGAGGTTCCTAAGCCTCTCCTCATTTATTTAGATTCTTCTTTCTTCATTCTGTGCTGGATATTTGTTTCTTCCATCTGCTCCAAATTGTTGATTTGAGTCCCGGTTTCCTTCCCTTCACTCTTGGTCCCCCGTATATTTTGTTTTATTTCACTTTGGATAGCCTTCACTTCTTCCTCTATTTTGTGACCATACTCAATCATTTCTGTGAGCATCCTGATTACCAGTGTTTTGAACTATGCATCTGATAGGTTGGCTATCTCTTCATCACTTAGTTGTGTTTTTTCTGGAGATCTTATCTGTTCTTCCATTTGGTCATATTTCTTTTCTTGATGCACCTGGTATGGTCTAAGGGGCAGAGCTTTATGTATTTGCCAGGGTGGGGCAACCCACGTTGCTGTGTTGTGGCATTGTATGTGGGGCAGGGGTCAGAGAGAGAACACCAGCTTCTGGGCTCTCTGCCAGCTTTCAGTCCCTTCTCTTACTACCCACAAGCAAATTGGGCCCTTTGGTGCTAATTCCCTGGTGGGTGGGTTTGTGTACATTCTAGGACCCTATGGGTCTCTCCAACGATGTTTCCTGTGATGCTGGGAGTTTCTCCCACTGCCACAATCCCCATAGATTTTTTCAGTCAGAGGTTTTCAGGCTTTATTTCCCAGCACTGACACCCTGGGTTGTGCAGTCTGACTTGCCCCCCACCCCCAGTTTTTCCCCCTGGTTTATCTGCACACAAATGTGGGACCACCAGCTGCTGCCTTGCCCACCTGGTTCCCCAGCTACTGCCTTGTTGTGCATCCTTCGCACTCACCCACCCCTACCTGCCCGGCTGCCCATCTCTTCCCCCTACCAGTCTGGATGAATGTTTCTTCTTTAACTCCTTGGTTGTCGGACTTCCATACAGTTAATTTTCTGTAAGTTCTGGTTATTTTTTGTTTTTAAATTTGTTGTTATCCTTCCTTAGGTTATGCAAGGAGGCAAAGTATATCTACATATGCCTCCATCTTAGCCAGAAGTCTATTCTTTGGAAATTTAAACTCTTCCTCTTTTGTGGCCATGTTGTTAGGTTCTGTGTGGTCCCACCCTCAGCTCCAAGGGAGGGTTCTAATTGGCCTAAATAAGTCCAATTCCTCCAGTCTACCTTCATGTCCTTCCCAAGGTGACTTGGGCATGTGATACAATTTAGGGCAATGAGAGAGACTGGATCATGGGGCTTGAGCAGGAGCTACCAGAAAAGATACTCTCTCTTCACCTGGAGACTGTGGTTTGAGAATGTGAGTTAAGAACAGTGACAGCCAGTTTGTGATCATGAGGAAAGAGCAGCAGCTGCATAGTAAATAAAAGAAACAGGGTTCTCAGTAATGTAGATCAAGCCTCTCTTAAAGCCAGCACTATTTTCTGAATTTGCTAGATATAGGAACCAGTAGATTGCTTTTATAATTTAGGGTAGTTTGAGGGGGATTTTCTCACTGGCAATCAAAACAAACAATTGTAGCTGCTAAAAAAAAAGTGATGTTTAAGCTAAAGACTGAGAAAGAACTAACCAAGAAAGAAAAGGAAGTAGAAGCACTCCAGGCACTGGATCCAACCTTGAGAAAGCCCAGGGGAAAGAAAAATGTTAATGTGATCAGGGAACTAAGAGGAGGTCAGTGTGGGAGCCACAGAATAAGACAGTGAGCTGAGGCCAGATTAGCAGGCAGAGGGTCATGGGAATACATTTGAATGCTTGGATTTTATTCTAAGGAAATAGGAAGCCTCACTCAGATTCCTGTTTCATAATGACATGGCTGCTGAGTGGAGAATAAATTGGATTGGGTAATAATGGGAAAGGATTATCAGAAAGGGACTATGTGGTTGTCCAGGCAAGAGAAGGTGGTTACTTAGGCTAAAGTGGTGGTGGTAGTGGGAATGGAGTATATATAACAAGAAACCAAATAGTTTTATAGTCATCCTTTCATTTATTTGCACATTCATTTATTCAACCACAGATATGAAGAGTCTCTATATACCACTATGTTAAAACAGAAGACCTAAAGATGAAAATACACTTTTTTTTTTATTTCAATCATTGTTCAAGTACAGTTTTCTCCCCCCTACTCCCGTTCCAGCCCCTCCAACCAACCCTCCCCCCGTCCCCCCATTACCCCCCACCCTTAGTTTTTGTCCATGTGTCCTCCAAATTTGTTCCTGTAATCACTACCCATTCCCCCCTGAAATTCCCTCTTCTCTCCCCTCTGGCCACTGTCAGACTATCCCCTATTTCAGTGTCTTTGGTTATATTTTGCTAGTTTTTTGTTTTGTTTTGTTTTGTTGTTTAGATTCCTGTTAAAGGTGATATCATGTGGTATTTGTCTTTCACTGCCTGGCTTGTTTCACTTAGCATAATGCTTTCCAGATCCATCCATGCTGTTGCAAAGGGTATGAGCTCCTTCTTTCTTTCTGCTGTATAGAATTCCATTGTGTAAATGTACCATAGTTTTTTGATCCATTCATTTACTGATGGGCATCTAGGTTGCTTCCAGCACCTAGCTATTGTAAATTGTGCTGCTATGAACATCAGGGTGCAAAGGTTCTTTTGTATTGGTGTTTTAGTGTTCTTAGGATAGAGTCCCAGCAATGGAATTGCTGGGTCAAAAGGCAGATCCATTTTTAGTTTTCTGAGGAAGTTCCAAACTGCTTTCCATAATGGTAGTCTGCAGTCCCACCAACAGTGCACTAGGGACCCCGTTTCTCCACAACCTCTCCAACACTTGTTGTTTGTTGCTTTGTTTATGATGGCCATTCTGACTGGTGTGAAGTGGTATCTCATTGTGGTTTTAATCTGCATCTCTCTGATGGCTAGCGATATTGAACATCGCTTCATGTGTCTTTGGATTTTCTGTATGTCCTCCTTGGAGAATTGTCTGTTCAAGTCCTTTGCCCATTTTTTAATTGGGTTACTTGTCTTCTTAGAGTGGAGTCGCGTAGGTTCTTTATATATTTTGGAGATTAAACCCTTGTCTGAGGTATCATTAGCAAATATGTTTTCTCATACAGTTGGTTCTCTTTTTATTTTGATACTGTTTTCCTTAGCTGTGCAAAAGCTTTTAATTTTGATGAGGTCCCATTTGTTTATTCTTTCCTTTATGTCCCTTGCTCTAGGAGACAAGTCAGTAAAAAAGTTTCTGCATGAAATATCTGAGATTTTCCTACCTACGTTCTCTTCTAGGACTTTAATGGTGTCACGCTTTATATTTAAGTCTTTTATCCACCTTGAATCTATTTTTGTATAAGGTGTAAGTTGGTGCTCGAGTTTCATTTTTTTGCACGTAGCTGTCCAGTTCTCCCAACACCATTTGTTGAAGAGGCTGTTTTTATTCCATTTTATGTTGCTGCTTCCTTTGTCGAATATTAATTGACCGTAGAGGCTTGGGTTTATTTCTGGGCTCTCTGTTCTGTTCCATTGGTCCATGTGCCTGTTTTTATGCCAGTACCAGGCTGTTTTGATTACAGTGGCCTTGTACTATAGTTTAATGTCAGGTATTGTGATTCCTCCTACTTTACTCTTCTTTCTCAAAATTGCAGCAGCTATTCGGGGTCGTTTATGGTTCCATATAAATTGTTGAAGTGTTTGTTCTATGTCTGTGAAATATGCCATTGGTACTTTAATCGGTATTGCATTGAATGTGTAGATTGCTTTTGGTAGTATGGACATTTTAATGATATTAATTCTTCCAATCCATGAACACGGTATATGTTTCCATTTGTTTGTGTCCTCCTTGATTTCTCTCCTCAGTGTTATGTAGTTTTCTGAATACAGGTCTTTTACCTCTTTGGTTAGGTTTATTCCTAGGTATTTTATTTTCCTTTTTGCTATTTCAAATGGGATTTTTTTCTTGATTTCTGTTTCTGCTGTTTCATTGTTGGTGTACAGAAATGCCTTTGATTTCTGGATATTGACTTTGTATCCCGCTGTTTTACCAAATTCATTTATTAGGTCAAGCAGTTTTTTGGTGGAGTCTATAGGATTTTCTATGTACACTATCATGTCATCTGCAAACAGTGACAGTTTTGTTTCCTCCTTTCCGATTTGGATTCCTTTTATTTCTTTTTCTTGTCTGATTGCTGTGGCTAGAACCTCCAGTACTATATTGAATAGAAGTGGTGAAAGTGGACATCCGTGTCTTGTTCCTGTTCTTAGTGGAAAAGATTTTAATTTTTGCCCATTGAGTATAATGTTGGCTGTAGGTTTCTCATATATGGCCTTTATTATGTTGAGGAATGCTCCCTCTATTCCCACTTTACTGAGTGTTTTTATCATAAATGGGTGCTGTACCTTATCAAATGCTTTTTCTGCATCTATCGATATGATCATGTGGTTTTTGTCTTTGCTTTTGTTTATGTGATGTATTACATTTACTGATTTGCGTATATTGTACCATCCTTGCATACCTGGGATGAATCCAACTTGGTCATGGTGTATGATCTTCTTAATGTACTGTTGGATGCGGTTTGCCAGTATCTTGTTGAGGATTTTAGCGTCAATGTTCATCAGCGATATTGGCCTGTAGTTTTCTTTCTTTGTTGTGTCTTTATCTGGTTTTGGGATTAAGATGATGTTGGCCTCATAAAAAGAGTTTGGTAGTCTTCCATCTTTTTGGATTTTTTGAAATAGTCTGTGAAGGATAGGTGTTAGTTCTTCCTTAAATGCTTTGTAGAATTCTCCTGTGAAACCATCTGGTCCAGGGCTTTTGTGTGTTGGGAGTTTTTGGATTACTGCTTCGATTTCTTTTGCTGTTATTGGTTTGTTGAGGCTTTCTGCTTCCATTTTATTGAGTTTTGGAAGGTTATATTTTTCTAGAAATTTGTCCATTTCATCTAGGTTTTCAAATTTCTTGGCATACAGCTCTTTGTAGTAATTTGTTACAATCCTTTGTATTTCTGTGGTATCTGTTGTAATCTCTCCACTTTCATTTCTGATTGTGTTTATTTGGGTTTTCTCTCTTTTTTTCTTGATGAGTCTGCTTAAAGGCTTGTTGATTTTGTTTATCTTTTCAAAGAACCAACTCTTGGATTCATTGATCTTTAGAATTGTGCTTTTAGTCTCTATGTCATTTAATTCTGCTCTGATCTTGGTTATTTCCTTCCTTCTGCTTGCTCTGGGCTGTCTTTGTTGTTGTTCCTCGAGTTCTTGTAGACGTAGGATTAGGTTGTTTGTTTGAAATGTTTCTAACTTTTTTAGGTGGGCCTGTATCGCTATGATCTTCCCTCTCAGGACTGCCTTGGCTGTGTCCCATAAGTTTTGGGTTGTTGTGAGTTCGTTTTCATTTGTTTCCAAAAACCGTTTGATTTCTTCCCTAATATCATTCTTGACCCATTCATTGTTTAATAGCATGCTGTTTAATCTCCATGAATTTGAGTGTTTTGGGTTTTTTTCCTTGGGGTTGGTTTCTAGTTTCAGTCCCTTGTGATCCGAGAAATTGCTTGGTATGATTTCAATTTTTTTGAAATTGTTGAGGCTTATTTTGTGTCCTATCATGTGGTCAATCTTTGAAAATGTTCCATGTACATTTGAAAAAAATGTGTATTTAGCTTCTTTGGGATGGAGGGTTCTGTAAATATCAGTAAAGCCCAGCTTGTCCAGGGTCTTGTTCAATGCCACAATATCTTTGTTGATGTTTTGTTTGGAAGATCTGTCCATTTTTGATAGAGGGGTGTTAAAATCCCCCACAATAATTGTGTTGCTGTCCATATCTTTCTTGAAGCCCTCTAAGATTTTCTTTGTGTATTTAGGTGCTCCTATGTTGGGTGCATATATATTTACTATGTTTATGTCTTCTTGGTGAATTCTTCCCTTGAGTATTATGAAATGACCTTCTGGGTCTCTCTTTATGGATCTTCTTTGGAAGTCTATTTTGTCAGATATGAGTATTGCTACCCCGGCTTTTTTCTCCTGTCCATTTGCTTGGAAAATTTGTTTCCAGCCCTTCACTTTCAACCTGTGCAGATCTTTTATCCTGAGGTGGGTCTCTTGTAGACAGCATATGTGTGGGTCATGTTTTCTTATCCAATCAGCTATTCTATGTCTTTTGATTGGAGCGTTTAGTCCATTTACGTTTAAGGTTATTATTGATAGGTACTTATTCATTGCCTTTTATGTACGTGTGATCCTCTCTCACTCTCTCTTTTCCTTTCTTTCCTTAAAGCAGTCCCTTCAGCATCTCTTGCAGAGTTGGTTTAGTGGAGGTGTATTCTTTTAGACTTCTTTTGTCTGAGAAGCTTCTTATTTGGCCTTCTATCTTTATTGAGAGCCTTGCTGGGTAAAGTAGTTGTGGTTGCAGGCCTCTGGTTCTCATTACTTGGATTATTTCTTGCCATTCTCTTCTGGCTTGGAGTGTTTCCATTGAGAAGTCAGCTGTTAGCCTTATTGGGGCCCCCTTGTATGTTACTTCCTTCTTCTGCCTTGCTGCCTTTAAGATTCTCTCTTTGTCTTGAAATTTTGCCATTTTAATTATGATGTGTCTTGAGGTGGGCCTCCTTGGGTTCCTCTTGATTGGGACTCTCTGTGTTTCCTGTATTTGTGTGACTTTTTGTCTCATCAAATTAGGGAAGTTTTCCATCATCACTTGTTCAACTAGGTTTTCTATCCCTTGTTCTTCTTCTTCTCCTTCTGGTATCCCTATTATACGGATATTATTACGTTTCATATTGTCTTGCATTTCTCGTAATCCCTCTTCATTCTTTCTGAGCCTCTTTTCCCTTTCTTGCTCTTTCTGGGTGTTTTCTTCTATTTTGTCCTCTAGCTCGCTGATCCGATCTTCTGCTTCATCGATCCTGCTTTTCATTCCTTCTACTGTGTTCTTCATTTCAGAGATTGTATTCTTCATTTCCTCTTGGCCCTTGTTGAGAGTTTCTATTTCCTTTTTTATGCTGATGTAGTTTTCATTGAGTTCATTGTAGCTTCCCTGTAGTTTCTCGTAGCTCATTGTGAGCTCATTGAGCTTCCTGACAATCACTGCTTTGAATTCAATATCTGATAGTTGAATTGCCTCTGTTTCATTTAGCATTCTTTTTGAGGCTTCCTCCTTTCCTTTCATTTGGGGAGTATTTCTTTGTCTTCCCATTGTTTGTGAGACTCTTCTTGTTCACCTCAGCTTCTTATATTGATCTGTTCTGGCTCCCTCGGTTTATGATGTGAACTTCTTTAGTAGAGTAGCAGTGAGTTTCAGTGGTACTGTTTCCTTGACCCCCCCATGCTCGCTGGTCTTGGGCTGTTGTTTAAGTTGGCTTTGTGTTTGCCTTTGGGTTCTGATTGTTGTTGAGTCTTTCTTTGGTGGTTCCTTCCCGCCAGCTGGTTAAATGTGGGTCACTCTGTCCACCACCTTCTATATTTTGTTGTGCTGGTGAGGGCAGGTTGTGTTGAGGCTGGTTCTTCTGTGTGTACAAGGTTTAAAGAAATCTTGTTCAGTTGTTTGTATTGGGTACTGTCTCTACTGTTTAGCTGTATTTCCAGATAAGTCCTGGATTGAGGTTTGTGTGGTTACTACTCCCTCCTTCACCTTCTTCTGCTGTTATCTGTTAGTGGTTCCTTAGTTGTTGGGTTTCCTCTTCCAGTGGGTATCCTGGTGTTCACCTCCTCCACCTATTCTTTTTTGTCATCAGATGGAGGGGAGGGCAAAATGGTTTAAGACAGCAACCGAGAATTCTATGCTATTTACAGTAGTAGCAAGTAGGGAAGATATAGGAGATCCTTTCACTATGTATAGTGTTAACCGTGGTCTTCCACCCAGCTAGCTGATTTTTAGAAAGGATGGAAAGAAGATAAGACTCTTGTTGGGGGAGGAAGGATTGTGAGTTGGATCTATAAAGCAGAGAGGTTGTGGGCGGTCAGATTCTGGGGTAAGGTGAGAGTAAAGGGTAGTAAATAGGTGTAGTGTGTGAGAGAATAGAGTTAACCACTACAGTAATAGAGTTCAGGAAACTTTGAAATGGGCTACGATCTGGGGGGGGTGGGGGGGGGGGTGTTGTGAAGTAATTACACTTGCATGGAACAGCAGTTATTTACAATAATATTATGGCAACATTCATATGGCAGAGTCTATGAAATCTAGGTAATAAGGATATGGAGTACCGATCATTGAGTAGTATGCTTATAGGACACAGGTGAGTTAATGGACAGTAGATTAGTAATACGGTATAGAAAGAGATATCAGGGGAAAGCTGTCAGGTCATACAATAAAACCAGCCTAGCAAAGCAGGCTATACAAAAATAAAAGGGATATAAAAATATTGTTAAAAAAAAAAAGATGTAGGAACACTGGAAAAATAATAATAATACAAATTTGCAATAACTTGCAGGTTCTCTGTAATAGCAGAGTGACATTTATCTCACTGTCCCAGCTGTTGTGATGCCCCTTCTTTGGGTTCAACTTTGGTCTTTTCACCGTTCCAGGATTTTGTCTCACTTGTAGGTATTTAGGAAAAAATTTAAAAAAGAAAAAAAATAGAAAAAGCAGACGAAGGCAGGAAGAAGAGATAAAATTGGAGGACAGGAAGGAGGAAGGAATAAAACAAGAAATCAGGTAAGAGAGGAAAAAGAAATCAAAAGAGAATAAAAACAATAAAACTTAAAAAATTAAAAATTGTTAAAAAAATAGAATCAAATTAAAAAGTCTCTTGATTTCAAAGTGGCCAAACCGGTTTTTTCTGCTCTTGCTGGCTGAGGCAGTCTGAAGGATGACTTGTTTGGCTTTTCTTCCTAGGCCCGTGGGGTTCGCACTGGCTCCGCGGCCCGTCCGCCACCCGGCGCGACCGGCGCGACCCTCGCTCCCTGCGCTCTGGTGAGCGGGCGCGGCCCGTCTGCTGCCTGCACGGCGGTCTGCCGCACGCCGGTGCCCCCGCGGGCGGGCGGGCGGGCGGGCGCGGCCTGTCCGCAGCCTGCGCGCTCACAGCTTGATGCAGCGATCTGTTCTTTGTTCTTTCGGTTCTGCCACAATCCTTGGTCCTCCGTTCTCAAAAATGCTGAAATATGTTGGTTGCTTGCCTTTCCACTCCAAAGATCGGTCAGGACTCTCTCCCCTGAGCAGAGGAAAGCCAAATCTGCTCCTTCCTACTCCGACGCCATCTTAGATCCCCGAAAATACACTTTTTTCTATTCACAAACAGACTTCCATTTAGAGGGAAACAGCCAGGCAAACAGTTATAACAATGCAGGGTGGGTAAAACTAGGTTTACGGTTGCCAGTATGCAAAACAGTTTATTCTTGCATTATTTATTAATCCTTGCATTATTTTCCACACAAGCAACTTTAAACTTATTTTTTCCCCATGCTGTATAAAGAGAGCTGTGATGGAGATAACTGCAAGATACAGTGGGGACATTTGATAGTGAACGACTAAGTAGGCCTGGGAAAGTCAGAGATGGACTCTTAGAAGAAACAGAGACTTGGATTTGTAGGACGTTATCAGGTCAGCCGTTCTAGACAAGGTGGACTGCCTGGATGGAAAGACATGATGGCTTTAAGAGAGTTTGTACTCAGGGAACAAGTAGTCAGTTATTTCCAGAGTTTCAATTGCAAGGAAGGACTGTGGTAGAATTAGCAGCGCTCAGCAAACATTCCCTGAATTTCCCAGCCTCTTTGCAGTTAAGTGATAAACTCTGGTCAGTGGGCTGTGGTGTCACTTTCAGGCTGAAGCATGGAAGAGTTCATGCCCACCTTTCAGCTCTGTCTTCCTCATCATGGAGGGCATCTGGTGAAATGGAAATAACACATGGTTGAAGCAGTCTGGATTTCTGGGTCACTGCATGAAGAGCAGACCCTATGAATTGTCGCCCAGACTTATAACAAACCTTGTGTGAAGCCACTGAGATTTTGGAGTTATTTGTTAATGCACCATAACTTAGCTTGACTAATATACCATACCAAGTAATTGGGGATAACACTAGAAAGGAGTGTGGGGCCAGACTACAAAGGAACTTGGCTGTCAGGTGCCCTGCTCAAAGATTGGACTTTATCTTGAAGGGATTTAAGAGTCATCAAAGAGTAGAGGCGAGAGTGACATTGTGAGATCATTCTGGCAGCAGTAGAATGGATGGATGGATGGATGGATGGATGGATGAACGAGTTGATATTTGGATTTGGGGTTTGAGGAAGTAGTTCTTAAAAGCAGAAAAACTTTAGAAAAAAGTGCTGAAATAGTACAGGAGAAAGATGATGGCAGTGTAACAGTGGTTCCAGTACAGAAAGGAGTGTTAACTTTGACAGATATTTTAGGAGGGAGAGTGCACAGACATTGTGAGTAACTGAATATTAAGTGGTTGCAGGGGTAAGAAGAAACAGAGGAGGGAAGTTTTTACTTCCTTAACCCACTACTTCCTTAGGCCTTATAACAACCTTAATTGCTATGGGTCTAATCACTCTCAGTGCCAAGAGAGAACCAGGAAGAAGAGAAGGCTCAGTGGCTTCATGGCAAAATGGAAACACACTGGCCATGAATCAGAGGAGCTAGGGACCAGTTCTGGCCCCTCTCACTTGGGTTAGTTCATTGATACTTTCTGGACTTCAGTTTCCTCATCTGCAAAATGAAGTCATCAGACTTAAACATCTCCGTGGTCTCTTTCCACTTTCATGCCATAACTCTCAAAAATAAACAAAGGAAATTGGAAGTGGGAAAAGGGAAAGGAGCTGAAGAAGGTGTGTGAGGAGCCCAGCTGAGATCACCAAGGAAAAGAAAGAAAGAAGAGAGAGCAAAAGAGAAAAGACCATACCTGCTTGCTCAAAATAAGATCCTGGAACCCCTGTGTTACTCCAGCATCTCATCATTTCTTCGCAGCAACATTCAGTTACATGGTGTGGATTTTGTCTCAGCAACATGTATCATTGTTTTTACTTACTGAATTTTTAGTTGTTAATACTATAATTATTGTTAATTGACAAAAATGGATTAATGGCTCAAAAGTATAATGATAAAAATAGTAAATACCATAACTCAGGATAACATCTTAAATGTCAAGAACAGATTCAAGGACAAACGAAAGGAGGTATAACAGTATGTGCTAGGAGAAGCGAGAATATGACTGTGATGATCAAGATAACAAAAGTGTAAGTTTGTAAGTCACAAATAGGAAGTATGACCTGAAAAATCTGAAAATTGGATTGCATTGGACTGGTGATGTGTTTGCCCCTAGACCTTCAAGGCGATATTCGCCATAAAAATGTTTTCTAATAACAGCAGGAAGCCATGAAAGCTTCAGTGTTATTTTCCAACAACATACAATGACTCTCAATAGAACAATAAAGTTTTTCCAGAACAAGTGCAAACATTGTAAATGTTTCTCAATACAAAATTGATGAAGTTATTGCTTAAGGTGATGGAGAAGCCACAACTACAGAAACATCATAAAGGATGAACTTCTCATAGAAACATAGGTATGTACCACACTATTTTTGTAAAACCAGCTACAAAAGTAATAATAAATATTATGTTTGGAAAGAAAGCAAAATGATCAGCAAAATTTCATCGAAGAACATTGGTAGATGTTACGTAATATCAATGGTATATAGTGTGAGAGAAAGGTAATACAGTGATCCCTCACCTATCATGGGAGTTACATTCCAGAGACCCCTGCAATGGGTGAAAATCCACGAACTAGTGGCATTATATTTATTCTATTATTTATATATATTTTAAGGCTTTATAAACCCTTCCCACACTCCTGTAAACCTTTCCCACACTCTTATAAACACTTCATATGCTCTTAAACACTTTCTACACTCTAAAACCTATGTAATTTTAACAATATATAAAATTCTATATGGGTACTCACCAGTGAAGTACACTACAACTTGAATGATGAAGATCATGAATTATGTAGCTGTGCAGTACTGATGGCAATGAAGGTGAGGACGATGAGATAAATGTACTGAACAGCCAAGAAGAGCATTACAGCTCTTCTGAAGGCACCATTTCATCAAGCGCTTCATCAGGTGGTGCCATATCTTTGCCCTGAGCTATAATCTATTTCTGCTAAAGGCGTAGGCGTAACTGATCTCTTCATCTGAGTGATGAACATAGTTATGGGGAGGTGCTGGTGCTGCTTTTTCTTCTGAGTGAGAAGGTTTTTATAAACTGACATGCCACTCTTGATTGTATTTACAAAGTGCAATGAACGAAGCATCTGGGGGTCCCATTCTTTAGCTACTCGCTGAAGATCTTTGGCTGTTCTGACCATGGTTGCAGTCGAGTGTTAGGCCAACCTTCTCCTCTTCTCCAACCTGTAGTTCATCTTGTTATTCATCCTTTTCTTCACTTCCTGACTTCATCATCTCCTTCAGGTCTTCGTCTGTCAACAGTTGTGAGTGGACATCAATCAGGTCACACATGTCATCAGGAGTCTTATCATTGAAGCCATCTCCTCCCACTAGTTTTGCCAGCTTCATGGCCTTAGCTACTGCAGAGGCAGCTTCTCCATGCAGAGAAACACTCTTGAGTCCAAAGCATCTCTGAAATTTGTCAAACCAGCCCTTGCTGGCACTGAATGGGGTTGGTCTGGTGGGAGAAGCACTCGATGGTCCTGCCTCTGCATCATTGTCCTTGTCTTCATCCTCATCACCATTGTGAATGTCCATGCTTTCCACAAAACTATCATAAAGTTTCTTGGTCTTCGTCTGGATGGTGTTGGTATCCAGAGAGATATTCTTTTTTTTTAAATATATTTTATTGATTATGCTATTACACTTGTCCCATTTCCCCCTTCAATCCCCTCCACCCTGTACCCCCTCTCCCACCCACATTCCCCCCCTTTAGTTCATGTCCATGTGTCATACTTGTGAGTTCTTTAGCTTCTACATTTCCTGTACTATTCTTGCCCTCCCCCTATCTATTTTCAACCTACATTCTATGCTACTTATTCTCTATACCTTTTCCCCTCTCTCCTCCTCCCACTCCCCTGCTGCTAGCCCTCCATGTGATCTCCATTTCTGTGGTTCTGTTCCTGTTCTAGTTATTTACTTAGTTTCTTTTGGTTTTGCTTTAGGTGTGGTTGTTCATAATTGTGAGTTTGCTGTCCTTTTACTATACATGTCTTTTCTTTATCTTCTTTTCTTAGATAAGTCCCTTTAGCATTTCATAAAATAAGGGCTTGGTGATGATGAACTCCTTTAACTTGACCTTATCTGAAAAGCACTTTATCTTCCCTTCCATTCTAAATGAGAGCTTTGCTGGATAGAGCAATCTGGGATGTAGGTCCTTATCTTTCATGACTTGGAATATTTCTTTCCAGCCCCTTCTTGCCTGTAAGGTCTCTTTGGAGAAATCAGCTGATAGTCTGATGGGAACTCCTTTGTAGGTTACTGTCCCCTTATCTCTTGCTGCTTCTAGGATTCTCTCCTTCGTTTTTACCTTGGCTGATGTAATTATGATGTGCCTTGGTGTGTTTCTTCTTGGGTTCAACTTCTTTGGGGCTCTCTGAGCTTCTTGGATTTCTTGGAAGACTGTTCCCTTTGCCAGAATGGGGAAGTTCTCCTTTATTATTTGTTCAAATAACTTTTCCACTTGTTGTTCCTCCCCTTCTGGTACCCCTATAATTCGGATGTTGGAACGTTTAAAGGTGTCCTGGATGCTCTCAAGCTTTTCCTCGATTTTTTGAATTCTTATTTCATCATGCTTTCCTGCTTGGTTGATTCTATCTTCCTTCTGGTCCACTGTATTGTTTTGAGACTCAGATTCCTTCCTTTCACTATTGGCTCTCCTCCGCGTATCTTCCTGCATGTCTTTTATGGTAACCTGCATCCTTTCATGTAAATTGCGCCTAAAGTCAACCAATTCCGTGAGCTTTCTGATCACCAGTATTTTGAACTGCGCATCTGATAGATTGGCTATTTCTTGGTCGCTCAAAAGGATGAGTCCTGGGGGACTGATCTGTTCTGTTGGAAACATGTCTTATGTCTTTCCCTATCTCTCCTATTATTATTATTTTTTCTTTCCCAGTCTGCTCGCTCTTGTTATGGTGGGGGGCGGAGCCTTAGGTGTTCACCGGGGCTGGGCACCCCAGTCGCTGGATTTGTGACATTATATGTGGGGGCGGGGGCAGGGGCGGGAGCGGGGACGAGAGGGAACGATGGTGGCAGTTCCGTTCTCCTGGGCTCAGACACTTCCTTGCTTGGGACCCTGGGCTGCGAGCCCTGCCCTGGTCCACAATTGCTGCCTCACTGGGTCCCCCAGCCGCAGCTTGTGTACTCAGGGATCACCGCTGCGTTCTTGCGCCCCGGATGGCTATTGCACTGATTTTGCACCAAATTTTCCCCGACCTCCACGCGCCGCCGACCCGCGCCAGCCCTGCGCCCACCCGGCTCGTCGTCCCCTACCAGTCTGGATGTACGGGTCTACTTCAACTTCTTGGCTGTCCGACTTCCATTCAGATAAATCCTCTGACAGTTCTGAGTGAAATTATGCCTGTAAATTATCGTTGTTCTATTCTTGGTTGTGCAAGGAGGTACGGTGCGTCCACCTATTCTTCCATCTTGCCGGAAGTCCTCCAGAGAGATATTCTTCTTCCTGCAGTCATTTATCCGCAAGGCCAATGCAGACTCCATCCTCACAATGGCCTTATTGTGGAAAGTGACCACCCTCTTTGCAGTTTTGTTAAAAGTCATTGTTGCTGTAGACCTAATATTTTTCTCATCTTTCTTTATGTAGCAAACAGTAGATTCGTTGATCCCATAATGGCAGCCTACAGCTGCGTAGCTTTTACCTTCCTTTAACATGTCAAGAAGTTCCACCTTTACTTTGATGGTAAGCATATTCCTCTGGCACTGCCAGAAGGCTTAGAAGGCACAGAACGTTTGGGTGGAATAGTAGGGCTTGAAATAAATTCAAACTTTTATGAAAATTTCACGGAAACACACCACCACAGAGCAACACTATGCACAGCGATCAGACATGGATGTGAAGTGGACAAGGAGAGATGCTGAATGTACAGTGCGGGAGAGCAAACAGACCAATGCTATGATCACTGAGCCAATCAGAGCCTAGGATACAGAACACGGTGCTGTGGTTGGTCGCCTTCCATTCCATCAGCCAATAGTGTGCTGTGTACAATTTCATGTTGGCAAACTTGTGCAAGCGGTAGTGGTGTACGGCATTTCCATTGTGTATAGTACGGTATTCATCTGCTGATGAAATACATACTGTATTTTATTTCAATTTAATATTCTTTCAATATGTTTGAATTAACATTTTTTATATTTTTATATTGTTTTAATTTTTTAGGCAAAAATAATTAAAATCATAAATATTATATAAATACCTATATACCACAAAATCCTGCAATATAATGAAAACTCCATGAAATAGAATTAGATATTTTTTTTTAAAAACCTGCGATACAGTGAAGCTGCAATAAGTGAACTGTGATATAGCGAGGGATGCCTGTATCATGTCTTTGCAGATATTTCGCTTTTATATATGGACAAAATTCAGTTCTGGCGGGGGCACATATACAAAAGAGAAGTACTTGATGATTTCCTCCCCCAAGGCTCTTTTTCACAACAGCTTTATGAAGATATAATTCGTATACTTACATGTCACCTACTTATAGTATACAAGTCAATAGTTTTTGGTATAGTACACTACTGATTTTTTAATTGCAGTAAAATATATATAATGTAAACTTGCCATTTTAACCATTTTAGTCATGTGATTCAGTCACATCAAATAAATATACAGTGTTGTATAACAATCACCATTATTTACAAGACTCTTTTTTTTTTTCTGAGATATAACCTGCCTGATGACTGTTCCTCACTGAAAATCCATGCTCTACCCAAATGAATCCATGCTTCATTTGGTCAACACTTCTTTAGCGACCCATGACATAAAGTGGAAAAGTACATTGGCATCAGTTTGGGACAAGTTCCATTTCTATGTGCATCAAGGGAAGAATTCTCAGTGAACTGAAGAAGATGCATATGAACATCACTGCTTCCCTCAAAGAGGTCAGTTGGCTGTCGCCCACACGCCTAGATGGTCTGGAATCAGTTTAGAAAGTAATCCCTAGGGAGCAGTCCCTGAGATGGATATTAGCATACAGGATATTTATGAAGTCATACACTTGGGATCAACTTGTACCAAAGGAAGCGAGGTAAAAGAAGCAAGGTTGGGCAAAGGGAAAAGTTGAGCTGAGATTCAGTCCTAAGTCAACCTCATGAAAACTTCTGAAGCTAGGATGACTCTTCAGAGTTGTCCCCAGTTGGAGTAAGGGGCTGTGACCTCTACACCCAAAGTGACCAATCAGCCCCTGGAAGGAGACATGAGCTTTGTGAGGCACTTTGCTTCAGCAGAGGCATCCCCAAACAAGGCTCACATATGAGATCTGACTTTCAGTTGCACTTTCAGCAAGTAGGAAGTGTGAGGTATGAGGAACAAGTTCTTCATCCAGGGAGGGGGTCCAGCTTGTGGACATTACACCACCCACCACAAAGGAAGTGATGACAATTAGAAACGTGATGAAATTGCAGTCACTGATAGATAATGACATATGTTGGTTATTCATGAGGAAAGAGGTTTTGAAATGAAAGATTAGATTAAAATAATTTCTTCATGACCATTTATATGATTTTAAGAGGCTTGTGATAAGGGTATATCTTACTGACACATTCAATATCTTGAATAGCCTGAACTTGCTTGGTCATGTGAAGGACATCAGAATTTTTTTTTAGGACTGAACAATGGTATAAACAACTTAAAAGTGCCAAAAAATGTTGCCAGTATTTAAGAGCTCTATTCACTTGTTAGAAAACAAGGCCTAGTGTGTGTATGTGTGTGTGTATACCTGAATGTGGCAATAAGACACAAATAAATACTGTTCAGAGCCACATGGAACCCAAGAATACACCAGAAATATGTTTGCCATTATTTCCTGATTTGAAGCATCCAATTCTCCCATGTTTGAGTGTGGTAAGTTCATCCACTGAGCACCTGAAAAACATCAGTAGTCTTCAGAGAGAACCCTTGCCATAATTTTTGGATCTGTATATGAGTAAAATATCCTGAAACAGATATATGTGCCTTTCCTCAAACCTTCATATTTTTAAGAGATTATTTTATAGTTTAATAAAAAATGGATTGGTGGGATTGCAGACTGGTACAACCACTATGGAAAACAGTATGGAATTTTCTAAAACTAAAAATGGATCTGCCTTTTGACCCACCAATTCCACTGCTAGGATTATATCCTAAGAACCCTGAAACAACAATCCAAAAGAACCTATGCACCACAATGTTCATAAGCAGCACAATTTACAATAGCCAAGTGCTAGAAGCAACCTAGGTGTCCATCAGTAAATGAATGGATCAAAAAACTATGGTATATTTACACAATGGAATTCTATGCAGCAGAAAGAAAGAAGGAGCTTCTACCCTTTGCCACAGCATGGATGGAACTGGAAAGCATTATGCTAAGCGAAATAAGCCAGGCAGTGAAAGACAAATACCATATGATCTCACCTTTAACAGGAACCTAATCAACAAAGCAAACAAACAAACAAGCAAAATATAACCCAAAACACTGAAATAGAGGACAAGCTGACAGTGACCAGAGGGGAAAGGGGAGGGAATTTCAGGGGAAAAGAGGAAGGGTTTGCAGGAACAAGTACAAAGTACACATGGAAAATAACAAGGGTGGGGGGTGGAAATGGGAGGGAGGTGGAGAGGGCTAGGGGCTGGGGGTGGGCTGGGATGAGGGTAAAAGGCAAAAAACTGTACTTGAACAACAATTAAAATAAAAAATAAATAGAATAAAAAATAAATAAATAATAGAAAAGAAATAAGAAAACATGAAAGAAGCAAAGAATAAGTAAAGAAAGTGACCTAGTGCAGCCCAGATCAATGACTCAAGTGGTTGATACAAACAGGTAATGGACATCATGATGAGAGCTTCTCAGCAACATTACCCACCTCACAGCAATCAGACAACTATCATTTAATTTCTAACATTATGCTGTGTTTTTATTTTGTGGTGAATATAATTTTGCGATCAATTTGTTGTAATTTACCTGAATTGGTGGATAGGGTCTGACACCCCCATACACAAACACACACACACACACACACACACACACCCTCCATTCAATAGTGCAGCTTCTCCACAGAGCATGTATTTTTGATTGAAAAGATACAGATCCTGTTGTTAGAATCAAGCTTGAAAAACCATAACACTGAATTATCTGAAGCCCCTTTTTGAGCTATAAATTTATCTGGTTATTCTTTCCATTTTTATTATATTACCCTGTTTTATTGTTCTCATAGCTGTTTATTGTCATTATTTGTCTACTTGTTTGTTACGTGCATTCCTGACCAAAATATGAGCTTAGTGAAGTCAGACACCTTGTCTCTTCATTTTGTATTCCCAGCACCTAGAACTTGCCAGGCAAACACTACATGCTTACTAAATATTTGCTGAATACGTAAATTAATGAATCTATTTATTCATCATGTCTCTATGTATCCATCATATGAGAAATGCATAAATACTAGTGAGTTAGTTTTGTAATCTACTTGAAAGGTTAAATATGGTGTGTGTGCGTATATATACATACACACATATCTATATACATACACACATATCTATATACATATATGTGTGTATATAGATATATAGATATGTAGTGTGTGTGTATAGAGAGAGAGATATGGTATATATATAGAGAGGGATGATATCTACACACACACACACACACACACACACACACACGGTCTGTCCAGAAGGTATCCAGCCATGTAATATGAAAAATAGAGACACTTATTGAAGAAGATACAAGAAATATTCTATGTAGGACAATGACACTTTAGTCCCCTTCGTAATAAGCACATTGAGACCTCATACATTTCTCCTAATCACCATCAGTTGCCCCATCATATTTTCCTGATCTCATTCACAGTCTGAAATCTTTCTTTTCAAAGATGGTTTTAGTTTTGGTTAAAGCCAGAAGTCACAGGGCACCAAATCTGGGCTGTAGGGGGGCTGAGTCACCTGAGTGATTTGATGTTTCACCAAAAAACTCTGCACAAGATGTGATACATGAGACAGTGCATTGTCGCGATGAAGCTACCAATCACCAGTTGCCCATAGCTGCAGCCTTCTGAATCAGTTGAATAGTTTACATGGAAGGATGTTAAAGCTTAACACAAAATTTGATGCAGATTTGTTGCTTTACTCACTCAGGCATTTTGAATGTCATGTCACACAGTACACATGCTCACTCAAAGGCATCTACCACCCCCACTGACTAGTACAGTGAAGTCATCTTTGTTCACACATGCACATCCCAGTCCACTCTCCTTGGCTGCCAGGTTACATCAATGTCATGCAAACCATTCTCAGTATTCTCACTATAATAACCATTCTCATTATTTTAACAATGGCCAGAGTTTTTCCAGACAGACTTTGTGTGTGTGTGTGTGTATAATGTAAATCAATTTATATATATATACATATATATATTTACAATCACATCTATACACACACACACACACACACACACACACACACAGACTGAGCAAGATTGATTTACATTATGAGAAAGAGTCCTAAGGTGAAAGTCCATGGACACAACAAACTGGTGACTGGAGGAATCATCTTCCAATTTCATTTGCCCCAATCTTCCAGTTGGTAATGACAGGAGGATAGCCAACAAACGAAAAGGGACCTGGAGCAGGCAGTGCCAGGAATTTGTTTTATCTTATGCCTTGTACTGACTTTATATTTTAATAACCTCCCCCCAAATATCTTGCCAACCCAGCCTAAACTGCCCCCTTTGTACAATACAGTACTTATCTGATGCCTGATAACAGTTTCTTTGTTCTACCCTTCCCTTGTTCAGTATAACTCCATTTATTATCTAACCTTACTGAGGCATTTTCAGCAATCTTTTAGGGTTCCTCCATACACATTTTCTAAAAAGCCAGCTGTGCAATGTATACCATCCCTGGAGATTACTGCTCAGGATGGGTTTGCATTTATGAGCACATAACTGAAGCTGACACGGATCTTTACCAGAATTAATAGCTCTTGGAACAATTTGCCTTCACAGCATTTTACAAACAGCTTCATAATACATCTGAGGGCAAGGCAGGTTTTAATTGGTGTCACTAATAGCTAAGTATTCAGAAATGAAAAAATTAAGTGACTGGACCAATAGGAGCAAGGGCTGAAAGGTGAACTTGGAGTCTGTGCAGGTTCAAGGTAGCAGAAGCTTGCACCTGTCTTTGGGGTGATGTTCTCTTAGCTGAAATGAGTCATCTGTTAGCGCTGACCAGGAATTACTGCTGGCAAACGCAGTTTACCTACACATAGTATCATTTTTAAACACCCAGTGCTTCCTTTCTCCCACCTTCTCTCTTTAGTTTCTTCTCTTATTTAATTTTGGTTGCTCTGTTTTACAAACAAAGCAGCTGCTGCCTGTGTGGGGAAGAGGTGCACCATTCAGATTCATGGTTCACAGTCTGCTAAATGTAAGCCTGCCTAATCCTTTCCTATCATTGGATTACTCTCCCCAAGCAAATTTTCCCAGCTTTCATCAGGAGAATGGGCTCCTTGCCAAGAAACCACTCATCCCAGCTCAGGTCCACCTGGCCTTTCCAGATTGTCAGCGCCTCCATTTTGGGCCATTAAAAGGGCTTTCAAGCTGAATACTTGCACAACCATTTCTGAAAGCAAAACACAAAATCTTTGTTCCATAGAGTCACTAATCTCCATGCAGGGTTCTGTTCTGAAATATTATGGGGGTGGAGGGGACCTTTGATCATTGAGTCATCTAATTAGATAAAAATAAATTGTTTAATAATTATTAAACACAAAATTGAAGTTTAAATAATTTAAATAATTATTAAAGAAAATTGAAGTTTAAATAATAACCAAAGTCAGATGAGAGGATTTAGAAAAGACTGTGTGCCTATTTGTATTATTGCCACTCTACAGGTGGCGGCATTTGAAAGGTACACTAAGAAAGCCATTCTGAAATTCCCAAATGCCCCATAAACTCTGCATCAATTAAAGTTTTAATGGATTTTTGAAAAAATATTCATGGTTGTTTGCTGCCTAATTTCCTCTACAGGTCCAGAAAAAGGATCATCTTGGGTTTCAAAGGGAAAAGATTCTTTGTGACTGCAACCCAGAACAAGGGATTTGATTCACACACACTCCTCTGTCAATCACCGCTGAAATTCTGAACTGTGTAAACTCTCATGGAGTCAAACAATAGCTCCTTGCCATTCGATCACTGATTTTGATTCTTCCTCTGCTAAACTTTAACAACAGTAAGCAAGCAATTGAGGGGAGGGAAGATTGGTAGAGCCCTTTTTGACTCAGGCACCCTGACTTATGGGATTTTAGGGACCTAATGGCCTTGGATTCATTGCACAGGCAAACACCCAGACGTTACCTTGAACACTAAATCTGTTTAAACTATTATGAAAACGAAATGTTCTTCTGTACATTTTCTGCTTTTTACACCTTTGGGAGTCTGAATGAATGAAATATTTGAGATGTTAAATGTATACTCAAGAGCAGTATATTGGTGGGTTTCCATTATGCTGTTTCATTGATTTTCTGGAGCCCAATGAGTCAAATGCAGCAAGGCAGAAACATGCATTTTCAGGGGCCCAGAGCCTCCCTCCCACATGGTAGCAACGTTAGGCAGAGCACCCACCTCTCCTCATTCTCCTTCCACCAGTCTTTCAGAAGATAGGACAGGAAGACATTGCAACCCACTCTCCAAAGATGGGTTGTAGGCCCACCTCTGGTTTCAATGAGGGAACCCACACAAGGATAGAAATTTGAGAGAACTATATAATACCTTGCTATATATTGATTAACAATATATCTTATTTTAAATATAAGTTCTGTGGAAGAAAAGGGGCAACATACTAAAGCAGCCTGACAAACTCAGAGATCTAAATTAACTACAAAGGATGGCCTGAAATTAAAACTTATTAAATAAAAGCAGTTCATGGCAGGTAGTCATGTCCTAGGCTGGTATTTTTCCCTAACAAAGGTCAATCTTTACCTTAACTGAGCCTGTCTGTTGTCCTTTTGCATCTAGGATAGCATAGCTTCGGAGTGTCAAACTTCCTTTTCCCAGACCCCTCAAAGCACAGGCACCACACCAGGGGAGATCACAGACCCCCTCATTGTTATTGCTTTCATGTTAATTGTTCACTGTTACTATCCTGAATTCACTTATGTACAAGATGTGTCTATCAGTTTACCTTTTATCCAGGCCCGGAGGTTCCTCCATCCCCCACTTTGTTTTCTCCCACCTCCCTAATCTGTCATCAGTGGATTTTATGTCAACCCCTTTATGTCTTTCCTTCAATTCTGTTGCATAAAATAAGGTTCTAAACTGCCATTGTCTGGAGCATTTTCTCAATTTATTGAGATTTTGCTTCCCGGAAATTGTTGTCAGTTTGGCTCAAATAAGTTCATAAAAATTCTTACAGGTTTGGACATTCCTTACATTGACAGTCAGTTCCTTAATGACAAGGGATTATACTTTTTATGAAAACTAGGGGGTGACATCTAACAAATGGTCTGCACTGATAGGAAACTCAGCTGGAGCTCAGCTTCCATTCATAGAAGTCTGCCTTGACATGCACTCACACTCCCAAGTTTCACTTTGCATTTCTGGGTTCATCAAACCCTCAGATTCAATGTTGAAAGTCAAAGCGAAACCCCCCACGAAGAAAACCACACTGATTTTTACCTGCTTTATTGTCAGTGTTTTGAGAAACCAACAATAAATCAGTCCAGTTCACTCCACACTCACCTTTTGGGGTATGTAAAATACCTCTAGCAAAACCTCAGCAACTTTGGCTTGCCTCAAAAATATTCACCAATGAGAGAGTTTTAAATTAAATCCAAAGCCTACACATTGATTTTTAAATGTTTTTAAAGATTCTAGCATGAATGTTTCAATTTGGTCAAATGTTTAATGGTTGAGAGAAGAAAAATAAGGTGCTTCGTAATTTCAACTTATTGTAGGTGTTTTGTGAAAATCTGAATCCCTCAAGACATGCTAGAAATAACTATGCACATTTCTCTGTTAATATGTGTATGATACACTGCCAAACAAGAGAGAGGAGAAGAGAAACAGCTCAAAGACTAACGGCATATGGGGAGGAAAGAGATAAAAAGTTGGAGGCAAGAAAAGATCAAAGATAGGTTTCTTTTTCATCCTTATCTGTAACAGATAGAACTTTCTTTCACCTACTACTAGAATAGGTATGATATGAAATGCTCATCTGATTTGAAATAGTCAAATGATACCTGGGGCAAAATTGGTCTGTCCAGTTTAACTGGGGCTGAATTTAGTCAGTTCCAATTACCTAGAGCCAGTCTGTCAACCGGAGAGGATAGGATGGAGGCTAATCCAGCTTCTGTGAAGGCACAGGGGAGCTGAGACCCTAACTGAAGAATTAGGAAGAAAACCAAGATTCTACTACTGGGAATGTGCAAACACAGAGCAGGGGTGGCCGAGCCAAAGACCTGTCACGGCCACAGAGCCAAGCTGGTCAGATGGGAACTGCTAGGCCAGAAGGGAGGAGTTGGGGGCAGTTCCCAGAAGATTGCCTAATGGCAGCATTTAGAGGCTTCATCATCATCCTTTTTAAGTTAAAATAAGAAATGATAACCTGGTTTTAGTTTGCTGTCTTCACTGTTAAACTCCAAAGGCCCCACGTGGAAATTCCTTGGAGGTGAGGATGAGAAAACGTAGGGCTCACTCACCTCAATGTTCCCTGTTGCTCCATTGCTTACCTGCCACCCAGCTAGTGGTGACTTTCTCTCTCCACCCCCCCCCCCCTCTCCTTAGGGCCTGGCCCAGTGCCTGGCATTTGGTAGATATTCAGTAAAAGTGCTCAACTCAATGGCTAAATAGACGAATGCTCATGGATAGAAGCTACTTGATACTTTCAATCTGAAGTGTGTTAGGACGTTTTTGAGGCATGTGTCCCCAGGGTCAAATGAATACCATCAGTCACTAGGAAGCCCCAAAAGTTCTACACTCATGCTCAGTTTGCCTTCTCTAGAATAAAAATGGCTATTTCTTTTCTGGAAATACACAAGGAAGTATCTTATGGGCAGCCCATTTTCCCGCCTTTTTGTCTGTATAACAAAGTCTCTGCCTGAAAAATATAGCATATGTGTTTCCAAACTGCAAAGAGACCGTTGAAAAATAAACCACAGAGCAGTATTTTAATGAGAACATGATTACCTAACACCCCACTGTGGTTTCAGATGGCCTTGTGCCAACCTTCCAAAATGCTACCAGAAGCTCATAGTTTGACAGAGAGAGAGACAGAGAGAGAGATGGTTACTGTCCCCTTAGTGAAGGTAGCTTTGTTTCTTGGATGGCTTCCAAAAAAGAGCTCTACAGGAGGACATGGGTTATTAGTATCAGCAGCTCAACAAAACTTTCTTCCTGTTTTGAAAAGTTCGAGAGAAAAAAAAGGGAGGGCCACCCTCGAATTAGTACATCATGTCCTAAGTCTGTGTTTTTAGCACCAAAGAAAGCTCTGCTGCATCTGTACCTAGCACTGCCTATCCCATCAACTTGCCTTCTACACACCCACTTGCTGTTTCTGTAGCCTAGGTTATAAGACCGCAGGTGTCAACGCTGCACTGTGGAGAGAAAGCTACAATGGTCAGTAGACCAAAGCCATCATGCATTGTCCTTCCCTGGTTGGCAGCTTGTCCAGCACTGGGCACAGAGAAGAGGATGGAGGCACTGGGGCTGAGCAGGGGTCATTTCTGAGGACATCCTTATCTCGGTCTCCAACTGACCTAGCACATAAGCATTTGGGGTTGCGGTTTCATTTCCATGTTGGGTTTCCTGATTTAACCCCTCAAATGCCTTCTGCAGTTGTCTTCTTACCAGTTCACTGATAACCAGGTGGCCCTGAGAGGCCACAGGAAAAAAAGGGTCACAGAGCTGTAAAACACTTTAGTGGAATCCCTTCATTATACCAATGAAGAAATCAAGGTCCAGCGGAAGCTTAGTGGTTCGCCCAAAGTCACACAACTACTCAGCAGCCAATAAACAACCACATTTATGGGCACAGAGCAGGCATAAGATATGCATGCTACTTTCCATCCTTGCAAAGTATTCAGCTTTGTGCTAAGCCTTGAGAAGGATAATTGGAAAAGTACCACAGACTCTTGCCTTCAAGAAGTTATATCTTAAAGTTAACAACGTGTACACATTAGGCATAGGAACAATAAAAGCTAATGCAAAGCAGGGTACAAGAAGGTGCATATAGTGTAAGTGCAATGTAATGCAAAGCACTCTCCCTCTTTATTCCCTTCACCTGGTTAACTTACTCATTTTGTCTTAGTTTTGAAGTCACCTGTTTTAGGAAACCCTCCTGGGTTTGATGCAAATTGGACTGTAAGTGCTTGTGCACCTCTCTGGCTCCTAGTTGGCCTCATGTAGTACCGCATTCCCATGTCTACTGCCTAGAATGCAGTCCACACTCGGTAAATGTTTGAGGAAGAAAGGAGCTGAATGTCCATTAGGAACCTTTTAACCATCTAGTTGGATTAGAGATGAGCTCAAAGATAGGAAGCATTTATATCAGCACAGAAGGTGGCCCAGAATGGATGGATAACACCCCTCCCCCATAGAAAAATCACCACAAGCTGGGCTGGTGAGGTCAATAAGGAAACCCCCATGGCTGGGACAGTCACTCTGATGAAAAGAATCAGAACGGTACTGTTGGGTAAGTCAAATAAAGCTAGATTATGGGAGGTCAGGGGTACTAAGAAAATGATGGCAACCAGAAGGAAGATGTGATGTGCTTTATAAAAAATAGAATTAGACCCTGGTCCAGGGTGGCTTAGTTGGTTGGAGCATTGTCCATACATCAAAATGTTGCAGATTTGATCCACGCTCATGGCGTGTACATGAGGCAATCAATTGGTCCCCCCTCCGCCCCTCAGCAATAAACATATCCTCAGGTGAGGATCAAAAAAATGAATAAATAAATAATTTTAAAAAGAGAATTAGAGAAAATCCAAGTCACTAGAAAGCTGCACACAGCAAACCCCTCAGCTCACTTTTAGAATCTGATTTTCCTATACCTGAATAGAAACCTTTCAGGCTTCCCTTTGGTAGCTGGGTTTTCCCCCCTTCTCAACTTTGAAGTGTTGACTCTTTCTCAAAACCTGAAAAGACAGGCTGAGTTTCACCTTGGGAAAATGCAAAGTAGTCAGCTGCAATGAAAAAAAAAATGACTCTCAATCTCAATCACAGATTTCTTTGAAACACTGAGCTAAAGGGAATTCTGAAAGGACCACTGACTCATTTCAGCTGGTAAGCCAGGATGAACATTTAACGCTGTGTCTCAGCGATCGAAGAAACCTCTTCCCTTTGGGGAGTTGTTGGTTCTGACTCTTCATACCTGTATCTGTATGCTTTTACCAAACACATGAATATCATCTGGCACTTGGGGGCACCTGGTAGGCATTTACAAAAAGAGAGGAGTTCTGAGAAGAACTATAATTATCAACAGAGAAGGCTCAGTTTCTGCTATCTTATGGTTCATCCACAGGGTTATCCAAATCAAAGAGCCAAGTTATTTGACCAAGAAGAGGGTGTGAAGGAGAAACAAAGAATAGTAAAGAACAATGGGGTTAGGGGTATAGAATATGCCCCTCCCTCCCTCCCTCATATCCAAGGCAGAAGGTACTACCTTGCAGACAGCCATATGCTGTGTAAAACACAGCAGACTTTCAACATCAACTTATACCATTTTGCATGACGTTAACTTGAAGGAAAATCCAGGAAAATGGGAGGCTGGGAGAGAGGACGACTATCTGCGGATGCCTAGCAGCTAGGCAGTCCTGGACAGCTGCTGGTGGCATTTCACTCCAACCTAAAGCAGACTGAGTAGAAAAGTGTAACTCATCTCTCAAATAAGAGCCCTGGACAAGTGCATGATAGTTATGCTGCTCCCCAGGGGAAGGTCACCTGGAGGTTACAGGTGTAGAGATCTTTATAGTTTCAGAGGCCAAGATGTCATTGGGTGCAAGGCATCAAGGCCCCATGTGGATGATGATGCATCATGTGATTGGCCTCACTGTGAGCCACCCCTCTCTCAGAGCCCATCTGGGAGCAGATTTGAACTTCTCAGTGGCATTTCAAGCAACCCAAGTCCCAGGGATCTTTGGGACCCATGTGACCAAAAGAAGAGTCTCTCCTAAAGAGATGTTCACTCCTCAGGGACCAGGCAGGAGATATGAGGGGTGGCTGCTGCACTCTGGAAGCAGCCCTTTGTCACCCACACCCTGGAGCAGCCATAATAAATGGTGACTGCCATCTTTCTGCTCAACACCAGCCTCCCCACCTGCTGTGGGGTGCAAGAGAGAGCATGCAAACACCTGGCTGGCCTCATTCTGCACTCCTTCACAAAAAAAAAAATAATGCAAGCTTCTGATGCCTTTGTCCTCCTCCTTCCCCTGCATCCTCTACATGGGCTTCTATCAGCTTCTAGAACATGCTATCCCCAGTGCAGGACCAGCACAAATGTTGATGTTCATGGTGGGACTCCTCAGCACGAGGGAGTCCAGTGTTCTGCATTATCTTCATTTTGATGAGGAAACTGAGGCCCTAAAATATCAAGTACCTTGCCCAAAGCTCCTGGATTAATAAACCCTGGTCTCTTAGTCCCAGAGCCCAAGCTCTTAAACCAACTGATTCTGTTCCTTTGCCAAAGGTAGACTGGGCAGATGAAGGAATTGGGTGTGTCAGAGGCTTCTTAAAGAGCACTTCCCCTCTCCTGATTTCAGCAGCATCAGCCTCCTACCGTTAAGCTATTGCCAATTTTAAGTTTGCAAATCTCAGCTATGGGTTCCGGATCATAACTGTTTGTCCCTCCTCAAGTGCTCATCACACCCAGTGACCACCCTGGTTTCATTTGTACATTGGGGTTCAACTGTCACTCCCCAGCCCACACATTGGTTTCACTTCCTTGGGCCCCAATTCACACATTTTTCTAAAATCAGGATCTATCTACCAGGGTGGGTGTGAGAAATAAGAAAAGGGGCGTCAATATTAAACCTGCATGAGACTTGCCATGATATTGTTCATGCATAGTGAGCACTTCACAAACAAAAAGCATTGCCACAGAGTATTTTTGTCCTTTAGTAGCAGTCTCCTGTCTCTACTCTGGCTGACGTCAGAGTCACCCAGAGCCTTTTTTAAAAATACCAATGCTAAAGGCCCCACCCCAAGTCTACCAAATCAGAAACAATTGAGGAAGAGGGCCAGGGATCTGAATTTAACCTAGGGGTAAGCTCCCTTTGTGTGAGCCAAGTAAGATGTTCAACCTTTCCAGTAGATTCCATAAGGGATTCCTGCTCAGAGTGGGAGGTAGGTTTAGAGGACCTGGAAGCTGCCTCCCAAGTAACAGCCCTCTCATTTGGTTGGTTCCTGGTTGGCAGCTCACTCCTGCAAGCCGAGTAGTAATCAGTGTACAGAGACATATTCTTTCTGTACCATTCTATATACATTATTTCCCAAGCTCTCTCCCTGGCAGCCCCAGCAGGGTAGGATCTGGGGACCAGACAAAAACTATGCTCCCTCCAGGGCTTCCTTTCCTTTGCCAAACAAGATCACTTTTAGCAACCACAAAGTTTCATAAATCACCAGATGAAAGCTGGTCATGCTGCTGGTGTCTGTTAATGAAGAACATTTTTTTCTTTTTTTTCATTGTATTTTAGTGTTTATGCTAATGAAGAACATTCTTAAACATATACACACACTCAAACTATAATTTCAAAACAGTGTCAAATTAATGTGATATTTTATTAATCACAACAGCATCCTCATGCATTTGAAAAGTTGTAGAGCATTATTTATTCAGCCTGAAGTAAGATTTTGGACTTGAGAATAGCTAGACTCTTTATAATACCTTCCCTGGAGGTCTCCTGCCCAAAGGTTGCAAACTAGCATGTGCCTCCCTGTCAGGATCAAAGCCCCGTGGTCTGTGTACCTGTACTTACTTGCTCCTAAACAGTAAATACCCTCAAGAATCCAAATGTGGAATTGTGACAGTGTTGGAATGAGCCACCAGTGAGTAAGCAAAGGGCCAGAAAAGTCATCTGAGGTCAAGAAGGAAAGAGAAAATAAATCTGAAAATAAACTTCCTATAGCAAATTATATCCAGGGCCAGCCTTAAACCACTCTGAAAGCCAAAGTGGGACACACAAAGGCAGACTGGAGACTCAGCAAAGAAATGGTTATAATAGAATAAAGGGCTGGAAGCAAAGGACATCTATTTCCTTTAAAATGACAATTTACAAATAATAGCACAAGTGTATGATGCAAGTTATTTTCAATGTTCTGCTAAAAATTATGTTTGCAGTTGAGGAACCCAGAAATTATGCCCCAGGCTGGTGTGGCTCAGTTGGTTGTAGCCTCATCACACTAAAAGCTGGCCAGTTCACTTCCCAGTCAGGACACATACCCAGGTTGTGGGTTCAATCCCCATTTGGATCCCATATGGAAGGCAACCAATCAATCAATGTTTCTCTCTCACACTGATGTTTCTCTTTCTCTCTCCCTCCCTCTTGTCCTCTCTCTTCCTCTCCCTCTAAAGTCAAATATATATATATATATATATATATATATATATATATATATATATATATTTTTAAGGGACACAGAAATCATTTTAATTTCAGGTGCCATGGGTGCGATATCCCAACCAAAGTGTCAGTGGTGTTCTGGCGCTATGGCCTTCCTGTAAAGCTCAGCTCAGATTCCATTGCTTCTGCAAAGCTCACCCTCAGCATATTGGTTTGAAATGCCTCCTTCTTCAGAACAACTGGGCCCCAACATGGGTGATTCTAATTCTGCAGGTCTAAGAAGGGCAAGTGCCATCAACTTCTTTTCTGCATAATTCATCTGATCTGTGACCATAAACATTATAGATAATTGTATTTGAACTGTTATTATATACAGATGTTGATTTGAGCTCTTATTGAAGTTTCTGAAGACAGTCACTTCTTTCCTTCTGCCTCCTATCCTATAGCTGTTAGCCCAGTAACCAGCTCTAATTGGTACTCAGTATCACATATTGATTTGCTTTGATCTAACCCAAGTGTCCTAGCCTGGAGAATGAACTCCAAAGCATACCCAGGCAGAGGCCTCATAAGTATAAGGGAAGGATCTTGAAATCTACTTTTTTTTTGTCTGCCAAGTTTGTCACCTCTTGATGGTTATCTTTTAAAGATGTGCAAATAGATGAAGTCACCCAATGACATCAGTAACAGGATATCATCGGGTGCTCTGTGATGCACAAAAGCCCACAAGTCACACGCAGGTGTTGGTGAGAAACCAACACCCAAACTTTAAACAATAAAAGGGTAAGTCTTCAGACTTTCTCTACACAGCATCACGTCCCCTCTCAAATAGGCTCCCCCACTGACCTCCAGTCATCACACCCTACCTGAAACTGCAGTTCCCCTGTTCCCCTCCTTCCTCCTCAGCCCCATGTCAGTGAGTCACCAGATGCTAGCTAGTTCCACAAGATCTCTCCTACCCATCAGCCTCCTTGCAATTCCCACCACTATCCAGTTAGCCCAGACCATTACAGTCTCCTGCCTGAAATAGTCAAATAAGTTTCTGTCTGCTCTCTCCACCTCAGCTTCCTCCTTCCAACCCATTCTACATTCCACATGCACATTAATTTCTCTAAAGCTTAGCTCTGACCATATTGTTCTCCAATTCAAAATCTTCACAATTTTCCTGTTAGTTTAGAGAACAAAGTCCAGACCTCTCAGCCTTGCCTATGCTTTTGCTTCAGTGTACCTCTCCAGACAGAACCTCAACCTGTATTCCATCAAGCTGGCTGATCCCTGTTTCTGGTTCCAACTTTTTGTTCATACGTCCTCATTTCTGTCAGAATGTCCTTCCTGCCCAATTTTTTCCAAGTCAAAACCTTACCATTCTTCATATGTATCTCTTGTATGAAAGGCCTTCTCCTTCCCTAATAGACCTTGTTTCTGCTTTGCTTACACTGTCCATCTTGCTCTGACTTATATTACAGTTATCTATGTTCCTGTGTCATCTCCCATGATGGACTCAAGTGACTTGAGACCAAGGACTCTATGCTTTTCATCTAGCATCTATCCCAGTGCCTACCAGGGCTCCACAAATTTAAGCACTCAAAATAGTTTGTGGAAAGAAGGAAGGAAGGGAATGAAAGAGATCTCAGAAGTAAAAGAGAAGGAGCTCAGAAGGAGCCAGAAAGACCAGGAAGAGAATCCACTGAAGGAAGAGAAGATGGGTCACAAAGAGAAATGAAAAAAATTAAATAAAATGCTGTGGGTCAGATTGTGGGCAGTGTGAGAGGGAGCGTTCTACATCTGCAGGGGAGAAGGTCCAAGGAGACTTGCTTTCATTGTGACAGGCCTTCATAACAACCTTGATTTGATCCTAGGGACAGATGCAATCACCTCATTGTCTCCCCTGCCTCTCACAACAGGGCTGAGGGCCTGAGGTTGAACTTGATCCCTGTGATTTATGAAACCACAATGGGTAGAAATTTGCCTTTGTCCCACACTCCATCTAAATTTAATGAAAACATCATATCTTTGTAATAACTAACTTTTAATTAATGTTATTTCAGTTTACAAAGTAGCCTTTTAGATTACTTTGTATGATCTTCATATCGATCCTGCCAGGGAAATAGTTCATAGAATTCCCTGAAAATTGTCTGGCACTTCAGAGTCTGCAAAGCTCCTTGTTTCCCACTGTCATCTCACTTGGTGCCCACTCACACTTCCATTACTCCCTTAATGCCAAATCATGCTCAGGAGATCCATCTACTCCAGTATCCAGGACACAGCCTTCAGCTTTCCACCTCCATGTCTTTGTACGTGTGGTTCTCTGGGCAGAATTCTTTTTAGCTCTTCACAATCTTCACCTCCGGAAGGGGTGCCCATGACCAGACAGGCATGCCTCTTATTCTGTGACTGCTTCAGCTTCTGTGGAAATTCTGGAAGGGAACTCGGGGCCAGAGAGATTAGGGGACCCACAACACTGCCTCTGGCCAGTAAAAGAACACAGATACACGTACACACACACCTGCCCCCAGCGACACAGAAAACGGAGGGCTTACACAGTTAAAACCCACTTCCCTTGTTCTCAGGAGAAAAGAAGAGAGTTCTTTATATTTACAACAAAGTGGGACAGTGGGGGCAGGGCACAGGGACACACAAGACTTTGACCTTGTATTGGCTTATTTTTGCCAATTCCTGATTGTTATGAATATCTTGGAGGCCCCCATTTTCAACTTTTTGGCTGAATTCATTCAAGACAGCACACTCTGTTCACGGGGATACAAAGACATGGGGCCAGAGACTGCAGAGATCTCGGTTAGAAGATCAGAGCATTTGAAGCAGTTCTCTCTGATTCAAGGTGGGGGGAAAGCACAGATTTGTCAAGGAGAAAATACAGCATGCCATCTGAAAAACCATACTTGATCATGTATTTTTTTTCAGATTTGGAAAACAACCTAATTTTCACATTGCAAACTACAGAGAGTAAAGTTCATCAAAACTCCCTTGATGGTAGAGAATGAGCAGAAGAAAAACATTTAGTATATTCATGCTTTCAAGGAAGATTTCTGGATATTTCTCATGGGGCCTATGAATTAAATGTTTATGTTTAGCATAAAAGGGTGGAGATGGTCTTTGTCTCCCAGGTACCAGAAAGCCAGTCTAGTGACCCTCAGCACCTGACCTCAAACAGGAGCCTGGTTAAAAATTTATGGCAGTGCCCAAGAGAGCCTTCCCCTTTATAAAATTGAGGCTGAGACACAGGGCAGGCATATGACACAGAAGAGAGAAAGGAGCTCTGGAATATCAAGTAACTGAGAATGTGGGTTTCTGGAGTGGTTGATTATGAGGTGAGTCGGGGGGATGGTGGCTGGTGGATTGAGGGAGGAACTTCAGTTGAAGGAGGGTGGGTGTTTTTTTTTAGCCTGGCAAATTGACTATTTATTTTTAATATTTAAATGTGTTTATCGATTTTGGAGAGGGGGGAGGGGAGAAAGAGAGAAAGAGAAACATCAATATGGGAAAGAAACAGTGATTGGTTGTTTTCTATACGTGCCTGACCAGGGATCCAACCTGCAGCCTAGGTATGTGCCCTGACTGAGATGGGAGCCACAACATTCTGATGTACAGGGGTGACACTCCAACCAACTGAGCCACACCAGCCAGGGCACAGGCTCCTATCCAGTCTTGAGGAGCCTAATTTAAGCCAGTTTGGGGAGAAGCTTGAAGATTGAACTGGAATGCCCTCCCATTTTCCCACTTATCATCAGAGATAAAGCTCTTGGCAATCTGAGCAGGAAATGGAGACCTGGGTGTGGACAAGGCTCATCCAAGTTGCTCCAAGTTGTTCAGAGTGTCGCTGCAGAGGTCATTCACCTTTACCCCCAAACAAGCAACACACCACCCACATACGAGCCAATTCCTGAACCACAAAAAGACAACGGGACACACTTGGGACACTTGATGGCTGCACCCTCTCAGGGCTGCCCAACCCCGGCTCTCACAGACAGTCAGGGCCACGGAGGGTGGCGCTCAGCAAACTGGACCCAGATGAAACAGCCCAGGGGATGAGGACACAGCATATTAACCACAGGGATAACATAGTGGAAGAACAAGGAGGAAAACCTAAAACACAACACCTTGCTGTTTTTAAGGACTCTAAAAAGTTTTGTTTCCTTCATTTAAAAAAGAAACCACTCCCACATAGAGCCATGCCCAATTCACAGGGATTACAGACATTCCCTGAGCTTTTGATTAGAAGGGGTTGGAGGGATGGCTGGATGATGAAACAACGCTTTCTCCAGGCAGCCATCAGCACCTGCTAAGAAAGACCCATTTACATGGAACTTCAGATAATTTTTTAAGTATTCATTTTAACCTGGTTCCCCCTGATGTAACACAAGCAAAGATGGGGTAAAGCTCACTGTTTAATAGCCAGTGTCCAAGTTTTATTGCTGTTTTCCCACATTTTCTCTCCACAGCAAGTACATCTGAAAGGTTTGAGAGGTCTTAAAAAGTCCAGCACTGAATCTTTTGAGTCACTTAATCCTCAAACCTTCTCCATGTTTGAAAATAATTTTCTTTATGAAAAGAAATCCTAACCTGGCCTGATTCCTCCCTCAAACTTGCAAATGGAACAAAGAGACTTCTCATTAGTCTCATCCCTGTGGCTGCAGAAATGAGCATCTCGTGCAGAGCAGGTTTTGCTTCACCCTCAGGATGGTTTTGGCTCTCATCAGCTTCCTTCTTTTCTTGGCATCTTATCCAGCGAGGCTGCAGCTAAGTTAGACCTGGTGGATAAAAAATAGGGAAGGCATGCCCCTAGGAAAAGAGCTGTCTGGTGATCAGGTTTGCTTGTCAGAGAATGGGCTCCCTTTCTGAGTAACAGTCTGCCATCCCTGGGAGTGTTCAGAGGTGGGACCACCCTGTGTGGTTGTAGAAGGCACTCCCTGGAATAGAGACCAAATGGGTTCAAAGATCTCCTCCAAGCCTGGATCTGAGTTCCTGTAATTACAGAAGGGGGCTTTCAAGGCACCTATGAGAAGCTTTATTACTTTTCTTTCCTTCCCCCATCACATATGTCTTTCTTCTGCCTCACAATTAGAACATTTCACACTTTATTTAAGGCCCTACTTCCCTTTACCTCACTTCTGTAGGTAATGGTGGAGAAAGCCATTTGCCCGGTTAATCGAAGCTCTCCATTGAGAAGAAAGACATTTCAGCAGCTAAGATACATATGAGCCTATATTTAAAAATAGGTAATGTTACACTGGCTGGTGTGGCTCAGTTGGTTGGAGTGTTGTTCCATAAGGTTGAGGGTTTGATTCCTAGCTGGGGCGTGTAGAGTGGGGTGGAGCATTATGTCTCTCACTTAACACCAGCTTGGAAATAGTTGACATTTGATAGCATTGTCTCTTTGAGATTTGTAGTTCTTTGCTACAATTACATGCCCCTCGGGAAATAGCTTCCTTTTTTATCACTTGGGAATATATTAACTTTGTCCCTTTCATTGTTCCCTACTGCCATTACAGAAGGTCCCCACCCCTCTTTCAGAAACAAAAATAGATATTTTTCTTTTAAGAGACAGGGCATGCACCCTCCAGTTCTCCACAGTCCCCACCACTCCCTATTGCCTTGTTCATTTACAATATCTTAAGATTTTTAGTTTGTCATTTGTGTCTTAGACCTACAAGTAGTCTAGAAAGGGCAAAATCATGGCTTTGGTTTTAAAAATTGCTCATGACAGACCACTATTCCATGGGTCCCTCTACCCACACACACACACACACACACACACACACTTGCCACCCTGTCCTTCTGCAAATGTAAAACTCTTGGTAGAATGATGTCAGCAAAATCTCAGATCACCACATTTCTGAGAGCACTCGGACTCTGCCGGGGATGCATAGTTCTCTTTATAAAGCGGACTATCCACATGGCTCTAGGCACTTCCTCTTGTTATATAGCTGTTTGAGGTCACTGCCAATAAATCACTAGTTTAAGGAAAACAATGACAAGCCTCTTCCATGGAGAACAGTTTTCTCACTCAATTATTTCCTAAAGTCATGCCCTTTTTCCCAGCTTGACACCATAATTTCTGAAGCAACAGCATTGAGTCTGTTGTTGTTCGCCAGATCTGCAAAGCCATACCACACCTACCACATGAGCACACCAAACTTTGGGGGAAATGCATCCTTTGGGCAGTGGAATTAATCAAGTAATGATAACTGCATTGTTAATTAAGTGACTGCTTTCTTAAAATTGACTTACCAGAGTGACTCTAAATTGGCTGTATGTGTTTACCAGTTAGTTTTTCTCTCTGTATAGGAAATTTTGTTGACTGCTACACTTATCACAAATAATCTCATTTTAATAAAGTCAGATATTTTAGAAATTCAAGATATGACAGATTTACATACCCAGAAAAACAAGAGTGATTTTCCAAAATTGGTATGTAGTTGCAAGATGGAAGGTTTAAGTTTATTTTCCAGTCATTTTCATTTGTCATTATTGGAGACAGAAAGAGCTAAGAAAGGAGGAGTGGAGTTGGGTACAGTGGGATGGAGCACCATTTCTCCCACTTAACACCAGCTTGGAAATAGTTGACATTTGGCCCTGGCTGGTGTGGCTCAGCAGATTGAGCACTAACCTGTGAACAAAAACATCACAGGTTCAATTCCCTGTCAGAGCACATGCCTGGGTTGCTAGCCAGGCCCCCAGTTGGGGGCATGGTAGAGGCAGCCAATCAATGCATCTCTTGCACATTGATGTTTCTCTCCCTTTTTCCCTCTCTTCCCATCTCTCTAAAATAAATAAATAAATAAAAGAGAAAGAAATAGTTGACACTTGATAGCATTATCTCTTTGAGATTTGTAGTTCTTTGCTATAATTACATGCCCCTTGGGAAATAGCCTCCTTTTTTATCACTTGGGAATATATTAACTTTGTCCCCTTGAGTATCCCTTACTGCCATTAAGGAAGATTTTTTCCTCTTCTTTCAGAGACAAAAATTGGTATTTCTCTTTTAAGAAAGAGGGGAGGGGACAGAGGGACTTGGTACATTCAGAAGGCCTTTAATGCCACCACCACCTGCCATCTACCATTAGGAGGAAGTCTGTCCCTAAGCATTCTCCTGGACTGGCTTTGAGCCTATCTGGGGACAGAGTACAACTCTCTGTCATGCACACACAGATGCACATACGTTCACACACACAAATCAACCAGCTGCAGAGCGAGCAACAGGAGGTGGCAGATTGCTTGCCTCTGTGTCACTGGATTTGTAACCATCCTCTCCAAAGTATGGCCAAGGCTAGTTATTCCCTGGGCTAAAGCCAGTATGAGGACTTGGGGACACTGCCAAAACCCTGACAGCCCCTACTTCTAGCTCTGTTGCCAAAGCCACACAGGAAAGCCATTAATTCATTACATAAATGTTCAGTAAAGGATTAGAAAGCCCACTATTTGTTCATCAGTGGGCTAGCTGCACACTGGAAATCTGAGCATTTACTTTAAGGAAACTAGGCTATTCGGGGAAGAGGAGAAAAAGCAAACAGTCATTTTTTAAAAAAATTAATAACATCACCAGAGATGCCACTCAAAGTAGCATGCAAGTAGAATCAAATGACCTTTCAGAAGGTGAATCGCAGTGGTCAGAGAAAGAAGACAGGCCAGGAGCAGATCCTCACCATGTGATCACTGCCAAGCCGCTCACTCTCTCTGGACTTCAGTTTCCCTACCCATGGTGCAGAGGTGGTATGTGCCTTGCAGAGTTGTTGAGGATGATGTGGGCTACAAACACTAGATAAATGGGGTTTTTTTTGTTTTGTTTTCAGCAACATCATAGTGTATTTGAGACTGTTTGGGTGAGACTGGCCCAGGGGAAAATAAAGGAAGACCATTCCTTGGGAAGAGGAAGAGAGGACTACTGTGGAAAATGCCATCATTATCTAGTGAATACTTCAGGAAATAAAAAGGTAGGAGAAGGGAGGCATTCTATTTTCTTTAACTTATTTATTTATTGAATTTTACTGAACATGAAAATATTTCATGTCTACTATGGAAAATTTGGAAAGCACAGAAAATGCAAGGAAGGAAGTAAAATCCAAATATAATTTTGCACCCAGTGAAAACTCCTATAGGCATTTTGGTTTTCCCTCTAATCTTTTCCTCATACATTTTAACACGGCAGACTACACTATATGCACAGTTTTGAATTCTGCTTTTTGCACCTATTTCACAAACATTTCCCCATGTCATTTAAAATTCTTCTTAACAAACATCATTTGCAATGGCCACATGGAATTCCACATACAGATGTACCAAAATCTTCTCAAATATTCCACTGACAGTGGACATTAGGGCTGTTCAGGCATTTTACGATTATAAATAATGTTTCCATGAATACCTTTGTAGCATAAATTCAATTTCCTTTGGATAAGTTTCTATAGGTGGAATTACTGTTCTAAGGTTCCTGCTGAATACAAAGTGCTTTCCAGGGAGAATGTCTGAATCCACATTCCCACCAGCCACAGGGAGAGACAGCTGGTCTTATCAAGTCTCTTTGAAATTTTTTTAACCTAATTTGATACTCACCAAATAGCATTTCATTGTTCTCTTAATTATCTGCTTCCTTTTCAAAGGTAGTCTTCTGATAAAGGAAAGAGGTTTCTTTTGTCTACAAACAATAAAATATTTATTGTGCAAATCATTTACCCTGGATTCATCCTCTCTCCCCTCTTAGGCTTAGGCGGGCTTGGGAGATTCAGCCATTCAGATTTCAGCCACTGTGAAGAGAAGAGTTTGAGGTACAATGCAGCCCACATACTGCGTCAAAACTCTGATTCTGCCGCTACCAAGCTTCATGAAAAGCAAGTCATGGAAACCGTCTGAAAATCTGGCCCTTCAACGAATAAAATGCTTGTCCTATACCTGGTTTATGAAAATGTGAAAACCCTGACTTTTATTAATGATTAAATAAAAGTGCTTTTTTAACGTTTTTAAAAATTCTACATAATGCAATATTTACTGCAATTGATTTTGATATCATTGCAGTCCTAAATTGGCAGCTTCTAGAGTCGCACCTCCTGACCCCAACTTTATCAGCCTTCAGTAGAGGAGGACCTTTACCCACACACTAGAGAGGGGACCCACACACAAGGGGGAGGGGGATGTTCTGTAGAGAAAAGGTTCCCGGGGGACTACCTCCGGAACACCTCCATACTTAAAAGTTTTATGTGAAAGAAAAAGGTGAGGGGGGTAGTAGCGTTTAGAATCCAGTCCCCTCTTCTTGGGGACCGTCCCAGGGTGAGGGGTCTGGGGTCTGCACGCAGAACAATCGCCGCTCGCAGGGTACCGCTCGCACCTCAGCCGGTGCTCGACTCCGGCGGTCACAGCCCCTGCAGCTCCTCGGCCCCGCCTCTCGCTCCCCCTCGGGCCCCACCCAGGCTCTGCGCGGGCGGGAAGTGGTGAGAGGCTGGAAAGGACTGTCTGGGCGCGGGTCGCAAACCCCAGCCCGTCTGGGACTCCTTTAAACGTCCAGCCCGGATCCCCACCCCACCCCACCCAGCTCTTCATTTTAATTTCTTAACTGTGCCAACGCTTGCCCTATGCATAGAGCCGCGGAAGAAGTCGAATGCGGAGTCCGAAGATCCGAGTTCCAGCCCCGCTAAGAATCCCAGTCCAGCTCAGGCATTTCGTCTCTGAGAGACTGCTTCATGTTTCCTCCGCATGGGGGCCTTGTGATCTCTTACAAACACTACTACTCTTGACATACAGATCGCAGGCTCCCTCCAAAATTACGCCAAATCATCCTTTCTTCTGAAAGTGTTTCCTGACTGTCTAAACCTGACCCTGGTACTGTCGTCGTGAGTGTAGATGTACAGTTATACACAGCTGTACTCTGAAAAAAAGAGTCTGTACTCATTTTCTGAATGGTCTGAAGCCGCTGTAAGAGGAAGGAATGGAGTCAGATGCTGGACCCACTAGCAGCATTGCCGCCTACTGGTTGGGTAACTCTGGCAAGTCGCTTCTCCTCTCTGGGCCTCAGTGTCTTCATGTGTAACATTCCCGGGACTGGAATTCCATCCACGTGAGCAAAAATGGATGAGCCAGCCACACAGCGACGTGCGGGATGCCCGCGCTTCCCACATCCCTCCGGGCCCATCTCGCTTTCCCAAGTTGGGGATGCCTCTGGGATGCCCTCCGCAACTGGACTCACAAGGTGACAGCCAGTAAACAGCAGCAGATCAGGGTTTCCAAAGCTTACCCCCAAGGGGCCGCCCGAATTCGTACCCCTTGCCCCACCCTTGTCACTCCTGGGTTTAGCTACCCCTCTCTCCCCACCCCTACCCCTCCTTCCTCCTCACCACCCGGCCCTCCCGCCCACCCGCGCGGCGCATGCGCCGCCCGCCGCGAGTGTCTCTATATAAGTCCAGCTCCGGCCAGAACTTCAGTCCGTTGGTTGCGGCGACAGGTAACGAAGTGGTTACAAGAAGTCGGGTGCTCCGGAAGCCACAATGGCTGGAGAGCAAACGGTTACCATAGACGGATTCCATGTAAGTCCAGTTTAAACCTGCTTTTTCTTAAATGTACAACACATGAACTTGGAGCGCATCCCTTCTCGGAGCGGGCAGAAGCGTCCCGCACATTGGAGGTGCTGGTGTCTGGGAGAAGGGGCATGGAAAGGAGTGTTGGTGCGCTTGGCTACTTGGGGGTATTGGGTAGGATTGGAATCATTTTCTCTGTAAGCAAAGGAAAGAGTTTGGAACAACTGTTTTGGTTTCTGCATGTGTCTGACCCTGGAGCCCTGCGGCGTGCGCCCGGCTTGCACGCTGTTTGCAAACATAATATTCTGTGCACAAGTGCAAGAAGGCGTGCGTGCTAGACCGGGACTCCGACCACTTGGATCTCTTCCTCGGGGGAGCGGGGTTAGTTCGGTGCAAATTACGTGAGATCTGAATTTAGAGGTGGAGTGCGGTGCCACTGGACTGAGTTCCCAGGGAGGAGCTGCGCCCGGGATTAACTTCGGGCAAAGACACTTGGGAACCACTCTTGCCGTTGGGCGCGTGTTCGCTGAACTGGACGGCCCATAGATCTGTGCCAGTGCCGGTGCATAGTGAGCGGAGGAAGGGAAAGGCGGGGGGACCCACCGCAAGGCTTGCCTCGGTGGTCTGAGTATTGGCCGCAGCTGGGGGATGGCGGGGAGCAGTCCGTACGCCTTGGGATTGAGGGAGGGAGAGACCTCGAGGGCGTCCGAAGCGCCTGGAGTGGGCCCTGCGGTTAGGAAATTTGGAATAGTGCAGAGGTCGGAGGACTATAAGCAGTCCCTGCGCTGCAGAACCCTACCCCGAGGTCTGCGCGGCGGCGGCGGCGGCGGCGGGAGGGTGGAGCGAGGGTCTAGAAGGACACCTGGGCTGCCGGTCGCCACGGTGCAGAGGGGCAGGTGCAAGTGGGAAGACTGTTTGGCTCTCACGGAGCCCGATTGCGCCGTTTAACCGTCGGTGGTTTCCTGGAGGCTTTTAAAAAACCCCTTACTTGGAAGGCTTTTCGTTTCCCCCAACGGCGCGCGATTCAAAGGCGCTAGCCACGGAGCCGCCCAATCTCTCCCTTCCACCCTGTCGGACTGAGCCTGGCGCAAGGCGGGGCAAAACCCTGGGACCCGCTGACCGCAGGCGTTGAACGCTGGGGTGGTGGGCAGCCGCGGGATTCTCGCAGCTTGACCACCTGGCCCCCAGCGCGCCCTCCTCCTGGAGACCTCCGACCTCATTAACTGGATCAGTGGTGGAGTGGAAAGCCACCCGGGAGAGTGAGGAAATGAAACTTCGAGGTTAGAACCACGGGTGCAGACCCCGTGACTTTCCCCTCCCAGGAAAATGCTGGGTTCTCTAACGACCCAAAAGCGCCAAATGATAAATGTGGGTATGGTTAAAGAGGCATGCCCCGGAGGAGCGCCAGCTCGGGGACAGCACAGGGTATACCCACTTCTGACATTCCCACCCTTTGCTTTAAGGCTGCCTTCTCCTTCACTAGTACACGTTGTTTTAAGAGCCAGAATGGTTTGTGTGTAGATTACCGACAAACGTGGGGTAAACAGAGTTTTGTGTTTTAGAATAAGAGTCTTTGGGATCTCCTCCCCTCCACCACGCTCCTTCCTCCCCTGCTCTGGCAAATTTTCAAGTAGAAAGTTAACCATAGCTCCTCAAACCTAATGCTGATGCGCCCCCCACCACCTCCGCACTTCGTAGGAGTGGCCTCTGTTTTGTTTTGGTTTTTTCCTCCCAAGGTTTTTTTTTTTTTTTCTGACCTCTAGTGGGCGTGGCAGAGGAGTTAGCAAAAATGCGACTTTCAAACCTTTGTAATCTCCGCGCCCTTTTCTTCTAAACCGCAAACTTTGTAATTGGCTCTACTAAAGACGGAGATAATGAAGTTACTATGGGGGAAGACTGGGAGGGAGAGTTATAAGATTCTACAATAACGCATGGCCAGTTATGGAAATGCTTGCACTGGGTGCATGGGCTGTTTGCTACCTCCTGCTACCGTTGTGGTTTTGGTCCTCTCACTCTGGTAGGACCCCTGGCCAGCACTGTGGCTTGCCGAGTCAGCCCCATTGGCCGCTTTGTCATGCTTTGAGGTACCATTGCCACTGCAGCACAAGTTTTATTTCCTTCAATAAAAGGACATGGGGGGAAAGATAAGTACTTCAGTAGGAGCAGAATTTCCTGAAGAAGGCTGGGCTGAGTTGGGTCTTATGAATTGCTTTCTTAAAAGAGCAGAAATAATTTTTTTTGAACTAGGGGAATGCCTGCTGAACTTGAAAGTGAATGTCTATTCCCTTGTCGCTTTTGCAGATATACCCATCAGAAAACTACACAGAGGACGTGGGCTCAGGTGACTATGACTCCATGAAAGAACCCTGCTTCCAGGAGGAAAGTGCCCATTTCAACCGGATCTTCCTGCCCACTATCTACTCCATCATCTTCTTGACTGGCATAGTGGGCAATGGATTGGTCATCCTCGTCATGGGTTACCAGAAGAAACTGAGAAGCATGACAGACAAGTACAGACTGCACCTGTCGGTGGCGGACCTCCTCTTTGTCCTCACACTTCCCTTCTGGGCAGTCGACGCTGTGGCAAACTGGTACTTTGGGAAATTTCTGTGCAAGGCTGTCCATGTCATCTATACAGTCAACCTCTACAGCAGTGTCCTCATCCTGGCCTTCATCAGTCTGGACCGGTACCTGGCCATCGTCCACGCCACCAACAGTCAAAGGCCACGGAAGCTATTGGCTGAAAAGGTGGTCTACGTTGGCGTCTGGATACCTGCTCTCCTGTTGGCTATCCCTGATTTCATCTTTGCCAACGTGGCACCAACGGATGAAAGGTATGAGTGTGACCGCTTCTACCCCAATGACTTGTGGAGGGTGGTGTTCCACTTTCAGCATATCATGGTTGGCCTTATCCTGCCCGGTATCGTCATCCTGTCCTGCTATTGCATTATTATCTCTAAGCTGTCCCACTCCAAGGGGTACCAGAAGCGCAAGGCCCTCAAGACCACAGTTATCCTCATCCTGACTTTCTTTGCCTGCTGGCTCCCCTACTACATTGGGCTCAGCATCGACTCCTTCATCCTCCTAGAAATCATCAAGCAAGGATGTGAGTTTGAGAAGACTGTGCACAAGTGGATTTCAGTCACCGAGGCCCTGGCCTTTTTCCACTGTTGCCTGAATCCTATCCTGTATGCCTTCCTTGGAGCCAAATTTAAAACCTCTGCCCAGCATGCACTCACCTCTGTGAGCAGAGGGTCCAGCCTCAAGATCCTCTCCAAAGGAAAGCGGGGTGGACATTCTTCTGTTTCAACTGAGTCCGAGTCTTCAAGTTTTCACTCCAGCTAACACTGATATAAAAAGACTTTTATACATTAAAGAACTTTTTTTAAGTTACACATTTTTTCAGCTATAAAAGACTGACCAATACTGTACAGTTTTTATTGACCGTTGGATTTTTTCCTTGTGTTTAGTGTTTGTGACTTATTTATATAAATATTTTTTTGTTTCATGTCGATGAGTGTCTAGGCAAGAACTGTGGCCAGGTTCTTAGTTGCTGTGTGTCTGGTGGTAGGACTGTAGAAAAGAGCACTGAGCATTCCAGGATGTGTAGTGAATCACTTAAGCTAGAAATGATCCTCAGCTGTTTGTGTATAAATAATCTCTCCATTCCAGTGGAACATTTTCTTTTCCTGTTCTTAAACTGTTTGGTTACACTGTGTGATTTTTGCTAGAGAAGGTGGCACTTAGAACCAAAAGCTGAAGTGGTAATAGAAATGCTAGGTTTTTATTTTTCAGGAGTGGTTTGGTTTCAGCACATACAATGTACAGTCTTGTATTAAGTTGTTAATAAAAGTACCTGAAAAACTTATTGTTCTGATTTCTTTTGACATTCCTTTAGCTGGCAGAAGTCAAAAATAACAATAAAAGATACATTTATGGTGTGCCAGGTCTTGTCCTGGGTATAGTAGTTGTAATATTTTACCTAACCCTCATCACAGCTCCTACGATAGGCTCTGGTTCTGCTATTACTTGCATATTAGGAAGCAGGAAACCAAAGCACAGAAAGCTGTGGTGACTAAGTCAAAGGCATTTGGTAAATAGCATAGCCAATATTTCAAACCAGGTAAAATAACTTCAACATCTCAAGTCTTAACCACTTTTAATGCAGAGAAATTTAGAAATATCCAGCCAATACAAAAGATAATCTTTCTGAAGGATAAATGTGCACAAAGAAGAAAGGTCTACAATACCATGTTAGATTTTACTGCTATTTCTAGTGTAGCCCAGGTCTGGGCCAGGCCAGGCATCGAATGCTTGCTGTGTTCTCATCTCATCTAATCCTCTCTGCAGAGAGCATCGCTCCCTTTTCCCAGGCATGGGAACCTGAGGTTCAGAGACTTCCCATAATTGTACTTTTCAAGGGGTCATACCAAGAACTAATTCCATTCATCATTCCAGCCCTTACTCTTAACCATTACCCACTATTATCATCCAGAACACCTGGTGATAAGTCAACTGAACTGTTATTGAAAATAAGCCAAAAGTGAATGTTTTTTTTTATAAAATTAACCATGCCAAAAATACCCCTCTTACAATACCTTCTATGCAAATGTGAGCACTTAATCTATTGCAACACCTTCCACCTCAAGGGTTCAACCAAGCAGATAAAAGTCAAATTGATGCTTTCAGAGCTCAGAAGAAAGGTTAACTGAAGCAAGCTTCCCATTGCTCATATTTTACACAAGATTTTGGAGTCTTGTGTAACATCACCCATAGCTATTTGCTATCATTGTGCAAGCCCCAGGCCCTTGAGTAAATTTCAGCACCCATCCCCATTTAAGTGAAAGAGAATTTCTAAACTCTAGTGGCCATACCCATCTCACTTGGAGTACAAACAGCACTCCAGGCATACACTCAAAGATAATAACCAGGATATAATCAAGGAATATTTGATCTACTCTTTGTAATTGTTTCTGGCACAGAAAATCCATTTTGGAGGAAAAATTGCAATGTCTTACCTTTCAGAGGCAAATCACATTTGTTGAAGACAAATTATAGATCTTGTGAAGGGAAATAACTTCATTACTTAAAGTGGAATCCAATTTGGCTGTATGTTTTTGCCGCAGTCTATGGATCTAGGATAATTCAGAGTGGTATTCCTATTCCACTTGAGAACATAATTATATTTTAGGTAGGAAATTATCTTGAGGTTCCTTGGTTTTCCCTGGAAAGCCTAATTGGATCAACCTTCATTTAAGCATAGTTTTACATGGACCCCTTCAAAGGCTTAGTCTAAAGCCATGACCATTGTAAAAGCCTTCACTTGAACTTTCTCTATAAATATTTATTCCTGAGGAGACAATAAAAGAAATCCTTGGAAGGAATTTTTTCTTTTACATCTTGGCTTGAAACCTCATCACCCCGGATTCCTCTGCTTTGCCCTGGAGTTATAACAAAAGGAACCAAGCTGAAACAAAATTCCCAGTGTCACTAGTCTTAATGGATATTTCATTCTCCTTTGGAACAAAGATGGGGTATCTCTTTTTCAAAAAGAGAAAAAGCCTTGGTTCTCTCTCTGCCCCGAACACCCGCCCCCCACCACCACCACCAATCATTCTCTGTCTCGACCCTGCCATGTTCCAAGGGGCTCCAAAGCATTCCTTGCCATGGTTTGTCCTGCAGTGCTGGGAAACCCAGTCTGCTGGCCAGCCCGTGCATGAAGTAGCTGATTGTTCCCATTCCTCATCCCTTATGAAAGGGACCCTTGAAGGTAGGTAATGTAGATCCAGTTGTATAATAAAGGCAAAAATATTTAAATTGTATGCATTCTGCCCATATTGGCATAAATGTGACATTTGAATTAATAACATTAAGCCTATAACTGAAAAGTAAATGTTTTTATCTTGCAACGCCTTCAGTTTTCCTAAAATGCCATTTGGAAATCCACCTCCCCCTACTGCAGGATTCTCCACCTCCTTTTGTGGTTATGCCTATATTAAAATAATAATTTTGGGTGCTCTTTTAAAAGAATAGCCTACAGGCTTTATTTTAATAATTCAACTAAGCATGACTTTCTCCCAGGTTATTGTCAGAATGTAAATAAAGCCTCCACAAACAGAATTGAGTTGTCACATTTCCATATACTACTCACTTAAGAAAAGCAAGGACCACTGGAGACAAAATGCACATTACCTTAAAAAATAATCTCACCATTGCAGCCTGACATCGTGGGGATTTGCCTGGCCCTCTTTAAGGTTTCTATTTAGCTGCCAGTCAGCGCTGGAGAGATCCAAAGTTATCGTGAGGAGTGACTTTCCAATGAGCACTGCCTAAGAAGGATTTTGGAGCCTCAAGGGCCCATAAAGCAGTTGAATCAAATCTTCTCAAAGCATTTTGGATTATCATTGGCAGGGCGGGGGAGTAGTTGATACTGCCTTCTAGTGAGTAGGTGGCAGGGATGCTGCTCAACAGCCTGCAGGATATGCAAGACAGGACACCACCACAATTATCCAACCCAAGGTCATGACTGAGATCACTGTTTGAAGATGAGGGCCATGAAGTGATAATAATTATCAAAATAAGGTAATAAGATACAACCAACTATAGGAGACTGTTCTTGTGGCATGGGCCCAGCTCCCACTTGGAGATGCACAGGACCCACACCCACGGATAGGTTCTCCTGGGGGGAATCAGGCCTGCAATGTGCCTAGGCTGCTATGAGTCTTGCTCTTGCTAAAAAAAAACTCCCTCACCCTGAATTGAGGACATTTACTGCAAAGTAACTTCCTAAAATCCATGCTAAACCTTCCAAGGATGAGTGTAATAGGTTCAACCACTTTTGCCTTTTCATTTGCAAATATCCCTCTTCTGTGTTGTGATTAGCGGCATTGGCTCCTTTGTTTTCTGTAAAAGATAACCACCTAAAGCGAACCTGTGCCTAGTAAATGAGGACCATCATGTAATGTGCCCAGAGATAGAAATAAAGGCCTGTCATGGCGGAGGCCACGGCTTTTGCTCCCCTTGAGAGAAAAGCCATGCTGTCCCTTTTCCTCCACTGGACTCGGTAATCCGTGTGAATGTCTCATTTCATCCATAATGACTCGGACACTGCAGGCCAATGTCTGCATCAACCAACCAGTATAATTCTATGAAATTATTGGACAGAATTCTGCGATCTCCCTTTAGCCTCTATTACTCATTCTTATTTCAGTGCATTCTTTACTTGCACTTTACTCGCGCTTTACTCAACTCACACAATTCTCTCTTGCCTGTATTTCAACATGACTTCATCATAATGAACATGTCTCTCTGTTTTCTTCTCTCAAGTCATGCTAAGAAGACATCCCATAAAGGGAAAGAAATGCTAGAGGGCAACTGCTGAAGGTTCTCTAGTTCCCACCTGGAATCTGTGTCTCTGAAGACCAGACCGGGATGTTTACTCATTTAATCCTCACCACAGCTTGTGACTCAGTTTGGAGCACTTCCCATTTTTCTCCTTTTATTTAAAAAATAAACAAAGAGTGAGGAGTTTCCAGCCCATTGCCCCATTGTCTGCAACTGACTTGGATTAATTTAAACCTATCCTATTAAGTTTAACAATTAAAATGTGCTAAAAATCTTTTGAAAATCCTTCTTTCAACTGAAATGCAAACTGCTTAGAGCCTGACTTAAGAAATCCATAATGTTAAGAAGTTACATAAGGGGAAAGAGTTTCAAAATCAAACAAACAAAAGTGTTCAACCAAACCATACCAGGTGCTGGGTGTTTATCTGGCGCAGCAGGTCCACGATTAAATTGATTTACATATTACAGTTCAATTAACTAGAACCCAACTCATCAACACTTTTAATTAAAGGGAATTACTTCCTCATATTTGACTCAGTCAGAAAGAAAATAATATTTTTGAGAGCCCACTAAATTCCAGACACATTTGTACATATGATCCTCCTAAGAGCCCCATCAGTCAATATTGCTATCTCCTTTTTCAGGCAAGGACACAGTCAAAGAAGTTAAACTACAAGTAAAGAGGCTATGTTCTTTCCATTATGCATACTATAAATAGCATAAATAGACTTAAAACAGAACCTCAAGTCTCAGTATATAGGGGCAGGGGAAAGTAGGTTAATAATAAAAAAATAATAAATAGTACAATAATTAATAATAAGAATAAACTGTGTCTCATGTGCTCACAACTGTAAACCTATTTTTGCCCACCCTGTATTCAATCCAAACTTTGACATTTTTCCTAGGTGCAGTTCTATATAATAACAAAAGAAGTTACTATGCACCTTGAGGGCTTCCTACACAACAAAGTAGTTTGATTATTTAACCTTCACAACAGCCATATAGGGTGGGTATTGTCCTCTGTTTTACAAATGGAGAAACTGAGGCAAAATTTATCCAATGTCACATATTTAATAAGTGGTAAAGCCTGAATTCAAACGCAGGCAGCTTGACTCCAGAGTGTGCCTTCTTACACACTACAGTAACTATATTATTTTCTATGATGTTAGCCAGAACCATAACCACGAGGTCAAAAAGATCCTCCATGTCCTTCAAGGTTCAATACTAGACAGTCACCTGATTGTACTTTTTAAAGTGAAAAATCAGACACTGACATTTCAAAAAGAGTTTCACTATTAGTCATTAAAATAAAATGTGTTTCAGTGTCTGGCACATAGTAGGAGCTCAATAAGTGCCAAATGTGCAAATGAATGAACACCCATAAATTCCTATTCCTGAGACCACACTGTGCTCTAAGCTTCTGATTAATGTTTGGGTGTGACTTGACTTCAGACATTCTTTTATTGTTCCATTTATCGAACACCATAGGTTAGACAGGTATGAAAATCATTCGCAGTAGAGTAAAAGATGTAGTCCTTTGGTGTTCTAGGAAGTTCTGGGAAGTCAGCTAAAGGGCCTCAGACTTTCCAACTTTCTTACATTTAAAAAATTAAAGTTTCTAGCAGCCTACCCAATTTTCCTATTAATGCACTTTCAAGCCTTGCTTCTACTAATTCCTCATTTAGTGGAGAGAATATGCCCACCTTACAAGCTGAATGAGAAGCTTCCAAGTCTGGTCTTTGCTTCACCAGCCAAACGGAAGCTATCTGTTTATAAGGATAAGAGCAGAAATTCTGCCAAACCATTGGCTATGGGAAAGAGTCCTAAAGGCAGTTTCTTGGCCTTTTGTCCATAGGAGACAACTTGTTAGGCCCCTGGGATTGAAGGAGGAAATCAAGACCATTTTGGGGCGCTATTTCCTTTGGCAAGTCTACTCAGCCTCTATCAGTCCAAAGTGAGTTTTCCATCCTGAATTCTTAGCACATGAAGTCTGCAGCATGTACACTAGCTCAAATAAAAGTCTTTTGAAAAGTTAAAAGCAGCTACTGTGTGTGTCATTATTATCCTTTTTCATTTAAAAATAAATTTTGCTTGCCAACTAGTTTAATGTCTTAAATGCAGAGACCTTTGCGGTCTAACATGGTTAATTAGTAGATTTGATTTGATTTGATGAAAAAATAATCAGATTCCATAATGTTGTACTAATATTGGCTAAAATGATGTTAGGCTAGCTCAGTTGGTTAGAACCTAATGTTTTTAAAGCCAGTATCAAGGGAGAGTCCCATTAGGAACATGTTTAAAGTACTATTATATAGAGGTATAATATATAGATATAAGCTCTAAGAATACAAGGATTATGTCTACCTTACTTATAATTGTATTTCCAGTGTCCAGAACAGAGGCCCAAAGCTTTATCTGTGAAGGGCCAGAGAGTAAATATTTCAGGCTCAGTGAGTCTTACCGTTTCCATTGTAACCACTCAACTCTGCCATTGTAGCAGAAAAGCACCAGAGACAATACATAAATGATGAGCTTGGCTGTGTTCTTTATTTGTGGACACTGAAATTTGAATTACATATAATTTTTATGTGTCACAAAATATTATTCTGCTTTTCATACTTTCCACCATTATATAAAAATATAAAATTCTTTCTTTGCTCCCCGGCTGTGAAAAGCAGGTGGCAGGTCAAACCTGACCTGCAGGCTGTAGTTTGCTGGCCCCTGAAATTCAATAAACATGTGAATAAGCAAAACTCCAAATATAGGAAAGTTTACTCTTTAAGCTTAAGGCACCAAGAACCCCAGTGAACCAGTGACCTTCACCTATTTGCAAAAATATGACACCTGGCACATATAAAGCAAATAAGAAGGTAAGGCCTTAATGTGGGTCTGTGTGCTGCTCTGTGCCGTATTGGTTGGCAAGGTCCTGCTGCTTTACTGGGTCTATTATTTTGGGAAGACTGGTCTAGAATAACAGAGTTGTCTTTTTGTAGCTACCATTATGCTCTCTCATTCTCTCCTGAAGTGCGGAGAAAGTGTCATTCCTTGTAGCTATAAATGCAACAGCTCACTAATAAAAGTTGTTGAGGCACACTGACTAATCTTCCTCAGGTGTGAGCAACACCAGCTTTGTTCCTCCAAATGATAATCACCAATCACAACTGGCAGTGACTCCTCAGTCAGTAAATAGGACAATAGAAAAAGCCATAACCTGAGGCAATGAATAGTGTTTTACAGCCACAAGCTGAGCCACAAAAGCCTAAGGAAAATCTGTGGTGCAGAAGTGTTTTTTGGACCTCATGCCAGCTTTTGGAGGAATGAGAATAATTCTGCTCTTTCCTTTTAGACTTCAGGTGCCTCACGGGAATGTCAGAATTGATCCCCAAGGCCCTGCCACTATTGTGTCTCTTACTAAAAATGTTCCAAGAGAACTTCATTACTTTTTTAAAAGATTTTATTTACTTCTTTTTAGAGAGAGGGGAAAGGAGAGAGAAAGAGTGAGAGAGAAACATAATGTGTGAGAGAAACAGGGATCAGTTGCCTATCTCATGCCCCAACCCAGGACCTGGCCCCCAACCCACACATGTGCCCTGATGGGGAATCTGACCAGCAAACTTTGGGTCCACAGGCTAGTGCTCACTCAGTTCACTGAGCCACACCAGCCAGGACTGCACTTCATTACTTTATAGAACATTCTTCCCAAAAGATGTTCAACTTCTGTCTTTGATGAGAAGATGAGAGAAAAAGCTGAAGAAAATGTACATGCTTTCTGTTTTAAAGTGAATTTTCCATTATTTCTGTATGACAGTACAAAAATGGCTGCTCAGCCACTGTGGTCCGGAGTAAAGGAAGACAAGTTAAATGGGCTAAAGTAGCCCTGGAAAAAAATTGCTGGACGAGCCAAAATCCTACCAGTATAGAGTGGAAAAGAAGAGAGATATGGGGGAAACAAGACATAAAATGGGAAAGAACACAAAGTGACAATACATAAAAGAGGAAACAAAACTGATAAACAAAAATATGAGGAAACGTTCAACCTCACTGGCAACCAAATAACTAAAAATCCAAACAACAGCACACTACTTCTCACATATCAAACTAGCAAACGTTTTCCAAGTAACAAAGTCCCTAGTGCAAGGACACCATGAGCCAGGCCTCTCTGAGCACAGCTGGTAGGGCATAAGATGGTCAAACCCTTCCAAAGCCACTGACAAATGCCCCAGAAGCTTTGATGTTCTTCCCTTTGTACACAGAGAGACCATTTCTGGACATTTCATTTCAGGAAATAATCCTATATGTTAAAAGTGTTTTCTGCTCATAGTTGAGTTTTGCATTTAGAATGACAGAGGACAGGAACTTGCCTAAATATCAGGCAATAAAATGGGTTAGGGAAACTATGGTGAGTCTGCAGAGTGGAATACTATCTAACTTCTTAAATGATGTTTACAAAGGCTGCTGGAAAAACGTTTGTGATGTGTGAAATGAAACAAGCAAGTACAAAATTGTGCATGCTATCTGATCATAAATATTTTTAAAGTATATGCATATAAAAAAGAAAAATTTAAATGTTTTTAGCAGTAAAGTCATAGGCTTTTTGGCTGAATTTTAAAGTTTTTTTTTCCTTTTGGTTTCTCTGTATTTTCCAGACTTACTATAATGAATAATGAAAAAATAATGGGGATATTTTAAAAGATACTGAGCAGAGAGGGCAAAGTATACAAGTTCCTTCCTCCGCTCTTAAAAATGAGCTCAGGACCCAAGTAGGTGCTAAATAAGTGACTGTTGAACTGAACTAGGTAGGCATTGTAGTGTTAAATTAATTAAACCAGGAGACCATTAGGTTGAGGTGGCTCTAATGCCCTGGCAGCCTGCATAAGCAAACCAAAATCCTAGCCTGCAAATTCTTCAAGGTTATGAAATCAAAATGTTTAGGACAACTAATTACAAATAGCCAAGAGGCTTTGTGGTATAAGCAATCAAATAATTTCCTTTCTCTGCTTCCTACCTTTTCTATATAAGCTTTTCCCCTGGCTCCTCTCAAGGAGCATTCCTAACTCCTGGCTCGACACTACCTGATTTCAATTGATATCTGCTCAAATAGACTCATAAAACATTTTAATATGCCTCAGTTTATCTTTTAACAGTTTAATATTTTTAAAAAGCAGACATATATACTATACTTAAGATATTTACGGTCTAGTAGTAGAATTTGTTAGCAGCAGAAATCTTAACATTATATTCCAGGTAGAGCCAGGGTTTCTGAGCTGCAGGTCATAATCTCAAGGAAGTATTCCAGAGAATTCCACGAGTACAGGAGAATGCAGGTCAGTGTCTGACTGAGCTTATGGTGAGTGAGGCTGTTTCAAATCTTTCAAATCAATACACAGTCATGGCACCAACTTCACAAGGCTGACTGACCCATTACGGCTCTAGTATGGGTGATGGGGATCTGGAGTCTCTGAAAGGACTTCTAGGGAGGTCAAGTCTTTCAAAATCCACAGTTAAGTAAACATAGTAGAAAACCCTAAAGGAAATCTCTGAAAGGGTTAGGCATTCATATATGACGGCAATAGCATAGGGGCTGAAATGGGAACAATGTGTAAATGGTCGACCCTAAATACTCCATTTTTGTATTGTATTAGAAAGGAAATGTCATGTTGGGGAAGAACTTCCTTCATTCTAATAAGTCCCCAAAATATAGCAGCACACAACAATGGTGGTTTATAGCATATCACATAATGCAAGTTTCTCATTAGGAAATGCCACCAGAAAAAGACCAATGTGGAGGAGAGGATACAAGTCTGCTTTACTTTTATTACTGGAGACAAGCTCAGGAATCAGACAACAGTGACTAGAAAGAAAAAATTAACATTTTCCCTATGGTTAAAATAAAGTTAATATTTTAATAAGTAGTATTTTAATAACTGTATTTTTATTCTGGGAAACAAATTGTCCTATTATGAATATAAATTCTCTTAAAATATGTTTTGTTTTTGTTTTGATCCTCCCCAAGGATATGTTTATTGATTTTAGAGAGAAGGGAAGGGGGAGAGAGACATGGATGTGAAAGAGACACATCGATTGGTTGCCTCCCAGCTGGGGATCAAACCACGACCTGGGTACGTACCCTAGTGCTCCAACCAACTGAGCCACTCATCCAGGTACAAAAATACATTTTAGTGATAAAGATATTATCTGATTTGATTTAGTATTTAAAGCCACATGATAAGAAAATCTCTGCTGGTAGTTTTAAGCTATGGTCACTTATGAGTTGTAAGTTGTTTCTTTTTTATGATGTATGATTTACTTGATAGCACACTATAAGCCCATTCAGGAATTACCAAGGAATTTTTATCTTATACTTCATTGTCTGTTTTTTTTTTAGATATGCTTATATTACTCTTTGGCTATAAATTAGACATTTGAGGAAGAGGATTCTTCGCCTTATTTCATATAATTTTTATTTTTCATATTATTTTATTTCCATTTTCATTAGCATCCAACACAAGTTAAAATACTATAAGCCAGCCCTGGCTGGTGTGGCTCTGTGGATTGAGCACTGGCCTGTGAACCAAAAGGTCGATTCCTGGCCAGGGCACATGCCTGGGTTGCAGGCCAGGTACCCAGTTGGGGGCATGCCAGAGGCAACCATACATTGATGTTTCTCTCCTCTTTCTCCCTCCCTTCATCTCTCTCTGAAAATAAATAAATAAAATCTTTAAAAAAAAACACTATAAGCCAAAGAGTTGCTTATTGTCACCATATTATGGCTCTCTGTTACAGGTTAAATGGAGCCTCTGAAAAATTCGTACATTGAATCTCTAACTCTCAGTACCTCAGAATGTAACTATATTTGGAGATAGGGTCCTTTAAAAGTTAATTGTCGTATTTTTCAGACTATAAGATGCACTTTTTACCACATTTTTGCTTCAAATTTTTTACCCTATTTTCCTCCTCTAAAACCTAGGTGTGTCTTATGGTGCGAACCCCAGGAGGAAAATAGTGGGAGAAATTTTGAAGCAAAAATGTGTGGTGAAAAAGGTGCGTCTTATAGTCTGAAAGATACGGTAAGTTAAAATGAGATCTCCAAGGTGGTCCCTAATCCAGTACAACTGGAGTTCTTACAAGAAAAGAAAATTAGGACACAGTCACACACAGAAGGAAGACCGTGTGAAGACACAGGGAGATAGACATTTACAAGCCAAGAAGAGAGACCTCCAGAAAAAAATCAAAACTGCTAACACCTTGATCTCAGACGTTCAGCCTCCAGAATTATGAGAAGAAAAATTTCTGCTGTTTAAACTCCCCAGTCTGTGGTACTTTGTTATGGCAGCCCTATCAAAATAAAACAGCCTCTATATAAAATGCTATTACAGCATATTTTATCTTGTCTCTTCTATTTACTATTAACTTGACCCTCTATGGCCATGTTTATGCTCTTCCGCAGTCTACTCTGTGTCGCTTTCTCCTCGTCACCAGTCTTCAGGCACGGGGGCTTTCTTCCCACTTCTTCTCCTCAAACATCCAAGCTCTTTCCCACCCGGCCTTTGTGCACACATGGGTCCACATTCTCAGCGTTCCCAAACATGTTAGCTTGTTCCCACCCTTAGGCATACTCTTCCTTCAACCTGGACTGGTTTTTCTCACCACTGTCTAGTTACCCAAGTTGTCCCCAGTCTTCAAGGCTCCCCACTCAGGAAGCCATCTTTATAGCCCACAGTTGAACACTTAACTGTTTTCACTTTGCATTTTATGCGTTCATTTTGTATTTTATGTGCATTTTTATTTAGTCTAACTCCTGAAGGAGGAGACCACATTACATTCATTCTGTATCCTCAACAAGCTAATAGGGTTAGCGAGGTACCCAAGCTAATGGCTATCCAAACTTTATTGACTAAGGTATAAATATAATACTTTCTGGGCACAATAATTGGAAATATATTCTCAACATTTTAATTTAAGACTTTATTAATTTACTTTTACAGAGAGGGTAAGGGAGGAAGAAAGAAAGGGAGTGAAATATCAATTGGTTGCCTCTTGTACACACCCCAAGCAGGGACCAAACCCGCAACCCAAGCATGTGTCCTGACTGGGAGTCAAACTGGTGACCTTTTGCTTTGCAGGGCAATGCCTGATCAACTAACCCACACAAGTCAGGGTTATTCTCAGCCTTTTAGATGTAGAAAGATTGCCTGACTCAAATCTCCAGTTAACAAATGAAAAAAAATCTGAAGTCAATGAAACATGAAAATGTCTTTTCTGTATTTAAAACAGAATGAAGGTTAATATTTAATCACATCCTCATCTACAGACACCATTAAAACACCGTGCCCCACTAATTGTGTATTTTATCAACCATCCCTTTGCTTCAGTTCCTCCTATAGTTCCCATCCGGCATCTGTTAAGTACCTGGAGTCAAGCTCTGTGATTATGACCAAGACAAAGCTCTTCCCTCAGGGAATCTGTAGATACAGAAGCTGGAGTCTGCACTGATTTCACCTTCCTGATGTCTAGCTATGTGCCAGTTTTCTGAGGAACACTGAGGCATATGTACACATGTGAAATAAAGCCCTGTCTTGATTGATTCAGTTAATAAAAACAATAACCTGCCTCACTACAACCCCTCTGTCCATATGCTATAAGTTGTGCCAAACTTAGTGTAAACTATGTTGAGTATATAAATGTATTTAACATTTGGGGGTATTGACTTCCTAATTCAAATAGCCCTCTCTGAATCTTACATGTCAATCCTTCACATGATGACTTATAAATAAAAGTTTGTTATGGACCAGAAATGTTCTTAACCAGCTTTTAATCAGCTCAGTATTTGTTTTCAGCCACTGCAGGGTAGATGCAGAGATGAGAGAAAACTTATTAAACACTGGAAAAGTGCCAAAGAAGAATCAAGGAATCTCCTTTCCAGGAAATCCTTATGAACACTTTAAGAAACTATTCTAAAACCGTGCAGTGTTAGTTTACACTGACCCACTTGTGTGGTTCACAGAAAATAGACAGGGGCAGCTCTGAGACAATGGTTATCACCCTTACATCCGGGTTACTGGGGCCCCTGTCCTGTAGAGAGCCTCGCTTACGTGGAGTCCTTGGGATCACAAGGTAATTCCCACCGTAACCTGTGCCTCGGGTGCCCTCTGTCGTGCCCTCATACCCATGGCCTCAGAAGTCCGTGCCTTAGTAGTCCTAAGTCTACTGCTAGGGCCTTGAAAGCACTTGTCTGGGTCACCCTCCTAAGGGTAGAACCTATCACCAATAGCACAATCTTAGGCCCAAGGGCAGCCAAGGCACAGCTTGAGGCATCAGGAGGGATGGAACTTCCATGTGCCAGTTGGGGTGTCCCCAGCTCCAAGGGAGATGAAGGCCCTTGAAGTGTGGGATGGAGCCAGGAGTGGATAGGAAATGGTGGCCTGTAGCTTCTGTTTACTCTTTTGCCCAGATCCCAAAAGGCTAGGGGTAGGTCACTCAAACCCCCTAGAAAAGAAGCTGCATGGTAAAAACTTCTCATGCTTCATGCTGTGTGACTCTACGTGACTAATTCCCCGTGGGGTTGTTGCAAGCAGGTGACCACCATGGCAGAGTGTCTGCCTAGGGAAGGGCATCCTGACATTCACCTGCTTTGGCACCTCATCACTGGTGGAGGTGGAAGGAGACTGTCTGGCATGGAAGCATTTCAGATGTGGGTTTTGGTTAAGGGTTCAAAGTTGCACGTTGATCTTCATACCTACTAAGCTCTGCCCAACAAGCACAAATCCAACCAGCTGGAAAGGATTTTTGTGTAGTAGAATGTGTTTGTATGTTTGTTTTCTTAATTTTTTTAGATTCAAGGTTTAGAATTTAAATTAGATGTTTAAACCCTCACTTTCAAAATGAATTTAAATCTTAGCCAAGATATTTATTCTGCTATACTTAGGAGTATCATGCGATTTTAACCCTTACAGGAGGCTTGTTAATTGTCCCAGCAAATTAAATAATTTAAATATTAAATTTAATAATTCTTAGTAAACTATTATTATTATCATTTAAAATACCAATCTATTTTTGCTTTGTTCTGCTGCTGTCTTTTCCCTCATTTCCTTCCCTCCAATGACTCTGCACACAAGTGGCTAGACTGCACATGCTAACGAGTTGCCCAGGCAGTTAAGGATCTTAATCCCAAATCATAAAGACCCTAAGAAGGACCTCAGCTGCCATCTATGAATCTTTATTTAAAAGCAAAATAAAAGTGGAATTAATTCAGCACAAAGCAAGCACAGTGAGGGGAGAAAAATTAAGTGTCAATTCAAAATACTTAAGTGTGTCCCTACCCTTCCTGAGCTCATAACTTCTGCACATGCTTCATAGGTCATATCATAGTTAATGCTTCTTTCTAGGGACAGCTTCATAAAACCCCTTAAATCCAGTTACCACAGATGATCGGGGAATCGAAACATGGAGGCTACTCTCTACTTTCTCTAATTGGAATGGATAATTCTGCCCTAACAACAGTTCCATCCAGATGCTCAGATTGGTTCAGAATATGGAAATCTGCAGTGAGGGGATTTACTGGGGATACTGAACAAAGAAAGCCATCATTATCTGTGGTCAGGAAAAAGTATTGTAATTAGTGTTAATATCCTCCTGCTGAGCTTCCTGTCATCCACATTTTGATCTCCTTCGTCCTTTGCTTTCCCAGGATCAGATGTCCTGGCTACGTATAAGCAAGGGTCAGGGCACTGATATGGGCGAATGGGAAGGAGAGGCTGGGTGTGCTATCTATCCAGAGCAAAAGGGTTAGCTTGAAAATGCCACCTATATTGACTTGCTGGAATGAGAGTTCTATACAAATTTGCTCAGCAAGTGTGAATTGAATGTATTCAGTTTACAAACCCATAATAATAGGTAGTAATTGAATAAAAAGACGACAAGAATTTGTGGAACATTGTTTCCCAACATTCGAATTACCAGTAAGGCTCATCTGCGAATGAACCTGAAACACTTGGATACCTATTAAGGTCTGAGATTTCTCAGAAACACATTTAGACTCCAAGGGAGATTAGGCACAAGTCAGGGCTTAATAAATCCCTTTTGACGATGTCACTGACAGGAAGAGGTGCAGGTGGGCCAGCCTCTGGATTCCCTTCTTTTTGCTCACCCCCTGAGGTCAGTGCCCTGATGGGCTGATATGAAAGCCAAATAAATAGCCCAAAAGACAGGCTAAGGAAGAGAAACTTGATACGCAAGCCCCACATGGAAAGGAGTGAAAAAGAAAGATCCTAGCAAACCTTACATTTCCGAGGGAACCAGCGCACACTGTCTTAATAATTGACAGATTTAACCCACCTAGTTGAATCCCTCCACACGAGATTTTCTGTGTACTGGGCACGTTGCCAGCCATATACTTTGTGTCGCTTATGACATGTGCGGCTCATGGTCAGAGCCAGGCTTCTAGAGAAGCCATGCCGGCAGTTACCTGGGAGGGGCAATCTGAGCAGAGAAAAGGAAATCTCTCCCTACATCCTTTGCCCTCCTCCTAAAGTAAAAAATGACTATGATTTGTGACAGTGTCAAAACTGTCTGAAATTTCTAGTGATAGGGTTCAGCACTAAAATATGGCACATTGACATATTTTAAGCTGAAGGAGTTTGAGAAAACAGCAGAAGCAGGACTGACACTCTGACTGCCTCCCCCCATTCTCCCCGAAACAAGTCATAAGACCCTCAGGAGAGAGATGCCCTCCTTATATTTAGAGGAGGGGAGCATCTTTATTTTCGAAGACCAACAGTCACAGAAGAGGAATCCAAACAGTCCTTGCTAAATTTCCTCCAGTTTTCTATGCCCACCTCACACTCTTTGCCTCTTCAAATTTCTATCCAATTATCTACTTTTTATCAAATTTAACATAAAAATGCTTAGGGTTAACCATTTCTTCAGGTCCTTATTTTTTAATGAAGACTCCTGTGTCATGTAAATAAATTGACATGTTTTTCTCCTGTTAATCTATCTTTGTCAGTTTAATTTCCAGACCCAGCCAGATCCTAAAAGGGTCAAAGAAAATGTTTTTCCTTGCCTCCAAGGAAAACACACAAACAGAACAGGACACCTTCGCCAATATATGTGATATTCACTTTTCAAGCTCTTTGCTCAGCTAATCTCACTATAAATAATATTAATGAAATCAACTCACTCTTTCATTTGATCACTATTTATGTGTGCTCTCAACTGTTCTAGGTTATAGGAATTTAAAGGTTAAGATAGGCAAGATCCCTTCCTATCCTTAAAGAGCTTACGTACTGGAAAGAGATAAAAAGGAAACAAACCAATAAGTGAACAAGTCACTTCTGCTTATGGTAAGTATTAGGAAGAAAGTAAAACAATAATATAAAAGAGATTGACTGGGCAAAGCATTTGAGATTAATCAATAATCCATCCATCTCTCAGCAAATTTATATTGGGTGCTTAATCAGTTAGCTTTTATAGCATAACAAACCACTTCAAACTTAGTGGCTTAAAACAATCAACATTTCTTTAGTTCATATTCCTTTGGGTGACCTTTTGGGTTGAGCCTAGCTGGACAATTCTTTTGGACTCAGCTAGACTCACTCATGCATCTGTGATCTGATGGTACTGGTCACCTAAGCAGCTATACTTCTGGGGCTTGGCTGGTTGTCAGTTAGGGTGATAAAACTGACCAGGCCTGTGTCTTGCCAGCAGGCCAACCCAAGTTCATTCACATTGAGGCTCTGCAGGGTCCAAGAAGGAGTGTAGAAGTGTGCAAGGCCTCTTGGAGTCCTACCCCACAACTGACATTATGTAGCTTCTGCCACGTCGCATGGCAAAGCAAGCCCCAAGGCCAGGAGCTGCAAACTCGTACTACAAAAAGCAAGGATAAAGGGTGGGGAAGAATTACTGTGTTTTTGTAATCTAACATAGGTGCTAGGGGTAACCTAAGCAACTGAGAATATAGTGATGAACAAAACAGGCATGACCCCTGTCTTCTTGGAGCTTACAGTCTGTATACCTAGGATCTGTGCTACAGCTTCGAGAGAATGGATACAGAATGGTTGTTTACCTGTGGGACCTGAATGTTGAGTTCATTAATTGGTACTTGGCACCTGAGACAGAGGATTCTGCCTGCTCAACATGGGACCTATTAACACGCCTTATTGTGAATAGAACTAATTACTAAAATTGGATTCTAACCAAGCCATACTACGTCGCTTCTCCACAGAATGAGTGCCAATCCTATTGAGCAAAGAACAACCACAACTCTGTCAAAATCTTATTTTCTTTTAAGACAAAGTCATTTGTACATTTGTTCATTGCCTCAGACTCCCGGTTGCACCTGGTGCCCCTGGACCGAAATTATTTGGCCAGAAGGCGACCTTCGCCACCATGGCTTTTTCCTGAAAAAAAAAAAATGGCTTCCAACCAACATGCGGCAAGCTGAAGGGCCAAGAAGCCCAGCCAAGGCCTGTTGGTTGTCCACCTTCCAGATGTCAAAGCTCAGAGACAGAAGGTGATTGTCTCCAAATGGCCTCATCCTTTGGCACGGCAGGGGAGCAGCCATGTGGTAGACACGGCAGGCCCTACTCTGCCAAGGCCATGCAGAACTCACCATGGGGCCAAAATTCGGAAGAGAAATTTGTCAAATGCTGGCAGAAAGGCTAAGCAGAGCTTTTCATGGACCTTGTCTCAATTTATCTTCCTGGAAAATGGGGCTGCTATCACTTCATTCTTATTTCCAGATTTTTCATAATACATGCCATTATGTGGCTGTTCACATTATTACTGTCAATCAATAAACTTTTATGAAGCACCATATTTGGATTAGAAGAATAAATAAGACCCAGTCCCTGTCCTCAAGGTACTTGATAGCTTATAGAAGGGTACAATCAAGCTTCTTAAGGATTGGACTGCAGTTATAAAATGGTTTTATTTAGTGTCACATGGAGAAAGCAGACTTTTAAAACAAAAACATGGATGTTGCTAATTATGATGCTAAAGTTTTCTGTAACTTAAAAGGAAAGAGCTTTTTCAAACTGCATATATTAATGTTGCTATTATTATATTTTTATACCAACATTTTTCAGCCAGTGGGTTAAAAGTTTTGGAAGATGCCAAGTGTACAGAGTTATGCCTTCAGAACCAAAAGAGGGAAAGGTTTTATGCTAAGAAATGGAAATCTCATGGCTGAGTGAGTTTTTATTTGTCCTCCGTGAGAGAGGGAGAAACAAGGCAGGCCAGCATCTGTCTCCTTCGGTACTTCCCCGTCTATTGGGGACACATTCTACAGTTCCCCTTCCCTGTCCTTGTCTGGGCTCTTTTCTCCACTCTCTGCCTGCATGTCCAGGTTCTCACTTTACTATTAAACTCCGCTGAGAAAATCCTTTTCCTTGAAGCCACCCTGAGAGATCCAGGAAGGCCTGGGTTCATGTTGCCTAGCAGCCATATATCTCCAGAAGTTCCATGGCATTTATCTAAAACTTTTGGTGGCATTTTCCATCTGTTTTGTCCACAGTACCTAAAACAATGCCAGATGATAATAGATTCTTAGTAAATGTTTGTCAAACATAAAAGGGAGGGGAATGAAGAGAGGAGATTAAAAAAAAAAGAGAAGGATCATAGAGAGATAGAAACTGAGAGAGAATGAACCAAGTACTCTGTGCAAGAGAAGAATCAGCGTTGCCACAAAAGAAGAACAGAAGTAAACTATTTTAGGGCAATACCAAATCCCATCTCTAGTCACTTTGCCTTCATAAGTGAGATTTGAGATCTGACCACAGAAGAAGGAGCTTCAGCTTTTCCCTTCTGTTCTGAAATTTGTGGTAACCCAGAGATTGAAGCCCATGGGAGATGCCACTGACACAAAAGAATCCAGCTTAAACCATTGCAAACTGAGCATCAAGGTCTACAAGTACTCCAGTCTAATTTCAGATAGTACCTGAGCTTGTTAATTTCAAAATAATAGGGACTCGAGTCCTCAATTGCTGCATCATATCCTCTGAGTCATAAAACATGATTTCCGATCACCCCAGAGTCAACTCAGGAGGTGATGGAGGGGACACTACATTATAAAAGCTAAAAATCTCTCAGACCCTCATTTCATCCCCTCATCAGCTCTTTTTCACTTTCTTTGAGCAATAACACACTACAAAATAGCTGCTAGGGTCAGAGGAAGAGAGAAGTGGCAACCTCATCCAATGCACAAGAGAATTGTCATCCAAGTGACCCCCAGGCCTTGCTGCTCTGTTAATCATTAAATCAAGGCTTCTACTTCCTGCTCACTTTAGATGAAGTCTGTAAGCCCTTGACAGCACTTGTCAGGTGCCAAAGGCCTTTCTGTAGTGTCTTGCCATGATCTGCAAAAATCACAACCTGGCTTAGTAGACAGAGCTGGTGGTGCTATTTTCATTTTACAGATGGAGAACTGAGAGGCTGAGAGGCTAAATGACTAGCCCAAAGTCAAGCAAGCAAACAAGTGAGACAAGACCCAGGACCCAGTAAACTTCAGGACACATTTTTTGAAGCTCTATGTTCCATTCACCCTTCCCTCCCAAATACCGCCTCCTTCACCTTGCCCCCACAGTGCCCTGCAATTACCTCCATCACAGGGTTTCAGTTTTGAGTCTGTCTGTTAGGCAGACTTTGCCTTACTCATCCTGGTTTTATTCCCAACTCATGGCACAGCACCTGCTTCATAAAAAGCCTTCATTAAATATTTGCTGAGCTAAACTGTATCAAACCTGAGACTCTGACTTCAAAATCAAATTCATTTCTGACTAAAAGTGCAATTCACTGGCTGCAAAAAGACCTGCATATTCATTGACTTTGAATATAATAACATAAAAAATAGACTAACCCCATGACCCAGAGATAATTTTAAGTTATATTTCTATTTCCTTTAGCTTTTCTTCCTATGAACATATGTATTTTATAGATTGAAATTATAAAAAACTTAATAGTGAATTGTAAAATTTCTTTCTCATTATCATATTTTAGGGAATATTCATTTCTAATGGTTCTTGGTGTCTTTATTCCAATATTCAAATATATTCCAATATTATAATACTCAAATACATAGTACCTAAATTTACTTAACCTTTCTTACTGTTGATTATTTAAGTTGTTTCTGACTTTTTAATTATTATTGACAATTCTAAGATGAATACAGTTGCAAATGACTCTCTGTTCAAATTTATGACTACTTTGGGATAAAGTTCTAAAAGTACGATTACTTTTCGAAAATTCTTTATAAATTATTGTTAAATTAATTCATTTTCAGAAAGAGTGTAGCCTGAGGTTCTTTAAAGAGACATCAGGCAATTAGAAATAAAACGCTGAGAGAAAGATTAGGAGTTTTCTACCAAAAACCAAATTACCTCATGAATAGGGAAACCAAGGTCTACGAACAGTGTGTACCAAAGTCATACTGATCCTGGGTTAACAACAGCTTTGAAAGAAAATCAACAGAAAGGGTAAGGGAACGTTGTTAACATTTTGGTAGAGTCACAACATACAAAGGAAGTCAGTTTAAAACATTGGCCATACCCAGCAACCAAGGGCAGAGTTCCTTCAACAAAACTCTCCGTTCCTAGCTGTACCCCCACTGATATAACTGGGTCCTCCCCTGTCTTTGACTGACTCTCAAGGGAGTCTGCTAAAGTCCTAATATCCCTACACCAATGTCTGGCTGGACTGTCAGTCAGCAAACCTTCAAGTCAAAAAACCTTAACTAAGCTGAGTAGTGAACAAGGGAAAGAGAGACCCTGCCTCCCATGGAATTTATGTGCTGATGTCAGAAAATAAACTGTAAAACATAAATCAGGAAAGTTTAGTTACTAATAAATGACATGAATAAAATAAAATAGGATAAGATATATGAGTGTGTGATAGGGAGAGCTGCTGAATCTAGAGTGGTCAAGGATGACTTTTCTGAGGTGGTTAAGACCCAGATAATCCAAATGATGACAAGGAACAGCCTGATGCAAATCCCGGCTCATGGGGTCTGAGACATTGTAGATGAGATATGAGACAAATTCCCACGGACTACCGAGTCCTATGGAAGAAAATGGACTGCACAGCCACTCTATCAATGGGAGGGCGCCTCAGAGCACTTTGGCAACTCTCTCAAGAGGAGAGCACCCTGACCCTTGCCTTGACAAGCTTTTATTGCTTTTCTGGGCAAATTGCATGATGATCCTCATTTACTACACAGAGGTTCACTTAAGGTGGTTGCCTTTTATAGAAAACAAAGGAGAGGATGCCACTAATCACATCACAGAAGAAAGATATTTGCAAATGCAAAGGGAAAAGTGGTTGAACTGGTTACACTCATCCTTGGAAGGTTTAGCATAGATTTTAGGAAGTTACTTTAAAGATATGCAGTAAATGTTTGCTGCCTCAATTCAGAGGGGCTTTTAGCAAAAAGCAAGTCTCAAAGCGGCCTAGGTACAATGAGGCCTGATTCCCCACAGGAAAAGCTATCCGTGGGCATGGGTCCTATCTGGGCCCACGCCATGCAGAGCAGTCTCCTATAACAGCCAATGAGAGATGTGAAAAAAGCAGTCTAATCCAACAACTCCAAGGCAGGAGCAAATGGCCTGACCAAGGGACAGAGAAAATCAGCACAGATCGCACAGGGGAAAGGTAGGCAGAGAATCTATCATGTAGGGCTTTGAAGGCCACAGTAGGGACCTCGGATTTTATTCTGCTTGCAACTGAAAGCCACTGGAAGACTTTAAGTCCAGGAAGTATGTGCTGTGATTTCTGCTTTCAGCAGTGGAGATCACCTGTGGGGAAAAAGTAGATACCTAAGACAAGGAGTCCAAGAACCAAGCCCCAGGGACTCTGCAATGAGAAGTTTTTGTTGGGGAGGAAAAGGGAACAAAGGAGACTGGTTGGAGGAGAACCAAGACAGTGTGGTTTTCCAGAAAGAGGAGAAATTGTTTAAAGAGGACGAGTGTCCTTTTTAACCAATGCTGTGACACCCAGAGAGGGGTCCATACAGCATTGTTTTCTGTCTCCACATAACTTAAAGGGAGACTTTCACAATGTCCAGAGCCCTTGATGTCCTGCCAGGGAAAGAAAAGGATGTCCTCAAAGTCCTTGCAGCAGGAACCTACTCATGCGGCACCAACCTCAACTTCCAAAGGGAGGAATAGATCTATAGAAGGAAAAGTGATGGCATCTATATCGTAAATCTGAAGAGAACCTGGGAGGTGCTTCTGCTGGCAGCCTGTGCCATTGTTGCCATTGAAAACCCATCCACTGCCAGTGTCATAACATCCAGAGACACTGGCCAGCGAACTGTGCTGAGGTTTGTTGCTTCCCCTACAGCCACTCCCATTGCTGGCCACATCACTCCTGGAATCCTCACTAACCAGATCCAGGCAGTCTTCTGGGGGCCAAGACATCTGGTGGTTACCAATCCCAGCGCTGACCACCAGCCTCTCATGGAGTTGGCTAGTGTTAGCCTCCCTACCATTGCTCTGTGTGGACATTGGCATCCCTTGCAACAAAAAGGGGGCTCATTGAGTGTCTGATGTGGTGGATGCTGGCCAGGGAAGTTCTGACCATGTGTGGTACCATCTGCCATGAGTAGTCATGGGAGGTGATGCCTGATCTCTACTTCTACAGAGATCCTGAAGTGAATGGGAAGAAAGAGCAGGCCACTGCTGAAGATGCTGTGATGTGACCAAGGAATTGAGGGTGAATGGGTGGCTTCAGCTCCCCAGTTCACTGCTGCTCAGCCTGAGGTCACTGACTGGTCTGAAGGCACAGGTGCCCTCTGTGCTTATTCAGCAGTTTCCTCCTGAAGCTTTGTGTGCTCAGCTGCACTGGAGACTAGTCTGAAGTCCCCTCTGTGCAGGCCTCTGAATGGTAGGAACAGCTGCAGTGGTAGGAACAACCACTGAGGGGTCTTAAGCTCTTCTTCCACAAACTCTGAAACAAAATGGAAACAAGATTGATGGAAAGTAAACACTTTCTGAATAAATGAATGAATGAATGAATGAATGAATAAAAATAACAAAGAGGAAGAGTGTGACCAATAGCATCCAATGCAGCTGAGAAGATGGGCAAGGTAAGGACACAGGCCACTGGCTTTGACAGAATGTGAATCATTAACAACTTCGGAAGGAGAGTTCAGTGAAGTAGCTGATATGAAAACCCTGAAGGGAGTTCAGGAGAAAAAGGGAGATGGGGAAGTGGAGATAACAAGTAGAGCCAACTCTTTCAAAGAGTTTTATAGTGAAGAACAGCAGACAAATGGAGCGTGGGTCAAGGGAGGTGTTGGAGCAGCTCTGACCAATAGAACTTTTCTGCCCCAGTGGAGAAGTTCTGTTATGCTACTGGGCACTTGGAAAGTGGCTGATGAACTAAAGAGCTAAATTTTACATTTTAATTAATTTAATTAATGTAAATTTAAATAACTGCATAGAACTAATGGCTACTATTTGGGCAACACAGTTTGCAGTCATTGTTCCTTTAAGGATTGATATTGAAACATACATGCATGCCAGTAGAAATTATTACACACATGAACTCAAATGGGTACCTGAGTAACTCTGGATTCTGGGTAGCATCTCTGACATCACCACCACCACGTACTTAATCTTAGCATTTGACTCCTAGCTTGTCTTTTACAATAAGAAAAAGAAAATCCATCCTAATTATCAATTTCATGAACCACTATAGTTCCAAGTGAGTCACTTTAACCTCTATGTGACTCAGACTATCTATGTAGGACTTAGCTTTGAAATGAGAATAACTTAGTTCCCCTTGGGAATCGCCCTGCCTGGTTTCAGAAGCTGTAAGGCTAAATAAAAAGGCCGTGGGACCATATGCCACTAAGCAGATGAAGCTTCTCTTCCCAAGCAGGGGCACCACCTCTGCCCCCTTTACTTCACCCTGCATGGTCCCGGGCAGATGACTGTTTAGCCAATGACGGGTAAGGTTCCTCAAGGGAGGGATGACTTAAACAGGCATGGTCACTAAGGGGCCATCAGGGAAGGACTTGGGGAACTATGGAAAAAGGGGGTGATGGACTCTCACACCTCGGCTTTGACATAGCCTGTCCTCATTCTGTCTGTAAAAAGTCTCCTAATCTCTTGGCTGCCTTACTTCCCCTGCTTGACGTAAGCCTGAAACAATGATGGAGGGTGGAGTAGCCTCGGGCAGGAATGAGCAGCTCCCCGGGGCAATCAGGCCTAAGAAAGAATGTATAAAATACCGTGAAACCTGCTTTGCTAAGAATGCTTTCAATTTTCTGATAAGGGTCCAAGCATAAAATGAATTTGTTTCCCAAAGTTTTATGGCCCTTTAGCTGTCTGACCCTGACTCAGAATAAGCCCTCATAGTTTTTTGAATGTTGTCTATTGTTTGATCCTTACTGCCTGACAATGAGTGATGAGCTTTACCCGTATTCCTGTGCAAATTGAACCCAATAAAATCCCACTGAGGAACAGGCTCAAGGCCTTTCTCCTCTGAGAGATTGGCCACCTTTCCTCTCCAAGCAGATCATGTTTTGGTAGACTTATTCTCATCTAAGATGGCCAGGGGTGCTCTGCTAGACGAAGTGCCCCCACAAGTTCCCATTTTCTAAGAAAAAGGCAGATAAAGTCCTTGATGGGTCTAGTTAGAATGGCAGTATGATAAGCAACTAATAAGCACAGGCTTATTTGGAAATAGCAAGCCATAAAGATTCAGCTCCCAGCTCTATTATGTACTAGCTATGAAACGGTACATGAATTACATGAACTTCTCAGTTTTTACATCTATAAAATGAAGATAATAAGAGTCTAGAGTATGGTGAGGCTCAAATGAGATTATCTGGGCACAGTGCTTGCCTACATATGGTAGGCATTCGGTAAATGTTACCTATTACTATTGATATAAGGCATTAGGCCAGACCCAGAGCAGCATCATGCCCCTGTCTAGTGCTGGTTTAAAAATATAATGCCTCTGTGCATTTGTTTATCATCTGAAAAGCAGGTTTGTTGCCACCCTTTGAGGCCAGGCAGGTTCATGGTATTCGTGCAGATGGAAAAATATTCATGGAGCCGTTGGGATGTCTGATGTGCCTTTATTCATGGGTGGGTGAGCCATGCACTCTGCAAGCTGTGTGTCTGTCTGCATGTCTCATGTCATGGCCTTTCCTCCCCAGCATGGCCCCCACTGTGGCACCTGTCCCCTTGCATGTCTCTCATCATCATGACCCCCAGCGTGGAGTCCCTACCTGTTTAAGTACTAGAGGGGAACAAAGGTGGAAAACTGCCAGAACATTACATAACATAACATAATTCTGCACATGTGAGCTCACTTCATGTTTGGGAACAGTTTATCAGACCCAGTCTCAAGGCTCTGAGAAGACTAGTTATCAGGTCCCTCCAAGGCTATGAGAACACTGTTCCCTTAGTTACCCAGACACCTGGGTGAGGAAGCCAGACTGCCTCCACTTACCCTACAGTAGGTAAAAAGCTTACATGACACCACGATAGCTCAATTTCCTAAACCAGGGACCCAGGATTAGCAAAGAATTTCTCTAACTTGCAACATGTGGCTCCTTCCTGGAAACGGGTGCAAAGATAGGCAGGTTTGGAGGACTTCTCCAATAAACATCGCCCATTGCATGAGCTGTTATTTTTCCCAGACTCCTATCTCCCAGGGCTGCCCACTTAACCCAAGAGACTTACTGATACTTCCAAGCCCAGCTGCCAGGCCAGCAGTCATCTGTCTAGAACTTCAAATGAATGCCCCCAGATTCGCCTACTTTCACCACATAGTGCTGCAAGATAAGTCTCCCCTGACTCCCGATAAAGGCTTTGAAGAACATCTTGTCTGTTAACAAACAGCTTTTGATTGTGCCTGAGTTTGATCTCCATTTTGTCCTTATTCATCAGACCCCTTTAAATGGGTTCTTTCACACTCCTCTGATTAGCCTAAAGGAAACCCCACGAAACAATGAGTCCAATTGTCCCTGGGTGCGGGGTGTGGGCTGTCAAAAGACCACAACGAGTCTCCCTCAGGGCTGTGAGTGGAAGGAAGGGTTGGTGATGTTGCCAGCACTAGTGGAAAGTAAATTAAGCCAGCTTCAAAAGCCTACATAGTATGGAAAAGCAGAAACACAGCACATAGCCCCCTAGCCCAGGAGGACAATCTTCATTTACTTTCAGAGAAAGCTTGTTTCTCTCAGACACAGGCAGCTTCTTCCTGGGGAAACCCAGGGTCATCATCAGTGTCCAGAATATCAGAGCTAACCTCCCACTGGCAGAACAAGAAAATAGCCAGTGTGATTTGGAGGGGTGGACAATATACAACCCCCAAAACTGATGTGTTTCTCAATTATTCTGTTGAAACATTTTTGCTTTGGGGCAAGTGGCATTCCCTGGCCGAGACTGTGGATACCTCTCCCATCCTAGCAGTTAGTGCACAGCCCAGGCTGGCCCATTAGAATCCATCCCTTTGGATACTGGTTGGCCCAGTAGAAAACCCATGACTCCTACAGATACTATTGAAAGAGAAAGAGAATGTCTCCATCTCTTTTTCCTTCAAAGATCAAGTAGCCAGGTCTAATTTTGCTGACAAGTGGAGGGATTTGGGAAGGAAAAAAGACACAGACCTAAGAACATAATCTGAGCCCTTGACTACAGCCGTGTCTGAATGCCTAAAGTTTTACCTACCCTTTCGGACTTGATGGCTGTGTCAGCCAATAAATAACCTTTTTTATTTATGCTAGTTTGAACTTATGTTCTGACATTTGTAACAGACATTAAAAAGCTAAGATAACAATACCCAAGTTTCACTAAGAACTTGTAGACAAAGATACACTCGATGAAAGCAATATATTAGGAATATTTTTTTACAATAGTTTTTAAGATGCAGTATAAGCACCAGGTAGCCAGTCTGTTGCCATATCTAGGCATTCAGATCTTTTTAATTTCAAGTGGTGGAAGTCAACTGTAAGTAATTAGGTAAAAAGAATTTATGTAAAGAATATGGGCAACCCAGGCCCTACAACTTGGCCAAGCGATTTCCAATGTGTAGATAACCTCAATCACAAAGATATTTTCTTGTTCTTGGAAAATTTCCAAATGACCATTATTTCAATGGGTATCAAAAAATTGAACAAAATACTTTCTATGCACATAGTCATGACATACAAGTAGTAATAAATAATTATTTGTACCAAATAAACTATTACTACAAGAACCACATTACTTTATTCATGTACCATAAACATCACATACATAAGGCAAAGTAGAATTGTTCAGAAGATCACCCCTGGAAAATCACCCCTGAAGTTAAATCTCTGGAAATAATGCCCAGTTCTTTGCAGAACTAGTCTGATAAGAGAATCATGTCTGTCACCACCAAGCACCAGGCATTTCAGCTTGCATTGCCATTTTGTGCCATTTCTGAGCAATTTTTGAGCCTGAAATTCAAGCTCTACTGCTACCAGCCCCATTGTGACTTCTGACCTGAGAGCTCATTCAGCCTTGGTTTGTGCCACTGTTGTTCTCTCAGTATTCTTCACTCACAAGTTCCTGAGTCAAAGCCTGACCCCAACAAGGCTGCTTGGTGAACTATTATGAACTGAACTGTATCCCTCCTAATATTCATATGTTGAAACCAAAGCCCCAATGTGACTGTACTTGGAGATAGAGCCTTTAAAGATGTAATTAAGGTTAAATGAGGTTAAAGAATGGGGCCCTAATCCAATATGACTGGTGTCCTTATCAGAAAAGGAAGACACACCCTGTATGAGCATATGCACAAATGAAAGACCATGTGAAGACATAGTGAAAAGGTGTCTATCTGTTATCCAAAGAGAGAGGTCTTAAGAGAAACTAAACCTGCCAACACTTTGGTTTTGGACTTCTATCCTCCAGAATGAAACAATTTTAAAAAAGAAGAAAATAAAGCACCCAGTCCGTGGTATTTTGTTATGACAGGCCTAGCAAACAAAAATAGACTGATTGATATGACTTTCTCTCACAAAATACCTCAAAATGAAGATTAAAAAGGACTTGGTGACTATTTAGAAGTGGGGATCAAAGGAGAGAGTGAGTCAAAGAGGTCTCTCAGATTTATAACTCACTGGCTAGAAAGTTGAGAATGAAAGTGTCAACTGTGCTGGGTTGTGGCACCCAGATATCTAGTCAAATATTATTCTAGATGCTTCTGGGAGGAGGTTTTTGGATGAGATTCACATTTAAATCAGTGACTTTGAACAAAGGAGATTGCACTCCCCAATACTGGCGGGGCTCACCCAATCAGTTGAATAGAACAAAGATGCACATGTGCGTGTGCACACATGTGTACATGTATACACACACACACATTGGTGAGGAGAAATTCTGCCAGCAGATGGCCTTCCAACTTGGATGGTAGCACTGGCTCTTTTTTGGGTCTCTAGCCTGCTGACCCACCTGCAGGTTTTGAACTCTCCAGCCTCTATAACTCCATGAATGAATTCTTAAAGTAAATCTCCTACATATGTACATACACATTCTTCTCCTCCTTCTGGCACCCCTATGATTCAGATGTTAAAACTTTTAAAGTTGTCCCAGAGGTTCCCAAGCCTCTCCTCATTTTTTTGAATTCTTTTTTCTTCATTCTGTTCCAGTTTAATGTTTATTTCTTCATTCTGCTCCAAATCGTTAATTTGAGACCAGGTTTTCTTCCCTTTACTGCTGGTTCTCTGTATATTTTTCATTTCAGTATGCATAGCCTTCACTTCTTCCTCTATTTTGTGACCATACTCAACAATTTCTGTGAGCATCCTGATTACCAGTGTTTTGAACCGTTCACCTGATAGGTTGGCTATCTCTTCATTGCTTAGTTATATTTTTGGAGCTTTGATATGTTCTTTCATTTGGGCCATATTATTTGTCTCAGTGTACCTGTTACATTGCAAGGGGTGGAAACTTATGTATTCGCTAGGGTGGGCCAACTCATGTTGCTGTGTATGTGGGGGAGGGGTCAGAGAGAAAACAATGCCAGTTGCTGGGCTCCCTGTCAGCTTTCAGTAACTTCCCCTGCTACCCACAAGCAAATTGGGCCCTTCTGGTGCTGATTCACTGGTGGGTGGGTTTGTGTACATTCCAGGACCCTATGGATCTCTCCAACAAATTTTTCTGTGAGGCTGGGAGGCTCTCCCACTGCCACCTCAATCCCCACAGACTTTTATAGCCAGACGTTTTGAGGCTTTATTTCCCCATGCTGGAACCCTAGGTTGCATTGTCTGTTTTGCTCCCTAGTTGTTCATCCCAGTTTATCCACACACAAACGTCAGACCGCCCCATCCTCCAGCCACCACTTTGCTACGTGGCCTCCATCCTGGCTGCCCGTCTCCGGCCCTCCTACCAGTCTGAATGAATGCTTCTTCTTTAACTCCTTGGTTATTAGACTTTTATACAGTTCAATTTTCTGGCAGTTCTGGTGGTTTTTTGTTTTCAGATTTGTTGTTGCCCTTCTTTTGGTTGTGCGAGGAGGCGAAGTATATTTACCTATGCCTCCATCTTGGCCAGAAGTCTCAAGTAATCTTTCAGATTATAGCAGTGATTTTCAGCTTGTGGCACCCATAAATTAATTACTAAAATTCTGCAGCACAACAAAAAATATGTTTTTTGTCAATCCGACAAAAATAGGTATAATTTGAATTGTTTTCAAAAAAAAATACCTACCCTTTCTTGCTCCAAAATGACTTTAAAAAATCAGGTGCCCATAGTTGTATTAGACTTCTGGTACCAAGAATTAACCAATCAGATGCAACCTTATTATGCAATATGACCAGTAAGAAGTAACTATATTATATGACCTATGTATTTATGGGTCAAGACTGGCCATTCATAAGGCCATTCACACCAGATGACTATGGTTGTGTTGGCTGTTGTCATTTTTTTTTATTTGACAATCTAAGGGGAAAGAGGTCAGTGCCCCTAACCAAAGAGCCAAACACTGAATGTTTTAAAAATTCTTGGGGGAACATAGGTTGAAAATCATTGGATTAAAGGAATCCCTTAGAGCAACTACTAAAAATACAATAATAAAATATAAAGGTTTAACCCCCCCCCCCAAAAAAGGAATCCCATATCCTGCCAGGCTTCTCCCTGGCAAAGACCCTTTACAAAGAAAATACCTTACCCCTGAAGATGTGTTTTTTTGAAAATAACAATAATTTTGAAAAGTAATAGAGCTCTTTTTTGAAATGTTTGTTCCTGGACCTGGAGCTGGTATTTGCCCCACACTTTCTCCAGTGTTCACTCTGCACGCCCCAAAGGTGACTCTGCACAGCGCCTCTGTGCTGCATATTGGTGGCTGTTGGCATCCTGGAGACTCCCATCTTCAGCAGATCTAACTCAGAAGAGGAAAGAACACAAAGAGGGCCTAGGTGCTTTCATGCTCATTAGCATTTACAATTTCCTCTTTCAGCGCTCCTCATCCTCCCTCCAATAGAGGCACAATGAACTAATTATTTCTGATTGATCATGGCTTGTAGATAACGTGGTGTACTTCTTGCTTTCATATTCTCTTGTCTGTCACACAAAGCAATCTAAAATGCTGCCTACAGAGAAAACTGACATAAAGCTAAAACCTTAAATATCCATGTAGAGATTATTTGTAGAGTTCAGTTTCAAGTTACTTTTTTTCCCCTTCTGTTTTCATAACTGGATGGGGGTTGTTTTCTTCTGTTTTCATAAATGGTTGCGGGTAGAAATCTTACTACTTCAGTCTTACCCTTTCAGAATCACAGTAAAGAATGTGAGTTGTTTGAAAATGATTACTCAGCCCGTTTCCTTAACTCTCGAAACTTTGAACATTTTCATTGCACGTACACGAATGATCAATTTCTAAGCACATCTTTGTTTTTCCTAAATAGCTACATTATTTGTCTGATGTTGAAAATGGCATCTGTACTGTATGTAATTTCCATACTCACTTGGCATCATCAACTGCCTTTGATGACACTCAGGACTGTTTCTATTTTGTCCCCTCCTTCCCTCCAGCTGCAAAACCCAGATGTCAGGTTCAGAAATGCATTTACTCTGGCAGAGATATCTGGCTTCTCTAGGCAGTCCCTAAGTTGGTGGCTATTGTGGAACTGCCAGCAAAATTAGCACAAGGTCACACTAAAGACAGGATTCAGATGTTTTTGTGAAAAAGAAAAACAAGGTCCGAAACTGGGAGAAAAGAAACACATTTCTTATGCCTCTAATTATAAGCCAGGCGAGTGGCAGCCTGTGCCTGAGCAAATTGCAGTTCCCCCCATTTATCTGCTGCTCATCCATTTCCCCCTCTTGACAGTTTTTTATCTCCCCAGTCTGCATCTGAAATCAGCAGCTGGATATGATGAAGGGTTGGCCTAAGTTAATCAAACCTGCAGTAGTGACAGGGTCAGGCCCTATGTAAAATATACAAGCAAGGAAAAAGAGTAAAAATAAGGAAGGAAGGAAAGAAGGAAGGGAGGGAAAGAGGAAGACAGCCTAATGGAATTGGTAAGGTGACATGAAGATAAAGAACAGAAGACCACCCAGAAATACTGTACCCAAGGAAGAAAAGCATAGCAATATTCTTGTCATCTGAGTATTTGGAAAACCACAATTAGCTTTTCTTTTTTAAGCAACCTTTGTAAATATGAATGTAGATCAAGCTATAACCTGCCCTCTGTTATCCCAGTCTGGCTGACTGAATCCAGCTTCAAAGACTTCTTGAATGAGGCAGAAAGTAAAAGAACTATAGCCCAAAGCACCACATACCAGAGGGGGCTGTGTTAGATCAGGAGGTGAAGAGAGTCTTAAGCCCTAAGGGAGCCTTATTGTGTGTAATTATATTTTTTCCTTCTGAGCAGCTGCTCTGGGCTGAGCAGTTGTGTGCAGGGCAGTTTGTGAGCTTCCCATGGTCAAGTTTGTCCACCAAGTGCCTACCAGCTGCCCTTTGCTCACTGCCTCAGACACTCCCAACAGTTCAAAGGAGTTCACAGAAACTTCTGTCAGTGAGAGTATATCTCTCAGGCCAACAATCAGGTTGTTCAGTGCTGTTGGAAGTATACAGTGGTATTACACCTTAATGGAATTTGGTTTCTATGAATTCACCCATGCATAGTACGTGCTATGAAACAAGTGACTCTATTTCATTGTGCAGCCCATGTGGATCTGGATTATGTCTCTGTTTAAGAAAGCCCACTCATCTGAAGGCTGATTTTTCTGCTTCCCTCCATGGGCTAGCTCCCTAGACCATCCCAGCTCCTGGGCTCAAAGCAATCTAAGAGCAGTGCAGATATGAGCCTTTCTCTATCCTCCATCCTTGAATCTGGAGAATTTGGTGTTGGAAATGTTTACCAGCCAGAGCAAACCAACCTCTGCAAGTTATTCTGGGAGTTCACACCCAGCCACGACTTCTCCATCAACCATACCCTCACTGATTCAATTCTGGGGTTATTTTGATGCAACATAGTCCCAAAGGGTAGGCTGCTCATGTACTTCAAAGCATAGAAAATGCAGCACACCTACAATTAATTCTGCAGGGAAAAGTGGACATAGAGAATTTGTTGAAAGAAAATGCATTATATCAAAAGGCATAAATAAGAACAAGAACTCTACAGTAAGTCTTTTTTATAAAAATCACAAAATTTGAGAATGATTGGATTTTTAAGGGGCTTTTCAGAGAAAGTATGACTTTACCCAAAGCTGCTTTAATACTGCCCCTCTGGATCATGGCCAGCTGAAATTTCAGATCAGCTGAAATGCTGCTGTCAAGGCCATGCAAAGACAGGAGAGGATGACAATGTACTTTCCAGCCAATATGCTTTCCTAGCCCCCTCATCACTGGCAATCTCCCTACCACCTAGCCCTGGGCTAGATTCCCCTGCTCACTGTTTCAGCCAGACTTGCCTTCCCTCTGCCCCATTACTGGCTTCTGCTGAGTTAGCTTCAAAGACATCTTAAATGCTTCTCTCTGTCCTGTGAGCACAACAACAAACTCTTCACTAACCCAGTCTTCAGATGTCTCTCCGATGGGTGAAATGCACCTCAGTCTTGTACCATAGCCTCTCAGGTAAATTGCATCTTGTACCCTTGAGTACCCACACACTCCCAAAGACTTCTCCAATCTGATTCTTCTTATTCACATGCTAACTCCCTTCTCTACCATTACCTGTCATGTCTCTACCATGAATTTTGAAATAATCTTTTGCTTCCATGCTTGTTTTGAAGAGCCGCTGAAGGTTCTTTCAGGGCAACGCTTCTTGCTCTGTTGTGTGGTTCCAATATAACACTGGTGGCGCCTGAGCTGTACCCAATGTTTGTGGAGCAGGCAGCCTGGTGGCCTCAGACAGGCTGTCCTGCCTCAGCACATACATCAGGGCAGGGTGCTGGGTGGTGAGTTGAGTCTACCAAATTTGGGACATCTAGTTGGCAGTATCTGAGGAATTTCTTTAACTTGAGATTTAAGAAGAAGCAAATGAATGAGATGAAGAGAAAGAGGATGAATGACCTACATATTGGTCATTGTTTAACAATCTACTGTATATATATATATATATATATATATATATATATATATATAAAGAAATATTTTATTTGCTTCTTTGACTTGGAGGTGGAACCCCTAAGGAGCCTTCTCTGGCAGCATTAAATGTTGGCCTAAAAATAAAGAGGGCCTTTGCTTTGCAGACCAAGTAGGTATACAAGCTGGGAATAGAAGTGAGCTGTCTGGTGAGAAAGGTGGAAGAGAGTGGAAAAGGAGAAAGGGATTTGGGCAAACATACTTATCTGGTACCATATCTGCAGCTGTTTGTTTTGTGGTATACAATAGAAATTATTTCTTCTGTTTCCCCATGAAATTTTCCATAGACTCTTAAAAAAATCACAAAACACAAAAACAATCAGGTTTTTTGGTGTGGAGATAGTATGGCACCAGGTCTGTCTACCAGATACCACTGTATTAAGCCCAGGTAAATGAAGAGAACCCTTAAGCCTCAACCATGGCTATGCCACAAAGGGGATCCAGTTTATTTGCTTCTTGCCTTTTATCTGAATCTTCCTGATGACTACAGGGCTTTCAGGGTCTGTCTGTGTTTTTCAATTTCTAGTGATTATAATGCAAGAAGCTTCTCCTTTTACCAGTAAATTTTCTTTGCTCTAGCTGCTGTTGCTGCTGCAGCTGGTGTTGTCTTACTGTCTCAGCACATTTGTGAGTTCTATATAATGCCATGGTAGACTCAGTTCTGGGGTGCCTGCTCAGGGCTTTCTTTGCATCCAGTATAGACCATTTTCTCTACAAGATACTTGTCAAATTTCCTAGCTCTCCAGGTGAATCTTCACCCTCAGACACATGCATAAGGTCATGACTTCACAGATCACACCGTGCTGCCCACTTCACTGCATGACCTTCACTGTATGAGCAATTAAGGTGGTGGTTGCTTGTTGAACTTCCCTTCCAAAAGCTTACATTTGCTTAGTCAGAAGTAAAAATCAAGTATGGTTTAGGAGGGAGAAAGTTTAAAGTTGACATCTAAGAGAACAAAGAATGAGTTGACCAGAATCAGATCATTGGGCAGCACTAAGTGTTCCCTTGAGGTTTGTAGTCACACCGACCAGTGAACTTACACTGACTAGACATCTTTCTAGTCTCACCAGTCCTCATATGAGAATACTTTCCACTTGCTCTGTGTCATAAGGCTCTATGTCCCATCTTCAGTATGCCCTGATACTTGGGAAACACTTATCCTTCAGCTCTCACCTCACGGCATATTGAGTGACCATTTTCCCCAGTACCATAGCTTTGGAAATGATGCCTTTCAGGCAAGGGGCTGCTGGGAAGACTGTTCCCTGAGATTGAGAACAAAGCCTTCTCAATCTTTTCTATTTCTCTCATTCACACACTTATCTGGGAGATGGGAATTAATGCTATGACTCTGCTTTCACTCCCCTAGATATTGTGTTAGGTGCTTCAGGAATACAAAGGCTAATAGGGATACTGCCTGCAATCAAAGAATGTATAATCTCATAGGGGAGCAGGGACTTATACACAAGTACCTATGAGTGATAACTAAGCCCACTAGACCACGAGCACTTCCAGGGCTGGAGCTGCAGGTGACTAGAGTAGGGCTATATGATTGAAATCAGATGCTAGAGAGGATCAGAAATGCAAAACATCAGGAAGGGTTTGAAGACATCAGGGGAAGTGTCTATTGGGGCAATAGGACTTAAGCAGTCATTAGGCATGCAAATTATCTTGTGGGCTTTCCAGTGTGTGCACTGGAATATGTTAATGAGCTCAATTTCCCCCACTACCAAAGCTCTGCTCTACACCTTTGAACTGACACACCCTGTCAAAATATGCGAAATTGAGTACCCTGAGTTCAGACCTCCCAAGGAGAATCTGAAGGGAAGACAGAAAGAAGGACTCACATGGCTGCCACCACCTTGCTCCCTCCCAGCCAGCTGGATGTAGGAGCCTTTGCCCATAATTCTCAGCTCATTTCCTTTTCAAGATATCTTTATCCCCAACATTTGTTTTTAACTAGTTTGCCCATATTTGGGGATGGGGAGACATCAATGGAGGGATACAGTCCCACCCCCCCAGGATGGCCTCCTTCCAGTTCCTGAGAGTCTGGGTTGTGTACATTATCTCTACTCTGGATGGCTATTGTTTTGGCAGCAATTAGCTCATTTTGCCTATTTAAATTAATAAGCTGAAAGAGTGCAGTCTGTCTCATAGCCATCATGTGGCTGAGTGACAGATCTATGTCTTGGCCTGATGCTAAGGCACCATGGGAAACTCCATGTATTTGTGCTGAACTCTGATGGAGAAACAAGTGCCACAACCATTTAATTTTTAGATTGTACCTGTAATTCACTATACCTTTCCATTGCTTCACAGTGATAAGCAACTCACCTAACAACTGTCATTCCAAAGATCCTAAACAATGTTAGATCATTTTGTGACTATAAAGAGATGGCAGAACCTGCACTATGGCAAGCAATAAAAATATTGGTACAGAGCATCCCAGGCTAAGCATTAGAGATTACTGAGAATATGTTTAGGGATATCATAGGGAATAAAGGGACTACCTAAGAAAAGAAGATAAAAGTGCATAAAATTGGTGTGGTTTGGGCTTCAAGGGCAAACTGTAAGAATATCTAAAATCAGCAACTCCAAAGACAAAGAGCAATAGAAAAGACCAAAATAAATTTAGGTTAAACAAATTTAGACTATAGAGGAATTTGTTCCTTTACTAATGTCAAAAATTGATTGTCCTTTGCCGTGAGTGGACAAATAACACCCCCTTTGCCCAACACCAGGTTTTCTGATCAGCTGATATCTACTGATGGCTAGAGCTGGTCACAAGTGTTCAGTAAAGATCAAGCAAGAATTTTGTTTTTGGCAACCCAGGGAGAGACTTCCTCACTAGATGAGCCTGTGTCAGAATGGCAAGAACAGGGTAGTTTTCTTAGAGAAGGTAGTCTAGAGGAAGGCAGATGCCACCAGCCTGGAAGCTCAGCGCTAGATCAGGAATGATGCTGCTTGCTTGGGTAGGGCTGGGAGGCAGAAATGGAAGTACATGGGAGTCTTTGGATGAGCTTGGAGTTAAGCTGGTGGGAGTGGTGCAGGAAGCTCTGCCTGATCTGGTAGTAGAACAAGGACAGGACTGAGTGGAGAAAATCATTTCTGAGCTAGAGGGAAGGGCTAACTACTCCAGAGTATTTGTCATTTATGCACTCACTTGGTACCTCAGTTGTGTGCTGTTACTTAATATCACTTATCTCCCCAATATCTCCCCAACTAGATGATCATATTCTTGAGAGCAAGTTTTTATGTTAAACATTTAATAACTTTATGAGATAAGTACTACTACTTGGCTCTATTTTGCATAGGAGGAAACTGAGGCAAACAGAGAGATGGTTAAGCAACTAATCCAGGGTGACACAGTTAAAGAGTGGCTGCTTACATTTTTATTAAATAAAAAAATAAATTGATGAAGAACAATGTGCACATTTTTAAAAATAACCTTTTCAATATACTTTCTCAAGCAAGTTTAAGATGTCAGATGTCATTTGGAATTCATAATTAAAGTTTTAGAAGCAAATTATTTGAAGGGAAACTCAAAGTGAATGCACTGAGATAGTAAAATAGTCAAAAGGTGATCTTTAATTAGTTCATTTGACTGTAAAATGCATAACAGTGAAGTCTGTTATCTGAAGCAAGAGATAAAAGACAATTCGAAGTCAAAGATAACAGATTTCAGCAGTAACAGAGTTCTCGGGAAATCACAGCTGTTTTTTGTATATGCCAACCACCTGGAACCCATCAAATGACTTATCAAGAGCTCACAAGTTCCCAACAGGGCATACAAGAGCCTGAAAAGACATGGCTGTCTCTTTCAAGGCCTTATATTTAAAAAACTATTATCCATGAGAATTCAAAAGAAAACTGACTTGATGAGGGTGAAAGGACAAGCTTTAGAGCATGCTCTCACACACCCTAACATTTCCACCAGGGAGCATAGCCCCTGGCCGTTCTATACAATGAGGAAAAATCAAGGAACACAAAAAGTCTATATGCACTGAAAGGCTACTATTTATTTTAATATTTACAATTAAGGGTGCATCAGTGTTGACAATGGTCATTCAGTCAATCAACAAGCATTCGGGAGGACCCGCTATGTGCTGGGATCAATGCTAGTTACAGGTTGGCCAGCGTAGAGAGCTGTTCTTAGAGTCTATGCAACCGAAAGAACTTCTTCACAGACACCAACAAGCTAGAGTTGCACGGTGACTCAAGTAAGCATCAGCTAGAGGGCCAGCTGGGCTAAGAAGTCGTTAATCAGCTCTTATCCAATCAACAAGTTGCCTCTTTGCTTGCCTTCTGGTAGCCAAGGCAACAGAGGTAGAAGCTGCCTGCTAAGTGTCCTCTCTCCCGACCTTTGGTGACATTTTCCTCATCTCCCCCTCTTAACTGCCTTGCTTCCTCCACAACACTTCTATCTGCTGCTGTCCCTAGTGTTGGCACATACTGATGAAGGCTGCCATTGAGTTTCATTTTTACTAGGTTTCATATGTCTGCTCTCTTGCTGGGGAGAGGGTACAAACACATTAGCCTCAGACCGAAGCCCTGCAAATAGCTGCTACCAAACGGGCTGGCTGAGATGAAAGGAAAAATGGGGTTAGTATTTACTGAAAGTGGTCAGGCTGAAGTGGAAATCCCCTAAGAGAAAGATGCAAAACACTACTGTTTCTAGTAGGGATGGAGAGATTCGTGGAACCGAAGTGGGAGTAGGGGTGTGAACATGGTACAGAGTTAGTTGTACAACCAGAGAAAATAGCTGAGAGCTAGGTACTTCTAGATGAAACATGAAAATCTTCAAACATGCAGAATGATAGAGAAAGTAATCTAATAGTACCCAGATTAAACAAATGTTAACATTATGCCTTTTTTTTCTTTGACTCCTTCATTTTAAAAATAAGATTTTTAAGATCTAATTGAAGCACCCCCGCTTCTGATCTCATTTTCTCCCCACCCCACATGCAGACAGTTTTTTAAAGGAATGAGAGCTACTGAGTCATCATGTTGGGATCACCTTCTGTAGTCTTTCATTTGTTTTTGCTTCATATTAAACATAATAAGGTTTTGTTAACTACCAGTCTATTTAAAATGTGTTTAAAATAAAGCAAACTAGACCTGGTTCATGTGACGTTTCTTGGAGAAGATCATTCACTTTATAGCCTAAAAGAAATGGAGACTTAGCATGTCTTCTCCTAAATACCCCCTTAGGCCCTGGGAAAGAATCTGTCCTGCTGATCCCCATTCTGAAACCCACCATTTTCAACATACATTTTTCACATGCGGCCTGTATCATTTCTGTAGCTGATAGCACATCTTCCTAAGAATATTTCTTTGTGTATGTACTACAAACCAACAGGAATTGGTCTGAGCACTCTGTGTGTACCAATTCATTTAATCTTCACAACCCATTGAGGTAGATACAGTTATCATCCCCATTTTACTGATGAGAAAACTCATCTGCGAAATGTGCTGGCTTCTGTGTACTTCAGTGAAGGACTAATGTGGCTGCCATAAGCTCCTGTGGGCCAACTAAATTGCAGCCCTTGTCCAGTTTTGTGCTATTGCACCGTGTAATTACTGGGTCTTTAATAGCCTAAAGCTTCAATCTATCTAGTCATTGTGCCAGTGACAGTCTAGTCATATTGTCGCTACTCCCTTGACTTTCTTCAAATACAGAGTTTTCATTTGTTCACAGAGAACTCACTAGAAGGTGAATGTTTCATTGGACCCAGATTGCCCATTTTGCACACAAGAATGTTAGCCATCCCCCTTCTTGAGCATAAGGAAGGGCTGGGATTCAGGGGAGGGTAAATCAGAGACACTCAGCACAGCATCAGGACACATGCCATAAACAGATGCAGAGGTTTGGGAAAGATGGCACCCCTATAGCCACAGTGCCTCTGCCCTCTTCCTTTTTTTATTTTTTTTTTAAGATTTTACCTATTCATCTCTTAGAGAGAGGAGAAGAGAGGAAGAGCGAGAGGGAGAGAAATGTCAATGTGTGAGAGAAGGTTGCCTGTTACATGCCCCCAATGGGGAACGTGCTCTGCAAGCTAGGCATGTGCCCTGACTGGGAATCGAACCAGTGACCTTTAGGTTCATAGTCCAGCTCACTCAATCCACTGAGCCACACCAGCCAGGGCTGCCCTCTTCCTTTCAGTCTACCTTCTGACCATCCTTCCTATCCCTGCTGGCCTGGCCAAACTGTAATCATTATTCAACACCCAGCTTAATCCAACATCTCCAGTGAAGCCCTCCTAGGTAACTGCAGCCCATACTGGTTCCTCATCACACTGACCCTTAATGTGAAATTAGTTCCTGTCATTTCTTATGTAATTGGTTCCTTTTCCTTCCCTCTCTCTCTCTCTCTCTCTCTCTCTCTCTCTCTCTCTCTCTCTCTCTCTCTCTCCCCCTCTCCCCCTCCCCACAATGAACTTCCAAAAAATGGGAAAAAATATCTTCTACACACCACCAAAAAACACTACAAAACTTGTTGGAGTGCTGGGTATTTCCTGTTTTAATGATATGGAAGGGGGCCTGTGTAGGAGACTGAATGGAGAAAGGGAGGTTATTATCATGGTGATCCCACCCAATCCAGCCCTAGGAGGCAGATGGCATTATACAACTACACAGAAATCCTCCAGCCATGAGAGGGGCAATATTCCCTCCTTCCACTTCAAGCAAAAAATATATGGACATCTAAGGGATCTTCAAATGCCTACCTTCCCTGGTTCATAAGAGGTTCAGTGGGATCTGCTATTAGATTGCATTTTATAAGAGTAATTAAACACAAGGTAAAGGTAGCAAAGTGAAGGGGTTAAGAACATGGACCCTGGAAACATTGCTAGGATCACATCCCAGCTCTACCATTTACTAGCTGAGTGCGCTCCAGCAGGGTACATGACCTCTCTATGCCTGTTTCTTAGTCTGGAAAACCAGAATGATGGTAATAGCACCTGTCCCATAAGGTTGTTATGAGGAGTTGATATTCTTAAAGTACTTAAATCAGTTCCTCATACAAAGTGACATAAACAAATATTTGCTACCATTTCTCATGTTCCTACTCTCTCTCCTAACATTTTCTTTTCTACTAAAATATAGCTTTCATTCTCACTGCTCATCTTATAGCTTTACATACACCATGGTTTGGGTCCAACAGGCTACTTAATGTATGCACATGATTCATTTTTGCAAAAGCAATGAACAAAAATGCCTTTGGCTTGGCATAAGGGAAGGAGTCTGGCAGACCTGAATTCAAGTGCCAGTGCTACTGCCTAGCATTTCTGAATGGGGCTAAAAATTCTTTCTTCATATCATTGTTGTAAAGATTAGAAATAAATCTGTATATAAAAATCAATTAATGATAGCAGTTTTAATCATCATTGTCATTATCATGAATTGGGTTTCATTTATGTTCCAAAGAGTATTCCACATACTGTTAAAACTTGTTTTCAAAAGGCAGTTATTACCTGTATTCTTGAGGTTTCTAAGATTTCCTACAAGGGTTCACAGCTTCTGTTATGCAAGCTAACAGGGGCTTTGTATATGTTATCATGTAATTCTAATGCTTCCTACCAATTAACAATGATATACTAAAGAAACCTACGAGCAATTTTTAAGCCACTTTATTGGGGCATGATGGACATATAAAAATTGTACATATTTATTGCATACAGCTTGAAGAGTTAGGGACAAGTGCACACACGTGAAACTGTCACTACAGTCTATGCCATAACCATATCCATTACCTCCCAAAGTTTCCCCAGTCCCCTCTAAAAATAATTTTGCATCCTGTTTATATTTCAAACAAATCCATAAGTTTTGTTATACATTGAAATACATTGTACATATATTGTACACACTGAAATATGCATTCAAAACTATTTTCCAAAAACAAAGGCTTGGCTTTGGAAGTATCTTAAAATGGTTATCATATTATTTGCAGTGGCAGGCATCACTGTTTTAGAAGAGAAACCAACTACCAAAGAAATACAGAGGAAGCTTGTTCAAGATGTACATTGCCTATAGAAACCATTCTGATGAAAAAGCAATTACAAAGAATTAAAAAGCAATTTTGAAGTTAGAAGTGGGTTCGTTCCTTTGAAATCATTTTCAGAGTAAAAAAAAATTTTAGGAAAAAAATAGACTAACCTTAGCCTACTTCAGAAGACTCATCAGAATCATGGCATGTTAGAACTGTAAGCAATCATCCTAAAGATAATTTTAGGACAGTGGCCCATGGATTAGGAACTCTGGTCCAGAAAGGTGATAAAAGTAGCTCAGGATTAATCCTCCACTATTTGTTTCATCACTGGTCACCTCTCTGGACCAGAGTTCTTTCATTTTCACTAAATTCGCAAGCTACTGCATTTCTTCTCTGACTGTAAATGTAGATAAATGTGAGAACTGATGTACACATACCCAAAAGAAGAGAACTTATACCTCTGTGTGTATGTGAGATTAGTTTTAAAAAACACCACATAAAAGGGTGATATGGTTGAGAAATATTCCTTTAACATCATTTCATTTTAGCAATGACTTTGACTATTTCATCCATTTAAAAAAGTTATTACCTAAAAATTATGTAGTCAAAAATCACATGTTTTGTTGAGCTCTAAAAGGCTTTGACTACTCAAACAAACAAACTCACCAGAAGGCATAGGCAGAGCATTCACATCAGGGCAGGTGGATTACAGGAAGAACTCCTGGAGCAGATACGTATTAGTCAACCTGACATATATGGTTATAATAATGCATGGTTATGGAAAGCCCCATTATTCACAGAGACTCAAATAGAACAAAACCTTCACAGACGCTGGGGTGCAAATTCTGTTCTTAAGCAGACCTACACTGTCCCTCTAAATGCTACTGAGCACTCAGCCTCCCAGTGGAAACTAGCCAGTACCCCATGTGGAAAGTTTAAAAAATGGCTTTGAACAGATGTTTTCACAGTCTCTTTTCATTTCCATTTTCTTGAACTTTGGGGCTATCAGATACCCGGATTAGAGACACAATGCAAATACAGAATCAAAGGTGTCCCCTACTGTCCTATGTGACTTTCTTCACTAGATATGGAAGCCACACTTCTCCTTGGATTATGTAAAAATTATTTGGGGAGGGGAATTGTTAAGGCTAAAGTTCTTTCATAAGACAGAGAGAGAAAGTTCTTTCATAAGACAGAGAGAGTGACTTACTAAAATTCTCGTTATATTCCTGCTCACAGAGCATCCTCGGTCTCTGGAAACAGGGAAGAGAAACGCAGATCATTCCCGCCGGCTCCCCAGCTTCCTCCATGTATTTTCTTCGTGATTATTTCCTAGGTATATATGTGGCTCATTTCTGAAATCTTAATTTTCTACCTTTTTTCTCCTATTAATTAACTTTATTTCACGGCTCATTAGCACCTCTACCAGAGAACACAGAAAAGGAAATGAACTCATCTATAATTAGACAATACTGAGAAAATATTCGTTCCATCAATATTGGAAGAAAAAGAACCATAAAACAAAGTGCCTTGAGAGATCATCGCTTCATAGTGGTTAAGACGCCTTAAGTTGTGACTTTGCCTGAAAGACAAAACATGACTTTGTTTAAGAGCTAAATTTGACTTTAATAACTAAAGACCGGTGATTTCTTCATGTAATAATAAGTCCACAGGTAAGCAGTTCAAAAGTTGGTGTGATGGCCCAACAATGTGACCAAGGACCCAGGGCAGGCTCTTCCTGTTTTCCAGGCCCCACCATCCTAAGAGTTTCTGCTTTTCGCCTTCATGCCTATTTACACGTGGAGGCAAGCTGGGCATCACGGTTCCAGGCATCTCTTTCCCCTCCTACCGCCTTCGAGATAGCAAGCAGGAGGCAGGGAACAGACTTGCTTCCCATGTCTCCACCATTTTATCTAGGAATATAAACCATCCTAGAACCCCACCAACAGACTGCCCTGTCCCTTAGGTCACAGCAGCCAGGCCTAGCTGCAAGGAGAGCTAAGCAAAGTCATATTTCATTTTCTAGTTTCTATTCTATGATGAGAAGTAGGCAGGAAAAGGGGGGTAGTGGGTTGTAATGACTACAGGGTTAGCCAGTCAACAGTATCTTGTAAAAACCGTCTTCTTGGTCAGATAAGAAAATTGAAGCCAAGAGAATTTAAGAAGTTATATTTAACATGTGTTAGGCACCCACAAGCTAGCTGGTGACAAAAACCAAAGCAAAGAGCTGGGTCAGCTTGCCCCGCAGCGCTATGCATTTCCATTAGATCACAACAGTCTGTTCAGTATCAGAAGAAAAGAGGGTGCACACTGGGGAGAAAAGCAAGCAAGTTTCCTGCATTAGATAGATGAAATTACCAAAAAAAAAAGTGAGGTGTTATTTGAGTCTAATTGAATAATACAGACCCCAACACCTTTCTACTTGATATTAGCATTGGTAAAAAGATACATCAAGCGGGACATTTTGAAACTCCTAGCTGCTAGTAACACGTTGGGATCTTTGATCCCTGCATAGTTGCAGCCACTGTCGGCTGACGCATGCTTAAGATTCAGCAGAATTAGATATAAATTGCTTCTACATCAAGAATTCACAAAGAACTGAGATTCTATCATCTGAAATTTTTATCTAAAAATAAAAATATAAAAACACTTTACTGTTTTAAAACATTTTTGTCATCTCTGATTTCATGAACAAAGGAGCTGAAGCTGAACAAGTTTCAGTGACTTCTTTTAAGCCTCGAGGAAATGCAACGACACAGTGCAGATCAGGAGTCAATGAAGTTTGTATGGGATCTCAGGCAGTAGAGCTTTAGCCACACGTTTAAGTAAAGTATATACTTTATTTTTCTGAAGCATGTCAGCTTGGTCTAATATCCCAACAGCTCAGGCAAAGGCAGGGGTGTTATTAACCTGAATCACCTGTGGAATTCATCCCCCAGCTGAGACTCTTTACTAAATGACCTAGGTAACTGTAGCTATGGTCCTATTCACTATGGTCCTACAAATAGCTTTCCATGGAACTTCTAATGACAACTGTAAATTGTTTAATTTGTAGCTTACGTAAGGAAGTGAGAGTTTCAAAATTATACTCTGGTATGAATATAAACAACCCCAAAATATCAACACAAGCTTTGTCCTTACTAAATGGTCACAATAAGCCTGTGCACTGAGGGCACTGACACAGGTCCCGTGGGCTCTGAGTGTCCTTAGATACTGCAAGAGAAGACTGGGGCTGTTGACAAGAGTCTGGTAGCTGAAGAGGAGCAAGTTCAAGCTACAGCTGACTTGGTATTGCAGGGGCAAATGGGTGATTCTCTAGCTCTTGTCAGAACCCAGGCAATTCCCAAGATTATTTTGTGTAGCTACAAACAACTATAGTAGCAAAGGCATTGAGAAGTTACCTTGTACTCTGTAGATAATTTGCTCCCACTTTGGGCAGAGCTTGGAGGGAAGGGGAATTTCCCTTTCTTCACCCTGTTCCTTAGCAAAGACATTGGGATCTAATCAAGCCCAATCCTTTGGAGAAAGACAGAGGTCTCTTTGTGATATGCAGGGGAAATCACATCAGCTTTAGCATGAAGGCTCATTTTTACTAATTAAGTCACTATGTAATTCTGTGCATATGAAGAAACCCTGAAAAATATGAATTTGTAGCCATGTTCTTGCCGTATTTATATAAATGGTTTTTGTTCCCTAATTAAAATTATTTGCTCTAGAGAGATATTGAATACTAGAGTCAAAAGGGGTTCTAGAGATGATCAACTTAGACTCCATCCTTTGACAGAGCAGAAAAAGACACCCTAAGAAAGCAGCCAAGCCAAAATAACCCAGCTCTATAACCCAGAGCTCCTAACTCCCAGTCCAATCTTCTTTGGTTCTATTACCTAAGAAATAAAGTGCTGCCTTCTCTTTCATAGCTCTATTCTGGATCACCTATCATGGAAGACATGTCCCTTCCTGGAGTCCAGAATGTATTTTACTGTGAAGAAACAGCTTAATAAATACCAATTGTTAAAGGTGAAACTATTCTATACTTAGGCACATTACAGTATTTTGTGGGCCTACTATGGAACCTGATTATTACTTATGATTTCTGTGGAAACAAAATGTATTTAGGATTCCAAATGACCAACTTGCATATGCAATTTTGGAATAAAGATGGCTCATAAATAGCCTAAGAGTATAAGCTCTGTAGTATAGTTCTTGGAAATTCTTGCCTTGTCTCCATACCCCGTGACTATAAGATCATAACAGTGGTTCATAGGGAGTTCCCCAGGCATTTAACTGGGGTCTTTCCTACCTATACCCTCCCAAGCATCAGACTGGCTGCACCTCCAGCAGCTTGAGGCAACAAGTCCTTTGTGAGGATGACACACAGCACAGCTCCATGTCCATCGAGGAGATTCACTGAGTAGACACAGCTGGTGTTGTGGACACAGAGATGCCCCACCAGATCCCCTGTTAAAGAGGGACTCACTGCCCAGCTTCAAGGAGAGAGGCTGACCAATGTCCTCCTGCTGCCAGCTCCTTCAGGGCCAGCCTCAGGTAAAGAGAGCCACTGTGCCCAAGATTGTGCCTTCCTAGTATAGTGTGCATCTAATGACTGAGTGAGGTGATGAGATAAAGCCCAGACACCTTAATTCAACATGGGAAATGCAGGTGGACTATAATCTATATTTATAGCTCGCCAGAGCCCTGCAGCACATCAGCCATGGTTATATTGGGCCCGCATTGCAGGTCAACATTTTCTTCTGTCCAATTCTGCCACTTCCCTCTTCCTTTGACAGGTGTTTGTTTGTCTTATAAAAGACTTTTTTAGAATAGCATTTTAAAAAATTTTTATTGCATTTTTTCCATTACCATTTAGTCCCCTTATACCCCCTGTTGATGAAGAAAATCATCAACAAACTAAAAAGACAACCCACAGAACATATTCGCCAATATATTTGATAAAGGTTTAATATCCAATACTTATAAAGAAATTACAAAACTCAACACCAAAAAACCCCAAACAACCCAATTAAAAATGGACATGGGACCTGAATAGATACTTCTCCAAAAAAGACATACAGATGGACAATAGACATATGAAAAGATGCTCAATGTCACTAATCATCAAAGAAATGCAAATTAAAAACACAGTGAGATATCATCTCCCACCTGCAGGAATGTCTATCATCAATAAGTCAACAAACAACAAGTGCTGGTAAGAATGTGGAGAAAGAGGAACCTTTTTGCACTATTTGTGGGAATGCAGACTGGTGCAGACACTGTGGAAGGCAGTATGGAGATACCTCAAAAAGTTAAATATGTATCTGCCTTTTAACACAGGATTCCCACTTCTGGGAATGTATCCATAGAATAGTTTTTGATGTACAGAAGAACTGAGAAAATAGTACAGAGGGTTCCCACACACCTCACACCCAGCTTCCCCTATTACTAACATCTTGCATTAGTGAAACACACTTGTTATGATTTATGAACCAATACTGATATACGATTATTAACTAAAGTCTGTAGTTTATTTAGATTTCCTTAGTTTTTACCTATTACCTTCTTTCTGTTCCAGAATCACATTAAGTACGTCACATTATATTTAGATGTTATATCTCTTTAGCTTTTTCTCCTTTCAGTTTTTAATACCAATAAATAGCTTATCCCAAATTCTATTTTATAATCTGCTTCCATTGAACCTACCTAATCTATGATAACTGGTTGCCTACCCAACAGCCGTTCTCCCTTCTTGCTAACAGCGTCCCAGTTTCTTATGGCCCAGCCTCAGGACGTGAATCACAATGGATCTAATCCAATTGGGAAGTCCCAATCTAGTTTACAAGTGACTGACCCAGGGACGAGCATGTGACCCAGTTTTGATCAATGAAACACAAGGAGAAACTGCCAAGGGCTTTCTGGGAAGATTTTCCTTTCTATAAAAGAAAAAATATCAGAAGTGTTCAATGAGAAGGATTTTGTTGTTCTTGTTTTGTTTTTTTCACACACTTCTCTTCCTATCTGCTTAAGGCACAGTCCTGTGATGCCCAGACCTGCAGCAACCTCAGGCAACAAGGTAATACAGAGGGACAAAGGCAACTGGATCTTTTATTATACCATTAAGCTGCAGACCCAATACTGGGAGTTGGATTCTTGTTACATAAATAATAAATGTCCTTAAGTTTAAGACACTGGCAGTTGAGTTTTCTGTTCCTGGCAGCTGGAAGTATTTCTAACATGCACTCCCTCAGATTCAGACAAGAGAAAGTTTTAAGGATTCACATGGCTAACAGGGAGATGAAGTCTCATAAAACTTTAGTAGCAAGTCCAGGCCTCACAGAGCCTCAACTGAACAGTAGTTCTCAATCTAAAGAGGAAGTCCTCACCTGTAATTTTAGAGATCTTCACTCCAGTGCTTCACTCTACATATCATTTCTCTGCCTCATCTCTTGTGCTTCCTCACAAATATAGTTTACTTAAGACATCTTAAGCCTCTCTTAATTTAATAATCTTTTATCCTCAGCTCCCACTAGAAATTCTCAATATATTCCATTGAAGTCCTTCAAGGAGAGACTACAATTGACTCAGCACATCTTTTTCTGCTAGGCCATTCCACAGGTCACTGGACAGTCTACAGATTGTCTTTGGCACAAGTATCCTGTCTTGGTCCAATCAACTATGTATGTTTGGAGGAAAAGGTCACGTGGTATAAAACGGAGCCACACAAAGCTGCTCCGTCAACACAGTTGTGCCTGGGACAGTGGGTTGGTCAGGCACAGTGACACACAGAGTCTGGCACAGCAGCAGGTGAGAGCAGAAGGGCACAGTTGTTGACACTCTGCGTTCTTATCCCTAATCTCTGTCCTGCCTCCACCAAATTAGTCTGTTTCTAAAACTTTTTGTCTGTTTATTATTACTGGAAAAAATTGTCTCACACAAATAAAATACAAGATGCTCTCAGATTAACTGGAAAGAAAGAGAAAGAAGAGATAGAGAAACAGAGAAAACAAGAGAGGGAAGGAAAAAAGGGAGGGAGGAAGGGAAGGAGAGGGGGGAAAAGGAGAGAGAGGAAGGAGAAAAAGAGAGAGAGAGGATTGTCTTTGACAGGCACAGACAGCTGTTGACAAAGACTTGCCATGTTGGCAAGAGAGCGAGACAGAAAGCAAAGCCATGGAGGAGTGAGGCCCAAGTCAGCTCCCAACTCAGCCCAGAACCAATGGGAAATAGAGATGGTTTCACAGAAGATGGAGGTTTTAATGGGTGACATAAACGAGACTAATCCAACAGGCTCCTGCAGTACACAGCCCTTCCCCGTGGGAAGTATTCCATGGACTCAGCCATACCGTTGGTCATACCATTCTTCCCACAGGAGTGTCATCTCCTTCCCTGAGATCAGCATTATGATACATTTTCACTGCACATTTCATCAGAGAGGCCTAAATAAATTCCACTCCAAAGGGCAAAAGTACTCAACTTATTCCTGGGAATAGGACAAGTAATGAGAAAATCTAGCCCAATGTATCTGAAAGCACAGAGTAAGACTATGAAAGTGGGATTTTACTCCATGACTACCAGAGGTTTCTTGCAAGTATTTGCTTTGCAGAAACCTTGGCTTTCATTCCTCTCTTGACTTTTTTAAGCTGGTTTTTGAACACTACTCAGTAGGTAGTTGGCCCTTTTGATGTTTGGCACTGGCATAAAGAGGATAAGTTATTTAATTTTCTGCTAAGGTGACAAAGCCTGTTCTGTATGTAAAGAGGAAAGCCGTTCAGGCATATGTGACTGTGTGCAAGTGAAAACTTTTCTTCTTTGAAGGTTCAGTGTTAACATGCCTACTGAATTCCAAGCAATTGTGCATCAGACCCTGAAATGCAGAAACTAAGTTCAGCAACCTGAAGTGCAGGGTTAAAGCAATTATCAGAAAATGAAGAACTGAAGAACTGCTGGTGATGGAAAAACAATTCTTTTTGTCTTCAATTATCTAGGCTGGCTGTCTTCTTACCAAGTAGAATATTGGCAAATGCAAAGAAAAATCCAAAGGAACTTGAGTTGGCTATGTCCACAAGAGCAAGACAAATTATGCAGGTAGGTTAGAATACAGGCTAGTGTGAAAGGTTCATTTAGCAAGAATGGCCCAGATCAGTCACTTGTATAGAGTGAAGTTAATGTGTTGTGGTAGAAGTTTTTAATTTATGTATCAACAAGGCCTGAAGGAAAGAGAACACTCAATGAATTATTGAATGTCTGTATGAACTGGGCTGGGTGCTAAGTGCCAAGAACACAGAAATGAAAAAGACAAACATTACCAAAACTATTCCATCTATTCCATCAAGTAAATCTAAGAAGGATAAACTGGAAATACATTTAAACAGCTATCCAGAGAACTTATGGTTTTGGAGGATGATTAAGCTTCATGAAACTTTGAGTTTCATAAACTTTCCAAAGCCTCTGGCTTACCTGAATGTAATCCAACCACCTTAACATGCAACTGAAGACCTTCTACAATATGGCCTCAAATATCTTTTTATTGTTATCCTATAAAAAGCCTCTCCAGCCCCACACCATACATTTTAGGGTCAAGTCAACTGTTTTCAAATATACTGTAACACCATGATTTTAGTTAAGCCATCCTCTCAACCTAGAATTTCCTCCCCTCCTACATCCATCATATCCCTCATTCTCCCTGCCACTGATCCTTCTGCTCTACTATATCTGATTATGGAAGCCCACTTTTTAAAGCCCAATTAAGTACTAAAGCCTCCAAGTACCAAGTGTCATTGATTCTTCTTTTTCACCATTGCCATGCCCTCTCTTGGGGTCCTAGTACATTTTGTTCATGCCTCATGTTTGGCAGACACTGTCTACACCTGGCATTATAGTCATAAATGTATCTACACCCCCTACTAGATTTGTTTTTCTGAAGGGAATCATGGTCTTACTCATCTCCCTAGTCCTGCTAGATTAACACAGAGTAGGTAATCAACACATGTTCAAACTGAGTCGAAGAAGAACAAACAAGATGCCTGAATGTGTCTCCAAAATAAACATAGACAATAAGTAAAGTATGGAAAGACTATGAAAATTCATTTGTCTTTTTTTAGTATCTTGCACTGTTTTCTATACCATTGTGTTGCTTTTTCCATGCATTTTCCCTCCAGACTTCTGTAATTCTTGGTATTTCTCATTTTTTAAACTTATTTCTGTTATGAACCACTCTTCCTTTGTGTCACTATCTGTACCAGAAAGTTAGGTCACTTCAGGAAAGCATGGACCAGTATACACTGACAGAACTTCCTTATCATCTGAACATGCCCCTGCCCAGACATGTCAAGGAAATATATATTTTGAAGGACTGTTCACAACTCCACCAATTGGAGAAGGTTTCTTTATTCCAGCGCATGTTGGTCAGCTACGGAGGAGAGGTGGGAGGACACACAAACCTCAAATAAGGAGCCTCCATTCACAACTAAAACTCATGCGATCCCATGACTACTTTTAAACAACTCTTTCAAAGAGTAAAGAAGAAAACAAGGACTAGGGAGAGGATTGCTTTTTTGTCTAGAACTACAAAATTTCAGAGTAGAAAAAAGATCAAGGAAAAAGGGCAACAGCAAAGGGCCCTTAATGAATCAAGTAGTTTCTGGCTTCATGGACTTCTGGGGTTTGAAGGAAAAGGGCGATCAATATTATCAATGACAGCTCAGAGACAGGTATTCAACCAGCTGTTCAATAAATATGTGTTGAGTGTATACTATGAAGCAGGATTATTCATAGGACTGGGCAGGGAAGATGTGGTCTCTGCTCTTAAGGGGCTTTCAGTCTAGTGAGGAGGCCACATCTTAAATAAACAACTGCATGTTAACGGGGGAAGTGTTACTATGAAAAAGTGTATGGTGTTATGAGAAGGTATAATGGGGGTGTGTAATCTAGTCTGGAGGGTCAATAAGGCCACTCTGTGGAAATGGTATTTAATTGCCCAGAAAGATAAGTGGAGGTTTGCCATGTAAAGAAGTGAAGAGAATTCATTTCAAACAGAAAGGATGTGAATATAGACACAATCAGGCCTGAAAGTCCAAATATAAAGGACACTTGAGAGACTAGAAAAAATGGAGTGTGGATTTATACAGAGGTGGGAACCCACCCCTGACTGCTTGCACTAGCCAGGCCTCCCTACGATATGTTCTTATAGCAGCCTGTCTCTATCCTCCAGAGTTCATAGTTTGGTGGGTGCACAAGATAGAGACATTAATATCAATCTCCATTACCAAATGTAAGATCCATGAGGGTGAGAGTCATTTATGTTTTATTCACTACTGTAAGCCCAGAGCCTATCAGAGAACATAGAACATCATACACACTCAATAAATATTTGTAGAATAAATGGATGAATAACCAAGTGAATAAATGATTAGTAGAGGAATGAAAACACCTCAAGGTGTTGGGTTCCAATTCTGATTCCAGCATTAACTCTCTACTGAAATTGGATATTTTATTTGAACTCTTTGGGATCCAATTTTCTCCATGACCAAAATTAAAATGTTGAACAATATTATCTCTAAACCTTTTTCCAACCCAGAATTTAAATGTATCCTATTCCCACATGTTTTTTGTTGTTTCTTTTCTTGTTTGCACCTTCCCACTGAATACTGTATGTTTTCCCCACTGCGTATTACTGCCTTCTCACAGGCAAAGTCCAGCACATCAGGTGCTACCATTTAAAATTAGAATCTGTAAATTTATCAGACCCTGCTCAATAGAAACGAATCTGAAGAGTTGGCCTTCCCTCTACCCCAAACTATGTGCATTATCAAAAGACTGACATCAAAGCTGATTACTTTACCAGGAGGTTCCCAGCCAAGCAGTCCTTTGATTTGCTTTTACTACTTACACATAAGATAAAGCTAGTTAGAAAACAAAATTCAAAAGCTCTTTTCATTTATATTTTTTGCTCTTCCAGTAAAGCAGATTATCTAAAACTAATTAACTATCAAAGGGGTACAATTGCCCCTTCTACATCCTGTACTAAAACACATATACACATACATGCATGCATACACAAGATGAATTTCCAGCAAGGCGCATTTAAATAGATGAAAAATTCTTAGAGTTAACATGATCCTATTTCAGTGGTTTATTTACATGTGGTCTTTAAGATGTCCACCTTAAAATGAATTTATATAAGATAAATATTTATTTTGTATCTGAAAATCTCCCAATTAATAACCTAAAGTATTGCTAGTGGCAAGAATTGAAATAGTTTAGTTTTTACTCTACTGATTATAACAGAAGGAGAAAATAAGCGTCTAGTTGTTTACACTAATGTAGGTCATAATAATATCAAAAATGTAAATTTACAGCATATTAAACTCCATGATCAGATCTATCGTTCTTAGGGTATATAAAGCTTCTTTTGGCAAGTAACATTATTTTCAAAATTGGTTTGGAATTCTCTGAAACATTACTCCTACTTCTCTGATTGTTTCCATCCATGAGACTCAAGACATAAATCTATTGTAGTTTGCACAAAGGACATCTAACATAATAACTGCGTATCTGAAGGGAATAGTCATATTTAAGAAAATCTGTCGGAAAAACAGAGGGGAGTATTTCAAGTCTGATCTTCAAGCCTGCCTCTTCATTATTCTGCCTCAAACACCTATTCCTTATGCAAGAAAAGCCCACCTTACTTTACTCAGGATGATCATATTAAGAATGCAGAAAGTAATGGCTACTCTGGCTACTTGTAAAGACTGAAGATAAGCCTTGGGTGCATGCTCTAATAATACAATATAAACACTGTGAAGGACAGTGTGCAGGTGAGACTTTCCTCAATTTTGTAAGAAATGGTGATGAGCCAAAGATTAATAACAATGTGCCAAAAAGGATGATATTTTAGCAAAAAAAGTGTCATCCATCCTAGTAGAATTCGTCTGTTTAATCCAAAGGCAGATTTGTGAAAGCTTCAGCAATTTTCTTTTTGCCAAGAAAACTTGCTTTGCTGTCTAATTATTTTCTTAGAAGGAATTACTTTCATTTTCTTATCAATATAGTTCATACATAATGATATTTCATCTACTACATATTCCTCTTTTGAATCTTCATTACAGATATCCATTTTAAAAACTTTTTACTGAGCTATAAGTCACAAACCATTCAATTCACCCATCTATACAGTTCAATGGCTTTTAGTATATTCAGTAATGCATCCATCACCACAATCAATTTTAGAATACATTTATTACCCCAAACAAAATCCTCCCCCATTCCTTAGCCATCACCCCATAATCTTCCTATCCCTTCAAACTCTAGGCAACCATACATCTACTTTCCATCTTTATACATTTGCCTATCCTGGACAGCTCATATAAATGGAATCATGTAGTCTGTAGTCTTTTGTGACTGGCATCTTTCATTTAGTAGGTTTTTTTAAGAAACATCCACATGGTAGCAGGTATCAGTACTTTGTTTCTTTTTACTGAAGAATAATATTCCATTGTATGGATATACTACATTTTATTTATCCATGCATCGGTTGATGGACATTTGGATTGTTTTCACTTGGGGATGTTATGAATAATGCTATTGTGAACATTTGTATACAAGTTTTTGTGAGGATGTATGAGGTCCGTCCAGAAAAAGTCTGCTGATTACCCCAACTTACCACTTTTGAGTTCTCATGCTGCAGCACATAAAAAGTGACCCCAGGCAGAGCCCAGTGACTCCCTTATCCCCACTGAGTTAAGGAGATGGAGCTGAAACTCTAAGGAGATCAAGAGATTTTTTCTTAATACAGAATACAGAAGAAGAGAGAACTACAGAGCAAATTCTGAAGATGTGCAGGGGTCCCCCAGGGAATTCAGCTGAGCATTGATAAGTACATACCTGTGAGGAAACTACTTAAACCAGAGGGAAGAGCTTTCTGAAGAGATTAGAGGGAATAAGGCCCTTTGTTCACTTAAGGTAGAGAATAGTGCCTTAGGGGATGGATGGATTTGGGAGGGGGGAGGAAAAAGGATTCAAGGACATGGGCAATAGTGTGAAGATTGTGGTGGGGGGTGGGGTGGGGGAGTGGGCATGGAACTGGGGTATAAGGGGACTAAATAATAATGTAATGGGAAAAATACAATAAACTAGTTAAAAATAAAAAAGAGAGAGAGAAAATATTGCTTATTACCACCAACCAGACTGAAAAACATCATTATCCATGCTATTCTCACCCAACAAGATAAAATTTACAAGGTCTGGCATCCAGTAAAAAATTATCACACAAAATAAGACTCAGGAAAATACAACTTATGATGAGGAGGAAAAAAATCATTCAGTTGAAATTCAGATGTTAGAATTAACAATAATATTAAAACAAACATTATAACTATATTCCATATTGCAAAAAGTTAAGTACAGTCATAGAAAATATACATTAAAATAAATAAAATGTCTAGAGGTGAAAACTACAGTATTTGAGATGAAAAATATACTGGACTGGATTAACAGCTGAGGAGACAGAACAGAAGAAGGGTTTATTCAGCTTGAAAGCATGGTGATGGAAACTAAATCCAAAATGAAATGCAGAGAAAAAAAATTTTTTAAAGGGAGGAGGGGAGAGGGAAGAAAGAGAACCAGTGAGCTGTAAGACAACTTCTAGGGGTTTAATATGCATGTAATTGGAGTCCCTGGAATGGCTTAAAGGGTTAGAAAATATATTTGAAAAACTTACAGACAAAATATATCAAAATTTGATGAAAAGCCATAAAACCACAAACCCAAGGCTCTCAACAAACTTCAAACACACGAAACAATGAAAACTATACTAAGCCACATGATCATCAAATTTCTCACAACTAATGATATAGAGACAAATCATTTTTAAAGATCAGAGAAAAAGACAACATTACACACAAAGGAACAAAAATATGATTTTTCATTAGAAAAAAAGCAAGTGAGAAGACAGTGGAGTGACATCTTTAATTAACTGAAATAAAAGAACTGTGAACATAGAATTCTATACCCAGGGATAATATGTTTTAAAACAAAGGCAAAGTAAATTTCTTTCAAACATAAAAAAGCTGAAAGAGTTCATTACCAATTCCCCATGAAGTTGTATAGTGTTATTTGAGAGTGGACTTAGATTCACTTTAAATATATATTGCAAACTATAGAACAACCACTAAAAACATTATTTAAAGAAGTATAATTTATATTTTCAAAAAGGAAAGTAAATGGAATCATAGTAAGTGCTCACTTAAGACCAGAGAAAGCAGAAAAATGAAAAAAAATTAGAAAATAAAAAATAAGATTTTAAAATTATGTATTTATTCCAACTTTCTCTTGCTAATCAACAGTAAGTTGGAGTAAATGCATAATTTTAGAAAAAGCAGACTTCAGAATAAGTAAAATTTTTATAAATAAAGAAGCCCATGACATGATGATAAAGGGGTAAATTTTCCAAAAAGATATAACAGTCCTTAAGACAGATACACCTAACAACTAAGCATCAAAATACATAAGGCAAAAACTGATAGAACTGCCAGAAAAAAATAGACAAATATTATAGTAGGAGACTTCAATGCCCATCTTTCAGTAATTGAAAATTCCAGCAGGCAGAACATCAGGAAGAATATAGTTGCACTAAACACTACCATAAGTCAATTGGATCTAACATTTATTGAATATTTCTTTCAACAATAGAGAATACACATTCTTCCCAAGTTCACATGGAATATTTGCCAGGATAGACCATATTTTGGGCCATAAAACACAATTAAGAAAATTTAAAAGAATATAAATCATATGAAGTATGTTCTCAGACCACAGTGGAATTAAACTAGAAATCAATAATAGAAAGACAGCTGGAAAGGCCTAAGATATTTGGACATTAAACAAGATACTTTGAAAAAAACTAATCATACCGAGTGTTTGTGATATGTAGAACTAGAACCCTCACACACTGCTGATGGGAATTTAAAATGGTACAACCACCTTGGAAATTAATTTCAGGTTGTTCATCTAACTTTTAAAAAGTTAGATATAGATCTACTCCACGCTCTAGCCATTTCCTCCTAAATATTATCTATGTAATGACTCATACATGAATATTTCTAGTAGTTTTAGTTGTGATTGTCAAAAACTGGAAACAATCCAAATATCCTTCAACAGGTGTATGGATAAACAATTGTGGTATATCTATACAATGGAATACTCCTCAGCAAAAAAGAGGAATGAACTAATGATGAATACTACAACCTGGGTAAATCTCAAAGTAATTCCTTAGGAAAAGAAGCCAGACAAAAATGCAAACTAATCTTTAGTGACAGGAAGCAAATCAATAGCTGCCTGGGAATGTTGGCTGGGGAAGGGGGTGGGCAATTAAACAAGGAAACTGTTGGGAGCAATGAATATGGAATATGCTCAATATCTTGACTGTGGTAGTTGTTACATGGGTGTATACATATGTTGAAATTTATCAAATTGTATTTAAATATGTGAAGTTTATTATACGTAAATTATACCTCTAGAAAGCTGTTTATAAAATGCTATAATGCAAAGATTCAGGAAAAATTAAATTTATGTAAGTATTTCTTTTACCCTGAACCAGATTAAAGCATTTTTCTATGTAAGTGTCTTTTACCAGGTAGTTCATCTAGCTATCACAGACCACTGAAATTCTAAAAACATGAATAATTAATTCAGGCAACCCATCTCATTTTGTTTTGTTCCATAAACTGTTTTTTCAGCACACATTTACTTGGTTTTGCCCATAGCAAAGTGAGGGCATATGGAGAGAAAAGAGTCTCAAAATAAGTGATGGTAGGTCAGAAACATTATCTTCTTACACAAAAGGGAGCACACTATATTTCTCCAAGAATGTATTTTATGTCTACATTTTTACTGAGCATCTCCTTGCAAATATCAGCTTCTAGAGACAAAAATCACTTTATTTATGAGTGCTTCATTAAGCAACCGGGGTTAAATACTCTGTTTGATAAAAACAAGGATGTTCTAACAAATTTTGATTTTCCTCTAAAAAATCTAGTTATTTTGCAGCTGCTTAAAACAAGTGTGGCACCTAATAAAGGAATTTGGCAAAACAGCAGGACACAAAGTCAATATCCAGAAATCAAAGGCATTTCTGTACACCAACAATGAAACAGCAGAAGCAGAAATCAAGAAAAAAATCCCATTCAATACAGCAAAAAGAAAAATAAAATACCTAGGAATAAACCTAACCAAAGAGGTAAAAGACCTGTATTCAGAAAACTACATAACACTGAAGAAAGAATTCAAGGAAGACACAAACAAATGGAAGCATATACTGTGTTTGTGGATCAGAAGAATTAACATCATCAAAATGTCCATACTACCCAAAGCAATTTACACATTCAATGCAATACATATTAAAATACGAATGGCATATTTCACAGACATAGAACAAACACTTCAAAAATTTATATGGAACCATAAACGACCCTGAATAGCTCCTGCAATTTTGAGAAAGAAGAACAAAGTAGGAGGGATCACAATACCTAACACTAAACTATACTACAAGGCCACTGTAATCAAAATAGCCTGGTACTGGCATAAAAACAGGCACATAGAACAATGGAACAGAACAGAGAGCTCAGAAATAAACCCAAGTCTTTATGGTCAATTAATAATATTCAACAAAGTAGGCAGCAACATAAAATAGAGTAAAAATAGCCTCTTTAACACAAATGGTGTTGGGAGAACTGGACAGCTATGGGCAAAAAAATGAAACTTGAGCACCAACTTATACCATACACAAAAATAAATTCAAGGTGGATAAAAGACTTAAATATAAACTGTGACACCATTAAAGCCCTAGAGGAGAACATAGGCAAGAAAATATCAGGTATTTCATGCAGAAACATTTTTACTGACATGTCCCCTAGAGCAAGGGACATAAAGGAAAGAATAAACAAATGGGACCTCATCAAAATTAAAAGCTTCTGCACGGCTAAAGAAAACAGCATTAAAATAAAAAGAGAACCAAATGTATGGGAAAACATATTTGCAATGATACCTCAGACAAGGGTTTAATCTGAGGGTTTGGATATTTAATCCAAAATATATAAAGAACTTACACGACTCCACTCTAAGAAGACAAGCAACCTAATTAAAAAATGGGCAAGGGACTTGTACAGACACTTCTCCAAGGAGGACATACAGAGGACCCAGACACACATGAAAAGATGCTCAATATCGCTAGCTATCAGAGAGATTCAAATTAAAACCACAATGAGATACCACTTCACACCAGTCAGAATGGCCATCATAAACAAAGCAACAAACAACAAGTGTTGGAGAGGTTGTGGAAAAAAGGGGACCCTAGTGCACTGTTGGTGGGATTGTAGACTGGTACAATCACTATGGAAAACAGTATGGAACTTCCTCAGAAAACTAAAAATGGATCTGCCTTTTGACCCAGCAATTCCACTGCTGGGACTATATCCTAAGAACCCTGAAACAACAATCCAAAAGAACCTATGCACCCCAATGTTCATAGTAGCACAATTTACAATAGCTAAGTGCTGGAAGTAACCTAGGTGCCCATCAGTAAATGAATGGATGAAAAAACTATGGTACATTTACACAATGGAATTCTATGCAGCAGAAAGAAAGAAGGAGCTTCTACCTTTTGCCACAGCATGGATGGAACCGGAAAGCATTATGTTAAGTGAAATAAGCCAGGCAGTGAAAGACAAATACCATATGATCTCACCTTTAACAGGAACCTAAACAACAAAAGAAACAAACAAGCAAAACATAACCGAAGACACTGAAATAGAGAACAGGCTGACAGTGACCAGAGGGGCAAGGGGAGGGAATTTCAGGGGAGAATGGGAAGGGTTTACAGGAATAAATTTAAAGGACACATGGACAAAAACTAGGGGGGGGTGGAAATGGGAGGGAGGTGGGGAGGGATGGGTGGGTGGGCTGGAATGGGAGTAAAGGACAGAAAAATGTACTTGAACAATGATTAAAATAAAATTAAAAAAAAAAAAAACAAGTGTGGCCTTCTAGGGATTTGAAAAAGAAAAGCAAATGGGTGAATATTACCCACTCTCTTAGACATTATCAGAATATCATGAGGTTCACTTTGTATAACTATGCTTTAGGTTCTAGGCACGTGGCCCTTTATTTATTTTCATGGCAAACTTAAGTACCTTTGCAGACTTTCCCCAAAGAACCGTTGATGGCCTCTTTAGTTATGGGATTATCAAGCAAAGGGCAGTGTATCCAGCATTTAACTTGCTTCAACCTGTCACCTCTAGGTATCATTAACTTAATCATATTTAAACCTATTCTACTACATGGAGAAGGAAGAGAGAGGAAGATTAATATATTTTATAAATACTTTGTAAGTTTGGTAAAGATATTAAATAAAACAAAGCCTCTAAAAGTTTCTATTTTTACAGATAACTTGAATAGCTTTTCTCCAGTGAACCAGCTTCTTCACTTCTTTCTTCCACGAGCTGGCTTTTCTTTCCTGACACCATTGAAATGTGTCCATCAAGAGGTATTCAGTCCAATAGAACATGGTAGACTATCTAGGACAGTAAACACTCTCCAGGCAACATGGATTTAATACATTGTCAGAATCTCTCATGTGGACCTTAGCAAACTGCATTGCTATATTTTATTTTCCATGTATAGATCCTTTTTTTCCCAACCAAATTTTGAGTTAACTGAAGACACAGACTATATTTGCCCCTTTGAGTCTTCATATCAAACACATCTAACTTTTAATATAGTTAGTTTTTTTAAAACTTTCTTTAGAGACTAAATATAAAATGGGCTTAAATCAATGTGTATGGAGCACTATCCCTGATGCCTGTGCTAGACGTGTATGAACCACAAAGATATATGCAAGTTGTCACAGAAGTGCAGGTAATGAGATTGAAGAGGCCCCCTGTGCAACGCCAAGGGGTTTGGACTGGATAGGAGACCACTAAAAGTCTTTAAGCGGGAGGAAGACAAGATGAAAGACAGTTTTTAGGAAGATCATTCTGACAGAATTACACAGGATGGATAGATCAAAGACAAACTAGCAGCAGAAAAGACTAAGTGGACTAGTTAAGGATTGAAGTCATTCTGCCGTGCATTATGACGGCAATGGAAGCAGCTCAGGGAGAAAGGAAGACAACAGTGGTGGGAAGGTTGATAACGCCCTAGCTACTGTGGCTCAGTGGGTAGAAAGGTTGATAATGGAACCACAACATGGACTGTGAATCCTTACTATTTTTCTCTTATTTTTATTCTTTACTTATATACCTTCCTTCCTCCAGAATAGAATTTCTGACAGTTTACAAAACTTCATGCAAGATAACATAAAATTTAAAATAACTTGGTCATGAAATTGGAACAAAGGAATAATTTGGTTAGAAAATAAGACAAAACCAAGAGTAAGATTGTTATTCAAATTGCATGCTGTGAGGAGAAAACAACCTGGTACATGAATCATTATGTAAATAATATTTTTTAAAAAAACTAATTTCTCAAGATAAGCCCAATGATTTCTGATATCAAGAACAAAGAGAAATTTATCTCCAAGGTCTCCAGACAGAAAATCCTGTGCTTTTTGGTGAACAGTGACTGTCTTCAAGAATATTCTTAGAGTAAATACATTCGGTAATGTAGGTAGTTAGTATAACACTGTGGGGGGACAGTAAAAAACAATAATAGAAATGAGAGGCTCAAAGCAATAGGGTCTGTTTTTGACTGATTTAACTTAATTTGGGGATGGATTTTTTTTTACTATCTAAGTATCAAGTTCCTCCAAATGTGATCTATACACCAGCAATATAAACTGAGGTGCTAGCTTTTTAAAATGTAGATTCCTGGGCCTCCCCTAAGATGTAATGAATCAACATCTTTGGGGAAGGGACCTCAAAAATTTAGTTTTTTAAAAAGCTTTCCAGGTGATTCTTATATACACTGATGTTTGAGAAACTTTGACTAGAGACAAGGTTTTAATCTATAGACTCATTATGGGATGTGAAATTAATTCACTGAGTCATGATGAGCATTTTTAAAAAATGAAACACAAAATGGAATGGACTAGAATGTATCAGAGTGCCAAGTTATAGTTATAAGGATATAGAATTAGATTAAGTATTGTTTGGGTAAATGGTGTGAATACATACATATTATTACATGAAATACATATAATTTAATATAATAAATACAATATATGTATTTGTGTGCATATATATAGCATAGTGACTGTGATATACATATGGCATCATGATATATATACATATATATTACAGTTGCTATGAATTTTTTCCCCATGAAAACCACTAGCTAGAGAAATTCTTCAGACAACCTGCCCTTTGGATTGTTTTTTCCACTCAGTTCTGATAAAGCTATGAACAGCAGTGAGTCTGAGCTTGTCCTCATGACAGGAACCCTGTAGCCAGGTAGGTGTCATGTGTCCTAAACCATCAGCCCCCCTGGGGCTGGACTGAGTTATGTTTGTGAGGAGCTGAGAAGTTAGACAAGAACCAGAAACTAAACAGAAGGCCAGAGACCTCAACAAACTACCTAATGACAGGCCCAGGAGTCCCCTCAAGACATCATTTGGGGTCCACCTATCAGAGAGGTGGAATGAGCAGGGCTGGGTTTATCTCTGCAGCTGAACAGTTCTTCTCATATCCAATTGCTTTCTCTCTCTTCCTAAGTACAGCCACCCTTCCTGCTCAGAAAACAATGGATCTTTGTGAATCCAGGGCCTTCAAGTTGAGACATCTATTCTCTGCCTTGTACACCTAAGAAATACCCATAGTTCAAGGCCAAGCTGAAGTTCCACCTTCTTGGTGGAAACTTCCCAAACCACAGTCATGCTCTTCTCTGAATTTCTACACTTATTAATTCATTATCATGATTTATCTTTTATAAATTCATGCATTCACTCAAAACAAATTTTTATTAAGCACCTATTATGTGGCAGATCCTGTGATGGTAGGAAATTTGCATAACTTTGAACTGTCCATAGCACTCAGGCAGATGACTTGCATTTATACACTGTTGACTATTAATACACATTTTTGCTTCCTACTTATGTTTTTCTAGTCTTCTTGCTTTCTTTTTTTAAGCTAAGTAATAATAGATGCACAGAAAGAATGTTAAAGTTTATAGCAAATCAAGTGGCAGGTAGTTGTGTTCATTTTATAGTACATTTACAATACAAGTCTGCTCTTGTGCAGATATGACCTTCTTAAATTATATTTAAGCAAATTAAAAACATTTATCAGGAATATATCTGAATACATTCCAAGCATCATTTAGTCCAGTGACTTTCAACCAATGTGCCACAAGAATTCTTAAAACATTCAGTACCTGACTAGTCAGGGGAACTGACCTCTTTTCCCTTACATTGTCAAATTTAAAAATGACAACAGCCAACACAACAATAGCCATACGGTGAGAATGAATCAAAAGTATAACTATTTTTTGTCAAATCAGCAAAAAAATATACTATTTGGTATGCCGCAGAATTTTAGTAATTAGTCTATGCATGCCAAGAGATGAAAAAAGGAAAAAATCACCAAGTTACTCTTAAAAGCATGTCAATTGAATGAAAAATGAGCTCTTTTATTTGTTTCAATTTGATCCACCTGAGATGCATATACTCCCATCTCACTAGGAATATCCTAAATCAAAAGCTAAAAATTACTTGTTCCTTTCTTTGTTAAACAAGCTTTAGAAGTGAAAATGTTGCCTTTATGTAATTTTAAGCAATCAAATTATCTTCATGGACTGAAAAGATTCTTACTGGATTTCTGTGGTTGAATAGCTTGAAACAGCTAGGAAGATGGATCCATTAACCCTCTTATAATAAAGCCTTTGAAATATACAATAATACCAGTGTATATTCATTGCTGCAAACTTTGAAAACACAGGTAAGCACAAAGAAAGACTTTTTTTTGACAAATCACCTGTCATCCTACCACCTATTAATAAGTACTTGCAATATATCCTTCCAAGTCTGACTTAAGAAGCCTTTAGTTTATCAATCATTTATGTGAAATCTTTGGGTTTACAAGCCCTAAGGATGGTCCTTTGTCATCCAGCTTTACACGTAGTGGTAGAATCTTACAGAAGAAAATAACGGGGAACAGGCAGTCTTTTCAGAGAAAATCCATTATGCATCTTTTTTAATGCAGCTATTAAAATGGAGAAAAACTGTTCACAAAAGGTGACTTTATCACCAGGACAAGATATGCTATTGTTGCCTTACTAACCAAATTACTCTGCGATATTACTTTCATTCAAGAAGTTTATATGCTTAATAAGAAGTGCCAGGGTGGGATGTGCTCAGCATTTCACACTCATTCAATGCACTACCTCAGAGTATTATAAAATGTTCAGCTGAAATGCAATTTTCCAGCTAAGTTACAGCTCTGCAAAGGGTTAGGGAAACTCAAACCCTAGATTTTGTTGTATGGATTTTGAAGTTATGCTATTATGACTATCTCACATACCAAGGTAAACCCAATAGTGTTAAGTTACACTCATGAGAATAGAGGGAAACTACAATCACCAATTTACAACTGACTTAAACCCCAAATCCCCACCGACTTAAACTGCTGCTTTGAAGGAGACATAACTAACGTCAGTACTGGGAAGATGAAAGAAACTAGATCCCTGTGTATTAATGTCAATATGTCAATGCATATCCGATTTAGATGACAACAAGAAAATGGAAGAAAGTCAGGATATCTAAGTGTGGCATTAAAGTCTAGACCAAATTAAATCTGATCAAAGACTCAAGATATTGTAACTACCAGTCTTAACTGCATTCATTGAAGTTTAATTTACAATCGAACCCATAATATATTTCCGGAATTTCCTAGGCATCCTGGCTAGTACTCCGGAATTTTCTACCTAACTGTTCAGGGATTAAGACAGTTTAAGATTCTAAACCTATAATCGCATGTTGTAGATAATTATATGCTGTGGGATGTGTAATATGATTCCCTGATCCTTTGATAACACTGGGACCTGTTGAATGAGAGCCTGGGTGAAATCAGTAATTCAAAATTTCCTTCCTTTGTGCTTTTTTGGTCTAAATCTCACCATTACTTTTTCATTGTTTGGATCTTATTGTATTAAAAGGCAGGGCAAGCCTGATAAGAGCAAAGGAAAGGCTTAACACAGTTTGGAGAAGGCAGCATGGATTTCCTCCAGAATCAGCACAGGCACACACCCGAGGGCCTGGAACCATGGGAATTTCCTACTGAAGGATGTACCAGTCTACAGCTCAATTTTCACCATAAGATTAATGGGACCTGGGGAATAGAACATCCTGACTCTGGGTAAAATCTAATACCACAAATTGGAAGTTCAGGTGAATTTCCCTTTTTTATGGATACCCGTATATTTTTAAGGAGACCCACAGAGTATAGGAAGGGAGAAAAAATGTTTCTTCTGAAACTCCTATGAACTGTGAAGAATTGCAATTACATGCCTGAAGAGAACAACACCACCAAGCCTCTGAAGAAAAAAATTAAAGCTATTTCTGAAAACCAATGAATGTTACATATTATGTTCTCAGGATAATATCCAAAAGAATTTGCTTCTTTCAACTGTCTGCAACTCACAGCTGTAACTGTCGCATTCTTGAGGTGAGCCTTTGCTCCATGTCCACTTAAGCTTGATCTGCCCGTGAAAACTGCCAACCACAAATACGCAGCCACAGGAGCATCCTGCCCTCCTCTCCCTACTGTAAACACTTTGGATATTGCTTGATTTATTAAAGTGATGTGATTGTACTAAAGCAGTGGTTCGAAACAAGGGCTGATTTTATCTCCCAGGGCACAATGTCTCAAAACATTTTTGCTAATCACAACTCAGGAGAAGAGCCAGAAGAGGGGCGGTGGCAGTGGGTGTTGCTACTGGCATCAGGTGGGTAGAGGCCAGAGATGCTGCTAAACATCCTACAAGGCACAAGACAGCCCTTTCACAGAAAGGAATTGTCTTGCCCAAAACGTCAATAGTGCTGAGGTTAAAATACTCTGAACTGGAATTTTTTTTTCCACAACTGCTCTGTGGAAGTAGATGGGAAAAGAATGTATTTATTTTCTCCCTTTCCCCCCACCTTTCAAAACTCTCCTCTACCTTTGTATAGCTGGTCAGCATTCTGCTTTCACTTAAATCTATGCCTTCTTACTGACAGATACCAAGGGTCACTTTTAGCACAAAACAAATGTTTCTCTCTTCCAGGAACCAAATGGTCAGTGCTAACTTTTCAAGCGTCTTCAACTATTTTGATGAATTGAGATTCTTCTCTAGCTGGTGAAGAAAAACAACATAGATAATGGTCTCTGCAGCTGTTAGGAGGTTTGTGATGTGTGCGTGTGTGTGTGTGTGTGTGTGTGCGCGCGTGTCTAGATTAGCTGCCTGGCTACATTAATTCGTGCACTTGACCAAGCAAAATGTCCCCTTCCTAAAATAGAGTAGTCAAAGAAACCAGGTCAACCTGGAAGGAAACATGAAACCATGGGAAAGAAGATAAGGCTGAGCATTCAATCCTTCGTTTTCAAAAGAATCAAAGTCTTACAATGCCAAGGCCACTCGCTAATGTCCAGAAAAAGAAACAATGGAAGACAGAAATACTGATGGGATACAATGATAGATCAAGCTAGCAATAGAGGCTGGGGGTCCAGGAGAGACAATATTTTTCCCTCAGTACCTCATAACCATTCCCCTGCAAATAGAGGCATTATTTGCCTTCCTAAAAGCACCACAGGATAACCCACACTCTCCCTTGTTTAGATATCACAGAGCTCACAGCCCTATTATAATAAAAAGGAAGATACCCCTAATTCCAGGAATGTTGAAGTCTGGAAGCAGAGTGGCCTGATTGATCTGATAAGCCCTTATCTGCTATCACTCTTTGACATAGAACACATTTACATTCCATGTGCCCGTGTTACAGAAAATATAATGTGAGGGAAAATGCCAAGTCTTTACCAAAAATCAATACTCTTATTGGGGGAATGGACTTGAATTTATAATTAGGCAGAGTGACATAGAAAGCTGATCCTGTGCTCAAAATAGGTCTCTCTCTCTCTCTCTCTCTCTCCATCTATCTATCTATCATTTTGAGCATTAGCCCGAAAGTCCACCATTAGACATTGATTCCTCCTTGCTGCTTCCACTCCAGCTACATAAGGAAGTGTGGTTTTCCACAGGCCAGGATCCTGCTTCCTGCTCCCACTCCCTTTATCACACTATTGCTCACCCTCATCCCTACTCTTGTTTCCCTTTTCTTAAAGATTAGGCTCAGTTGTCGTTTATAGAGAACTTCCCTTTTGACCCTACCCTCACCCCTTTTCTGTGTTCTATAATAACCAGTTATATCATCACCATTATACTAAGACATTTTCACATCTATTTACATTTCCAGTGTATCTCAAATGTTTAGTGAGCATAATAGTCACTTGGGAAATTTGTTAAAAATACATATTCTCCTGCCTTGTACAAAGATTTTGAGTTAGAAAGTATGGGTAGGCCCAGGAGATTGCATTTGTAAAGAAAACCTTCCTTAATGACCCTGATGCTGCTCTCCACCAATGACACTGGAGAACCTGGCTTTGTCTGCACCCCAAGCTTCTTGACACTGGAAGCTATAAGTTGTATTTACTTATCTTGATAGCTCTAATCCATGACCAATTCATGGCACAGGGAAAGTCCATGTTTGAAAATGTCTTGGAATAATATGTCCTGAAACATCTCTGGTTGAAAAAAACAAACATCAAATAAAGCCTTAACATGGAGGAATTGAGAGGATGAGGCCAGGAAAAGAAATAAGACAGGGTTGATAGAAAATCCTTGGAGTCAAGCCTCTAGTTTCTTCACATCTTGCCAAGAAACACTATTGCAAGTCTCTTTGCTTTCAGCATCAGCTCCCATGACTGAGCATCTCTTCGCCTCCCATGCTTGGTATTATACCAATGAGCTACATGTGGACTCTTATATCATCCTTATACTGCATCCCACACTCTTCTAGTATTGCAGTCAGGAAGAAAGTGAGCTTTATCTTAAAGGCCCTCCTGTATTTTGTGATCATCCATTCTTAATCAGTAGTGTCCAGCCTGAGAAATTGATAGAATATTGTAGAGCTCAATTTGAAAGAAGGCAAGGAGAGGGTCTTATAATATCATACCACACCACCTTTAGACAAATGTAAAGAATAATCTGTTTCTATATAACTAGTAAAACAAGAAAAGGAATACAGTTCTTGCTTTGTAAAGCAAAGTCTTGTATGTTCTATTTTGGTACAGATGTTATCTAGATTAGGAAGAAAAAGGAGTATGCACACACATATGTGGGTATGTGGTTAAAACTGAGCTGGCCAAAAATTTTCTAGTTTCCTAATAGAGCAAAATGGGTTGATTTTTTTTTGTCCTGGTGTCTCCCATCCTGGCTCAGTGGGAGCTGAACATATTCTTCACTGAACCCTCAGGGTCACAGAGTTCTGTGTTACTGCAAAGCTATTTTGCTTTCAGGATGTTTAATATTAGTGTCTTCATTACCAATATAGTAATGCAGCAAGGAGTTTCATTTTGGGAGGTCTTAATACCATATGCCAATGAATACTAAGAAAAACATTCTCTGTCTCTCTTTCTCTTTCTCTCCCTCTCCCTCTCTCTCACACACACACACTCACACACACACACAACCAACTCTGATTTACCCCCTTCCTACAAAATCTCTTTCCAAGCCTTTCATCTTAAAGCTTTCTATTTAAATATTTTAACCAATTTTTATTTTGGCATAATCAGATTTACAGAAAAGTTGCAAAGAAGTACAGAAGTTCTTGTACCTTCATCAATTTCTCCTTCCATAACTTTGGTCCACTTGCCTAAACCAGGGGATGACACACCGCAGCAGCCTTCAGGCCATATCTGGCCTGCTGCCTGTTTTTCTAGGTTCTGCAAGCAAAGCAGGGTTTTGTATTTTAAATGGTTGAAAAGTCAAAAGAAGAATAATATTCCATGACACATGAAAAGTATATGAAATTCAAAATTCGGTTGCCATAAATTGAGTTTTTTTTGGAACAAAGCCACTCCTATTCTTTACACATTGTCTGCGACCTTTACCACCATAGTGGCCGCACTGAGTGGGTTCTGTTGTTGTTGTAATTGTAACAAGGACCAGAGATCCACAAAGCCCAAAGTCTTCACTTTCTGGTCTTTTACAGAAAAAGTTTGCTGACTCCTGGTCTAAACTAAGAGATTAACATTGTTACATTACCATTACCTAAGTTACACACTTTATAACACTATTTTTTCCACGAATGTTTCACACGATGCAATCCGGGATACCACACTGCATTTAGCAAACACTTTTTTATGTTGGCCTCTATTTACTCACCAGGTGCAAGGTTCTGTTTTGGAAAATAGTCCTGCCTAACAAATGAATTTCAGCTGGCCACTTAAACAGATTTGATTTTGCTGTTTGTTTGGGGTTTGTTTACACGTTTTACACAATAGCCAGTCAATTTAATTCAATATGTAGGCTAGGAACGCTGTCAGCTTCAGGATGGAGGAAGAGCTGTATTTGTTCTTGTATTCCTACGTTGGGCCAAGGCAGCGTACTAAATCAGACCCTTCAGAAAAAGGACTCGCGATGTTCTTCCGTGTACGGTGTCCCCTGGTCCCACGCAACCCCTGCCCCAGCCCCCAGTCCTTTGTTTCCTCATTCCCCAGCCTGGCCTGTGAACAGCTCGGCTCTCCCTTTCACCGGCTGCCGCGCCTTTCAAAGGGCTCCGCAGGCACAGGCGGGCGGCGTCCGGTTGCTGGGCAACAGTCTGAAAAGCCGCGCGCGTTGCCGCCAGGGCCGAGACACATCCGCACCAGCCTGTCTGCGCTGCACGCCTGTGGCCTGATTTTTCCCCCCTCCATTGTTGTAGCTAACACAAAAGGCTACAACTTCAGTGTGGCCGTGGGGCCTGCATTGAATTACGCGCCAGGCCATTCTTTGACCAGAGTCTTTGTGGGCTGAGATGCGTCCCTTCCCGGTGCCAGAACTCCAGGCTTGTCACACGCAAGCTGAAGGGCTTCTTAAGGGTTGGGGAGTCGTCTCCCTCCCTCCCTTCGTCGTATCCACCCATCTACCGCCTTTGTAGCTTTCAGCTGGTGGCCAGGCCTTCGTTTGCCTTTTGGCTGGTATGAGATCACTCCGGTTGTGGTCTTGGGCATTCCTCCCCACTGGCTTCCTTCTCTCTGAAGTTAAGCGCTGTGCACAAAATCCCAGGCCTATTTAGTCATCTTTTCTTATCTCTTTCTCAACCATCCCCCACTCCCACACCCCTCTCTCTCTCAAGTTTCTAAGGCTGTTGTTGCCATGGAACTCAAACAATTTAAGAGATGAAGGGAGCTTTTCTATGGTGTCTGCCAAAGTCCCCAAACTTTCAGAGGTTGGAAGTCGGGGCAGAGTCCTTGGGATTTCCCAACGCTCCCATCTTCCAGTCTGAACAGACATTTAATTCACCACTCTCTTATTCCCTGTTCCAGTGTTCAACACTGAGTTCAGATTCGGACAAACTCAGTGGTGAATTGGGAAGTGAAATTTTAAGCCCTGCTTGGGAGCAATTGGATGTAAAAGCAGACAGTGATCTCCCTCCAAAGGAAAAAACATCCCAAGATATGTGTCTATTCTTCTTCAACAGCGTTATCTGGAAAAAGAGTTGTAATCAGCTATTCAATACCAATTTTACTTGAGGAGAAAAAAGCACATGAAGCTAACACTAGGCTACCTAGCTTTTTTTTTTTAACTATCATCAACATGAAGTGCCTGTTGTTCAGCTAGGGTTCCCCAGTGTGGGCTCCACACATAAGGCCAACCTCAGGCCAGGGGTGGAGGCACAGGCACTTGGCCCCATGTCTCAGCACTCTGGCTAAGTGGGTGACTCCAGGTGTACCTTGCACCTGCAGCCTCCTGCCATCACTTTGTGTATCATTATTTCGGCTACTTTCCCCATAACATTCTGTTAAAACCCAGGCACAATGAAATAGGTAGGCCATGAGAGGGATTCAAAACTATGCAATTATAACTTATTTTTAATATAGAATTCATATTATAGCATGGGGGTGGAAGGAAATGAGAAAAAAAAAGCTTGCATGCTTTGAATCTATTTTAACTTTTTTGATTGGCTGATGTCAAACTCCAGTTATCGTAAATCAATCACACAGGGAGTGATGTGCAAATATTTGTCACTTTATTTGACACGAGCACTGACACAGCAGAACAGATGCACCTAGCAATGAGCATGAACCCTGGCGGGTAGCCTGAAATGGGTGTGAACCAGCTGAACACTGCTGCCGATACCCACTACGATCCCAGCTTCATGCCAGGTGGCTGATTGGGGGGGGCAAAGGGGAGTTCCAAATGACACAACACTCTCTATTCTTCAAGGTATTTATTATTTAGTTTTAAAAAATGAAACCAGCATACATGAAATGATACCAAGTGATAGAAGATAAAATTAACCATTCCATAGTTTGAAACTTTTCCTCAGTAATAATAGCAAACTTTCACAATAATCCTAGGCATTTTATTGGTTGTACTATTGTCCCCCATTTTACATACATGGAAACTTAAAGAATCATTAGGGACTTCTTCCTCTGGTTTTGATATGTGGGGAAACGGAAAAAAGAAGAGGGGAGGTGTTTATTAATTGTCTGTAGTGTCTCAGGTATGATTCCAGCAAAGATAGGTCCTGCATACAAATGGCCACACTTTGGAAACTGGATTTAGTAACTATTTGTAGACAAACAGTAGGGAGAGAATGCTGCCAATCAAGGCCACTGAGGAGAAGTTTGAAAGAACCTTACTCAGAGGTTGTATTGTTAGGAAGGATAATAGGGTGTGATGGTACTAAACTCACTTCAGTTGCCTAGCAAATCCAGAGAAGCAAGTATGGGATAAGTATGTTTTGAAGGCAAAGAGAGTAAGGATGTCAGGGGTATGGGGGAGTCTCAGGAAGGAGGGGCCCTAAGCTTCAACCACAGGCTAGAGGTGGCAATTGTGTAACAGGACCTTCAACAAGCAGATGAAGAAAGGAAAGAAGTGATGTAAGAGGCACTTGGGAAAGAGTCTTAGCCACTGATTTACTTGAGGAAATGAGATGAAGGAGTAAAAAGTGATGGGGGTTTTAAATTTGCAGAAGTTTACTATAATAAATAGCTCTCAAGGGGGCTCCAAGAGTTAACTCAACGACCAATGTGCCTAACTCGCCCAGAGTAGTTTACTGATAAAAAGTCTGACCCAATAAAAAATATTAAATTACTTTACATTATATAAAACTTCGAGACACATAGTAGCAGCTAAATGAATGTGTATTGATTGATTGACTGAGTACATTACAGAACCAAGATATGTATATGCGGAAACCCTAAATTTTTCTTCAAATCAATGTGTTTTGGAGTTTCTGCCCTGTGACTGTCTGAAGGCACCTGAGGCACAGGGGTGGGGGGGTACAAGGGAAGGAGACTTGGGTTCTGCCTCTAACTTGGATATAACACCTTAAAAAGATCATTTATTTCCTCTATACTTGGTGTCCTTGCCTGTTAAATGCAGAGATTGGACTAAGTAATATAAAGCATAAAAATCCAAATTTTACAAATATGTATTCACTAAAAGCATTTGAGGAAAAACAAATGAAACATTCTGTTTGTACTGAGCAGAGCTTGACCATTTTCTCCAAAGGTAATAGAAATACATCTCACTAAATGACAAAGGAGATAATCATGATGTTTCTAAGTCTTTTCCTATAAGAATCCTGGTAATTTGCACAAGTTTGGGGGGACTTTCCCATCAGTTTTGATTCCCATGATTTCACACTCATGGAAATTTCCTCAGAGAAGCAGTTTCTTTGGCAACTTAATGCTCACAACCGTCTTACTCTCAATAGGAGTTACACAGACATGTCAGCAGGGGAATAGGCCTCTTCTGGGCAGTGGGAAAAAAGAGCTGTCTCCTTTTATTACCAAAAATAAATACAGAAGACACAAAAGATCTTTACTCCACTTGTCACATGTGGCAGAATATGCTGAAGGAGAAACTAAAATTTCCATAAAAGGGAAGGCTTTGCGTATGTTTCAAAGGCATTTTATGTTGCATAACATGAAATTAGCTCCAGCTCCAGCCCTTTGAATTTTGCATGTATATAAATATATTGTCTAAAATAAAAGTATACTGAATTCTTTCTAACCTTCCCAGGAAAATAGAACACTATGTTTTAAAAAGCTAAAATGAAACAATGTTTGGGAGAGTTGATCTATAAACAGTGAAGCACCTTAAACAGTTAACAGTCCCAGAAAGATGTCCTAGTGGTCAAACTCACTATGCTAGCTTTGATTCATTCCTATTTAGTCCCACGCTCTTCACACGTGGGTGTAGTCTGGGGATCAGCAGCAACAGGGTCACCTGGGAGTTTGGTAGAAATGCAGAATCTCAAGACCCAACCCACAACTACTACCCCAAATCTGCATTGTAACAACACCCAGGTGATCAACCCAGGTGATTTTTTTACACACATTACCATTGAAAAAGCACTGCTGTGGTCTAAAGCACCCACTCAGTAGAGATGATATGTAAAAGTGGTTCTCTTATTTCGAAATGGCAGTTTTTTGAGAAAAAAAGTTGTACCAATTATTGGCCACATTTGTCAAAAATGGGACCAGACTGTCCCTAGTAACAGAGAATAATAAGTTACAGCATGCTATCATTACTTTAAGAAAATGCTAGCAGAGACCTATTATTAGTGAGGTTTGTATGCGGAATAATCTGGGACTCCTCTAACTACATTCTCTTGACACAGCCTTCCTGTGACCAAACATGCACTTTTGAAAGATGACTGAGGTTAAGAGGACAATCTGGCCACAGAAGAGAGAAAAACTCATTGACCCTTGCTGGCCTCTGACCTTGACTTCATTAGCTAACCAAATGAGCTAACTAGTCATGGACATCAGAGAGTATTATGTGTTGGTTAAGCCAAAGCATAATAAAACACAAAAACCAGCAGTGCTTCAGTTTACAGATGTTTCTACCTTGATCACTCATATTTATTACTATAATATGAGCACATATACAAATTCTCTTCATCTTTTATTCTCTTTTCCCCATTTGGTATTGCAGGTCAGGGACTTGAGGACAACAAAAGCTTCTCTTTCATAGCTCTCTCATCTTTCCCTTCAAAGCAGTTAAAACAAATTGAAATTATAAATTTACTTTTGTTTATTCTTTTATAATAGTTTCCACCACTAAACTCCCCAAGGGCAGAGAATCTTCTCCCTCTGGTTCATCAAACACTTAGCAAGATCCCTGGCACCTAGGTCAAGTGTTCAAGAAACATTTGATGAGTGACTAAGTGAATAAATGCAAATAGGGATCATATTTCTAAAACCAAACCTACCTAAGCTACCTTGTAACAGTCAACAAACATTGAATATTCTATTATGCTAGGGACTGGAGAAACAAATTTGTTCCACCTTAGGTTTTAGAACCCTATATTCTAATAATAAAAAAAAGACGGGGGGGGAGATTTATATAACATAAATAGCTAACATTTTAATCAGTGTTCCAAGCATGTTACACTGTTAACTTATTGATTCCAACTGCTCTAGGAAGTAGGTATTATGATTATCTCCATTCCATAGATGTGGAAACTGAGGCTCAGCAAGGTTAAGTAACTTGTCCAAGGTCACACATCTAGTACAGTGTAGACCCATATGTGAACATGTGATCCATCTCCAGAAGCCATATTCCTAATAAGGTAGTACCTGCCCTCTAGTAAGCCGTGAGAAATGATTAGAGAGGTATGCACAGGATCTAAAGAAACAGGATGGGCAACTAGTTCCAAGCCCAGCTGCTCTTCAGACAAAGAACTGAAAGTAAACACTGCTGGTGAAGAATTTTCTGGAAGGTCCACAGGAGATGCAGCCTGCAACCCAGTGCTCCTCAGGGTTTGGAGTCAGTCTCATCTTCCCTCAGCTTGCTCTTTTCAGCCTTGGTACCAACAGAGATCCCAGCCCATTAAAAGCTCATTTAAAAAATTTTTAACTTTATTTTTATTGTTGACATTATTACAGATCTTAACCTACGCAGTATGAGCTTGGTGCAGGAACTGAGCAGTAGCTTCAACGGTTAAGCGGATTCAGAGGAAGTTTGAACAGGATGTATCAATGACATTCAGATTCAGAATTTAGGACACAACAGGTTAATCAGCTACCCAGACACAAGGTATATAACTGTTTTTCCTCTTGGTCATCCCTCCACCTTTATTCTCCCTTTCTCCTCCTCTGGGGAGGGACTTATTTTCTCCAGCCCTGACATACACTAGGGTCTTTCAAGTGGAATCACTTCCTTTAATTCCTGGTAGGTTATGAGTGTGACCTCAGGTTCCGCTTCATATGTTTCAGGCTGAGTTAGTGTCAGAACTCACATTTCCCTTCCAGGGCTCCACAAATTACTCTGGTGTGCAGAATTACTAAATATACAACTCTCAGTTCCTCGAAGTAGTTTAACACAATTTGGAATTTAGGAGAAATTATGTGTTCTGGCGCAATTTTTAAATAACTTAATTAGATCAGTTAGGTTTCCAAAAGGGAAGATACTATTAATTCAAGTCTTCTCTGAGGCAGCTCTCCAGATTACCTCCCTGGTCACTGAATCAACAAAACAGGGCCTTTTTCTAAGGGCTAAGTCAGAAGTAAAATAAAAGAAATTCTTCCACTCCACTGAAAGTTACTTGGTATATTCTGCACACTTTGCCTCTTTCTTTCTATCTTCTTCCCTTTTTCGGTCACTGTACCTCACAGTGTTTTCTTCTGTTTCTTCTATGCTTAGATGGTACCTCAGTATTTTATTTTTTTAAAAATCTCTTCTTACAGTGATTCCATTTGTTCTTTGGGGTTTGGCTGTACCTTCTTCTTCCCCTCTTTTGTATCAGCCCCTCCAAAATTCTTTTCTTTCTCTACTTCTCACTATGCATGCTTTTCCCACCACCCTGATTTAACTTCTTTTTTTGTTTTAATTATTCTATTTATTTATTTTTAGAGAGGGGAAGGGAGGGAGAAAAAGAGAGAAGAAACATTGATTGGTCACCTCTCCCATGCCCCAAACTGGGGACCTGGCCCGCAACCCAGGACTGAGCCCTGACTGGGAATCAAACCAGCGACCTTTCTGTTTGCAGGCTGGTGCTCAATACACTGAGCCACACTATCCAGGTATCTTGGTTCTTGTTTTTTTTAATTGAATTTATTGAGGTGACATTGGTTAATAAAAACATACAGGTTTGAAGTGTGCAACTCTATAACATCATCTGCACACTGCATCATGTGCTCACCATCCAAAGTCAAGTCTGTTTCTGCTGCCATTTTCCCCCTTCACTCTCTTCCACCTCCCCCTACCCCCTTTCTCTCTGGCAATCACCATACTGTTGTCTATATCTGGCTGTTTTATTTTGTTTTGTTTTGGCTTAATCCCTTCACCTTTTTCACTCAGCTCCCCAACTCCCCTTTCCCTCTGATATCTGTCAGTCTGTTTTATGTATCTATAAGTCTGTTTCTATTTTGTTTGTTAACTTATTTTGTTCACTAGATTCCATATATGCATGAAATCATGTGTTATTTGTCTTTCTCTGACTGGCTTATTTCACTTAGCATAATGTTCTCCAGGTCCATCCATGCTGTTGCAAAGGTAAGATTTCCTTTTTTTTATGCTCAAGTAGTATTCCATTGTGTAAATATATCAGAGTTTTTTATCCACTCATCTACTGATGGGCTCTTGGGCACTTTCCTAATCTTTGTTATTGTAAATAATGCTGCAGTGAACATAGGAGTGCATATATTTTTTGAATTAGTGTTTTGGATTTCCGGACATATTCCAGGAAGTGGGATCACTGGGATAAAAGGCAGTTCCATTTTTAATTTTTTGAGGTAACTCCATACTGTTTTCCACAGTGGCTGCACCAGTCTGCATTCCCACCAATAGTGCATTAGGGTTCCTTTTTCTCCACATCCTCATCAGCACTTGTTGTTTGTTGATTTATTGATGCTAGCCAGTCTGGCAGGTATGAGGTGATATCTCATTGTGGTTTTAATTTGCATTTCTCTGATGATTAGTGATATTGAGCATATTTTCATATGTCTATTGGCCATCTGTGTGTCCTCTTTGGAGAAGTGTCTTTTCAGGTCCTTTGGCCATTTTTAAATCGGATTACTTGTTTTCTTGGTGTTGATTATGTTGTTTCTCTCCCTCTTACATGCCTGGGTGGTACAAAAACAACAGAACAAGGCGATGGCATTTTTCTATGTGCCATTATATCGATCTATATTCTTTCTTCTCTGTGCATATATTACAGAATTTGGGTCATTTCTTGGAAAACACAACCAATGACTTGCAACTCAATATTAACAATCTATATAACTGCACATTATTTTCCAAATACAGCCATAACAGTTTTTAGCCATATCAAATGGAACTGAAGGCCAGTGTGAAGGCCAGATAGTGGTGAGCGTACTCTGCTTACTGTTCAGCACCCTTCCCTGCAGTGGCCATGATGAAGGGGACAAATGAAGTTAGGGCATGCTGAATGGGAATGAGTGCGGGGTGCAGTGGTAGTAAATGTCCTTATTAGAAAACATCCTGTTTCTCTGCATGGGCTGTCAGCAGAACCTGGCTGCTTTAAACTGGACACAAGTAACTAACCCCTTATCTATGATTTTTCCAGTCATGTCTAGTTTCTATGTACTCAAATACTTTTCCGCTCCTGATTTCAGACAAGCATTACTTTCAGGGTGTCACTGCCTAAGGCACAAAAATTAAATATGTAAACCCAGTGAAATTTGGTAGAAATACAGTTGTAGTCATACAATGTTTCATTACTAACCTTACACAGCATGGTATGCTTCAATACTTATAATACTTGGGTAATGTCTTCCTAAATTTAACTTTCAACTAATGCTTGCTAATAAGAATAATCTTTAGCTACCTAAAGTTTTCATAACCATCCTAACCAACAGTGATGTCACTACCGAAGGTATAAATAAGAATATCTAGCAATTTTATTTTCACTGTGAAATACCAATTGCATTTACATCCAAAGTATAGAAGAAATAACTATAGTTGCATGGTGAGACTGACATGGTTTGGCATTGACTAATGCATCAAGTTTTCTGTTAACAGTATTTCTAAACCTATTACATTATTAATATAAAATATAATTGATGATTTTGTATGTGTGCTTTAACAATAGAAATCAGGTTTCTTGCATAGGTCTTCTGCACCGTCACTGTTCAAAACAAGGTCTCTTTCAACAAAATGCCCACATCCGATGAGTGATGTTGAAATGCTAAGTGATTTGTAATTCTTTATAATAACTTTCACTTTGTTAATCCATTTCTTCCCTTTAGCATCTTTCAAAGCTTTAATGATCCATATAATTAAATTATAACTCAAAATGAGAACTTTCCAGAAATATAACACCAGAAATATAGATTTTGTTTAAAATCAGAGCAATGTGATTAGAAGACAAAATGGAAATGGGGAGAGCCTGGACCTGAAACAAGAAGTGCCCCTGATAAAAAGAAGTGAGCTGAAGATGTGTGAGAGGACAAAGAACCACACCCCACAGGCCAAAGTCGAGATTAATTCACTTTCTAACTAAGACAGATGAGAATCATTGCACAGAAGCCCACAGAGATGAGGACCATGCATCAAGCCCTGATGCCTGTGGATCTCAAATGCTACAAATGGCCACTGAAAACTCATTAATTCCCCTTGAAAGGGGGCAGTCTTAATGAACAGAGAGCAGGGCTCATGCAATCACATAGTTCAGACTTAGGGGCCTTTCTGTCCAAAGAGTAAATGGTGTTGGAGTCCTGCTACAAACAGAATTACAAGAGAAAAGAAAAAAAAATGAAACTAGGCTTCATCATCAGAAAACATGTTGCTATTTTGTCATCTAGAAAGAAATAACAGCACACTGCCCAGCTGACACCTTTAGATAAGGTCCCACTGTCCTCTGAGAAACGGGAGTGTCTGAGAAGTGTGGTAAGTTAGAATGTGGATTCACTGCTTTCACGTGTTAGGAAAGGTGAAAAAGGCAAAGCTCTGAAGTGACTGCAAGCATGTGTGTTTGCACATGCTAAATATATCGTGAGGATTCCTATTGCTAGACAAACAAATCAGCCATGCTGTCCTAGGTGGTCGGAGGACAAAGAGAAGAGCTCATCCTCCCCCACCTCCGCCCCTACCCCTCACACCGGCAGGGAGGAATGTCTTCTAGCTATTACAGTGCAGGAGGCACGTTAGAGGATGATTGGCCTGGTCAGGTCCATTCTAGCATGCCATTTTAGTAGAGCACATCTGTTAGAATTTCTAGACTGATGCCTCGATGTCTGCTCCCCTGACACTTAATTTAAGACACCGACAGGAGATCAGAATCTCTTGATACTATGTGTTATCCACAGATCAAGTATCTGGCCACATAATAGCTCTAGCTCCATCTAGCAGTTTCCACAGTAGCTCAGCTCTGATCTATTATCTGCAATGCCAAGGACTCATATTATCTTGAAATTGTAAACAAATAGCCAAAAGTCTGGTTAAACAGAAATTGCCCTTTAGTTTTCTCTTTCTACCCCTTAGAGACTTTTATTGTATCTCTCTTACATCCCTTTAATCACTTTTTGAATTTACAACAGTTCATAGCTCTGTAGCACTTTAAAAATATGAGGGAGGAGATTTTCCTAGACACCTCTGCCAAATGTGGAGAATCCATGCAGAGGAATAATAAAATTTAGAAGGCATCAACTCAATTTTGCTTGGTTCCTGCTCCCTTTGACTATCTGTAATTAACCCCTGTGAAGTTATCTCTTTTAGCCTCAAAGCCCAAGCTGAATTGTTCTGTTTTGTTTTGATAATGACAGTACTGCTTGCCCAATCTTCCAAGATGAGTTTTATATTGGACTTTCTAAAAATTACTGAGCTCTGGTCAGTGCGGCTCAGTTGGTTGGGTGTTGTCCTGCAAACCAAAGTGTTGTAAGTTCGATTCCCAGTCAAGGCACGTGCCTGGGTTGCAGTTCAGCCCCCAGTTCGGGCACATATGAAAGTCAGCCAATTGATGTTTCTCTCTCGCAATGATGTTTCTCTCCCTCTCTTTTTCCCTTCCTTCCTCTCTCTCTAAAATCAATAACCATGTCCTCAAGTGAGAATAAAAATACTATTAATAAAAATTACTGAAAGCCAGGCCATTGAAATTCCAGTCTTGTCTGTTGCCCAACCCTCTTACATCCCAACCTTGTTTGTGCCTTTTCCACGCCTTCTAGATAGTCTTTCCTGCCTTCAGTAGGGAGACAGTCAAAAAGTGCTGGGAAACAGCAGAGAGAAGCAGAGAGAAGCCCAACTGCATGTGTCTGGAGGAGCTTGAAGTCTTTCTGTGAAGCTGAATGCCAGTACAGAACTTGCACTGTGTTTGGAATGCCACTGAATGGGGTTGCAGGGAGAAGAGGTTTTAAAATAACATTTCTGTATTTATGCAACCACCGTGTGATAGTTGAAGTTAGTAGAGAAAAGCCAAGTGAAAGGCAAACATGCTATATATCCCACATACTCTAATTAAATATTCCCACTGTAACTTGTTTGTCCTAAATGTTATACACAGGAATTCAGGACAATATAACTCCTTCCTTTGAAAACAAGCACTGTTCCCTTCTGGCCACCACACCACAATACAATTGCGACCTGATGTGGGATGGGCCCAGGAAGCCGCAGCCTTCCCTGCCTCACAGCTCTGGGAGCTCCCTCCATGCCCTCTGTACGCTCTAAGAGTCCACTTTGACTTTGTCTGTTTATAGCATCAGGGCAGGAAGAAACAAAGCAATTGTGAAGCTTGTTAAGAGGCAGTTCATATGATATTAAGGGTGACCTTGCCACTTCCAGTTCTATTTATTCTACTTCCTTCCAAACAGGGGCAAATCCTTCCTTTCAGGCCAAGAGCACCACTCTGTGGATGCAGTCTGTGGGAACGCAGAAAAGTTCAAGCCCTCAGAGGTTATTCATTACCCAAGTCTGGAAACATAGTATTTCCCATTTGCTCACATGTTAGGTCTGTAAATCACAGCTACTTGGCAGAGGGAGCAGATCTTTGTTTGGTGGAAAGCAGGTTTTGTTGTTGTTTACTGATCAAAATAATCCACCTCAGTGAAGCTTAATTTTGCCACACCTGGGAGTTTAAAAAAAAAAGTAACGTCCCCCACCCCCAATTATAATACATCGTATATACATACATGGATTCATACATACATCTATAGAATTCATACTATGTGGATTCTCCATGTATATATTTCTTCTTTTTTAAAATAAGAATTTCTTTTGTGAATTTGGCCATAGCACACCTTACAAATACTAATCACCCAAGTATCTAGCCCCATCAGAAAGGGAACCACAGTTCATAGTTTGGTGTCAGCTGGCTCAGGTGAGTTTTGTGTTGTAGTTTGTTGCATACTCTAGGAAGTAAAGGCATTTCCTGAAGGCCCACAAAAGCCAGCAGGTGTATTACTAAGTATAATAGGACATGTAGGTATGGGTTGTACCAGGTGGGGACAGAACATGCGTTAGCAAGACTCAAGCCTGACTACTTTGAACAGAAAGAAGTTCAGCCAATCGGCTTATTAACTTCCTCACTAATAGCATCAAGGCATTTCACCATCAGTTTGAATGGCATTTACACTGTCCATTGAATCTGGGAATGTGTAGATCAATGTGCCTCATTAAAACTCTTTCAAATTCCTCTTTTCTCTCAATTAAAGCATTTTATTTTTATTTTGTCCCTCAATTATCTGAGTAATCTTCATCATTTCAGTGACAAATGTACTATCTTTAAGACCTGCTGATTAAATAAATATTATTGGAATGGTATAAGAACTGACAGCTGATCAGGAGTGCTTACTTTGCAAAGATTCCCCCTCTTGGTTAAAATTCCAGTCTACTCCTCTTGCACTAAATGGGGAGTGGGGGTGGGGAGTAAGGATAGGGGAGGAGGGTGGGTGATTGCTGTTTGGTTCATCACCCTAGTCTCCCCTCTCAGACCCTATTCCTCAGTCCTTGTCCTCACTATTCCCCTCACCATGGCTCAGATGGAAGGTTTCGGCACCCCTGCCACAAAACGGGGAGGTACTGAAAAGCATCTTTAGTGCTGGTCAAGTTCATCCCATGCTGTGGAGAACATGAGAATTTGGCTCCAAGTACATTTTTGCATTCATTCACTTGCTCATTCATTCATTCAACAACTATATTGATACAACGTGTTTTATAACTGTAGTAGATACAAATCTGAACAAAACTGGCCCTCATCTTCAAGTTGTTCAAAATCTCCTAAAGAAAATAAAATACATACTCAGATCACTCTAATATGGGACAGAGGGTGAGAAGGGCCACAGAAGATAACCAAGTTGCTACGAGGGTGCAGAGGGGGAATAAACCCTTCTGTCTAGGTTATGCAGGAGAACAACATTGTAATGTCTTGTAAGGTGGCTTACAAAAGTGGGTCTTGAAGATGTGAGACCTCAGAGATTAAGGAAAGGCATTCACACAACAGGAAAGGCATGAACAAAGGCAGGCAGGCAAGAAAGTATATAAAGTCAGTTCAGGGCCCAAAAAGCAAGTGGTGCAAATTTGGCAGAAGTACAGATTATCTGAAGTGGAGCAAATGAAGGGAATGGGATTGATCCTGGAGCTGACTTACCTAAAACACTCGAGAAAATGTTTTCCAGACCACAATTTCTAGGTTTCTAGGTGTATGGACCACCACTGTTCCCTTTCTAGCAGAATATTTTATAATGTTACCCTATGTACTTCCTGATTCTTCCCAGTAACAAAGCACTGAGGATTATTTCTGTCCATGAGGATTTGGACATGTCCATACTATTTCTTTTAAATATATTCTTAGAAGAGCTGTAGGACATGGCTTGTCCTGCCACCGTGGTGAACCAAGGAGCGCCCCATAGGCAGAAAGAGTAGGCCTGTTCCTCCTATACTCCCCACACTTGGTAGTCATTCAAAATCTCTATCACCTTGATAGGCCAAAAAGTTATTGAATGGCAGTTCCAATTTTCATTTATTTTATTATTAATGGGGCTAAGCATATTTGTCAAATATTAGTGCCTATACAGCCAACATATAAAATCCTTTAAATCGGATTTTATTAGTAAGAAGTGAATGAAGAAGAAGGCATCAGATTCATTTTCATTTTGCTTCCTGAAATGAGGTTGTTAAACTATTGATCTTGAAACTACATTGCCTGGAAAATAAGGGAGGATGACCTGATTTTCCCATTGATTGCATCTATCCTCGTCTTCAGTCTTGATTTGACTGGGAACAGCTGGCCTTTGAAAATTGCCCGTGCAGTAATGCATTGCACCCGAACCCCAGTTCTATGCCTTATCTTAGGATCTTTGAACCCTGACCCCGTTTTCTTCCAGCTCTTTGAAGCCTCATTAAAATTTATTTTCTCTAAAGGCATTTGTCATATTTTGTTTCAAATCTGTGCTTATTTTTGCCTTCTACTAGCTGGTAAACTTCCTTGAGAGCAAGTTACTTTGTCATATTCCTGTTATCTCGGCAAAGCCACCTCCAGTATTTTTGAATGGAAATAAACATAACAGTTTTAAAAGTATTTATTTCCTTTTCTTGAAAACAATTCTCTTTTGTTGCCATGGGTAATCTCTTATTCTTGGAAAACTTACCCAAACAAAAATAAAATCTCAAAAAAGATATAACCAAATTAAATAGCACAATGAATTAAATAATGCCTTAATAAATAAGTAACACCCAAAGAGGATACTTTCTCCTCTCTAGAAACTCTGCTATCATTAAGTTATTAAACTATTTTGTATTCTGGTAGATGCAAGTAAGTACCCGTATTTGTCGGACCATAAGACGCACCTAGGGTTTAGAAGAAAATAGGGAAAAATATTGAAGAAAAAAAGTCATAAAATATTTAATAACATAAATAACATAATACTTCACCAATGTAAATGTAAACAGAACTCAACAGCATTAACAACCATTATTCCCCCAAATTTGGGGGCGGGGGCTGCGTCTTATAGTCCAAAAAATACAGTACGTATTTTTAAGGTACTTTTGATTCACAAATAAACTTGGATTTTTTTTTACATATATAAGGAATATTTCTTTAAAACCCCAGACTGAAGTAGTTTCTAAATATATTACATATTTTATTTATTCACAGAAAAGGGCTTCTGAAACAGAACTTTAATAGCATACTTAGCAAAGGAATAGTCGCCAGCTGACTAGCTATTGATTTAATGTTCCATCATTTCCATGGTTCAATCACGCCTACCATGGTGAATCAGTTGGAGCATCCTCAATGAACCAATAAATTAGCAATTTTCCCCACCAAAGGGAGTGATTTCCTGTGTGGCAAAGGCACACATAACTTATCACAAACACTGAAGCTTCAATACAGCACTGATGTACCTTGGACTATCTAGCCTTCTGTTCTCAGTAATGGTTTATTCTTCTAATTGGCACTTGCCACACATAAAGCTTTTTTTTTTAATGTGGGGGCATATGATCTATCTCTGCTTGAGCTCAGGGACCATTTCTTAGACAATTTATAATTTTCTATGGCATATACTGGGTGGTCAATAAGAATCTGTCAAGTCAGAATCATATGTTAACACAGAAGAGGGCCAGAGTTTGCCTTATGCCTGTGGTTCTCAGCCCTGGGGTGCCCATTAGAATCATATGGGGAGCCTTTTCAAAAATCCAGGCTCCATCCCAGAGCTGTGGATTTATCTGGGTCTAAGGTAGGTCTGAGCATGCCACCCAGCCCTATGTTTTAAGACTTTGTTGGTGATTCCTCATGGGACAGCTAGGGGCTGAGAATCACTACTATAAGCCATTGTGATATGGGAAGACAGGCAGATAGAGCAGCAATTGGTTGAAAAATTACTATCATTTTGCTCTCTCTCAGAGCAGCAGTTCACAAAGCATCGTCTCTAGGTCAGCAGCATCAGCATGACCCAGCAACCCACCCTCCAGGGGACTCTGAGGCCTGCCTGCTGTGGTTTGGGAACCACTGCAACAAAGAAATAGGTTGAATTAAAAATGACAATGCTAGGAATGTCTCAGACAAATTGATTTCAAGTATATTTAACTTAAAACATATTTCAGATTATGCTTCATGAAACAACTCTTCTGGTCCATAGTTTTTCTTAGTCTTATCCTTTGGCACCTAAAAGAAAGTAAATTTCAGCATATAAAGTATAAAAATACTCTGTTAAGACCAGACAGTGGCAATGGCTGCAGTCAGCATTCCCCACACAGACAGAAATACTGTCCTGGAGGAGGGCAGCAACCCTACTTTATCCACCCCCGTCCCATTGCTCTATGCTTTGTGGTGGCCCTGATGCTTGGGCAAGAGATCTGTTACTCAACTTTGGTTTCCACTCATTGTAAAATAAAGAGGCTGCAGGAACTTCAAACCACGAACCCAACTTTCTAAACAGGTTTGCAGAGCTTCTTAAGCCAGGTTCAGAAGTCATTGTTTCTTTATTCCCAGACATGGAATGGTGAATTCATAATGAGGACACCCTTCAACCTGTCTTCTAAAAATGTGTTTCCTCCTTGAGTGCTCCACAGTGGATCTGACTCAGCCATGGAGGGTGAGGGGCAAGAGGTGTAGTGGCAGTTGGTGGTGGCAAGGGGAAGTGACAAAGGGAAACTTGGGGGTTGGCGGCAACAGCAGAAGTGGTGACTGGCAGCACATGATGTGGTGAGGGGTAAAGCCATGACTATCACACCCCACCGTGACACGCACCTTGTCTGCCACACCTTTATCTGGGATCCATGGAGGACAGGCAGAGTCGTATTGCTGGTTTACAGGGGATTAAGGCCTAACATAAAGTAAAGCTGGTTGGTATGTGGACCTCTAAGATGTCTCCAAGTGCAACCCCTGTGCTACCTGCATTGAAATCACCAGAAGCACTTGCTTAAACTGAGCTTTCTGGACCCCTCCCCAAACCTACTGAAGCAAGATTTCAATCTGTACATTAAAATAAGTCCCTCATGTGGCTCTGGTACAGGTGTTCCTTGAGATCTGACTTTCAAAAAGCTGCCTGGACATAATTTTGTTAATTTGAAATTTGAAGTTACTTAATGTTTGATATGGACTCTATGCAAACAACTGCCAGAGATACAGAAATAAGTCTTAAGATATATCACCTTACAAAGAGCAATTGACCATAACACTACAGTAACAGTGGTAGCAGCAGTGGTGGCAGTGGCACTGATAAACAAACCCCCACTAAACTGTAACAAGGTAGAATGAGGTAGAAAAAGTGACAAGGAAGGCTCGTGCCTTCCAATGAGACAGATGAAAACTCAGGGGTTCAGGAATGCATTGGGAAGGAGGCAGCATTTCAGAATTGTTTAATAAGTTTTTTTTCTAAAACAAAAATACATGTAGTAGTAGTAGTCTGTGCTACTCGTAGACATCTGAAGTCATTCTTGGAGGAATGGAGAGGATTTCAGCTGGAGTGGGAAAGAGCAGAATTCCAGGTACAGGGAACAATAGCAGCAGCACTGTGTTCTGACTAGTATTTCTGCCGTCTCTGGAATTTACTCTTAGTGAGAATCCTCCAGGGCATTAGAGTTAGGAAGTAGGTTCCCTTTCCAGCTTGCTGATGCTAACTTAAACTTATTGTGTCCAGTGACTTTTTTGGGGGTGTAACTTTCTTCTGGTTCCATAATGTGTATATTCGACAAATAACAATAAAACATAACATTGCTTTAAGGGAAAGACTAAAGACATCTGCAGTTCACTTTGAAATACATCCAAAAAATGACAGAATGATAGAAGAATGGGTAGATGAATAGGTAGGTGATAAACAAGCTTAATAATATGGTAATGGCAGAATCTAGGTAATGGGTACACAGGTATTCCCTGTAAAAAAATTCTTTCACTTTGCTGTGTTTAGAAATTTTCATAATAAAATGGGGGGGACAGTATTGTTTTGTTTCCGTAGATCATGTGACCATGAGCAGGTTCCATGTGCCCGGGCTTCACTTCACTCTGCTAGCAACAGGTTAAACTAGATAATCTCCAAGTTCCTTCTGGTCCCCAAATGCTCTCATTCATTCTTCCCTTCTGACAGAGAACACAAGGGTTACTACCTCAGAGGGCCAGTCAATGAAACTTCCAGGCCTTAGCTCAGCTAATAAAGGTAGTTAGTCTTTCTCAGGGCATGGTGGGGATGACCTAGCTCAGACCCAGACAGAGCTACCCTGCTGTCTGTGGTTCTAGAGCAGGTGCTGTGCGAGTCAGACCTTGAAATTTGTTTTGAAACCAACCACCTGTTGCTGTGATTGTGTGGCTGTTTTCCTGGCTTATGGGATTTTACTTCAGCTGTTGTTCTCAGGCGAGAGTTTACTTCCTCTAGGAATCTACCCAGTTCACTTGCCCTAAACTTAGCATTTGTGTGTATGGATCTTCCGGAGACTGATTCAACTATGCAGCACTGAATCGTCTGCCAAAAGTCCTCAAGTCACCCACAGACTTCAGAAACAGATTTTTAAGGGGAAAACTAAGAATCCTCTTTCAAGTCTTTTGTTGCAGATAATGATCTTCTTTGAATTTTGCTTCAGGAAGAAGTAGCACAGGATCAGATATATGAGTATAGTTGCTCCTGACTTTTTTTTCCTGCTAACAGAGAGCTTTGTGCTGAGTCAGCACTTCCCTAGCATTCATTGCTGAAAATTCTTGTGCCTGTAAAATTTTAGTGCAGGCTAGCCTTATCAGACAAAGACTCTATTTTTGTCTGGTAGTTGAAGGGTATTACATGATTTTGGAATTTAAATGGATTTCATGATTAATTAGTCTAACCCTTCATTTTAGAACTGAGGCATGTGAAGCCCATTGACATTATTACAAAGAAACTTGCACAAAACCATAAACTTTGTTAAAGATGCAGCTAGAAATCTACTTATTGCAGAGAGTACTTGTAGAAAGGGAAAATTACCAGAAAAAAGGGCTTTAAAAACTTTGCTTATAAACATTGATTTCCTTTAAAAAAATCATGATATTCTAGTTTCCTATTGCTGCTAACAAACCACCACACAACTGAGTGGCTTCAAAGAACAGTTTATTATCTGTCGTTTATTATTCTCTGAGAGAGAATAATACTTAGCTCACCTGAGCAGTTCTCACTTGGGTGTTTCATGCAGTTGAAATAGGTAGTGGCTGGGGCAGGACTTCTGAGATGTCCTGCCCTATATATCTGGTACCTGAGCTGGATGGCTGCAAAAGCTAGGGACTGGTCAGACCACTCTTTCTCCCCATGTGAATAGGTTGGACTTCTCACACATGGCAGCTGGCTTCCCCCAGAACACGTGTTTCAGGAGGACATTCTGAGACATCTTATGGCACAACTTCTGCTAGATTTTACTGGCTACACAGGACTAGCCAAGATACATGGGAAAGGACCATAAAAGGGCATGAATCCTAGAAGTCAGAGCTCACTGTGGACCATCTTTGGAGACGAATAATGGCACATGGCATCACCACTACTCTTTAGAGATGAAGTGTTTTAATATATTAACAAACAAAAATGAGAAGTCATTCTAAAAATCTATGACTTATGCTAGGGTAATGATGGAAGAACGTAGAGTTTAGAGTTAGAAAAGCCTGAATTCTACTCCAAGCACTATCATTTACTAACTGTGAGACCTCAAACAAGTAATTTAATTCCCTTGAGTCTAAGTTTCAATGTGTATATAATTAGAATAACATTTAGTTCGAAGTGTGATCTATAAAAATTAAATAATGGAGGTTAATCTCTTCACACATAATAATTGCTCAACACATTTATTTCCTCTTACCCTCGGCCATCTCTGGAATCCAGAAATCTAGTGAGGTATTTATTGAGCACATGTTTGAGTGTCTGGTGGGCCAGGTTCTCTGCCAGGAGATGGTGATTCAGAGGTTAATAAGACATGTTCCCTTCCTTCAAGGAGCTCATATTCTTGGAAAAATGGAGGAGAAGGGTAGAGGAAGAAAGTATAAACATGCACGTACCCTAGTGAGTGAGGGTCTATAATGAATGTAGACTACATGCTAGTTTGAGAGAACAAAGCAAGAAACAGTCCACTCTATAGAGGAGTCCTCAGGGAAGGCTTTGCAGAGAAGAGAATAATGAGCAGTATCATGAAAAACAGTTTATCATATGCAGGAGTTGGGAAAGGGAAAATCAGTAGGGCAGAAGTAGCATGTGCAGAGGCACAGAAGTACAAAATATCACCAAGAAGTGAAAGCCATTAGGTAGCACTGAAGCAAGGAACAGTGGGAGGTGAATTCAGGAAAAAGCACAGATAAGGAGGCTACTTTGGAAGCCATCATGGTAGCCTAAGCAAAGAGCATAAAGGCCTGAGGCAGAACTGTAGTGGAGATGAAGAGGAGAGGGATTAGAGAGAGATCTAGGAAGTAAAATGAAAGGAGTGGCTGGCCATCCAAAGGGAGGAAAAAAGGAATCCAGACACATTGCCTAGATTTCTGGCTAGGATGACGCAGTGGATGGCATACTCGTTAGCTTATAGAGTAAATAGCTCATAGAGTGAAGGACGAATGGGTGGGTGGTAATGAATTTGGTTTTGAACACACCAAGCTTAAGACATCTGCAGGACATTCAAAGAGAATTGTTCCACATTTAGTTGAATTTATGAGTCCGGAGTTTGTGGGAGTTTGTTGGGCAGGAGAGACAGATTTGGGAGTTGACAATTTGAAGAAGTCTTTTTAAAAGTTAATCTTTTCCAGGCTAGCCAGGTAAATAAATAGTGTCTGAGGTTGTAATGATTGTTTCAACAGCCTTCGCTTTTGGCTGGAAAGACTTTTTCTTTTTCTAAAAATTTCTTCTTAATTAAAAGATGTAAACAAAGGAAAGTAAGCATAGCAGTCAGTAAAGGATTGCAGGAGTGAAGTCTGTACGGAAGGTATCCAGCCATTTAATATGAAAAATAGAGACATTTATTGAAGAAGATACAAGAAACACTGTACATAGGATCATGACACCTCAGTGCTCTTCAAAGTAGGGACCTTGGGACCTCACACAATTCTCCCAATTGCCATCAGCTTCCCTGTCGTATTTTCCTGAATCTCAGCAACAGTCTGAAATCTCTTCCCTTTTAAAGGCAATTTTAGTTTTGGGAAAACCAGAAGTTGCAGGGCACCAAATCTAAGCTATAGGTGGGGCTGAGTCACCTGGATGATTTGATGTTTCACCAAAACACTCTACATGAGACAGTGATGCATGAATGGGTGCATTGCTGTGATGAAGCTGCCAATCACCAGTTGCCCATAGCTGCAGTCTCCTGAATCATTTGAATAGTTTCCATGGAGGAATGTTCAAGCTTAACACAAAATCTGATGCAGATTCATTGCTCTACTACCTCAGTCATTTTTAATACAACAGCCACACAGTACACATGCTCACTCTACAGTGTCTACTGCCCCCACTGACTAGTAGAGTGAAGTTGTCATTGTTCACACATGCACATTCCAGTCCACTCTCCTTGGCTGCCAGGTTACATCAATATCGTGCAAACCATTATCATTATATTAACAATAACTGGACTTTTTCCAGACATATCTCATATACTACACAGACGACCAAACATCTGACAATTCCCACAACAGAAAAAAACTCTTTTTAATTACTGTATTGCAAACTAAAAGTACCCATCACACCTTAATTGATGGTTCATTTAGTTAATTCCATAATAATCATAACTACATCATTTACAGGTATACATTGCAGATATTGTGGGTTCATTTCCAGACCCCCACAGGAAAGGGTGTCATAACCTTTTTGCCAGTGGAGGGTCTTGCCTTCAATTTGTAAAAAACACATCAGTGAAGGCAATAAAGTGAAGCATAATAAAATGAAGTATGCCTGTGCCCAAAACAGTTCATGGAAATGGAATTTGATTCTTCTAGCTTACAAGGGTAGCACATAGAGTTAGGGTCTAATAAAAATGACAGAATTATTGAAACTGGTTTAACTATTTTTACCAAAGATCAGTATCATTTGTACTTACTCTTCTCAAGTCCCTGTAAGATTCATTAGGAAGGAGGGGCTATGAGTTCTAATCTCCATTCTCCTACTATTCAACATAATTGGTTCTGAAACTTTTGGGAGTTTCAGAATCTCTTCGAAAGCTTTCTAACATCCATAGTTCAGAGCCTCTGCACCAGTTATTCTCATGTAGTAGGTCTGGGGCAGGGCCCAGGTAGCTGCAAGTTTAACAAGTATCCCAGGTGATTCAGATAAAGTTGTATGACCACTGGCAAACCAAACCATTTCTTAGGGCTCAGTTTCTTCATCTATAAAATGGGAATGACACCTCTCTTGCCTATTTGGGGGTGCTTTTTTGATGTCCAGAACTACAGTGATATATGCAAAAAGCATGGAGCACTGTATGTCCTCCTCACAGATAAGATGTTGGTATTGTCTAGAGCAGTGCATCAGAATCTCCTGAAGGCCTTGTTAGGACAGATTGCTAGACTTGACAATACTGAACCAGAGTTTCTGATTCAGTATGTCTGAGATAGGGCCAGAGAATTTGCCTTTCTTTCAAGTTCCCAAGGGATGATGATGCTGCTGGTCTGGGATCACTCAGAAGCACTGTCCTTAGTCCAGTTGACTGAAAACTACTGAGTTGGTTCAAAGGGTTCCTGATCTTACCTTAGAATTGTCTGGGAATAGGTTCTCACTGTTCATGACCCCCCAAATTTTATTCATTCATCCAATAAATATTTACTGAGCATCTTCAATGTGCCAGCCATTGCTTTGGGCACTGGAAATACAATCCTCAACATAATGACCCCAAAATTAATTAATAAAATGAATTCAGATAACAATAAGTGCCATGAAAAATCTAAAGTAATGGGATAGAGTGGCTGGGTTGGGGGTGGTTCCTCATACAAAATGGTGAGGGAAGCCTCCATAGAAGTAACATCAAAGGTGAAACCACAATGAAACAAAGGAGTTAGCCATACTAAGAGGGGGCAAGGGCACTCCAGGTAGAGTGAACAGTGAGTACAAACACTGAGAGGCCGGAAGTAGTGACTGAGGAGCAGAGTGCTGTGGGATAAGACTGGAGAAGTGGGCAGGGCAGATAATGTAGGATCCTTCAGGCCTTGGTGGTGTGGACTATGAGTCAGGTCTGTAGCATGGTACATACTAGCTCTTCCCAAACTTAAATGGACATGCAAATCACTGAGGATCCCCTTAAATGAAGACTCTGACTCAGTAGTCAGAGGAAAGGGCCTGAGAGTCCCCATTTCTACCAAGCCAGAGGTTGCTGATCCTGCTGCTGGGATCCAGACCACACTTTGAGTAGCAAGAGCAAAGAAAATGTTAAGGAGGTAAATAGCTTCTGTCATCCTTTAATTTTAAAAAAAAGTGGTATTTTTCCTGGAAGTGTAGATAAAAGGAAATAGTGGTAGATGGGAATCTGAGGAAAAATCATGATATTTGGGAATTCCAGACACTAAAAAGTACTATTCAGGAGGTCTATGTTATTCCTTTAAGCATACAGATAAAAATATTAAAAGACTATCACCAAAACAAAGAATCTTAATAAAATAAGAATTTTCTTGATAGTTTATTTGAAAGCAACTGGAATGATCTCCAGAATGTTTGCCTGCTCACTGGTTAGTGCTGCTGCTTCATCCTTGGCTCCCAGCATCCCTACTTTTCCCTGCTTGCAAAAGTAATGACCATCTCCACAGCCTCTTGAACCTTCCATGGCTCCCAATGGCCACTGCCCACAGCGAGAGCTCATAGCGGCCTGCCACATCCTCTCTAGCCCTGCTACCCAGTGTTTCCAGCCCTTCTCCCTCCATCGCCTGGGTAGGAACTCAGGACATGGCAGGGTGAGAGGGGAAGCAGAGGACTAAGACAGCAGGGAGAAAAGGGTATTGCAGAGGCCTGTTGCCTCTACAGGACTACCCAGAGTATAGCCTTGATAATACAGCCATAATCTGCTTCCCCTCCTCTCCTATCCTCCTGCTGTGGTGGGAACTGAGTAATTTTATGTTATGAGCCATATGGCTTTCTGTTTTAAGGAATCTTCCTAGACTGCATCTAGAAGTACAGCACATCAAAAAAAGAATCTTAAATAAAATCAGATGCCTCTTTTCGTAAACTTCTATACCACATGATAGATGCCTTATTTGTTATCATAAGCACACATTTCCCCTAAATTTCCTGTTTTTTAGATGATTTGTGAATTGAAAATTTTGTCCATGGAAGGAAAGCCACGTTATTGAAGCTGTAAACAATAGAATGACTATGGTTTTAATCCTTTGAATAAGGCTTTGTTTCCCATTGAGTAAAAACTTCCGAAAGGAAGGAAAGCTAGGAACATTCAGGAAGGATTTGTATTTTATTTTACAAGAGCTTTGTGAAGGGGAAAAATCCTTTGGAAACCTTAGACTCCCTTTCCTGGTTGATGGACTTCAGAACACACAGGCGTGCTGGGCTCTGGCTGCAGACGGTGGCTCCCCACCCACCAAAGGCTTCCTGACCCCAGTGCCAGCTTTGTTTGGTTATTGTCACACTGACACCAATAGACGTTCATCCTGTGCCAGAGTCTCATATATTCTTGGGACGCACTAGGAACAGGTGCACCCACTGTTTTATCTCAATTTACAATATTTACACGGATCAAAAATGTTTCCCTAATGTAGTCCACAAGGCTTATATCATGTACTCCATAATTCATGAATTATCTGTTAATTAAAAAGACATAATAACAATTGCAAACTTAGTCATCACCCATTAAGTTACTTTAAATCCCCTCCCCCAGGTCTGTACTTTCATTGACTTTATACAGCAACATTATTTTCTTTAAAAATAGAGTACAATCAACTAGCTGAATCATCCTTACAGTTTTGGGGAAAGGGTCTATGGATAAGAGAACCTGGCCTTAAATCCAAACATGCTGATGTGGCCATTCTTGCTTTGTGCAGATTCTGTGCCGGAGGCATAAATTACCGAACCCAGGGCACAGGCTGTCAGGCCTCATTGCAGAAGTGAGAAGGGCCTCTTGGACACCTGCCCCTTCTGAGATTCTCAGTGATATCATCCTCATTTATTAATCCCCACTGAATGAAGAATACGACCCCCACCCCTTATGGCCATCAGCCCTTATGGCTTTGCTTCAGGTATGTGTCTGGGGACATAATTTAAATATTCGTGATCCTGAGAATTAAGTTTCAGGTAGCAAACCTTCCTTAAGTGACATCCCAGAGAGAGAAGGTGCAGCTGAGGTTAGGCTTCGGTCTTTGTCAGCTGTAATTAGAGAAGGCAACACCTCTTCAGCCACGTGGTTCTGTCTGTACAGCTTTACCTGTGCCAGTGGGAACAGCAGCCTCCCACTATGCCACTGGGGAAAAGAGGCTGGGCCGTGGCTGAAAGATGATATCCATTTCTAGTGTTTTCCAAAGCTTTGCTTGCTTTGTCTTCAGTCAGGGAAGGCCTCCAAGTTACTTTCCAGAGAAGATTTTAAAAGCTATTTCTATATTAAAGTTTTTTAGTCTTTGGTCCAAGCATGGACTCTTTTGAGAGTCTGTTGATAATTATGAATCACCTCCCCTCCCAAAATGTACATACATGTAGACACAAAATGTTGCATACCATTTCAAGGAGGGATTAATTCATCTCACTAAGAATATTCCATGGAGTCTTAGATATTTTTAATTTCTAAAAGTCAACTTAATACCACATAGTTCCAAAGCATTTAAGCAATAAAAGTAAAAGGGAAGATTCTAAGAGTACTTTTCTAAAATAGATTGTGACCGTTGTCTTTTTCCTGAACATTGTGTAGCAGAGCATGAAACACCAGCTTCACTCTTTGCCACTTACATTCTAAGGCTGCATGGTAATTCATAGTTATATAGATGTCTGATATATCCTGTGTATGTAAATAATAGCACCCTGATGGCTGTTTGGTGTGTCTGAGGTCAAGAACTTTGCCTATAAGACTTATTTATTTCTCATGACAACCACACAAGGTAAATATCACTAACCCATTCAATAGCTCAGGCTCAGAGTAGAAAGCAACTTTCCCAAAGCCACACAGCAATTAAGCAGCAGAGCTGGGGCTCTGATCCCAGGACTGTCTGTTTCCAAAGGACTTCAATCCAGCATGAGATTACAGAACTATGGAATTTCACAATTAGCTTTTTTATTTCCCTCAGACTTCTGGAGGCAGTTATCAGGCAGGTAACAAGCAGAAAGATATTAATGCTATTTGAAGCAAAATCAACCCTCTTACAGTGACATCTCTAGAACGGCTGCCAAGGAGAGACCTGAAGGCAGCAGTCCATTTGGAAAGTGACACTGGGGGCTTGTCTGAAGGATCCCATTGCATGATGAGCACAGAGGCTTCCACTTCCCTCTGCTTTGTGTCTATGTGGCATGTCTTAGGCTGCCTCAAGCAACAGCCAATCCTTCCATCTGATGGGTGCTAAGGGACTTTGTGCTATGCTCCCACCTGGTTCTCCCTGTCCAAAAGGTGTGTAAAGAGCTCTGCCTCACACTAGCACCTCCTTGGACCTCCCTGCCAGCCCTGCCTCTCCACCCCTGCCTCCTGGCCGCTGCCTGCCTGTCACTCTGCTGCCCTCTGCGGTGGCTGCACAGGGATAAGGAACCTGGGGAAAGCAGGCAAATGCTCTATTCTTCCCTGAACTGTGAGCATACAAAGAGTCAAGCATTTAGGCTTCTAACATTAGGCTTTTCTAAATGTAAGCAGTAGCATGGGACATAGCCCAGAATGTAGTATAAATAAATGAGGCAATGAAAATCTCAAAGAACTTTCTTAACAAAAGTAAAAGGATCAAGTAACATATGTGAAAGAAATTAGTCTTGCCTAAGTCGCTTTCAGATTAACCTGATGAACTTGAGGCATTGTCTACAGGAGGCAGTACAGAGCAGTGGTAAAGCCTATGGCTCTGGAATCTGACACTTAGGTTCTGATGGTGACTCCACCACTTGCTGTTGGACTTTGTATAAGTAACTTCACCTCCCTGTGCCCTGGCTTTCCCATGTGTAAAATGGGTATGATAATAGTATCTAGCTCAAAAAGCTGTTCAAAAGATTAAATATATTAATAAATATATTACACTTAAAATAGTGCCTGGCATATCACAAGCATTCAAAAAGTGTTAATTAGTATCGTGATTATCAGTTAGCCATTTTCATAATCACTGAAGAGTGAACTACTTTACCCACAGAGCCAAAAGGAGATTGTAAACACCCAAAAAAGTAACCTACATTTCCTTGCAGAAGTCTGAAGGTGGTGAGCTGAGCAGGTGAACTCATGCAAGGCCTCCAAAACAAGACGAGTGGAGCCCCAGTGGGCCAGTTAGGTATTGCTGCATTATAAACTACCTCAAAATGTAGAGGCATAAAACAGCAGCTATTTATTATTTCTCCTGTTTCTATGGGTTGAGCAGGCACTTCTAGTTCATAGAGTGTTGGCAAGGGTCCTGAGTTGGCTACAACATCCAAAAAGGCCTCATTCATATCCTAGCTGGGAGCTTAGCTGGGGTTTTTGGCCAATGGCTTGGGTTTTCCTCCATGAGACCTCTTCGCAATGCTTCATGGGTCTTCTCACAGCATGGCAGCTGGTTCCAAGAAAGAAGTTTCCAAGACATGAAGGCAGAAGATACTGATTTCTTAAGGCCCAGCCTTGGAAGTTGCACAGCATCAGTTCTGCTGCATCCTGCAAAATACATGGACTCTAGGACCTCTGTGGATGTTCGAGTCCCTTTAAAAAATGGTGTTACATTTGTGTATAACCTATACAATCCTCCACATCTTCCCATGTACTTTAAGTCATCTCTAGATTACTTATAATACCCAAAATGATGTAAATGCTATGCAAATAGTTGTTATCCTGTATTGTTTAGGGAACAATGACAAGAAAAAAGCCTGTACATGTTCAGTACAGGCACATCTACAGTCAGTCTATCTACATAGCATACATCAGCAACAACATAACTTTTTTTTTCAAATATCTTTGATCCACAGTTGGTTGAATCCACAGATGTGGAACCTGAGGATCTATAGGTTTACTGGCCAGTCTAGATTCAGAGGCAGTGGAAAAAAACTGCTCTATTTCTTGGTGATAGAGTAGCACAGTCACATTGCAAAGGAAATATAGGATGGGAGATGTTGCTGCTGCCATCTTTAGAAACATAATCTACCACAGATCAGGGAATAGTGAGGAACTAGATTTTCTTACCAAAATTTGGATTGAGCAACTCAATTAGGAAGACCAATCTGCGTTTGAATCACAGAGTTACCTACTAAAATGAAGACGTAAATGGAATTACATGTTTTGATATAGCATAACTTATTTCTCTGTGATTCAAATAGGATTTTTCTTCAGAATATGGAAAATAGTTCCTTTGAGTCTAAAGTCACTCAGAAACATTAATGAGAATAGATAAGGACATTAGGTTAGAAAAAAAATATTATCAGTGAAGACCATTTCTAAAAGGAAAAACTTTTCCTTAAAGGAAAGGTAGATGAGCCCAGGCCAAGTAACTTAATTGGTTGGAGAGTTATCCCATGCACCAAAAGGTTGTGGCTTGATTCCCAGTCAGGGCACATTCCTACCTAGACTACAGCCACAGGTTCGATCCCTGGTCAGGATGCATGAGGGAGGAAACCGATCAATTTCTCTCTCACACTAATGTTTCTCTCTCTCTCTCCCCCAGTCCCCCTCCCTCCTTCAATCTCCCTCTAAAATCAATAAACATAGCCTCACATGAAGATTAAAATTTAAACAAATTAGACTTTCTTCCCCACTTCCAGACAAGATGGAGGTGTATTCAGTACACTGTTCCTCCTCAACCTAAAGAAAGATAACAAATTTAAAAACAAAAACGGAACTGACACAAAATCAAACCATATGGAAGTCTGACAACCAAGGAGTTAAAGAAGAAACATTCATCCAGACTGGTAGGAGGGGCAGAGACTGGCAGCTGAGCAAGAGGACCTGTGGTAAGGTGGTGGCTGGAGAATCAGAGCGGGCAAAGTGGCAGCAGACAGAGCACTCAAGGAGGCGACTGGTGGACTGGGTGGTCCCACATTCACATGTGGATAAACCAGGAGGAACAACTGGGGAGCAAGAAAGACGACACAACCCAGGGTTCCAGCCTGGGGAAATAAGGCCTCAAAATCTCTGACTGAAAACACCTGTGGGGGTTGAGGCACTGGGAGAAACTCCCAGCCTCAGAAGAGAGTTCATGGGAGAGACCCCAGGGTCCTAGAACGTACACAAACCCACCCACCTGGGAACCAGCACCAGAAAGGCCCAATTTGCTTGTGGGTAGTGGGGGAAGTGACTGAAAGCCAGCAGATAGCTGAACAAGAGGTATTGTTCCCTCTTAGACCCCTGTCCTACAAACAGAGCCACAATGCAGCCACCTTGTGTTGCCCTACCCTGCTGAATACCTAAGGCTCCGCCCCTTACTATGTAACAGGTACACTAAGACAAAAAAATATGGATGAAATGAAAAAACAGATCAAAGCTCTAGAAAAAATACAACTAAGCGATGAAGAGATAGCCAACATATCAGATGCACAGTTCAGAACACTGGTAATCAGGATGCTCACGGAATTGGTTGAGTATGGTCGCAAAATAGAGGAAAATGTGAAGGCTATGAAAAGTGAAATGAGGGAAAATGTACAGGGAACCAACAGTGAAGGGAAGGAAATCGGGACTCAAATCAATGGTTTGGACAGAAGGAAGAAATAAACATTCAGCCAGATCAGAATGAAGAAACAAGAATTCAAAACAATGAGGAGAGGCTTGGGAACCTCCAGGACAACTTTAAATGTTCCAACATCTGAATCATAGAGGTGCCAGAAGGAGAAGATGATGAGCAAGAAACTGAAAACTTACTTGAACAAATAATGAAGGAGAACTTCTCTAAACTGGCTAAGGAAATAGACTTCCCAGAAGTCCAGGAAGCTCAGGGAGTTCCAAAGATGTTGGACCCAAGGAGGAACACACCAAGACGCATCATAGTTACATTACCCAAGATTAAAGACAAGGAGAGACTCTTAAAAGCAGCAAGAGAAAAGGAGACAGTTACCTACAAAGGAGTTCCCATAAGACTTTCAGCTGATTTCTCAAAAGAAACCTTGCAGGCAAAAGGAGCTGGACAGAAGTATTCAAAGTCATGAAAGGCAAAGATATACATCCAAGATTACTCTATCCAACAAAACTATCATTTAAAATGGAAGAGCAGATAAAGTACTTCCCAGATAAGATCAAGTTAAAGGAGTTCACCATCACCAAGCCCTTATTATATAAAACATTAAAGGGACTTACCTAAAAAAATAAGATAAAAATTATGAACAGTAAAATGACAACAAACTCACAACTAACAACAACTGAACCTAAAAAGAAAACAAAAACAAACTAAGCAAACAACTAGAACAGTAACAGAACCACAGAAATGGAAATCATGTGGAGGGTTATCAGTGGGGAGGCGGGAGAGGGGGGAAAGGTACAGGGAATAAGAAGCATTGATAGTAGGCAGAATGTAGACAGGAGGAGGTTAAGAATAGTATAGGAGATATGGAAGCCAAAGAACCTATATGTATGACCCATGGACATGAACTAAGGTGGGGGTGGATGCAGGTGGGAGGGGTTGTGCAGGGCAGAGGGTAATAAAAGGGGGGAATGGGACAACTGTAATAGCATAATCAATGAAATAGGTTTTTAAATATTTTTTAAATTAAAAGGAAAGGTAGATGACTCACATACTCTCTAAATAGTACCAATGGGGAGGTTATAGTGAAAAACTAATGTGAATAAAGTGAACAAAACAGAAAATAACAAAGTAGCAGCCAAATAATGAATACGAAGTCAGACGAGGTCCATAAGAGTAGTTCTGTAATCACACTGAGATTTTTATTTTTCTCAACCTCCTGGATCATGTACAATTCTTCTAAAAGTATGATATACAATTGCTTTGTATTTTACATTTCAATTTATTGGGGGAAGGGGCTTTAAAGTTCTGTGTGGAATTCCTGGATATGGCTATAGTCACATATGGAATTACAAAATAGGATTGGAGATAATCTAGCCAAATGAATTATTTACCCTGAACTCTCCAGTTCTCCACAATTGTAGAAAGTCTGGTCTTTGAAATAAGTTAGAGATGGATAATGTTTTAAAAAGGTAATAGCAGAAAGATTTTGGTAGATTTTTCAATGTTGGGGAGAAGAGAAAGCAATAAGAAATCACACCAAGATTTGGGGCCTAGATCATGCTTCCTCAAGTTATTAAGAAGGTAAGTAGAAGGGAAAGTAAATTGTGTACAGCAGGGGAAGATTAATCGGGAAGAAAACCCAGTTTGTGACTGGAAGGACATTTTAAGGCAAAGTAGCAGCTAGCCAGAATTTTCATAACATGCTGATCTCCCCGGCTGACGTTATTTGGGAGAGGGGCCCCACTCATTCTCCTTTTATGAGACTGTAACTTTTCATTATTCATTTTACTATTTGTCATTTATTGAGTTGTTTCTATCCAGTGTGTTTACAACTCACATAAAATACTGAAGACAATCAAATATAAACAATGCTTGGAAATGCAACTCAACCCATGAAAATATCATTACTACCAAGTGGCAGCTGCACACTGTAAAGCATTTGGAAATGCCCCAGACAGAAAACAAATGAAAAACAAGGGAAATCAGTATCTAGACACTTCAGTGCAAAACTCCTTCTTTTTTTTTTTGAGAGAGAGAAAGAAACATTGCTCTTGTTGTTCCACTCATTTATGCATTCATTTGTTGTTGCTTGTATGTGCACTAACTGAGGATTGAACCCACAAACTTGCTCTAACCAATAGCCAGCCAGGGTGAAACTCTTTTTTTTTTTAATTGAAGATGGTTTTAAATGAGCCAGCAGAGAAAAAGAGTAAGTTGTCTAAGTAAGAAACAAGACAATCTATCAAGAACAGAATGCAAAGAGGAGAAAAGGTAAAGTTCTCATGGGAACAGGATATAAAGTTGATGACAATGGGCCTTCACAGAAGACGAAGAGCAACATAACAATGTGTGCTATGTATTATTTGCATAAACTCCAAAGAACTTGGCACTGGCTACATTTTCCATATCACAGTCATTAACCAGGAAGTTGGGAGAAAAAAAAGGGTTTCAAGCAGCCAAATTAGGGGTTGGAGTAGTCAACTTTACTCAAGTAGGTCCCCAGGTCCTTACTTTACAAATAATTCCAATAAATTTGGCTACTATCTCTTTTTTCCAAACCCAACTATTTAAAATGAGATTCAGATTCAAAATTTACATGTAATGTGCCATAATAATAGTTCATTTGTTGAGTATTAACTATGCACCAAGCACTATTCTAAATTCCATTAATGGATTCATTTGTCACCATAGCAACCCAAAAGATAAGGACTAGGATTATCCCCACTTTACAGATGAGGAGATTGAAACAGAGGTTCTAGAAAGTACCTAAAACCATACAGCTAGCAAATGATAAGAGCTGGGACAAGAACTCGGGCTAATCAGGTTCCTACATCCTTAACAACTAGGCTAGCTCTTCTCAAACCTGATGCAGACACCGGCCCACAGTGTCTGAGTCATTATGGATGAAATGAGACATTCACACGGACCACCGAGTCCAGTGGAGGAAAAGAAACAGCATGGCTTTTCTCTCAAGGGGAGCAAAAGCCTGCAGCCTCTGCCATGACAGGCCTTTCTTGGGTTTCTCCCCCATTACATGATGGCCCTCATTTACTATGCACAGGTTTGCTTTAGGTGGTTACCTTTTATAGAAAACAAAGGAGCCAATGCTGCTAATCACATCACAGAAGAGGGAAATTTGCAAGTGAAAAGGCAAAAGTGGTTGAACCAGTTACACTCATCCTTGGAAGGTTTAGCATGGTTTTTAGGAAGTTACTTTGCAGTAAATGTCCTCAATTCAGGGTGAGGGAATTTTAGCAAAAAGCAAGATTCATAGCAGCCTAGGTACATTGCAGGCCTGATTCCCCACAGGAGAACCTATCCGTGGGCGTGGGTCCTGTCCATCTCCAAGTGGGAGCTGGGCCCACACCACACAGAACAGTCTCCTACAAAACTTGAATGTGCTGCAGAATCATCTAAAGGGCTTTTAAAACAGGGTGCTTCCTTGGGCAAAGGAAACAATAAACCAAAGGGTCTACATCAAACTAAAGAGTTTTTGCACAGTAAAGGAAATTGTCAATGAAACAAAAAGACAACCTACTGAATGAGAAAAATATTTGCCAATGATAAATATATCTGCTAAGGAGTTATACCCAAAATTTATAAAGAATTCAAACACCAAAAAAAAAAAATCCAGTTAAAATTAGGTGAAGGACCTGAATAGACACTTTTCCAAAGAGGACATACTGATGGCCAACAGACATATGAAAAGATGCTCAGTGTCACTAATCATCATAGAATTGCAAATTAAAACCATAATGAGATATTGCCTCACACCCATCGAAATGGCCATCAATAAATCAAAAAACAGCAAGGAGGGTATAAGCAGGATAAATGGTAATGGAAAAATAATAATAAATAAACAAATAGAAAAAGAAAACACAAGAGTGCTGAGCTTCACTTCAGAGTTTTTGACTCAGCAGATCTGGGATGGAACCAGAGACTTTACATTTCTAATAAGTTCCCGGGTATACTACTTGCTAGGATGCCATACCACAGAGCAGGTGGCTTAAAAAACAGAAATTTATTTTCTTAAAGTTCTGGAGGCTTAAATTCTGAGGTCAAGGTGTAGGCAGGGTTGGTTTCTTTTGAGGACTCTCCTTGGATTGCAAATGTCTGTTTGTTCCCTGTGTCTCACAGCCATCCTTCTGTATGTGTTTATGTCCTAATCTCCTTTTCCTATAAGGATACCAGTCGAGTTAGACTAGAGCTCACACTACTGGCCTCACTTTAAATTAATTACCTCTTTAAAGACCCCATCTCCAAATACAGTCACATTCTGAGGTACTAAAAGTTAGGCTTCAACATATGAATTGGGGGAGGACAGAGACACAATTCAGCCCACACTCCAGATGACACTAATGTTGACACTGTTCATCCAGGGACACGATTTCAGGACTCTCCTGAAAACTAGCAATGATATATACGGTTATTCATTTCAATTATTATCTGATTTTTATCCTCACATGAGAAAAATAGCATTATATTCATTTTCTCGAGAAAAACAAGAATCAGAGGTGTTAAACAACTTTCCTCCATTCATGTAGCTGGTATAGTAGACACCAGTGACTGAGCTATTACCGCTATGATCTATTTCTATTCACATCACTTAAAATGCCAAATATACGGGTTTTTCACACCAAGCAACTCTGCAGTTCCCTGCAGACACCAACCTGGTGTTCTGAAATTGAAAATAATTCTGACACTAACTACCTTGAGTTAGCACAGCCCCCACAAGTGAAGGGCTCAAACCCAGAAGAAGAGTCCCACTTCAGATGCCAGTTGAAAGTAGCAGGTTCCCAGGTTACCCACACTTCTGTCTGACTTGGCTACAAATCAGGGGTTCCTATGACCCACTCCTCAGTTTTGATAATTTGCTATAACAGATCATAGAATTCGGGAAAGCATTTTACTTACTATAACTATTTTATCATAAAGGATATTATAAAGAATACAACTGGACATCAAGGTCCAGAAGGATCCTGAGCATAGGAGCTTCTGTCTCTCTGGAGTTTGGGGTACTCCACCCCTTGGCACATGGGTGTGTTCACCAACCCAGAAGCTGTCCAGACTCTTTCATTTAGGGTTTTTATGGAGGAAGTTCTATTATGTAGGTATGATTGCTTAAATCACCAATTGGCCATCGGCAATTAACTCAATCCTCAATCCCTCTCCCCTCCCCAGTGAGAATATATTATGTGAATTTTTAAAAAATCACAATAAAAAAAACTGGAGTCATTTAGGCATGCACTTCAGATTGGAAGATGTTACTCTATTACATAGAACATTGGCCTTGTTCCTCCCACCTTACAGCCTTTGCACTGGCTGTTCCCCTGACTGAAATGCTCTTCCCCCAGATATGGACATGGCCACATCTCTCATTGCCTTCAAACCGTCAAATGCCACTCTCTCTGGCAGGCCTACCCTGACCACCACTTTTAATATGGTAATCCTCCTGAGCCTCTAGCACCATGCATTCCTCTATACCTTGCTCTACTTTTTCTTCCTATATTACTACCACTTTCTAACATGCTACATAATTTTCTTATTATGTCTAGTATTTATTGTCTGCTTTCCCCCTCTGAAAAGTAAGATGCATTAGAGGCAGGATCTTTATCTACTTTGTTCCCCATTGTATCCTAAATACCTACACTAATGCCTGGCATATAATTGACACTCAATAAATATTTGTTGAAAGAATAAATGAGCATTGGTGTTCATCATGGTAACTATAGGTCACCTGCTAAAATCCTTGTATATGCTGACATTGCAAAATAAAACATGAAAAGTGACTTCTGTGCTAGGATGGCAAATCCAGTTTTGCCCCTGCCCCAAGCCCTACAAAAACTACAATCAAGAGGATGGAGGAATAAAAAGGGACACAACACCTGGAGCTGAAGAGCAGACAGACAGGCCAGACCAACTTTGCAGCTATGAAAAGCTGAATCTTAAGGTAGCAGTCAGGAAAGCTGAGACTCAACCTAATTTATACCACAGAAATCTCAAAAGACTCATGACAAGCACGCAGCACCAAGTACCCCTGGAAATGCAGGTAGGAAGTGGGAATTTCAATAAATATTTGGGGAGAGCTACATGGGAAGTTTGAACCTTATATCCCTCCCTATTTCCCTCTTTTGGCAAGAGTCTTCTCCCACCTTGATATGATGTATTTTTCTAGACAGGCCAAAAGGGTAGGTCCTTGGACTTTAGAAATTGAGTACTATGCCAAAACTAGAGGGATTCAGTGACCAAATGCATGTTGAATGCTGTACATTCCCAGAATATTGTCAGACCTTCCCTCTTCAGGTAGGAGATTAGGAGGGTTTTTCCTAACAATCTGACCAGCTATGGGGAAGGAACTATAGTAACCGACACCTGTGGCTGACCATGAAAGAGCCCAATAAGACCATCGTACAGTAAAACTCAAAACTGACAAATCCATTCAAGAGCTCAGAATTTTTAATTAGCTTTCTAGTCCCCACTTTTAACATAGGCAGACAACTGAGGGATCACCAAAGACATCACAGTATACAGAAAATAAAAATAAACAAAAATGCATCAGACAGCTGAGTTGAGTCTCTAACTGGAAGATAGAGCCCCCAAAACAAACAAAAAAGCAACTTGTAAGAAATGAGCTATGCAGAGAGAATACTTTAAAAATAACCTTCTCCAAATCACCTTATTAATATTCTCAGAAAGGTAAAGTACTGCATTCATGTAAAAGATCAAAATGCTATTCTTTTAAAGTACCATTGAGAGAATGGAAAGGTGCTTTTGGAAATTATAAACATGATGGCAGAAAGGGGAAATATCCTAATGGAAGTTGAAGAAATCTTCCAAAAGCAGTGCAGAAGGCAAGGAGATGGAAAATGGAGATAAATGATAAGAAATTAGAAGACCAGCTCAGAAATGTCAATATTTGAATAAGAATTCAGGAAAGAGAAGAGAAAATGAAAGGGAGAGACTCATCAAAGAAAAGTTTTGGGAAAATGTCCCAAAACTAAGTAATGTGAGTTTCCAGATGAACAGGCCCCTCTCCAGCACCTGGTGAATTTAGAGCCACAGATGGTCAACACTGTGAAATTTCAGGGCAGTAGGAACAAACAAAAGCACCAGTGGTAACTTACTCAGCAGATATACTGCGAAACTGTGGGGGTTTTTTGCCAGGGGAAAAAGAATCACAAAAAGTAGCCCTCCTTATCCACCAGAGATACATTCCAAGACCTTCAGAGGATGCACTGTGGACATAATTTTTTCAGTTTGAGACAAGACAGCAAAACTAGCAGAATTTTTTTTTCATTCTTCACAATTTCGGGAACAGAAGATTCCTTGTTACCCTACATCTTAGCAACCTCATCATAAGATTTTTTTCTTTCTGGGACTTCCGGCAAGATGGAGGAATAGGTGGGCGCACCGTACCTCCTCGCACAACCAAGAACACAGCAACAATAATTTACAACAATGATTTGCAGTCATAATATCAGAACTGTCAGAGGATTTATCTAAATGGAAGACAGACAGCCTAGAAGTTGAAGTAGACCCGTACATCCAGACTGGTAGGGGACTACGAGCCGAGCGAGCAGGCGTGGGGCTGGCGCGGGTCGCAGGCGCGCGGAGGTCGGGGGAAATTTGGCGCAGAATCAGCGCGACAGCAATCCGGGACGCAGGAGCGAGCGCAGCGGTGTAGCGGTGATCCCTGAGTACGCAAGCGGCGGCTGGGGGAATCAGTGGGGCAGCGACTGGGGATCAGGACAGAGCTCACAGCCCAGAAGCCCAGGGAAGTGTCTGACTCCAGGAGAACGGAAGGGTCGCCATTGATCCCTCCTGTCCCCGCTCCCGCCCCTGCCCCCACATATAACGTCACAAGCTAGCGACTGGGGTGCCCAGCACCGGTGAACACCTAAGGCTCCGCCCCCCACCGTAACAAGAGCGACCAGACCGGAGAAAAAATAAATAAATAAGTAAAATAATAGGAGAGACAGGGAAAGACGTAAGATATGTTTCCAGCAGAACAGATCAGTCCCCCAGGACTCATCCTTTTGAGTGACTAAGAAATAGCCAATCTATCAGATGCACAGTTCAAAACACTGGTGATCAGGAAGCTCACGGAACTGGTGGATTTTGGATCCAAATTACATGAAAAAATGCAGATTACTATAAAAGGGATGCAGGAAGACACACGGAGAAGAGCCAATTGTGAAAGAAAGGAATCTGAATCTCAAAACAACACAGTGGACCAGAAGGAAGATAGAATCAACCAAGCAGGAAAGCATGATGAAATAAGAATTCAAAAAATCGAGGAAAAGCTTAAGACCATCAAGGACACCTTTAAACGTTCCAACATCCGAATTATAGGGGTACCAGAAGGGGAAGACCAACAAGTGGAAAAGTTATTTGAACAAATAATAAAGGAGAACTTCCCCAAACTGGCAAAGGGAACAGTCTTCCAAGAAATCCAAGGAGCGCAGAGAGCCCCAAAGAAGTTGGACCCAAGAAGAAACACACCGAGGCACATCATAATTACATTAGCCAAGGTAAAAACGAAGGAGAGAATCCTAGAAGCAGCAAGAGATAAGGGGACAGTAACCTACAAAGGAGTTCCCATCAGACTGTCAGCTGATTTCTCAAAAGAGACCTTACAGGCAAGAAGGGGCTGGAAAGAAATATTCCAAGTCATGAAAGACAAGGACCTACATCCCAGATTGCTCTATCCAGCAAAGCTCTCATTTAGAATGGAAGAGAAGATAAAGTGCTTTTCAGATAAGGTCAAATTAAAGGAGTTCATCATCACCAAGCCCTTACTTTATGAAATGCTAAAGGGACTTATCTAAGAAAAGAAGATAAAGAAAAGACATGTATAGTAAAAGGACAGCAAACTCACAATTATTAACAACCACACATAAAGCAAAACCAAAAGAAACTAAGTAAACAACTAGAATAGGAACAGAACCACAGAAATAGAGGGCACAAGGGGGGGCTAGCAGTAGAGGTGGGAGGAGGAGAGAGGGGAAAAGGTATAGAGAATAAGTAGCATAGAATGTAGGTTGAAAATAGATCGGGGGAGGGCAAGAATAGTACGGGAAATGTAGAAGCTAAAGAACTTATAAGTATTACATATGGACATGGACTAAAGGGGGGGAAGGTGGATGGGAGAGGGGCCACAGGGGGGAGGGGAGTGAAGGGGGAAATGGGACAACTGTAATAGCATAATCAATAAAATATATTAAAAAAAAAAAAGATGTTTTTTCTTTCCACCTCAAGAACTTTCACCCTTTCACTTAAAAGAAGCACTTCACAGCTTCTCTTTGACATAGCCAAATTTCCAGCATCACTACTTTTTGTGTTAGGGCTATTAAGTAAAATAGGGTGACTTGGCCACAAGCACTGCACACCTCAACACCATGAGGGCTGTGAAATGACTAACAGCTGGGGAATGTGTACAGTGTGGAGACCTGGACAAAGGGATGAGTCAAGTCCTGGTCAGTATGCCGTGAGATTTCATCACACTACTTAGAATGATGCACAATTTTAAATTTATAAATTGTTTATTTCTGGAATTTCCCATTAAAATTTTTCAGATCACAGCTGACTTTCAGAAACTAAAATACAGAAAGTGAAATGGTAGACAAGGAGAAACTACTGTGCAAAGGAGTAGGAATCACAATGGTGTTTCAAGCCTCTTAACAGCAACACCTAAAACTGGTCCTTAGGGGGCCTAACCTAGTCACTTTCCTGGTCCCAAAATGTATAGTTTGGAAGAGACACATTTGGTAGGTAGTTGGCAGAACCCCACGTTGGTTACAACACAGTGAGGCCAAGGTCAAGCTCTGGTTGATTCAATCAGTAAACATACAAAAAGCCACTTTTAGATAAACACTCTTTTACTTAATTAGACAGTGAAAAGAATAAGCCAAAGGTATACCTGCTCCCAGTGATCCTTGTTCTACACACCAAGAAGGACGACACTGAAACAAAAGTGACCCTATGACTGCAGTGTGAGTTAGGAGATACTTCTGCTGCTGAGGAGCCACTTCTAGACTCCAGCTGTGCAGTTGCACACTGTGTACAACCATAGGTGGGCAGGGAGTGGCACGAGTCCCATACCTCATCAGTCTCCTAGGGGAGACAGGGGTGCGAGTGGGAGATGGCTTTTTGTCCTCTTCTGTTTCAGGAGGATCACAAGGCATTTTTCCAAGACAGGTTAGCTGTCATTCAAGCCAACTCTTGCCTACATGGCTTATTTGGATACATACAAGGTGGTCAGATGACATGGCTAGAGCTGTTCCCTTATGGTTCCTTGGCCTGTCGGATAAGGCTATCATATTGTAGAAAGCTTAAAAGGAAACCTCTGAATTCTTCCCCAGTCCCCAGCTAGGATAGTAAATCACAAATAATGTCACATCTCCAGGGAGAATGATAGAGATTAGTGCAGCCCTTCAAGACCTGGTAGTTGATAATCCCATCATATCTGTTTTCACCAGTCTGGTTCCCACAAAAACAGATTCGGGAGACTGATAGTAGACTACTGCAAATTCAATGAAGTTGTAGCCTCAGTTGCAGCTGTGGTAGGTTTTCTAGAGCAGATTCATAGGACCTCAGGCATATAACATGTGGCCATTGCTCTGGCAAGTTCTTCTTTTTCATCACTGTCAGGAAAGAGGGCCAGAGCAGAGGTATACGTTTATACCATAGCTTTCCCCAAAGCTATGTTCTAAATAAGAATAACCTATCAAATCAATTAAAGTAATTAAGAAGTACATGCAGAGACCTCGTGGGCAATGGAAAGATAAGATCCCTACCCCCAGCAAAGAGACAATATATGGGATTTCTATTCAGATTTCTGACCATACATAGGATTATAGTTCAGTTCATATATGGGATTCAGTTCATACGTAGGATTATACATAGTTGAGGGAATATAGGCTTTTAAAAAATTCCAGGGTGAAGCAGCTTCACAGACCCTGTCTATGTTGGAATCTCATAATGTTACAGAACACACAAGGGGGGGGGGCCTGGGATGATATACTATTATTAAAAGAAGGCCCTGGTCCGTTATGTCCACCACCCTAGGAAAGACATCTCTCAATGCCAGAGATTCGTGAAAAGGAAAGAAAATGTTTATTTAATGCTATACTAACTTAAAGTAGTGACCTAATGTCTTTATCAAAAAAAAAAAAAAAAAATCAGTGTCCCAGGTTCGATTCCCAGCCAGGGCACATGCCTGGGTTGCAGGCCATAATCCCCAGCAACCACACATTGATGTTTCTCTCTCTCTCTCTCTGTCTCCCTCCCTTCCCTCTCTAAAAAATAAGTAAATAAAATCTTAAAAAAAAAATTTTCTAAAAATAAAAAATAAAATCTTAAAAAAAAAATCCTAAAGTCCCTAAAAACACCCACAAACACACAGTCCTTCCTTCCTTCCCCCCTTTGCCCAGTCCAGAGTACCGTATCTCAGGAAAGGAATAGAAGTCCATGACTTAGGTAGTCTTCTGGTTCTTCCCAGTTAGAACTCCATCTCGACTGGGAGACCTCCCTGGATTCCCGGCACCCTTGGCTGAGTCACCAGGATCTCTGCTAAAACCAGGTGGTGGTTCCCCCTTCTAAAGCTGTGGGGGTCCCCACTCTGCCAGGCATGTGGTCCTCTCTCTCAGGGATGCAGGAAGGGAGAGTCCCCACTCTGCCAAAACTGCATGGTTCTCTCCTCCAAGGCTGCCGCGTGGTTCTCCCTCTCTCAGGGCTGCAGGAGTCTCCACTCCGTCAAGGCCGCGTGGTTTCTCCTCTCAATGGCTGCCGTGTCCGTGTTTAAATCCCCCGCGCCAATCTTCTTCTGCAGCCCCATTTCCGACTCCTCCTACACTTGGGCACACTTGCCCTCAATCTGCTGTCTTCCCCAGCTTTTCTGGTCGCCATCGTGGGTCTGGGCAGGTGTCACCCCATGCCATGGAGCCAATCTTCTCCCAGCTCCCACGCAGGCACTGTAACTCAGGGGACCTGCCTCCCAGGTCCCATCTTGGGGGGGAGGTCCCTTTCCATCCCCCTGGCCTTGAGCATGGCCATAGCTATTTAGCATATCTAAGTGACCAGCCAAAGGCTATAGGTATGCTAAATGACCATGCCATGGATTAGCTGCAAAGCTGCCCTGCATGTTCTTGCTCTGTGTGCCCCTTCCCCCAACTCACACCTGTGGGGGAAGGGGTGAAGACAGCTTAAAATCTCCTGGACACCTTGAGTTCTGGACCCCATTTCAAATGCCTATTTGGGGTCCCCCCTCTTGGCTGCACCCTGTAACACCATTAGCTACCACCTATCTTTTTCCTTCCCCTCACATGTAAAGACAGGAAAGGCAGTAGGTATAATGGTTAAGAATATGATTCTGGTACCACACTACCTAAATCGAAACACATCATTTAACGAGTCCAAAACCACAGCCAATTACATCATCTCTCTATGCTTCAATTTCCCCACATGTAAAAAGATTATATCTCTCTGATAATACAGACGTAAGAATTAAATGAGTTAGTATATGTAAAACACTGACAACAGTGCTTGGCATACAGTAAGCATGATATAAAGGTTTGCTTTAATCACTTTTTCATTTCTTCACTCTCATTCATTTCTCAGCCCATTCTGACATATCACTTTACCATAAACAGTATTTATTAAGTACACCAATGACCTATGTTGCTAAGCCCAACAAAAGTTTTTCTGTTATCATCTTGAGATCTAGGCAGCTATTGACAAAGTTAACGCTCTCTTGTTGGAACATTCTCTTTCCTAGTCCATGGCCTCAATTATTACCTACCTGTTGGTGTCTTACCCATCTTTACCTGTAACCCAGACCTTTCTTCTCCTCTCCTCACAAGGCCAGTCTCTGGCCTGGATATCTCTCCTTGAATGTCTCAAAAGCATTTCATATGCACCACATCCAAAACTGAGCCATGAACTTTTTTCTCCCAACCCCCTTTACCTTTAATATTCTTTTGGCCCTTCTTCACCTGAAGCAGTAGGGGCTGACCCCTACTCATATAGATTTTAGCTTAAGTGTCACTTCCTCGGGGAAAACTAAGCTGAATACCCTCAAAGAAACTTTCCTAGCACACGGTACCTCTATTTCACACCTGCAATCAGTTAGGCTACTCAAGGTCAAGCACCATGTCTGTCTTCTCACTATTGTATCCCAAGATGAATGAGGTTGCCTCCAAAGCCCCTTCATTCGCACCGGGATCTCTCTGCACTCCTTAACAAGTATTAACTGTGCTACTTTGTGCCAAGCTAAAACACTAATATAGTTAAAACTTAACGGAGTGCAAAAAAGTCTAGCAGGGGAGACAGTATTTAACCAGTCCCCGAAGTTATTGTACTTTAAATTGCAATAAAAGGCTTATGAATGACTGTTTTCTTAAGCCTAATTCAGGAAGATTCATCCATTGGACAGCCAACACTATGCAATGCAACAAATCTAAGCAATCAGTGCAATTTTGGGGGGGGGGGGGGTATGTTGGGAACTGTGTTTACAGTTCACTTACCACCTATGACCGGTACCCTATCCTTACCTTAGCAAGCCAACTACCTACAACTCAGTACTCCTGTATCCCAATACACAAAGTAGCAGCGAGCTTATGACTGCAGACAGCTACACTGACTCTGCGGCGAGCGAAGGTGAGGAAGTCCAAGGGAAGAAAAGTAGAGGGCTGAGTTTAGTGAACAGTCTGCGGCTGAAGCCAGGAAGGGTACAGAAGGCTGAAGGGGTAAACGACCCGAAGTTTCAGCTAGGATTGGGCTTAAAAGCACAACCGCACGCCAGGTGGCACCCTGGGTCCCCAACCCGCGAGACTACAGCCAATTCCCGGGATTTCCCTCCAACTCCAGCTAAACAACCCCACCCGTAGGGGCGGGGCAAGAAGAGAATTAGAGGGCTCGAGGCCGCGCCCCTCACAGCGCTCTGGGATCTCGAGAGAGTTGTGCTTCTCGCGATATTTCCGGAGCCGCCAGTCCACGCGGAATTGGAACGCGTGTGCTGTGACAAGAGTACTGGGAGGGTGGACGCTGTGCGGGAGGCAGAATCCCCTTTGGCCTACCCTACGGAAACCTGCGAGGGAGGGTGGTGATTGCTGCCCTTTCCCGTTGTCCCGATGCCCAGCGCCAGCGCCAGCCGCAAGACTCAGGAGAAGCCGCGGGAGGTCACGGACGCGGCGGAAGTGGGTTTCCACCTTCCTAGGGCCTGGGAGGACAGATCGCTGGGCTGGGTCGCGCTGAGGGAGGGAGTAGGGTGAGCGGGCCCCGCCCTCGGGGTCCTTGTCCGCATTTTGCTTGTGGGCCGCGAGCCTAGAGTCCGGACGCCGAGAACCCTCACTGGGACTCCAGGGCCCTTGCCAGAACAGCGTGGCCAGACCCACTCCAGATCGCATTTCTTACAGGCCTGGCTTACAAGAAGTGTGCCGCGGAGTGGGGTGGACTTGAAGTACCCCTCCCCCCTGCCCCGGAAGTAGGAGCTGGGGGGTCACACTGAAACCTCCCTGGGTTAGGCACGTCCTTCGCGTAATCCACCACCACCATCTCGGGAAATTTTGGGTGTTCACTAGTAATCGATTTTTACTCAGCGCTCGTGTTCCTGATGTTTTTGCAAGTAATGATAGTACTTCGTAAAACGGTTTAATGACCGTTTTCTGTGACGGATGTAAAGGACACTTGTCATCTTTATTTTCCTTCTTCTAAGTGTCTTAGTGAGGTAGGAAGTTTGCAGAGAATGCATTTGAGATGAAGTGACCCAAGATCATGTGGGTAATTAATTACAGCCAGGGTCCTTCAGTGCTTTTCAGAAATGAAAGTTCGATACCATCATACAGTGCGCTGTATTAAAACTGAGCCTTTAATCACTACTTGGCTCCTAATTTTTCTCTTGTGGAATTACGAATTTGTGATAAGCTACGTAAGGAATAGGTCACTTTTTAAGATATTAGGTGGAATAACGGTTGCTTTAAAATGAACAGTAATCTATTTACGCTGCCCTAATGCTATATTGTGTGATATCTACTAGGGCTGGAGTTATCTTTGTCTTTAAGATGTATTTTTTAAATATTATTAGTGTGTCCCCCCCCCAAAAAATTCAGTAAGCATCTTATCATGTCTCTTGGTTTATTTTTGTGTAAGTAAAAAACCCTGTATCTCAGAGGTAAAGGAGAGGATTCCAACAGATAAAGAAATTTGATACTGTCATTGCTCCTTGTAACATGGTATGCTGAAACTGATTTTTAGAGACAGGAAGTTCATGGATTTTAATGTTTTCCAAAAGGAAAGTTTTAGTTAGCTTATATCCAATACCTCTGATTTCTAAAAATGTGGACATCTGATGCTCAGCAAGTTTACCCAAAAATGTTGATTCTCTTTGAGAACATCTCTTACTGTAATGGGAAGTTAATAAAACTGTGATACTTCATCCTACTCCCTTCACAGAGGAAATTTATATCCCTGTTTGAAGTAGTTTATTCTTATTTTGAAGAAGGTAGTTACGATGTGTTGTACATGGGTAAATTTTATCTGAGTGTTGTTATGTATGGTATATTCATCCAAGAGTAGTGGTCTTCAAAACAAACTAACCAGAAACTGGGTGCTTACCATTTTTCTGTAGAGTACATACGTAAATGATATAACAGATTTCCACCCTTTAAAACTATGACTCTGAACTAATAAAATGATCCTGAAAGTTAAAACAAATTTAATTTCACATTCAGTTATTTGTATTTATATGTTTACTATGCTATTAATTTTTAAATAAAAAGTCATAATGCAAAAACATTTTTTGTAGGATTATGCTAAAGAAAGATATGGACTATCTTCAATGATACAGTCACAAGAAAAGTCAGGTTAGTAGCTATGTGGTGATAAAGCTTTTTTTTCTTCTAGTTTCCTTCTAGAAGTCTCTTGATGAAATTTTAATTAAGATTGATATAACTCTGAAAAACTTAAATCACAGTGATTACTTAAGCAGATGTCATAACCCTGTATAAATATCAGTTTAGGGTCCCTACTCTAGAAAGGGAAGAAAATAATGTTAAGTGAGTATATTGAAATGTTAAACTATATTAAAAAGATATTCCTAAGTGATTGGGTAATATATTTAAGATTTAACTCTGGCTCAGGAGACAAGAATGGTTAATAATAACTGCCTTCATCATATGCAACCTTTTTTTGCATGCTATATGAAACTACTCTCTTTATTTTCCTCTTGAATTTATTAGATTTCTTTGGAATTGACTCGTCATGTTAATTGTTTCTTTTAGACCTGTAGGTTTTCTTTTTTTTCTTCTTTTTTAAAAATATTTACTTATTTATTTTTAGAGAGGGAAGGGAGGGAGAAAGAGAAAGAGAGAGAAACATCAATGTGCAGTTGCTGGGGGCCGTGGCCTGCAACCCAGGCATGTGCCCTGGCTGGGAATCGAACCTGCGACACTTTGGTTCACAGCCTGCACTCAATCCACTGAACTACACCAGCCAGGGCTGTAGGTTTTCTTTTTGTAGACATTTGCCTGTCTTTTGTTTTTAATTTTTTAAAATATTTTCAACAAATTACCTTGATTATTGAACAGTCATTTCTCTTCTGGTAGACAGCCCAAATCATGTCTTGCAATCTTTGGTACAACTCCAGACTTTTAAGTTCTTGCCCATTGGAAGTGCTTAAGTACTTCTAACTTAGAGACTTGCCAATGAATTATATGCTTTGGAAATAACATGTCTCCAGGTCAATTTTATTGTTATTTTGGATTTAGTTTTTTGCCTGATCACAAAATCACTTTCCCTCCCAACTTAATGGGAAACTGTGCAGTAAAAGACCAAAGTAATTTGCTAAAAATAAATCATTTCTAAAAGATAATGATGGTGTAGTGAGATAATCGAGTATAAAATGGGGTAGAAACAATGTACTTTGGAGATGACATTCCCCTGCCAGGGCAAGCAGGAGGGGTCATTTGAAATTTTGTTTTTAGCTTAACTCTCTTCCTGAACTGGACTTCCTTGAGCTCACACAGAAGCTCACTAGAGTTTCTGAACCTCAACCACCCCTTGTCATAATTACTGTTCCCATTTGGCTGGCAAATGCAGACAATTATCTCCATTTACAAACTCTCCCCACCAGAAGAAAACTACCGGTGTTAACCCCATTACAGTAACATAATAGTAAAATTCTGCCTTTGGTTTTACCTCTGCTAAAATCCTAACACTTTGTTCATGCAAAATTTCTTTCCCTATTTGTTCCCATTTCTCCAAATTTCTTTATTTGAGTGCCAGTGACTTAAAAGTGTGGAGGAGGCAGTAGTTGTTCAAACTGAAACCCTACAGCCACTAATCATTGCCTAAGCCTGTCATACTGGTAGGAGTGTGATCTGTGCCTCAAGTGTGTGTAGATATGTTCAAGGTTGAGAACTCCGATGCTAATTAGTTGGAATACCACATGAAAGAAGAGCCATTACTCTGTCTTTTTCAAAGTACTATTAAAATTACCCTAATCATTACGTTTATTTACAAGTCTACTCAGATTTGTGTTACCATGATTCATTTGATTGTGAGTTTTTATTGCCTAGTTAGTAAGTTTTTGGCTTTTTCAATTTTGGCACTTCCAAATCTGATGTTTACATTTTTATGCTGTTTTGTCTGTCTTTTTTGTTTCACACTTTCTTTTGCCTGAGTTTACACAGCAGACTTGGAAGTTGGTTTATCTCATAAGGTAATATTATCTCATAGGCAATATTTTGTAGAAATTCTCTTGTGATACCCAATGGCTTAAACGTTTCTCATTCATTCACTGCTTTTGGCAGTGAGAACCATTGTATTCTCCTGTAAATCAAATTCTCTCTAAGCTACATCTTTGCTTCAAGACACAAATTACAAGTACATTTAGACAACGTAGATAAATAAATGTCTTGATTTCATTATAATATCACCACTAAAAGTATTAGTATTGTAGTAACTATATTTTACTGCATGAGCTATTGACAGATTTTGTTAGTTAGGCAACAAAACTCTTGACAAAGATCTTTTATTACTCTTGATGTGATGTCGTGTCAGCTACTATGCTTTTAATTAATAGTTAAATTTTTTAATATTCAAATTGCATATTTTCAAAATAAAATGATTTCTGGATCACGATTGCCTCATATTATCTTTACATAATAGCTGTTTTGTCACAGTTTTCCTGCTTGGGGACTCTAGGTAGATATGGTACCCTGATATTAGTATTAGGGGACATAATTGTTGGGCCTTACAGCCAGAATTTATTGATTTACATAACTATAGGGAACAAAGTGAGATGGTAGAAGGCGTGATTGGATGTAGAGGCTCAAGCAGTATTTTCAGCACTCTGTCTGCACTTCTTGGCTCTGCTTTCCTTTGGTTATTGAAGCTAATAACCAATAGCCAATTGGTTATTGGTTTGTCTCCTCCTACAAACCCAGGTAGTGGGACAGATGGTGGCTGCAGCCCTGGGCCTATACCACATCAGCTGGACAACCCCAGGGGAGAGCTTCATTCCCAGTATCTGTATATTAAGTCCCAGAGAAGGATTTTGATTAGCTCAGTTTGAGCAATATCCCTTTCCCTGGATGAGTTGCTGGGGCCTGGGGAATGGGCTATCATTACTATCCTGGCCCGGCAGGGAGTCTTCGCCTGTGGCTAGCCGACTTACATATTTTAGCAGGCAAGCTAAAATACCATGTCCACTTAAGCAAAGGCAGGTGAAGGTGGGCTGTAGTTGGCCTTACAAGTCATTGAAGTGTTCACCAGGTTTATATTTTGAAACAATCTCTGACTCCAGTATAAACTGAAGTAGAGGATCAGCAATTGCCAGTTAGAAGATTATTGCCATAATTTAGGCAAGAGATAATAGTCTGGGACAGTGGCAGTGAAGACAGAAGAGAATTGAATAGATTTTAGAGATATAATAGAAAATACAATTCACAAAATGAGGCAAATAGCATGTGGGGGTTGATTTTTAAAAAGGTGTCAGATTGAAAATTAAGACAATATGAAGTACTTAATGCTGGCTGTCAAAGCAAAATTATTATCTCTTTGTAAATTCTGAATTACAAGAACTGTTTCATTTATTTACTGTAGATCGAGTTTTGGTTCGGGTTAGCGATTTGACAGTACAAAAAGCTGATGAAGTCGTTTGGGTTCGTGCAAGGGTTCATACAAGCAGAGCTAAAGGTAAGATGGATTTAATGACTAAAGAAGGCCCTTTTGGTAAGGACTCTGAATTTCTTGTTTTGCATGTATTTCACAGACCAAAAAGTAAGACTTTAAAACAAAAACACTTGTGATCTTTCTTAAATCACTGTAAAATATTAGTCAGTGGTTAATTAATTTTAGGTTCTTATAAGACATCCTTAAATATAATTTTTCCTTAAAGACTCAGATGATATCTGAGTTTAATTTTTCTAAGTAAAGAGTATTTTTAAGAAGCTTTTCATTTATTAATAGCCTTAAAAAAGATTTTATCTATTTATTTTTAGAGAGAGGGGAAGAGAGGGAGAGAAACATTGATGTGTGGTTGCCTCTCACGTGCCCCATACTGGGGACCTGGCCAGTAACCCAGGCATGTGCCCTAGACTGGGAATTGAACTGGTGACCCTTTGATTCACAGGCCAGCACTCAGCCACTGAGCCACACCATCCAGGGCTATAACTTTATGCTTTTCACATACTTTTTCACATTTGATTATCCCTGTAAATTTGCGATGTAGGCAGAACAGGCATAAGTGAGGAAACTGAGGTTCAGAATGATAAAACAATTTGCCCAACTTCTTATAGTAGTTGGTGGAATACAAAAAATCCAGAAGCTTTCTAAGACACCATCTATCTCCCTAAGAGGTAATTGCTTCTACAGTATTAAATACATTCTGTGTTACAGCATTTCTTACATTGTGTTTTACAATACTTATTACAGAATTAATAGGGGCTCATTTCAAAAATCCCAACATTTTATACATATGTCTCACTCTCTCAGGATCACTACTATAAGAGTTTGCCTGTTCTTCCGATATTCTCCCCTCAAGTAGATGAATACTAATAGACTTTGAGAAGAATACTGGTGGAGTTTTAACTTTTTAAAAAATGTTGACTTGTCTTCCCGAAAGGTTGGGCCATTTATTCTACCAACAGATAGATGACATTGTATTGTAATCCTTAATTTACTTGTCTTTCTTCCATTAGCTTGGGACCTTTTTTCCGTCCCAAAGATGCACTTTGTTTCCTAAACATGGTTATTTAGCCAATTAAAAGATAGAAGGCATGCTACATGTAAGGCTGAACCAAGAATTCTTCTCTTCACACCCATCCCCAAATGGAACAATCTGAGTATCAGTAAGGATAACTGCATGAATTGAAACATCAGTTATGGTATGTTTAAATCCATAAGTATATAATAATGCTAAGACAGACAAATAAAACCTAGTCAGTCACCAGTGGAACATCTTGTTATTTTGGAAACTGGTGAATAAGGAGAAAGTATTATTTCTGTGTGAGTTGTGTATCAGTGGTTAACCAAATGGTAGATGTGGGAAAGCATCTCCATATTTATATATTTTTTATTTTTTAAGGAAGTATCTCTTTAGAGAAGTATTTCAATTTAAAAAGTGAAAAAAGAATGTTAGACCATCACCAATTTTGCCCCTAGTAAATTGGGCACATTAATGATCAGTGATTTCTAACAACAGAATAAAGAAATAACCAGAAATATATCTATTCATGAAAGAATACAATACCATCCAATGAATTAGCCTTGCCTAAAAAATTTTACCTGAATCTCATTAAGCCTTTAGATCTAACTACCAACTTACAGGAAAAACATAGGACAAGGGAACATATTAAATGACTGGATATGCAATTAGCAAAATTAAACCATAGAGAACTACTAGACAGAAAAGAAACTCATCTCTTTCACAAATAAATTGAAAGGAGAAGGGGAACCTATGGATTTAAGCAGACTTAGGATATCTCTGAACTAATCACTTATTTGTATCCTAATTTAAACATACTGTAAAAGAAGGGTATACTTGAGACTCATGGAAATAGAACATTGACTGAATATTTGATATTTAAAAAGTGGTGGGTTTTTTTAGTTGAGATAATAATACTGTGGTAACATTGTTTTTAAAAGACCTTATCTCTTAGGGATTCATAATTATACAGGGATGAACTGCTGTAGCTGGGGTTTGCAAATAGTACAGGCATTGAGGGATAAGTGGATTGGTTAAAGCTGAGAAAAGCATGGTCATGAGTCAATAATTAAAGCAGATGAGGATTATAGGTCATTGTTATTGTTTATAAATAATGATAATTTTGTCCTTTCAAATGTTTATTTCATTCCTTACTGTTTCCCTTTATAATAATTAGTAGATTATTTCTAATACTATAGGGTACAGGTGGCAAACACAAGGCCCACGGGCCTAACCTGGCCCCCCCTTGTTTCTACATGGTGGAAGCACCAAGCTCTCCCTTAACTGTTAAAGAGTAGTTACATTTATACAGTCCTAAAATTACATTTGGCCCTTTGAAGGCAACTGCAAGGTTGATGTGGCCCTCAGTGAAAATGAGTTTGACACCCCTGCTATAGGGATTCCCACAATGAAGGATTTTTCACACAGCAGAGATTTAAACTCCTGGTGAATTAGTTCATGATTTTAGGCATTCTGCATAAAATGCCAGTAGAAACAATGACAGTTTAAAAAATATTAAACTTCTAGCCCAGGTTTTCTGTTATCAGAAATAGATATTAAATTTTACCAGACTTTTTGTGCGTATTTATGTAGAGGCTGATTATATTTTTATCTCTGCTTTTGTATTGTTTGAAACTTTCCATATAAAAAAAATTAAAAATACAGTTGGCCCTCATTGTTCAAGGCTTCTGTATTTACAGATTCATCTACTTGTGAAAATATATTTGTAACCCCAAAATAAATATGTGTAGCACTTTCACTGTCATTCACAGATATGCCAGACATGCACGCGTGAGAGTGGCAAAAGCTTTGAGTTGCCCAGTGCATACATTCCTAACTGAGGACGAGCATGATGAAGCTCTGTCTTCCTGAATCAGGCCTCACAAGCAGGTGTCCTTTTCACAATCTGTTTAATACCACATTGTTCAGTTTTGTGCTTGTTGTTGGTGACTTAGCTGTTTAAAATGGCCCCAAGCATAGTGCTGAAGTGTTCTCTAGTATTCCTAAGTCCAAGAAGACTGTAATATGCCTTATGGAGAGAATACTTGTTCTAAATAAGCTTCATATTAGCATGATGTATAGTGCTGTTGGTTGTAAGTTCAATGTTAGTAAATGAACTCTACATATATTAAATAAGGTGTCGTTAAACAGAAACACACTAAACAAGCTTATGTATTGATGGACTAATGAAAATATTGTGATCAGAGAGGCTCACAGGAACCTAACCCTTTACTTCCCTTAGGAGCAATGGTTCAGTATTTGCTAATTCATTGTTCCTGGAGACTTTATAGAACATAATTACCACAAATAACAAGAATCAACTACATGCAATTATCTCAATTTACAATAATGAATTTCTTAATGTTGACCCATTTGTAGATTCTTGAAATAAACAATTTGCCAAAGGTGTGGGTAGTATTCTTTTAGTATAGTACTAGGTTAAGTTTCAAAAAATATTTTTGGAATTTTGCATTAATCTGATCTTCATAATTTTTAATTGGAAAATTTTGTTTTTAAGTGTGTGTGTGTGTAAGTTACAAGTTGCTCAAGTAATATTTTCACATGAATATTTCAAAGAATACAGAAATGATACTCACTTTTTTCTTTATTTGCTGTCTGTCCTCTGCTTTAACCTGTTCTGTTCTTAATAATTTGTTTGGCATCTTTCCAAAAATCTTGCCTTTTAATATATGTATGTATATGCACACACAGAGGTACATAGTTTTTTACTTGTTTTGTGTGTGAGTTTTAATTTGTCTTATTTTATGTAGATGGCACATTTTACATGTTACTCTGCAACTTTTTAAATTTTCAGTGAACAATTTTTCTTGGAGATTCTTCCATGATACTCGTTATAGATATACATAAGGCAGTATTTCTCCAAGATAGAGATCTAGAAGTGAAATTGCTGGGTTGAAGGGTATGCATATGCATATTTAAAATTTTATACCAAAATAACCTTTCAGTAAAGCTGTATTCAGTTATCCTACAGATATGTGACACTACCACTTGTTTCACATCTTGCTAATAGTGACTGTCAATGTTTCTTATTTGTGCCAAAGTAGATCATCTAAAAAAAATAAATGAAATCTTATGCTTTGAATTTGCAAAATCCTGATTGCTACCATTCCTTTCTTATATCTTACATCAGAAAAATGTCAATAAATATGACATATTTGGAATGATTCATGTGCTTTAACTTCAAAAGTAATGACACATTAAAACTGGCTTTGGAAAAACAAACTATGCTAGTAATTTCAAGTAGAGCAAAGCTGTAAAAAAACTAAAAGGATGAGCGCAGGCTGTGAACCAAAGTGCCGCAAGTTCAATTCCCAGCAAGGGTACATGCCTGGGTTGCAGGCCATAACCCCCAGCAATCGCACATTGATGTTTCTCTCTCTCCATCTGTCTCCCTCCCTTCCCTCTCTAAAAATAAATAAATAAAAATCTTTAAAAAAAACCCAAAAATTTAAAGGAAATGGAAGTGTCAAAATCATAGTGTCAAAAGTAAGACAACTGGAATCCTGTTGTGCAAACAAAAAAAAAAGTCAGTTGGCATAACAAATATCTATATCTAGCCTTATAGGGCACTGTTTTTATACATTCTTAAATATTAAAATCAGATTTCTTACAGTAAGTTTACATGTCACATTTCTAAAATAAGTGTTTTATATAGGAGCAAGGAGAAATTTTTAAATTCTTTTTTAATATACTTTATTGATTATGCTATTACAGTTGTCCCATTCCCTTCATTCCCCTCCACCCTGCACACCCTCCCCTACCCACATTCCCCCCTCTAGTTCATGTCCATGTGTCATAAGTTCTTTAGCTTCTACATTTCCCGTACTATTCTTGCCCTCCCCTTGTCTATTTTCTACCTACCGTCTATGCTACTTATTCTCTGTACCTTCCCCCCCCCTCCTCTCACTCCCCTGTTGCTAACCCTCCATGTGATCTCCATTTCTGTGGTTCTGTGGTTCTGTTCCCGTTCTAGTTGTTTGCTTAGTTTGTTTTTGTTTTAGGTGTGGTTGTTAATAATTGTGAGTTTGCTGTCATTTTACTATACATGTTTTTTGTCTTCTTTTCCTTAGATAAGTCCCTTTAACATTTCATAAAGTAAGGGCTTGGTGATGATGAACTCCTTTAACTTGACCTTATTTGAGAAGCACTTTATCTGCCCTTCCATTCTTAATGAAAGCTTTGCTGGATAGAGCAATCTGGGATGTAGATCCTTGCCTTTCATGACTTGGAATACTTCTTTCCAGCCCCTTCTTGCCTGTAAGGTCTCTTTTGAGAAATCAGCTGACAGTCTGATGGGAACTCCTTTGTAGGTAACTGTCTCCTTATCTCTTGCTGCTTCTAGGATTCTCTCCTTTATTTTTACCTTGGCTAATGTAATTATGATGTCCCTTGGTGTGTTCCTCTTTGGGTCCAACTGCTTTGGGACTCTCTGAGTTTCCTAGGCTTCCTGGAAGTCTATTTCCTTTGCCAGATTTGGGAAGTTCTCCTTTATTATTTGTTCAAATAAGTTTTCCACTTGTTGCTCTTCCTCTTCCCCTTCTGATACCCCTATAATTCAGATGTTTGGAACATGTTAAAGAATGTCCTGGATGTTCCTAAGCCTCTCTTCATTTTTTGAATTCTTATTTCTTCATTCTGTTCTATTTGGTTGTTTCTTTCCTCCTTCTGGTCCACTCCATTGATTTGAGTCCCAGTTTTTTTCCCATCACTATTGGTTCCCTGTGCATTTTTCTTCATTTCACATATTATAGCCTTCATTTTTTCATCTAATTTGCAAACAAATTCCACCAATTCTGAGAGCATCCTGATTACCAGTGCTTTGAATGGTGCATCTGATAGGCTGTCTATCTCTTTGTCACTTAGTTGTATTTGATCTGAGGCTTTGATCTGTTCTTCCCTTAGGGCCATTTGTGTGTTTTTTGTTGTTGTTGTTTTTGTCTTGTCATGCCTGTTACGTAGTTAGGGGTAGAGCCTTAGGTGTTCACCAGTCACTGGGTGCAACCCAGTCACTGGGTTCTGATGCTGTATGTGAGGGAGGGGCCCAAGAGGGAACAATGGTGCTTGCTTCCCTCTCTGTTGGATTTCAGTCCCTTCCGCCACTTCCTCCAAGCAAACTGGGCCTTTCTGGTGCTGGTTCCTGGGTGGATGGGCTTGTATATGTTCTAGGACCCTATGGGTCTCTCCAATGAACTCTCCTGTGAGACTGGGAGTCTCTCCCTGGGCCTCAACCCACAACAGGTGTCTCAATCGGTGTTTGAGGCTTTAATTCTCGGCACTGGGACCCTGGGTGCACGGTCTGTCTCACTTCCAGTTTTGCCTGGTTTATCTCGCACACATGCGTGTGTGAATGCCCTGTCAGCCAGCCACCTTGTGCGTCGTGCCCGCTTCATGGTCACCACCATGCTGGGTCTGCCCATTGCCACCCCACGCCCTGGGGTCTGCCAGCTACCACTTGCGCACCCAGGGTCCGTCCACTGCCATCTTGCGCACCTGGGGTGCCTTGAGTACCTAGTGCCACTGCTTATTGTGGCACCTCAACCCCTCTCCTCAACCCCTCTCCACCTGACCAGAAAAGTCAATACAACTCCATGAGTTGTATCTGTTATTTTTTCCATTTAAGATGAAGAACTGAGGCATAGTGTGGTTTTAATAATTTTCCCACAGGCTTCTTCATAAAGGAATGGTAGGCTAAATATGATCCTGGGTCTTTAGGTTTCAGAACTTTCACTGTTTACCAAACCCTAGACACACTAAATGTTGCCCCCCACAGTCCTGACTTGGAGAGACATTTTCCTGTGCTCACCATTTGTAAGCTTGTAGAGCTCTCCATTTTCTGGGTCAAGGTCTTTGTGTATTGGAGTTTGCTGTGGGATGGGCTTTATAGTGCAGCGAAGTCTGTGGCTGCCTGTCTGTCCTGTTAGTAGCAGCTAACATACCTCACTAAATCATGCATGTTGCCTTACATTCACGTTAACATTCTTTCCATGTGGGCCTAATATCTGGTTGTGGGTTCAGTAGTTCCTAGGATGTCATTTTGATCTATTCTGCAGACTTCTCTCTTTAATCAGTCTTTATCCAGTCAGTTGTTTTAAAATCCCTTTGAATTTATTTAGTACGTGGAACTTTCTTTTCAAAATTTTACTTTGTGACTGGATCGTAATTCCAAGGAAAGAAAATGAATGTCTATTTAGTGGTGAAAATATGTTAATCATGCACGACCTGGAAGTCTGAAGTTATGTTTGTGTTGACATTTTGTTACAACTTGTTTTTTTTAAACTCATGATTGCTGTCTAATTTTCATTTTGAAATACTCTACGTTGAAAGTATTAATAACTATAAGTGTGCTTGCATTTTTGCTAGGATTTTTTTTGCAAAGGTAATTCTCAGTTTAAAAACTAAAATCATCTTTTGATGTTTTGTAAGACAAGCTGATGAGAAGTGGTCTTGAAAAGATTTATCTTGTTTATGAGGAAGTAGTTTCCCAAATTGACCAGAGACTTAAAAGGATCTGCTTTGAAGGAAAGAGCTATCACAAGGATACATAGTGACTGGAATCAATTATGAATAACTGTTTTCAAAAAGCTTAAGAATAAGGAATGATGGTTCTTATGAAAGGAGAGGGACACCAAAAGGCCCAGAATACATAAAAATAAAACTGGTTGTAGGACATAAAGAGAATCTGTATAAAGTTATTACATAAATCTTTATAAAAGTTATCTTTTATAAAGTTATTTGGAGTAAAAATAATTGGAACTACTATAAAGGATGAAGGGTTAGGAAGACGATAAAGGAAAAATGAAGGAAATAGAACATGAAAGAAACTAGCCTGTCATTCTAAATGCTCTTTAAAATGTACTTTGGTAGGAAGTAAAACGGACCACCCCCATAGAATGCTTGTGTTCTTGTTCCTGAGCTCTTTATTAGTACTTCCATGGTTGCATCGTTGAAGCCCCTGGTGGTTAGCACAATGCCTTTGCCTGCAGAATATATTAGCTATTAAATGAATGTTGAAAGTGATCTGAAGTTACTTGAAATTTGTTTAATAAATCAATACAATGACAAAATAATTGCTGATTTATAATATTTTTTAATTAGTGATTTGCTGGTGTTGTCAAAAGCATTTCTATTAGTAGGAACTTGGGTTTCTTTAAAACTTGTCAGTTGAGTATGAGTATTTTGACTGAAAGCCGTGTATACGCATGTTACGTGCCTGATGAATGTAGTAAATTTTGGTCCTATTTTAAAGTAGAGAAGTGTTTTCTTTCTTTGTAAAACCAGAGATAACATGTCCATAATACATTTGTGTTCTTTCTGTCTCGTTCAGGAAAACAGTGTTTCTTAGTCCTACGTCAGCAGCAGTTTAACGTCCAGGCTCTTGTGGCAGTGGGAGACCATGCAAGCAAACAGATGGTTAAATTTGCTGCCAAGTAAGTAAGCAATTATATCCTGTTGTCAGAATAAACAATGGTGGGAACCAAGACTCCCAGCAGTTTGGACCATTTTCATATATTAACATCAATGCTCCGTTGTTTAAAAATGTAGTTATTTAAATTTTCAGCTCAGTGTTGCTGAATACATTAAACTTAACAAAAGAGAAAATATGGAGCACAGACTTGAAATTCATTCGGAACTGCTGAAGCAGCACTCTCTACAGACAAGTCACATTTACTTTCAAGTAGAATAACAAAAAGCCTGGCAGTCTCAACATAGCAAAGCAACTTTATTTTGTTATGTTTGTTGAGCTTTATTTCCTCCCTCCCTTCTTCAGTTTGATTTGCATATTAAGCAATAAGTTTTCTAACCAAATAAAAGTGTATAAAATTAAAAAATGTAGTTTTGCAAATGATTCTCTCCTGAAGGAAGTAAAACTCATCTTAACTTTGACACCTAAAAGTTTAAAAAAAAAAAAAAAAGTAAAAATTGTTCTCAAAGTACCTGAAGAAGCTCATTGTTTTGTCTAATTTACACGAAGCAGGACAGAGAGATAGTGTAGTGGTTGTACATGCTGTAGCTCTAAGGTAATAATAGTTGGTGATATGGCTAGTGTTGTTTGTTGTATGTTTTTCTCAATTCAGTTAAAATTTTATTTCCATGATAATGATCAAAGAATACTTGGAAAATGGATGATCTTTACATTTTAAGTAATAGAGTTCTTCATAGACATACATGTTTTTCAAAGAAAGAAATGTAATCTAGAGTAAATGTTATATTTTTCTGTTGATTTTTATGTCTTGTCTTTAGACCTGTGCTTTAAAAGATGAGTTAATATAGATAAAATTACCAATTTTAGAACTAGAAAGAAACTAAAAAATTATCTAATTTAATACCCTAATTTATGTCTGGGTCCCCGTGGCTCCACCAGCACAGTATTTTATGTACAGTGAATGCATAGACACTGGTTTTGGTGTAGAGATTTATTTATCAAATACAGTATCATCTCATATCACAGTATTTTAATATAGTGAGTGGATGCTCAGCAACTGGGTTTGGTTTAAAGCTGTATTTATCAAATTTAGTTTTATTGTATCATAGCAATACCTACACTCTGGTTTAAAATTTTCAATGCCATTATTTGCATCAATTCACCAGTGAATTCAATAGTATTAGTACTACTATTATAGTAACCCCATCTCTCCCTAGCTCCCAGCCTGTTGCCCAGAGACTGTCACTTTCATCTCTTCTACTTATATCTTGTAATTAGATTTGCTGTTTCCATCTCATGTAGCCTGTAAGGGTTTGTGCTTGCGGGTTGCATATATCATCTAGCCTTTTAAGGTCAATCTATATCCTATGAAGTGGGGCATAAATAAGCTTGGTCAATAGATATAAACTCTATATAAAGAGTCTTCTAATATAAAGAGCCCCCGGAAACTAGAGATGTATATACTAAATTATATTTACTATACTGAAAAATACTGGGAGGTCAACTTCAAATCAGCAAAACAATAACCTTAATGTCTTTTGTTTTTTATATTTTAATTGGTTCTGAAAACTAATATATGAAGACAGCAGTTCTATGTAGACTATATTTTTCCCATTTAACTGCATTGTAAGCTTATTAATGTTCTTGAAGAAAAGATTCTAGTCTAAACATCTTTTGAAAATCATACTTACCCTTAAGACTTACTAAGAGGCATCCTACTAATAAGAGAACAGTCTATTGATTTGATGTTAGAAGTAGATGCATAAAAATACTCCGCAAATAGTTATTTCTTATTATTTTGGTTCTTCTTAAGAAACTCCTGGGACTTGACTAATAGCATTTGACCATATCAGATACTAACTAAAGCACTAACTGGAATAGCTACTTGTAAATGGTCTCTAAAACAGAACTTAGTTCACTAATGCCCTTATAAAATATAAATTAAAAAAGGCTTTCATCTAAAAGGGATAATGTAAGGGAGATACTTCTTTTAGGCAATAAAATAATTCAGATAACTCAGCTTGGATTTCATAATCCTGAAGTGGAACTCAATCAAGATATAATTCAGGCTGAACAGTTAAGTTGTGACTTGGATTTTTTCTTTTTTTTTTTTTTTTTTAACAAAGAACATGTAGCTATTTTTAATCCCTAAAAAATGGACTTTATATAATTGATAATGTGTGGGAAAAGATGGTTTCATAATAGAGCTGTTGCAGATTATAAAGCTTTTGACTGGTTATATACAAGTGAATGGAGCCAATTTTATACAATAAGCTTAACATGTATACTTAGGTCATAATTATTTAACTTTTGGCACTACTCATATGTTAACATATCTGGCCTGAATAATTAAGAGTAAATGTGTTAATAGCTTTTGCTACCTAGTGAAAAAATAAATTCTCTTGACTAAGACCCTCTGGTGAAAAATTATGAGTTTTTAATTTTTGTGGTTGGTTGATTATGTTGATTAAAATTAGGAACATAATTTTGTCCTTCTGGGAAGTCAGTCAGCTTATCTTTTTTACATGATTTTAAACTATACTTCTGAGGTAGTTCACAAATTGGCACATGGCCTATATGACAAATGCTAGTAGTATGATCTTATATTCAAAGTACCAATTTTTGAAGAAGAAATTCAAGCACAGAAAAATTTGCTCTGGTGAGGTGGTTCAGTTGTTTTGAGTATTGTCCTGTACACTAGAAGATGGCAGGTTGATTTCCAATGAGGACACATACCTAGGTTGCAGGTTCGAGCCTGGAGTTAGTACACGTGGAGAGGTAGTCTCTCTCTCGCCCACCTCCTTCTCTTCCCTCCCCCCCCCATCTAAAATAAAATCAATGGTTAGAAAAACATATCCTCGAGTGAGGATTTTAAAAATTTGTTTTTACTTTGAAATGGCCTGTTCTATTCGTGAACTATAATAAATCAAGTGAAGTCATATTGTAAATTCTAAAGAACTTTCAGAACTTATTTAAGAAAAGATGTGTTGTTTTTTTCTTCATCATTCAAAATCCTTTTCCTAAAAATTATCTTTACTGACTAGGTTTAACATAAATATGTTTTATATAAGATGGGTGTGCATTGGCTCCATTGTGAAAACCATGATTTAAGGTAGTTAAATACATTTATCTTTGAGGTTGGTTGCAGACTGGTGTAGCCACTATGGAAAGCAGTATGGAGATAACTCAATAAATTAAAAATGGGTCTGCTTTTTGACCCATTAACCCCACTTCTGGGAATATACCAAAAGAAACCCAAAATACTAAATCAGAAGAACGTGAGCACCCCTTTGTTCCTTGCACTGTTATTTACAACCACCAAGATATGGGAGGAGCCCAAGTGCCCACCAGTGGATGAGTGGATAAACTAGCTTTGGGACATTTACACAGTGGAATACTATTCAGCCGTAAAAACAAAATTTTACCCTTTGCAACAGCATGGATGGACCTGGAGAACATTATCCTAAGTGAGATAAGCCAGTTAGAGAGACAAATACCATATAATTTCACTTATATGTGAATCTAATGAACAAACTGAGCTAACAAGCAAAATAGGGACAGTTCTTTATGAAGATAAAGAAAAGGATGACAGCTATTGGGAGTGGGGAGGTTAGGGGGTGGAGGGATGGAGCAAAAAGGTAAAAAGGCTCATGGACAATGGTGTGGTGATTGCAGTGGGGAAAGTGTGTAAGGGGGTTAAATAGTAATAGAAAAAATATAATAAAATATATTTTAAAAAAAGAAAAATTCCTCTGTTTGACAGTAACAGATGAAAAGTAAAAATTTGTATAATTGCTATGGTCTAACTGTATTAATTTATTATTGTTATACCATACTACAAAAATTCTAAACTATGGGTCACATAAACTTTCTATGTTTTGAAGCATGAAAGATAATCCAACTTTCAGCCATGACACTAGAATGATAGTAATACTATAATTATTTACTGATGTTTTAAAAAATATTTAAGAGTAAAGTCTTCTATTTGTAAGTTTTCTAAGGTATTTGACATTAATTCTTTATCTTTTTAGTGTTGCTCTTTTTAATTCCTGCCATATGTTAGTTGGTTTTAAACAGGATAGTCCAATAATTTATTAGACTAATATTTATTGATATATAAGTCCATACTTGCTGGAAGTTTCCTTTTAAGTGCTATTTTTCTCTAAAATCTTTAATGGCTTTCTATTTCCAACCATGTCCAGTAATAATTTTGAGTGCTGGTTCCCTCATTACAGTGTTATTTGCCTCTGCTTCCCAAGATACACTCTTCACATTGGGCAGGCTGTATATCTGCAACGGCTTCTTCTTACTTTACTGCTTATGCTAAAAGTTTTGGCTTTATTTAGTAAATTTTCATTTTTTCTCAGTTTAAGCCCATGTCTGTCATGATCCTCATTGATCACTTTGTCTTACCATTTCTTTGGGGTCCACAGATATGTTCTTGAAAGTTTGGAAGTATTCTATACTTTTTAAATTTTACTGCACATATTTCTATTATTGTCTTAAGGTTATATAAGGGTATTACTGTATATCATTTTAAAGCCTAACTTATAACAGAATAACTGTCTAAATTTAAAACTTCCATTTAACATTTACTGTCATAGTTACATCTGTGTTCATGCCAAACAAAGTCAGATGATGTCCGTGCTCTGTACAAATTAAGATTTCACTGTGTTTGAATAGTGACACATATTGAACGAGTTGGGTTACTAGGTAGTAGTACTTGATAGTTAAGAGGCATCCTGTCCTAACTGGTGTGGCTCAGTTGGTTGGGCATCATCCTGCAAAGCTAAAGGTCACCAGTTCTCTTTCTAGTCAGAGTGCTTGCCTGGGTTGCAGGTTTGATCCCCAGTCTCTGCACATTTGACAGGTAACCCAGCAATGTTTCTCACACTGATGTGTCTCTCCCTCTCTTTCTCCTTCCATTCACCTCTCTCTAAGAGGCATTCTAAAGTTTTAATAGCCTGTGCCATTCAAACAAATTTATTGAATCCAATTTTCTGTGTAAGGGCCGCAGAATCACTAAGAAGTATAATCATTTCCATGCAAGGAGAAATGTTTCTATTTCCAGTTCTAATAGTTATCAGATTACATACCCATTCAATTAAAATTTCAGTTAACAATGCTGCATTATTAACTTCCACATGAACAAGAGATAGTTTTATAAAAATACCAACTGATACTTTATTTAAATCACTCTTTGGGGAATTTTGGTTAATTTTGAGGCCTAATTATTCAGACCCAACCTCAAAGTTAATGTTTTATGTAATTGTGAACAGGTATTCTTTACATTATTAGTATTAAAGTAAAAACTACAGAAACAGATTAAATATGGAACTGGATCAAAGGTTACAGCTTCATACAGTAAATCAAATATCTGCAGTGTAGTTTTTGTGAACTTTAATAATATTGTTTATTTGACTTTTATGTTTTTGTATTTGTTTTTATTTAAAATTTCATTTTGATTTAAAGTTAAGGGATATAAGCATTAGGCATTTGTACTGGTTTTACACTTGTAGATACTTAAATAACACAATAAAACTTATTTAAATGCTTACTGAGGGTTCCTGGCATTACAGCTTCCGAAACCAGGCAGGGTGGTTCCCAACAGTTTACTATATGCCACCCTTACTTCATTTTTAGAGCGAAGACTCTTCTTTTAAAATCCTTATTTCTGCTCACCTGGGAAATATAAAAGTCTGAGATTGAATATGCTATTAATTTACTGTAATTGAAAGAAGTTACTTAACACGTTACTTGACAAGTTTGTGCTTGCCTTAGAATTGAAATACAGGTTTTTTTTTAATCACAGAGTAGTTTAATATTTTTTAAAATAATTTATGTTTTGGGGGTTCTGTTTGACTTAAATGGCAAACACATTGTTTCTCATGTTTGGACATTTCGAATTCTTTCCTTGATGAATTATACAATTTAATTTACATCATTGAAACATTTTTTGTTGGTGTGTTACTTGAAAAACTAGTATGTGGCAACTTTATAACCTGTCCTCTTTTCTAACTAATTTTATATTATACTTTTTCTAAGATTTAAAATTATTAAATTGAATGTGGGTGGTTATATACATCGGTGGAACACATTTCTTGTTGAGTATAGTAAGATTTCAACAAATTATTTCTGACAACTAGAAGGCTAGCAAAACTGTTGCCAGTTTTGCTGAAAGCCTTTAATATTTGAGTACCTGTAAGTTGTGTTAAAATTTTAAGTTTTTGTTGATATAAGAATATGTAAGTATGCAAAAAGAAATGTTTAAGATAATATCTTCACTATTCTTAATTAGGGAGAGGGCAAAAGGAGGTAAATAGAAATAAAATGGAAATAGTATTAAAAAATATGAGCTGATAACTACCTAAACTTATAATCATGATAATCACCTAGCTTTCACCAACTCCGAAGTTTATCCTTACTATTAACAAGTAACCATCAGCATATATCAATATATAGGGTTTTTACATATTTTAGGCCTTTATTAAATCTGTGGTACATAAAACAATCTGAAATAAAAGGTAAAAACTATTATTTATACAGAGTTTATGCTGTTAACCATTTCGTAATTATCCTGGGTATAGTGAGTGGATTATATGAATAATGATGGAGTATACTCTTCTTCAGTGACCTCTGTAACAGGTGCTATATGTTTATGCATATAATTTATATATACACACACACATAATTTTTTGATCCTTGCCTGAGGATATGTTTGATTTTAGAGAGGAGGAGGGAAGTCCTGGCTGGTGTGGATCAGTGGATTGAGTGCTGGTCTGTGAACCAAAGGGTCACCAGTTTGATTCCCAGGGCTCATGCCTGGGTTGCAAGCCAGGCCCCCTTTAGGGGGTGTACAAGAGGCAACCGTACATTGATGTTTCCCTCTGTTCTCCCTCCCTACCCCTCTCTCTCTAAAAATAAATAAATAAAATCTTTTTATAAGAATTTAAAAGAAAAGAAAGGAGAGAAGAGAGAGGAAAATCGATTGGTAGCCTCCTGTACATGCCACAGCTAGGGACTGAACCCGCAACCTAGGTATCTGCCCTGACTGGGAATCAAGCCCACATTTTTGGTGTACCAGACGATACTCCAATTAGCTGAGCCACGCAACCAGGGTAGGTGCCATACATTTTTTCAGTGAAAGGCCATGGAGAAAAACCCTCCCATACACACTCAGACTTTTGAAATAGTATTGAAATACTATGAAATAGTATTTTTAATATTTAAGAAATTTAATCTACAATTAACATTCAGTATAATAAATAAGTGAAAACACTTATTTGTAAAGATATATATATACACCTATTTTCACTGCAGCATCATTCACAATAGCCAAGGCATGGAAGCAACCTGTGTCTTATCAGTAGATGATTGGATAAAGAAGGTGTGGTACATATATGCAATGGAATACTGCTCAGCCATTAAAAATAATGAAATAGTGCCATTTGCACCAACATGAGTGGATCTTGAGTGTTATGCTAATAAATGGAAAAGGACAAGAACCATATGATTTTATTCATATGTGGGATATAAAACAAAAAGCAAGAAATGAACAAATAAAACAAAAAAAACCTCATTAGTACAGACAATAGAATGGTGGTTATGGGAAAGAAGAAGGTTGGAAGGAGGACAAAGTAGATAAAGGGAGTCAAATACATGGTAATGGAAGGAGACTAGACCTCAGGTGGTGGGCACACAATAGAATATTTAGATGTTGTATTATAAAGATGTACTTCTGAAAATTATATAATATTAACCAATGTCACCCCCCCAAAAAAAATATTTATTTTTTTTAAATGCTATGAAAACAGTGGCAGGAAAGGTAGGTAGAAACTAGGGAGCTTTATGTTTATAAAGTTACTTTTTCTTGAATAATTTCAATATAAAAATATTTGATAGCTCTAACTATAAATATGAAATCTAAAATTGACTAGGTAATTTAATAATTGCATGTTTTTGCTTACTTTTTTTTTTCTTATCATCATCAGCACTGCCACACAGGTTATCTTACACATTCCTTTTTTTTTTTTTTTAAGATTTTATTTACTTATTTTTAGAGAGGAAAGGGAGGGAGAAAGAGAGAGAGAGAGAGAGAGAGAAACATCAATGTGCGGTTGCTGGGGGTCATGGCCTGCAACCCAGGCATGTACCCTGACTGGGAATCGAACCTGCGACACATTGGTTCGCAGCCTGCCCTCAATCCACGGAGCTACGCCAGCCAGGGCTGAGTCTTACACATTCTTAACACTCTAGATATGAGAAAACACAATGTCACTCAACATAAGCAGCTGTGTGGTATGTGCAGCTGATGTGGAAAATAAGACCACAGACTCAGGTTTTGAAATAAGAATTTATTTTTTACTGACATTCTGGATATAGAAAAGAAGTGAAAGAATTTGGCTGGGTAACTGATGGCATCCTTAACACATCAGGCTCTTTTTTATACACTTATACAAACTAAAATCCTTTCCTAGAATTGCTCTAGTGTCAGTAAGGAAGGAGATTTTGGGACATTCAGGTATGGGTGGGTGTTCTTGTGGGTTAACTTTTTGTAGAGTGGTGCTAATATTGAGTCACTTCTGCTGTAATGTGTAACAGGTGCCTTCCTAAAATAACTGATATGCAAGATTATGCAGTTAAAAAGTCAAGGCTTATGTGGAAAACAGATTAATGGCACAATAAAAAATTTTATCAGTGAAAAAGTTTTATAAAAAATCTAATTTAGGATGAACAAGAAGACAGTGTCCGGGTAGGAGGGAGCAGATTCCACTTCACCCTACACACGGAGAAAATCCTAGCTGATCTATGGAGTAAATGAGCGAACAGCCAACAGTACCTCAGCATGTATGAAAATAAGAGACCAAAAATTGTAGCAGACACCAAAAAACCAAACAGTAAGGACAGTGCTTCAGGACAATAAGTCCCAAGGACCAGTGCAGCAACCAGGGTGGCTGCAGCCCCAGGCCTGCGCACACTGGGTCTGCCATAGAGTCCTTGGGAGAGAACTGGGGCAACTGCTCCCTCCCCAACCAAACAAGATCTGAGCAGCACTGGAAGAGACCTGGTTGCTTGAAGTCGCAGAGAGGGGAATAAGGTGTAAGTGGCAAACACACAAGGGCTGTGAGCCCTGACGGAGTCTGTGGACACTGGTTGGGGAGAATTGAGAGTCATGCAGTGACAGGCCCTGACCCCGATAGTCACCGGTCTGGCTGGAGAATTGGGCTGTGGGAGAGGCCAGGCCACTGTATGGAGCAGCAGGCTTGAGTAGGAAGAATTTCTCAAAAAGAAAAAGTGAAAAGACAGACACTGTTTGGGGAATTTTCCTGCAGCAATCACTCCAGCCTCTCCACTACCCAGCTGGGCAGCAATCCCGATGTTTTGTGGAAGACCCTGTGCACCCCCATAGCACTGGGAAGGGTGAGGCAGCCTGGCTGAGCATGCACGCGAGAGCACACCCCCATGCCCCAGCCCACAGTGGTAACCCCAGGGAAAGGCCTAGATCCCACACCCGGGGCGCCAGGATAGCTCCAGGGGGAGTGCACGAGGCTGACTGAGTACAGGTTGAGAAGAAAGAAAAACCATACCGGTTGCCCCGCAGCCTGCTGTAACCAGCAAGACCAGAAAAACCAGTCTGGCCACTTTGAAACCAAGAGGCTTTTTTATTTTATTCTATTTTTTTAAATAAATTTTTATTTTTTTAATTTTTATTATTTTTTATCTTTCAATTCCTTTTACCTCTCTTTCCTTCATTCTTGTTTTATTCCTTCTTCTTTCCTTTTCAATTTTATCTCTTCTTCCTTCCTTCTTTGCCTATGTTTTTTAAATACCTACAAGTGAGGTGGGGGGGACCCAAAAACCTTGGAACTGTGAAAAGATTGCAGTTGGACCCAAAGAAGGGACATCACAACAGCTGAGACAGTGGGACAAATTTCATTTTGCCATTACAGAGAACCTACAAGTTACTGCATATTTGTATTATTGCTGGGGTTTTGTTTGTTTTTTTTTCATTATTGTTACATCTTTTAATAGTATTTTTGTATTCCTCTTCTTTCTGTACAATCTGCTTTGCTTGGCTGGTTATATTGTATCATTTGACAGGTTTCCCCTGTTCTCTTTTTCATAGTGTATTGCTAATTTACTGTCCTTAACTTCACTTGTGTCCCATTAGCACACTACTCAAGGTCCTATACTTCCTATTCTTGTTATCCAGATCACATAGATTCTGTCATATGATTGTTGCTCTAATATTATTTTAAATAATAGGTGTTCCATACAATTGTAAGTACTTCACAACATCTCTCCCAGATCTTAGCCCACTTCACGGTTTCCTGAACTCTATTACTGCAGTGGTTAACTCTATTCTCTCACACACTACACCTATCTACTATTCTTTACTCTCACCTTACTTCAGAATCTGACCTTCCATAACCTCACTGCTTTCTAGATCCAACTCAAAATCCTTCCTTCCCCAACAAGAGTCTTACCTTCTTTCCATCCTTTCTAAAAAGCAGCTAATTGGGTAGAAGATCACAGTTAACACTATACATAGCCAAAGGATCTCCTATCTCTTCTCTACTGGCTGCTACTGTAAATATCATAGAGTACTCTCTTGCTGTCTTAAACTATTTTGCCTTTCCCCTCCAACTGATCACAAAAGGAGTAGATGGAAGTAGTGAACACCAGGATACCCACTGGAAGAGGAAACTGAACAGCAAAGGAGCCACCAACAGATAACAACTGAAGAAGGTGAAGGAGGGAGTGGAAACCACACAAACCTCAATCCAGGACCTATCTGTAAATACAGCTAAATAGGGGAGAAAATACCCAGTACAAACAAGTGAACAAGAGCAAGAGAGAATCCTCAAAACCCTTGTACACATGGATGAACCAGCTTGAACACAACCAGCATTTTGTTGTCCTCACCAGCACAACAAAATACAAGAGGTAGTGGACAGAGCGATCCTCAGTTAACCAGCTGGTGGGAAGGAACCACCAAAGAAAGACCCAACAACAATCAAAACCAAAGACAAACACGGAGCCAACTTAAGCAATAGCCCAAGGCCAGTGAGCTTGGGAGATCAAGGAGACTGCACCACCGAATCTCACAAGTATTCTACCACAGAAGTTCACACTATAAACCCAGGGAGCCAGAACAGATCAATTCTGTTGCTGAGGCTAACAAGAAGAGTCTCACAAATGATGGGAAGACAAAGAAACAATCCCCAAATGAAAGGAAAGCAGGAAGCCTCAGAAAGAATGCTAAATGAAATAGAGGCAACTCAACAATCAGTTACTGAGTTCAAAGCAATGGTTATCAGGAAGCTCAATGAGCTCACAATGAGTTACCAGAAACTACAGGGAAACTACAATAAACTCACTGCAAACTATATCAACATGAAAAAGGAAATAGAAACTATCAACAAGGGCCAAGAGGAAATGAACACCATTTCTGAACTGAAGAACAACACAGTAGAAGGAATCAAAAGCAGGATCAGGGAAACAGAAGATTGGACCAGCGAGCTAGAGGACAAAGTAGGATAAAAACACCCAAAAAGAGCAAGAAAAGAAAAAGAGGCTCAGAAAGAATGAAGAAGGATTAAGAGAAATGCAAGACTATACAAAACATAATATCCGTATAATAAGGATACCAGAAGGAGAAGAGGAGCAAGGGATAGAAAGCCTATTTGAAGACATAATGATGGAAAACTTCCCTAATTTGATGAGAGAAAAAGTCACACAAATCCAGGAAACACAGAGAGTCCCAATCAAGAGGAACCCCAAGAGGCCCACTTCAAGACATAATTATAATGGCAAAATACCGAGACAAAGAGAGAATCTTAAAAGTAGCAAGGGAGAAACAGGAAGTAACATACAAGGGAGCCCTGATAAGGTTAGGAGCTGACTTCTCAATGGAAATGCTCCAAGCCAGAAGAGATTGGCAAGAAATACTCCAAATAATGAGAACCAGAGGCCTGCAACCAAGGCTGCTTTACCCAGCGAGGCTCTCAATAAAGATAGGTCAAATAAGGAGCTTCCTAGACAAAAGAAGTCCAAAAGAATACACCTCCACTAAACCAGCTCTGCAAGAGATGCTAAAGGGACTGCTATAAGGAAAGGAAGGAAGGAAAACAGAGAGAGAGGAACACAGGTACACAAATGGGCAATGAATAAGTATCTATGAATAATAACCTTAAACATAAATGGATTAAATGCTCCAGTCAAAAGACATAGAATAGCTGAAAGGATAAGAAAGTTTGACCCACGTATATGCTGCCTACAAGAGACCCACCTCAGAACAAAATACCTACACAGACTGAAAGTGAATGGCTGGAAATATAATCCAAGCAAATGGACAGGAAAGAAAAGCCGGGGTAGCAATACTCACTCATATCAGACAAAATAGACTTCCAAAAAAGGGCCATAAAGAGAGACCCAGAAGGTCACTTCATAATATTCAAGGGAAGAATCCACCAAGAAGACATAGATATTGTAAGTATATATGCACCCAACATAAGAGCACCCAAATACATAAAGAAAAATTTTTAGAGGACTTCAAGAAAGATTGACAGCAACACAATTATAGTAGGGGATTTTAACACCCCACTATCAAAAATGGACAGATCTTCCAAACAAAATACAAAAAAAGATATTATGGCATTGAACAATGCCCTAGATGAAATGAACCTAACTGATATATAGAGCCCTTCATCCCAAAGAAGCTAAATACACATTCTTTTCTAATGCACATGGAACATTTTCAAAGATACACTGCATGATAGGACACAAAACAAGCCTCAACAAATTCAAGAAAATTGAAATCATGTCAAGCATTCTGTCCAACCACAAGGGCCTGAAACTAGAAACCAACCCTAAGGGAAAAACCCAAAACACTGAAAATCATGGAGATTGAATACCATGCTATTAAACAATGAATGGGTCAAGAATGAAATTAGGGAAGAAATCAAAGAGTTTCTGGAAACAAAAATGAATTCATAACAACCCAAAACTTATGGGACACATCGAAGACAGTCCTAAGAGGGAAGTTCATAGCGATACAGGCCTACCTAAAAAAGATAGAAACATTTCAAACAAACAACCTAATCTTATCCCTACAAGAACTCGAGGAACAACAAAGACAGCCCAGAGCAAGCAGAAGGAAGGAAATAACCAGGATCAGAGCAAAATTAAATGACATAGAGACTAAAAGCACAATTTTAAGGATCAAAGAATTCGGCAGCTGGTTCTTGGAAAAGAAACAAAATCGACAAGCCTTTAGGCAGGCTCACCAAGAAAAAAAGAAAGAGGACCCAAATAAACACAATCAGAAATGAAAGAGGAGAGATTATAACTGACACCACAGAAATACAAAGGATTGTAAGAAATTACTGTGAAGAACTGTGCCAAGAAACTTGAACACCTAGGTGAAATGGACAAATTTCTAGAAAAATATATCTTCCAAAACTCAGTGAAGAAGAAGCAGAAAGCCTAAACAGACCGATAACAGCAGATGAAATTGAAGTGGCAATCAAAAAACTCAACACACAACAACCCGGGTCCGGATGGTTTCACAGAATTCTACAAAGCATTTAAGGAAGAGCTAACCCCTATCCTCCACAGACTATTCTAAAAAATCCAAAATGATGGAAGACTCCTAAACTCTTTTTATGAAGCCAGCATCATCCTAATCCCTAAACCAGATAAAGACATAACAAAGAAAGGAAATGTCAGGCCAATATCACTGATGAACATAGACACTAAAATCCTCAACAAAATATTCGGAAACCACATCCAACAATACATTAAAAAGATCATACACCATGACCAAGTGGGATTCATCCCAGGGATGCAAGGATGGTTCAATATTCATAAATCAGTAAATGTAATACATTACATAAGCAAAAGGAAAGACAAAAACCACATGATCATATCAATAGATGCGGAAAAAGCATTTGATAAGGTACAACACCCATTTATGATAAAAACACTCAGCAGAGTGGGAATAGAGGGAGCATTCCTCAACACAATAAAGGCCATATGTGAGAGACCTACAGCCAACATCATACTCAATGGGGAAAAACTAAAATCTTTTCCACTAAGATCAGGAGCAAGACAAGGTTGTCCACTTTCACCACTTTTATTCAATATAGTATTGGAAGTTTTAGCCACAGCAATCAGACAAGAAAAGAAAATAAAAGGCATCCAAATTGGAAAGGAGGAAACAAAACTGTCATTGTTTGCAGATGGCATGATAGTGTACATAGAAAATCCTGTAGACTCCACCAAAAAACCACTCAACCTAATAAATGAATTTGGCACAACAGCGGGATACAAAGTCAATATCTGGAAATCACAGGCATTTTTGTATACCAACAATGAAACAGCAGAAGCAGAAATTTTTTTTAAAATCCCATTCGATATAGCAAAAAGAAAAATAAAATACCTAGGAATAAACCTAACCAAGGATGCAAACGACCTGTATGCAGAAAACTAAAACACTGAAGAAAGAAATCAAGGAAGACACAAACAAATGGAAACATATACCATATTCATGGATTGGAAGAATTAACATCATCAGAATGTCCGTACTTCCCAAAGCAATTTACAGTTTCAATGCAGTACCTATTAAAGTACCAATGGCATATTTCACAGACACAGAACAAACACTTCAAAAATGTATATGGAACCAGAAAATACCTTAAATAGCTGCAGTAATTTTGAGAAAGAAGAACAAAGTAGGAGGTGTCACAATACCTGATACCAAACTGTATTACAGGGCAACTGTATTCAAAACAGCCTGGTACTAGCATAAAAACAGGCACATGGACCAAGGGAACAGAATGGAGAGCCCAGAAATAAACCCAAGTCTGTATGGTCAATTAATATTTGACAAAGGAGGCAGCAACATAAAATGGAGTAAAAATACCCTCTTCAACAAATGGTGTTGGGAGAACTGGATAGCCATGTGCAAAAAAATGAAACTCGAGAACCAACTTACACCATACACAAACATAAATACAAGGTGGTTAAAAGATTTAAATATAAGCCATGACACCATTAAAGTCCTAGAGGAGAACATAGGCAGGAAAATCTTAGATATTTCACGCAGCATATTTTCACTGATATGTCCCCAGAGCAAGGGACATGAAAGAATAAACAAATGGGATCTCATCAAATAAAAAACTTCTGCGCATCTAAAGAAAACAGTATTGAAATAAAAAGAGAACCAACTGTATGGGAAAACATATTTGCAAATGATACCTCAGACACGAGCTTAATCTCCAAAATATATAAAGAACTTACACAGCTCCACTCTAAGAAGACAAGCAACCCAGTTGAAAAATGGGCAACGGACTTGAACAGACACTTCTCCAAGGAGGACATACAGAGGATCCAGAGACACAAGGAAAGATCCTCAGTATTGCTAGCTATCAGAGAGATTCAAATTAAAACCACAATGAGATACCACTTCACACCAGTCACAATGGCCATCATAAACAAAGCAACAAACAAGTGTTGGAGAGGTCGTGAACAAAAGAAAACCCTAGTGAACTGTTGGTGGCATTGTAGACTGCTACAATTGCTATGGGAAAAAGTATGGAATTTTCTAAGAAGACTAGAAATGGATCTGCCTTTTGACCCAGCATTCCACTGCTGGGATTATATCCTAAGAATCCTGAAACACTAATCCAAAAGAACCTGTGCACACCAATATTCATAGCAGCACAATTTACAATAGCCAAGTGCTGGAAGCAACCTAGGTGCCCATCAGTAAATGAATGGATGAAAAAACTATGGTACATTTACACAATGGAATTCTATGCAGCAGAAAGAAAGAAGGAGCTCCTACCCTTTGCCACAGCATGGATGGAACTGGAAAGCATTATGCTAAGCAAAATAAGCTAGGCAGTGAAAGACAAATACCATATGATCTAATCTTTAACAGGAACCTAAACAACAAAACAAACAGACAAGCAAAATGTAACCAAAGAGTGAAATAGAGAACAGGCTGACAGTGACCAGAGGGAAGAGGGGAGGGAATTTCAGGGGAAAAGGGGAAGGGTTTACAGGAACAAGTATAAAGGACACGTGGACAAAAACTAGGGGTGAGTGGAAATGAGAGGGAGGTGGGGAGGGCTGGTGGGGGCCAGAGTGGGCTGGAATTGGAGTAAAAGACAGAAAACTACCTGACCAACAATTAAAATTTTTTAAAAAGTTCAAAGGAAACCTAATTTTAAAAAAAAAAAAAACAGTTTTATACATGTTGAAGGGGTGAAAAATTTAAGGGGTGAAACAATAAATGTCTGACTTAAAAAAGACACCCTTTGTCCTTGTCGAAGTGGGTGCCTGCAGAGTTGTAGCTTGTAAATTTTTGCAATGTGGTAGAAGGAAAGTTATCTGAAATCCGAAGGAAAGTTGGACCATCATGGGGATGGGTGGGACTTGTGACACAGTAGATGTTTGAGATGTGTGTTTCCTGTACTCTTACATGTCTTAGTTTGCCAGAGGATAGTTGTCTATATTGGCCTAGTGTTTCTCACTAATGAAACACAAAATTCTTATTACGCTCAAATTGATCCTTTGTATATCAGTTGTGTTGGAATTGACTCACATTTTCAAAACAAATGTTATAGCAAAACTGACATTATACTCTTAAAAAGAGATAATGATGTTTGCCCAGTGAGTGGGTAAAAACATTACGAGTCTTACCTGTTTGCTGACTGTTTATGTGTGGAAGTAAAGAAAAGAACATGAAATCCACTTCAAAGATTTTAGTATGAGAAACTATGTGGAAATGACACCAGCAAACTGGAGTAAATTCCCCAATGCATTGGGACTAAACACAAGACACTCTTGGGAGCTGGGATGAACTTACCTTTCCTTAAAACACTTGGCCATGTGAAGAGAGGATATTAAATAGGGATGGGACTCTGTTATCAATAAAGAAAGGGAGAGTGGTTTGGATAGGCAGCTGTAAATATACATAAGTTGATATATGTTGAGTAATGTATGCTGAGTAAATGAAGAGAAGATCCAGCCTTTTGAGTTTATGAAAAGCCCAAACACTAAAATAGGTTGTTTTACTGAAAACCATTTTGCTTTTCTGGCTGATAATATTCTGCTTCTTTCATTCTAAATGTTTTTCTGGTATCTGTATGGAACACTTTAGCCTTAAAATTTCTTCATTTTTCTCTATTATCTTCACCATTTATTTTAACTCACTCCTGTGGCCACATCTTGCATTTTGCTGCTCAGAACTTCATTTTAAACTCCAGTAGTCATTATAACCATAATTTCCACCTTTTTCCTCTTTCCTGCCTCCTAATCTGTTTGACTTCATGTAGTCCCAGTTCCATTCCTAGAACTATTCTCACTGCACCCCTTTTCATTGTTCCCCATCTCATTGTTTCTCTTGCCTTGTGAATGCCCTACACACTCCCTTATCCTGTAGACTCCTGATCCAGCAATCATAACACCGGGGTTAAAGAGTATATTGTGTATTTGTGGTACAACAATTGATTTCATTATTCCTTGGCTTGTCCCAGTAGAGTATATTGGACTTTATCTAGAAAATAGAGATTTATAGGCTGCCTGATTTCATTGTTTCTATGAACTCTTCAGGATCTATTCCTTTTTATCCCTTAGTTTCTAAGTATAATTATTTTTATGGGAAATATTTTTATTTTTAGTATTTTTTATTGATTATGCTATTACAGTTTTCCCAGTTTTTCCCCCTTTATCCCCACCTCCACCCTGCTCCCCCAACCCTCCAGCATTACCACCCCCTTAGTTCAGTCCATGGGTTGTACATATAAGTTCTTTGAGTCCTCTGTTTCTTGTACCATTTTTATCTTTCCCCGTCTGTTTTCTGCCTACTAGTTATGCTTCTTCTTTCCTGTACATTTCCCTCCTATTCCTCACTTCCCCCTCCCCACTAAACTCCCTCTGTGTGATGTTCATTTCTCTGATTCTGTTTCTGTTCTGGTTGTTTGCTTAGTTTTTGTTTTTGTTGTTTTTCTTTTAGTTCATTTGTTGATAGTTATGTGTTTGTTGTCATTTTATTGTTCATATTTTTTCTCTCTTTTCTTAGATAAGTCCCTTTAACATTTCATATAATAAGGGTTTGGTGATGATGAACTCCTTGAACTTGACCTTATCAAGTATATTGGACTTTATCTGTCCTTCCATTCTAAATGAAAGCTTTGCTGGATAGACCAATCCTGGATGTAGGTCCTTGCCTTTCATGACTTTGAATACTTCTTTCCAGCCCCTTCTTGCCTGTAAGGTTTCTTTTGAGAAATCAGCTGATAGCTGTATGGGAACCCCTTTGCAGGTAACTCTCTCCCTTCCCTTTGCTTCTTTTCTGATTTTCTCTTTGTCTTTAATCTTTGGTAACTTAATGATGATGTGCCTTGGTGTGTTCCTCTTTGGGTCCAACTTCTTTGGGACTCTCTGGTCTTCCTGGATGTCTATTTCCTTTGCCAGATTGGGGAAGTTTTCCTTCATTATTTGTTCAAATAAGTTTTCCATTTCTTGCTGTTCCTCTTCTCCTTCTGGCACCCCTATAATTCAGATGTTGGAACGTTTCAGGTTGTCCCAGAGAGTCCTCAGCCTGTCTTCATTTTCTGGATTCTTGTTTCTTCGTTCTGATCCAGTTGGATGTTTATTTCTTCCTTTTGTTCCACATCGTTGCTTTGAGTCCTGGTTTCTTTCTTGTCACTGTTGGTTCCCTGAATATTTTGCTTTATTTCATTTTGGGTATCATTCATTTGTTCTTTCATTTTTTGACCCAGCTCAATCAGATCTGTGAGCATTTTGATTACCAGGGCTTTAAATTCTCTATCAGATAAGTTGGCAATGTCCTCATTGCTTATTAGTTCCAAGGTTTTGCTGTGTTCTTTCAGTTGGGCCATATTTCTTTGTTTTGGCACACCTGATAAATTGTAAGGGGGTGGGGCCTTAGGTATTTACCCAGGCAGGGTGACCCTCTTTGCTGTGCTACTTGTGGGGGAGGGGCCAGAGAGGGAGCAATGCAGCTCAACTGCTAGTCTCTGGTGTACTTTCCAACAGACTCCTGAGTCAGACTGGAAGTATCTCCCGCCGCAGGCAACCCCAGCCATAGCCCACAGTCAGCTCTGAGTGTCAGTTTAAGTCAGTGTCTCCGAAGCAGCGCCCCCCGCCCCCCCTGCACACACACACACACCAGCTCAGCAGTCAGCCCCGCCCCTCAGCCACCTCACTGTGGTTTATCTGAGTCTAGCCCAGTGTTTCTGCCTTACTGGTCAGGTTGTTCTGGTTGATTTTTTCTTTAATTCCTTAGTTGTCAGAGTTCCATGCAGTTTGACTTTCTGGTGCTTCTGGTTGTTTATTGATTCTAGATTAGTCATTACCCTCCTTTTGGTTGTGAGAGAAAGCAAGGAGTTTCTACCTACACCTCCATGGAACTCTCTAAGTATAATTAGAATTAAAAAAGGAAAATTTGGGGAAACACTTAGAAGTCATAATATATTAAGTGATGGAATTCCATTATGATTTTAAAAAGCACGTGAACAACATAAATTTTTGTGGATTCTATTTATTTAAATAGAGCAAAAATCCTTCTTATAGATGTTTCCAGCTTGTCTGAGAAATTTGAGGACCAGTGAAGCATGAAATAGTTCAATGAACATTTAATAACATTTACTTTGAGAAACTAGCAGCTTAGTGAGCCAACTAACCATTCTGCTATAATCTTTGGTTTTGAAAATAGCATAGGTAGAAATATGTTCATGAGAAAAAGACCATTTCTATTCTCATTTAATTTTATTCTGTTTTTACATATGATGTTTTTATCTTTAGTACTAGGGCAGTGGCTAAGGGATGTTTATTCTCAAGGTGTTTCCATTTTGAATAGTGCTACTGAAAGAGTGGGTATTTAAAACATGTGAACTTCCTATATAACCAAATGGGAGAAATAATGGCATTTATATGTTAATTCCATAAGGTCCTACATTTAACTCTATTCCCTCTGGCCATATACCAGATGGAATAAAGCAAGGACTCCACTATTAAAAATATCAATCAGATAGTTCCAGCTGGGGTTTTCTAATCATTTAAAAAGCAGAATATGAGGTCACTTTTAATATCTTAAGTAGATAACTATCTTAGCATTTATTTTTTAGACATTATATCTGAGATTCTTATCTTTGCCTTACTTACTAGATTATATTGCTAGCAGTTTCTAGCTTTTGAGTATTTTCCTTAAGACCAAAATTTAGAGCCTAATGTGGGATCAGTTGTTTTTTCCAAAATTACCTTTTCTAGAATATCTAATTCATTAATGTATTAATCTGAAAAGTTGATTTACCAATTGGATTAAGTGCCACAGGACTCTTCAACATCGTATTTTAATCAATTTGTTGGAAAGATAAATTTTCTCAGGGTTGAATGCATATAAAAATGAAGCATCCAAATCAAATGAGTTACATAGGAAGGCTGGCAAATTTCATTCCCTGGAGATGTTGAAGAACAGGTCCTTAATAATGTGTACAAAATGGTTTGAGATCTTTAAATGAAATGTTTGGAGGCAGGAAGGTGGGATACACATCCAGGCCTATGTTTCTGGACCTCCATTTTATGTTGACATTAATTTTTTAATGTTTAGTAGCTGGTGTTTGAGTTGAGACAAATCATCATTTTTTTTCTTTTTAAAATTATTTTTCTTTAGCACCATTTTAAAGTAATGAATAGAGAGTAGTCTGTGTTAGTTGTGGCTGAGACTTTAAAGACAAATTTTTTTTAAGGCAGCCCTGGCAGCCTTTTTGTATTGACTGCTATTATGGTCTACAGTGAATGTAAATGCAAGGTTTTGAATTTTAAAGCTAAAGTTACAGTGACTACTATAAAGGGCTAGCATTAATTTGAATAGCAGTTGTTAAAGTTAAAAATTATATTTTGCTATGCGTACTTACATAACATGCCTCCCTCCCAGCACAAAAATGTGTGGATTCTGGGGGAAATAAATAAATAAATAAAACAAGGTTTTTTTCAGACTGTTATTTGTATACATAGGTATTTTTTTTTAAATTTTTGTTCGTACTAGTCATTGTGGTTAAGTGATTTATTGGTAACTGATGAGTCACAAGTATCTTTCCCATCTCTAATGAGTCACCTAGCTGCATACAGTTTTGTTTACTTTCCTTTTTAGGTCTTTTACATAAAAATAAGTGTTTTACCTAGTCAGATTAAAATTTCAGTTTGCTACATTAAATTTTAAAACTCTAAAATATCAAAATACTCAGAAGTCTCATTGATTTAGAAAACTTTTATGTAGCACCTGCTCTGGTACAGGTACTCTGCTGGGCTGGGGTACACAAGGACACATATATCACTTAAGAAACTTAATTTGGGGAGAAGGTAAAAATAGGTAAACAGCTGCATGCAGAGACATGGTACAGGTGCTGTGGTAGAAGTATATGTATAAATTATCTACAGTTGAGGCCCAGAGGGAGGTGGGCATGTGAGTACACCTTGAGCATAATGTGGATAAGTTGGTGAACATAGGCCACTAGGTCATTATACTGTTGTGGGTTGCAATTCTGAACAACTGTTCCTAGATGGTTTACACCTCTTTGTTGGAATGAGGTGGTTATCTGTTGTAGGAGAAACAAAACTTCTGTATTTGGTCCTGTCCAGTTCAACATTTATATCAAAAACTTTGATAAAGATATATTGTACTTTAAAAGTAGGTCTGAAATCTAGAGTCCAAATTCTAGACAGTTCATGGGATTAATTCTTCTAAGTTAACTGTAACTTTAAGTAATAACTTCATGTTGTTGTATACAAAGATTCTCATGAATTTCTGTTGAGGCTGGCAAGAACAACAGACATCAAGATGCATCAGCATTACTGGAGAAGGTAGCATGATTTTTGGGCATTTTGAAAAGTAGCCATGAAGGACAAGTGAGCTGATGATGCACTTTGGAGTTCGTAAAATTGGGTGCTCATTTTTGAGTCTAACAGAACTCTAGTACAATAATCTGTGCATGATTTTACTAAGCTATATCATCTTAAGCCTATTACCCAACCTTTTAGTCTCAGTTTTCTCTATAAAACAATGGTAATACCCACCTTGTGAAGTGTAAGTAAGATGGGACCTGTGTAAAGTACTTCATGTAGGAACTGAAACATAAAAGGAAATTGATGTGGGAGTAGTGATAGTTCAGGTATTTATGTCTGTTAAGACCAGTTTCATTTCAGCTGTATTAAAAGAACTAAGTTTTGTCAACATTAAAGAATACAGAGAAAATGAACAAAATACTATATAAGGATGACAGAAAATTTATGAAGTATTCCATATTTTTTGCAAATGAGAAAAAATGTAGAGGCATATAGACTAAGTAGTAAACAGTGATTATACGAAAAAGGGTTAGATATACGATGGGGGACTTAAACTTTTAAATTCACATATTTAAGCCCTGGCTGGTATAGCTCAGTGGATTGAGCACGGGCTGCAAACCAAAAAGGTCACTGGTTCGATTCCCAGTCAGGGCACATGCCTAGGTTTCAGGCTAGGTCCCCAGTGGGGGCCATGTGAGAGGCAACCACACATTGATGTTTCTCTCCCTCTCTTTCTCCCCCACTTCCCCTCTCTCTAAAAATAAATAAATAAATATTTTTTAAAAATAAAAAATAAGCTCTGGCTGGCGTAGCTCAGTGGATTGAGCTCGGGCTGCAAACCAAAGTGTCGCAGGTTCGATTCTGAGTCAGGGCATATGCCTGGGTTGCAGGCCACAGCCCCCAGCAACCGCACATCGATGTTTCTCTCTCTCTTTCTCCCTCCCTTCCCTCTCTATAAATAAATAAATAAATAAATAAAATCTTAAAAATAATAAAAAATAAATTCACATATTTATTTGGACTTTTTAGTATTGGAATTTTTAGTAGTAAGTATAATCTTTTATAATTATCAAAAATGTTCAGAGACAGGTACTCAGTCCTATAGTTGATATATTATCTATATTGATGTTAACCTTATATATAAGGTTAATATCTTCTATCTGTATTAATCCTGTATAGTTGATAAATTAACTGTTCCTTTCTTTTTGATACATGTTACTTCCTTGCATTTCTAATGCTGTTCTCTTTTGATTTTATAAAAAATAAATTTTTGTTGTTCAATTACAGTTGGCCACATTTTCCCCTAATACTCTCCCCTACTCTGCCCATCTCCCACATTCCCACCTCCCACTTCAATCCTCCCCTCCCCCTGTTGTCCTTGTCCATGGGTCCTTTATACATGTTCCTTGACCTGACCCCTCCCTTTCCATCCCCCGTTATCCCCCTCACCCCTCCCCTCTGGTCGCTATCAGTTTGTTCTTTATTTCCATGTCTCTGGTTCTGTTTTGCTTGCTTGCTTGTTTTGTTGATTAGTTTCCACTTATAGGTGAGATCATATGGTATTTGCCTTTCACAGACTAACTTATTTTACTTAGCATAATGTTCTCCAGATCTATCCATGCTGTCACAAAGGGTAGGAGCTCCTTCTTTCTTTTTGCTGAGTAGTATTCCATTGTGTAAATGTACCACAGGTTTTTGATCAACTCATTTACTGATGGGCACTTAGACTGTCTCCAGCACTTGGCTATTATAAATAATGCTACTATGAACATTGGGGTGCATAGGTTATTTTGAATTGGTGTTTCGGTATTCTTAGGGAATAATCCCAGCAGTGGAATTGCCAGGTTGAAAGGCGGTTCCATTCTTTTGATATTTTTTTAAATGTCTCCTCTATTCTCCCATCCACACTTCTACCATGGTCTTCAGTGTTTCTAAAGGATAATAAATAATATGTATAAATGAGATTGTACCCTCCCCAAAAAATGGATATGTGTGTGCCAAAACCAAGAGGTAATTCTATATAAGTTATTTTCCTATTGTTTAGGCAGTGCTGATTTTTTTTAATGTTTTACAGATGTTTCAATTATTTCCCCCTTTGCCCCTCTCCACTCAGCCCACCTTCCACTTCCATAGTCAATCCCCACCCTATTGTCCATGTCCATGGGTCCTTCATATATATTCCTTGACGAATCCCTTCACCTTCTTTCAAACCATTCCCCCTTCCTTCCTCCCCTCTTATGCTGTTCTATTTTGGTTCTGTTTTGCTGATTAGTTTATTTTTTCCACTATATTCCACTTATGTGAGATCAAATGGTATTTGTCTTTCACCAACTGGCTTATTTCACTTAACATGATAGTCTCCAGTTCTGGCAGTGCTGCTTTTGAAGTGTGTTTATAACCTTCTTTCCCTAAACAGTCACTTTGAAGAGGACAGTATTCCCTTGAATGGATGGCTGAATTCTGCTGTGTTTGATAAAAAATCAACCCTAATATTTTATAGTAAAATTTTGTGTATCTGGTTTTTAAAAATATCTTTACAGTGAATAATACACACTGTTAGTTTGCAGTGTGTACATGATGAACTGTAAACAAACTTTTACTATTTTAGAGACCTTCATTAAGATCAGATGATAGCTTTGAACTCGAGGATTTATTAAACTTTCATAACTTTCTTCAGCTTAACATTGTATTAATCAGCTGTTGCAAAAAACCTGTGTAACAAACTACCTTAAAACTCAGTAGCAAGATAGTACTACCCAAAGTGAGCTATAGATTCAGTGCAATCCCTTTCAAAACCCAAATGGCTTTTTTTTTTTTTTTTTTGCAGAAATAGAAAAATCCTTCCTAAAATTTATATGGAATCTCAAGGAACCCTGACTAGCCAAAACAATCTTGAAAAAGAACAAAGTTGGAGGATTCACACTCCTGATTTACAACTTACTACAGTCCTGACTTGGTAGCTCAGTTGGTTGGAGTGGAGGGCAGTCCTGTAACCAAAAGGTTGTAGGTTCAATCCCTGGTCAGGGCACATACCTAGGTTATGGGTTTGATCCCCAGTCAGGGTGTGTATGGCAGGCAACCAATCAATATTTCTGTTTAACACTGATATTTCTCTTCTCTCTCTTCTCCTCCCTCCCTCCCTCCTTTTTCTCTCTCCCTTCCACTGTCTTTAAAATCAATAAGTGTATCCTCAGGTAAGGATTTAAAAAAAAAAAAAGTACTACAAAGCTACAGTAATCAAAACAATGTGCTAGCATAAGAATAGACATATAGACCAATGAAATAGAATAGAGAGCCCAGAAATAAATCCTAACATAACGAGATCTGTCCGGAAAAAGCCCAGCCATTGTTAATATGATGAAGACAGGTTTACACAACATCTGTGTAACCTGGCAGCCAAGGAGTGTGGACTGGAATGTGCATGTGTGAACACTGACCACCTCACTGTATTAGTTAGTGGGGATGGTAGATGCCATTGAGCGAGCAGGTGTATTGTGTGGCTGTTGCATTCAAAATGACTGAGAACAACAAATCTGCATCAGAATTTGCATTAAGCTTGAACATTTCTCCATGGAAACCATTCAGATGATTCAGGAGGCTGCAGTTATGGGCAACTGATGATTGGCAGCTTTATCACAACAACACGCCAGCTCATGCATCATGTCTCATGCAGTTTTTAGGTGATATGTTAAATCACACAGGTAACTCAGCCCAGATTTGGTGCTCTACGACTTTTGGCTTTTCCCAAAACTAAAATCACCTTTGAAAGGGAAGAGATCTCAGACCATTATTGAGATTCAGGAAAATACGATGGGGCAGCTGCTGGCAATTGGGAGAACTGTATGAGGTCCCAAGGTGCCTATTTTTAAGGGGGCTGAGGTGTCATCGTCCTATGTACAATGTTTCTTGTATCTTCTTCAATTAATGTCTCTATTTTTCATATTACATGGCTGGATACTTTCTGGCAGACCTTGTAGTCCACTGATTTTTGACAAGGGTTCCAAGACCATTTGGTGGGTAAAAAACAGACTTTTCAACAAAGGTACAGGGAAAATTGGATATCCACATGCCAAAGACCTTACTTTATACCATATATAAAATTATTTCAAAATAAGTCAATGACCTAAATGTAAGAGCAAAAACTATTAACATTCTTTAGAAGAAAACATAGGCCAAAAGCTTTATAATATTAGATTTATCAGTGACTTCATGGATATAACACCAAAAACATTGGTGACAAAAGAAAAATTAGAGTAATTGGACTTCAGAATTAAAACTTGTGTATGAAAGGTCACCATCAAGAGAGTGAAAAAAACAACCCACAGAATGGGAGGAAATATTTGCAAATCTTATACTCGATAAAGGAATAATACCCAGAATACATGTAGAACTACTGCAACTCACAACCGCAACAAAAACCCAATTTCAAAATGGGCAAAGGAGTTGAATAGACATTTCTTCAAAGAAGATAAGCAGATAGCTAGTAAATAACATGAAAAGATCCCTATGTCATTAGTCATTAATGAAATGCAAATCAAAAACCACAATAAGATACTACTTCATACCCATTAGGATGACCATTAATAGAAAAAGAAAAAAAAAACAAAACAGAAAACAAAGTTGGTGAGGAATAGAGAAATTAGAATCCTTGTGCATTGCTGGTGGGATTGTGAAATGGTACAACTCCTTTGGAAAGCAATGTGATGGTTCCTCAAAGTTATACATAGAATTTTTGTATGATCCAGCAATTCCACTTCAAGATACATACCCAAAAGAATTAAAAGCAGGAACTCAAAGAGGTCATTGTATTCTATTATTGTTCATGGCAGCATTATGAACAGTAACTAAAAGATGGAAACAACCAATGAATAATTGAATGGATAAGCAAAGTGTAGTATGTATAAATAATGGAATATTATTCAGCCTAAAAAAAAAGAATGAAATTCTGATAATACGCTATAACATGGGTGAACCTTAAAAACCTTATGCTAAGTGACATAAGTCAGACACAAATGGACAAATATTACAATTCCACTTTCCTGAAATAATAAAATAGAATAATAAATTACCTAGAATAATAAAACTCACAGAGACAGAGAATGGAGGTAACCAAGAGCTGGGGTTGGAGGTACTTGAGGGGAATGGGGAGTTAACTGTTTAATGAGTACAGAGTTTCTATTTAGGATACTGGAAAAGTTCTGGAAATGGGTAGTGGCAATCATTGCACAACATTGTGACTGCCGCTGAATTATACATTTAACTATGGCTAAGGTGGTGAATGTTACATACTATGTATTTTATAATTTAAAAAACTTGTAAAGGAAAAAAAAACCCTGAACAACATACAGTAATAAACTTTGATTTCTTGCTTACACATCTGTGGGTCATTTAGAGTTTGGTTCATCTAGGCTTGTTTTGAAGCTGTGGTTTGGGTCCTGGTATGTTCCTTGTTTCTCAAATTCCTTGGACCAGCAGCTACCTGAGCATCATTTCCTCAAGAGAAAAGCAGAAATGCTGAAGGGTTAAGTTCAACTGCACAAGCACATTTCAAACCTTTGCTGGCATCTCAACCACTGACATCTCATTGATAAAGCAAGTAATATGGCCAAACCCAAATTTTAGGGGCAGAGAAGTACCTTCTCTCTGCCCTGAAGCCATGGCAAAGGTGTGGATGCATACTACTACCAGAGGGAAATGAAGACTTGGGACAAATAATTTAGTATACCACAGAGATATATGAAAAACTTTAAATTTTTTTCAGAAACATTAAATAATAAGACATTACTCGTTATTGTACACTGAAGCTTACCTCCTTCAAGTACTGAAACTAGTTTGACAATTTTAACAATCTTTGAAGTCTGTTACACATTCTTTTTTTAACTTTTAATATCAAGGCTCTATTAATTGATCTTATTTGTAGAGTGATTATTTATATGTAGGATCACAAGGGTAGTTGGGAAAAATAAGACAATGCAGTGATAGTATGTTTTGGAAGGTGGTGGTAATAAAAATAGCTGACTTGACTCTTGAAAAAATGTGTTTTATTTACTTCATCCATTTTTCCTATAATAAAATAGTTCCCAGGAGTTCCTCTGCTTTTCACGATGGATTTTTTTTTCTGCGAAGGCTTTTAGTTGCTTGTTAGTCATAGCGATCTTTCAAACTACAGACAGAGTGGCATATTAGTTTTAAAGTAGGTTCTCTCTATGGTCACAGTCAAGCTATAGAATATACACTATATAGTATTAAGCCATCTTAACATACAATGTCAATTAAAATAATTAGACCTTTTCTACAAGGTGGAATTTTATCTAATACTAGTAGTAGTTTAAGTATTCCTATCCCTCTTGTATGGACTCTAGTCCACACTATAACTTTTTATTAGTTCTAACTAGCAAGTTCTAGTCTAACCCTTCACAAATTCAACTCTTTTGTTTTAATGTTTTTTCTTCTAAATTCATGTCTAAAAATAAATAAGGATATATAGATACAGATATAGAGATATTACAGTTAAATTATCCAAGGTTTAAAAAATTATGGAATGATTTTACTAATATCTAAATAGGCTATTCTACTGACAGCATGTAACTACTAGATACAATTAGGGGAAATATTGAGATTGCAAGGGCAAAAAAATATTAATTATAACCATCCTCTGTATCTGATTAATCCTATACTCTAATTGATTTCGTAGACCAATTAGGGATAACAGAAGTTTAACTTTGGTCCTAGTTTAAGAAACAGGTCAGGTTTTCAGAAGTTCTTTTGTGATTGTTTAGTTTTGGAAGCAATGTTTTAAAATGTTGTTGTTTCTAGTCTAGCTGATCAGGCATTTCAGCATGCAATACTACTGAATTAAGTAAAGTACTAAAGGTAAATTCAGTTCCAAATTCAGCTCCTAGATAAAGGAATCATCTGGTACTTTTGAGGGAGAAAGAAGAGAAAATTTTGTTTTCTTTAATTGAAACTTTAGCTAGCCTTGGTCAGGATATCTTTACCAGTTTCTTTCTGGAAAGATAGTAGCATAGTGCTCAGTCCTTGGGAGATATGTTTGACTTGAGTGGGCGTGAAGAAGATGCTGGGAGGCCTCCCTAGGCAGTCAAAGAAAGTGAGGTAAGAGAACCAAGGTGACCAGGGATGTTGCCGGAATGTAGCAGGGTAGAACTCTAGTTGGGGCAGGGCAGGTTGTTCAGTGAAGCAATAATACACAGATCAGTAGGGCAGAGAAAACCTTCCTGAGAGAAATGTGTAACAGGAGCAGCAGAATTCTCACAAGGCCTGAATTGTATGCTCCAATATCAAGTTTGCTCGTGCAAACAGACAAGGCAAACTGGTAGGTAGCTGGCATGTTAAAGATGCAGTGACATTAGATTGCCAGTATTAAAAAGCCCTTTTAACAATAACTGAAGCCTCTTGATCCCTTCAGGTCTCAGAGGAGCCTTATCTTAGTTCACCAACTCTCTCTTTTACCATAGCAAATTGTGAGTTTCTTCAATACACAAGATTTAGTTAGACATTAGGCAATAGCCCTAGTTCAGGAGACTTAATGAGAGCATAAAGAGATGTGTACTATTGATTTTTTTAAAGGTGGTTGGTAACAGACATAAATTTTAGGCAGTGTAGCAAAGTGAAAATTTTTTCACTATTTTTCATATATTCTCCTCATTTTGATCTTATTCCAACTCTGAGCAAGTGTTCATTGAAATGGATTATGAGGTTCTCTTTTGTAAAATAAGCATTGCTAAATTTCTGGAATCTTGTCAAGTAGCACCCAAACTACTAAGGACTCAATACCTCATCAGAATGAATAGAATTGTTATTATGAGAGTTATATCTTTTGATTGTGCTCATTCATTTTGTAGGATTCTGGGTATGGAATTGAACCATGAGAGATTAATATAAAAGTTAACTAGGGTTTATGGCAGCAGATAAACAGAGTCCAAGACAGTTTCTGAATACGTGTTTGCCATTTCTATTACTCTAGCTGCCCAGGAAATCCACTCTGTCCCAGGTGTCACACTGGCATTATTCTTTCCTCCTCTTTTCACCTCACTCTGCAGTTCCAGTTACTTCCTGAGAGTTTTAATTGATAGTTATACATTAGTTGAGCCACCATGATGCTGCCATCAGTCTCCAAGACTTGGAAGTTAAATCTTGCCCATTTCCACAAATACATTGTGACACATCCTATCAGTACAAGAATATACACAAAAGTAAAACTGGTATATTTTGTATGGGAACCACCTTTTTGGACTAGACTCTCTTTTGGTTATGTACGAGAGACCAAAAATAATCAATTGGTGAGTTTATAAGCTACTTTATCAATTTTATATTTAAGAATGAGTGTCTTTTGTGCAAAATTGTAGTTTGCTGTAGAACCAAACTGCTCAGAAGATTAGTTTATTTTTAGTGTATATTCAGCTTCATATGGACATTCTTAATTGGATTACACCATCCATTGGGCTGTCTGCCATAAATCCAGTCAATGACAGTGCATACTGAGAAACTGGGCAATGAGTGTTTAATTGCAGCACCCCAATGTCCTTTTATTCATACTTGAAATCTTTTCAGTTGACCTTATTTTATTTATTTAATTGTATTACATACCAGTAATTGCATTTATTGAATCCACTGTTTTCTTGTTATAGGAAATGCTGATTTATTAAATTTCATCTGTGGGGGGAAATGTTCTTTAATAAATAATTGAAAGACCTTTTTCCTGCTTTTCATGATTCAGTGCTGGTCCCATTGCCTTTTATGTCCAGATTATTTGTAAATGGTAAATTATAGCATCTAGAAAATCATCTCTTCTCAAGGAGTCTCACAAGATGTTAAATGGACTGGGTTTATCTCAAGTGGTTTACTCTATTAAAGAAGAGTTCAATAAATTCGGCTTTATTGTTGAAATTCCAAACGAGTTCTGACACCTCTGACGAGATGATTAAAGTTGGAATTTTTTCTTTTGACAGCATCACAAAGAGAGCATCGTAGATGTAGAGGGTGTTTGTGAGAAAAGTCAATCAGAAAATCGGAAGCTGTACACAGCAAGATGTAGAATTACATGTTCAAAAGGTAACTTTTTCAAAATATAAAATTGTGTACAGAAATAGATTTGAGTAGTTCTTGTAACTATTCATGTTAAATCTATTTCTTAATAATTAGAGTTGATATAAAATGTTGAGATTTATAAATTGATTACTGAATCAATTCGCTTTTGTTTTATAACAAAGGATCCCATACTTAGTGGCTTAAAACACCAAACATTGATTTGCTCACTTTTCTGTGCATTGGGCATTTAGGGTTGGCCCATCCAGATTGGCTCATCTGCTCCATATGTTATCGATTGAGCTCACCATATTTCTGGAACATCTTTTCCTGTGGCTTCTCTTCATCGAGCAAACTAGTTCAGGCTTATTGGCATGGTACCAGAATGGTTCCCAGCAACAAGAGAGGGCAGCCTTCGTGTGAAAACACTTTTCAAGCTTCTGCTTTTGTTACCTGTGTTAAGAATTTCATTGGTCAAAGCAAGTCACATGGCCAAATTCAGATTTAAGAGGTACAGAAATAGATTCCACCTTTTGATGGTAGGAGAGGCAATATCATTGGAAAAGGACATTTATATAAGAGCAGGAGGAATTATGATAGCCATTTTTGCAAACAATCTATCATAGTCACATAGGAAAATACATAAAACACATTGAAAAAGCTTTATTCACTATTATGAATCTAATCTGCTGTGAACTTCCTTATGATGATGTACTTCTAAATATTGATTAATTATATTAATCTTGATCATTATCTTTTCTTATAATCATTTTATTTCTGATGTTTTACAGTATAGAAAAACCAAGAGACAATACCATATTGATCTTATGCTCCAGCAAGAACTTCTCTTAAGCTGTCTCCCTGACTGCTGTATCTTAAATATGCTTCACACACACATATACACCCTGTGAACATACGTAAGATAAAGCAGTCAGGCAGACTGACAGACAAATGCAGAAAGACTCATACATGCACACTTATTTGGGAGTAAGATTGAACTGGAATTGATTGTCATGGAACTCTTCAAGACTTAGAATATCATGTATTTGTTATTGAACTAACTTGCCAAATTACTTTGTTCTCTTTGTGCAAGACTCACTTTAAACCAACACACCAGGAAGTCTGTGACCTAGTAAAAAAAAATGTAAGGGTAGTCTGACCAAGAAAAACAACCCCAAATTTTCCAAGCAACATATCTTTTTCATTACTTTAATAAATGAAATTTTAGTGACTAGAGCAAATAAATGTACTTCCAAAATATTCTAATTATCTAGCATTTAGTATGAACTTAATAAATGTCAATAATAAATATAAAGCCCAAACAGCTTACAAATTTTCCCTCAATAAACATAATTATAAATTTTCTCACAAAGTATAAATATTTTATAGTAAGTAGAACCTTATAATAAATAATGACTTATCATTTGTTTATTTATTCAGCCAGCAGTTACTGAAAATATACTTCATGCCAAGCACTATGTGAGGCTCTGGGGATTTGAGTGCTCACAACCTATGAAGGGGGCAGTGAATTTCTACTAGTTATGAAAATAAAAGAGGTAGCTGTTAGTTCTCCAGTTTTGCATTGTAGATCAAGTTTCTGTTAACTCATCAAAGGGAAGTGCTACAGCTTGGGTATGGGAAGTGTTGACAAATAATTCTGTTTTACTAGGAGGAGGACTAGATTATACTTCTGACACTTTTCCTTGAAGTGTCTCAGCTGAGTGTTGACTGTGGTCTACCAACTGGAAGAATATAATTTCCTCAATTAACTAATTAATGTCTGTTTTCCTTTGTGCTTTAGCAGGATTTCCAGGCATAGTTGGGAATGATTAATAGGGTAACACTACCCTATTAATTAACATTAGCTAAAGGGTAGCTAATTCATTATGACCTACTGCTTTTCACACTACAATGTGCAGGTTAATGTAAGTGAATATTGAGGGATTTTTAACACCTTAAGGAATACCGTTATGGGTGCTCCCAACCAGGAGAGCAGCAGGAAAGGAGGTATGTTCAAATGAAAGAAGGCAATGAAGGAATAGTTGGGAAAAGCATTAGAAAAGGAAGGAGAAAGTATAGCAGAGTTGGCTGACTTTAGTTTTAATGGTAGAAATGCTAAATGCTGTTAACAATAAGAACTCATTTGTTAATGGCCCCTTCAAATGAGCAAAGTTTTTATGTTCATTATTCCATTTGATTTTTACTGTTGACCTCATTTTACAGAGTAGAATATTGAAATTCTGAGGTTTGATTTGCCTGACAACAACTTTCATGTGACAAAGTAAGGCCTTAAACCCAGACCTCTCAATTTCAGTTATTACTTATTTACCACACTGGTATTCACCGTAGAATTTACAAAGTATTTGTATGTATGTTATCTCATTTGACTATTTCAACAACCCAGGAAGATAGGGCAAAAAATATTACTATCCCCATTTTATAGGTGGAAAAACATATACCATATTGTTTGATTTTAGCATGTAGTTTCAGTTAAAGATGTATGCAAATATTGCTTCACATTCAAGTTGATTTTTTTTTGAGCAAAAGGTAACAGGTTTTATGTGCTTTGTGATATTTTTGGTAATCTCTCACCTTCAGATTTATGTGATCAGTTTGGCTGAACCCCGTTTGGCCCCTGCAACTGGATGATGCCATTCGGCCTGAGGTAGAAGGAGAAGAGGGTAAAAATTATGCTTTTGAAATACTGTGCTTCCTTTGTATGTTTAGTTTGCAAAACATTGAAAACTTGATTCCCTGTTGATATGAGCTTCATGTTTATTTAAATTTATTATTACATCAACAATTCTCAAACTTTTAATCCCCTTTACTCTTAAAAATATTGACTTCACAAGCTTTTGTTTTATAGGTTTACCTGTCCATATTTGCAATATTAGACGTTATAACAAATTTTTAATATGTATTTATTAGAAGTAACAATAATATAAGTACATCTACAGATCTTTGTAATGCTTGACTCAATAGGCATACAGTTAGATTCTCATTTGCTTTTGCATTCTTTTTTTAAAGATTGTATTTATTTATTTATTTTTAGAGAAAGGGGAAGGGAAGGAGAAAGAGAGGGAGAGAAACATCAATATGTGGTGGCCTCTCACATGCCCCCCCACCAGGGACCTGTCCTGCAACCCAGGCATATGTCCTGACTGGGAATCAAACTAGTGACCTTTTCTTCACAGTCCAGGGCTCAATCCACTGAGCTACACCAGCCAGGGCTGCTTCTGCTTCATTTTTGTTGTGCTAGCGCACATTATGAAGCCTTTGAAAGACTCTCAGTATAGTCAGGAGAGAATGAGAATGAAAAGGTATTATGAAAAATAGGTTGACTTCATGGACTCCCTAAAAGTTTCTCGCTGGTGTCTAGAACATACAGTGAGAAAACTGCTTACTACTTTAGTCTTTAACTAGCAGGTAAATCCAAGAATCAGTGAAGGTATAAGTGACTAATTCTTCCAATGTCCCAATAATGAGGCAAGGCTTTTGGGGGTGGAGATAGAAAGAAATCATTAATCCCTGTTCATTCACATTTCTCTTCTTTCCATCTCTCTCTGTCTCTGAACAGTAACTTCTCTAGCCCTACTCCTGTTTTTTGGATCCAGATTAGAATATAATATTAACATATAAACACATCTGTCACTTAAAAGTAAACACAGCTGCCCTGGCTGGTGTGGCGTAGTTGGTTGGCGCAACTTCCTGTAGACCAAAAGGTCATGGGTATGATTCCCAGTCAGGGCACTTACCCAGATTGCGGGTTCAATCCCAGGTCAGGACACAGATGAGAAGGCAACCAGTTGATGTTTTCTCCTTACATTGATGTCTGTCTGTCTGTCTGTCTCCCTGCTCCCCTTCAAAGCCATGAAAAAAAATGTCCTCAGGTGAGGATTCAAAAAAAAAAGGTAAACCATGGCTTCTAAACAGTGTTTTTCATGTTGTGAAAAAAATAGTATAATCTGTTGTGGGGTTTTTTTGGTTTTGTTTGTTTTTTGTTTTGTTTTGTTTTTTAGGAAGGAAGAGCTACTGTTAACCAGGATACAAGATTAGACAACAGAGTCATTGATCTTAGGGTATGCCTCATTTATTTATTAAGTGATATCATTATGCTAAATCAAGGAGGGCTGGGATAACATACCTATTTCAGGCTCGTAGTAGTAATTGCAAATGTATAAGCAAATGTGCTTATATGTAAGTATGATAATACCAGAAACAGTTTACCTTTCCAACAGGACCCTTCCCCTAAAAGGAATTGCAAGCGAGGACACTCAGGTCTAACAGTTCACAGGATATTGAGTTGCATTGTTTTAAAATAACAAAGGAACATGAAGCCAGTAAATGGGTGATACTTGTTTTAGACAAGTTAGTAAGCAAGTGAAAATATAATAACCATTAATTAATATCACTACAAAATTGTGAAATACATTATGTACATATTTTAGAACAACCTGGTGAAGATTAGTAATTAATCCCTCAGTCCTCTGAATTTGATCTGAGCACAGAATTAATGATAGAGTAGTTAGTCCTTTGGTTGTATAGTAATCTCATAGGCTTCTGTTTCCCTTTCTGGCTTGGTTGCAAGTGAAGATTTCAGTGGTTTCATCATTGTAGTAAAAACCAATGTCATCTTTCTTTCTTAATGTTTTGATTGCATCTTCCTCCTTTCCATAATGTATTCTACCTACAGCTTAAATTCTTTGTCACTTTATAAGTTTTTTCTAACATTTCTGCAGTCACAAAGGTCTGCCCTTATTGTAACCCATGTTTCCCCTGATTATTTACTTTTTGTCTACTCCTACCTTTTCCATATTAATTTGTAGTATATAGAAAAGGCTAGAGATAATCAAAAGTCCTCTTGATACTGACTAGAAACCTCAGGGTTTTCATAATTTTGGCCACAGCAGTTAAACATAATGCTGTGTTTGCCTGTGCTATTTGTTCACACAAGTTATTGGTTATTCTCTAGAATTTGACCCAAAGAATATTTTTCCTTGGCCCACATCATTTTTTTTTTATTTAAATTCGTTGCCAACCATTGAAAAAATGGGGGTTTTCACATTAGATCTAAATGGCTTTCTTTAAAAAGTCGGGGATGATCTGGCAGTAGTGGGCCCACATGGCAGCATCAGCTAGCACCATAGATGGGGCATTATTTTTAAGCCCTGCTCCACCCAGGAGGCATCGCTGATTTATTTCCTTTATGTGTCAAATTGATTTAATTAGATTTTATTATTGTCTTACAGACATCAACTAGTCAGGCAGTCTTTTCGTCTCAGTCTGGCATCTGCCATCTTTTCCGAGAAACTTTAATTAACAAGGGTTTTGTGGAGATTCAAACTCCTAAAATTATCTCAGGTATGCTTTAAGATATTTCTCTTATTTTTTAAGAAGAATGTGCTTTAGCCCAAGTTGCTTACTATTAGTTTTGTTTTGTTTTGTTTTGTTTTTACTTTGAGAATTCCAAGTACCCCTTAAGGTTTATTGCTGTGAGACTATTTCAAAGACTATGCTACATAGCAGCAGTCACATCTCACTAACATGAATAATACTATATCCCCTTATTTCAGGAATCATTATGTGATAGTGATTATAAAATGAGATAGTAAACACACCAAGGAAGATAGTTGTTATATATATAAGTTGCACCAGAACTTCTTTCTTTATAAAGGTTTCTTTTTAAATTGGTATTGCAATTTTGTTTTGTATAACTTCTTTGTAAAATTAATATTAAATACAGGAGTTGGGGAAAAAATCTCATGATCCTCATTCTTATATGAGAACCTTATCTTAATTATTTTACACTTTTTAGAGGTGCTTAAATAGCACTAAAAAGTGTGTTACTGGTGTAAATTAAAAATGGAACATTGAATTCTTGATAATTAGAAAATTATTAAAGTAGCTTTCATAGATTTAAAATTGTTGCACAAAGGGAGCATATATGTCCAAATAAGTAAAATGAAGGTATAGCCGAAGAAGCCAATCTCTCCTAATATTATAAACTGTTTAGAATCAGGTATAAAACATATCTAGAGTATAGTTTCTCTGCAATTTTTGATTTTCTAGTTTTTTTAAGTACTTAAGTCAAAATATAAACAGTTTTTACTAGAAGTTTGCATTGAGAAACTTATCATTGATTATAATAACTTAAATGTTTATATTTCAGCTGCCAGTGAAGGAGGAGCCAATGTATTTACTGTGTCATATTTTAAAAATAATGCATATCTGGCTCAGTCCCCACAGCTATACAAGCAAATGTGCATTTGTGCTGATTTTGAGAAGGTTTTCTGTATTGGACCAGGTAAGGTTTTGGTAGTTCCCGGTTTTCTCAAATTCATTAATTGTACCATAGTTAGGGTTTTTGAAACAGATTTTACATAGACTTTTTTTTAAATTTAAATTATTTTATTCTTGTCTGTATTTTCTCCCCACCCCCTCCAAACCCACAAAAACTAGAGTACACTTAACATAGACATTTTTAAAGCTTATATCCTTTTATATACTGACTACACAAACACTAGACTTTGAGGTAAAAATGACAATGTTGCTTGGGTAGAGACATTTCAAAAAAAATTGTATGTTTGGTAGTTCTTTAAACAGCTGAGCATTATTCATGCGAATAGAATCATAGCATTATATACAATATTCCTACAAAAGAATGCTGAAGAAAACTTATATCTTGGGAATATCTCATTTTAAAAATGTGTGCTTGGAAAATATATACCCTCTGAAATATAACTAAGTATATTATTTATTATACTTAAGTATAATTAGAATAGAATTAGAATCCCATTTGGACTGTCCTCACCTTCAATACTGAAGAAGAAGTAGTTGCAATCTTCCAAGTAATAAATTTTGTTTTCCTTAATAGCCCCTTACTACTTTGTAAGTTTACAAATGTACCTCTGCATACTTTGCTGTCAATTTATTCCAAAGCTACTCTTTTTATTATAATACTATTTGTACTGTCCTTAGTATTAATAACATGATAGAGCCCATTAGAAATTACTAATAAATGTCTAGATTAATTGATTATATTAACATAGTTTTTAAGGTATATTTGCTAAAAGTCAAGTATGGGCACATACCTTATTTTTCAGACTATAAGAATTCCCCGCACCCCCAATTTGAGAGGAATAATGGTTGTTAATGCTGCTGTTGAGTTCTGTTTACATTATATTGGTAAAATATTATGTTATTTATGTTATTAAATATTTTACCACATTTTTTTTGCTTCAGAATTTTTTTTTCCCATCTTCCTCCTCTAAAACCTAGGTGTGTCTATGGTCCAAAAAATATGGTAATCAAGAAGCAAATTATTTTATGAAGATAATTAGAAATAAAAGATGAGCTTTACTTCAATCTTTAAAATTTAACAAGTTATTTTATAAATGTAAGGTTTTTGATAACTTAAGATAAATATCTCCTAGTAGACAAACTAGCAAGATCACTAAATGTCTTAATTTTCTGAATGCACTAAACAATTACTTGTTGAATACTTGCTGCATATATAGCCTTGCACTAGGTACCTTGTACATAAAAAAAGATTTAACCAGCACTTCTCAAATGTTAATGTGCGCACAAATCACCTGCGAATCTTGTTTATATGTAGTAGGTCTGAGTGAGACTTGAGATTCTACATTCTCAAAGGCTCCTGCTAATGCTGCTGATTTGTAGACCATGCTTTGAGTGATAAGGGAATAAATATTGTCCCTGCTCCCGAGACACAATAAGATGTGCATACATGTAGCAGCCACAGGGAATAATCAACTGATTTCATAGCGAGTAATCTGATTGTGCTATACAGTCAGCAGATTGATGTTAATTATGTGGTGTCAGTAGTGTAAAAAAGAGAAAGGAGATGGAATTTGCTAGTTACTGTGAAAGAAAATTCAAACTGAAATGGGCTTTAAGGACAGAGTAGGAGATAAAGACAACAGAGATGACATTCCAGTCAGAAGAAGCAAGATGAGTAAGTGCATGGGAGAAAATAAAAAGACTAGTTAGTATGAAGAAGAAATGGAAAATATAGGGTAGGATTAAGTTATGGGAACGTGAAGGTTTTAGACTTTGTCATTTGTTTTATTACAGTAGTCATTTGGGAGCCGTTGTAAGTTAGTGAGCAAGGATGTGTTTTAGGAATGTTAATGTGAAAGATGGAACAGGGCTAGAGTAAGGAAGACTGGAAAGATGAAAGTGCAATGAGGATAGTAAGAGATGGACTGAGGTAATGGCTAAAATATGTATAATGTTACTTCATTTGTACAGATTTCATTTAGCTTGAGTTAAGTTTTAATAAAATTGGGAATTCGCTATACTGAATATTTTTAATTATGAGGCGCATGTAGGATCTCACATTCCCTCCGGGTTCTCGTGATTCTCATTTAATTTACATTTGTTACAGCTTTTACTACATGACTGTAGGAGTTGTAATGAACTTGCCATCCAAGAGAATGCTGAAATGGATGTCTTATCAAAGATTTGCTTTGTAGTAAACCTTTGTAGGTCTTGTAATGATAATGAAAATAGTACCATTTAAGTACTAGTAAATAGAATTTTGTATTTAAATCCCAATTTCCCCCAAATTTAAAACACTGTTTACTGTGTATTTCTTTTATTAATATTACAGTATTCAGAGCTGAAGACTCTAACTACCCACAGGCATCTAACAGAATTTGTTGGCCTGACATTGAAATGGCTTTTAATTACCATTACCATGAAGTTGTAGAAGAAATTGCTGACACCTTAGTACAAATATTCAAAGGACTTCAAGAAAGGTAAAAAATACATATTTTTATATCCCTAAATGGACTTAATTTCAAATCAGTTTGTGTTCTTTAAAATAAAGCAATTCCTTGAAACATGTAAGCTAAATTTTTATTGAACATATGAACATACATATGTGTTTGTATATATAAGCTTGCTAGTTAGAGTTAGTGAAAAAAATCCACACTATTTGGAAAGTACTACTCTGGATCCAAGTCAAGTATGGCTTCAGCTAGTTAACCTCAGGTTTGCTGGGGAAGTTTACTAGCTTGTGAACAGCCTAACTCTATTTATATTTTCCTTTATACTGACAATCCTGAATATCTCAAGAAATAGAGCCTATACATCTGTTATAGCAGATTATTATTTGGGAGGTGTACTGTGGGGTAGTGATTAAGAGCTTGGATTTGACTAGATCCAGGTAGCTAAGATCAGACCCTAACTCTGCTACCTACCTGTTTGGGCCTTGTGCAAGTTTATTTAACTTGATGCCTCAGTTTCCTCGGCTAGTATAAGTGAGGGTAAGCGTATTCTTATCTCAGAGGCGAAAAGTTCTTTTAGTCTACTAGTTTCTAATCTTTACTGAATCTATGTAAATAAGCCTGTGTCAAGAATGGATACCTCTTAGATCAGTTGATTTTTACTTTGAGTACCCAATAAAGATTAGGAACTAGTACACTGAAGGACTTGCAGCTTATTTGGGCCTGGTGAATTGACACTATTTACAGAAAATTATTAGACATAATCTTGATGTTCAGAAAATTGAATTATGTATAGAAAGTTTTACTTCAGGTATACCCCCTAAACTAGCAAATAATTTCTCCCTTAAAGGTCATTACAAGTTGTTTACTTGTGATGATGTCTTACAGGAAAAAAAAAAGAAAAGAAATGCAAAGCAAGTTAAATAGAATCAAGAGAGTCTTTTTTTTCTTTCTCCATACTGGTGGCTGTATTTCAATATTAAGTAGGCTATACTATATTTAACCTAGTGCTTTGATACCTAACAAAGGATTCTTTGAATTTTTATTTGAAGATCACTGATATAACTACTAATTACTGATATATTTGGATATGCCTCGTTGATATCTAAAAAGTTCAAAATATTATGAATATTACTCTGTTGCAAGGCTAATAAGTGATTTCAAGAACACAAAAATTAATTGTTGATCTTACTAAAATGCTGTTGAATATGTAGCAGTATTTTCCAGGCATTCCCTGCATTGCATTGTACTCTTGATGACCAGTTAATTGTAGATAGCCTTTAAAAAAAACTCGTTCTCTGAAACATTTCAGTGCAGGTTTATTTTAAGCAACTTTTATTCAGATATAATCTGTGGAACAAGTAATATTTTCTTATAAAACAAAAATGTTCTTTGAAACTATAACAAAGTAAAAGCTTTCTTATTTTCTTTCACATTTACAATCAAAAAAGTTCCTGAAACCTATTTATTTTAGGTATGATATTTCTCTATTGGAATATGAAATTTCTACTTTGGTTTTTGTAACAACAGACCAACCATAAATCAAGTCTGGACTTTTTTAGTAACCTGAGGGAGCAACTTGGAAATAAAAGCCTTCTTCTTTCTATATTCTATTAAGTCATTTAGGAATTTTAAGTTTCTGTGTAAATTATAAATTGGGTTACCTGGCTTGTGTTGTTCTCTTTGATGTTTTTCGTTAAAATTTTCTCTAATAGAAGAATAATATTCAAATAGATGTGAAGGTATCGATAACCTTTGTATTACCACTGAAAAACATGATGGGAGTTAATATCGAAAGCAAAGAAACAATGGTAAAAATCAGTTATTGGGGTCTTCTCAACTCTTCTTACATCAGGATTTGAATAAATCAATAGCTAAGCTTCATTGATCCGTGAAAGTCTTTAAGTCTAATCAGGAAGTGGTAGTGTTTCTTCTTTGTTTTTAAGACTTATTTATTTCCAGGGAGAGGGAAAGAGAAAGAAAAGGAGAGAAACACTGATGGCTTCCCTCTCACACATCCCTAGCTGGGGACCTGGCCCACAGTCCAGGCATGTGCCCTGACTGGAATTGAACCAGTGACCTTTTGGTTCCCAGGCCAGTGCTTAATCCACTGAGCCACACCAGCCAGGGCTGGAAGTGATAGTGTTTTAATTTCTACTCTTTTCAAAGTATGTTTTCATGTAAATATACTTTTTTCAATTTTATTAATTCTGGAAAATTTCAAAACACAAAAGTAGGGAGGTTAGCCTAATAACACCCATGCATTCATCACCCAGTTCAACCATTGCCAGCCCATGGCCAGTTTTGTTTTACCCATTCCTCCTACCGCCTTTTATTTTGAAGCAAATTCCAGCTATCATTTCATCCATAAATACTTTAGCAAAAATATATTTTGTAATCTTAATAAAATATTATCCTCCATAGCAGCAATTCGGTGCATTAAACATTTGTCTTATGCCTACTGTTTAGAAGATAGACACTATACTGTAGTGGTTATTAAAATGGGAAATTGGCACTCTCCTAAATAAATTTACACTGTGCTGGGCACAGGGAAAGATAGGACAGGTATTCTGTAATTTGGTCTTCCTTGATGGTAACAAGTGTTGAAAGGATTTAAAAGTCAAAATTTTAATGTCTCATAAAATAGGTATTTTATGTTTCTAACAATGTTAGCTGACATGAGTTATAAAGAAAGCTTTATTCCTTTAATACCACCATCGTGACAACATAACTCTGAAAAGTGATATTAAATATCTTAAGTGATTAAGTTTTTGGTAACACTTGCTTGATACATACACTGATTCAAAGGTGATTTTATGTGACACAGAAGGTGCTCAGTACCTACCAGACATTTTTTCTTAGCTGTTGCTATTACTACAGAAGAGGCTAAAAGTCCCCCGGTAGCTTCTGTACTGAGGCTGATTTTACACAAAGAGCTTTTCTCTAAAAGCATTTCTTTTTGGCTACCTCTGTATTCCAAAATTGTTATCAGTGGAATGCGTGAAACTAATAGTATGTATAGGCTCTTGGGTCCCTGCCAGCTGGCCCCTTAGGAACAGACTCTCTGGATAGCTAAGGGGTCTGTGGGGCTGAGTGATTCAGTTGGACAGGTAATTAGCTAACCATAGAGCTTCCAGCCCTGAACTTCTGAGGTTGTCTTTTCCTCATCATCACACAGAGTGACTCCTGTGAAATGTTTAAAATGTTCTTTGTTAAAAGAAAAAAAAAGTTTATCAAATGTGTAGAAGAGTAAAAACTGTATGCTTATTTCACCAGTATTAGTAAAAAGTAATTTTTTTAAAGGTATTGCCACAGTGACCTCTTTTTGGGGGGGGGGGGGTATTTTTTTAAGGTTTTATTTACTTTTAGAGCAAGGGGATGAGAGGGAGAGAAATATGCAAGAGAAAATGATTGGTTGCCTCTCGCACGCCCCCTACTGGGAACCTGGCCCACAGCCCAGGCATGTGCCCTGATGGAACTGCACCAGCAACCTTTCATTCACAGGCCTGCCCTCAATCCACTGAGCCACACCAGCCAGGGCCACAGTGACCTCTTGTGGGGAAAGAAAACATTTATCTCACACATTTTTATTAACTCTAAATCATTATTCCCATAGGTTTCAAACTGAAATTCAGACAGTGAATAAACAATTCCCATGTGAGCCATTCAAATTTTTGGAGCCAACTTTAAGACTAGAGTATTGTGAAGCATTGGCTATGCTTAGGGAAGCTGGAATTGAAATGGGAGATGAAGAAGATCTGAGGTTTGTCTTTGTGATTTTTAAAACTTTAGTGGCTAGGTTTATGCAAAAATTAATATATTAATGAATGGTAATTTTTTACCCAGCTGATAACTTCAGTTTTATTAACTTTTGGGCATATAGTATAATGCTATTTTATTTAATGTATGATCTGAAATAATGATTTAATACGGTTTGTCTATACTTCAATAAACACTATTTTAGTACCTTCCCAAGTTTGTAATACTTTGAAGAATATAGAGACTTTGCCTATGAGTTTTGTCATCTAATATGTTACCTGTGTTCCTCATCAGTGGTTGTTAGAGAAGATGGACAGCAGTCTAAATCATCCCCACACAGGATTAGGGCGTACAGCTGTTAAGGGCTCCAAAAGTTTATGAAAATCACTATTCTCTATTTGACATACAGTATTATATTATCTAAATTCAGATCATACAACTTACAATTTTAAAACAAATTATGTTTTGAAATTATGTTTTATGAAATTACTATCTACTTATGTTTTATTTGGGCGTTCTTAAGTTAAAATACTTAAGGTATCACAACACAGCATGGATGTAAGAGGGAAAGGGGTGATTATTGTTATTTTTAGGGCTTTTTAGAAAACATTTCATTCAAAACCCTTTGTTTTTATATAACAAATATGTCTATATGTATGGTTCTAAGCATCCCCTACATTGCTAGATGACATCTTAAGGCAAACCATACATTCTATAATTACTTTAAGTTAGATAATATTTTGTAGTATTTTGCAAATTGTTTTTAAATAGAGCAGGTGCTAAAGTATCAAATTCTTGGCTATAGAAATTTAACTGGTTTATATAAATACTATTATATTTTTAAAACTTAGAAATACTGATTTTTTTTGTTTTATAAACCTTTGATAAAGAATAACAAAAAGGAGAGACCATTTTGAAGTGGAACTATTTAATGGCAAAAATAGCCTATGTTGGTATAGTGAACTTTTATTATATGTTATTGAAGAGAATTATTTCATGTGTGCTATTTCTGAATCAGTGAATTGCTAAATTCTGTTTATGGTTTTATTTAAATGTTACTGAGCAGTACCTACTAAATGCTAAGTCTTATAAGTAGTTTCCAGTAGTAGTTGCATTTTTAAAAACAATCAGGATAGACAACTGTGTATTTTGGCTGAATTTTTTATCCATTAGTAACTTTGAGTATAAAAAGTACATTATTAACACTTAAGAGCTAATCAAGTACCTGATTTCATGTTGTTTTGGGGGTATTTGTTGTTTTTTTTTCAGTACGCCAAATGAAAAAACTGTTGGGGTCGTTTGGTGAAGGAAAAGGTAGGACTCTTGTACATACTGGATTTCCTTTTCTAAATCTGAAAAGTATCCTGTACTAAAGAACAGTTGCATAAGGGACTAATTTTCCTAGAATAATATGATTCCAGAATAAAGACCAAAAGGGACAATTTTTTTTAAATCTTGGGAAAATGAAAAATACTCCAGTAGGCTTTGCCCATTTTGATTAACTTAGTATTCCATTTTTGTACTCAGTTGTGTACTGAGGTATCTCTAAAAGTGTTATCTTTGTCAGATTGTCAGATGAGTTAGAAGGGACCTTAAGATGAGGAAGAATGAATTTCCTTTCTGCCTCTTGTTTGAAAGCTACTTTCCTATCTCATTTTCTAGAACTCCAAAGAAGATAAAAGCTAAACTTAGTGTGGTGTTAAAAGAAATTAAGGGAATTGGTGATGAAATAAAAACAGTCCTTAACATACCTGCTGATGGCACTCTGTCTGTTAAACCAACTGGGGAACTATTTCTGAAACTGCAGTTTTGAGTTCATAACTTTAAAATGCTATTTCAGCAGAGCCAGTTTTAGTTTGTTGGCTTTGTTGACATTTCCTCTACACTCCAGTTTTAGCAAAAACGTTTAACGTCAAAGCAGTTGAAATGTTACTGGTTCTTTAATTAGTATCTAAGTCATATAGTAAGTATTCTAACAATTGTCATAATTTCATGTGTTATTTATCTCCATTATAGCTTTCATTTGAAGAAAACTACCAAATTTCTTTTAGATATCTAAACTAATAATGTTAATTATTGGGAAGATAATCAGTGTTTTTTTAAGATGAATATTATAAAGGCGTCAGTTTTTCCTAAAATAATTTAGATTTTAAATTTTCATTACTCTTTGTATACAACCCAGAGATATTGGGATAATTCAACATAAACATCTATAAAATGCATCTGAAGGACTAAACGAGCTAGAATAGAAAAGCAAAGGAAAAAATGGAAATCAGAGAAACTTATTGCAGCATAATTTTTGGTGGGAGAGAAATTGGAGATTACATGTCCCCCCCAAAAAGAAAAATGAACATTTACACTATGATTGAATAGTCAGCAGCTCCTAAAAATTAAATATTGGACGAATTTATAACATTATGGCAATAATACTGTAGGCTACAGATACTACTTGAAAAAAACAATACTGTGTATATAGTTCAATTACACTCATTTTGAAGCACAAAACTTATGTATAAAAAAAGGACAGTTAATTACCAAAACGTTAGCCTTCTTTTACTTACATTAAACTTTTAATAAATCTTTTAATTGTATTATCTTCTTACAGTATGATACAGATTTTTATATTCTTGATAAATATCCATTGGCTGTAAGACCTTTCTATACCATGCCTGACCCAAGAGATTCTGTAAGTAATTTGATTTTAAATAGCCTTCTTTGGGAAAAAAGAAAACTTTATTGTCACTATTGTCAAATTGTACAATGGGAATAATGGTTTTCACTAGTAATTTGCAGTTTCAGTGTTCATGTTGCTATATGTATTACTACTAGTTTCTGTCAGCTATGGTGAATATTCTAGCAAATTAGCTCCAAAAATCTACATTAAAAATCATTTTCATGTCATATTTTGAAGATTCATAAGACAGAAACAACATGTGCATTTATAGTATTACTAGATTTGCAGACATTAGCAGAATCCAATTTGGTCCAGGGAGAAAGTTTGTCCAGCTTCTATGTAATCCTCCACCATCTGGGATCCCTCCTTCTACATGAGCAAAGTCTGTTATTGACCTTGAACTAAGAATTCACATTCTGTCCTGGGAGTTAATCCAAATAATGTCTTGTGGCCTTTTACTATTTTCCCATTGCAGTGGTTCCCAAACCTTAGTGTGCATCATCAGAATCCCTTGGAGGGCTTTTTAAAACACAGATTTCTGGTCTCTATCACCAGACTTTCGGATTAGTTGGTTTGGGTAGGGCTTAATAATTTGCATTTCTAACAAGTTCCTGGTAATATTGAAGCTCCTGATCCAGGAATCACATTTTGAGAACTGTTTTTTTGAAAGACAGGGAAAGTAAGTTCCCTGATAGGGAATAGGTTGAGTTGTGGTAAATTGATATTTAACTTGCTTTCCTTAAAATAAAATAAGAAATTTTAATTGATAATTTGAAGTTCCAAAAGTGACCCACTTAAAAATATTTCTACTGGCCTTGGCTGGTTTGGCTCAGCGGATTGAAGGCTGGCTTGTGAACCAAAGGGTCTCTCCAGTTGATTTCAGTCAGAGCACATGCCTGGGTTTTGGGCCAGGTCCCCAGTAGGGGGCGCTCCAAAAGCAACCACACATTGATGTTTCTCTTTCTCCTTCCCTTCCCCTCCCTCTAAAAATAAATAAATAAAATCTTTTAAAATATATATTTCTATTGATAAAATGAAATAAGAATTATACTACTTATAAGTTAGGTATGGTGCTCTGATTTGATATTGGAAGTTGTGGGAGAATCTGATAAAATCTGATAGAGTCAAGGAAGAAGTTATTATTCAACCCTCACTAATTTAATCCTGTTTTAGAGAAACCAGTTATGTTCATCATTAGAGCCAAGTACATCATTAATTGTAGGGAGAAAAATGAACTTACTCTTCATGTAACAGGCTTTTTTCCCACAAGTGCACTGGAAATAGAATGATAGCTACTTGAAAAGTGATGTTTTTAGTTTTCTTCCCTACAGAAACAGTCCAACTCTTATGACATGTTCATGAGAGGAGAAGAAATACTGTCAGGAGCTCAAAGAATACACGATCCTCAGCTGCTAACGGAGAGAGCCTTACATCATGGAATTGGTAAACAACTTAAATATATTTAGGAGAATAATGAATATTCTGAAGATAACATATTTAAAACCCTGTAAAGACTCCTTAGAGAGTCATTTGTTTTACTCTTCACTTAACAGTAGTTGCTTTTATACCTTTTTAAAGCTAAATAAGATGATAAAAATTATGTTTGGGTTTTTTTCCATAGATTTGGAGAAGATTAAGGCATACATTGATTCCTTCCGCTTTGGAGCCCCTCCTCATGCTGGTGGAGGCATTGGTAATACTCCTTTAATATTATGACAATAATATTTCCAACCCAGATTTCATTTGGCAAAGTGTTTATTCAGTTCTAACTAAATTTCTTCAGCATTAAACTACAGAAAGTAAATTTTGTATATTGTTATTGCTTACAAATAAGTCCATGAATGCTAATTGTAATACAAATTTGAATTACATGAATTTTTAAAGTGAATTATAACTAAATGAAAATTTGATTTCCAAAGAACAAAATGAACAGCTAAAATACTGTAATAAATTTCTGGTCCTCCTTTTTATCTTAATAGTTTAAAAGCAAACTAACTGTCTTATAAATTCAATGTCCTGTTTTCTTTCCACATCTGTAAGTTCATTCAGATTAGTCCAAATTTAAAGCTGTCCCTCGAGTTTGCTGCTGTTTTTGTTGAATGTAACATTTCATTGATTTTTAGGACCACTTGTAGAGTATATGTAATCTGTTGCTCTGTTAGTTAAAATGAGTAAATGTTTAACTCGGTTTTTGGATGTCCATATCAAAGACAAATTCCAAATTTATAGTTTTGTTGAATTTTGTTTGTTTGGGAGAGTATTGGTGAATAGGTAATATACTTAGAAAAAACTTCAAATTAAAAGGGTATAGAGGAATGTGCATTTACCTCCCTATGCAAAGCCTTTTTATATGCAAAAATATACACACTTTTTAAAATACCGTTTTTGTACAGATTTGTAGCATACTATATAAACCTTTCAGTACCTTGCATTTTTCACTTAACTATATTTCATAACTTGTTCTTATCAAGAGCTCAAGAGCTTTTTCATTCTTTATCACTGCATAGACTCCATTGAAAGGGTACACCATAACCTTGTTGACTAGCTTCTTATTGATGGACCTGGAGGTTGTTACCAACCCTTTGTTACTACAAACAAAGCTATATTGAATATATAGTTTAAGGTTTAATGAGATGTTATGACTATTTTCTCTTAAGAGTATTCAGTAATTTTCGTTTTGTATAACATTACAAACTTTTGTGACTGATTGATGATCTAAATTTTAATCTTATTCATAAAAGAGTGATATGGACCCTGGCTCGTGGGATCCGCCACATTGTGGATGGGGGAGAGCCATTTACATGGACTACTAAGTCCTGTGGAGGGAAAGGGCGAGAGGCTTCACTCTCAAGGGGAGCAAAAAGCCACGGCCTCCACCATGACAGGCCTTTATTTCTTTTTCTGCACACATTACATTTTGGTCCTCATTTACTATGCACAGGTTGGCTTTAGGTGGTTACCTTTTATAGAAAACAAAGGAGCCAATGCTGCTAATCACATCACAGAAGAAGGATATTTGCAAATGAAAGGGAAAAGGAATTGAACCAGTTACACTGGTCCTTGGAAGGTTTAGCATGGATTTTAGGAAGTTACTTTGCAGTAAATGTTTGCTGCAAATCAGGGTGAGGGAGTTTTTAGCAAAAGCAAGACTCAAAGTGTCCTAGGTATATTGCAGGCCTGATTCCCCACCAGAGAACCTGTCTGTGGCGTTGGTCCTGTGCATCTCCAAGTGGGAGCTGGGCCCATGCCACGCCCAACGGTCTCCTACGAAAGAGGACATTTAAATGGTTATCAAAATACCACCTTGATTAGTGTTAGTTAAATTACTGTAATACAAGGCTCAAATATGGTATGTCTGTGGACGTTTTTTGGTAAGGTATAGGAATAAAAATGTTAAGTTTCTTATTTATATTTCTGTTTTAGAGTTAAATATATCCTTTAAAATTAAAAGTTATTGTTATGTAAAAATATTCTCTGACCTTGCTTTCTTTGTGTAAAATATTAGTCTCCTACAACTCTAGTGAAATAGGTAAATCAAATTACAGATAAAAAGTTTCATTTGCTAGTTTTACACTTTTTCTTACCTGGTACTTGGTCGTAATTCTTACCAGTAATACAGTATTTAAGTCACATGTCAAAGTCAGTATCTTCTACACTCAAAGCATTTAGTACAATGATGTACTCTAGAGTTTTTTATACTAGGAACCACCGTGTCACATGTTTGTTGAATTACAATGAATTTCTGGTACCTGTATTAATGAACTTCCTTAAACAAGTTTATAATTCTCATCTTATACTGATGACCTGGACTACATAATTAGAATCTAGTTTCATTTGAAAACATACAGGCTCATATTAATACTATGGGATTTTTTTTGTTTGTTCAAATCATAAATTTTGGACATTTACATAGATTTTTGTAGTTCACATTTCACAACCATAACCACTTAAGGATACTGCATTTTGTCCTTTTCACATACAGCATCATCTCTATTTCTGAATCAGACCTAAAACATTCAATTTTAAATAAGCTCAAAATAATAGAAGTCATTTTCTTTCCTAACAAGGAAAAGTATTTTGTTGATCAGTGATATTATGTTGGTAGTTTGCAATAAGTAAGACCCTGAGAGGTTCCAGAAAAGGAATTAATATTTATTTTGTTTTCCCTAGGGTTGGAACGAGTTACTATGCTGTTTTTGGGATTACACAACATTCGTCAGACCTCAATGTTCCCCCGTGATCCTAAACGACTCACTCCTTAAAGAAAGCCATGTTTTATATTTTTTCCAGTAACCTGCAATTGATCAGGCAGTACCTTAGGTACCTTAAAGTATGCAGTAAAATAAATGTCTTTAATCTAAAGTGCCACAATTACTTTTGGATTAATTCAGTATAGGTTACTTTAAAAGAGAAGATTTCTATAACTTTGGAATGCTTCAGTAGGAAATGGTTGAACATTTTAATGAAAAATTCATATGATTGTGTTAAAAATTCATATTGCATTACTAAAATAAATGTTAATAATTTTAAACAGTTAAGATTGTAAATTTTTTTCTTTTCTATATTAACAGTGGCTGCAATGTTAATGTCTTAAATTCTCAATATTTGAGCTTATTTTTTTAAATTCTGATGTTGAGATAAGAGCAATTTTAGAGAAGTATCTGAGATTTTAATGAATGTATAACTGACATACTATGGAAAATTAGGCAGAGGGTATCGATTCGTAAAGGTTGTGCCCAGATACCCTGTAAAGCAGGTGAGAAATACTGGTCAGGAAATATTCATTATAATATTATATTAAGTTCTAAACCTGAATCTCAATAAAATTTCAAAGCTACTTACAGTTGTTTTTGTATAACTTCATGGCAGTCTGATTTGATAACTGGCTCTTGGCTTTTATAGTTTGGGAAAAGGAAAGGTATATAACTGGTTTATGTAAATAGCCTAAAACAAATAAAAACTGATATATTCACAACATATGTTCATACCAAGATATATGTTCAGATGGGTGTAAGGATAGAGCTCTTAAAGCTGAAAGTTTGGATTGCTTAATAGTTTTATTTCACATAAATTAAAAAATTATTGCAGAACTTTCCATTTTTAACTGGTACCAGTATTTATCAAACGTCACGAAAATGCACTCTTATTTTCCCTACCAGAAATAAATTCCTGTGTAAGAATTATAATTAGAAATACTTTCCCTCTAGATTATTAAATATGTTGATGCTGATGTTAATTTTACAGTGAATCATATGGAATAGGCAGGAACAAAACATTGTAATGCAAATGTTTTTCTACAAGTAGGACTTTATTCCTGGACCATAAATGCCTGCTCATTATTCTTGAAAGTTAATTTATCTCATCATCTGGATTATGAGCTCTTTGAAAATAAAGACACAATTGTTATATCTTTTATACCTTAACCAGAGCATTTGAGTATAGTAGGCACCCCAACAGTGTTTAATAAATTTAATCCACACAAGAATAAAATGGACTACTGTTCATCTTTTTCTGTATTGTGTGATCCCCAGGTCCTAAAATAGTATAATGAAATGGCCCTAGAGTTCCTCTTTTCAAGTTCATAGAATTATAGCTTCTTTCAAAATAATTGGTTTGTAAAGTTTTATAGTATCTTTTTTATTTAATTATTTTTGTTATAAAGTATTTCAAACATGCCATTTGGAGCAGAATAAAAAGGATATCCCTGTACTTGATACTCATCTTAATAAAATCTTAACATTGTTGTATTTGCTTGTAATAGTTTCTTCTTTTAGGGGAAAAAAAACTGTGGATACATGTTAGTCTTCCTGTGTGTACCCACCATAATTCTATTTCTTCCTTACCGTAGTGGTAACTACTATATCAATTCAGTATCTTTAAGTATTTGCCATGTTCTTATATTTTAACTAAATTTTATGTTTCTATAAACACTGTCTAATATTGTTTTACAGATTTTTTGATAAGATATATTCTGGGATATTGATTGGAGTTACCTTGAATTTATAGGATAATTTGAAAAGACTTGAGTTTTCCTCTCTTTAAACCTTTAATGAATGAATGTTATATCACTTCATTTTTTATATTTTTTCTTTAATTATAAAATATATTGGTATTCTTTAATTCTTTCAAAGTCATTTTTTAATTTTTAGTTTATGCTAGAATACCTTACAATTTGTTTTCACTGGGAATGGGATTTTTTTCTTTTTTTTTTTAATATAATTTAACAGTTCTTTTTTTTTTTTTTTTTCTTTTTTTTTAAGATTTTATTTTTTTATTTTTTTGGAGGGAAGGGGGGGAGGGAGAGAGAGAGAGAGAGAGAGAGAGAGAGAGAGAGAGAGAGAGACAGAGAGAAGCATCAATGTGCTATTGCTGGGGGTTATGGCCTGCAACCCACGCATGTACCCTGGCTGGGAATCGAACCTGGGACACTTTGGTTCCCAGCCCATGCTCAATCCACTGAGCTATGCCAGCCAGGGCAGAATGGGATTTTTTTCTATTAAATTTTTAAATTGTTAGTAAGACATGAGAACACTGTCAGTTCCCAGTTTTTGTATGTTGCTTTTTTTAGGCAACAACATTCCTGAACTGTTATTAGTTCTAATAGTTTGTGACTGAGTATCTTATATTTTCAAAGTAGACAGATAGATGTGAAGGATACCAGTGTAGTGAAAAGTATGAATTCTGTGCCTAAAAGTATGAATTCAAATCCTGATTTTGCTGCTTACTGGCTGTATTACCTTGAGTAACTTGCTTATCAACTTTCCTCATCTGCATAATCCTATCTCATAGAACTGTTGTGGGGATTAAAAAATGTGAAACACTTAGGAATAATGCCTGTCACATAGAATAGTGTCTGGCAAATAGGAGAGTTTTCTCTCTTCCTAATTCTTATATTTACTTACTCTATTAGGTAAGCCCTCTAGTCACATGTTGAGTAAATCAGTAATGGGGGCATGCTTTTGTTTTTATTTAATTTTTTTAAGTACTTAAATCTCAAGATTAAGTGTGATTTTCTGTAGGTTTTTAATAAATGCCTTCTATCAAATTCAAGAAGATTCTATTTGTTGAGTTTCTGTTATGTATGACTTGAATTTGTCAGTACTTTTTCTGTGCTTGCTACAGTTTTTTTTTTTTTTCAGTTTTAAGTATGGTAGGATACAACAGAAGAAATTTTGGTATTTTTCTGGAAGGTCCCAGAAAGTTCCACAGTATATCTTTATAGTCAGTCCCCATCTCTAATTTTGTCACTATTGTTTTTGCCTTTTCTATAGTTTATATAAATGGAACAGTATAACATAGTCTTTTGTTTAGTATGATGTTTTCGAGATTCATCCATGTTGTTGCATGTGTTAATAATGTATTTCTTTTTATTGATGAGTAAGTAGTATTCCACAGACTAGTAACTCACTTATCCATTCACCAGTTGGGGGACATGTAAGTAATATCAGTTTTTAGCCCAGGGGGAATAATGCTGCTATGAATATGAACATTTGTTTACAAGTCTTTGTATAGACATGTTTTCATTCATATTAAGTAGATTTTTTTGAAAGATTTTATTTATTTATCTTTAGAGAGGGGGAGGGAGGGCAAAAGAGAGGGAGAGAATCCTCAATGTGTGGTTGTCTCTGATATGCCCCCTACTGGGGACCTGGCTTGCATCCCAGGCACGTGCCTAGACTGGGAATTAAACTGGCAACCCACCAGTTCGCAGGCTGGTGCTCAATCCACTGAGCCATACCAGCCAGGGCCATATTAAGTAGTTATTTACAAGTGAAATCTCTAGGTTATATGAGACATGTTATATTGAACTTCATGAGATACTGGCATACTGTTTTCCAAAGTAACTGTACCATTTTGCATTTCCAAAAGCAGTAAATGAGACTTGAAGCTATTTGATCTCACACCAACTCCTAGAAATGTCAGCCTTTTAAATTTTAAATGCTATTGTGTTTTGTTGTATCTCACTGTGATTTTAATGTGCATTCCCCTATTAATGACAGTGAGCATCTTTTCATGTGCTTATTGGCCATAGTTTTTGCTCATTTCTTTTATTGGGTTAGTTGTCTTCTCCTTGAATTATAAGAGCTCTTTACATACTGGAATATGAGCCCTTTGTCAGATGTATATGTTGGCTCCCAGTCTGTGGCTTGCCTATTTTTTTCTTTTGTTTTTTTTTTAACATTTTTTTTATTGTTCAAGTACAATTTTCTGCCTTTTTTCTTCTTTAATCGCACTGCCTTATAAAGAGCAAACATTTTTATAGTTGTGGTTTTTGTGATGTTTAAGAAATTTCTGCTTAACCCAATGTCACAAATATTTTCTGTTATGTTATCTTCTATATTTTTAATAATTTGAGCCCTTATTTAGGTCTATGATCCATTTCAAGTTAATTTTTATTAAATATATCATATATATTAAGTGGCAAGATTATTCCCCCACCCCACATAGATATTTTGTTGATCCAGCACCATTTGTTGAAAAGACTATCCTTTCACTGTTGAATTACCTTGGTACTTTTGTGGAAAAGAGTTGACCATATAAATATGGGGGTGTGTGTGTAATTTTTGGGGGGAGGTAAAGTTTTTTTTCTTTCTTTTTAGAGACCAGTGAAGGGAGAAAGGAGAAAGAGGGAGAGAAACATCAGTGTATGGCTGCCCCTCATGTGCCCCTTATTGGAGACCTGGCCTGCAACCCAGGCATGCTCCCTGATTGGGAATTGAACCTGCAACCCTTTGTTTTGTAGTCTAGCACTCAATCCACTGAGCCACACCAGCCAGGGCTCTTTTTAAATTAATTTATTTACTTTTAGAGAGGAGAAGGGAGGAAGAAAGAGAAACATCAGGCAGTTGCCTCTTGTAGGTGCCCTAACTGGGGACTAAATCACAACCCAACCAGGAAGCCTGTCAAACCGGCAACCTTTCACTTTGTGGGATAACGCTGAACCAACTGAGCCACATTGGTCAGGGCAGTAATGTTATTTTTAACATGTTGCTTTTTTCCTATCTGCTTTTAAAATAAGCAAATTACATACATTGATAGATTATTTGAGCTCTAAAGTAATTATTTTTCTACATTAGTCAAATCGTTCTAGAAGTTTCCAAATTCATTATTCTAGTATTTAATATTCCACCAGACATATCTCTGTACAAATGTTCTTTAAAGCTGTTCTAACAAAGAAGAGTTGATCATGCCTCAATTCATATTAAGGAATTGCTTAATATGACAGAGACAAGTTTCAGGAATTAAATGAGATTAGTTGTCTGCTTTCTTAAATAAAGTAACTTAGAACATGCTTTATGCCCTAACACACTCCTGCATCTGGGCTGTCACTGGATCCAATTTGGCATAGCTAACTTTTCCAGTTTGAAAGAAAACCACTGACTTAACAAACATAGCTTTATTGCTGCTCTGATTGGTTATTAATCATAGCCTCCACATATTCAACTTAGTATTTCCTTCAGAACCAGACCTAATTGAATTTTCCACTTGTGGGAAGCATTAAAATGCTAATTGCAGAATTCTTTTCTATTCTTATTGCTGGCATCAGAATATTTAACAAGGCAAGCAGATATGGTAGGTGTTAAATGTATATACAAATTGGATTTTGAAAATGGCTATGTGACTATCATTTGAAATGCTGAAGGTCTTTTTAGTGTTAGTTGTCTTTTATTAACCCTATTCAATTCCAGTTTATTGAAGCAATGGTTCAGACAGCATTTGCTACAATAATATCTGTCAAAGTGGCTGGGCATAAAAGCTCCAGGACCACATTCATCTGAAGGGCACTCCCAATGAGGGCAACTGATTTTGCCATTCTCATCCACCTTGCAGCATTCAGGACAGTCAGCTTAACCTTCTTTTGTGCTTCTTCCTGGAGGTGGTGCGAGACTTTTCTTAGCACCACCATGAAGTCTCAGTACAAGGTAAAGGGTGGACTCCTTTTGAATGGTGTAGTTAGACAAAGTACGTCTATCTTCCAGCTTGCCAACAAAGATCAGTCTTTGCTGATCAGGAGGAATTCCTTCATCTTGGATCTTGGCCTTTACATTTTCTACTGTATCCAAGGGTGCCATCTCGAGAGTGATGGTCTTCCCTGTCAAGGGTTTTCACAAAAATCTACGTCGTGGTGGTGGTTCCACCTCAGATGATGGGTCAGAAAAACTGAAATGCTGAAGGTTTTGTTACTTATTTTAAGGTGATGGGAAAGTAAAACATTTCTTGAATGTTTTTAAAGAAACCTATCATAGAAGAGCATACTAAAAGATCAGTTCACTGGAATTCCTTACCTTTTGCCCTGAAGTTTCTACTGCACTACTTAAAAAATGCATTGTGGGTTAAACAGAGATTTCCTCCGTAACATTTTTACAGCTGTCCCACTTTTTATAAGACATTCAAAAAGTATAATAATATCCTACTTTATTTTACTTTCCAAGTCTAGAATACATGGAAATAATAACTACAAAACAGAATGCTGCTCTGACCTATCTACATGGAATGCTATCAGGTTTGAGTGGTGCCTAGAACAGGAAAGGGCACTTAAACAGGTCCAAATTGTGGTTCAAGCAGCAGAACCCACAATTTTAGTGGTCTCAGTGGTAGGAAAAGGTACCATGTGGAGTTTATAGGGGGCCCCAATAGGAGAAACAACATAGACCCCTGGAGCAAGGTTATGCCATCTGCATGAGAGAACTATTCACCATTCAGTAAACAGCCCCTAGCTTGCTACAAGTTTGTGGTGGAGATAGAGCACCTGACTATAAGATATCAAGTGAACATGTGGCCAGACCTTCCCATTATGTTTTGAGTTCTATCAGATCCACCAAAGAGTACCCTACCCACTTTATAGCAAAGCAGTAGACACAATATTATGGGATCTATTAATTGAGGCGTCCAGCCGCTGTTTAAAAATATATGATTTTCTAGGCCTGGTCATAGGCGATTACAAAGGCATTACTTGGCAGGCATCACAGAGAAAAGCTGCCCTCCCCACACCAGAGTTGGTACACAGCCAATGCACTGCAATCTCTGAAGAGAGGTGAAGTCAAGCACTCAGACTCCTTTGACTGTCTTCATACCTTTGCATTCATTCATTCATTCATAGGTTTCCTTATCTGAGGCTTTGAGCAGAAATCTTCAGGTACCTCTGGTGAGACCTGCTTATTGAAGAGAGGAGTGGGAAATCTTGAAGATGCTTTTCCCCCACTTCAACTTAGTACCCAGTACTCATCCACTCTTAGCCATTCCCTCTTCAGGATCCATAAAACTGCCAGAGCTTTTTTTTTTTTTTTTTTTTTTTTTTTGAGGTTTTCTCACCAGTCACATCCACCACTGTCATTCCATGAGGGGAAAAAGAAGAGGAATCTTTCCCTGGTTTTAGCCGCTAGCATATCCATTGCAGTAAGTGATTAAAGACTTAACTCTCATTTTGGCCTTGTTAATGAGCTACTTGGCTAGTTGATAACAGTTCCTTCCAAATTCAGCTGAGCTCCTGACACTAATCCTATTATGTAGGGTCACCCAGAAGCTTCAAGCCTTATATAGAGGGAACTTTCAAGGATCAACCAAAATGCCAGTGTGGAGATACTGTGCATGGAGGGTATATGACCTAACCAGGACATGGTATATACCTTAAATCAACAACCACTGTAAGGTGCATGGTGTCCACTAGGTAGAATACAAGGGTCCAGGATACAAAAGGTGGGCAGAGTGGCCCTGCTTGCCATCTATTCTAGTGATCCACTTGGGAAATTTGTGCTCCCTTCCCTATAGCTTGAGATTCTAGATCTAGAGATCCTGGCTCCCAGAGAGTTACCACTTCCACTGGAGACACAATAGAACACCATAAACTTGAAACTATAGCTGTTGCTCTGCTATTTTATGGTCCTCATGCCAGAAATTAGGAGACAAGGAAGTCATGATATTGACAGGTTTAATTGACCTGATCAGGAGGAGGGAGGGCAGCTGTTATACAGTTGGGGTGGGGGAAAATATTTGACACCAGATAATCCATTAGGGCTTCTTTCATACAAACACTCACCAATTTTAGCCATGGCCTGAGAAAGGTATAGTGACTAAAGGCTCAGGCCCCTCAGGAATAAAGGTCTGTGTTTCCCCACCAGGTAAACCACCTAAACCAGCAAAGGTGCTGGCTAGGAGGAGAACCTAGAGTGGATGGGAGTCATAATGAGTGTCTCTTGTAGATTCGTGATCAGCTCCAGTATCAAGGGCTATAATTAATCCTAACGTTCCTCTTATAATTATGTTTCTCTATGAAAAGAGCCAACTGGGATCCAGAGGTGCTATACCCAGATGCAGTGGAGTTACTATACAAAGGAAGTGGATTTGAAATGTGCAAGGGTGAGTTGTGGTGGATGCTGTTATGTGCCACCCTGATACCCTATTCAGGACTTCATTCCCCACCAGCTGCTAAAGAGTGTTGGCTATTGAAGGCTTATAGCCATATCCCCATCTGGGAATTGCTTTTGACCAAAATAAGCTGCTTCACCTAAAGTTGCACTTCTTCCCCAAGGGCAGCCTGCATCCAATAACTCATTGATGCAGGAGTCAAAGGCCCAGTCCCTATGCCTTTATTTGTGATAACTTTATGGGATCATCTGACCTCCTGAGCTACCTGTAGGATTGGCTTAAGTCTTCCATGCAACCACATTGCAGCTCAACTTCTCCCTCTATCCAGTCATGCAAAAGAAACCATTAACCAAATAAAAAGAGAATTCACTGAATGGGAGAACAGATTTGCCAATAACACATCTGATAAGGGGTTAATTTCCAAAATACATAAAACTTACACAACTCAACACCAGGAACACAACCCAATTAAAAAATGGGCAAAGGGCCTAAACAGGCACTTCTTGAAAGAGAAGGTACAGACTGGCCAACAGACGCATAAAAATATGCTCAGCATAACTAATCATTAGAGAAATGCAAATTAAAACCACAGTAAGATATTATCTCCCACCTGTGGGAATGTCTACCGTCAATAAATGAACAAACAACAAGTGCTGGTGAGGATGTGGAGAAAGAATACTTTTGCACTGTTGGTGGGAATGAAGATTGGTGCAGCCACTGTGAAAAGCAGTATGGAGATACCTCAAAAAATTAAAAATGGATCTGCCTTTTGACCCAGTGATCCCACTTCTGGGAATATATCAAACACTATTTGAAAGAATATATGCACCCCTATGTTCATTGCAGCGTTATGCACAACTGCCAAGATCTGGAAACAGCCCAAGTGCCCATTAGTACATGAGTGGACTAAAAAAAGCTGTGGTACATTTACACAATAAAACACTACTCGGCTGTTTAGAAAAGGAAACCTTACCTTTTGTAACAGCATGGATAGACCTGGAGAGTATTATGCTAAGTGAAATCTGTCAGAGAAAGACAAATACCATATAATCTCACTTCTATGTGGAATCTAGTGAATAAAACTGACAAAATAGAGGCATGGATAAATGGAACAGACTGACAACTGGGGAGTTGGGATGAAAAAATGTGAAAGGATTAACCAAAGAACATGTATACATAACACAGGCACAGACAACTGTGTGGTGATAGCCAGAGGGAAAGGGGGTGGGAGGAAAGGGCAATAGAAAGGAAGGGGAAATGGAGATGGAAAGAGACTTTGTTTGAGGGGAAGGGCACAGGATGCAGTGTGCAGATGTTTTATTTTCTTGTACACTTGAAAACTATGGTTCTGTGAACCAATCTCACCCAAATTCCATTTTTAAAAGATGCCAAAACACACGAATTAAAATGATAATGAATACAATCATCAAAAAATGTTTTTAATTGAAAAAAAATCAAGTGTTAAATATTCCGCTGATTTTCCCCGGTCAACAGTATCAGAACAACTTTGTCAACTCCTCCCTCCCCCATCTCCAGTACTGTATAAACTTCGGTATTGGCTCTCTGAGTTTTACCGGCTGGTTTAGTTTATTTCCTCTAGTTAGACGGCTCAAGCAGGAAATCAAAATTTTACTCATTTTTCTCTTCCTGGAGCCTTACCCTTCTGTTCATTTAATGTAAGTGGAATGACTTAAAGAATATTTGAAAAAACACCCAGAGACCCGACCTTGTTCCAGAAGCCAAACTCCACAGGACCCGATCACACTGCGCAGGCGCAAAGGCAGAAGCTGGTTTTTCTCTGGGTCTTTGCATTTGGCGCGAAATCCCCGCTCCATGGGCGGGGCGAATGAGAAGCGTCGCTCATTGGGCGGGCTTGGCGCGAAATACCCTATCTCTTGCCCCTGGATTGGCTTCGGCTGCCCCAGGACGAGGAGGAGGCGGGGCTGAGGACGCTGCAGCGGCCCGCGGAAAGCGGCGGCGTCTGGGTAAAGCAACTCGTGCTGATCGAGTGTGACTTTGGTTCCAACTCAGCGCTAGGCAGCGATGGACCTCGCGGCGACAGCGGAACCAGGCGCCGGTAGCCAGCACCTAGAAGTCCGCGATGAGGTGGCAGAGAAGTGCCAAAAACTCTTCCTGGACTTCTTGGAGGAGTAAGTCCCTTCCTTGCGGAACTTCGCGAGCCGCCCCTCCCCACTTCCGGAGCCCGGGAAGCGTGGGGCCGGCGCGTATTGGGGAACCGAGGGGTCTCACGTCTTGTTGAGCGGCCCGCGCCCCGCTTGGAGTTTAACCGGGCCGCCGCGAGGCGCCTGAGATGAGCTGGCTGGCTTCCAAGGTTGAAATCCATGGCGAGCCCTTCCTTAAACTCTTATTTAGCCCAGTGCCCCAGGCTGCGAGCTTTACTCCCGTCATTTATCTTCACAACCTGATTATTTGTGCAAAGACTTAGGCGCGGGGAGGGTCAGTAATTTGTCCCGCTAGATCACAACGTTGGCAGGTTTGAGCAGGAGGCCGAGCAGACATTGGAATCCTGGCAGAGGCCTGATGGGACCAGACAGCCAGGACCCTGGTGTTGGGGGCACCGAGGGCCCTGGTAACCCTAGGAGTCTGTGGAGATGAAAGCACTAGAGTGGATCCTCTGGTTTAAGGTGCTCGGGTGCGCCCAGCCCGGCCTGAAAGGAGCCGTATGGGCTCCCGCCATCACTTCCTTTCCTTCCAACCTCCACCCCACCCCACCCCCGCGCCCAATTTGTTTTGTTTTTTTTTTTTCTTAGTTGCCTTCTGAGCTCTTGGTCTCTCTTAACCCACCCTCCCCCCGGCTTTCCACCACTGCCACCAGTTGCTGTTCTTATAGATGGTGTAGATACTCACTTTTAGGGGATGGACTCTGCTGCCTCGAAGTGTAAACATTTTGAAATGTGCTATGAAATTTTTTGTTGTTGTTATGGTAAAATATACATAGCATAAAATTCACCACTTTAACCTTTTGTAAGCATAGAGTCCAGTGACATTTTCCTTGTTATTTGTGCAACCATCATCACTATCTCCAGAACTCTGCCTTTTCCCAAAGTCAAACTCTACACCTATTAAACAATAACTACCCTTTCCCCCCACCCTCAGGACTAGGCAACCTCCATTATCCTTTCTGCCTATAAATCTACCTCATATACTTGGAGTCATACAGCATTTGTCCTTTTGTGACCAGTTTATTTCACCCAGCATAATGTCTTCAAGGTTCATCCATGTTATAGCATGTGCCAGGATTTCCTTTTTAAAGCTGAATAGTATTCCATTGCATGTATATACCACATTTTGTGTGTTCATTCGTCTGTCCATGGACACTTGGGTTGTTTCTACACTTTCACATTTGTGAGTAACTCTGCTGTCGTATGAAATTCCAATGTACTTAAAAAATCATAATTTTATTTCGATTTCTCTACCTTTGGCAATGACTCATACCTCCTTTGTAAAACTATAAACCTTTCAGGCAACACCAGTCCTTTCTTTACGTTCCCAGGTCACCATTTTCCATTATAGCTGGTAATGGAACTTCTTGTCTCTTTACCTGTCCACCACTTCATCTTCAATGTAAATTCCATCCTTGCCACCACACCATAGTACAAAGGTACTCAATTCATGTTTCATTTCAACAAATAATCACCTTTACAACTTTGCAGGTACCATACACCTGGATGCTGGGGGTGATAATGATGTATTTCACTGGGGGAGAAAATGTTACTCCCTTTCAAAATACAGTCAAACTTCAGTGCTCAAAAAATGCGGTTTTGACCAAGTCATTCACGAAAAAATGTCACAGTTGTCTTAACAAAACTTACGGTCTTAATTTTCTATTTGACAGCCCTTTCATGCTGATACCTGTATGATCAGTCACCTATCTCTCAGGTAACAAAGGAGATTTGGTTTTTGAACAAATTGCTACTTGAAAAGTTTTCTAGAACAAATTAAGCTTGAGAAGTGAGGTTCTACTGTACCAACTTTGATTTGCCATTGCATATGGAAAATGTCCAGGCTCTTCACAGCTCCTCTTTTCAGTTTCTTCCACAACCAGTGCGTTATCCACACTTCTCCCATTGCTTGTTTTTCTTTCCAATGATAAGTCTCAAGGCCAAATTCCAGGGTTTTTATATGTATATAGCCTATACAGATGTTAGATTGAATTAATAGTCTACCCTATTACTTTTTTGTACTTTCTCCTTCCCCCTCCTTTTTGAAAATTTTATTGTAGCAGAAACACTTTTGAGATATACCCTCTTAACAAATTTTTAACTGTACAATAGCTTGTTGATGTAGGTACAATACAATGTTGTTAGAACTTACTCATTTTGCTTGACCAACACTTTACACCTAGGTTAGCATTTTCCCCTTCCTTCAGCCCCTGGCAACCACCATTCCACTTTTTTGATTATGAATTTGACTATTTTAGATACCTCATAAGTAGAATCATGCGATATCTGTCTTTGTGTGGTTGCCTTGTTTCACTTAGAGTAAATGTCCTAAAGGTTCCTCCATACTGACACATATTGCAGAATTTCCTTTTTTAAGGGTGGGTAGCATTTCATTGCATGTATATACTACATTTTCTTGAATCATTTGTGTTGGACTGTAAGTTATCTTGTACCTCTCTGTAGCAGGGGTGTCTCCTATGAGAGTGTCAGCCCTAGGGCAGGAACAACACTGTCACTTCATCTGCAGCTTCTGGCATAGAGCTTTGCAGATAGATGTTGTTCAGTTAATATTGGAGTTAGAACATGCTATATTTGAAGAGGAATTGATTTTGCTTCAAAACTAATTTTCGTATGTTAAAAAACAAGCAAATGTATTTGTATGATACTCCTTTTAGGAGAAAAACACTAGCTTTATTTTGTGTGTGTGTGTATTTTTTTTCTGGTTCTTAAACAAACAACTCATCTGTCAGTTTTCCCTACAGAAATTGAATCTTTAGATTTTGACCTGAATTTCTTGATTTAACAGTTCCCAATTTTAGTGATACATAGCAATAATAAACTGGTAGTTAGCATTGTTGATTAGAAAATATTAAATGAAGAATTCAGGTTAAAATCTGAACACCCAGTGTTTCTATGTTCAGGGCTCTGCGTAAAACGTTTCACTGGTATTCTCTCATTTAATCTTCATAATAATCTTATAAAATACAGTGATGTCCTGATTTGTTTTGTTCCATTTTCTTGTAATTTTTTAAAGGGAAGGGACAGGTTTAGAGAGGGTAAGTAAGTAACTTGCCCCAACTTACACAACTACTAAAATAGGTCTGTCTAACTTCAAGCTGATGATGTTTAACCAATACACCTAATTACCAGGCGGGTTTTTCTTTTTACTGCCTAATTATTTCTTAATCTGACTTTCATATATCTGCAGATTCCAGAACAGTGATGGAGAAACTAAGTACTTGCAGTTAGCAGAGGAGCTAATTCGTCCTGAGAGAAACACATTGGTTGTGAGTTTTGTGGACCTGGAGCAATTTAACCAGCAACTTTCCACCACAATTCAGGAGGAGTTCTATAGGTATGGTATGGTATATTAATAATCTTTACTTTAAGTAGGCATGGAGCCTGGGAGGCCACTGTTTTTGGACTGGAAGTGTTCATTTGTGAGGCAGAATGGCAGCTGTCACAGGCCCTTTGATACAGCCAGTGGTCATTTTAGTATTTCTGTGAACTAATTTAGGCCTTTCTAGAGCTGAATTTTTCCACATGCAAATATTGAAAACCTTTGCTTTCTGTATAGTTTGCCTAAGCTTTAAGAGAACCATTTGCTTCGTGTCAGGCATTCAGTGCTATTGCTGTCATTCATTTGATTTCCCACTCCCACTCACTCCATGGGTGTTTTGAAAAGTGTGGATCTTCTTAATCAGAGATACCTTTTCAGCAGTGGCATTGTTCTTTTAAAATTTAATTTTTTTCTTACTATAAAAGTGAATGTTGTAGAAAATAGAGAAAAGTAGGGAAAGTAAAATCATCTGTATATTTGTAATCCCACCACCCACAGATAACCTCATCCACAGGTCTGTGGCAACAAAGTTCTAAGAGCTTTGTAGGTCTATAAGTGCAGAGTGTCCTGAGGATCTCCTGACATGTTTTGATGTATTTCTGTGCATCTGTAATTACTGGCATCATTACAGATAGAGCATCCTGCCCTTTTCACTTAACAGTATAACATTTTTCCATGGCATATAAAATCCCTTAAAAATATTTTAATAGCTGATTGGTATTTGGGGGGTGGGATTTAGTCATTTAATAATTTAGGCTTAAATTTTATTTTTAATTGCTATATAAAGCAAAAGCATTTTCTTACACAATTCTTAGTATTTGGATTAAATAAATGTTACAATCTGTATAAATAAAATTAGGTTAAAATAAACATTGTGGACAGCTTTGAAAGAAATAGAGACCCAGGAATAAGGAAATACAGACCTGTTCCTTTACCTGGTGGACTGGGAAATGGAGGACTTGTCTCCATGTTTCTAGTCATATTTGACCATCAAGAAAGGTTGGAGAGCTAAGCAACAGAATTTGTTGTGAAAGCATGCAGCAGTAAAAGTTGCACTGATAAGTTAGAGGGAAGTAGAAAATCAGGGCTGGTGATTGAAAAACTATCTCCATACCTCATGCACAGACCATGGAGCAGTTCTATCTCATGAAAGTAGGTAATTTTTCAAAGGACTTCAGATCCCACTGCTTACACCAAGCTGCAGAAGCTATTGGGGACTTTTATCCAGAGGACATGTGCCACTTCAGTCTAATAAGTCAGATGGGACATTTTTGCCGTGTTCTGATTATACACATTCCTCACCTGACCTCATCCATTTCTTACCAGTTAAGCCTAGAAAAATATACTTGGCCTTGACACCAAATGAAAGGCTGCCTTGCTAGATTGTAACACCAGCCCCTCACCACCCCAGATTGTTCAGGTAGAGTCTTAGAGAAGTGGCCTGTATTGTGGTTGCTAAATGACTAGGTAAAGATAATGGATATTCGGACAAAGCATTTTATTTTTGGTGATTGTGCTGCCTTAGATCTACTTATGGTGGGATAGGAGAGGATTGAAAGAGGCTCCTAAACTTGGACTAGGTAACATAAGTATCCTGCATAGTGAACTTCTAAGGCTTGGTTGTAACCAGATGGAATTAATTAGTCTCAGCTGCTGGCAAGGATAAATGGGGAATGAGGCCTTACTAATAATAAGCCTCTTGAAGATGTCATTTGATCTTTTTTTTGTTGTTTGCTTTTCAGAGTTTATCCTTACCTGTGTCGGGCCTTAAAAACCTTCGTCAAAGACCGTAAAGAGATTCCTCTTGCCAAGGATTTTTATGTTGCATTCCAAGACCTACCTACCAGACACAAGTAAGAAAACCTTCTTTGAAGGAAAAGGCGTTTACCGAATAGTGTAGGTGTTAATTAGTTGTCAGGAAACTCAGGAGGTTGTAATCTTAGATTGGAAAAATTATACCCAGTTATCCAAAAAGTTTTAATTTTGAAGAAATACATTTTTCTAGTGACCTGGGGTAAGTTGAGTGAAGTAATTCTGAGTGTTGTCATATTTTAGGATCCCTTTTAGGGGACATTTGGGGGAAAATCAAGTGAGAAAATTTGAAAACTGAGAACAGTCAGAAATTCATGAATTGGTGGGCATTTTTGTCAGAACTTTTTGTTGGTTTTTAAAAAACCTTTATTATATTTTTTCTTCATTACCATATAGTTCTCATATACCCTCCTCCCCCCAGCAATCACCACACTGTTGTCCATGTCCATGAGTCCTTTTTCCTTTTTGCTCAGTTCCCTTACCCCCACTAGCTGTCATCCTGTTCTCTGTCTATCAGTCTGTCCCCCCATTTTCCTGGTTAGTTCAGTTCACTCATTCCACATATGAGTGAAGTCATTTATCTGTCTTTATCTGACTGGTTTATTTAATTGAGCATAATGTTCTCCAGGTCCATTCATACTGTCACAGAGTAAAATTTTCTTTTTACGGACAAGTAATACTCCATTGTGTAAATGTCCTATAGTTGTTTTATCCACTCATCTTATGATGGGAATTTGGGCTTCTTCTATATCGTGGCAATTGTAAATAACGCTGCAGTAAACATAGGGGTGCTTATGTTCTTTTGAATTAGTGTTTTGGGTTCCTTTGACTGTATTCCCAGAAGTGGGATAGCTAAATTGAAAGGCAGATCCATTTTTAATTTTTTGAGGTTATCTCCATACTGCTTTCAACAGTGACTGCATCAATTTGCATTCCCCTTTCTCTGCATCCTCACCAACACTTGTTGTTTGTTGATTTATTGATGACAGACATTCTGGCAGGTGGGAGATATCTCACTGGGGTTTTAATAGGCATTTCTCTGATGATTCGTGACATTGAGCATCTTTTTGTATGTCTATTGGCCATCTGTATGTCCTCTTGGATAAGAGTCTTTTCAGGTCCCTTGCTTGTTTTTTAATTGGGTGGTTTGGTTTTTCGGTGTTGAATTTTTTAAGTTCTTTATAAATTTTGGGTATTAACCCCTTAACAGATGTGTTGGCAAATATGTTCTCCCATTCTGTGCGTTGTCTTTTTGTTTGTTGATGATTTCCTTTGCTGTGCAAAACCTTTTTAGTTTGATGTAGTCCCATTTGTTTATTTTTTCTTTTGTTTCCTGCGGAGATATATCAGATAAAATCCTGCTATAAGCAACGTCCTAGATTTTGCTGCCTGTTTTCTTCTGTGATTTTTATGGTCTGGGGTCTTAACATTTAAGCCTTTAATCAATTTTTTTTAAATTTATTCTTGTGTGTGGTGTAAGGAGATGGTCTAGTTTCATTTTTCTGCATGTATCTGTCCAATTTTCCCAACACCATTTATTGAATAAACTCTTTAGCCCATTGTATGGCTCACTTCCTCTGTCAAATATTGACTATAAGGTGTGGGTTTATTTTTGGGCTCTCTGTTCTGTTCATTGATCTGTGTGTCTCTTTTTATGCCAATTCCATGCTATTTTGATTACTATGGCCTTATAGTAAAGTTTGATATTTGGTAGTGTGATTCCTCCAACTTTGTTCTTCTTTCTCAGGATTGCTATTGCTGTGTGTGGCCTCTTGTGGGTCCATATAAATTTCTGAAATATTTGTTCTAGTTCTGTGAAATACATCATTGGAATCTTGATAGAAATTGCATTGAATCTGTAGATTGCTTTGGGTTATGGACATTTTAATGATGTTAATTCTTCTTATCCATGGATAACGATTATGTTTTTCCACTTACTTGTACCTTCAATTTCTTTCTTCGCTGTCTTCATTTTCCAACTACAGGACTTTTATGTCCTTGGTTAGGTTTATCCCTAGGTATTTTATTCTTTCTGTAGCGATTGTGAATGGGATTGTTTTCTTAATTTCTCTGTTAGTTCATTATTGGAATATAAAAATGCACCTGATTTTTGGATATTAATTTTGTATCCTGCTACTTTGCTGAATTCATTTACCAGTTCTAGTAGTTTCTTGGTGGAATATTTGGAGTTCTCTATGTATAGTATCATGTCATCTGCAAATAAAGAGTTTTACTGCTTCTTTTCCAATTTGGATGCCTTTTATTTCTTCTTGTCTGACTGCTGTGGCTAGGACTTCCAGTACTATGTTGAACAAGAGAGGTAAAAGTAGACATCCCTATCTCATTCCTGATCTTAAGGGAAATGCTTGTAATTTTTGCCCATTGAGTATGATGTTGGCAGTGGATTTGCCTTATATGCCCTTTATGATGTTTAGGTATGTTCCCTTTAGTCCCACTTTGCTGAGAGTTATCATATATGGGTGGTGGGTTTTATCAAATTCTTTTCCTACATGTATTGATATGATCATGTTGTTTTTATCCTTCATTTTATTTATGTGGTGAATCACATTTATTGATTTGTAAATGTTGTACCAACCTTGCATTCCCAGATAAATCCCACTTGATCATGGTGTATGATCTTTTTGATGCACCATTGTATTCGGTTTGCTGATATTTTGTTGAGGATTTTAGCATCTGTGTTCAGGGATATTGGCCTATAATTTTCTCTCTTTGTAGTGTCTTTATCTGGTTTTGTAATTAGGATAATCCTGGTCCCATTAAATTAGTTTGGGAGCCTCCCCTCCTCTTGAATTTTGTGGAATAGTTTGAGGAGGGAAAGGTGTTAGTTCTTCTCAGAACGTTCAGTAAAATTTCCCTGTGAAGCCATCTGGACCACGCTTGCTTTAGTTGTGAGTTTTTTCATTACTGCTTCAATTTCAATAGGTATAATCTGTCTATTCAGATTCTCTGATTCTTCCTGCTTTAGTTTTGGAAGATTGTGTGCTTTTGGGAATTTTATCCATTTCATCCAGGTTGTCCAGTTTGTTGGCATATAGTTGTTCATACTTTCTTACGGTTCTTTGTATTTCTTTGGTGTCAGTTGTTATTCTCATCTTTCATTTATTTATTTGTGTCCTTCTCTTTTTTTTCTTGATGAATCTGGTAAAGGTTTGTCAGTCTTGTTTATCTTTTCAAAGAACTAGCTCTTGGATTTGTTGATCTTTTGTAATTTTTTAGACTATTTCATTTATTTCTGCTCTGATCTTTATTATTTCCTTCCTTCTCACTTTGGGATTTATTTGTAGTTAGTTTCCAAGTTCCTTTAAGTATAAAGTTTATTTGAGCTTCTTGAATTTTGATTTTTTAATTTTAAAGAAATATATTTTTCTAGCAAGATAGGATGAGAACTAAATGAAGCAATTTCTGAGTATTGTCATATTTTAGGATACCTTTTAGAGGACATTGGAGATAAAATCTAGTGAGAACATTTGAAAACAGAACAGTCACAGAAATTCATAAATTGGTGGGAATTTTTGTCAGAGTTTAAGTGACATAAATTTTAAAGTTTTTTCCTTTAGCAGTTATTTAAACAATTTACTGGAAGACATTTAAGTGATATTTTGAAAACTTAAACTATTGAAATTACTTATAAAGTTTTACTAAGTTATTTAATATAAAATGGGTTTGTGAAGTAAAGAAAGTGTTTCTGACCTTTTGAATTTAAAATTTTTCCCCATGATAACTTTACTATGAAAATAATACATGCTTATTTAAAAATTGTAGATAAGCAAAAAAAATTTTTGCCTATAAAACAAAGATGAGATCACCCTGTTTTATAATTATTTTATTTCTTTGGTGTCCTTTATTCACCAATGGGACATCTGTCTTTAAACAGAATTCGAGAACTCACCTCATCCAGAATTGGTTTGCTCACTCGCATCAGTGGGCAGGTGGTGCGGACCCATCCAGTGCACCCAGAGCTTGTGAGTGGAACTTTCCTGTGCTTGGACTGTCAGACAGTGATCAAGGATGTAGAGCAGCAGTTCAAATACACACAACCAAACATCTGCCGAAATCCAGTGTGTGCCAACAGAAGGAGATTCCTGCTGGATACAAATAAATCAAGATTTGTTGACTTTCAAAAGGTATTTATTAACTTCTGTTAGGTCAGATTGAGCCTGTGCTAATAATTCACTTCTAAGGGCCTGTAATTATTATTGAAAGCTTATATAGACAATGCTAAACTCAGTTTTTATTTAAGTCAAATATCAAATGTGACTACAGATGTAAGCCAAAAATTCTTAACGTCAACTTCACTTGTCAGGTTGTAAATGTGTTACAACCTTTAATAACTTGGATTGAAAACTCCTTCAGACTGACAAAATGTATTTGTTAAAGAATAAATAGTAACTATTATTATTAACTACAGTTAAGAAAACTTTAGAGAACTAGAGACTTGTTGGTGTAAGACTTTGAGTAGGCAGTTAGGAGAGAGGAGGCATGAATGATAGGACAGGTGCAAATGCACAGATTTGTCAATAGCAGTGAGGATTGCCAGGACTGAAGTAGAGGGGCTGGACTGCAGATTATCTGAGAGGTGATTTGGTACGAGGCATGGAAAGAGAGGTTTGGGGCTATCTTGATAAATAAGGGAAGTATGTTTTTTAGGGGATATGAATTTTTCTTTTTAAAGGAAGATTAATGAGACAATGGCTTGTAGTTTTAACAAGAGGTGAAGATAATGGGTTGTAGTATTTAACAAGAGATGACTAATAACTAGGCAGTTGTAGTCCTGGGCAGTATTTGGATGGTAGCAGTAAGAATGAAGGGCTGGCACGGGGTGGTGTCTCAGATCTCTGCAGGACTTAGTAACTCTGGGTCATGCAAAGGGGGAAAGTTGCAATAGTGAAAGCATTAAAGCATGGACGAATGAGTACTGAAGTAATTAATATTTAATTCAGTTTTTAGTCCTTAGATTTCTTATGTTAACCTGATACTTAGTTTATAGGAAGTACCTACTCTGCCAACAACTCTGGTTAGGAAAAGCTTTATATTTGAAAAAGAACGTGATATAACAATCCCTTACAAACTATGAATGGATTGGGTCCTGGTTTGAAGGGGGAAAAAATAAAAAAAAATCTGTAATAAAGGACATTCTTGACAATTGTAGAAATTTGAAGGTGGACTGGATAATAGACATGGAAGTAAATGTTATTTAATTCTCTTGGTGTGATAATGGTATTCGTTTCATAGGAGATTGTCTTTGTTCTTAGGAGATCAATCCTTAAATATTTAGGGGTGAAGTATCTTGATATTTATAATTTGTTCCAAATAATACAGTAAAAGTATGTATGTCTAATGTTAATAGTTGCATTGAGATGGAGGGTATAAATTATGTGAAATTTTTCATAAAATTTTCCTGGAAGTTTAGAGGAAGATGGAACACAGAAGAGATATTTAACTACGTAGTCAAACTGAACAAAGAAAAAAGAGAAACAATGGTTTTTTAGTAAGAGTAAAAGTGAAGATTTTAAATAGATAGCTTTTACAAAATTTAAAGGGGCTTTAGGGTAGAGAATTTTTATGGTAAGTTTTGGTACATGTCAGGGGTCTGCAAATGGTAGGATAGTTTAGAATATGTCAATATTTGTGGTATTTATTTTAGATTGTATGGCATTTGGGCAAGATTTCTTACTCTTGGCTATTTGTCTTTGTTTAGGTTCGTATTCAAGAGACTCAAGCTGAACTTCCTCGAGGAAGTATCCCGCGCAGTTTAGAAGTGATCTTGAGGGCTGAAGCTGTGGAGTCAGCTCAAGCTGGCGACAAGTGTGACTTTACAGGGACACTGATTGTTGTGCCTGATGTCTCTAAGCTTAGCACACCAGGTGGGTAATCTGAGGCTCAAATTCTGTTACCTGAACAGTAGATATCTACAATAGCTTCTTGTGTCTTCCTTGTCTTATTTTTGGCTACTAATCAGAAAGTAAATAAGGAAGTATGATGAGAATAAAGGCAAACTGACTTTGATATAAACGGTACTGGTGTGAAAAACATTAGCCTCAATGAAATCTTTGAATATATAAGTTTTATTTATTTGAGCAATTCTGACTCTCAGCACCTTCAATATTTGAGATATGAAACAAGTTATTCAATCTTTCAGGAGCACGTGCAGAAACTAATTCTCGTGTCAGTGGTGTTGATGGATATGAGACCGAAGGCATTCGAGGACTCCGGGCCCTTGGTGTTAGGGACCTTTCATACAGGCTGGTCTTTCTTGCCTGTTGTGTTGCACCAACCAACCCAAGGGTGAGTCTTCTTAGTAGAATGGCAAAGCTTAAGAAAGACCTCCCCTATAGGCTGCCACAAAGTTAATAGGTTTCTGAAACATCTGAGTTATCTAGTCAATGTTAAAGGTATGGGGTTGTTGAGATTTGACTTTTTTAGTTTTGAACTCAAATCTTTTCATGTCTTTCTGACCAGGAAAAGTCTTCTTATTTTCATAAGGAAGAGATCGTTGTTTTAAAAGCATTTATACAAATTATCCAATGAGGGGGGCTGTTATTTAATTATCATGGTTCCTCTCTCATGCTCCTGGAGAAAGTACAAATAGATTTAGTAATCTGGGAAACAAAGTAAATTATTTCTGAGAAGGATGGACCCTTGGTGTTGTTCAGAACTTAATTCTGTGTCCTAAATGGGAAAGCCTAAATGGCTTATAGGGATATATAGATTGTGTTTATTTGAGCATTTTGTACTTTTCTCCAGGAGCATGAGAGAGGAACCATGGTAATTAAAAAACAAAAATCCCCACCATGGATAATTTGTTCCAGTGTTCTTAAAGCAGTGAGCTTTTACATACAAAAACAAGAAGACTTTTCATTGTTCTGGAAAAAGAGAAGTGAACATAATACAGGGTGGAGCAAAAGTATATTTACAGTTGTGGGTACATGAAACAGTTTATCTTGTAATATTATTTATTTATTATTTTCCACACGAATAACTGTAAAGACATTTTGGTCTACCCTGTATTCTGTCACTTCATTTTCATTTTCATGTCATTGACTAGTATTTGATTATGGCTCATCACTTAACCATTCAGATTTATTTAGGTAATAACACAAAACAGTGGTCGTAGCTTTTTTATTGTTTTTAACTCACAAAACAAACTCTTAAGGATCTTGATTTACCAAGGCCTTACTAATTTGGGGATTTTTTTTAATCCTTGCCCAAGGACATGCTTATTGATTTGAGAGAGGGGGAGAAACATCCATGGGTTGCCTCCTGTACATGCCCCAGTAGGGAATCAAACCTGCAACCTAGGTAGGTGCCCTGACAGGGATCAAACCCATAGCCTTTTGGCGTATGGGATGATGCTGCATGATGCTGTAAGCATGAGCTACCTAGCTGCAGGGCTGGGGGTGTTTATTAAAAAAAAAAAAAAAAAAAACCTTCATAGTCAGCAGATTCTGAGGTTAACGTCCGAGACTATATTTTGTTTGTAATGAAGTTTCTTCTCTTTCACATTATTTTGACTTTGAGTGTTCTATGCTATTATTGTCCCTTTCTTCTCCATCTTTCAGTTTGGAGGGAAAGAGCTTCGAGATGAGGAACAGACAGCTGAGAGCATTAAGAACCAAATGACTGTGAAAGAATGGGAGAAAGTGTTTGAAATGAGTCAAGATAAAAATCTATACCACAATCTTTGCACCAGCCTGTTTCCTACTATACATGGTAAGAATTCTATCCATATGTGGCATAAACTTGAAATCCAAAGAAATTATTATAAAATAGCAATATATGTTTCTTTAAACAGATCATGGTGGTTTTTTAGTAGGTTTAGAAGAGGTCTTTTTAAGTCATTTATAAAAGGGCAGATACATGATTCCACTTAAAATGAGGTACCTAGAATAGGCAAATTCATAGAGAAAGAAAGGAAGGAGATTACCTGGGGAAGAGGAATGGGGAGTTCCTGTTTAATGGATAGAGTTTCTGTTTGGGGTGAAGAAAAGCTCTAGACATTGATAGAGGTGATGGTTATAGAACATAGTGAATGTACTTAATTCCACTAAAATGTACACTTAAAAATGGTCGAAATGGTGAATTTTATGTAAATTTCACCAGAATTTTTTTAAAATGAAAAAGACATTTAGTCCTCTTTTTCTGGCTGTAGGACAGAACTGCACTTCAGTATATTCCAGTGTGCTAGCTTAATGTCTTTTAATTTTCAGAGCTAGAGATTTCTTGATGTTCCTTGGTTACATATACTTGTCTGTACCTTTGGTGGTCTCTTCAACGTTTTCTTGGCTTTTGGTTGCTAGCTGCTCGCTATCATAAAAATCCCCATGTATGTTGAAGTATATTACTGAATTTTCAGGCCTCATGCTTTACCCATTTTTTTAATCCTTATCTTCCATACTCAATTGGAGTTAGGGCAAGAACTCAAGATAATGGATTTCTCTCTTAGGTATATATTTTTAAATCATTTACAATTAACTTTTCCTATCTAAATGCTTGGTAAATGAAATTGAACTGAAATTCTTTATTTTAATCATCATTTATGGATTTCAGAGTGTCCTTTCTAACAAATTGGGTTAGAATTTTTATGCTGCTTTACTTTTCCTATAAATTAAGCTGCATAATAAATTAACTCAATCATAGTGATTTAAAACAACAAACATCATCTCACCCAGTCTGTGGGTCAGGAATTGAGAGAGGCTTAGCTGGGTGGTTCTAGCTCAGTTCTTTCATGAGGTTGCAGCCAAGACATCAGCTGGGGCCACCATCATCTGAAGGCTTTGCTAGGGCTGCAGGATCTACTTTAGGGGCTCACTCAGTGGCCTACCTATTAGTATAGGTTGTTGGTTGGAAGCCTCAGTTCCTTACCACATAAATCTCTTCCACAGGGCTCTTTGAGTATTCTCACATCACAGCAACTGGCTTCCTTCCCAGAGTGTGTGATCCAAGAAAGCAAAGCAAGGAGGAAGCAAAATGTTTCTCAGGACTTAGTCTCATAAGTTACATACCTTCACTTGCACATATGCTGTTTGTTAGAAGCAAGTCACTAAGTCTTGCCACATTTAGGGAAAAGAGAATTAAGCTCCATCTTGAAATGAGGAGTATCAAAGAATTTGTGGGCTATTTAAAAACTAACAAATCTCCAACACATTTCTTTCAGAGGTCATGAGTCAGATGTTTTGTTTATGGAATGGGTTAATTTTCTACTTTAACAAAGTGGTTTTTATAAGTGTGCCTAGCAGTTTGTTGATGGAATTCACAGAAAGGCATCATCATTAGCACCGAAAACTCTTCTAATAGCACATTTCTAAAGATCCAGTGTTGTTTTTTTAATTGTGCATTTTCTTATATTGGATATATAAATACTTCTTAGAGGCATCAGTTAAGTTAGCATGTATTTCTAGTCTGCTCACTGTTGGTAATACAAAAGAAATCAATCATGGACCATTTCTCAAATTGTTGATGGAAATGGGAGGCATGCCATTAGAAAGAACTAGGAAATATGATAAGCTGTGGTGGACATAGTTTATTCATGGGGAGAGATATTTGAGAGATACAGAGAAAAGCTTTGTGTAGGGTACTAAGACTTGTGAACCAGAAAAGACTCTTAGAAGGGTGTGCATTGGCATCTGATACCTGCGGTGTAGGAGAAGACATCAGGACAGTGACTAGGAGACTAAGTTCACAGAGCAAGAAGCAGATGAGAAACCAAGAATTTTTACTTAAGTCTTATGCTTTGCTTCAGCTTTATCTGCTCTTTTGGTTGGTAAACATGCCTTTCTAATATCCCGTGATAATTGTTAACCTCATGTTGAAAAATACGTTGGGTTTTCATTTCAGGCAATGATGAAGTAAAACGTGGTGTCCTTCTCATGCTCTTTGGTGGTGTCCCAAAGACAACAGGGGAAGGAACCTCTCTTCGAGGGGACATAAATGTTTGCATTGTTGGTGACCCCAGTACAGCTAAGAGCCAGTTTCTCAAGTAAGTGTGTGCCTGAAGTAGTACAGTAGGAAGAACAATGTGCATAATTCCAGGCTCTCTGTGCTACCAAGAATGCAATCAATGTGCCTTTACTAGAGCAGCAGTATGAATATGACTGTTGAATATACAACTCATTTAGATTAAAAACACCTTAATTTGTTTAGTAGAATATAACAACATTTTACAATTTTTTGGAATAGGGAAAAATTGCCTGTAATCCAATTCCTACATAGAACTCTTTCAATCTTTGTGTAATTTCTTTGTATCTTTTCAGGGTTATGAATCACAACATATTTAATTTTAATATATGCTAAATATTTTTCATTTTCTTTAGTTTCACAACTATTTTTTGTTGGTATACTATAACTTTCAAAATCATTTTCCTAGCTTGTCATAGTTTATTTTAATGATTATAAGTACAGGTACAGTCAACACCATGATGTATGTAAGTTTCTATTTTTACTTTTTTGTTTTCTTTGGGTAAATTCAAACTATAGGATTGCTGAGATTAACAATACGAACAACTTTAAGGTTCTTAAATAAGACACACTTTCCAAAAGGAGTGCTATAAACATGAAACATTTTTGCTAAACTTATCAACTACAAGTACTTGCTTATTTTTAACCTTTTAAGAAGCTTAGAGGTCAAAATGATTGCAACATGTTTTTGAGCACCTCCTGTGTTCCTGGTTCTGTATATATGTGTATGTTATATCTTCTGTTTTTAATTTTTTATTGTTATTCTATTACAGTTGTCCCATTTTCCCACTTTGCCCCCCTCCACCCAGGCCACATCTCCACTCCCACAGTCAATCCCCACACCATTGTCTTATGTCCTTGGGTCGTTCATGCATGTTCTTTGACTAGTCCCTTCCCTTTCTTTCCACCATGATCCCCCCCCTCCCCCAACCCGGTCATTGTCAGTCTGTACCATGTTTCCATGTCTGTGGTTCTATTTTGCTTCTTAATTAATTTTTGTTAATTAGGTTCCTCTTATAAGTGAGATCATATGGTATTTGTCTTGCACCAACTGGCTTGTTTCACTTAGCATAATATTGAGTTCCATCAATGATGTCACGAAAGGCAGGAGTTCTTTCTTTCTGCTGTGTAGTGTTACATTAATTTGTGAATTAATATAATATTAGATCTGTAAATGTACCACAGTTTTTGATCCACTCATTTACTGATGGGCACTTAGATTGCTTCCAGCACTTGGCTATTGTAAATAGCACTGCTATGAACATTGGGGTGCATAGGTTCTTTTGAGTTAGTGTTTGGGGATTCTTAGGGTATATTCCCAGCAGTAGAATCACTGGGTCAAAAGACAGTTCCATTTTTTGTTTTCTGAGGAAATTCCATGCTGTTGTCCACAGTGGCTGCACTAGTCTGCATTCCCACCAACAGTTCACTAAGGTTCCTTTTTCTCTATATCCTCGCCAGCACTTATTGTTTGTTGATTTATTAATGACAACCATGCTGACCCGTGTGAAGTGGTATCTCATTGTGGTTTTAATTTACATCTCTCCAATGGCCAGTGATGTTGAGTATCTTTTCATATGTCTGTGGGCCATCTGTGTGTCCTCCTTGGAAAAGTATCTATTCAGGTCCTTCACCTATTTTTTAATTGGATTTTTGTCTTCCCGGTGTAGAGTCAGATGAGTTCTTTATATGTTTTGGAGATCAAACCCTTGTTCAATATACCAGCAGATAGGAACCCATATGGTCGGTTGGGTTCCCTTTTCATTTTGATGATAGTTTCTTTAGCTGTGCAGAAGCTTTTTAATTTGACACAATCCCATTTGTTTATTTTTTTCTTTATTTTGCTTTCCTTGGAAGTTATATTGGTAAAAATACTGCTACATGGGATATCTGAAATTTCACTGCCTTTTTCTCTAGGACTTTTATAGTGTCACAACCTATATTTAAGTCTTTTGTCCATTCTTAGTTCATTCTGGTGTATGTTGGTGGTCTAGCTTCATTTTATAGCATGTACCAGTTCAGTTCTCCCAACATTATTTATTAAAGAGGCTATTCTTACTCCATTTTATGTTGCTGCCCCCTTTGTTAAATATTAATTGACCATAGAGACTGGGTTTATTTCTAGGCTCTCTATTCTGTTCCATTGATCTATGTGTCTGTTCTTACACCAGTACCAGACTGTTTTGATTACAGTAGCCTTGTAGTATAGTTTGATATCAGGTATTATGATCCCTCCTACTTTGTTCTTTCTGATGGCCAAGGCTATTCAGGGTCTTTTCTGGTTCTATATAGATTTTTGAGATGTTTATTCTAGGTCTGTGAAATATGTCATTGGTATTTTAATAGCAGTTGTATTGATTCTATAGATTGTTTTGGGGTAGTATGGACATTTAAATAATGTTAATTCTTCCAATCCACAAACATAGTATATGCTTCCATTTATCTGTATGTCTTTTAATTTATTTCTTCAGTGTTCTATGGTTTGCCAGGTATTGGTCTTTTACCTTCCTGGTTAAGTTTATTCCTAGGTACCATATTTTGCCATGTATAATGCACTCCCAGTATAATGTACGCCTACATTTTAAACCCAAACTTTCAGGGAAAAAATCTTTTAATTTTTTAATTCAATTTTTAATTTATATTTAGATACTTTTTTGTATTATAAGGGAATTTTAGCATGTACTTTTCAACATATGGCACAAGAAGTTATGTAACAAATAATTGCAAAACACAAGAAAGGATACAAGGTATTTCAGGTACTACCCATGTATAATGCACATCCTTATTTTGCCATCAAAATTTGGGCAAAAAGGTATGCATTATACACAGCAAAATACTGTATTTTTCTTGTTACTATAGTAAATGGGATTTTTTTCCTAGTTTCCCTTTCTGATATTTCATTGTTGATGTAGAAAGATGCCCTCAATTTCTGAATATTGCCTTTGTATCCCACTGTTTTGCCAAATTCACTTATTAGGTCAAATAGTTTTTTGGTGGAGACTGTAGAGTTTTCTATGTACGCTATCGTGTCATCTGCAAATGATGACAGTTTTACTTCCTCCTTTCCAATTTGGATGCGTTTTATTTCTTTTTCTCATCTGATCACTGTGACTAGAACTTTCAATACTATGTTGAATAAGAATGATGAAAGAGGACACCCTTGTCTTATTCCTGATCTTAGTGGGAAAGCTTTTAGTTTTTGCCTGTTGAGTATGATGTTGGCTGTAGGTTTCTCATACATGACCTTTATTATGTTGCAGTATGATCTCTCTGTTCCCACTTTGCTGAATTTTTTTTATCATAGATGAGTGTTGTATTTTATCAAATTTTTTTCAGCATCTATTGATATGATCATGTGACTTTTTTCCTTCATTTTGTTTATGTGATGTATTACACTTATTGATTTGTGAATATTGTACCACCCTTGCATCCCTGGGATGAAGCCCACCTGATCATGGTGTGTGATCTTTTTAATGTATTGCTGGATCCTGCTTGCCAATATTTTGTTGAGGATTTTAGCATCTGTGTTCATCAGTGATATTGGCCTGTAGCTTTCTTTCTTTGTTGTGTCTTTACCTGGTCTTGGAATTAGGATAATACTGGTCTTGTAAAAAGAGTTTGGGAGTCTACTCTCTTCTTGAATTCTTTGCAGTAGTTTCAGGAGGATAGATGTTCTTCTTTAAATGTTTGGCAAAATACACCTGTGAAGCCATCCTACAGGGATTTCGTGTGCCTGGAGGTTTTTTTTGATTACTGTTTCAATATCAGTAGTTATTGGTCTATTCAGGCTTTCTGTTTCTTCTTGATTCAGTTTTGGAAGGTTGTATTTTTCTAGAAATTTGCCCATATTACCCAGGTTTTCCAATTTCTTGGCACATGTTATTCATAGTAAATTCTTACATTCCTTTGTATTTCTGTGGGATTGGTTGTAACTTCTCTTTCATGTCTGATTTTTATTTAGGTCCTCTCTCTTTTTTTCTTAAGTTTGGTTAAAGGTTTGTCAATTTAGTTTATCTTTTCCAAGAACTAGCTTTTGGGTTCACTGATCCTTTGAATTGTTTTTTATTCTCTGTCATTTACTTCTGCTGTGATCTTATTTCCTTCTACCTACTCCCTTTGTGCTTTGATTGTTGTTTTTCCTTTAGTTCTTGCAGATGTAGGGGTACGTTATTAATTTGAGATTTTTCTCTTCTTTGAGTAGGCCTGTATTGCTATTAACTTCCTTCTCACTGACTTTTTTCACTGTGTCCCATAGGTTTTGGATAGTTGTGTGTTTATTTTCACTTGTTTCCAGATACTTTTTTATTTCTCTCTTGATCTCATTGTTACTCCATTCATTATTTAATAACATGTTATTCAGTTCCTGTGTATGTGAATGTTTTTGAGTTTTTTCCATGAGGTTGGTTTCCAGTTTCAGGCCATTGTGACCTGAGAAGATGCTTGATATGATTTTAATTTTCTTGCCTTTATTGAGTCGTGTTTTGTGTCCTACCATGTGGCCTGTCTTTGAAAATGATCTATGTGTGTTTGAGAAGAATGTGTATTTTGCTTCATTGGGGTGAAAATTTCAAATATATACCAATTAAGTCTATTTGATCTAGCATGTCATTCAGTGCAACAATACCCTTATTGATTCTTTGTTTGGAAGATCTATCCATTGTTGACAATGGGGTGTTAAAATCCCCTACAATGACTGTGTCGCTGTCAATATCTTTCTTGAAGTCCCCCAAGATTTTCCTTATGTATTAAGTTGCTACTATGTTGGGTGCATATATGCTTACAAGAGATATATCCTCTTGTTGGACTACTCCCTTAAGTATTATGTAATGACCTTCTTTGTCTCTTATTATGGCCTCTGTTTTGAAGTCTATTTTGTCTGATATAAGTATTGGTACCTCAGCTTTTTTTCCATGTCTCTTTGCTTGGAATATTTTTTTTTCATCCCTTCACTTTCAGTCTGTGTAGACCTTCTGTTCTGAGGTAGATCTCTTGTAGGCAGCATATGTGCTGGTCATGTTTTCTTATCCATTTCACCCTGTGTGTTTTGAATGGAGCATTTAAACCACTTACATTTAAGGTTATTATCGATGGGTATGTATTCATTGCCATTTTTTCCCTTTGTACCTGTGTTTCTCTCTCTCTCTCTCTCTCTCTCCATTTTCCTAAAGCAGCCCCTTTATCATCTCTTGCAATGCTGGTTTGGTGGAGATGTACCCTTTTAGCCTTTTTCATCTAGGTGTGTATGTATGTTTTGTCTTTTTTTTTTTAAGCAATTTTTTTAATTAGGCTCACTGTTGCTATAGTATTTATTTGTTTACTTTAAAAATTTTTTAATCTGTTTATTTATTTTTAGAGAGGGGGGAAGGGAGGGAGAAAGGGAGAGAAACATCAATGTGAGGTTGCCTCTCACATGGCCCCCACTGGAGACCTGACCTGCAACCCAGGCATGTGCCCTGACTGGGAATTGAACTGGTGACACTTTGGTTCACAGCCCATGCTCAATCCACTGAGCTACACCAGCCAGGGTGTATGTTTTGTCTTATCCTAGCAGCACCCAGGCAGGTATGTAATATTATCCTATTTTTTCAGGGAGGCAAACAAAACTTCTCTGTGCCTCAGCAACTTGCCCATTTTCTCACCGCTGACAAGTGACACTAAGCCATGAGTATTAGCACTCAGATGTATACTGTAAAGTATGTGGTCATACTGCAGGATGGGGCAAAAGTAGGGTTATAGTTGTTTATATGGGAAATAATGCAATAATAAATAATACAGTATAAACTGTTTCATGAACTTACAACTATAAACCTACTGTTTCCCACACTATATTTCAAGATGCCTTTCCTTTGTTGTTTGGGAAATTTGTGACTCTTCTAGACCATAAAACATTTTTAGTTGGTTTGAAGTTTTATAATTAAATATTTCTTTCAAGTAAATCAGGGACTGAGTTCTGGATTTGAAGATGATGGTCTTGTGTTAAAAGGAATTCTTTTCTGCACTTCATTTTCTCTGCTCCCACCTCCCAACTCACCACCACCACTACCACCACCAAGAGATGTACTACAATGTTGCCTCTGGTAACAGTATTACATTGCACATGACTGTCTTAGAAATAGCCTTTTCACCCTGGTGAGTTTTTTACCATCTTTATTGCAATATAGTTTACATATCATAGAATTTACCCCTTTTAAGTGTACAATTTAATGGTTTTAGTATATTCACAGTTGTATAACATAATTAAAGTAAGTTTAGAACATTCTCATCCCCCAAAAAGAAATACTGTACCCACTAGTTATCACTCTTCATTCTCCCCTTGCCCATAGGCAATCCCTAACCTACTTTGGTGTCTATCTGGACATTTCATGTAGATGGAATTATATACTATATGAGCCTTAGTGACTGGCTGGCCTCTTCCACTTCCCATAGTGTTTTCAAGATTCAGCCATATTGGAGCATGCATTGATACTTTTATTTTTGTTTATTGCCTGATATCCTATCCTATGTACATACAAGACTTAATTGTTCATTCATCAGTTCATGGACATTTGGATTGTTTCTGCTTTGGCTTTTATAGACAATGCTGCTATTAAAAGTTCAGTGGCATTATATACATTCAAGTTACATAGCCATTACCACCATCTATTTTCGGAAATTTTTCCTCTTCTCAAACTGAAACTCTGCCCTCATTAAACAGTAGCTCTTTATATCCCCTTCTGTCCAGCCCCTAGCAACCACCATTCTACCTCTGCTTCTGAATTTGATTTTTCTTGGTCCCTCATAGAAGTGGAACCATATACTGTCCTTTTATGACTGATTCATTTCACTTAACATATATTCAAGAGTCATCCATGTTGTAGAGTCTTAGGATTTCCTTCCTTTTTAAGACTGAATTATATGTATTTGTCACACTGTTTATCCATTCATTCATCCATGAACATTTGGGTTGTTAATACGTGTGGGCTGTTGTGAGTAATGCTGCTATGAACATCGGCGTGCAAGTTATCTGTTCAAGTCCCCGCCTTTGATTCTTTGGAATAATTTTGGCTCTTAAATTTAGATTCTTGCTAGTTTCAGTTCATTTTTTAATATGATATAAAGTAGGGGTCCAGCTTTATTCTTTTGCAAATGGATATCCTGTTGTCCCAACATCAAGGTGATTTTTTACCCCATTGAATTGTTTTGCTACCCTAGTCAAAAATCAGTTGACCATAAATGTAAGGATTTGTTTCTGAACTCTCTGTTTTATTTCATTAATCTCTATGTCTGTCCTTAGGCCAGCACTACACTATCATGATTACTCTAGCTTTGTAGTAAGTTTTAAATTCAGAAAATGTGAGTTGTCCGACTTTTTCCAGATTGTTTTAGCTATTCTGGTTCCCTCAAGTTTCTGTATGAATTTTAGGATCAGCTTGTCTGTTTCTACAAAGAAGCCAGTTGTAATACTAATAGGTATTGCATTGAATCTGTAGATCAATTTGAGGTTTATTGGCTTTTTAAAATATTAAGTTTTCTGATCCATGAACATGGAATATCTTTTCATTATTTAGGCCTTCTTCAATTTCTTTGAACAATATTTTATAGTTTTCAAGGTAAAAGCTTGCACTTCTTTTGTTAAACCTAGTCCTAAGTGTTTTATAATCTTTTTGATGCTGTTGTAAATAAAATTGTTGATCTTTTGTCTCACAACCTTGCAAGAACTCATTTATTAGTTCTAATGTTTTAGTGGATTCCATAGGATTTTCAATCTATAAGGTCATGTTATCTGCAAATAGTGATAGTTGTTGTTCTTTCAAATCTGAGTGTCTTTTTCTTTTTCTTGTTTAATTGCCCCGCCTAGACCTTTGAATATAATGTTGAATAGAAGTGGCAGAGTAAACATTCCAGATCTTAGGGGGAAAGCATTCAGCCTTTTAACCTTTAAGAATGATCTTAGCACCCTTTCTTAGGTTGAGAGAAAGTCTCTTCTGTTCCAAGTTTGTTGAGTTTTTATTGTGAAGGTGTTGGATTTTGTCACATATTTTTTCCTGCACCTATTGAAGTGGTTCTTATCCTTTATTAATATGACGTATTACTGATGTTTAGCTGTTAAACCAACCTTTCATTTTTAGAATACATCTTGTATCTAATTCTGTCTTATTTTTAAGGGCAAGATCTTCTAATAGATCATTATTGCTAAGCTGTTATTAAAACTTTTAAAGTTGATATTTTTATCATGTTTGAACTTCATCTTACATTTGACAGAAATGGATTTAAATCCGTTTAAAAGGCCAAAGGAGAAAGTCTTTATATTCAGCCTTTGTCTTTATATTCGATTCATAGCGTATATCTATGGATTGCTTATATAGCTTAATGCTTTTCTCAGATTTTTTAAAAAGAAATTTATATTCTTAAGTGGCATAAATGCTAGCAGGTGATATTCCTGGAAAGGATGCTTTGTAGTCACAAGTTAATGAATATGATCATCTTGAACAGGCACGTGGAGGAGTTCAGCCCCAGAGCTGTCTACACCAGTGGCAAAGCATCCAGTGCTGCTGGCTTAACAGCAGCTGTTGTGAGAGATGAAGAATCTCATGAGTTTGTCATTGAAGCTGGAGCTTTGATGTTGGCTGATAATGTAAGAACATTTGACACTTTTGGATCTAGAGCAAGCAGATTATTCCCTACCTTATCAGTAAAGACCTATAAGCTTATATTTTTAAAATGTCCTTCAAAGAGGGCATTTTTAGTAAATAGTCTGTATTTGGCGTTGATTAATTATATCAGTAAATTTCTCCTGTTACATCTTCAGCTGAAAATCAGCACTGAAGCAATCCAGAATATTTTGACCCTGACAATTTACACAAGGTTTTTTGTTGAGTAAAAATGCAATAAATATATGTCTTTGGTCTTATTCTTAGTTTAAAATGAGTTGAAAGCCTATGACTCCTTTTAGCTCTGGAATTTATTATACCATCTTAATCTAATAGAGGGAATCAGGATTATTTACATACCTTAGAGTTATTTACAGAGTATCAAAAGATTTTTGGTGCACACTTTGAGTTGACGTCCCATTTGACACTTGAAAGGCAGTATCATGCTAGATTTGTTTGGTTACAGGGTGTATGTTGTATTGATGAGTTTGATAAGATGGACATACGGGATCAAGTTGCTATTCATGAAGCTATGGAACAGCAGACCATCTCCATCACTAAAGCGGGAGTGAAGGTATGTGCATGTCCACTTCTGTACCACTGCATCATGCCTTGCAGGTTAATGTAGCTCTAGAGACATTCCCCTGGATAAAATGGATTATTTCAACATGAAATACTGTTCATTGAAATGGAAAACACAGCCCTGAGGTTTCCTAATCCAAACTATCAGTGCTCTCTAGGGTGCTGTGAAAATGTGTTGCTTGACAGAGATTAGAGGTTACTGATGAAATTTTTAGCATTTCACTTCTCAAGATTTTTACAAAGCTTCTACACTTTTTGATAAAGCATGTTTTCATCAGAAAATGTAAGTTGCCCAAAATTATAATAAAAATAATCCACAGACTATTTAAATGAAAATAATATTTAAGTACAGTCATGTGCCACATAGAAACATTTTGGTCAAGGATGGACCACATATATGATGGTGGTCCCATTAGATTATGATGAAGCTGAAAATTTCCTATCATGTAACGACATCTCAGTAATTGTAATATATTAGCACAACACATTACTCATGTGTTTGTGGTGATGCTGGCCTCAACCTAGTGTGCTGCCAATTGTATAAAGTATAGCACACACAATTATGTATAGTACCTAATATTTGGTAATGATAATAAATGACTATGTTATTGATTTATTTATAATACTACACTTTTAAGATTTTATTTATTTCCAGAGAGACGGAAACATCAGTGTTTGTGCTTGACTCTCACACACCCCTACTGGGGACCTGGCCTGCAACCCAGACATGTGCCCTGACTGGGAATTAAGCCTGCAACCATTTGGTTCACAGGCCAGTGCTCAATCCACTTAGCCACACCAACCAGGGCACAGTTTTTATTGTTAATTTAGAGTGTTCTCTTTCTACTTGTAAAAGAAGTTTTCTGTAATACAGTGTGCCATGTTAACAGGCAGCAGCCTCATACATCTGTGTTTACATCTCTTGATTATATCATTTTTTCTTTGCTTGATTGAAGCTCATGTTGTTTTGTACAGTTGTAGCCTAGACAGTAGGCTATACTGTATAGCCTCGGTGTGTAGTAGACTACACCATCTTGGTTGGTATAAGTGCACCCTGTGATCTTCACACAACCATGAAATTGCCTAACAACTTTTTCTCAGCCTATTCCTGTCGTTAATTGGCACATGACTATACAGTATTGAGACCAACAGTAGAGAGAAATCAAACTTTGTAAATAAAGTAATACATTCAAATAGTTAAGGAAAATTTAAGCAGTACACCGAAACATAAAAAAGAGAGCTTCTTCTACAGCTCCCAGCACTAGTATATACTCAGAATTATCTGCTGAGTTTATGTCTGTTTTAGGAATATTTTATATTTAAACAAATTTAATACATAGTTTTGTTCCTTGCTCATTTAATGTCATAAATTTTTTGCAATCTATATATCAGCATGTATTAGATCCACTTTGGGTTTTGGGGTTGGTTTGGGGGGGGCGGGTGTTTTGTTTGTTTTGTTTTACTGCATGGTTTTCAGTTGTATGTACCCCACATAGACTCCTACAGAGTGACATTCGGGTCATTTCCAGCCTTTTGATTACAAACAATACTGTAAACATCCTTGACACATCTTCCTGTACCTAACTGCAAGATAAAATCCTAACAAGAAAGTGCTGGCTTAAAAATACAACCAGAGACATTGAAATAAAGAACAAACTGACAGTAACCAGAGAGGAGAGGGGCAAGAGGGGTAATGGGGGCTAGTAGGGGAAGGGCCATCAAGGAACATGTATAAAGGACACATGGACAAAGCCAAAGGGGGCAGGTTTGAGGGTAGGAAGGGGGGGGTATGGGGGGTGAAAATGAAGACAACTGCTTGAACAACAATAAAAATTAAAATTAAAAAAAATAAATTGCTGGCTTAAAGGGTGTGCACAGCATCTCTCCATTATCATACAGTAGTGCTTGTGTGCTATATGTTATTAGACTTTAATTTTAACGATTCAGTAGGTAAAAAATGATATCTTAATATTTTGGTTAGCATTTAGTTAATTATGAGAGAGAGAGATTGAGCATTTTGTCATATGTTTATTGGCCATTCCAGATGTCTTTTTAAACCTGTCACAATTCTTTCTGTTTTCAGGCTACTCTGAATGCCAGGACATCCATTTTGGCAGCAGCAAATCCAGTTGGTGGACACTATGACAGATCAAAGTCATTGAAACAGAATATAAATTTGTCAGCTCCCATCATGTCCCGATTTGATCTCTTCTTTATACTTGTGGATGAATGTAATGAGGTAGCCAACATGAGCTGTCACTCTTGGCTGTCACCTTTGTTATTTCCAGCTTGAGTGATTGCGTGAGATACGCTTGAATGTATACTGCTGAACAGGCGGTGTCTGCACTGACCTTTCATTTCTCACAGAGTGGCACAGGATTGGGCAAGGATTTGTTGAGCAATTCAAAATAAAATCACTTGAAATTCTGGTTCCACTTAGTTGTGTGAAAGAATATCGAGTTTTTTGTTTTTGCTATGGTTTTTTAATTTGCAGAAGAAAAAGGAAACATTATAGTTAATTTCCAACCATACTCTTAAGATTTTTATAAGAATTTTTTTGTTTTGTTGGGGGGTTTTTTGGTAAGCTTGAAAAAAAATGGAATATTGAATAATTTTTTCCCCCTCCAAATCAGGAGTCATTAGGCTTCCTATATCTTCTCATGAAGTTTAGTGTATATCACTTTTTTCCCCTAATTATGGAACAGTGTGAAGATTGAGGGTGAAGTGCTGAGTTTGCTTGGATTCTAACATGTTAGTTATTAAGGTTTTTATACTTAAATATTTAACAATATTGCACAGCCCACATTTGCCCAGAACTATTGTACAAAATGACATTCTGTAGAAGCTAATATTGTAGGCTGTGCTGTTAATTGCTGAGCGTGGAGGTCATATATTGCACAACATGTATTTTTTGCTTACAGCAAAACTTTATTATCTAAATAAAAGCTGCCTTCCATTATGTGAATGTTGGCAGGATTTTAGTTTTTGTATGTTTTAGTTTGTTTTTTCCTTTAGAAATCCATATAAATATTTAATCCAACCAACCCCCATAGTTGGGAGTTATCTGAGGGTATATATTTCTGTTTGTATGAAGTCCATTAAATTAGTTTTTTAACTCTTGGAAATAATTTCAAACTTACAGAAAAGTTGCAAGAAACAGAATAGTGTATATGACACCCATATATCCTTTTTTTCTATTCACATATTAACATTTTGCTCCATTTACTGTATCATTTGTTCTCTTTACATCTACATAGTTTTTTCTGTACCAGTTGAGAGTAAATTGCTTATTTTTTGTATGATTGTTTTCTCAATGTTAATGATTCTGTGATAATTATCTCCATATATTGACAAGTAGCAGTCTGATGTAGTGGCTAACAGCACAGGCTTTGAAGCTGGACTGCTTGAATCCTGGACCCATTACTTAGTGTGATGTTGGACCAGTTATTTAACCCCTCTGAGCCTCAATTTACTCATCTGTAAACTAGGAATAATAACTACCTCCTTAGTAAGGTTTTTGTGAAGGTTGCATGTGTTAGACCCACTTCAGGCAATAGTGACTTTCATATACTAAGGGTCATAGAAGTCATAGTTCTGCCATTGTTATCATAGTCAGCTAATTCCTTCAGGAATATTCTTGGAGTGGGGCAAAGGTAAACATTTAAACTTGGTTTCAAATGAAACTGGTACCAAAGTTTCCTCAGGAACTTTGTGCCTGTGAATACATCTTTCATTGCCATGTTAGAGGTTGTTTTTAGCTATAAATAATTTCCTAATGCCTAGGATAGTCTGGAGTGGATATTGCTATGACTGATCAAAGTGATTTTTTTGCTTTCAATTAGGTAACAGATTATGCTATTGCCAGGCGCATAGTAGACTTGCATTCAAGAATTGAGGATTCAATTGATCGTGTCTATTCCCTTGATGATATCAGGAGATACCTTCTCTTTGCAAGGCAATTTAAACCAAAGGTAACCTGCCCTTTTTGTACTGGAATAGATCATAATGGATATATTAAAGTGGCATTTAGACAAAAGAGTGATAGGGAAAAAACTGAGCCTGTACTCATTTGTTTGGGGTTTTTTGTTAAGTATTTTTGTTTGTTTAGAGGTTTTGGCGGGGGGGTGGGGGTTGTTTGTTTATTTGTTTTTTAGAACAGTTTGCTTCTTCAGAGAGTTGAGTAAAGAGCATTTTAAAAATATCTGAACAACCCCATTCCTTTTCCTTGTTAGGTGATAAAAATTTTCCTGTAGTGATAAGAGCTTTGGATAACCAAGTGAAGTAGGACACCCTTTATTTCAGCCATGACTAAGAATCACAAAACTGTATGTGTTTAAATCAGTAGTCCACTGAATGCTCTCAATTCTTTCTCTAAGGAAAATCTTAGATTTCTCTAGGTAATTGTGAATGAACATGATTGCTATTTTATAGTAATTGATGTAGTTCATTAGATTGAATCTGCAGTGGATCCAGGATACTTACTCCCTTGGACATTTATCTTTAAAGTAAACCTCCATTTAAAAAATAAATAAATAAAATAAACCTTCATAATGCATCTGGTTTTTTGGCATTTTCCTAAAACAGAAGAGGAAAAGGAAAAAAATTGCTTCTGGTTAATTCTAAGTTTTTACACACGATTTTCTGGCTTGGCTTTTGGGAGTTATTCTTAGATTTTAATATCCCATCACTTTCACTTAATTATCTACAATACTATTGGGATTGACTCTCACTGTCCCAAAAGAAGCTTGGTGAGTCATCTAAAACTAGGGGTTATGAGTCACTTTTGTGTGAAGGGGCATTTGTTCTCCGTGACTGAATATGGTCCCTCTATGATTTCTGCATGCTTCGTTAACATGCTGAGTTTCCTGTTCTAAAAACCGAGGATTCTTTAGATTATTATTCAACAAATATTAAGGTTTACTGAAGAAGCTGGTGTATGATATATATGTGTTTTGACCTCTTTTTTTCTTAAAGATAGCATAAATTATTTACTGAGTCTCAAAAACAATCTGAACATTAATTTGTTTGATGAGCTCTGGCATCTTGGGTAAAAAGGTATTACATCCTATCCCATTACTTCAGTTTGTTACATATCTTTTAGAAATGGTCTTTTGCATAAATACCAGCCCTTCTGCCTTCCTGTTCATAAAATTAGTACATGGAATTAACAGGCTTTCTTAGTTCCCCAAAGTGTCTCTACCTGGAAGGCCTTTAAAACTATGTTTAACGCAGCTCCCATCAAGTAGAAATACTCTGACTTCAGTGATGTCTCCAACAGATTTCCAGAGAGTCGGAGGACTTCATTGTAGAGCAGTATAAACGTCTCCGCCAGAGGGATGGTTCTGGAGTTGCCAAGTCTTCGTGGAGGATTACAGTGCGGCAGCTAGAGAGCATGATCCGTCTCTCTGAAGCAATGGCTCGAATGCACTGCTGTGATGAGGTATCAGAATTGCTTCAACATAATGGTTGGGAAGGGTAATTGAGTTGTTGGCTTATAAACATGTTTTTATCTTTGATTTGGGACATACCAGCCTTTGCCGCAGATTTAGTTTTATGTAACTGTCAAGTGCTCTTGGGATACATGACCTTGGGATTTCTCCTTTGAGGGTTGCTGCAAAGCATTTATTGAGTGTGGCTAGATTAATAGTAATGAGATAATCATGTCATAGATTACAGAATACATATAGAGGTGAGTTATTGGTAATGCCATTCATTTAAAAAAAATTTGTTTAAACCCTACAGTGCACTAGACCTCTGGGCTGGGAATTCAGATATAAAAATGTGACCCCTTACCTCAAAAAAGGAACTCTCCTTCGATTTGTATAATGTATGGTTATGAACATGCTCTTTGAACCCGGGGTTCTATGGACACATGTCAGTGGGTGTTTAGGGAGTAAATGGGGAGTAGTATGGAAGGGTATTCAAGCCATCATCTCTGCTTTGAGCAAAGCCACCCTGCTTTTACCTAGTTTTAGATATTAGACAATGTAATTTTTTTCTCCATTGTGATGTTTCCTGAAATAAGTTTCATTGAACTGACATGTGTCCTGGGAAATCTTGAATAGATTCTTCTCTCTCCTTTCCCTCTCCCTCTCTCTCTCCCTCCCTTTCTCTTGTCTTTGAATGGGTAGCAAATTCACATGACACAAAAATAATCACATATATTTATGTATATACACATATTTTTGAATGAAATTGAGTATCTGCATATATTTAACAGTTATTTTATCTCCTTTTAGATGATATTCTTTGTCCATGTTTTGTTTTTTTTTTTTTTTAAAGATTTAATTTATTTATTTTTAGAGAGGGAGAGAGAGAGAGAGAGAGAGAGCAACATCAATGTGCGGTTGCTGGGGGTTATGGCCTGCAACCCAGGAATGTACCCTAGCTGGGAATCGAACCTGGGACACTTTGGTTCCCAGCCCGTGCTCAATCCTCTGAGCTACACCAGCCAGGGCTTGTCCATGTTTTATATATTGTTTTATTAAAAAGGCCTTCCAGCCTGGCTGGCGTAGCTCAGTGGATTGAGCGTGGGCTGGGAACCAAAGTGTTGCAGGTTCGATTCCCAGCCAGGGTACATGCCTGGGTTGCAGGCCAGAACCCCCAGCAACCGCACATTGATGTCTGTTTGTCTGTCTGTCTCTCTCTCTCTCTCTATCTCCCTCCCTTCCCTCTCTAAAAATAAATAAATAAAATCTTAAAAATATTTTTTTAAAAAAGCCTTCCATACTCTGAGATTTTATAAGTAGTCCCAGGATTTCCTCAAGCACTTACATGGTTTGGTTGTTTGTATTTCAGTCATTCAAACTTTTGGTATTCGTTCTGCTGTCAGATGTAAGGTATGAGTCACTTTGACCCTTTTCAGCTAGTTTCCTGGTTCCAGCACCTCTTGTTGAACAGTCCACCTTCTCCTCACTGGGTTGGTATGCCTTTATCATATGTTAAATTCTTAAATTTGTTAGGATCTCTTTCTGGGCTTTCTGTTCTATTCCATTGGTCTGTCAGCCTCCTCTTTGCATTGGTACCACAATATTTTAGTCAATGGGGCTTTATACTTTTTAATTATATTTTCTTGATTATGGTATTACAGATGTCCCAAGTTTTCCCAGTTTGCCCCCCTCCACCCAGCATCCACCACTCCCTCAGGCAATCGCCACACCATTGTTCATGTCTGTGGGTCACAATTACAGGTTCTTTGGCTGCTCCATTTCCTATACTATACTTTACATCCCCATGGCTATTCTGCAACTACCTATTTGTGCTTCTTAATATAAGTATTAAGCCCTCACAGGACTTTATATTTTAAATATACAGCTAATACCATTGCATTGTTCTCTTTTGGCTCTTATGAACTTAATCATCTGGCTTAGTTTAGTTAAATAATTATTAATATTTTTATTAAGTGTACATTAAATTTCTATATTAATAGGGAGAATAGATATCTTTATAATGGCTTTTCCTATCCGAGAAAACATAACAGTTAGAATCTAGGTTATGTATCTCCTCCACTTTAAACAGAAACATTTATATTTTGGTCATGTTATGTGAGGTTTTTTTCTACTTTTTAAAAAAATATTTTATTGATTGTGCTGTTACAGTTGTCCCAATTTTTCCCCCTTTGCATTCCCTCACCCAGGACCCCTCCACGCCCCCTCACCTTTGTTCATGTCCATGGGTCATGCATATAAGTTCTTTGGCCACCTCATTTCCTGTGTTGTACTTTACATCCCCATGGCTATTCTGAGACTACCAATTTATACTTCTTAATCCCCTCACCTCTTCACCCATGACCGCAAACCCTCCTCATCTGGTAACCATCAAAATGCTCTCCCTGTCCATGATTCTGCCTCTCTTCTTGTTTGCTTAGTTTGTTTTTTAGATTCAGTTGTTGATAGGTATGTGTTTATTGCTATTTTATTCATAGTTTTGATCTTCTTTTTCTTGGGTAAATCCCTTTAACATTTCATATAATAATGGTTTGGTGATAATGAGCTCCTTTAGCTTTACTTTGGTAAGCACTTTATCTGCCCTTTCGTTCTAAATGATAGCTTGGCTGGATAGAGTAATCTAGGTTGTAGGTCCTTGCTTTCCATGACTTTGAATACTTCTTGCCAATCCTTTCAACCCTGCACAGTTTCTTTTGAGAAATCAGCTGACAGCCTAATGGGAACTCCTTTGTAGGTAATTTTCTGGTTTTACTGCTTCTAAGATTATCTCTTTTTCAACCCTGCACAGTTTCTTTTGAGAAATCAGCTGACAGCCTAATGGGAACTCCTTTGTAGGTAATTTTCTGGTTTTACTGCTTCTAAGATTATCTCTTTATCTTTAACCTTTGGCATTTTAATTATGATGTGTCTTGGTGTGGTCCTCTTTGCACCCATCTTGTTTGGGACTCTCTGTGCTTCCTGGACTTGCTTGTCTGTTTCCTTCACCAAATTAGGGAGGTTTTCTTTCATTATTTTTTCACATAAGTTTTCAATTTCTTGCTCTTCTTCTCCTAGAACCCCTGTGATGTGAATATTGAAACATTTGAAGTTGTCCCAGCCAGAGGTGTCTTACACTACCCTTGGTTTTTTGTTTGTTTGTTTGTTTGTTTTTGGTTTTGCGGTTCTTTTTTCTTCTTGTTGCTCTGCTTGGTTCTTTTTGTTTCCAATATGTTCTATATCATTGATTTGATTCTCAGGTTTCATCCACTCTACTATTGATTCCCTGTAGATTGTTCCTTTCTATTATTATATCCTTCATTTCTGCCTGCCTCTCTTTTATTCTGTTGCAGTCCTCACTGAGTTCCTTGAGTTTCTTTATAACCAATGTTTTGAACTCTGCATCTGTAGATTGCTTATCTCTATTTTATTTAGTTCTTTTTCTGCAGTTTTCTGTGCTTTCATTTGGGCCATGTTTCTTTGTCTCCTCATTTTGACATCTTCTCTGTGTTTGTTTCTATGTATTGTGTAGAGCTGCCTTGACTCCCTGTCTTGGTAGTGTGGCCTAGTGTAGTAGGTGCCCTATAGGCTCCACTGGCACAGCCTTCCCTAACACGCAAACTGGGTACTCAAGGTGCACCCTTTTTGTGGGATCAGTATACCCTCCTCTCGTAGTTGAGCCTTGTTTGCTATTGGCAGGTCTTTGGGAGGCCTTTACCCAGGCCAGTCATCTGCAAGGACTGGCTGTGATCACTGACCAGTCTCTGCCCTCCATGGAGGATCAGCTGTGCAGGGACAGGGTGGTGTCTCTCCAGCATGGTCTATAGCTGTCCATTGGGTGCACAGGCTCTGGGGTTTCCTGGGTGGTATAGGTCAGGGTCAGCCACCACCTGTGTTCCTACTGGGAGCACCCAGCATGAGCTACAAAGCAATCAGCAGATGGCTACTACATGTGCTGGGCCTGGAGGTTCCCAGGCAGAGCCAAACTGATCCAAAACTGGCTACTGCTGCGCCCTGGGGCTGTTTAGCCAGAGGTAATGGGGGTTGGGGGCTGGTGTAAGATCAGTTGGGCAGACACTCAGGTAATGCCAGGGCAGGGCAAAGAATGTAAACCAGGTTGATGGAGTCTCAGGTATGGCTCCCACCTGCTGGTTCTGTGGGGAGAGGGCTCAAAAAAGGCACAATGGCCTCTGCCTCCTTTCTGTCTGGGAAAGGGCTGTCTCCCAGCTTTCATCTTGATGCCAGACACTTCAGTTCCTTTCTGTGTATGCCCTGGGGCCTTTCAGGCTGCTGCCTCTGGTGGTCCCAGAGCTCAGAGGAAGTAAGTCTGGTTACGTTCCGCATGGGCCCTTTAAGAGCAACTGTCGAGGGGTCCAGTTGTTTGTTTTGTTTTGTTTTGTTTTGTTTTCACTTGCTCCAATCCCACTGGTTTTTACAGCGAGAAATTATGCGGGCTTCTCTTCCTGGCCCTGGTATCCAGGGCTGGGGGATCTGGTGTGTGGCTGGTCCCCTCTCTCCGGAGATGCCCTTCCTAAGTTTTTATCCACCACATGTGGGTGTGGGGCCCGCCCGTTTCACATCTCCACGTCTCCTGCCTTTATGGATTGGCGTGGTTTCTTTAGTTCCATAGTTGTTGGATTTCCATTCAACTCGATTTCTAACAGTTCTGAGTGATCTTTGGTCTGTAGTTTATGGGGTTTTTTGTTTTGTTTTGTTTGTTTGTTTGTTTTTTGTTTTTTATGTGATTTTGCGAGGAGGTTAGGCGTGTTTACCTACACCCCCATCTTGACCAGAAGTCTCTTTTCTCTTTCCTGCTCATGCTGTGTTTGTTTATATGTTAACAGGGAGCTCTTTTCGTGTCACTCAGATTCAGACTGATATAAAAGTTCTTTCTTTACAAATGACAGTAGGCTTTTTTTTTAATGGTAACTATTTGTATATATTGATCTAGTTTTTTACTTTACCAACATCTTTTATTTTATTTTTGAATTGAGTCTCTTGATTTCCAGATACTGATTTTTATCTGCAAATAATATAATGGTATATGTAAGTCTTTCCAGGCTTAATGAAAAATAAACTTTATTTTAATATTTTCCCAATTCCTCCACTAATTTATTTTGGCTTTTGCAATTGTAGTGTAATGCGTACTAATAATAATGACATTAGACCATCTTTTCCTTTTCCTTTTCCTTTCTTTTTTTTTTATGGGCTCTGACTGAGATGTTTTTATCAATGGGAAGTATACATTTATAATTCCTATCTTGAATATTTTCCACAAGGTCATTTTACCAGGTTTCTTTTAAGTGACTAAAGAGTTAGTCATTATTTTTTTCTCCCTGATCTATTAATGTGAAAAATAAATTAATGGACTTTCTAATATCAAGTCATTCTTGAATTTCTGGGGTAAAACCCACTAGGTCTTTTAATGCAGCTGGCTTCTATTTGCTATTATTTAGGAATTTTTAAGCAATAATCATATGTGAAATTGGAGTCTAGATATTTTTTTCTTTTTGCAATATTTGTATTGATATTATGGTTTTTTAGTGAAAAAATTGAAGTTTTTCCCTTTTTAAAATTCTAGAACACTTATATTACATTAAAATTATCTGTTATTTTATATTAATTATCGAGTAAAACCCTCTGAATCTGGTATAATATGGATGCATGGCTCTTCATTTCTGCCCTGGAAATGAGTCTTGTTTAGATTTCTTTCTGTTCCTGCTTGGTTTTTGTAAGCTATATTTTCCTAGAAAATTATCCACTTCTAAGAGTTGTTGAGTAGTTTATTAATATCCAGTTAGAATGTTTGCTTTCTAGTAAAACACAATGTGGAGTTGTGTTTTATTTTGTGACCCAAATAGAAAATCTTTTTTGCTTTTTTTTTTGTCCCCCTCAATTTGACTGGCTCTATTTCTTTATTTACATTTAATATTATTTTGTAGTAGTTTGAAGTGTACAGCATAGTGGTTAGACAATTGTATACTTCACAAAATGTGTGCACGCGCCCCCCCCCCCCAATATTTCCCAGTTGGCACCATAGGGAGTTAATACAATCTTATCAACAATATGTCTCATGTTGTACTTTATATCCCTGTGGCTGTTTTGTAGCAACCAATATGTGCCTTCTTTTTTTTTTTTTTTTTTTTTTTTTTTTTTGAGAGAGAGAGAAGGAGAGAAACATCAATGTGTGGTTCATCTCACATACCCCCAAGAGGGGACCTGGCCTGCAACTCAGGCATGTGCCCTGACTGGGAATCGAACCAGGAATCCTTTGGTTTGCAGGCAGGGGTTCAATCCACTAAGACACACAGCCAGGGCCAATATGTACTTCTTAATCTCTTCACCTTTTTCACCCAGCTTCCTAATCCCATCTGCCCTGGCAACCATCAGTCTCTTCCTGTATCTTCGATCTGTTCTTTTTTGCATTTAGTACATGAGTTAAAACCATTTAGATGTATTGGTGTGAGAGAAAGGTTTATTTTGTTTTTCCCTTTTATAGTTGAAAAGATTTTTCTTTGTGGGACCTCTTGGCTTTTGCTTGTAAATGCAGTTCTGATATTCAGAAGGTTTCTATTTTATCTTAGTGGTAGCTTATATTAGTATAGCTTTATATCATGCCCTTAGTTATCTGTTGGTTCCCTACTCTGAGCAGTGATAAAACTAACAGGTTTCACATTGCCTACTTTCCTGCTTCTCAACCACCTGATTTTAGTAAATAACATCTTCATGTTCACCTTTGTGCAGTCAAATATGTTTATCTGTCACTTGATTTATCACATTTTGACTCTGGTACAGGCAAGAGGCAATCAGCAAATTTCTCTCTCAGGTTCCCCTGTTCTCTACTCTTCCCATTTTTATTATATTATTTCTTTATCTTCAGAAAAATAGGTTAATTCCCACATTTGTTTTAGTCTTAGTTGTGTAGCCAAATATATGCAAGGCTCAGTGGAGACTTTTTTGTCATGATTTCCTAATCCATCTCTTGGCCAATTAAAATTTGGATAAGAAGAGTTCAGTGAAAAACAACTACATGTGTGAGAATAATATTCTCTTAGTGTTACTGTGTTCAACAGATTTATTTGTAGTCTTTATGTGAATGACAGCTTGGCTTGATCAATAAATAACCTTTGGCTCATACTTCCTTTTTTTGTGAATTTTTCTACTGTATCCTGACATCAACTATTGCTGTAGGAAACTGAAGCCAGTCCCTGATTATTAATTTTGCTTCCATAAGTAACTTGATATTTTTCTAAATATTTTATTTTTATAGATCAATCAATTTACTAGGATATATCTTGATATTGACTGTTATTAAATGAGTTAAAATTTTCCCTGTGAATTTTTTTATTTACTTTTTAAAGATTTTATGTATTCATTTTTAGACAGAGGGGAAGAGAAGGAGAGGAGCATCAATGTGTGGTTGCCTCTTAAGTGCCTGGTGCTGGGGACCTGGCCTGCAACCCAGGCATGTGCCCTAACTGGGAATTGAACTGGCGACCCTTTGATTCACAGCCCATGTTCAATCCACTGAGCCACACTAGCCAGGGCTGAATTTTTTTTTTTTAATTGTTCTACTATCTTGTTATGGAGCTCATCTAGTTAAGGGGAAGACTTAGCGAGACAATTGGTTATTATAAAAGGCATTAAAGCATTCCCCCTAAAAACATGCATATGTCACTTTTCTTTCAAGTAAACGTTTTTATTGAAGTAAAACATACATACAGAAAAGTGCAAAAATTACAATTGTACAACTCATTCTATTTTCAGTGACCATACCTCTGTAACATACGCAGATCAGGAAGTAGAACATTAATGACTAACAGCTCTAAAAGTCTCCCTTTGTGCTTCCTCCTTATAATCCCTGTTACCCTCCTCTGAGGATAACCGTTGTGAGTGTGTGTGTGTTTGGTTTGTTTTTAATGACTACATAGTACTCTGATCATTCTTCTACTGGTTGTTTATTTAGGTTGTTTTCAGCTCTATTTTTTTCAGTTGTGGTTAAAAACATAATCGAAAATTTGCCATCATAACTATTTTATAGTTATATTTAATATTACAGCTCAGCAGTATTAAGCATATTCACATTGTCTCACAACAAAGTTCTAGAATGTTTCCATCTTGCAAAACTGAAACTCTGTACTTATTAACCACCATCTACTCTGGAAACCACCATTTGACTTTCTAGTTTGGCTACTTTAGATACCTCTAAATAGTACTGTGATTAGAATCATAGTATTATTTGTCTTTTTGTAACAGTTAATCCCACTTAGCATAATGTCCTCAAGCTTCATAAATGTTATAGCATGTGACAGGATTTCCTTTTTTAAGGTTGAATGATATTCCATTGTGTGTATATACAACATTTGATATCTATTCATCTGTTGATGGATATTTGGGTTGCTTCCCCCTCTTGGCTATTTTGAATAATGCTATAATGACCATGGGTCATTTTATGTTTTAGATATTAACCCCCTATCAGATATGTAATTTTCAAATATTTTATCCCATTCTGTAGATTGCCTTTTTTATTCTCTTGTTTCCTTTAATATTCTCTTTCATTGGATGTAGTCTCATTTGTCGATTTTATTTTTTGCTCCCTGTGTTTTTGATGTCATCTCCAAGAAACCATTACCAAATCCAATGTCATAGAGCTTTTCCCATTTTCTTATATATTGTTTTATAGTTTTAGGTCTTTAATTTACTTTGAGTTAATTTTTCTATATGATATAAGGCAAGGATGCAACTTCCTTCTTTTGAATGTGATATCCAGTTTTCTCAGCACCATTTGTTGAAGAGATTGTCCCTTCCCCAGTAGGTGGTCTTGGCGGTGCCCTTATCAAAGATCTTTTGACCACATATGTAAGGATTTAAGGATAACCATTATTCTGATTTCCTGCTTCTATACTTTGTGTAAGAGCAGTCATAGAATATGTTCTCCCTTGTCTGGTTTCTTGCACACTGCATTAACACTATATTGATTAGCACTATTTTGATTGTCACTATAATGACTAATATTGTGCAACTTATTTAACTTTTGTGTAGCCATAGTTCTGTTTTCATAGTTTCTGCTATGTGATAGTCTATCAATGATTTATCACAATGATTCACCCATTCTTCTATTAATGGACACTTGAGTAATTTCCAGTTTGGGTTCTTATGGGGTATACATATCTTTTGGCCCATATGATGTTTGTTGTATGTACATTTCTGTTGGGTATATATACTTAGGAGTGGAATTATCAGGTCCTAGGTAGTAGTATACATGTGTTGTTTAGTGGAGATGACCAAAACGGTTTTCTGTAGTGGCCATATCAATTTATATTCCCACCAGCAGTGAATGAAAATTGTTCTACATTTTTTCCGGCGCTCAATATTGTTGGTCATTTAGCCATGCTGGTGATTTTACAGTACTATCTCATATTTTATGTGTGTGTCATAGAGGCATAGTGTGGGAAAGCCAAAATACCACTGTGGTTCTGTATGGAGAAAGTCTGGTATATCAAGAAGACTGACTTCCCGATTTACCTGATCTTGATTGGTTTAGGTCCAGCCTAAACATGTGAAGGAAGCTTTCAGGTTATTGAACAAATCAATCATTCGTGTAGAAACACCTGATGTCAATCTAGATCAAGACGAAGAAGCCCAAATGGAGGTAGATGAGGCCCCAGATGGCATCAATGGTGAGATGCTTGTTTATGACTGTTCTGGAGTTAGAGACCAGAATGTTCTGTGAGGCGTCATGGTGAAAGTGCACTTGTTGATGGTTTTCAATGGATATTGAGTTGTAATTAACTCTTTATAAGTTAAAATTCAATTAAATAATTGACATAAAATGTATATGCTTAAAAGACAAAATATACCAAAATTATGATAGTGGATTTAATTCCCCAGCCTTATTTGTGTTATTATTGTTTTTAATTTAAAAACATGTTCTCCGGTACATTAAAACAGAAAATTATCAGAATTAAAAATGTTGCATATAAAATTGAAAATGCACTTTCAAGTCATGAAATCTTTATATCTCTTACCCTTCCTATTTCTTCCAAGTTAGTGCGTCTTCACTAACAGCACTTACACATTTGCTTTTAATTTTTATTTATAAAATTACTAAATACTAAGTATACATTTATGCTTGTTTTGAAATTAGTATTAAAATACGAGTAGTATATTTATAAACATTTGCTAAGGAAGTTTTGAGGAACAGAAAGAAGATTCAGGTGGTTTATGTTTCACTTAGGTCATGCGGACAGCCCTGCTCCTGTGAATGGAATTAACAGCCACGGTGAAGACACAAACCAAGATTCGGTTCCAAAAGCCTCCTTAAGGCTGGGCTTCTCCGAATACTGCCGAATCTCCAACCTTATTGTGCTGCACCTCAGGAAGGTGGAGGAAGGTGAGTCTGTACCTGGTGTTGCTCACATGCTCATTTACATAAGCACTAGTCACATAAACTACTTCTGATCCCTGAAGATTGTGTTTTGTCATAAGAGATGATAAATTGTTAAATGAGCTCACTCTGGCAGAGAAAATCTGCAGGGCATCAGCATATCTGCCAGCCGGGACATTTCCCCACAAGCTCATTCTCAGACAAAGGTTTATAGATTACACTTATTAATGTTGTTGGCCAATTGTAATAGTTTTAAAGCAGAATTTGGGATTTGATAATATATAAAGAAGCACTTTACAATGTTTTTACAGGTGTAAAATCACCGTTCCTTACAATAGCTTTATTTAAAATGTATGAACTCGTAGGTTATTATATTTTACAGGCTAGTATTGAACTCAAAAGACTTTATCAGCACCAGTACATTCCAGACTAGAAATAAAGTAAAACCCTCCTTTCTCCATAGGTAAAGTGTGATATCTGGACACTAGTGCATTTCCCACCCTTAACTGCTTTACCATGCTGTTCCAAGTTATATCAACCTATAGTTAGCCATAAGGTAGGAGGAAAAATAATGAAATCAAGGAGTCAAGCTTAAACTTTAATTTGGTGTTTAGCCATCAGGTAGTTCTTATTTAAAAGCTCCAGTATGCTGGCTTTCAGACAGATTCTGTCATCAGAGTGTCCTATGAGATGGAATAAAAGAACGCCCGAGATTCTCATAGCTTACTGAAGATCTGAGTTCTGTAATTTCAGCTCTCTTCTTCCTGGTAAGTGTGGCCCAGTGGGAGAGAAGAGTGTAAAGAAGCCACTAGGACAGACAGGTTTTAGCCTCACTCCCTTCTCATATGAAAAGATTTGAGAGCTCACATGTTCTTGTGTTCACATAATACTTCATTATTCTATTTCTCGTACAACTAAGTTTTAAACATGGCAGACCATTGATGGGGCAAAGATATGATTAGCACTGAGACACTGTCTGCATTTCATAGATGAATTCTACTAGGTCTTCCTTTCTTTGAAAAAGCAAAAGAAGACGCTGTTCGCCCAATCAAATAAGTTATTCTCGATCTTCAGGTCGACAGCACAGGGATCACAACTTAAAACCAAGGTCACTTACCAAGAACATTTGGACAAACCACTCAAGTTTCAGTACAGCAGGTCCTCAAATAATCTCATTTAGTTGTGGCACTGATGAGATGCCGTAGGAACTTAACTCTTATTTATATCAATTCACCTATGGTAAAATTGGTTTTATTACACGTCGCTTTACTTAAAATTGCAGAACCTATCAACATTGTTAAGTGAGTACTTAATGTACAGCCTTAATAAAACTTGATGGCCAACTCAAAGTATTTTTATTTTTTTAGTATATTTTATTGATTATGCTATTACAGTTGCCCCATTTTTTTCTCCCTGTTATCCCCCTCCGCCCTGTACCCCCCTTTCTTCCAGCATTCCCCTTCCTTAGTTCATGTCTGTGTGTCATACGTAAAAGTTCTTTGGCTTCTCCATTTCCTATACTATTCTTACCCTCCCCCTGTCTATTTTCTACCTACCATCTATGCTACTTATTCTCTGTACCTTTTCTCCACTCTCCCCCTCCCCACTGATACCCATTCATTATGAATAGACCTTACTGGAATAAATTTTTCATTTTGAGTGAATTCCTGTGATTTTTTACTTCTCAGTTGACCTCCATAAAGTCTTCCTTTGTCCAAAAAGGAAAAGTTATATTTAAGAAGTTTTACTTGCTGTTGTTTCATTCCTAATTTATGCCTTCAGTTGCTTTTGGCAAACATTCTTATAGGTGATGAAGCATAAGAAGGTGAAGGAAACACCTTATACTCTGAAATCTTAGAAGCTTTAAGAAACTTATTTTTTACAATTTATTTAATTTGATTTTTCTCTTCAGGATAAAGTTAGGTATACTTTAATACAAGTAATATCACAGGTTATTTTAGGCTTATGATAGAACATTGCAAATCTTATTTCAGCAGATGTACTTTCTGACTGGTTGATGGTTATCTAATCTGTACATATCTTGTTGTGTGTGCACACCCCAAGGATTGACAATACAATTTGCTAGAAATATAATTTGATCAAATTAAAATGTTGTTGTTGTTGTTGTTGTTGTTGTTGCAGAAGAGGATGAGTCGGCATTAAAGAGGAGTGAGCTTGTTAACTGGTACTTGAAGGAAATTGAATCAGAAATAGATTCTGAAGAGGAACTTATAAATAAAAAGAGAATCATTGAGAAAGTCATTTATCGACTCACCCACTATGTACGTATAGAGCTTTGTGTGTGCTCAGGTATTAGTGGGGGAGGGAGCGTATACCTTATTTAACTATGGATTCATTAGATGCTTATTTATTCTGAATCATTGCAGTCTAGTCAGAATTATGAATTGTAAAAGAGTTAACAGTAATTGACTTACCTTCTCTACTAAAACAAGCAGAATATAAGTTAAATCTGGGAACGGGGATTTAGGGCCTTATTTTTTGTGTATTTTTAATCTTTGTTTTCCATTCCAATTACCATAAACCTTCAAGCATCGACCACTATTACCTATTTTTTTACATTGCATCTTCCTCAGATCCTTACCTTCATTACCCAGCTTACATTCTAACAGTCATTCTTACATTTTTTTCTTTTTATTCCCCCAAGCCAAATTGTATCCAGCTTTATTAAAGATATTTTTCATAAGCAGTCATGGTGTTTCAGGCAGGACATGGCCAACAGTTGTTAAGGGTATACAGTTTTCAACTCCCTTCTTCAGTGGACTACCAAAATCAGAAAGCCACTAAAACGCCCAAAGAAGTCTTCATTTGATGCTCTGAGCACCAAAAATTTAGAGTGAGAGTTGACATTTCAAAATCACGTGTTGTGTTTCTTCACCGTACTTATTGCCTGGCAAATATTCTTTATTTAGATGTTTAGTTTGTCTCTCTTGTTAGAATGCAAGCACCGTGAGGGCAGGGGCATCATTGTCTTGTTAACCGCTGTATCCCCAGGTTCTACAGTGTTGCCTGGCTCAAAGAGGAGTCAAATATTTGTTGAATGATTGAACTTTTCTGTTCAAATGGGAGAGATTCTACTGTCCTACAGTTCATTTCAATGCTCACTTTTTAAATGTTATAGGTGTCACATAGGATTGTCTTATCTGAAAAACTGTTTACCTGGGTGAGAGTGGTTGCAAATGAGCATATGATTTCAATGGGGTTGGAAGATAGGAACAGCTGCTCAGATCAGAATTTAATAAATGATATATCTGAAAATAAACCTGAACCAGGGTAGCATGTGGCCAGAAGTGGCTTTCTAGTAGTGGGCAGTGTGTCTGCACCAGGCCAGCCCTTTTCTCCCTAGAGCCAGCTGGGATCAGTGTAAGATGAAATGACCAATGCAGGAGATCCACAATGGGACACATTGTGAAATTAACTGATCTAAACTGGTAGTTTTACTCACTGCCTGAGTTAATTCACTACAAAAGATTAGAGAACTTGTACTGTCCTGATTGAATGTTCTTTCTGTGAGGGTGTGTTAGTACAAAGAATGCTTGAAACTGTCCAGTCCCTCTTAGCATTAGTGCTCATTCTGTGGAACTTTGCCTCCTTCTCATTTGGGATATTTTAGATTAATGTATAGGTACATCATAGGCTTGAATTTTTGTCATTAGTATTTTTAAGCCATATGGCATACATTTTTCCCCCCTAATTTTTATTGATTTATTTTTAGAGAGAGGGGAAGGGACCTGGCCTGGAACCCAGGTGTGTGCCCTGACTGGGAATCGAATTGGCAACGTGTTATCTTCAAATTCTACTTCTAACTGAATTATGAATAGGTAGTATATGAAAGACTTCAGTGACCAGTAATTAAGATTAGCGAATATTAATTGAAACCAAACACTTATATTAGAGTGATAAGCATAATGATAAACATATTCTTCAGATTTTACCCAGTTGCGTAATCTTAAAATTCATACATGATGTCTTGACTTTTGTGAAATTACGTTTACAAGTACTCGATGTAATACACTAGGAAACCTCATTAAAATCACAATGTTGAGCTTACTTACATATCTTTTAATTTTTCAAAGAAGGTTTATGGTATGAAAAGGTCTACATCCTGATGGGAATGGGGAAGATTAGCAGAACTTTAATAATGATTGGAAGTTATAGTCCTTTGTCTAGGAGTTTCTAGAGGAGAAATGAAAGAATGCTAGTAGCAAACATTCAGAAAGGTCAAGTGCTGTGTACCTGGGCGTTTTTGTAACAATGCTGGAGGCCTGAGGACAAATCTTTGTGTTTCACAGGATCATGTTCTAATTGAGCTCACCCAAGCTGGATTGAAAGGTTCCACCGAAGGAAGTGAGAGCTATGAAGAAGATCCCTACTTGGTAGTTAACCCTAATTACTTGCTTGAAGATTGAGATATTGAAAGCAACTAACCAGAGAAACTGTGGCCCTGTACCTCTTGGCCTCGGGTCTGCACAGAGTTCTACTAACGACACAAATGTTTGTGGGAGTGATGCTTCAGGAAGATTTATTTTTGCATAAAAAGAACCAAGTTGATGGTCCTGTGTGTCACATTCCCATCATACACTTCTGTGCCAACATGGGCTTTAGCGCTTTGTTTAGTGTGCTTCTTATCTAAGTGAAGTTGGAACCCAATCATGTGTGGTTTCTATAACTAAGACCTTTGCTTTCGTGTGTAGGGAAAAGGTCTATTCCTTTTATGGTATGTACTATTTTACTGAGGAAATAACTTTTTCAACTGCTATCCACTGCTTGTTTTTTTTTTATCAAAATAAAATATAAACTATTTTGCATGTGTCTGTTAGATTTATTTGTACTCTAATTATCATTTCCATATACTTGCAACCATGAGTCTTTCACTTTTTAATTTTATATTTGTTTCAGGTATACAGCATAGTGGTTAAACAGTTAAATAATTTAGGAAATGATCTCCCTGCTAAACTGTAGTACCCTCCTGGCACCACATATATAATTATCACAATATTTTGATTATATTCCCTATGTTGCATTGTACATCCCCATGATGAGTCTTTCACTTTTTGCTTAATCTGAAGCAAGGGGTTGTAAGGATGGTATTAGGGTAAACCTTCAGGATCCCATTCCTGTGGGGAGGAGTCCTTATTAGAATTCGTATGCATGCTAAGGGAGACTTGGAGATGGCTTTCTAAGGTTAGTTCCAGTTTTTAAAAAATAGCTTATTTTATTAAAGTTTCTTTTACTTTTTCATTACTCTTTAAAAGTTTAACTTGTCTGTCCTAAGAGTTATTTTCTAACTGCTTTTTTAAGAGAAGTATGTTGTTTTCTATATTATAAACCATTTCTAAATTTTACGGCTTTTTTTTTTCCAGATAAAAGTTGCAAGTGTTTATGATACTGGCTTCCCAGAGCTTAGTTATGATCAGTATATTGATAATATAGCACTTTTTATTGTTGCAGCTTTTAACAATAGATGTCCTTCTTAGCCTGTAGGGCTGGGTCGGGAATGATTATGTGTGGTGTGTGAGTAACTTCTCTCTCCACTGGTTTGAAAACGATAGGATGAGGGGCACTGGAAATGGATGGAGAAGTGCACAGTTAGCAGATACAGTTATAAGCTTCTTCAAAAGTATGTTCCTAATTAATAAGGGTATAAGGGGCTGTTGGGATGAAGAAATCTTGGGTAGCAGGATCTCAAAACTTCTATAGGGGCAGGAGATACTAATATAAAAAATGGACAAATATCAGGCAGGATGTTCAATAACAGGTATTAGAGAGAACATTCTAGGGAAAAGTGAGGAGATGGCCAGACCCCCTCCCTGTAGTTATTCCCAACTTGATAAACAAAATGGGGCCAGGAGGTCCTGAAAGACGAGAAACAGGCTGACAGAAATGAACTTTAAATTGATCAAATATTTGCCCAAAGGGAAAAAAAATAACTCTAATCTTTTTAATTGATTTTGGAGACAGAAACATTGATTTTCTTCCATTTATTTATGCATTAATTGATCCTTGTATGTTCCCCGACTGGGGATTGAACCTACAACCTTGGCATATAAGGATAATAGTAACCAACTGAGCAACCTGGTCAGGGAGCCCAAAGAAAAACTTTGAAGCTCAGGAAACGTGAGTTTCTTTTTGGTAAATCTGTCCCCCCCTTCTCAATTCTGCCATTAGTGGGAGGGCAGACTCCAGAGCAAGGTGAGGTGATTACTATAAAAACTGATAAAAATACTTACATTTCCACGTATCCCCTACCTCCACATGTTATTTGTCAGGAAGGTGAAGTGGACAATGGATGATGGAACACGTAAAAGATCTTTATGAAGAAAACTAGAGAAGTGTTAATAAGTGAGTAGATGTAGCATGTTCCTGACTGGGACTACTTGAATGTTGAGATTGTCAACTAATCTATAAATTTAGTGTATTTTTAACCAAGTCCCAACAGATGTCTATCAATGAGGAAATGACTACATAAGTTGTGATATAGCTATGCTGAGGGATATACCAGCAGTCCCCAACTTTTTGGCACCAAGAACAGTTTTTCCATGGACAGGGGCAGAGGGGGGGGGGCGGGGGTGGGCAGGAGGCAGAGCTCAGGCGAGCTTCCCTTGGGCTCAGCCACGGACTGGATTGGGTCCAGGGCCTGGGGGCTGGGGACTCCTGGGATATATAGATGACAATGGGTAAACCTGTATCTTTGAAGTGGGAATATCTCCTGGACACTAGGAAAAGAAAATACCAAATATAGCCATAGAGGTAGCTAAATATAAAGCAAATGCTAACAGACCTAAATGGAAAGCGACAGCAGTACAATAATACTAGGTGACTTTAATACCCCCCCCCCCACTTCCATCAGTGGATGAATATTGTGTCATCCAGGCAGAAAATAACCCTAAACAATGTTAGACCAGATGGACTTAATAGACATATACAAGACATTCTATCTAAAAGCAAGAGAATAAACATTACTTCTCAAGTACACATGGAATATTTTCCAGGATAGCTCATATGTTAGACCACAAGTTTGATGAATTTAAGAAGATTGGAGTCATATCAAGCATATTTCCTAATCATTTGAAACTAGAAATTAGAAGAAGAAAACTGGAAAGTTCAATATGTGGAGATTAAACATGCTACTGAATGGGTCAGAAAAAAATCAGAAGAAATTTTAAAATATCTTAAGACAAATGAAAATGGAAATACAGCATACCAAAAATTAAGGGATACTACAGAAGGAGTTCTAAGAGGGGAGCTCATAAGCATAAATTTCTACATCAAGAAACAAGATTAAGATCTCAAATAACCTAACTTTATATCACAGGAACTAGAACAAAGCCCCAAAGCTTAAGAAAGGAAAAACAAAGATCAGAGTGGAAATAAATAGCAACTTGAAAGACAATAGAAAAGATAAGTGAAACTAAGCTAGGTTTTTTAGTTTTCTAGGAAACAAAATTGACAAACCTTTAGCTACACTCACTGAGAAAAAAGGACTCCAGAAAGGAAAGAGCAGACATTACAACTAATAACAAGTACAAGAATCCTAAGAGGCCACTATGAACAAGTATATACACCAAAAATTTGACAGCCTAGAATAAATTCATAAAGTTTTAGAAACATATAATTTACCAAGACTTAATCATGAAGAAATGGAAAATCTGAACAGACCAAATACTAAAAGGAGATTGAATCAATAATCAAAAACCTCTCAAGAGTCCAGGACCAGATGGTTTAAGTAGTGAATTCTACCAAACATTCAAAGAATTGATACCAATCTTTCTCAAACTCTTTAAAAACAGAAAAGGAGGGAATATTTCCATACTCAATTTAGCAGGCCATTATAACCCTGACACCAAAACTGGAGAAGGTTGCCACCAGAAAGGAAAATTATAGGCCAATATCCCTGATAACATACAGAAATCCTCAACAAATTATTAGCAAACAATTCAACAATTCATTAAAAGGGTCATGCACCATGGTCAAATGGATATTCCAGGGATGCCAGGATGGTTTGATGTACACAAATCAACCAATGTGATACCCACACTAACAAATGAAGGATAGCTTATGAGCCACAGATTCCACTTCTGGGTTTGTAGCCAAAGAAACGCAAAACACTAATTCAAAAGAATATGTGCACCACTATGTTCACTGCAGTGCTATGTACAGCAGCCAAGATGTGGAAACAACCTAAGTGCCCATGAATAGACAACTGGGTAAAAAAGCTGTGGTACGTATATGTGATGAAATACTATTCAGCCATAAAAAATAATTAAATGTTTACCCTTTTGTGACAGCATGGATGGACCTAGAGGGTATTATATATGGAATCTAAAAAGCAAAAGAAATGAACAAAAGAGAAACAGATTCATAGATGCAGAGATCAGATTGACTGATAGTTGTCAGAAGGGAGGAGGTTGGGGGATTAGGTAAAAAGGGTGAAGGGATTAAGTACAAATTTGGACTCACAAAATTGTCATGGGGATGTAAAGTACAGCATCGGGAATATAGTCAATGATATTGTAATAACTACGTGTGGGTACTTGAAATATCGGGGACATTACGTAAAGTATATGATTATCTAACCACTATGCTGTATACCTGAAACTAATACAAAATAATATTGGATATAAACTGTAATTGAAAAAAATGAAGGGTAAAAATCATATGATCATTTCAATAGATGCAGAAAAAAGCATTTGACAAAATTCAATAGCCATTTATGATAAAAAAAAATACTCTCAAGAATGTGTGTATAGAAGGAAAGTACCTCAACATAATAAAGGCTATACAGTCCTGCATCGTTTATTGACAGGGATATGCTTTGAGAAATGCATTGTTAGACAATTTTGTTGTTGCACAAACATCACAGAGTAATACCAACCAGATGGTCTAGCGTACTACACACCTAGGCTATGTGGTCTAGCCTATTGCTCCTAGGCTACAAACCTGTAAAGCATGGTACTGTAGTGAATATGGTAGGCGATTGTAATACCATGGCAAGTATTTTGTATCTAAACATAGAAAAGATATGGTAAAAATACACTATATAGGACCAAAAAATGGCACAGCTGTACAGGGCGTTCACCATAAGGGGAGCCTGCAGGACTGGAAGGTGCTCTAAGTCAGTGAGGGAGTGGTGAGTGGATACGAAGGCCCAGGGCACTACTGCACACTACTGTAGGCTTTATCAACATTGTACCTTTGGGCTACACTAAATTTATTTTCAAATGTTTTTCCAATAATAAGTTCACCTTAGCTTACTGTAACTTTTACTTTTATAAACTTAATTTTTAAAAACTTTTGGGGAGGACTGAGGGGCTGGGCTGGGATGGGGGTAAAAGGCAGAAAACTACTTGAACAACAATTAAAATTTTAAAAAAAACTTCTCAACTTTTATAAGAATAGCTTAAAACAAACACATTTTACAACTATACAATAATGTTTTCTTTTTTATATTCTTATTCCATAAGCTTTTTCCACTTAATTTCTAATTTAAGTGGAAAATTTTAATTTAAAATTTTTGTTAAAAACTAGAACACAAACACGTATTAGCCTAGGACTACACAGGGGCAGGATCACCAGATCATCTATACCACTGTCTTTACCTCCACATGTTGTCCCACTGGAAGGTCTCCGGGGGCAAAAACAGGCATGGAGCTGTCCACTCCCATGAAAACAATTCTTTCTTCTGGAACACCTCCCAAAGGATCTGAGGTTCTTCTTGGGGAGGTGTCACTTTTCACAAATACGTCCATGGTTATTTGCTTGGTCTATCTCTCTTTTTAAAAAGATTATTTGTTGATTGATTGATTGATTGATTGATTGAGAGAAGGGAAAGAAAGGAGAAAGACCGAAACACTAATGTGTAGTTGTCTCTTGCATGCCCCCTACTGGGGACCTAGCCTGCAACCCAGGCATGTGCCCTGACTAGAAATCAAACCAGCAACCCTTTGGTTCACAGGCTGGCATTCAACCCACCCAGCTACATCAGCCAGAGCTCGCTCTCCCTCCCTCCCTCCATCCCTCCCTCCCTCTCTCCCTCTCTCTCTCCCTCTCTCCCTCCCTCCCTACCCCTCTATCTTTTAATAATAGATTTGCTTTAAGTGGATAATGTATCATCAACTCTCTAGTAATGAAAACTTTCAGTTTTGGAGTCCACGTTTTCAAATTTTTGACAAGCTGTTGAGGTCTGAAAAAGCTGCTAAATACTTCACTATGAATTTTCTGGGGGGTTCTTTTCTTCTGCAGTTTCCTTTTCTCTTGTCTCTTCTTCAGCTATGCATACCTGTTCCAGTTCCAACAACTCATTAGTCATTTCCTCAGGAACCTCCTCTAGGAGCTCCTCAGTGTCATTCTCATCCACACCCAGGTTACACTTGTTTTTCATCTCAGCCACAGCCTTGATTTTCGCAATCTCCTCATCTTGGCACATCCCTTGAAGTCATGGACAAACCTCTTGAGTGTCTTCTTCCAGATGTCATTCATATACTCCTTGGTAACATCACCCAAGCCCAAGTAAGGATTCTTAATGCAGCCATCAATGTAATCATTCCAGAACTGCATCAGTGTTTTCTTGGTGTCTTCTTCCATTGCAGCAAGAGCCGAAGCAAAGGTCACCTCAGGCAGTGGTCCTTAAAAGCTTCTGTAACACCTTGACCCATTGATTGGATGAAAGATGTGATGTTTGGAGAGAGAAACACCACTTTGACATTGGGGTGCAGATCACCAATAAAAAGAAAATGTCTGGGAGGATTATCAACAATAAGTAAAATATTGAAAGATATCTTATCCTCCAAACACACTGCTTCTCCATTTTTCTGGTGTAGCAATTTAGGAAGGCATCTCACAAGAGGATCTGGATCATCCATGATTTCTTATTGCTCATGTACTACACTGGCCGTGTGTGCTTATTGCTTTGCTTAAAGGCCCTGGGGTTCTCACAGTGCCAGGTCGCAAAGGGTTTCACTTTCCAGCCTGCAACATTGCCCTCAGGCAAGACTGGTATCCCGTCCTTAAAAGCCTGGAAACCTGGTATTGAGGCAGCCTCCAAATAGATGAAAGTTGTTTCAGGTACCATATTTTCGGACCATAAGACACACCTAGGTTTTAGAGGAGAAAAATAGGAAAAAAAATTTTGAAGCAAAAAATGTGGTAAAATATTTAATAACATAAGTAACCAGACTTCCAGCAAGATGGAGGCATAGGTGGATACACCATACCTCCATGCACAACCAAGATTAGAACAACAACAATTTAGAGGCAGAATAACACCCAGAACTGACAGAGAATTTATCTAAATGGAAGTTGGACAGCCAAGAGGTTGAAGTAGACCTGTTCATCCAGACTGGTAGGAGGGGCGGAGACGAGCAGCCAGGCGCGGGTCCCGGCGTGTAGAGAACAGGGACAACTGGGTGCATAAGGCAACCGGGAGTGCGTAAGCCATCCAGGGTGTGCAAGATGGCAGCAGGTGGACCCTGAGTACACAAGTGGCAACTGGCAGACCCAGTGAGGTGGCGATTGTGAACCAGGGCAGAGTGCGCAACCCAGGATCCCAGAGAAGGGACTGAGATCCCAGGAGAACAGAGCTACTGCCATTGTTCCCTCCTGCCCCCACCCCCACCCCCACATACAACGTCACAATCTAGCAACTGAGCTGCCCAGCCCTGGTGAACACCTAAGGCTCTGCCCCTCACCGTAACAGGAGCGACCAAAGCCAAAAAAAGAGAGACATACAGACAGACAGACAGACATGTCTCAAACAGAAAAACAGATCAATGCCCCAGGGCTCATCCTTTTGAGCGACTAAGAGATTGCCAATCTATCAGATGCACAGTTCAAAACACTGGTCATCAAGAAGCTCACAGAATTGGTTGATTTTGGGTGCAGATTACGTGAAAAAAAATGCAGGTTACCATAAAAGAGATGAGGGAAGATGCACAGAGAACCAATAGTGATGGGAAGGAAACTGGGACTCAAAACAATAGAGTGGACCAGAAGGAAGAAAGAAAAAAAAAAAACAGGAAAGAATGAAGAAATAAGAATTCAAAAAAATGAGGAGAGTCTTAGGAACCTCCAGGACATCATCTTTAAACGTTCCAATGTCTGAATTATAGGGGTACCAGTAGGGGAAGAGGAAAAGCAACAGATTGAGCACGTATTTGAACAAATAATAAAGGAGAACTTCCCCAGTCTGGCAAAGGAAATAGACTTCCAGGAAATCCAGGAAGCTCAGAGAGCCCCAAAGAAGTTAGACTCAAGAAGAAATACACCAAGGCACATCATAATTACATTAGCCAAGGTAAAAATGAAGGAGAGAATCCTAGAAGCAGCAAGAGATAAGGGGACAGTAACCTACAAAGGAGTTCCCATCAGACTATCAGCTGATTTCTCAAAAGAGACCTTACAGGCAAGAAGGGGCTAGAAAGAAATATTCCAAGTCATGAAAGACAAGGACCTATATCCCAGATTGCTCTATCCAGCAAAGCTTTCATTTAGAATGGAAGGGCAAATAAAGCCCTTCTCAGATAAGGTCAAGTTAAAGGAGTTCATCATCACCAAGCCCTTATTTTATGAAATGTTAAAGGGACTTATCTAAGAAAAGAAGATAAAGAAAAAACATGTATAGTAAAAGGACAGCAAGCTCACAATTATTAACAATCACACCTAAAGCAAAACCAAAAGAAACTAAGCAAACAACTAGAACAGGAACAGAACCACAGAAATGGAGATCACATGGAGGGTTAGCAACAGGGGAGTGGGAGGAGGAGAGAGGAGGGAAAGGTACAGAGAATAAGTAGCATAGATTGTAGGTTGAAAATAGACAGGGAAAGGGTAAGAATAGTATGGGAAATCTAGAAGCTAAAGAACTTATAAGTATGACACATGGACATGACTAAAGGGGGGGACATGGGTGGGAGAGGGTATACAGGGTGGAGGGGAGTGAAGGAGGGAAAATGGGACAACTGTAATAGCATAATCAATAAAATATATTTAAAAAATAACATAAGTAACAATATTTCACCAATGTAAATGTAAAGCTACATTTGGACTGTAAGACACACCCCCACTTTTCCTCCTGAATTTGAGGGGTGCGTCTTATAGTCCAAAAAAATACTGTTATTTGTTTGGGGATTAGGGAGCTTTCATCCAAATTGAATATCTGCTCTGGCAAGTAATTTTCCTCCACAATCAGCTTATTTTGTGTTTCCAAAAATTTTTCAGCTGCGTTCACATCTGCACTTGCAAACTTCCTACTCACATTCACACCATGTAATGAGTAATGCATCTCAAATCATTTGGTAATATCTAGCAGTAAATTCAACATCATGGTTATTAGGTTCAGCCTTTTCTTTCAACACTGCAAACAAACTCTTTGCTTTGGCTGTGATCATCATGGTGCTGAGAGGGATTCATTTCTGTATCTTGTCTTTAATTCAGGTCATTAGAAATGTCTTCATGTGTGATGGGGAAAATATTTGTTAATATTTTCTAAAATATTTATTAGTCTCCTTTTCCTCAGTGAGGAAGACCCTTTAACAGGTTGTGTCACTTTGGTTTTGCTCTTCAAGACTGTACCTGTGTTGGATGGGACGTGCCTCACTGGTCAGCAGTAGCCATCACTGATTTCCCACCTTTGCAGTCCTTTATCACTTTTCACTTTGTTTCCATGTCAATCACTCAATACGGCATCATAAGCTGTGCATTTTGTATGCTTTGGGGCCATGACGAACAAAACGACATGACATTAAGTGAAGCACAAAGGAAAATGATGCTATCAAGAAGCACAGTAAACATGAGGCATATGAGGCTGCTGCCAGCAAAACACAGCATCCTGGTTTTTTACAGGTAGAATGAGAATACTCTAAAATAATGATAAAAAGGCCAACAGGTATATAAAAAGATGCCCAACATTACCAGTTATAATGGAAATGCAAATCAAAACCACAATGAAATGCCTCCTAACACCTATTAGAATGACCATTCTCAGTAAGACAAGATATAACAAGGGTTGGAGAGGATGTGGAGGAAAGGGAACCCTTACACGTTGCTGGTGGGGATGTAACTTGGAGCAGCCAGTATGAAAAATGGTATGGAGTTTCCTCAAAAAATTAAGTCTAGAACTACCATATGACACAGCAATCCCTCTTCTGGGTACCAACCTGAAAGTTTTGAAAACACCTTTTCATAAAGATATATGTATTCCTGTGCTTATTTTTTTAATTTTATTTATTTATTTTTTAGAGAGAAGGGAAGGAAGGGAGAAGAAATATCAATGTGAGAGAGAAACTTCAATCAATTGCCTCTTGACCAGGGACTAAGCCTGCAAGCCAGGCATGTTCCCTGACTGGGAATCCAACTGCAACTGTTGCTTTGCAGGACAATGGCCAACCGAGCCACACTGGTTGGGACTGTACTCCTACATGTATTGCAGTCATAATAGCCAAGACATGGAAACAACTTGTGTCCTTCAATGGACAACTGAATACAGATATGGTACATATATTCAATGGGATATTACTCAGTCATTAAAAAAATGAAACATTGTCATTTGTGACCATATGGGTGGCTCTTCAGAGTACTATGCTAAGTGAAGTCAGTCAGAAGGAAAAGACAAGAACTGCTTGATTTCACTCAGATGTGAGATATAACACAAAAAGCAACAAACCATTGCTTTAGATATTTATTTACAATTAATTAAAGTGGAAATAAAACCAGTGTTCAATATGCCAGAGGTTAAATTAGGGTACTTTTTCACTGTGGGATGAATGTTGTGCATTGTTAAAAAGAGGCGGGTCTGCCCTGGATGTGAAGGAGGGAGGTGCAGGGCCTGCTTGCAGGAGTGGGAGGTTCTGAGAGGAGGGGGGTAAAGGCAGAATAATTAGGACAACTGTAATAGCATAATCAATAAAATATAATAAAAAAGAGGTGGGTCTATATATTCTGGTGTAGACAAGGCTCCAACAGCTATTAAGTGAAAAAAAGAAAGCTGAGAAGCTATACCAAAATCATAATTTCACGTATGTTAAATTGTATTCCACATGTAAAGCATTATACACCTACATATGTTTGCATTGCACACGTGCAATAATGGCTATCACTGAGTTGCATTGCTCTAAACAAGCTAAAGAACGACCTTGTTTAATTCTCACCACCTCTCTATTTCCATTCTACAGATGAAGCAACAGGCACAGCGAAACTGAGTAACTGTATTTGGACGAGATTTAATCCCAGGCATCCCAACTCCTGAGTTACTGCGCAGCCGCACAGAGAAAGAAAACCAGAACAGAGAGTGCTAAGCTAGGGAAGGGAGAGGACTGAGGGAAGGAGACTTTTCAGGGTTCCTACATTGTTTGACTCTTTTACAGAATGTGTTCATCATTTACCTACATATTTTTAAAGGGGAAAAATATTTCACAAGGGATTCGTTTTTGTTCTGTTCTGTGAGCAAATTTTTAAATAATTTGTAAGACAAAGATGTGGAGAACTTTTTCCTTTGGACATTTTCCAGGTTCCTCTGCTTAAACTGTGTGAGACATTTGAGGTTTTGCTATATCTTCTGGTCTTTACATTTTTTGATATCACATTGATGAACCATGCACTGATTTCGTTAGCATTGCTAACCCGGTTAAATATTAAGGGTTAATAAGCACGTAATATTTTACAACCTCAGCTGCAGTTATAAAGTAAGGATTCTCAATTCCTCCCAACAGGTCCTCGAAAATGGAGCTGACTTGGAATTTAGTCTTTACTGTTCTTCTAAGTTTTTCATGTTGGGGGTTAGACTGGACACTTGACAGAAATGTCATTCTAGCTGCTGGCCCTCTAACCAGTGACTTGCTGCGCAACCTGAGCGGTCCCCCGGGAGACCCGGGCTCCGACCCTGCAGCAGGGGACGAAGACGCGCGCGTGTGTCGCCAGCCGCTGCCCGCTGGGCTGCCCGAGTACTTCAGCAGCATCCACGCCCGTGGGGTCACCCACTATAAAGTATTTCTGTCTTGGGCACAACTTCTGCCGGCAGCGAGCCCCCAGCGCCCAGACGAGGAGGCAGTGCGCTGCTACCGGCGGCTGCTCGAGGCCGTGCGGGCGGCGCGGCTGCAGCCCCTGGTGGCCCTGCACGGCCGGGCGCCCCCCGCCGGCGCCGCCCGCGGAACCCGAGCCTGGGCCGCGCTCTTTGCAGACTACGCCGCCTTCGCCTTCCGCGCCTTCGGGGACTTAGTCGAAATCTGGTTCACGTTCAGTGACTTGGAGGCGGCGGGCGCGGAGCTCCCCGAGCAGGAGTCAGGGTCGTCGCGGCTCCAGACCCTCGCTGACGCCCACAGGAAAGCCTATGAGATTTACCGCGGAAACTACGCGCCCCCGGGTGAGTACCTGGGACAGCGGCCGCCGCGCCGCAGCCCGTCACCCCCCGCCCCTACCTCCTTAAGGCAGCGCCCGGCTTTCCTTCGCGCGCATCCTCAACAGCCCCGTCGTAAACCTTCAGCAGAGAAATTACTGTTGCAGGAAGAGGCCTCAGGGGAGACGGGGGGTTACACCGCGCAGTGCCCAGAGCTCCTGTGAAGGGCATCCTCTGCGCCTGAGCTCTGCCCGCCGCCTTGCGGTCTGCAGACCGGCCTCCTGGACCCTTCCGAGGCCGCGCGGGGGCCCACCCTACCCAGCCTTCCTTCCCCTCTCCGTGTGAAAACCTACACACGCTAGTTGAAGCTTGCCTTCCAGCAGGGGAGACAAATGCAGAGGTAAAATAAGGACACACTGATAGGTGGTGAAAAGAGCATCGTTTCGATTGTCCAAACCCTCGCCTCACAGCTAACCTGAGGTTCTGATTCAGCAGATCCCGGCAGGACCAGGACATCTGTGATTTTAATAAATTCTCTAGGTGAATCTAAGATGCCCTAATTTAGAGAACCAATTTTGGATTAATCACGTTTTCTTGTTTTTATGTTATACATGTAGTATATAATATATGCATGCCTGTATATTCTACTTTATGAGTATATTCTCATGTTATTAAAAACCCTTTGAAAGTATGATTTTCCATGGGCTTTTAAGTTCCCATAATATGAATGGGCCATAAAGTTTAAAATATTGCTCTCATTTTAATATATGTTTATTTAATTTTTATTATTACAAATTATAAACATGCATATTTACAAATGCTTGCCTAACTTCTGATAAGTTCTTTCTGATAGATTCTTAGAATTGAAATTACTGGATCAAGAGAGTGCATTCTTTAAGATTTTAAAGCATGTTGCTAAATTACTTTCCAGGAATGTTGTAGTAGTTTACATGAACAGTTACAAAATTGTTCTTCTGACCCCACTTAGCCTGTTTTATCATTGGTAATTGGACAGCTAAAAACTATTACCTCCTATATTCTTCATCTGCATGGATTTGATTATAGACAAGTTAAACCTATTTTTTCTATGTGAAAAATCACAGGTGTGTGAGTCTAGAGGGGCTCTTTCAGGTAGGGGTGTGAGGAAGGCAGTCTTCAGGCCACCTTTTGAGCAGTGAAGGCGGATCCAGCCTTGAGATCTGGAGAAGAGGATTCCAGGTCCCGGGAGAGTGTGAAGCCCCGGCAGTGGGGACAACAAGGAGCCACCTGTCAGTTTAGTAAACAGGGAATGCAGGGTGGCAGCTGAAGAGATGCTGGATTGAGAATGGATTCTTGGGAAAGCGTATCTTGGGGTGGGGGAGCAAATAAAGGTTTGTTGGCTGTAATTCTGTTGAAGAAGCTCTGCACAAAATGAACTTCGGATGGAAGAAGGCAAGACTGAACTTGGATCATCTCAAATAAAGGAACATCTGTCTTATTTTGAGTCAGATTCCATATAATTAGTTAAATTATAAAACGAAATATACATAGTTATTAAAATGTTTGCATATTTTATTTTAATTTATATCAGGTTATTAAAGACTGTTTCTTTTTTAAACTATATTTCCTTCTTTTCTTCTTGTGCTCATATTTTCCATCCTTTATTTTCTGTTTCATCAACATCACTAGATTATCTGTCCCCAATATAATGCAGAAAATGAAATAAACTCTTTTTTCAATCTTTTTATTATTTCAGAAGGTAGTGTTCTCCCTTTCTCTTTCTCTCTCTCCCTCTCTCTCACTCTCTTCTCATTTTTAGTCTAATTATAACCCTATTGTTCTTTTTAAAATCTATTATATAATATTCACAAAAGTATGTAACTTATGTTGGTTAAAAGCAAAATACTGTAGCAAATACACATGAAGTGACCACTCAATCCAACAATTAAAATATAACATAATACTACTTCAACTACAATGGCTATATAAAAGTAAACAGACAATAATAAGCATTAGAGATAATGTGGAGAAACTGAAAGACTCACATGCTGCTGGTGGAAATGAATAATGGTGTAGCCGGTTTGGAAAACAGTCTGGGATTTTCTCAAGTTAAATGGTAGAGTGACCATATGACTCAACATGTCCTCTCCTGGTATATATGCAAGGGTAATGAAAACAAATGTCCAGACTAAAAGTCGTTAAAAACATTTATAGCAGTATTGTTTATAATAGCCAAAAGTGGAAACAACCCTAATGTCCATCACTGGATGGATAAACAACCTGAGGTGTATACATACGATGGAATATTATGATGCAGCCTTAAAAGGAATGAAGTACTGCTACGGACTACACCATGATGAGCCTTGAAGACATCGTGCCAAATGGAAGTACCAGTCACAGAAGACCACCTAGTTAGTATATGAATTTCTTTACATTAAGTGTCTGGAATAGGCAGACCTACGGAGACACAAAAGTAGATGATCAATACCTAGGGCTGAAAGAAAATGGGAAGTGACTGCCTCTATGTCTAGACTTTCCCTTCGGGTGGCTAAATTGTCTTGGAAGAGCAGAGATAGTTGCAGTTTTGTGAATATATTAAAAACCACTGAACTGTATACTTTAAAGGAGTAATTTTTTAAATTAAAGTTGACATTAAATATTATTTTATATTAGTTTCAGGTGTGAATTTTATGCTATATATCTTAACTTTATACAATGTATATTAATTTTAAAAATGTAAAAACTATAAATGGGAGGTTTGTGGGTTTATAAAGCAAAACAAAGCAAACCATACCACAACTTACATCTGCTTGTATATTCCTCCCTCCTCTTCTTTGTTTTTCCCCTCCCCACACAGGTTACCACTATGTTAAATATTCTGCTTACCTTTTACTATCTGATGGCTTTTCCTCCCACTTGGTGTCCACAATGACTTAAAGGTACAAGGCCAAACATCTTAAATAAAAATTTTTTTAGTTACAGAACAGGTGGAATTTTAGCAGATAAAGCACATTGACAGTGTTTTAAAAAAATATGTTAAAACCCCTGACTGGTGTGACTCAGTGGGCTGGGCTTCATCCCACAAACCTAAAAGGCATTGGTTTGATTTCCAATCAGGGCAACGGACTGATGTTTTTCTCCCTCTCTTTCTTCTTCCCTTCCTCTCTCTGTAAAAGTAAGTAAATAAAATTTTGGAAAGTATGTTAAAGAAGTAAATTTCTATTTACTGCTCACTAGGAAATACAATAGGAAATGTGGTTCTGAATTTTTCCCAAGATTGTTTTTATCAGGGTATGATTATATATAGTAAAATGCATAGATCTTGATTTTACAATTGATTAGTTTTGGCAAACGCATCCATGTAACCCAGACCTTATCAAGATAAAACATTAACCGACACCTCAGAAAATTCTGTTTCTGATTAATTAAATCAATCCTTACCCCTCAAACAAACACTGATCTGATTTTGAATCACACAGTTTTTGTGCCTGCTGTCTTCTTTCATTTAGCATAAAGTCTGTGATATTTATGCATCTTATTGCTGCATGAATAATTTGCTCCTTTTGTACCTAAGGAGTATTCTATTACGGATATATCATCATTGAGGGACATTTGAGCTATTTCCAGTTTTCATCTGTTATGAGTCAAATTGCTAGGAGTATTCATTCTTGTGTAAGTTTTTATGTGCAACTATATTTTCATTTCTCTCAGATAAATACGTAGGAGTGGAACTGGGTCATAGATGTCCCTGACTTTTTCAGAAGAGGCCAGTTTTCCAAAGCTGCTGCTCCATTTTACAGCCCTGCCCCCCCCACCCCGCCAAGCTGGGCACAATCATCTCCACAGCCCCACCTGACACGCTCTTGTTCTCTATTTTAGCTGTTTTGATGATATCTCATCATGATTCCATTACTTTTTTAAAATATAATTTATTATCCCAAGTGCTTATTTGTGCTTAAACAATATAGTATTTAATTTTGCTTGGTTTGGTTTTGAGGCACCATAAAAGAGTATTATACTTTTTGTGGTCCTCTAGGGCTTCCTTTTTTAAAAGACAAAATTATGTTTCCAAGCTTATCCACGTTGTTGAATATAGCTGTAGCACATTCTTCTTCACTGCTATGCAACTACTCCATTGTGTGGCTAAGCCACATTTTATTAGTTTATTGTCCTGCTTATGGACATTTAAATAGTTTTTAAGTTGTGTTGCTACGAACATAACTGCTATGAATATTCGTGTACATATTTCTTTCTGCACATGTGCAAGAGTTTCTCTTCTGTGGAGAATACAAGTGTTTTTAGCTTTGAGGGAGAGTGTAAATTGTTCTCCATTGGGGTTGTACCGACAGCCTCTAATGAACAATTCCATGAACACTGTAGAAGAATCCTTGTTTATCAGCCATATTTGTTCCCTCCTCTATAAAATTCCTATTGTGTTTCTTATTCATTTATGTATTGAGTTGTGTTGTTCTTACTGACTTGTCAGAATTCTTTATATATTCTTAAATCAAATCTGATTGATTATACGTAACGATATTTTTCTGGTTCTTGTTCTTTCACTCTTTCTGTGGAGACTTTGATGAACAAAAGTTCTTACTATTAACAAAAACTTATCAATCTTTTCCTTTGGCTGATATTTAAATATATTTTCATGGTACTTACAATTACTTAAATGTATTTCTTCAGTCTTTAGAATATCTAGTTTCCAAATGTTTTAATCCCTTTCCCCTTCTTGGTAAATCTCAAAGTTCTTAGGTAATTGTGCATCTTTTCCATGCTCTTTCTTTGGAGAATCATTTTGTGTCACTTCTATGATGTTTCTTAATGATTGAGGAGAAGTCATTTAAAAATCAGAGATAATCTGCAAATTTGAAAGCCATTCTTGGTTTGTAGGATTTTTTCCTTTTTAATTAACACATTAACAAATTAATAGACTTTATTTTTTTAATTTTTAATTTTTATTTTTAAACATTTTTAAACATTTTATTTATTTATTTTTAGAGAGGGAAGGGAGGAAGAAAGAGAGAGAGAAAGAGAAACATCAATGTGTGGTTGCTGGGGGCCGTGGCCTACAACCCAGGCATGTACCCTGACTGGGAATTGAACCTGCGACACTTTGGTTCACAGCCCGCGCTCAATCCACTGAGCTACGCCAGCCAGGGCTAGACTTTATTTTTTAGAAGAGTTTTAGATTTACAGAAACTTTGACCAGATAGTACAAAGTTCCCATATGCCCCTCTCTTTGAGCCCAGTTTTTCCTAATACTAACACCTTACACTACTATGGTATATTGGTTACAATTAATAGATGTATATTGATTCATAACATCCATATTTTATTTAGATTTCCTTAGTATTTTTTTTCTTAATGTCCTTTTTCAATTCCAAGATCTTATTACATTTAGTTGTCATGTTGCTTTAGGTTCCTCTGGACTGTGACAATCTCTCAGACTTTTCTTGTTGTTTTCTTTTTATCCTGGACATGCTGATTGAGAGGGGAAGGGAAGGAGAGAGAGAAATATTGATCTATTGACTCTAGTATGTGCCCCTACTGGGAATCGAACCTGTGACCTGCTTCATGGGACGAAGCTCTAACCAACTTAGCCACACAGGCTGGGGCTGAGTTTTCTTGTTTATAATAACCCGATTGACAGTTTCAAGGAGTCCTGGCCAGGTATTTTATCGGATGCCTGTTTTTAAAAATAGATTTCTCAAGATATAATTCATGGACCATGAAATTCACTCCTTTGAAATTTTTAGTGTATTTCAGTATGTGTTTGGTATATTCACAGATATGTGCAACTATCACCACAGTCAACTTTAGAACATTTTTGTCATCTCAAAAAGAAATCTTATAACCTTTAGCTCTCACTTTTTTACCCCCACATTTTCCTCCCCCATTCCAGCCCTAAGCAACCACGAATTCTCTGTCTCTATAGATTTTCCTGCTCTGGACATTTTACATGAATGGAATAATGTATTTAATATGTAGCCTCTTGTGACTGTATCTATTGGGATTTGTCTGATGTTTCCCTCAAGAATAGACTGACATTAGAGTAATCAAAATAGCATGGTACTGGCATAAATGAGCATATAGACTACAGAACCCACAAACCAACCCTCAGCTATATGGTCAAATAATTTCCAGCAAGAGTGCCAAGGCCATGTAATAGGGGAAAAGGCAGTTTTTTCAACAAATGGTGTGGGAAAAACTGAACACCCATGTGCAAAAGAAAGAAATTAGACCCCAATCCTTAAAGCATATACAAAAATTAACTCAAATGTAACAAGGACCTATACATAAGAAATAAAACTACAAAACTCTTAGAAGAAAACACTGGGACAGAAACTTTATAATGTTAGACTTGATGCTGATTTTTTAGCTATAACACTAAAAGTGCAGGCAGCAGAAAATAAAATAGATAAATTATACTTCATCAAAATGTAAAAGCTTTGTGCATCCAAGGACACCATCAAAAGAGAGAAAAAGCAACCCATAGAATGGGAGAAATATTTGCAAATCATGTATTTGCTGAGAAATTAATACCCAGAATATATTTTAAAACTTCTAACTCAACAACAACAAAACAATCAACTGTATTAAAACATGGGCAAACTTTTTGAATTAATATTTTTTTCCAAAGAAGTTATGGCAATGGCCAATAAGCACACAGAAAGATGCTCTATCAATAGTCATTAGGAAATGCAAATTGAAATCACGAGATACTACTTCACATGCTTTAGGTAGCTACTGTTAAAAAAGAAAAAGAAAACCACAAGCGTTGTTGAGGGTATAGGGACGCTGTAATCCTTGTGCATTGTCAGGAGGAGTGTAAACTGAGTAGCTACTATAGAAAACAGCATGGCAGTTCCTCAAGAAATTAAATATAGAATTACCATATGATGTAGCGCTTGTGAGTATATATGCAAAAACTTGAAAGCAGGGACTTGAACAGATATGTGTACACCCATTTTCATAGCAGCAGTGTTCACAATAACCAAAAGGTACGAAGAACCCAAATAAATGCCAGTAAATGAATGAATGGGTACACTGAATGTGGAATATACAAACTATGGAATATTATTCAACCTTAAAAAGAAATAAAATTCTGGCATGTGCTACAACATGGATGAACCCTGAAGAAATCATACTAAGTGAAATAAGCCAGCCACAAAATAAAAATATTACATGATTCCACCTCCATGAGGGACACAGACTAACCAATGCACAGAGACGGGAAGTGGAACAGTGGTTACCAGAGGCAGGGAGGGGGAAACCGGGAGTCACAGTTCCATGGACACAGAGCCACAGTCTGGGAGGGCGGGACGCTTTAGAGAGAGTGGTGGCGGCGATTGCACAACAATGTTTTTGTATTTAATGCCACGGAACTGCACACTTAAACTTTTTAATGGTAAATTTTATGTTAATATCTTACCGCAATTTTTGAAAAGTTCCTTTCTAATCTTTTACTAAGTCTTATAAACCTCATATTGACGTGTTCAGCGTGTCAACCCTGAGGAGGACACAAAAGACAAGCCCCGGTGGAGTGGGAGGGAGAGGGGCACGGACACCCGCTCCCACATTCAGCAGAAGCAAGCGCAGCGTCCTCCCCTTGCTGAGCTGCGGGCGCACGCAGCCCAGCGCCGCGCTGCTCTCCCCACCCAGCCCTGGCCGTAGTGGCTGGCGTGAAGCATAGATATTGGCAGTTCAGTATCGACCAGGTTCCTTTTATTGAAGCATTTGGGCCAAAAGGGAAAGGAGCAAATGGAAAGGAGCTGTTTGTGCAGACGGCTGAAATGGTTTTTGCAGAAATAACTTCCCTTTGTGGTGGAAACAGATGAGTTGATCCTCTAGTGGGGTCTAGCAACGTCTCAGAGGGACAGGAATTCACACGGTGGCCTGCAGTGATTTTCTACCCAGGCTTAGAAAGGCTAGTTCTCAACCCACAACAAATGCTGATTCTGAGTCCTATAGACATGAATACCTATCTCTAACCACATTCAGCAAAAAGTTACAAGATAAGTTATCTTAAACCAGAATATTAAACCCTTCCAGTCCCATAGAAAACGTGAGCTGCAGATGTAGACTGAGAATCTAGTTTCGGTTAATCTGCATTTTACATTATTTTAAGAAGTATAGTTTATGTTTAAACTAAGAACCAGTTGGGAATGATATTGGGGAAGTTTGATCACTTTGTATAGTAGGAGAATTTCTGGAAATTTAGGCTAATTTTTTTAGTCTGAATTCTAAAAACAGCTTGCAAAGTCAATAGAAATGATTCATGGGTTAATTGTGCTTAAGGATTAACTGCACCCTTGTTTCATTTTATTGCTCCGGAGAGGGTACTAAATTGTACATTTTAAAATGTTAAGCACAAGCTGAGAACATATGGTCTCTGTGTGCTGACACAACGAAGGACCAAAGCAGGAAAGTAAGTGGGTGGAAGGTAAAGTGCAGCCATCGGCACTCTCTTTAAATAACTGGAAACGGCGCTATCTTATCAGAATGAGGGCTCAGTGTCTGGGTGACATTCCCTGCTCTGAGGACTTCAAAGTTCCATTTGCTTATCAAGATAAGCACTTTGGAGTTGGCAGGTGGTTGGTAGTGGTGCTTTCATTGGCTGGAAATCTTTCCCCTGTACAGAATTTGGATGAAATTCTGTCTTATAGTTTAAGTGGCTAACCGTGGTTCTGTTCAATTTTTGTTCAGTGTTCTCTAATTATAGGTCAGAGCACCTACCCCACACCCAGTCCTAAGCTTGGTATTTGGGAGGAATAAAGAAGTGTTTAGGTTTTGTTCCTCAAGCAGCCTACCCTCCAGTGAAAGATAAAGATCTGTATGCATCAAAGGGCAAACAACCGAGGGGCCCAACCCGACAGCTGTGTTTCTGTAACTTTGGTCTGAGGACCTCCGCATGGGAAGCACCCAGGAAGTGCGTTAAAAAGCACCAGTCCTGGGCCCACCCCAGTCTTCTGAGAAGCAAGCAGGTGGCTCTGATGCACACAGATTTGAGCACCACTGTGAAGTGTTCAAATGTCAAAGCAAGTGGGTACAAGCTGCACTGTGTATGTTCCCTGTTGTCCCCACAGTGCATAGTAGGGGCTGAACTGATGTTTGTAGAGTGGGCGCACCCTGCCTTTCACTGCTTTTACTCTTTTAAATGACTTTTACAAGGATACTGCATTTCAGAGTCCTGGTTTATATGAAACATTCTCTGAAGGGACGTTTTGTAAACCACCTTATTTTCTAACCCCTTTTACCTAGGGTTAAATCATGTGAGTGATTTGTTCAGAAATTCTTTCTAAATCGGTGAACATGGGTAGAAAATTCAATAGGGCCCTGGCTGCTGTAGCTCAGTGGATTGAGCGGAGGCTGTGAACCAAAGGGTCACGGGTTCAATTCCCAGACAGGGCACATGCCTGGGTTGCGGACCAGATCCCCTGTGGGGGCGCGTGTGAGAGGCAACCACACATTGATGTTTCTCTCCCTCTCTTTCTCCTTCCTTTCCATTCTCTCTAAAAATAAATGAATAAAATCTTTTTAAATTTTTGAAAAAATAAAAATAAAAAATAAAAAAAGAAAGTTCGATAGGAAATGAGTCCGCAAGCGGCCTCCATGGTCAGAGGTTCCTGCCTCGCTCACTGCACCCCCCTCCTCTGGTTGCTTTCAGGTGGAAAGTTCTCTGTCGTCCTACCAGCCGCAGCGGTCTGGGAGCTCCTGCGCGAACCGTCCACTTCCTCACTTGCCAAGGTGAGGACAGTCCCTGAAATAGCTTCTGTAATATCGGAGGAAAGTTGCAATTTCATTTTAAAAACCAAGAGATGTGTTTGTCTGTTGGCTTGACACTTCTACAAATGTCTCTTCTCAATGTTATACATTCTCTAAATTTGTAATTACTTTAAAACAAAACCTCAGCTCCTGCCTACACAAAAAAGCCAAATGCCTCTGTTTGTTCTGATTTTTTATTAAAGGAGTCCAAAATAGCTTATTAAAAGGGAGGTCAGTTTATAGCAAAACAGGTACTAGGGCGAAGGCTTTGTTTGTTTTTGTATATCATGTGCTCTGTGGAGTGCTCATCCTGGTGTCTACCTCCTCTAAATAGAACTTTTGAACTATGATCTTCATAAGAAAAATTAAAACCCCGAGAATGAAACGGCCTCGCCCCCCGGCGCTGGCTGCTGCGCAGTGCGGAAAGCCTCAGGGAGGAGAGCGGACTGCTGCTGCCCTGGGCGCTGACCTGCGCTGAGCTGACCGCGCTGCCCCGTGACGCACGCCGCTGTCCGGGACGTGAAGGAGGCCCCCACGTCAGCGTCTGGTCTTCAGATTTACAGCTCAGAAACTTAAAATCCAGACATGATAAGCTGTAAATGACCTGCTCCAAGGCTGATTGTGTAGCCAGAATGCCATCTAAATTAGTTTACGAGGGGCAATAACGGCTATCAGTTATGAACTCCAGAGACCAAAGTGCTAATCAGAAAAGCGCTTGCAGAGCAAGAATCTTTGAACTGGTCCGTCTGCCCTAGTCCACGCCACACAGTGCTGCTGCATTATTCTTCAAAAGCATATTTGTGCCCAGGTCCCTGCTGGAACGTTACACTCCCCTGAACTGTGCAAGTTCTGCTCTCTGTCTGACCTCACCTCTTATTTTCCCAGTGTGTGCTCTGCTTTCTTCCTGCTCTCCTGCATTCCCTTCTTACCTCCTAGCCTTCCTCCAACATCTCTTCCAATGAGGTCGTACCGATTATTAATATGTGATGTGAACATGCTCTTCACCAGGAGGCCTCGCTCAGTAGTGCCCTCTTGCTCAACCCTCTGTGGTCTGTCCCCACGTGAAAGAAAGCCTTACCCATTTCTTTCCACCAGCAGTTCCCAAATTTTGATGTTTATCAGAATTGTCTGGAGGGCTAGTAATGCACACAGAGGCCAAGGCCTAATGTGGAAGGACAGCCCTCAGCCTGCATAGGTGTCCCCAGTTCCCAGCCTAGTCCCCACAAGGTCTCAGGACCCCTGAGGTTAGAATTTCCTTATGGCACTTCCAAATGTCTGCCTTTTCTTCATGTAATTGGTGCGTTTACTAACACTCTCTATTAAGTTGTCAGCATCTATGGATCTTACTCATCTGTAAACCTGAATCCCCACCCGCTGTACCCAGCACAGTGACTTTCAAGAGTAGAAACTCAATGACTGTGTGGTACGGACTTGACAACAGCAAGGGTTGAGAGAGCAGGTAGCGGAAGCTTACAGTGGAAACTTCCAGAACCTTCCAGAACCTCGCCAAAGTGAAGTGAGCGTGTGGAACATTTAGTAAACACTGATGGCAACTTGACTGAGAAAGCCGTATGGCTCCAGTGGTCAGTCGTCCAAGGTCCACGGCTCACAATTGTCACCAGATGCCATTATCCACAGTCTTTGTTGTGAAGGAACAGATGGCCTCTGAGCCAGAGAAGACGGGCAATGATCTAGTTATGACCTGAAGTGGCTTGCCGAGAAGGGTGGGGAAGGAGTCTTAGTTCTATGGTTGTATGTTTAGACACTGTAAATCCGAAGTCTTTAGAGTATGTGCAGGCCAGACACAGGGCGGAGGGGTATGCCCTGCGCTGGAACATGGGTGGGGATGTCGAAGACCAGGACCATGAGAACTATGTCCTCGGATAATAGTATGGGCCAGGCTTGGGGCAAATGGGGTGGACTTTAAGCTGTGGCCTGAAAGTAGCCAATGGCTATAGCCTACAATGAAAACAAAACTAAGCACCCCAGTAGGCTCTGCAGAGATCACTGAGGGGCCCATGGGTGGCAGAGGGCTCCACCACCTCTGTCCTGACAGAGTGGGAGGACCACTTTGAGGAGGGTGCTACCCAGGGCTGCTGTGGCCTCTGACTCCCTCCTTAGTGCTTACCTGCTTGGTGGGAACCCACCATGCCTGGCATCCAGTACTCCATTTATTCATTCACCCCTTTACTCATATGCAGTTGAGCACTTACTGTGTGCCAAGCACTTTGCCAAGTACATAAATGATACATCCCCAACAATACACAGCACCCCTCCACCCCAACACACCCACTCTCTCACTCCATCCCCAGCTTCTCCTCCATCTGCTTGTCCCTTGGAAAACCCTAGTTTGGAGTATTCAGTTCAGTAATCAGGGAGAAACAAAAAAAGGACACTTCTGAGCAGTTCTTCATCTTGAAATTACTGTGCTCTGATGACCCTGTTCCTTTATTTCTAGGATGCAGTCGATTTCCTTTCTCTTGATTTGTCTTATGACTGCCAAAGTGGTGCAAGTTTGCTGCAGAAGCTGAGTGAGTTGCCGGTAAGTTGAGCCATTTCCCACATTGATGAGGAGTGGCAAAGGATCCTGAGAACGTATTAGTCATTTAATGCTCAGCTGATGTGTGAACTGAACTGCCCCCACAGTCTGCAGACCTGCAGAATGGTATCTGGGGAGATTTCCACTGAAAGCACCACTAGAGAACGTCAGGAGGCAGTCTTCCTAGGGAAGGATAACGAGGGTTGACCTGTTCAGGTAAATATTTGCATGCATCTCCTGCTCTCTTGTATAGAAATCTACTGAGAATTAAAATTCTAGATTAAAAAGGACATTTCATAGATTTCGGTCATAGTTGTATAACAATGAACTGTACACTTAAAATGGTTAAGATGGTAAATTTTACAGTATGTGTATTTTACCACCATTTTTTTAAAAAAGACATTTTACACGAAGGACCACTAAATCAGATACCAGCTATCAGAAATTTCCTACAACCTCAGGCCCCTTCTTCCTGTACCTAGTGTTGTTTTTATCAAGTCTAACGATTCTGACTCCTTTCTGAGAAAGTATGTTAGATGTCTTTTACCCGACAGTTAGCTGCCTCTCCTATGCTTGGGCACTGCTGTGCAACCTCCTTACTTAATTCCCTGGAGTCCCCACTGTTCCCCCATCTCCTGACAGGGTATAACTGATTACATAGCCAGTAGTTTCTCTCTGGACCTCCTGAGTCCTTGCAGTATTCCTATACTTACCCCCAAAGAGCTGCCCTCTCACAGGCCTCTCTCTGGATGACGCCGGCATTCACCCAGGCCTTATTCTGGCCTCTGCAGGTTCTGGCACAAAGCCACTTGCCTCTGCTTTCAACCCTATGCCTCCTGGCTTTGATCTCACCACCTCCATCACCAAGAGGGTTGGATTGCAAGAGGAACTATTCATTTAAAGGTCAAGCTTATTAATGTCAAACCCTCAGTGCTACAGCTAGGTAGAACCTCCATTTTTTCTGAAGCAGGTGGCTCAAAATGGACAAATTAGCATTGACCCCATCCTCATATCTGTGTCTTTCCAGCTGGCCTGTGTAGATGCTGTTGCTTTTGTTATCCACAAATAATGAGATGATCTCATCAAAGGTAGCAGATGCCTTCACAAGACATTGTAGTAATAGCTGCCAGGGTTTTATTGCCTGCTCTACCCCAGGCACTGCGTGCCATATGGCAAGCTGGTACCATATCTGAGACTCCATCAACCTGGCTAACATTGTGTGACCCATCTTGCAGATCCATAGAAGCTTTACCCCACCCAAATTATGGGCCCACCCAAGCTGCTTGTCCAAAAGAATGGCTGGTCTTGGCTCCTAAATCCTATCAAATAAGCAATAGCTGGTTTCAGTGAGCCCTAACGGCAGCCAGATTAGAGTCACAGCTTGGCTTCATCTGGGAATCTCCAAGCCCAGCACAAGTAGCAGCCATCTCAGATTGCTTTATAGCTCAGGCAGGGTGCCCCAGGCAAAGCACAAGTCAGGGCTGACCTTGGCCTGCACCACCCTGGCAACTCCAGGGCCGATGCACCCAGTAGACAGAGACAGACCACATCAGAGAACCACCACCCTGCCCCTGCACAGCTGATCCTCCACAGAGGGCAGAGGTTGGTGGTCAGCAGTCACAGCCAGTCCTTGCAGCTCACTGGCCTAGGTAAATGCCTCCCATAGACCTGCTAACAGCAACCAAGGCTCAACTACAAGAGGAGGGTATACTCAGCTCACACAAAGGTAGGCTGTGCCACTGGACCCTAGAAGATGCCTGCTACATTGGATTACACTACCAAGACACAGAGTCAAACAGCTCTACCTAATACCTGGAAACAAACAAAGAAATGTCTCATCATTTCTTTGAAATGAAAGAGTAGATCAAAACTGATCAAATGAAAGAATAGATCAAAACTCCATGAAAAAGAGCTAAATAGAAATAAGCAATCTGTCAGATGCAGAGTTTAAAACACTGTTTATAAGGATGCTGGAGGAACTTAGTGAGGACCTCAGCAGCATAAAAAAGGCCCAGTCAGAAATGAAGGATACACTAATTGAAATAAAAAAACAATTTACATGGAAACAACAGTAAAATGGATGAAGCTGAGAATTGAATCAATGATTTGGAACATTAGGAAGCAAAAGAAAACCAGAGCAAGAAGAAGAAAAAAGAATACAAAAAATGAGGATAGTATAAACAGCCTCTGGAACAATTTTAAGAGGTCCATTATTCACCTCATAGGAGTGTCAGAAGAAGAGAAAGAGCAAGAAATTGGAAATCTATCTGAAAAAACAGTGAAAGAAAACTTCCTTAATCTGGTGAAGGAAATAGACATGCAAGTCCAAGAAGCTCAAAGAGTCCCAATTATGAGGGATGCAAAGATACCCACTCCAAGACATATCATTATTAAAAGGCCAAAGGTTAAAGATAAAGAGAGACTCTTAAAAGCAAGAGAAAAGAAGTCAATTATCAGAAGGTTGACAGCGGGGGGGAGGGGGGATGAATGAAAAAGTAAGGGGATTAAGAAGCACAAATAGGTAGTTACAGTATAGCCATGGATATGTAAAGTACAGTGTAGGAAATGGAGTAGCCACAGAACATATGTATGACCCATGGACATGAACAATAATGGGGGGATTGCCTGAGGGAGTAGGGGACACTGGGTGGAGGGGGGCAAAAGGGAAAAGATCAGGACAACTGTAATAGCACAATCAATAAAATATAATTAAAAATAAATAAGTAAATAAATCTGCCTTTGGTCTTAAAAGAATTCAACCAGAGCTTGTTGCTTAGCTAACGAGTGAGGCACGCTGACATTTGAGAGCACATGGGTTATGCAGGTGCGGCCCTCAGAGAGGCACCCAGCAAAGCCCTGGCTCCCTTTCTGCTTGAGGATGTGGGTTACAGTTTCCCTGTTTACATCAAAACATTCTCAAGAAGACCAGCTCCCACCAGTGTCCAGACAAAGTGTGAACCCTCAGTTCATAGCCCACTAGCCAAATAGTAAACTCTTCCCTGGATAAATGTAGCAGCCACTTACTGCACCCCTGCACCAGTTCCTTATTCCTTGTTTCCTTAGGTGCGAATTAAATTCCAGATATTGCACTTGACAGCTCAGAAGCAGCCCTAAAGATTCAGGATGACCACTCTGATTATGCAGTGGTGAGAAGTGATCTGGAGAGGAGATGGTCCCTCTCTGGGGTCCTTAGTTCCATGCCTGGGAGCATTTCCCATACAGTTACGCACTCAGAACAGGGTGAGCAGCGAAGATCTCTCCATGGAGAGGGGTTACCCTGTGTCCACAGGAATCTGAATCGTGCTGCTCACAGCTTTCTCCTGAACTACCTACCCTCTCTCCTCATCCCAGGTCCCCACACCCTCCTCTTAAAGGTGCCTCTTCCCATGGGCTGCGAGGACAGGGAGGAGCAGGCACCCTCACCCACTCCAGTCCCCCCTCCCCCAGGGGCTCCTGCCTGCCTCTCTGTGTCCCAGGGACCCTCAGCTGTTGCTCCCATCAACGTGCTGATGTCTAGGGCCAGAGGACGTCCTCAGGCCCAGCACAATGATGAGGAGCCATGTCATGCCCACAGGGTCTGCAGGAGCTACATGAGGGTCCCTCGGTAACATACCAGAAGCAGCTCTGCTCACCTGGGGAATTCTTGGCTCAGCAGATGGCTCCTCCAGTTCTTCCTTCCTGCAATAGATGTGACAGGCTGCCCCACTGTGTACTCATCTCTCGGGAAGGAGGAAGCTTTAGAGCTCCCTTGGTAGTGTAGCTCTCCTGCCTTGACCTAGGGAAAGAACAAGGCTGGATGAGTCACTGCTCTAGTAACTATGGTCCCGGTCAAGTTACCAGCTTCTCAGAGCTTCAGGCATCTCATCTGTCAAGGAGGGACATGGGTATGGGTGGCTTTGAGAAAATAAGAATGTGCCTGGCTCCCTTTCCAATAGTTGCTGTTGGTACCTCTCAGTGGCCTTTATCTGCTCAGAGGAGGAAAAAGTTAGCAAGGGGAAAATGATCAAACTCAACTTCCCCCAAAAAGGTAATTTAAAGTAAAATCAAGCAACATGTCAGCCTGGAGATGTTTCCTTTGATATTGAAAGGCTGGGGATGGGAGAGAAAATTATACCTGCTCCAATTTTAATGAAAACAGATCCTCTTATTTTTTTATTATGGAAAATGTCAAACATGGCCAAAGGTAGAAAGAAAAGTATAATGAAACTACCTATAGCTTCAAAACCTATTAACTTGTGGTTGATCTGGTTTCTTCTCTACCCTACCATCCCCTCCAAAACCAGATTGTTTAGAAGCAAACCCCAGACATCCATAAATATCATGAGGTGGCACCTGATTAAGTTCCCTGTGATGCAGACTCCTGACAAGAGTGGACTGCCTTGTTCCTGGTCCTAACACTGTGCCCAGTTCTAGGAGATGCCTCGTTAGCCCAAGAGGAAAACACAGGCAAACCTGTCTCTTTGCTGAGGTTGTGGAGAGGGTTGTCTATGTTATTGAAGAGTGTAGCTCTTTCTCCCTCAGAGTCTAGAGTCAGCTCCCTTTATTTTTTTTTTAAATATATTTATTGATTATGCTATTACAGTTGTCCCATTTCCCCCCTTCTCTCCCCTCCCCCCGGCACCCCCCTCCCACCCACATTTCCCCCCTTTAGTTCATGTCCATGTGTCATACTTGTGAGCTCTTTAGTTTCTACATTTCCCGTACTATTCTTGCCCTCCCCCTATCTATTTTCAACCTACATTCTATGCTACTTATTCTCTATATCTTTTCCCCCTCTCTCCTCCTCCCACCCCCCTGCTGCTAACCCTGCATGTGCCCTCCATTTCTGTGGTTCTGTTCCTGTTCTAATTGTTTACTTAGTTTCTATTGGTTTTGCTTTAGGTGTGGTTGTTAATATTTGTGAGTTTGCTGTCCTTTTACTATACATGTCTTTTCTTTATCTTCTTTTCTTAGATAAGTCCCTTTAGCATTTCATAAAATAAGGGCTTGGTGATGATGAACTCCTTTAACTTGACCTTATCTGAGAAGCACTTTATCTGCCCTTCCATTCTAAATGAGAGCTTTGCTGGATAGAGCAATCTGGGATGTAGGTCCTTGCCTTTCATGACTTGGAATATTTCTTTCCAGCCCCTTCTTGCCTGTAAGGTCTCTTTTGAGAAATCAGCTGAGAGTCTGATGGGAACTCCTTTGTAGGTTACTGTCCCCTTATCTCTTGCTGCTTCTAGGATTCTCTCCTTCGTTTTTACCTTGGCTAATGTAATTATGATGTGCCTTGGTGTGTTTTTTCTTGGGTCCAACTTCTTTGGGGCTCTCTGAGCTTCTTGGATTTCTTGGAAGACTGTTCCCTTTGCCAGATTGGGGAAGTTCTCCTTTATTATTTGTTCAAATACGTGCTCAATCTGTTGCTTTTCCCCTTCCAATTCTGGTACCCCTATAATTCGGATATTGGAACGTTTAAAGGTGTCTTGGATGCTCTTAATCTTTTCCTCAATTTTTTGAATTCTTATTTCATCATGCTTTCCTGCTTGGTTGATTCTATCTTCCTTCTGGTCCACTGTATTGTTTTGAGACTCATATTCCTTCCTTTCACTATTGGCTCTCCTCCACATGTCTTCCTGCATCTCTTTTATGGTAATCTGCATTCTTTCATCTAAATTTCGTCCAAAATCAACCAGTTCCGTGAGCTTTCTGATCACCAGTGTGTTGAACTGTGCATCTGATAGATTGGCTAATTCTTGGTCGCTCAAAAGGATGAGTCCTGGGGGACTAATCTGCTCTGTTGAAAACATATTTTTTTTCCGTCTCTCCTTTTTTTTTTTTTTCCGGTCTGGTTGCTCTTGTTACGGTGGGGGGCGGAGCTTTAGGTGCTCACCGGGGCTGGGCACCCCAGTCGCTAGATTGTGACGTTCTATGTGGGGGTGGGGCGGGAGCGGGACGGGAGAAAACAATGGCGGTAGTTCCGTTCTCCTGGACTCAGACCCTTCTCTGGGCTTCTGGGCCGTGAGTTCTGCCCTGGTGCACAATCGCTACCCCTCTGGGTCTGCCAGCCGCAGCTCGCGTACTCAGGGATCACCGCTGCCTTGTTGCGCCCCCGGATGGCTTTTGCGCCGATTTTGCGCCAAACCTTCCCCCGACCTCCGCGTGCCGCCGACCCAAGCCAGCCCCACGCCCGCCGGCTCGTCTTCTCCTACCAGTCCGGATGTATGGGTCTACTTCAACTTCTTGGCTGCCCGACTTCCATTCAGATAAATCCTCTGCCGGATCTGGGTGTTATTCTGATAGTAAATTATTGTTGTAAATTATTGTTTTTCTAAATTTGGTTGTACGAGGAGGTACGGTACGTCCACCTATTCCTCCATCTTGCTGGAAGTCCAGCTCCCTTTATTAACTGAGATGGCTGGAGGTAATTTCCAAAACCAGACTGAGTATTCCTAGCTTCTCATCTTGAAATATTTGCTCCTATTGCCAAAAGGCTTCTTCTAGGCAGCTTCAGTTCATTAGCTGCCCTTTATCTTTTTCAGACTGTTGAGCCAAAAGTGAAAGTTCTCATCTTCAGTCTTAAACTCCAGGACTGCCCCTCCACCAGGAGTAACCCAGCTGAGCTGCTCTTCAGCCTTTCTGAAGGTTAGTGGACCATCACTGGACAGGGTTTGAGTGACATCTGGCACACTGACTGGTGGGTAGCCATCTTGAAAGTCTGGGGTTCCAATGGAAGGAGGAACCCAAGAAGAGTTGGTCTGAGAGCCCATCACAGATGGGTTTAGTGTCCCTTGCCTTCCTATTGTCCATTCCTCAACTCCCATTGACCCAAGAAAGATGGCAGGTTCTGTTCATGGATGCCAGGGATACATTGGTTTTATGGAAATAAGATGCCAGGTATAAGCATAGCAACTGCTCTGTGCCTCTCTGTCCCCTGCCATTACCCTCCCTCCAGGGTTTCTCATCTTTGCAGCCCTTAGCAGGGCTGCCCCTCTCCCCCCAGCCAACCTGCTCTGCTTATCCTTGTTCATTTCCCCATTACCTCAACATGCACTTGACCCTGGTGAGTACCTGACCAATGGAGCACGTCCTCAATATCCAAAATTTTTTAGAGTGAATCTGATTGGTTGGTGTGGTTCAGGAGCTTGTTCCCGGTCCAATTAGGTCAAGGGAAAGGTGGGGTCTATTAAGGCATCAGGGGCTGACGGCCACTAGACACTCTGCAGGAAGGGGTCAAGGGGCACGATTCTGGTGCAATGATATTCGGACCAGTCACCCTGAAAAGTCAGAGTATGGGACAGGTCACTTGTAACCAGTGCTGAGCTGGTTTCACAGACTTCATGAAACTTGTCCACCCTAACTCACCTTTCATAGCATAACAGTGTCTGTTCTTAAATTCCATCCCTTTCTAAAGGTTAGAGTGGTTGATTTTATGTTTAATGTATAGTTTACTATAATTTTTTTTAAATCCACCCTTCTGATATTTGACTTCTTCTAAATGAATTGCTCTGTGTGTGGCCCCCAGACCAGCAGCAGCAGCATCACCCAGGCATTCCCTTTCTTGAGCCCCCTCACACCAGAAACTGATCCAAAACTCGAGTGGGCCCAGCCATCTCTGCTTAATAAGCTCTGCAGCTGATGCTGGTGCACACAGTTTAAGAACCACTGTTCTAAGTCATAAGAAGGTAAAAAACTGCTCCTGACTTCCGTAAATGCTTAGCCCACGGAGTTCTCCAGAGGGACTTAGAGCCATTGCTTGGAGGTGAGGAGTGTTATATAAGGTGGGGAAAACTATTGATTGCAATCATGTACATTGTTTGTTGGGCTTCAGGTAGAGTTAATTAAATGTCTTCTCTTACAGCCATCAATAAAGAGCAAGTGTTCACCATTGGGTTTGATGTTAATATATTCTTGAACTGTTTATCAAATTCCAAGAAAAGGTAAGATTAGATTTCTTGTCAAGCTACCGATAACTGGTATTTGCAGAATACTCTGCTGTTCTTTCACATGTGTAATCTCAGGAGACTGCTGTCATCTGCCTCTCAGGCCAGTGAGTTCATTGAGACATTCTAGAGAAAAGAGATGAAGGCTCAGAGGGAAAAGCAGGGAGAACCCACTTCTCCTGAGTCTTGCTGTGGGTCCAACATTGCAGTTCACACACCTGGCACAGCTGGGATTTGAACCCCTGCCTTCTAGTTTAAGAACCTGTGAGTCTGTGGCAGAGCAAGCTGGGGTAAAGATAGATCTGACCATTCCACTGTGGCTACATGATCTGAGTAAGCAGGGTGAATCCACTGCACATGTTTGCTCATGCACAGCATGGAACATCTTCCTCTGAGGAGACGGTGTAGGTAGGAAAGCTGGCAGTTGCAGCAGGACAGAAGCCTAACTCGGTGGTGTTCTCAGGACAGAGATTTTTATTTATGGCGGGTTGCAAATAACTTCTTAACAAACGACTAGAGCATCAACATTTGTAAATGACATACTTGAAAGAAAGAGCAGATTTGAGGTTATCCCCATGAATATAGGACTCTCGCGCATTCATATCCCAGTGTGCTTCTTGAGTGAGCGAGAAAAGGACAATGTGGAAGTTCCAGCACTGGGAGTTCCCCAGCACCCCCAGCACTGCATGGGGGTGTGTCACACTTGGGAGCCCGGGCACCCTGTGTGAAGGAGTGACAAAGGCTGGTGGAGGCAGCCACTTGGCTGCCCAGACCTTCAGCTAGAGCTCACCTCATTGTTCACCTCAGCAAGGCTCTGTCCGAGGTCATAAACTTCAGTTGCCACCACCTCTTATACTTTTCCTCTCCCAGCTCTTGGCTGTCCTGTATTGTAGCTCCTTCTGTTATTTAATCCTGTCAACTCAAATCCTGTCACTCTAAATCAGCATTCTGAACCACAGGCCCTGAGCAGCTGCTACGTGCCAAGCTTTGTGCTGGGAGTGTGGACAGTGTGATGAGCAAATAGGTCAGAACTGCTCCCTGCCACACTTGGAGTCAGCTGAGGAGTTCTGGGCTATGTCTTTTCGGAAAGTAAAACTCAAGCGGTCATAATAAAAGGGGTACCTTGAGTGCTTAGTGATTATAAGACCACGAGATGACACACAACACCAGTTCCAAGGTTCTCTAACCCCTTCATCTTTTGGTAATTTTCCTGAAGGGAAGACACCGTTGGCTAATGTTCAACTGACCACGGCGGGGGTGGGGGGCACGGGGGTCCTCGCCTGGGTCAGTGTTGATGGAGAGCCTGCCCAGTGCAGGGGCAGGTGGAGGGGGCTTCCAGGAGGCCTAATTTTGTTTTCTCACTTGAGAATTTTAGACCTCAGAGGTGAGACAGAGAACCCAGAAGTGACTCTCATACAAGACTGTGGCCTGAAAACTCAGCGCTGCTCTCCAGAGGAGGGAGAAGAGTCTTGTCTGAGATGTTCTGAGGTGGCTTGCAGTGGGGGCAGGGTCGGCTGAAGGAGGACAGTGGAGGGGCTGGGCAGAGACTGAGCTTTGTGCGCTGAATCTCTTCCCAAGCTAGGCCAACCCAGGACTCCGGCTCCAAGGTTCACAGAGCAGGCTCCGTTTTATCCAGGGGCAGTTTATTTACTTCCTCAAGACCTCTTTTCACTCAGGCCAGGACAGTCAGGGTCAGGGCACCGAGGCTGTGCACGGAGTGGGGTCACCTGTGTTCCTACTGTGCTCCAGAGTCACGCACAAGTTTTGGATAACTCACAACTGCAGGTTGTCATTTTCCCTCACCACTTTCCTAGCAAATGTGGATGATCCTTCGTAAAACAGAAGGTGCTTAGGTTGGGAAGGCCCAGGCTTCCCTTCATGGGAGGGAGGTCCCTCTGAAGCGCCCTTGTCACTTCTACCAGTTCTTCACTCTGCGCCAACCTAGGATAAGTGCCATCCCCTGCCCACCGCGTTTCCCCCAGGTGTCTTCTCCACTCCCGACCAGACACGCCCACCTGGACCGGCCGCCCTCAAAGATGCCCTCTGCTGGCGGAACTGCTGCAGGACATGACTCATTGGTTGGGAAATCAGTTTAGAAGTTTGATTTGAAACATTAAAAAACAAACATTTTCAAAGAAAACGAGAACATTTTTATAAACTTTATTTCAGATATATTTATTTCTGAAATAAAGCATAACAAAATACATATGGACATCTATACATCCACACATATACATAGTGATACATGTTTAAAAGCACAGACTCTGTGCTATACCATCTGCAACATATGTGATCAAGGAGAATTTTTCATTAAAAAACATGATATGAGTTCACTTACGTAATAAAGTCTGCAGGTGAACAGTGGATATAATCAGCAGGAACCCAGGCTCCTATCTCGTGGCTTTGTCACCTTAGCAAGGTGTCTGCCGCATCGTCCGGCACGGACGCTCGTGCTGGGAAACCTTTGCTAACCAGTCCAGGGCAGAAAGCGGCCTTCCCTGCAGGACGTTTTTCCTCGTGTCTTCCTCTGCGGCGTCTCCACAGGAGCCTCTAACATGGAAGGAGGCTGGGCTGCCGTCATGTTCTCCTCCAGGCAGCGTGAAGAAGGGAGCTTGTAGCCAGTGCTGGTCTCTAACCGGGGCACGTCAGCAGAGCTGTACCAGTTGTTCAGTTACCGAAACATTTCTGTGCCAGCTGGCAAGTAGCTGCTGGTCCCTGATGCCAAGTTACTCGTTTCTTTAAGTCTTAGTTTCCTCTGTGGGATCAAGAGAAGTAATTACAGTACTTATCTCATAAATTTATTATTACCATTAAATGAGACAACATACATACATTTTTATCACAGTAGCTAGCACAGAACTAAGGCTCAATAAATTGAAGTCAACATTATTCTTAGCTATGTTTTATAAGCAATCAATTATAAGAGAAGGAAATTATAAGAGGAAAAAAGTACAGTGTGGAAACCGACGGTGGGACTCAGGGTGGGCTGACGCGGAGAACAGTGGTGTTGGCACAGAGCTCCCACGCCTGCTGGAACGATGACGACTCAGCTAAGAGGGGGTGATGGTAATAATTTCCCATCTACCAGTCACTTCCTGCCTGTGGCTCTGCTGGCTTTCCACACTCAGTGTTTCTGGGATCTTACTGATTACACATGTCACTGTTCATCAGCCTGGGGGCATTTGTAACTCAGAGTCATTACTTATTATGTTCTTTCATGTCACTTCAATCCCATATCAGGCCTCGTTCTCTGACTGACAGCCTGACCCTCCAGGCTGCCGAGCAGCGAGACTTCAAGACTGAAGTGGGCTCCTCGCCACCCAGCCCTGCCTACCAGAGAGTCTGGGAAAGGTTTGCTAACCAGTCCAAGGCAGAACGGGATGCTTTTCTGCGGGATGTTTTTCCTGAAGGCTTCCTCTGGGGCGTCTCCACAGGGGCCTTTAACGTGGAAGGAGGCTGGGCTGAGGACGGAAGAGGGCCAAGTGTCTGGGACCGACCTGGACTCCAGAAGGCCCCCAAGGGCCAAGCAACACCGAGCGTGGCCAGTGACAGTTACCACAAGGTGGACTCTGATGTCTCCCTGCTTCGTGGCCTCCGGGCTCAGGTCTATAAGTTCTCCATCTCCTGGTCCCGCATCTTCCCCAATGGGCATGGACGCAGCCCCAACCTCCGGGGTGTCGCCTACTACAACAAGTTGATCGATAGCCTGCTAGATTCACACATCAAGCCCATGGCCACGCTGTTCCACTGGGACCTGCCCCAGGCCCTGCAGGATCGAGGAGGGTGGCAGAATGAGAGTGTGGCAGATGCCTTCCTGGACTATGCAGCTTTCTGCTTCTCTACCTTTGGGGACCGTGTGAAGTTGTGGGTGACCTTCCACGAGCCATGGGTGATGAGCTACGCGGGCTACGGCACTGGCCAACACGCACCGGGCATCTCCGACCCAGGGGTGGCCTCCTTCAAGGTATTTTTCATCTTTGCAGCTCCTACTCATTGAAAGAGATAGGACATTTGGCCGGAAGAAAGTCATTTTATCTTCCCCTCAGCAAGTGTTTACTTTGTGTTTTTTAAAGAAAATCAGAAGGAGGAGAGGAACCATAAATTGTCCATCACTTTATTTTGTCCAAATATTGTGCTGGCCCTTTAAAAATAGTTATTACATCCTCAGAACAGCACTGATGGATGAGGAAATTAGGGCCCAGGAGGAGAAACAGCTTGGTTATGATGACATCACTAGTGGGTCAGTGTGAAGCCAGAATTTGAGCCCAAGTCTACTTGACTCCAGAGCAAGTTTTCTCTGTCATCCAGGAGTCTTAGCTGCAAGTGACAGAAACCCAATCCAAATTTAATTAAGCAGATAGAGAATTTATGAGTTCAGGAAATTGAAAAGTCTTGGTTTTACATGATCAGAGTGGAGCTTGATCAGACCACAAACGATGTTGCCAGGACCCAGTTTTTCTTCTCTTGCTCCTCTGGTTAGCTTTTTCCTTGGGCTACCTGGTGGCCAGGTGGCAGCAGCCCTGCTCGCATATGTTAAGACCAGGGGGAGAGAAAGCTGGCCTCTGTCTGTCACCCCCAGCAAATTCTCCATGTGTCTCCTGGTCCCAGTGTGGGTCACATGTGCCCCCTGAACCAGTCACTGTCCTATGCTAGGGGTCTGTGGGGCACGGACTGGTACAGGTCCCAGCTCTATCCCTCAGCACACTGGCTGAGAGGCAGGGAAGTCGGGGAGGGGGGCCGGGTTGGCTTTCCAGAGAGTTGGCAGGGTATCATTTCAACAAGAAGGGGATGTGTATAATGAAGGTAAAATTAACATGGATTCTTATGGCTTCCTTCCATCATTTTCCTTTTTCTTCAAAATCTCCCAGAAAACCCACCAGCTTTCCCTGGCAACATTCTTTAGGATGGACATGTTAGTCTGGCTTTCCCCTGCCACACTTCGTGTTTTGTTCCAAAATAAGGGTTTACTGTGCTCCATGCTGGGTGTTAAGGAAAACACACAACATCCCCCCGAGATGTTAAAACTTTTGGGGGAAGATGATACTAACACATGTAAGGAACCTGGAGAATCAAAACACCCAATTAGAGTGGGCCGGAATACTACAAATAAATGACTCAATAAAATGCCCAAAACTGCAGCACTTAAGACAAGATTTCCATTCTGCTCATGGTCAGCGAGTGAGCACACAAGGAAGAGAGGCACACATCAGAAAAGGGAAGGTTTGAACCTTTCTGTTTATCTCCTTGTTGAGAAACTCATACAAGCCTTTTCTCCCTAGGCTTCTTTTTTTTTAATTAAATTTTTTTCAATTACAATGGACACTCAGTATTATATTAGTTTCAGGTATACAGCATAGTGGTTAGGCATTTACATAACTTACAAATTATCTCCCCAGTGTCTACTCCCCCTTGACACCATGCATAGTTATTACAATATTATTCACTATGTTCCCTGTGCTGTTCTTTGTATCTCCACGACTATTTTGTAACTGCCAATTTGTAATTTTTAAAAAATTTTTTTAAAAGATTTTATTTACTTATTTTTAAAGATTTTATTTTGTTTTTATTTTTAGAGGGGAAGGGAGGGAGATAGACAGAGAGCGAGAGAGAAACATCAATGTGCGGTTGCTGGGGTTATTGCCTGCAACCCAGGCATGTACCCTGGCTGGGAATCGAACCTGGGACATTTTGGTTCCCAGTCCGCGCTCAATCCACTGAGCTACGCCAGCCAGGGCTGTAATTCTTTTTTAAAATGTTATTTAAATGTTTATTTATTGATTTTTAGAGAGAGAGAGGAAGAGAGAGAGAGACCAGGGACCGAACCCACAACTTTGGCTCATTGGGATGACATTCTGCCCGACCAAGTTACCTGGCCAGAGCTAATTTGTACTTTTTTTTGAAGTAATATAACTTTAAACAATATATGTTATTGATTATCTATTACAGTTGTCCCAATTTTTCTCCCTTTGCCCCCTTCACCCTATACCCCCATTACCTCCAGCACTCCCCCCCTTAGTTCCTGTCCATGAGTCATGCATATAAGTTCCTTGGCTTCTCTGTTTCCTATACTGTGTTTAACGTCCTTCTCTCTATTTTGTACCTACCAATTATGCTTCTTAATCCCTGTGCCTTTCCCCCACTCTCCCCTACCCCTCCCAACCAATAACCCTCCAAATGATCTCCACATCTATGATTCTGTTCCTGTTGTGCTTGTTTGCTCAGTTTGTTTTTTAGATTTAATTGTTGATAGTTGTCAATCTACTGCCATTTTAATGCTCATAGTTTTGATCTTCTTTTTCTTATATAACTTCCTTTAGCATTTCATATAATAATGGCTTGGTGATGATGAACTCCTTTAGCTTTATCTTGTCTGGGAAGCACTTTATCTGCCCTTCCATTCTAAATGATAGCTTTGATGGATAGAGTGATCTAGGTTGTAGGTCCTTGCTTTTCATCACTTTGAATACTTCTTGCCAGTCTGTTCTAGCCTGCAAATCAGCTGGACAGTCTTATGGGAACTCCTTTCCAGATAACCATCTGCTTTTCTCTTCCTGCTTTTAAGATTCTCTCTTTATTTTTAACCCAGGGCATTTAAATTATGATGTGTCTTGGTGTGGTCCTCTTTGGGTCTAGCTTGTTTGAAACTCTCTGTGCTTCCTGGACTTGTATGTCTATTTCCTTCACCAAATTAAGGAAGTTCTCCTTCATTATTTCTTCAAATAAGTTTTCAATTTCTTGCTCTTCCTCTTCTCCTTCTGGCACCCCAATGATTCAGATGCTGGTATGTTTAAAGATGTCCCAGAGGCTCCTTAGCCTATCCCTGTTTTTTTTTTTAATTCTTTTTTCTTCTTGCTATTCTGATTGAATGCTTTTTTTCCTCCTTATGTTCAAATCATTGATTTGAGTCTTGGCTTTATCCCCTCTATTGTTGATTCCCTGTAGATTTTTCTTTATTTCACTTAATGCACTCTTCATTTCTGCCTGGATCTTTTTTATGGTGTTGAAGTATCCAATCAGTTCCTTGAACATCCTGATAAACAGTATTTTTAACTCTGTATCTGATAGGTTGCTTATCTCCATTTCATTTAGTTCTTTTTCTGGAGTTCTGTTTTTTCTTTCATTTGGGCGATATTTCTTTGTCTCCTCACTTTGGCAGCCTCCCTGTATTTGTTTCTGTGTATTAGGTAGAGCTGTCTTGACTCCCTGTCATAGTAGTGTGGCCTATTGTAAAAAAGAGCACTTGTAAGCTGTACGTGGGGGAGACTTATCTCCAGGGTGGGGCAACATGTGTCACCACTCTCTGACTCTGTGGGGGAGGGCTCAGAGAGAGGACAATGCTGCTGCTTGGCCTCTGAAGTTTTTCCCAGGAGGAAGCTGTTTCCTGGCACTTGCCCAGTTGCCAGTCACTTCAGTTTCTCCCCATATGCTACGGGTGCCCTTCCAGCTGTTGCTCTGGTGCTGAAGCCCAGAGATGATTAGTCTGCATAAGCCTTACGTCCATTGTGGGTCTCTTAATATCAGTCTCCTGAGAATCCTTCTGTTTCTTTGCCACCCCAACCCCCACTGGATTTTACAGCCCAAAGTAATGGGGACTTATTTTCCTGACACTGAAATCCTGGGCTGGGTGGTTCGGTCTGGGGCTGGCATCCCTCACTCCCGAGGTATCCCTCCTGATTTTTATTCTCCACATGTGGATGTGGAACCACCTGTTCCATACCTCCACATCTCTGCCCCTCCTACCTGTCTGGATGAATGGCTTCTTTAAATCCTTGGTGCTGGACTTCCATACAGCTCAATTTTCTGACAATTCTGGGTGATACATGTTTTGTATTCTAGTTATAATTTTTTTTGTAGTTGTGTGAGGAGGTAAGGTGTATTTACCTATGCCTCCATCTTGACGGGAAGCCCAAAGTCAATTTGTACATCTTAATCTCTTCACCTTTTCCACCCAGACCCTCAACACCCCTCCCACCTGGCAACCATTAGTTTCTTCCTTGTATCTATGAGTTTGTTTCTGTTTGCGTTTTTAGATTCCACATGTAAGTGAAATCATATGGTATTTGCCTTTGTCTGACAAATTATTCAGCATAATACCCTCTAGGTCCATCTATATTGTTGCAAATGATAGGATTTCATTCTTTTTTATGACTGGGTAGTATTTTATTGTGTATATGTGCCACATCTTGTTATCCAGTCACCTATTGATGGACACTTGGGTCTAGTTTTCTTATCCATTCAGCCACCCTATGTCTTTTGATGGGAGCATTTAATTCACTTATAATTCACTTATATTTAAGGTAATTAATTATTGATAGGTGTATAGTTATTACCATTTTACTATTCATATATTTTATCTTTTTTTCTTCTTAAACATAACATTTTTTGTAATACTGGTTTGGTGGTGATGAACTCCATTAGCCTTTTCTTTGTGAAACTATTTATCTGTCCTTTGTTTCTAAATGATGACTTTGTGGGGTTCTCCTTAGGCTCCTTATCCCTACAACATGTTCCTGAGATTTTTATGCAGAGACTTCAGTGAGAAAACCTACTTCGCTTTTCTACTTCAATCATTCTCTAACTCATTAGTTAAAACATTATAATACCATTAAAGACAAATTTCAAAGAAAAGGTTTCTCTCATGTGTCTTCCAGCCTTGACTTCCATGCATTCATAGTGTAATCACAGTGTACACTTAATTTAGTACCAGTTCCTAAAAACAGACTTTATTTTTTTTTGCCCTGGCCTGGTAGCTCAGTTGGTTAGAGCATTGTCCCAATATGCCAAGGTTGCAGGTTCAGTCCACAATCAGGGCGCATAAAAGCATCAACCAATTAATGAATAAGTAAGTGGGAGAACAAATTGATGTTTCCTTCTCTAGTTCTCTCTATCCCTCTTTCTTTCTTCCTCTCTCTCTAAAATCAATAAACAAAAAATATTAAAAAATAAAAATAGACTTTATTTTTTAAAGATTTTATTTATTTTTTTAGAGAGGGGAAGAGAGGGAGAGAAACATCAGTGTGTGGCTGCCTCTCATGCACTCCCCACTGGGGACCTGGCCTGCAACCCAGGCATGTGCCCTGACTGGGAATCGAACCTGTGACCTTTTGGTTCTCAGGCCCGTGCTCAATCCACTGAGCCACACCAGCCAGAGCATAGACTTTATTTTTTAGAGTACTTTCAGGTTCATAGCAAAATTGAATGGAAAGTACAATGATTTCTCATATGCCTGTTACCCCTATTCATGCATAGCCTCTCCTGTACTCAACATGGCACGTTTGTTACAATCAACGAACCTACACTGGCAAATCATAATCACCCTAGTGACCATTTTTTACTTGACACATTGTTATTAATTTTCCCTGTTCTAACACTCACAATGATCATTTCTTTTTTTATATAAATATTTGTTTTTCACTTACTTTCAATTATTTTTTAAAAGATTTTATTTATTTATTTTTAGAAAGGGAAGGGAGGGAGAAAGAGAGAGAGAAACATCAGTGTGCGGTTGCTGGGGGTCATGGCCTGCAACTAAGGCATGTACCCTGACTGGGAATTGAACCTGTGACACTTTGGTTCACAGCCCGCGCTCAATCCACTGAGCTATGCCAGCCAGGGCTCACAATGACCATTTCTGATGGCTGTCTAATATTCCCTGAGCACCCTGCCTGTCACTGACTAGTTTAGAAGAGAAGCACGCCTACCTTTTGGAAAGAACCACAGTTTACTGTTGGAGTTTAGGACATGGTAAAACACTAACATTTGGGACATGAGAAGCACCCAGGAGCTTCACTTCCTAGGCATCTTTTAACATGAATTTCTTCAAAAGTGTCATCATCTTGAGATGATAAAAAAAAAAAAGAAAGGGAGCTGAGCAGCAGCGACTTCTCTTCGGCACGCCCAAGCTTCTGCTTGGTGCTTTGTATATGCTGTCTCACCTAATTCTCCTCTGTGGATCCATAGGTACCTGCTTCTTGCAGACTAGGGAGCTGAAGTTGAAACACAAGATAGTCTGAGTTTAATGAGCAAGTTAGTGACAGAGTCAAGATTTAAATCTAAGCTTGTTATACTCCAGACACCCCGCTATTGCTCGTTTTCTCAGGGTGCTTCACCAAGGAAAGCTGTTGATTCTTATAAGACTATCAATTAAGTCTACATAGAGATTCCTGGTCATGGTGTTTCTTCTTAGATTTTATTAACAGAAAGAAGAACAGGTAATCTAGAAGAATTGTGCCCTTCTTTGTGTGCTAACTAAAATGATATCCATTCCCCATTAGTTGTTGACTAATTAGTCAAATACTTATTGGGAACAGAGGCAGAATAACATTGTGGGTGACAATAGAAGCTTGGAATCAGGCTGCTCTCACCTTTTCCTCTCTGGATCTTGTTTCCCACATCTGTGTAGCAGTAATAACATATGTACTTGTCACATAGGCTGTTGTGAGGATTACATGAGAGAATTCATTAACTGTTGTTATTGTTAATACAATTGTTGAAGCTGTTGCTATTAACCTCTTGGTGGTGGTGTGGACTTGTTGACATTGTTGTCCGCATTGGGGGCACTGGTGCTGATTTTGTTGATCCCAGCACTGTCTGTGCTGCTGACTTGTTGACACTGTTGGCATCAGTCTTAACTTGTTGATGTGCTTAACTTGTCGATGTATTTGACACTGGTATTAACTTGTTGGTAATTTATGACAGTGTTGGTTTTAGTGTTGATGTTGACATTTTCAGTGTTGCTCTTGTTATTAACTTGCTGATATTGTCGACACTGGTGTTAATTTGTTGACATTGTTGTTGTTAACTTGCTCTTTCCTTCTTCTTCTTCACAAGGTGGCTCACTTGGTCCTCAAGGCTCATGCCAGAGCTTGGCACCTCTACAACAGCCACTATCGGCCACAGCAGCAGGGGCGTGTGGGCATTGTGCTGAACTCAGACTGGGCAGAGCCCCTATCCCCGGGGAGGCCTGAGGACCTAAGCGCCGCTGAACGCTTCCTGCACTTCATGCTGGGCTGGTTTGCACACCCTATCTTTGTTGATGGAGACTACCCAGCTGCCCTGAGAGCTCAGATTCAACAGATAAACAAGCAGTGTGGCAGTCCTATGGCACAGCTCCCTGAATTCACCGAAGCAGAGAAGCAGCTTCTGAAAGGCTCTGCTGATTTTCTGGGTCTGTCTCATTATACTTCTCGCCTTATCAGCAAGGCCCGTCAAGATACCTGCATCCCCAGCTATGATACCATTGGAGGCTTCTCACAGCATGTAGACCCTGCTTGGCCCCGGACTTCATCCCCTTGGATTCGAGTGGTACCCTGGGGTATAAGGAGGCTGCTGTGGTTTATATCCTTGGAATACACAAGAGGAAAAGTTCCGATCTACCTGGCTGGAAATGGCATGCCCGTAGGGGAAAGTGAAAATCTCCTTGATGATTCTTTGAGAGTAGACTACTTCAATCACTATATCAATGAAGTACTCAAGGGTAAGAACAGTAGACATGCTGGTGGCCGAAAGGTGGGCAGTACTTCTTAAAGTCTTCACAGTTTTGTTTTATGGGACAAAGACAGTTCCCCAAGTAAATGAAGCTAAAAAGTAATATTGGTAGTAAGAGCACAAGTCCTTCACATCAGCCTCCTAACTCTCCCCCTCAAAGGCCTCAGGCCTTCCTTTGCTGCAGCATTGTTAGTCCCTAGAGTGCCTGCCTTCTCAGGTCTGCCCGTTTGAGGCCTATTCACTCATCAAGCCTCATCATCTTTTAATGAACTCATTTAAGAAATATTTATTAGCTGACTATTATGTGCCAGACATTGTGTAAGACAGCAGGAGCACAATTGTGAATAAAAAAAAATGTCTTCTCCCATCGGGTACTCACAGTCTACAGAGGGACAAGGGCAGAGAACTGCAACACAGGGTGACAATGGCATTACAGGATGGTGCGAGAAGGCTGACGATGGGACTCCAGTCCACTGAGTCTCCCTTCATTGCCCCAGCCACACTGATCTTCATCTCCTTTAACTGGCTATAAAGGGTCTACAGTCGTATCTACAATCTCATTCTTACATAACATACTGTTTCACATGTCTTTTTGTTACAAGGAAAAAGAATGGTAAATAGGTTTCATCTCATATGTCAGTCCTAACCAGTTGAGAATGGCTAGCTTTTTGCCTAGAGGTCTATGAAGAGAAGAGGTCTATTTCAACATCTTCTCTAGACTTAGAGAGAAAGAGTTGATAAGTGATACTTGCCCTGGGCACTGCAGTGAGGAATGAGACACAACCCACTGAGGGCAGATCAGACACCCTCTCTTATTCTTCACTTGTACTCTTCTCAGCATCAAGCTTGCAATTCTATAATCTTCATAATCTTGGATCCATTTAAGACATGACTTCAAGTGACCCTTGGCACAGCGTAGGCAATCAATAGGGACAGATGCTTTCCTGCTGCCCTGAGATGTTAAATGATGTGCCCAAACATCCTGTGAGTGGAACTATAGGCCTTTCTATTTCTGGCTCAGCTCTTCACCCTACCCTCTAACCCGTGAGGGTTTTATTTCTCTTTATGTTCCCAGAGTCTGGCACAGCCTGGAGACAATGTAGGTGCTTACTGAATTACTTACTGAATGAATAAGAACTTTTCCTACCTTTTATACAACCAATGTTTGTTGAGAGGCCGTGCAATCTGATAAAAACAAAGCTTAGTACTTTGAGGACTCCCAATTGGATCCCACAGCCATTGCTTTATTTTACCTCTGGCTCTTGGTTGACTTGCTAGACTGTCTTTAGTTTCTCACGGTTCTGGGGTCCAGAAGTCTGAAATTAAGAGGTCAGTAAAAGTGCTCTTCCTCCAAAGGCTCCAGGCGAGCGAGAATCCTTCCTCGCTTCTATCAGCCTCTGCTGACATCCAGGCATCCCATGGCTTGTGGCTGCATCACCCTGCTTTCCTCTATGTCTCTGTGAGGATGCCAGTCGTTGGATTTAGGGCCTACCTGGTCAATCCAGGAGGATCTCATTTGGAGATCCTTAGCTTAATTACATCTACAAAGACCCTTTTTCCAAATAAGGTTATAGTCACTGGTACCAAGGATTAGCTTAGACATATCTTTTTGGGGACAACCGTTCAACCCACTGAACCAGGGAATATATTTCTTTTTTTTAAATTATTAAATCTATTTTTATTGATTTATTTTCTTTTTTTAAGGTTTTATTTATTTATTTTTAAAGAGGGAAGGGAGGGAGATAGAGAGAGAGAGACATCAATGTGCAGTTGCTGGGGGTCATTGCCTGCAACCCAGGCATGTGCCCTGACTGGGAATCGAACCTGCTACACTTTGGTTCACAGCCTGCGCTCAATCCACTGAGCTATGCCAGCCAGGGCTTGATTTATGGAATATATTTCTTTAGTCTCAGTCTCTCTCTCTCTCTTTCTCTCTCTCTCTCTTTTAAACATGGAGTGCGTGCTCATTTTTTGGGTCAATATTGTTAGACATAAACCAGGAAAAACAAAAGCACATTTTTAAACACTAAATGATTTATGTATTATATAGAAAACCAAGGAATCCTGATATTACCAGATGGGGCACATTCTCTTCATTATTCATTTTAGGACAAGGATGCTTCTTTGGATTGAGAGTTATGGCCATAGGTATGGCCTGATATTTTGTGGGAGTCTTGTGGATTTTCCTTATTCTTTCTGAGGAAAAAAAAGTATTAATGTTTTTGGAGTAACCCAAGTCACCTCCAAAACTTTCATGTCCAAAGGAAGACCTTTCAAAAGCAAACAGAGTCTTTAAAACAATACTATTTTCGTGTTTCCCTACAGCTGTCAAGGAGGACTCCGTGGATGTTAGATCTTACATTGCTCGTTCCTTCATCGATGGCTTTGAAGGGCCCTCTGGTTACAGCCAGAGGTTTGGGCTGCACCATGTCAACTTCAACGACAGCAGCAAGCCAAGGACTCCCAGGAAATCTGCCTATTTTTTCACCAGCATCATTGAAAATAATGGTTTCCTCACCAAAAGTGTAAAAAGACTGCCACCACCCAATACAGCAAACTTTCCCCCTAAAATCAGAGCCTTCACTTTTCCATCTGAGGTGCCCTCCAAGGCTAAAGTAGTTTGGGAGAAGTTCTCCAACCAACCCAAGTTTGAAAGAGATTTGTTCTACCATGGCACGTTTCGGGATGACTTTCTCTGGGGTGTGTCCTCATCAGCCTATCAGATTGAAGGAGCTTGGGATGCTGACGGCAAAGGCCCCAGCATCTGGGATAACTTTACCCACACACCAGGTAGCAATGTGAAAGGAAATGCCACTGGAGACAAAGCCTGTGACAGCTATAACCAGTTGGATGCTGACCTGAGTATGCTTCGAGCTTTGAAGGTGAAGGCCTATCACTTCTCTATCTCCTGGTCTCGGATTTTCCCAAATGGGAGAAACGCTTCCATCAACAGTCAAGGTGTTGATTATTACAACAGGCTGATCAATGGCTTGGTGGGAAGCAACATCTCTCCCATGGTGACACTGTTCCACTGGGACCTGCCCCAGGCCCTCCAGGATATCGGCGGCTGGGAGAATGCTTCCCTGATCGAGTTTTTTAACAGCTATGCAGACTTTTGTTTCCAGACCTTCGGTGACAGAGTCAAGTTCTGGATGACCTTTAATGAGCCCACATACCAGGCATGGTTGGGTTATGGCTCGGGGGATTTTCCCCCAAGTGTGAAGGATCCAGGCTGGGCACCTTACAGGGTTGCCCACGCAGTCATCAAAGCTCATGCCAGAGTCTATCACACTTACGATGAGAAATACAGACAAGAGCAGAAGGGGGTCATCTCTTTGAGTCTCAGTGCACACTGGGCAGAGCCCAAGTCCCCGCAGGTCCCAAGGGATGTGGAGGCAGCTGACCGAATGCTGCAGTTCTCACTGGGCTGGTTCGCCCACCCCATTTTCCGAAATGGAGACTATCCCGATGCCATGAAGTGGAAAGTGGGGAACAGGAGTGAACTCCAACACTTGGCCACATCCCGCCTGCCAAGTTTCACCGAGGAAGAGAAGAGGTACATCAGGGGCACGGCCGATGTGTTCTGCCTCAGCACCTACTCCTCCAGAATCGTGCAGCATACAACACCCAGGTTAAACCCGCCCTCCTACAAAGATGACCAGGAGATGATTGAGGAGGAGGACCCTTCGTGGCCTGCCACGGCCGTGAACAGAGCTGCTCCCTGGGGGTTGCGAAGGCTGCTCAACTGGATCAAAGAAGAGTATGGTGACATCCCCATTTACATCACCAAAAATGGGGTGGGGCTGACTAATCCGGAGCAGGAAGATACCAGTAGGATATTTTACCACAAAACGTACATCAATGAAGCTTTGAAAGGTATGTGAGTGTTCATGACCCCCTTACAAAATCTTCCAACATCCATAGGTCATGTGCCTGAAATAGTTGGATAGAGTGGGTTAAAAAGCATCAACAATTCTCTCTCCTATGTGCTAACTCCATAATTCTTCTCCTCTCTGGAGTTACAGAGCCCTTTGGGAATCTGAAAAAAAAAGCTATGACCATCTCCCCAAATGGGCACACACACAGTCCCCACAAGAATGTTTTCATAGGCCCAGTCATATGTCACTGAGCAAATACTGTGTGACAAGTTCTGTTCGAAATGATGGGGAAACAGCAGTGAACAAAACAGATAATTTTCTGCTGATGGGCTCGGAGCAGCCCCAGAGCAAGAAACTGCTCTCCAATTCACATCTGTGTTTAACTTCCAAAGGGGGCTGAGGCACTTAAATTTGGAACACATCTGTTTACCCCAACAAAAGAGTTTGATTTTACAAAGATCACTCATTAATACTCACTTGGGGGCATCAGTGCTGGCAGAAACAAAGACACAAGGTGGTCTTGTCTGACAGGGCTACATCACCAGTGTGCACTAGGTGATTTAGGACTGCTGCTTGAGTTCAAGAGCCAGTACTTGCCTGGGTTTCTTGGGGTCCTTGCCATCCTGGGGTAAAGCTCTTCTCTTTCCCTTTGGAATGTTCCCAGCCTACAGGCTCGATGGTGTAGACCTTCGAGGGTATGCCGCATGGTCTCTGATGGACAACTTTGAGTGGCTGAATGGTTACACAGTCAAGTTCGGACTGCACCATGTTAATTTCAGTCAGGAGAGCAGGCCTCGCACGGCCAGAGTCTCTGCCAGGTACTACATGGAGGTCATCACCAACAACGGCATGCCGCAGCCCCGGGAAGATGAGTTTCTCTATGGTCATTTTCCCAAGGGCTTCATCTGGAGTGTGGCTTCTGCTGCATATCAGGTGAGGAGTTCAGGGCAGTTCAGCAACACCTGTTGCATACCTACTATGTGCCAGGCTCTTGGCTCCATGCTGGGGAGGGTGGAGGGCAGGTGTGAGCAGGGGAATTTCACGGACTGTGGGAGGGAACTGTGGGGTGCCGTCTGCAGAAGCTTGCAGGTCCTCTTCCTGGAGATGGGGTGCGCAGGCAAGATGGGTCAGGGGGAGCCAGGGCAGAAACACTTTGCAAAGACATGCGAGTGTGAAGATTCTCTCCTTTATTTCTTACCTCGTCTCCTCCATGCCAGCAGTGTACTCAATGTGGCTATCACATGGGTTTCTCTGGCATCTTCGCAACATCATACCATTGCCTTACACATGCCAAGTGAAGCTTACTGATACAGAAAATATGAGGGTTTTGTTTTTTCCTCACAAAAATAAAAGAGAAAAAGCAAAGAGGGACTTGCTCAGGCACAAGCTGTGGGTCACTGCTTCACTTCTCCTGCCTCGTTTATTTCCTCTGACACAGGAGGGGGGCCCTGTGAGCTCAGTGTGGCACTTGGGCAGGTCAGTGACAGGGGCTGACCTGCCTCTGGGTGTGCTCTGCCCTTGGGTGTTTTCTAGATGACCAGAGCTGCTGAAAATATTTTTGAAATGTATGAATGTTAGCTACCCAGATGACCACACTACCAGGTTATAATGAATTCTCAGACCAAAGCCTTCCACATCCAGACATTTATTACCTAAACGAACAAAAACTGTTTGTGTAGCCAATTGTGTGGACTGCAGGAAACCCAGTTCTTGGCCCTGTTAGGTGCCCTGGCCAATACTTGACAGGGAAGGTTCACTTGGGGAAATGGGAGATTTCAGAGACAGGGTTCTGTAAATCTTATTTCAGACAAACAGGATTCTCTGTAGCGGGGTTTTCCAGTGTGGCCTTAACCAACATTTGGATGAATAGTTCTCTGTCCTGGGCATTGTAAGAGGTTTGGCAGCATCTCTGGCCTTGCCTACTGGATGCCAATCTGCTTTTCTCCCAGTTGTAACAATGAGAAATATCTCCAGACATCGATCAATTCTCCTAGGGGACAAAATAACCACGACTCCGTGGGGTTACCTCTAGACACCAGAAGGGGTAGGGATTTTCTGGTTTAAGAATGTAGCAAGGCACAGGCTGCAGGCCTTGCTGGATTCTTAAACCCTATCCGTGCAAGGGCAGGGAGGTCTTGAGAACATTTTGGTCAACCCACATCTCGGATGATTAAACTGGTGTCAGTGAGCACCCGTTTCTGTTCTTATGGCAGTCAGCAGGCACAACTCACACCATTTGTGATGCTGGATATTCTAACTACTAAGTGTGGGGTACGACTCAAGAATGGGTGAGAAGTGCCTACAGAGCAGACTTTCTAAGTAGATGCCATCTGACTGTGTATTCTTTTTAAAACCTTTTATTTGGAAATCTTTTCAAACATAGAGAAAATTTGCAAAACTAGTAGAGGACTCCCACATACGATTCTCCCATATTCCTCAGCTATTAACTTTTACCATTTGCATTGCTCTCTCTCTTTCTGTATGTATATAATGTGTGTGTGTGTATACATGCACATTATGTGTAGGTATATGAAGCTGACTCTATCACCTGAACAAGAAGGTGTCTACCATGTTTCTCTACCATAAAATTAGTAAATATTTTGTAGTTGTAAGTAATTTATGATGAGCTACTTGGAGACTATATAAATATCCTGTTCCTCATCAAATTTCACCCACTAGTTTTAGCAACCATGGGTAATTTTTGCCTGTACCAATTATTACTATGATAGCTGACAAATGGTGATTTTCCAGTTTCATCACTGCTTTACACTTATGTGGCCATTCAACACAAAGGTCGAGCTTTGTCTTTCCTCCTATTTATTTATATTTTGTCTATATGTAAATATATATTGCAATATAGCATCAGTATGGCCTCGCAAAGCCCTATTTTATTTAATGGGCGATACTTTTGCTCTCATTATGTGTTGAGATGCTCAAATGGACCCACATCTTCCCAGGCAGAGTGCCTTTCGGCCTGGCCCTGTGTCCTTCTGACACGGCCCATCATTCTCTGCACACTTCTCTGATTCTTCCCACACGAGGTGTTCCTGGTTCACCTTGTCCTTTTCTGCCCCGGCCCTGTAATCAGCCATTTCTCTAGTGATCCCTGGTTCCTTTTATTGGATAAGGGCATCTAGAAACTGAGATGTAGGCACTAAGCGTGCTCACTGCTGCTGGTGCCATGACTTCTAGGCCCTCCGTGGACAGAGCCAGGAAGTATTTGTGTGCACACACACACGCACATACATGCACCTCCATGTGCTTCTGCATCCACCTTCACCTCTGTCAGCACACATGGATACTTCCAATTCCAACCCAGCTACGCAGGGTTAAGGCTAGCTTTCCTGGTTTCCATAGTTGTGGTGGTTTCTCCAACAGTGAGAAACCTAGCTCCTAACACCCTCAACATAGGCACTTACTTGCTCACCCCCTGCATTAACGAATCTCCCCAACACCGAGGCCTGTCCTCCACCCAGACCGCCCAACCAGGGTGTGTACCTGCCACTCTCACAGTGGCCGTGCCGGACGAGCCTTGGTAAAAATGCCACACTACCTTAGCTTCACACAGTCGCATAATCTCACACCATGTATGCTGACGTGTTTTAAAGTAAATTACAGAAATTGCACCTGTCAGACTAGCTAATCTTGTAGCTCGTTGTTTGCCCAGTGGCTCATGGTCACTTTCCCTGTAAGATAGGTGAGAGGACCAGAAAAGAGCTCAGAAAGTGACACATATCACTTAGATTTTTAATCAAATTCTGCCTCCACACCTGGCATCACCGGGATTTGTTTGGCCTTGACTGGGGTTGGGGCACATGGAACCATTCATTTAAAGTTTGAGGGAGCACCCACCATACACCAGACAGTGTTACGTTAACCAGTGGGGCACAAAGACGAAAGACACAACGCCTAGACCTCACAGTCTTGTGGGAGGCCCGCCGGCGAGCGCATAGCCGCGTGACGCAGCGTGGCAGAGCCGCGAGGGCAGAAGCAGGCGCAGGAAGCCGTTGGAGTGTGGCAGTCGGAGGGAGGCCTCTGTGTGCTCCAGAGGAGATGGTGCAGACTTGCGTCCTGCCGGGGACTGTCCTGCTGGTAGAAAGGAACTCGTGAGGGCTTGACTGCAGGACTTAACTAGACCATTATCTTGTCATCTTGAGATCGAAGGTGCATGGAGAGCAGATGGCAAAGGACTCAGTATTTGGGACATGTATTCTCACACACCACTGAATATTGAGAACAACGACACCGGAGACGTGGCCTGCGACAGTTACCACAAGATTGCCGAGGACGTGGCCGCCCTGCAGTACCTGGGCGTGTCCCACTATCGCTTTTCCATCTCCTGGTCTCGCATCCTCCCCGATGGAACCACCGCATCCTTCAGCGAAGCAGGCCTGAACTACTACGTGCGGCTCATCGACGCGCTGCTGGCCGCCAGCATCCAGCCCCAGGTGAGGTGGGGCCCGGGCCAGGCCTGTCCATGCAGGGGAGCCAGCCGGGCCAGGGAGCACACTTACCTTGTAAACAAAAGCTGCTTCCAAATTTAATTTTTGAATTGTTAACAAGTTCACATGGAGAAGAATTCCAAAAGCATAAAGGGGCCTACACTGTAGATTTTCCTTCCGTCCCTGACCCCCAGCCACCCGGTTCCCCTTTCTGTGGGCGGCCACGCTTGCTAGGCTCTCATGTCCTCCTTCTGTGTGCGGGGCCGGCAGGTGTGCTATGTGCGCGTATACTCCTTTCCCCCTCTCTTTTCATGGCGGTAAGATACTTGCTTTTATTGAACAATATTTCTTACAGATATTTTCAAATCTATACATAGTTTCCTCATTTTTTTTGTTCTGTGGAATTGTCTGTACCTTATTCACTGATTACCCCCCTGTTCATGGGCAGCTCCCCTGTGACCTTTCTGCTCCTTTGCCATCACAGCCTGTACTCCGATGAGTGACCATAGACATACAGCCAAACACATGGAGAGTTTATCTGCAGGATACGGTCCTGGGGCAGAACTGCTGGGGCCAAAGTGTGTGTATTCTTAAGCCATGAGTTATTATGAGTAATACAGAAATTCATTTGTGCGCTTGCTCTGCACTTGCCAAAATTGTAAAACGTGAGAGCCTAAGGACACATTTCCTTTCCCCGGGCCATTTATGATGGAGTGCAGGGGGTACAAGTTCTATGAAGCTCAGTGTCCCCCTGTCGTGGCTGGAGATCAGGCACCATGGCGAGAGCACAGTCCCCACAGTACAGTGCCTTCCTCCCGTCCCACCGCCATCTGGGGAAAGAGTGCCTTCGGGACTTCTCCTCACACTGATGGCGCTGCGGGAACCAACTGGCCCGGAACAGGCGTGCTAGGTGTGGTGGGGGAGAAGGTGGCCGAGGGGCTGTCCTGCAGGACCCTGCCAACTGGGTGGACAGTGAGGTTCATTACCTACCACACTACAGAACAAGGTCAGAGAACACATGACTTGGGGAAAAATGGTTTTGTGCCTCTTGAGGGCACAGAGACACGACAGAAGGGAAAAGTGCCTGGCCCGGGAACTTCAGGGAGGTGTGGGCCTCGAATGAAGAGGAGCATTTGGATGGGGTGGCCATGCGAAGCAAGGGCGTTTCAGGCAGAGGGAGAGACTTCGGCCTGGGCTGGCAGTGGTTAGGGGCCCAGTGCAGACCCAGGACAGTGGGGAGGGACCGCAGCTTGGCCAAAGGGGGTGTGTGTGTCAAGGACATCAAGGGGGAGGCAGAGAGAGAAAGGCCACCCCATCGGCATGGCCAGAGGAGCTCCCTCCCAGCAAAGAGTTCCCAGCTGCACAGGAGGAGCCTCCAGACACAGCAGATGATGGCCTTGGGGTGTCCCTCTATAAGTAAAATGGCCCCGTCCTCCCAGGACCCTCAGGCTCCCAGGCTCTCAGCATTCTGTCCAGGCAGATTCGGACCAGAGCACACCCAGTGGGGGAGGAGGTGCCTCTTGCTTCCAGCCTCCCAGTGATTCCAGGCCAGGCAGTTCTCAGCGCCTGCACCCAGAGTGGGAGGAGCAAAGCTGGGAGCAGACAAGGCTTCACCGAGGCGAGGCGTGGTGCGGCTTCCTGGCTCTTCAAACTGCGGCCCTCCCCCCCACACCGACCACCAGAGAGCCTTTGGGCCTTTTTTGTCTGATCCTGCGTTCTCAGCGTTGGCAGCAGACATTTGTGCTGGAGCGCGTACAGCACCAATGGCTTCCTATTTAAAGCAGACTGATGGAACTGTGGATCTTACTTTCTCACAGGTGACCATTTACCACTGGGACCTGCCCCAGGCCCTCCAGGATGTTGGAGGCTGGGAGAATGAGACCATTGTACAGCACTTTAAAGCGTATGCCAATGTGCTCTTCCAGAGGCTAGGGGACAAGGTGAAGTTTTGGATCACGCTAAATGAGCCCTTTGTCATCGCTTACAAGGGCTATGGCTATGGGACAGCCGCCCCAGGTAAGGTCCCAGACCCGACCTGTCAGCTCTTTGGAGAGTGGCATTCTTAGCTCCTGTAAGACACGACATCAGGTAGCATTGGAGGAGGAGGAGGCCGGGAGAGCCCCGTGGAAGTGCCGCCGAGTCCCTGTCTCCAGCTCAGGGCTGCCTAACGGGAGGCACATTTTCCCTCTGACGCCACTTTTGCTGAACATGAATTTTGCGTGTCTTTGCCTCCGATGGCTTCATTTCTTTGCTCTGAGACTCTGATGTGCCTCAGATGGGAAGCTTCCTAAGTCAGGACACGGACTAATCGATGTAGGAAAGGACTATTCCTTCACCGGGCTACACAGGTCCACAATCTGTTTTCTGCACCTCCAGAACCCCAAAGTTTTAGATCATTGGTCTGGCAGACCTGAGCTCAGCCTGACTCAATCCGACAGGAGGCTGCTCGTGGTCTTTACTCCACTGAAGTTCTGCTGTAGGCGCGTTAGTGCCCCTGCTTACAGAGAGCTGTGCCGGGCCCGGCTCAGGTGACATGTAAACACGTCACATACAATTTCATACTTTTCTAAGACAAAAAACCAACTTTTTGTTCCCAAAGACATTTGACCCTAAATGCTTTGAGTAAGGGATTGTGGACCTGCCTTCACCCCTTCAGAACCATCCGGTTTCCCTGTTCTCTGGTTCTGAGCAGAAGAGAAATTGTGCTCATCTGTGAGATCCTCCTGGTCATGTGTGAAAGCTGGCATCGCGGGGAGATTCGGAATCGCTACCAGATGTATCTGCTGTTGGTCCTTGTTGGCACTGTGGTTTACCATTCCTTCAACACATGACAGGGGCCTCTTAATGTTGGTTCTCAAGGAATCTCCGTCAGCTGCTTCTATCAGCCATGTTTTCCAACCTTTCCTTTCACAGCGGGTTCCCCTGAGAGTGCCAGGAGGTCACCTCCAGGGGCAACTCTCCTGGGTGCTTTCCCTGAGATGTAGGAGCCACTCTTTGGGGGAGGGATACCAAAGCCCCACGTTTATCCAGTACCTTGTCTTTGCAGACAGTGCTGCTGGGAGCTCCACACACACTATTTTACTTCCTTCTCCCAAGAACTCCCAATCGCAAGTTGTGCAGAAGAAAAACCCGAAAGGCTGAAATACTAGCCCAAGTTGCCTGGCCCACTAGTAAGCAATGGAGCCAGGATTTTTTTTTAAAGGTTTTATTTATTTATTCTTAGAGAAAAGAGAAGGGAGGGAGAAAGGGAGAAACATCAATATTTGGTTGCCTCTCACGCGCCCCTTACTGGGGACCTGGCCCGCAACCCAGACATGTGCCCTGACTTGGAATTGACCTGGCAATCTTTTGGTTCGCAGGCTGGCACTGAATCCACTGAGCCACACCAGCTGGGCTGGAGCCAAGATTTAAATGAACTCTTCCTAATATTGAAATCTGCATTCTTCCTCCCAAACTCCCAGTGGGCGTCTACAGGCAGAAAGTGACACCGTTGGCCACACTGCGTCTTTGCTGACATCTATGTGTGTGTTCCCAGGAATCTCTGTTAGGCCTGGCACTGGCCCCTACGTTGCTGGCCACAACCTAATAAAGGCGCATGCCGAGGCCTGGCACCTGTACAATGACGTGTACCGCTCCAGACAAGGTGGCATGATTTCCATCACCATCAGCAGTGACTGGGCTGAACCCAGAGACCCCTCCAACCAGGAGGATGTGGAGGCAGCCAGGAGATACGTCCAGGTCTGTTTTCCCTCAGGGCATTGTTTGTACTCTCCCCCGGTTTCCTTCCTGTCTAATGGAAAGAGAATTAGAAAGCAAAACTAGAGTTTAGGATCTAGCCCCTGTTCTGCTGTTATCTGATTTTGTGAACTTGGTAATATCACCTGATATTTTTAGACCTTAGTTTTCTGTGAAGCGGAGATGACCTACCTACCTCATCGGTAGGTCACCTCCACTGTGACACAAGTTTTGCTGTGATGAAACTTTTTGGGGTTATTGTTTAGGTTTTAAAAAATTATTTGTACTTGTAGTTCTTGCTTTGTATAATATTGGCTTGAAGCTAACGGAAATTCTCTCTTCAAATGTCAGGTTTGACAGAGGTAGTTAATAGAAGTGGGCTGCAATGCCACACTCAACCTGTAGGTGTCACCATCTAATTTTATTTCCTCAGCTTAAGCACTCCTTAAGGTTGGGAACTTGAGACTGTGAAATTCATTGGTGCCCCTAACTTTCCAATTCCATGAGTTTAACATAAGCAAGTGCGTCTTTTGGTCATGGAATTTCTCTCCCAGGAGGCAGAGACACTAGTAACCAGGTGCCGACAAAATGACCCATCCCTGTTTAGTCTGGGCCCTGACAAGAGAAGAGAGAAAACCATGGCCGGCTCACAGCACAGCGTTTCCCTGGCTCCTGCTAATACCTCTGAAGAGGTTATAAGGCACCCTCTCCCATGTTTCCGCATCAGGAAAGCAAGCAAGGGTCCCCCACACCGGTCCGCATGTTCGGCTCTGCGGAGGAGCCCGCAGACCGCGGCATTCGGAGGGGCTACCAAGGGCCTTGGTTTGCCACACTTGTGTTCACAAGACAACTTGGCAAAGGCAGTCAGATTAATAAATGAAAATAAAAGCTTGATCTTCCTATTTGCTAGCCAGCTGGGGAAAAAGTCTTAGGACAAAATTAGTGCATCCCTCTCTTCAGACTCACAGAATATATTGAATTAGAGCAATACTTTGTTGTCTGAAGTCAAAACCCCAAACTGCAGGAAGTGTTAGACTGTATTGTCATCTGACCGAGACACCTGCTGGTGAACTGCAAAGCTGCAGCCCAGGAGCTTTGGAGAGGACACACATCCTCTAGTAAATTCAGCGTCTGTGGAAGGGTCCGCTGTTTTCTCAGCACCCACGGAAGCCTCTTTGACCATAGTGTGTTCCCAGCCTCACCTCTGACTGAGAAGGCAAGGCCTACAGTTGGGGCATCAGCTAGCGAGTGAGGGGAGGATATGGGGAGATAGAAGAAGCCTCTCAAGACCCCAGCATTGTAGCATTTGGGTGCCTTTAAGGTAAGGGTGGCCTAGACCTCATTCAAGAAAAGAGATACCAAGTTCCCACTCTAGGAATCCGATGCCCATGAAAAGCCATCCTTTGCCTGGCTGCCGGGACAGCCTTGCAGCTCAGCCCTCCCCAGAAAGTTCTGGGTGAGCCCTAGGCTTGATGATGGGGAAGGACCTCCTCTGTGGTGAGAGAGGGAACTGCAGCCTGGAGGCTTGTGGGGTCTCCCTGCCTTCTTCAGACCCTCCTAAGAGCAGCACTGGCTGAGCCCTGGGCTCAGTGCAGTGCATCACCCCTCCAGCTGCCCTCAGTGAGATCACAGCTCAGCAGAGCAGAGGAGGTGAAGAAACCTTTGGGCACAGAAGCTACCACATGCAAACAGCCATGGAGATGGGAGTTTAACAATGGGATTTGGAAAACAAGCAAAACAGAAACAGACTCATGGAGACAGAGAACATTTTGACAGTTGCCAGATGGGAGGGGTTTGGGGTAGGTAGAAAAAGGGAAGGGATTAGGAAGTACAGCTTGGTAGCTACAGAACAGTCGTGGGGTGTAAAGTCAGCATAAGGAGTATAGTCAATAACTATATATGGTGTCAGAGGGGTACTAGGTTTATTAGGGTGATCGCTTCATAAGATATAGAAATGTCTAATCATAGGGTCGTACACCTGAAACTAATATCATACATCAACTGTAAATTAAAAATAAAAAATTAATAAAGTGGCAACCATTGAATACCCCCCTCCCCCCAAACAATGGGATTTCGGAAGAATGTGAAGGGTGAGGGGGGGCAGTGGTGTGAGGTCAGTGACTTCTGAGCAGGTATGTCTCCAGCTGCGCCCACTGTTAATGCTGAGGCTGCCTGTCCCCCCAACCCCACCTGCAGTTTATGGGAGGCTGGTTTGCACACCCTGTTTTCAAGAATGGAGATTACCATGAAGTGATGAAGACCCGGGTTCGTGACAGGAGCTTGGCCGAAGGCCTCAGCAAGTCTCGGTAAGGTCCTGGTGCCCACACACTCAGCCAGGAGAGGGTCGAGGGAAGTCTGGCCTGCGGGGTTGAGCGGAGGCTCCTGGGTGGACAGCACAGTGGTGAGGGTGGCTGCTGGGGTCAGACAGGTGTGACAGAGGCAAGTTACTGTACCTCTGAGCTTCCTTGCTCACTCAGGAGATTAAACGTGATTGTGTTTGTGAAGCTCTTAGCCCAGGACCTGGCACTGCTCTGTGCTTGACAAAAGACAGTTGCTATTATTATTATTCTTCAGAACATCCAGAAAATCTATCTGTAGGGTACCCACTTATCAACCTACTACCTTACTCCAAGGACAAATGCCCCAGCACATCCGATCCCACCCCATCACGTATGAGTGAATGTGGATAGCAGTGAGTGATAGCCAAAGGGTGCTTTTTGTCATTTGGCCAGCAGGTGGTGGTGGTTTGCCATCCTGCATCCTGGCTCACCCCTCCCTGTCAAGGCAGTAATAGCAACATCTACAACAGCTAACTTGTATCCATCTTCTATTGGTACTTCTACTCCTATTTAATGATGAGGCACAAATATGAGAGCAAGATCATCAGTTACTAAATGATGGAGCTGAGATATGAAACCAGGCTGGCTGGTCCCAGGGCCCACAGGCGGTTTGCATCACCCAGCTGGGATTAGAGGTGCGGTATGTGGATGAGGACGGAATGACCTGGCCTTATGGAAACAGCCACAAGCTCCAAGGTAGCTCACGTAACCATAGGTCAAAAGGCCTTTGAGTCTTTCCATCAAACTGCCCCATACAGCCCAGCTGTAAGGATGAAGTAATCCAGTCCCCGCCCTCACAGCACACATCCTGGCCTGGTGAGGCCAAGTCTCACGCTGAGCAGGCTGTGCCTGAAGGTCTCACCAGCTGACTCTGGTCTCCCATGAGCAATGCACTCCAGCCCATCGACACAACTTTGCTGAGTGCCCGGGTCAGGTCAGGGCCCAGCCTGGCCCGGCAGAGGCCTCATAAAGGGAAGCTTCCAAGTCTGGTTCTTCAAGTTGCTGACACACCAGCTGGGAGGCAAGTAACCTTCCCCGCTCCATGGCAGGCTGGGTGGACCCAAGGGACTTCACGACAAAGCAGGACATAAGCTGCACTGGGCCTTGACAATGAACAGCACGTGGGAGAACCGGGGGCATTCCATCCCAGGGCAAGGGAGCTAGCATGGCCCGGCGGTAAGGAATGAGTGGGGCATGTGCAGCTGAGGACAGGGGGACTGGCCTGGTGACAGGGAGGGGCCAAGGGCCTGAAGGCCAGGTAGAGGGACTCAGCTTGGACATCCTCGTGGGCCCTGCTGACTTCTGAGCAGGGGAGTGAGGGGCGTGACGGGACTGGGCTTTACTGCTCTCCCAGCTGTTTCAGAAACCTCAGGGGAGGAAGGTTTCGATCTCTCAGGTTAATGGTAGGAGGAAGGTCAAGATGAGGGCGTCAGATGCCTAAGCTGGGACTCTCTAGGCAACCCTAAACTAGCAGCCCCAGGTGTCCCTGTCGGAAGGCGCATGCAGCCAGGTCAGGCTGGGAGGAGCCTGTCAGTCTGCACGGGAGTGCGCACAAATCCGATGTTACAGGGCAGTCTCAGAGCACTCGAAGAAAGCTCCAGCAGATGTTTATTTTTAAAAAGAACAGTAAAGTCACGTGAGCAGAAAAGTTCAAATCTCTCAAGTTCAACAAATGTAATTCATAAAAATATTTCCCCTACTAATAAGGATCAACTTTGGAAGAAAGAGGCCAGCCTAAACAAACCACAACAAAGCAGAGTAATTTATAAAGGGCAGATCATGGAAACACAAATTATAAGATATTATAGCTTTAAGGCTTAGTCTTAAGATTTGTACCTCAGACGTGTTCTTGATTTTGAAATCTATCACAGATAGTACCTATCAGACACTGCATATTAATTTGCGAAGGAAATAAAAGTGTGTGTGTATGTCTGGAAGGGGAGGTTTATAAAAAAGTAATTGTAGTTTCATTTGGTTGATGCGAGAGATGCATGTAAAGAATTACAGATCAGCAAATCTAGTAGTATGCAATCAGTTTATTAGTGGCCCGTTCCCATGGAAGAGAACAGGACTGGGTAGAGTAGGGGGTGAAAGGCAAAGTTTCACGGCAAAGCAGGGAGGCAAAAGTAAGAGCGGCTGAAGACTGCTCCCCCAGGTAGCCTGAAGCCCGGTGCCCTAGAGCCAAGAGCGTCAAGAGCGCCCCAAACCCCAGAGAGAGAGCAAGTCCTTTGTTCTCAGGACTTACATAGTTGGTGGGATTGGAGGGCAAAAAGTTACATATTGATTAACAGGTAAATGTGATGCCAGCTTTCCTGGGGGAATGTGACTACCCAAACTTAGGGATGTGTGGGTTAGCCCAAATCCTTATCTTGCTCCAGACCCCATTTGTTCATCTTGTTGTAAAACAAATATGTGACAGGAGGCAGTTAATTAAAGTTGGGGCAGTTACCCAAGTTATTTATGGGCTCCTTCTGTAAGCATCAGGGACTCCCTCGTAAAACAGATAGTGACCAGAGGTAGACAATGAACCACAGTTGTTTTATGGGCTTCTTTGGGCACCGTGCAACCTCTCCCACATTCAGGCCTTGGGGTGAAAGCACAGTTTCAAGGCTTTCTTTCCAGATAGTGGAAACGCTACATAGAATTTCAAGGACTTTCCTTCTTTCTTGCTAATATAGTGTTTCCTATGATGTTGGAACACCTGGCAATATTATCAGACCAGGCTCAGGACTGCTGAGTTAACATATGAGACATGTCTCCTTTCTCTTCCCTGCCTCAGTTTACTATTTATTCTACCTAATTGGTAAAAGGTGTTTCCTGGAAACCAGGGTGCTAGATGCTGACCTGTTACAGTATTGCAGTCTCAGAGTTCTTCTTATGCTGTCTCCTGCCTCAGTTTTGCCAATAGGAAGAGAGAGAGGGCCTTGTAACAACAGAGGGAGGTGAGGTTTGTGGACTGGTAGAAGGAGCCTCAGGCACTTTCCAGCAACAGCAGAAAGGGCCTTTCCTTGCTCCTGGCCAGATGTACCCTAGTCACCTATGGTTTACCAGCTCCGACTCTGCCCCAGGACATTCTCCTCCCAAAGCGTGGCCTTGCCCAAAGCCCCCACACCCTCAATGGCTCCTTCCGCCCAGGCTCCCGGAGTTCACGGAGAGTGAGAAGAGGAGGATCAACGGCACCTATGACTTCTTTGGGTTCAATCACTACACCACGGTCCTGGCCTACAATCTCGACTATGACTCTGGGATCTCCTCCTTTGATGCGGACAGGTAAGACGGCCAGCAGGGCCACCTAGAACATCTTTGGAAAAGACAGTAAGTTGCACGGCCTCAGAAAACCACCTCCTGGTGCCGGACATCCTGGGGTTTTGTAGATGAGCCCCATCTCTTGAGATGCCTCATCAAACCCCATCACGTGACAGTAGTAGTGCAGCCTTGGGATTCCAAGATGCTGCCCCTTGAGATGGACATGCTTGGAGTCTTTAAATCATGTTTTTGAGATAAACCTTTTCCTTTTTTGGCAAATTTGTTTTACTTTTCAGATGTATTTCAGTTAAAACAACAGTAAGGGCTTTTTTACTCCTTATCTAAATAACTGGTCTTTATTTGAAATGTATGACTCTGCAGACCTTTGAGCTACTCTGCCTCCCCCAGCAGGTGCGCCTTCAGCACAAACTGTTGCCTTCCGTCTTTCACTGTAGACAGAGGCAGGGTCTTGGGCCCTTGAAGCGGCCCCGCCTACTGCTCCCTGTCATCGCACAAATGGCTCCGTGCCTGTGGCACTGACCAGATGCAGGCAACTCAGGGAAGCCCATCCTCTGAGGACATGAAGCTCACACCCTGCTGGAGACTGGGGCCAGGGAACCCAGTGCCCCTTCACATCTAGTGTGAGGTGCGTCCACACGGAGCCCGTGGAGCGCCGGCCCCCCGAGCTGGACCGTGCCAGTGCACACGTGGGAAGCTAGAAGGCGGCTGAGGTGGCTTTCCAGTTACCCCAGCACTGAGTAGTGCAGCCAGAACTTATGAAAAGAGAATGTGAGGTGATGTGACTGTCCTGAGTTTACTTACGACCTTCAAGTCTAGACAAAACCTAAGGTTCTTCCTAATACAAATCCTGTTTTGTCTTTAGTGCAAAGGGCCTCTAGGGATTTAAAAAACAAGACTAACCTCATGTTTGAACTGGTAGGGGAGTTGCCTCCATCCCAGATCCCTCTTGGCCAGACTCTGGCTCCTCCTGGCTGAGGATGACCCCTTTTGGCTTCCGGAGGATCCTGAACTGGTTAAAGGAGGAGTACAACAACCCCCCGATTTACGTAACAGAGAATGGAGTGTCCCAACGGGGGGAAGTAAGCCTCAACGACACTGCGCGGATCTACTACCTCCGCAGCTACATCAACGAGGCACTCAAAGGTACGGCAGGCCTACCCTCCTCCCTGCGCCCCTTTCACCAAGCTGACATCTGCCAGTGTCTGCACTTAGGGTGGCACTCAATCCACGTACCCCCACAATAAGAAAGGTGAGGCATCTGACTCCTGTTGGGTTTAGCTGTTCTCTGAGTTTTTTCCTTCCTAAATTTAAGCTCAGCAGACAAATCCAGTTGCCCGTTACAGCCAGACCTGAGTTCCTGGCCTAAACCCAGCTTTGTTCTCCTGGGTCCTCACTGACAGCCCCTGCCCCCGAACTGCAGTGCCCTCCTGGGAACGGTTTGTGCGCAGGGGCCAGGAGGAGCTGGCTGGGCGGGGCTGGTGTCTGCAGGGCCTTTTGCTCCCCAAGCAAAAGTCTAAGATCCTCAGCTCAGTGGAACTGGGGATGAGATGGTAATGCTGGTAAAAGAGAATGAGCAATACAGCAGTGAAAACAAACAATTAGGAAATCCCCTTCCAGCTCCAATCTTTTCCAAGGGCCATTTACTGTCTGTAAAATGGAGCACTGGTCTGCCCATGTTTCTGACTCCCTGAAAGGGCCTTTCTAGAAAGATGCTGATGGCGCTACAGCTCCATCCACAGAGAGCCAGATACCAAATGCTGCATGCAACGGACTCAAAAAGCTAAAAAGAAAAGCTCCCCTTGACCTGCAGGTGGGAACTGGGGGAGCACCTGGGCAGGCAGGGCCTCAGCAGGCCTGGTGGGAAGAGATCGTACACGGGAAACTCATGCCGGGGCTTCTGTTTGGACAGCTGTGCAGGATAAGGTGGACCTTCGAGGATACACTGTTTGGTGTGTGATAGACAACTTTGAGTGGGCCACGGGCTTCTCGGAGAGGTTTGGCCTACATTTTGTGAACTATACTGACCCTTCTCTGCCAAGGATTCCCAAAGCGTCAGCCAAGTTCTACGCCTCTGTAACCCGGTGCAATGGCTTCCCGGACCCGGCCGCAGGCCCACACCCTTGTCTCCAGCCAAACGGTGAGCTATAGTTCTGGGGTGGACTAAAGCAGAGGGTGAGAGGTGAGAGGAGCCATTTTCAGTCATTTCTTCTAGTTGGTTCCCTTCCTCTCGGCCTCTCCATTGCCTCATTCATTCAACAGATATTTTTTTTTAATGTTCTTAGGATGGGACAGGACAACTAAACAGGGTTAATGCTACACTTACAAACTAGGCCCCGGTCTGGGAATAGCCAGTCTAGTCTTGTCCCACCGAGCACTAGCCTGCTGTGTGACGCTGAGCAAGAAACCAGGCAAATGTTCTGGGCTGATGTGAGGATCAAATGTAACAACTGAAAAAACAGTGCCTGGCATAATGTAAGATGCCCAACATTTGTTGAGTGACTGAAAAAATATAAACTACTATACAAACGTAAGAGACAGTCATCCCATTTAGATTACATTCTAATTGCTGATAGAGATGTTTAAGAACTAAAACTACTTAACTTCATTCAGAGGCTCATAATTCAGTGAAAGGGATACACATCTCAGCGAAATGCTCACTCTGGGTGCCTGTATACAACCTCTCTGTTCCAAGGATCTAGCTGGGACTTACTGTAGGTTAACACAGGTCCCATAACCACATCTGCACTAGTGTGGAAACTGCGTTCTGTTGTCTTTTCCTAGATGCTGGACCCACCATCAGCCCCAGCAGAGAAGAAGTTCAGTTCCTGGGGCTAGCACTAGGCACGACAGAAGCCCAGACAGCTTTGTACACACTGTTTGCTCTTGTGCTTCTGGGAGCCTGTGGTGTGGGGTTGCTGTTGTACAAGCACTGCAAGCACTCCAGGCAAGGAAGAACGCAACCAGACCCAGGGGAATTGAGCCCCATTTCGTCATTCTGACCACAAGTCACCACCTCCTCCAGTTCTGCAAAATAACCCAGGTTTCTTTGTATACCTTTGCCACCCACAAAACTCCTCAGGATTTTATATTCTTCCTATACCAAGCTTCTTCATAAAGCCTTTCTGTAGTGTGAGAGTCTAATCTTAAAGGATTTCAGGTCCCTGATTAAAATAGAAGTATCTGAACCTTGCCCCAGTAGCAGGAATTCATTTGGACATTAAAAGACCCTGCAACTGGCTGTTGTGGAAATGTGCAGATACTGAACTCATCTAGTGCTTTTGTGAGCCACTTGATTTAACTTAACTGAGCAGTTTCAAGTTTAAGAGATTTTAAAGATAGAAACAGGAGCAAAAAGCATAGGAACCCTTTTTTGGTGAAATGAACTCCACTGCATATATGGACTGCAATGTCATCCCCTGCCCTCTCCCAGATCCCTCCCAGCCTGTACCTTGTGTTGTTTCTCGGAAAATAAAAATAGTACTGTTAACTGTGTCCTATCCCCTGGATGACTCTCCTTGAGAAAGTAGGTTCTACAGAAGTGATGCAGCCACACAAGCCATTTGGGGTACCTAAGCTTTCCCACCAGACCAAGGCTTTCTGCTTTTTATATATACTCCCCAGGGCACAGAAACCATAACAAAGGGATGACCTGTGAATCCTTTATTCCAACCACCGCCACCTTTTATGTCCTTCCTGCTCTGCCACTTGCAGGCAGAGTTTTAAGGACCCAAGTATGGCCTTCAAGGCCCATGCGATCTTACCTTGGTTCACTTAGCCTGTTTCCCTTGTTCCTCTCTCAATCTAAACTGCATCTAAGCCCTTGACTATTCCACGCTCCTTTGTGTCTTTGCAAATACTATTGCTTCTGCCTACGATGCCCTTTCTTTGGAAAAATGCTTTAAGTCTCAGCTCAAATATGTACTTTCCCTCTGGGGAAAGCTGCCCTGAATTCCCATAGGCAGACACTACTTCGACTTTGCTTGTAAATACCCCCTATGACCACATTACACTGGAATTGAAAATTACCCTACTATCAGCTTCTTGAGGTCAAAGGACCATGTCTCACCGTCTCTAGCAAGCACGTTTTGGAGACAGGGCCTAGAATGCACACCTGCCCCTTCTGTGTGTTTGTTCACAAAACCTATCTGAGTAGTGGTGGGAGCACAGAAAGATGTGGCCTCATCAATTTCCCCTACAATGTGCTGATGAGACAGTCTGAGTGAGAAACACTTAACAACTTATTTGATCTATGTATCCTTTCTAGATATCTGTGAGTTTCTTTTTTTTTTTTTTTTTTAAACAAAGAGTGGGCCCTGGCTGGGTAGCTTACTTGGTTAGAGTATTGTCCCAATGTGCCAAGGTCAAGGGGTCGATTTCTAGTCAGGGCACATACATGAAGCAACCAATGAGGGCATAAACAGGTGGAACAACACATTGATGTTTCTTTTCTCTCCACTTCCTTTCTCTAAAATCAATAAATTAAAAAAATTTTAAGTTTCAGGACTTCTTGTCAAGATAGCAGAATAAATAAATGCTGGGCTCACCTCCTCCCATAACCACACACACAAAAATTATAACTATAGACTTCCAGTCAAGATGGAGGCACAGGTAGACATGCTTCGCCTCCTTGCACAATAATAAGGATCACAACTAAACTCAAAACAAAAAAAACACCAGAAATGCCAGAAAATCAAACTGAATGGAAGTTCAACCATCAACGATTTAAAGCAGCCACATTCATCTACACGGGTAGGAGGGGTGGAGATGGGCAGCTGGGGTGGAGAGGACATGGTGTGGCAGTGGCGAGGCAGCAGCCAGCAGAGCGGGCAGTCCCATGTTCATATGTGGTAGGTAAAGATTGGGAAAGATACCTGGGGAGCAAGTGATCCCAGCCACAGGCCAGACCATGCAGCCCACGGTTCCAGCAATGGGAAATAAAGCCTTGTAACTTCTGGTTATAAAAACCTGTGGGAGTTGGGATGGTAGAAGAAACTGCCGATCTCTCAGGAGAGTCCATTTAAAAAGCCCATACATTCTTAGAACATATGCAAACCCACCTCTCTGGGAACCAACGCCAAGGCAACAGCTAGAAAGATGCCAGTGGCATAGGGGAAGTTGGGGAAGTGACTGGAAATGGGGAGAGTACCGATGCAAGCCTCCAGCAGCCAGGCAGCAGCATTGTCCACTCTCCGACCTCTCTCTCACATACAGAGCCACAAAGTGGTGAAGCAGGTTGCCCCACCCTGGCAAATACCTAAGGCTCCACCTCCATACAACTTAACAGGTGTGCTAAGATAGGAAGTCAAACCAGCTCTACCTAATACACAGAAACAAACACAGGGAGGCTGCCAAACTGAGGAGACAAAGAAACACAGCTCAAATGAAAAAATAGAACAAAACCCCAGAAAAAGAAATAAATGGAATGGAGATAGCCAACTTGTCAGATGCAGCGTTCAAAACACTGGTTATCAAGATGCTCAGAGAACTCAATGAGTATGACAAATGCATAAGGGAAGAAATGAAGGCTAAACTAAGTGAAATAAAGGAAAATCCACAGGGAACAAACAGTGAAGGGAAGGAAGCCAGGGTTCAAATCAGCAATTTGGAACATAAGGAAGAAATAAACAGTCAACCAGAACAGAATGAAGAAACAAGAATTCAGAGAGAGGGAGAAAGAGAGACAGAGAGAGAGACAGAGAGAGAAAGAGAAAATAAGAAGACTTGGACATCTCCTAAAGTGCCAACATCAGAATCACAGGGGTGCTAGAAGGAGAAGAGGAAGAGCAAGAAATTGAAAACTTATTTGAAAAAAAAAAAGAAAACTTCCTTAATTTGCTGAAGGAAACAGGTATACAAGTCCAGGAAGCACAGAGTCTCAAACAAGTTGGACCGAAGAGGAATACACAGAGACATATCATAATTAAAATGCCAAAGGTTAAAGATAGAGAATCTTAAAAGTGGCAAGAGAAAAGCAGATAGTTACCTACAAAGGAGTTCCCATAGACTATCAGTTGATTTCTCTAAAGAAACTTTGCAGACAAAAAGGGACTGGAAAGAAGTATTCAAAGTGATGAAAAGCAAGGACTTACAACCTAGATTACTCTATCCAGCAAAGCTACCATTTAGAATGGAAGGGCAGATAAAGTGTTTCCCAGATAAGGTAAAACTAAAGGAGTTTATCACCACCAAGCCCTAATTATATGAAATATTTTATATTTATTTTTTATAGATAGAGGGAAAGGGAGGGAGATAGGGAAAGAAACATCAATGTGTGGTTGCCTCTCACATGCCCCTACTGGGGACCAGGCCCACAACCCAGGCATGTGCCCTGACTAGGGATTAAACTAGTGACCCTTTGGTTCGCAGGCCATGCTCAATCCATGGAGTTACACCAGCCAGGGCAAAATGTTAAAGGGACTTATTTAAGAAGAAGAAGATCTAAACTATGAACAGTAGAATGACAACAAACTCACAACTACCAACAACTGAATCTAAAAAACAAAAACACAGCAAACTAGAACAGGAACAGAACAATAGATATGGACATGATTTGGAGAATTGGTCATCAGGGGGAGGGGGAAGGGTGTAAGGGGGGAAAGGTACAGGGATTAAGAAGAGTAATTGGTAGGCACAAAATAGACAGGGGGATGTTAAGAATAGTATAGGAAATGGAGAAGCCAAAGAACCTATATGCATGACCCACGGGCATGAACTAAGGAGGGAGGGAATGCTGTAGGAAAGTGGGTACTGGGCAGTGGGCGGCCAAGGGGGAGAAATTGGGACAACTGTAATAGCATAATTGGTAAAATATACTTAAAAAAAACCCAACAGGTCACAGTATAAATAAAAGTTAGAGGGTGATGCCAAAAAAAATTGTAACTAAACTATAGAACAACCTGGAGAACCATCTGAAGACTAGCTGAACAGAAGTCCTACAACTGAGGCTTTAAAAAAGTCACACCATGGAGACTGGTAGGAGTGGGGAGACTTGGAACAGGCAGGTCCCACGCCAATTGTGTGGTGATTGAGAATTGGGAGGGATATGTTAGCTGTAGAGGTCCCCTTGAGGAGTGAAGGGTCCCAGACCAACACAGGTCTCCCCAACCCAGGGCACCACTACCAGGGAGAGGAGTCCCTATAACATCTGGCTGTGACAACCAGTTAGGATTATGTCCTAGCAAGGTGGAGGCCTGCTGGAGACTTAGGTGCTCCTCTTGGGAGGGGAGGTGAGCATGCACAGGCTTAGTCACACACAAACTTACTTGATCTGGGCTCCAGCACAGGGGCAGCAGCTCATAAAGTACCAGGTACATATGAATTAAACTAACTTCAGAAAAAGGGCCAAAGGGGTACAGGGTAAGGACAGCTGTCTCTAGATGCAGGTGCTGGCAGGCTCCATTGTTCCTTGTTGAATGTTCCTCTCACCCAGCCTGCAGGCTCAGAGACGCACCAAATCTGTGCTCTCCAAATAAGGCTAACATGGTTTGCCCCACCCCATTCACACACCCAACCAAGTCTCTTCCAGTGGCTTTTCCACAAAAGCAGCCTGCCTCAGTTCATGCTGTGGACTTTCCCAAAATCTCTCAAGGGTCCACAAGCCCCAAACAAACAGTGGCTGGCCCCAATGTGCCTTATAGCTCTTGTTAAGCAGTCCCAAGCACAGCACAAGCAACAACTGGTCTCAATTTGCACTGTTGATTCCTACCAGGTTTTCCCAAGCCTAGCACATGCAGCAGCCAGCCTTGGCTTAGAACATAGCTTCAACTAAGCAGCCCCAAGCCCAGCACAAGTGGCAGTTCACCTTGGCCTGCCCTGGGTCCCTCCCAAGAAGCTCCAGAACCAACACACTTTGTGGCTGGCTTCAGACCACACCAGAGCACCACCCAACAAGCTCCATAAATGACCTGAAGGGCAGACTTGGCTGGCACCAGAGCTCTGCTCAAGTGATTCCTTTTCTGTGGCATCAGCCATCACATAACATCTCATCTGTAGTAGTGACAACCAGTCAGCCTGAGGGTCAACCCTATCCATGATGTGCCAACAGCAATCAAGGCTTGACTACAACAGAAAGGCACACAAAACCCACACGAGGGACACCCATGAAGCAACTGGCTCAAGAATCAGGGAGAGTGCACCACTGGGCGGTAAAAAAATTCCATACCATTTTTTTGGGGGGTGGGAACATGGTCAAAATATAAAGCTTCACATTAAATAAACTTGTAAGAGCCAGGATAAATTGGAGCGAAGTGTGGGGTGGGGGTAGGGGGGCTCCGCCAGCAGAGCTCCTCCCACTCCCGTGGGTGAGAATAAGTCTATCAAGACACTATCTGCTTGAGGAGGAATGCTGGCCAGTCTCTCAGAGGAAAAAGGCATTTTGCCCCTCTCTCAGTGAGCTTTGATTGAGTTTAGCTTTCTTTGCATATCAAAGAAAGGAGGTATGGCTCACAGCCAACATTTCTGAGATCAGGGGGCTCCTTTTGAGTCAGGGTCTGGTAGACAGGGTGACGCCAATTGGCTGTAAAACCTTGGGAAACAAACTTATTTTGTGTTTGGACCCTTAACATTTAAATTGAGGGCATTTAAATGCAGGTTTCACAGGACGTTATGGAATTTTCTTAGGCCTGATTGTCCCCCACCACCCCCCATCAGGAACCTCCGGTTCTGGTACAGGGCTGCACCCCTCTTTAGCACTGTTTCAGATCTGAAGTAGGCAGGGGAAGCAAGGCAGCTAAGAGATTAGGAAAGTTTTTACATATAGAATGAGGACTCGGGTTATGACAAAGCCAAGGGGTGACGGTTTTTTGTCCCTTCTCCACAATCCCCTAAATCCTTCCCTGATGGCCCTATTTGCTAGTGTGCCTGTGTTAGGTTGTTCCTTTCTTGAGGAATCTTATCTGTCATTGACTATCCAGCCATCCTCCAGGGGCCAAACAGGGTGAAGTAAAGGGGACACAGGTTCTGTCCTGCTGGGAGGATAAGTTTTGACTCCTTAGTGGCTTATGGTCCCAAGATCTCCTAGCTACGGGGCCTTTTCGCCTGTTGGCGGGGTTACAGCTCCTGGAAGCAGGCAGGACAGTTCCCAACAGTGAAGCATATTAAAACACTATAAAACTAGTTATAAAAATTATTGGGTTGGCCAAAAAGTTTTTACTTTTTTCCGTAAAATGAAAGACACGTTTTTCATTTTCACCAATAACTTTACTGATTTGGGTATTTTGACTATGTTAGCCATCTCTGGCTACTGGCTTTTACAGGGTAGAGGCCAGGAGTGCTGCTAAACATCTTCCAATGCATAAAACAGCCACACAGCAAAAGAATTACTATGCCAAAATGTCAAAAGTACCAAGAAATTTTGCCAACCTCTTTTGATATGTTTGATTAGTTACAGCACCTTCTCTGCACACTGCATAAACCTTTGCATTTCAGTTGCATTGTATGTTTCACCTTGCTTGCAATAATAAAGCATAATATACCAAAAATGTTATATATATTCTTCCATCTTTGATATTAAAATGGCTGCACAAAAATTCACCAATTTTGATTTTTTAAAAATGCACATTGATATAACAGCTGTCACAATACAGCTAACAAAATTTTGAATGCAGTTAAAAGCAACTAAGCATTACTAGAGCCATCATACAAAAAAAAAAATCTATATGAACTTTTTGGCCAATCCAATAGTTTGGAAGCAGACAAAGGAGAGAATAGAAAGCAACAAAGGAAAAGAAAGCCTAGACATAGGGGAACAGAGTACATGACAAAAGTGACATGCTAAATCAGCGGAAAAGACGGATTACTCCATAAATTGTGGTAGGTAAACAGGTTAGATCTCGAGGATGTCAGCCACAGGCATGGGAACAGAAGCCAGAGCCTTCCTGATATATCAGATTTAAATGTACAAAAACAAAACCAGGAGAATACTAGAACAGAACTGTGAATTTTTAAAAATTATTTTTTGAAGTGGGAAAGGTATGCATAAGCAAAACTTAAGACCCAGAGGCCATAAAGGAAAACACTGACAAATATGACCACATAAATATTGTGGCAAAAATTACTACCGATATAGGCATCATAAGATAAACAGGCAGAAAATGCTTACGTCATATGGTAGACACAAGGCTGATTTTCTTAATATACATGGAATTCGTATAAATCAGTAAGAAAAAGATGGAAAACACAAAATAAAAACTGGCAAAGTACAAATGTAGTTCTCAGATGTACATAAAAATGACCAATATTAAAAGATGCTCAACTTCATTTGTGATCAACACCATGCATAAAAAATGCAAACAATTTTTCAACTATCATGTTGCTAAAGATAAAAAGGTATAATACAGTGCTGGCAAGGATGTGGTGGGGGTGTAAACTCACAGACCCTTAAGAGGGGGTAATCTGGAAGCATTTTTTATAATCCAAATTGCAAACACCCTTTGACTCAGTAAGTTATACAAACCTAGAGGTATGTTTTCACACCTAAAAAGATACCTTCACAGAGACATTCACTGTAGCAACGTTTGTAAGTAGAAAAGCAAAAACACTATAGTAACCAACGAATGACACCAGAGAATGGATAGTAAAAGTTGGGGTACATTTATCAAGAAAAACACTATACAGCCATTAATAAGATGAAATGGCTATGTACTGACAGGGAAAGATCTTCAAGACTGTAAGTAAAAAGCATGATGCAGAGTAGTATATATAATATGATCCCATTTATTTAAAATATAGAGGTTACATATTTGCTTATTACACATAAAAATTTTCTGAAGATTACAAAAGAAACTGTTAATAGATTATGGTTACTTTGGGGGAATAAAACTGGAGGTTAAGATACAAATGGGGATTTCATTTTCATTTTATAGCCTCCTATACTGTTTTGAGTTTTTCCTTAGCATATATACTTTTTAAAATATAAAACTGAGGAGGGATCCTCCTACTCAAAGATTGTGAACCATTCTTTTACATACATTTTTCTAAGATCTATATTTTATTTTTTTCAGGGCAAACTGACTTGAGGTACCACAAGTTTTTGCAGATATATTTTTAATAGTTATTAGTAGGGTCACACCCATCTGACAAGTTTTATTTGTTTGTTTTTAAATCACGTTATCACTATATTTTTAAAGATGACAAGCCTTCACTGAAATGGGATAACTGCTGGATTTTTCTTTTTTCAAGCTTACTTTTTAAACTATGGAAGTAATATGACCATTGCAGAAAACTGAGAAAACATTTAAGGGTGCAAAAAACATATAAGGGTGCTAAAATCACATATAATGACTCTTAACACTATTAATGTTTGGTGTTTTCTTTTTTTCTTTGCATTATGTTAATGCATAGTAATGTCTGAATTTAAAATGTATTTACAAAGCTAAGATCATACTGTACCCACAGCTTCATATCCTGATTTATAAATATATTAAATTGAATTTTCAAACTGTACCACTCCTCCTCATCAAGTTATTTCTGCACAAAGCATTCAGTTACTTTCTAGTTATTAGGTAAAATAAATATAACACTCAATGAATGTTATCTTATATCTAAACTTTTTTAGATATCTTCTATCTAAACTTTTTCTGCATTTATGATTATTCCTTAAAAAAAATAATGGGATCAAAGAGTATGAAATATTTGTTTCTGATAATGTTTTTCAAAAAGGTTATACCAGTTAATACTTCAACCACCTGTGTAGCTTGTCTCATTGTTTCCTTGCCAACAATTACTATTACCATTTTAAAATGTCATTGTTACTTCAATATGTGATAAAAAGAAGGTCTAATGAGAAAACTTTCCCTCCCATTAGAAAATATAGAGTCCTTTTGTGTGTTCACTCAAGAGTAGTATCTTCCCACCTAAAAGTGGGTTAAAAGAGGAACTGTCAAGCTAACCCCCCCTTTCAAACATTATTAGTTTAGTAGACTTTACTACCAAAAACATGGAGAAAGTAGCATGTAAGTCAGATTAAGGCATGTCTTTATTCCATTCTTCTTGTCCTATACTACAAGTACGTCAGGTCTTTGAAATGTGATTATTGACATCAAAACTTCAGTATAAAGGTAAGAAGACTAGCTGTATATTAGCTGTTTTTCTGCATCTAATGAGAACAAAAACTGTAACATTATGCAAAACTCAGACACATGACCTCAACATAGCCCTGTGAAACAAAAAGATGCTAGGATAACAAAACTTAAAGCAAAAATAAGATCATTCCAATTTTTTTGAAAAGATTTTTTTATTCAGTGTTTAAGATTAAAAACTACAAGATTTCGCTTGCAGCTGGTGAGTGGAAGGAGGGGGGAAAACATAAATTATCATCTGATTGGCTAGTTAAAATGCTCTGACTCAAGAGTCAAATTACTCAGTGACATACCAGTTACTTTGTGTGGGCTTAGGAGTTCTGGAGCAAAACAGCTCTAAACAAAACTTATCATCTGAGAACAAAGAGCTAATGGGTATATGAAATACTGAATAAGAAAGCTGATAAAGGGAGGTTGTGGCAGACCTTTTGATTCTTTTAGGCTTCTAGCAGTTAGTTACCATATGCAAGGACCTAACAGCGAATTATTTTATCTTTTGACTTGTCTGAGTTAAACGACTTTAACCCACTAAGCAGGAATTGAAGAGACACTTTATAGATTGGTTAGAAAACTTAAAGTAGTCCCACCTCTCTCCAGTAGAGTTTTAGTTGAATTAAATCATAAGAGAAACAATGATTATTGCACATAATGTACTTGTCACACTACATTTGTTGTGTAGAATTTCCATTCCAAGTGTTGTTTTCATCTTCACCATCATCTTGAGTCCTCAATCTATATATCTTCCCCTCCTTTTTAAAGTCTTCCCCCCGTTTCTCCAGCACTCTTTTTCTGACAGGTTCCCTGATATAACAAAAGAGGGAGAAAAGAGAAAATGACAAAAATGAAAACAGCAGTAATACAAAGCTGTTTCCTTTACAATTTGATTAGTATAAGCAACTAGTTTTTAAGGAAGTTCATGGAAGATAATTGTATCTACTATGGCAGTACTAGACTTTATATGTTTTTGGCAGTTTAACTTCATCTGTTCTCCAAAACAAACCAGCCAAATTGTATTTTCCATTTCCAAAGCTCCATTCATAGCCTCATTTACAGAAATGGTCAATTGGTAATTTTTAATCCTTTTATAATGTTCAACAATTTATTTACACAATTAAGAACAAACAGGACTTCATCTGAAAATGGAAAACAGGTGAAATCGAAGATAATTCATTGTCCAATGCTAGAGGGGAAGAGCGCAAAAAGGAAAACCAACAGTGCAACACAAAATTTTACCTCTCAGATATACATTCATCCCATCCTTTGCACCAACCCAAGTCCTGTTCCTTTATTTGAAAATGTTTTAAAAAGCCACACAGCAAGCTATCCAACATTATACTAATTCAAGATTAAGTGCTTCCACCCACTGCTCAGTAAGAGTCCTAAAATTCAGCACTAAAAAGACGTAGTTTGAAAGCTGCTCTAAGACTAGAAAGGAATTTTCCTCTGTCCCCACTGGGGTAATGGACTATGGCTATGATTGGTCTTCCTGCCTAATAGTTAAGAAAGAAATAAGATAACAAACTAAGTCAGCCCAATTACAATATTTACATAAATCTTTATCTAGAAAGCCAATAGAACACAAGACTAGGATCTCCTTACTGATGGAAGACAGGCAAGAATATTCTTATTTACCACATAGGATCAGAGTGATGATTTACTATAATGTCTATTAACAGCCTAAAAAGGTGTTTAGTAATACTAGGTATACATTAAAATAAATTGTGCTATTATCAGAAAGGGGTATAATCTCAACTTCTACAGAATAAATTCAAATATGCAAAACCTTAACAGGTATGAGCTAAAATCATCAGTGTTGTCTATTAATTAATTAGTATTTCCATTCTAATCTTGACCATTTGCAAAAAAAGGTAGGTCTCTTGGTAAAGGGAGTAATCCAAATAATTCTCTGAATGACGCACCATTTTCAAGTGAATACTAGCTTCCTCAGTTTGGTCCTTCTCTAAATGACTGAGAGAAGACAGTCAGCCAGCAGATCAAAGAACCACTAGGGTTAAAATTCTCTACAGCAGAATCCCTCTAAAGAAATTATGCAAGATGACTGAGAAGTTCATGGAATGAAGTATCTTGACAGACACTAACATGGCTAGTACGAAAAAAATACTACTATTCAGAGACCTGGAAAAAAATCAGTTTTTATAGCTGTAGGAGGAAGAGACTTCAATAAATGGAATAATAAATCCAGCAGAGGTAAAGTAGGTTTTAGATGGGTGAGAAAACCCAGGTTAAGTGAACTTCCCTGGACAGATGATATAATTAATCTTCAGAACACTGGCATGTCCCCCCACCCAAATACAGAAAGAAGGCAAAGTATCTTTAACAAAATTTTCATGTAGGGGTATTACTAACATTTTGAAAATGGGGAAAACACAGATACCTTTTTTCTGAATTGCTAGACGATGCAAGGTTTGAGGATTCCGACGATGCTGCTCTCACTGAAGTCTGTGCAGGAGGAGGACTGCTAAATAAGAAGTTGCTAATCAATCTCCAGATGGCAAGGAATGGGTAAAGTACTGTCCCCAACAATGTCCAAAAGTCTCCACCGGAAGAATGTACCATGGATGTAGTTGGTCTACCTGCCTAGAAATTAAGAAATAAACCTAAATAAAGGCTATTAACAGTTCAATCACATTACATTCAAGGTTCTATGTGAATCTTTTATCTGAAAAAATAAATTCCTAATAATTTTAGTTTACTGCAGGAAGTAAAATGACTAACTTTGAGGCTTTTCAAGTTCACATAAATTTCTGGGAACCCCTGGAGCTTTACTTTTTAAAGAAGTAATTACAACACAGAACCCAGAAGGTAGTTTTTGGTAAAATGAACCAATTATTTTTTTCAATTTTATTTTAATCGTTCAAGTACAGTTTTCTGTCCTTTACTCCCAGCCCAGCCTACCCACATATCCATCCCTCCCCACCTCCTTCCCATTTCCAACCCCCCTAGTTTTTGTCCATGTGTCCTTTATATTTTGAACCAATTATTTTTAAGAGAACTAAACTTCTGTACTAAAATTAGTAACTTTGGTAAGTCATCCTTGATTATTTAAAAGAAGGGGAAAATTTCAAACCTCAATGAATGCAATTAATTTTGATTGTTGGAGGGCTGTTTTAGGTGTGGGGCTGTAGCTCAGAGCAGGGAAAACTATACTAACCCAGACACAGAAGACAACCCAGGCTCTTATCCCAGTTCTGGCATGTAAGGTGGCACCTTGGCAAAGTCATTTAAGCTTTCTGAGTCTCTTTTCCTCATTAGAAATTAAAATATTGTTGTAAAGATCAAATGGGATTAATACATTAAAAATTAATATTTTTGTTAAAATGTTTTCTAAAAACTTGGTAAACAGTAGAGTAGTACACAGATAAAGACACTAAGTCTATAGATTAGATGCTCTGCATTTCTTTTCTTTTCCTACCATTTCTTGTCCATAAAAATAGGCAAAGAAAAATGTTGAAAATTAAACTAGTGTATCATTAGCAATAAAAATATATAAAGCACAGGATAATCTAATAATAAATTGATCTAACATTTTTGGATAAGCGGATTTTAATTATCCACTATATACCTTTCACCTTATCTTCCTCTAACTGTAAGAAATAATCAAAGATAGAACAAACAGGACTGTAAGAACACAAAACAATATAGACATATGTACATACTGGCAACAGTACCACTGAAGCACTTGGGGCAAGTTCCAAATCCAATAATTTCTTTTTATAATCTTCTTTAGTGAATTCTCTCCTGGGAAACATGGTTGCTAATGAAAAATTACCGTAAGTGTTGCCAACAGTCTGTAACATAACAGCAATTTTAAAAACATTACAACACTGCCTTTTTAATAGTAAGATATTACATACTTATATGCATCTAAAATGACTGCTTTAATTAAAATTGCCTTGATTTTAAAAGTTCATTTAAGTGTATACTCAAAAAATATTTATAAAAATTTGGTGTAGCTGAAAGCTGTCAAATCGAAATGGTATTTAAAAGGTCTTATACCCTAGGCAGGTAGCTCAGACAGTTAAGAGAATCATCCTGAGACACCAACGTTGTGGGTTTGATCCTGGTCAGGGCATATACAAGAATAAACCAATGAATGCATAAATGAGTGCATTTGTTTTTTTTTGTTTTTAAGATTTACTTTTTTTTTTTTAGAGAGGGAGAACGAGAGAGAGAGAAAAACATGAATGTGCGGTTGCTGGAGGCCGTGACCTGCAACCCGGGCATGTGCCCTGACTGGGAATTGAATCTGCAATACTTTGGTTCGCAGCCCGCGCTCAATCCACTGAGCTACGCCAGCCAGGGTGTGCATTTGTTAATCAATGTTTTTTTTCTCTCTCCTTTCTTCTCTCTCTAAAATCAGTAAATTAAAAAATTTTAATAAATTTTATAAATGACCATAAAATAGCAAGAATATAGTTCCTAAAATTATACAAACTGAATAAAAATGAATAATTAGATACTTCTTTCAAGTATGTCTGCAGTTTGCCATGAGGGTTTTCATTAGCCTTTACAAATTTACATTAGTATCTCACAAATGTTTGGATTATAAGTATTCCCTATTTAAAATCTGGAATAGACCAGACTTCCCCTTATATATACATCAGGAGCTTTTGCCTCTTCTCTCAAAGAGTAAACAGTCCATAATCAATCCACACCATACATACAAGCCCAGATCCAGGACATTATACTCAGCAGCATCACAGTCACCCTCGCAATTTTAAGTCACCTGCATCTGTAAAGTCTTAGACAACTTTATCTAGAAGATTCCAAAGAAAAAGACTAACATTTTTGTTTTTTTGCTGTAGGTCATAGCATACATACCTCTCATTGTTTTCACTTTAACATAAGAACATACACAAATACAAAATTAGGCCATTCTACTGGAGAGAAGTTCTAATAGGACTGATGCAATCAAAGATCTTTTTCCCCAGATGTGGCTCCCCCTTTTCACTTACCTGTGGCAGGAGCAGTAAGACTCAGGCAAGGGGTACCCCTTCTTAGGAGGCCCCAGGTGGAGCTCCAAAGCAAAAGAAGAATGAAAGTGGCTATTGGCTTGGTTCTACTATAAAGCTTAGGGAAAATAGTTCTGAAAATCAATTTTTATATTGTCCAGCCAGCTCACCAGTGTAGGAAGGCAGAGAGCAGGTACCATTCTTTTGCGACCCAGAAGTAGGGTAGCACATTAAATACAAAGAAGAGACCTAGTGGAAAGATTTGGACTCTAATTTTAACACTGAAGTGAATATGAGACAAATACTGGTATAGATAATGAGTCTAAAACATATGATATGTAGAGTACATTCTGAATAAGAATCAATCAGAAAATAAAAATTAATTGAGAGTTACTCATACCTTATTTTCTAAGATATCAAATTTTACACCCATACAGATTTTGGAGTAAGGCCACAATTCTGGAAGTAAGTTCCTGAAGAAGATACTTGTTGCCAAATGAACATTACTGGTCTTTAGGCTTGGACAACCAGCAGATGGTGGGAAAATGGCTAGCCCAAAGTATTCTAAGCAACCTGCTGAAAATGTGAAAAGGACCAAGAAATACTGCATCCTTTTAACTAACAACTCCCTCAGATTAGACCTTTGACAAATCATTTCATCTTCATTCATCCAGCTAAGTGTACTAAGCAGTCAAGTTTCCTGAGCTTACTATATAACATCAGCAAACTCCTAATTTTTGCATGTCCAGCAGATATGCTGTTCCCATGTGGCACTAATAGATGATGGAAGCTCCACAACACGCCAATGTTGTCCTGTGCCTCCCTCCTAGGGATAAATCATGATTTATTAACATTCTTCAAATTCTGTTTAAAAATCTTCCCTTCCTACATTTTCATAGCCTTTACTTCATTTACCTTTACTACAACTCAAGGCAAATTTACCTGTGCAGCAAACTGCCTTGCCTCTTCTAGAGGAGCATCAGAAGGGAACTGATTTGTAAAGGAAGAGCCATCAGGAAGACGGAACTGAATCCTTGCAATAGAGCTATGAAAACATGAAAATTTAAGTCAGTATCTTTACCTCTATACATTCTCAAACAATATCAAAAGTTAGAGAAAATGAAAGTAGAAATGTGCAGTGAACATGTTTTCTAAACAATATCAGATCTTTTTGTTTGTATTAAGGTCAGCATTACTGAGCTATAATTCATGTAACATAAAATTCACCTTCTTAAAGCATAAGATTCAGTCATTTTTAATATAGTTGAAGTTGTACAATCATCACCAATATCTAGTTCCAGAACATTTTTATCACCACCAAAGAAACCTCAAACCTATTAGCATTCCTCTCTCACCTAATTCCAGCAACCACACAATCTACTTTCTGAATCTATAGGTTTGCCTACTTCAGGCATTTCATATAATGGAATCATATGTGTGACTTTTGGTAACTGGCTTCTTTCATATGCCGCTCTATTTTCAAAGTTCACCCATGTTGTAGCATGTATACATTATTACTTTTTATTGCTGCATAATATTTCACTGTATGGGCTATATAGTTTTGTTTATCCATTCTTCAGTTGATGAACATTCATTTGTGTTATTACCACATTTTGGCTATAATGAAAAATGGTACTATAAGTATCCAAGTACAGGTTTTTGTGTGGACATGTATTTTCAATTCTCTTGGGTATATAACTAAAAGTAGAAATGCTAGAGTATATGCTTAACTCTATGTTTAAATCTTGAAGAACTGCCAAATTATTTTTCCAAAGTAAATGTATCATTTTATAATCCCTTCAACAATGTAGAAAGGGATTCTCCACACCCACACCAATACCTGTTACTCTCTCTTTAAATGTAGGCATCCTAGAGGGTATGAAATTGTATCTCATTGTGGCCTTGATTTCAATTCTCTAATGACTGGTGATGTTGAGCACTTGTTCATGTGCTTATTGACCATCTGTCTATCCTCTCTGGAGAAATGTCTATTCAAATCCTTTCCCCATACTTAAATTGAGTTGTTTGCTTTTTATTGTGAGTTATAAAACTTTATATTCTAGGTACAAATCCCGTAGATATATATGGTTTGCAAATACTTTCTCCAATTCTGCAAGTTATCTTTTCACTTTACTTTTTTATTTTGACTTTGTTAAAATATATTTCTTAGTCCTGGCTGGTGTGGCTTAGTGGACTGAGCACTGGTCTGCAAACCAAAGGGTCACTGATTCAATTCCCAGTCAGGACACATGCCTGGATCATGGGCCAGGTCCCTAGTAGGGTTGCACACGAGGCAACCACACATTGATGTTTCTCTCCTTCTCTTTCTCTTCCCTTCCCCTCTAAAATAAATAAATAAAACCTTTTAATACAAAACAAAACAACATATTTCTTAAATTATAGTTGATATACAATATTAGTTTCAGATTTACAACACAGTGATTAGACATTAATATATATATATCTTATGAAATTATCACTACAATAAGACTAGTAACCATCTGTCACCATCCACAGTAATGATATTATTGACTATGTTCTCAATACTGTATAATGTACACAATGTACTATTATATGCCATGACTATGACTTACTCTTTTTTAAAGTCTATTTTATTATGTTTATTAATACAGTTGTCCCAATATATTCTCTCCTTTATTTCCTTCTGCCCTGCACTACCCCACCATCCAGCATTCCACACACATCCCCTTACTTCACATCCATGTGTCATACATATAAGTTCTTTGGCCTCTCCATTTCCTATACTATTCTTAACTATCCTAATAGTATTCTATACTATTATTAACCCTGTTTATTTTGTGCCTACCAATAATATTTTTTAAAGATTTATTTATTTTTAGAGAGGGAAGGGAGGGGGTGGGGGAGAGAGAGAGAGAGAGAGAGAGACATCAATGTGCGGTTGCTGGGGGCTGTGGCCTGCAACCCAGATTTGTGCCCTGACTGGAAATCAAACCTGCAACACTTTGGTTCACAGCCCGTGCTCAATCCACTGAGCTATGCCAGCCAGGGCCCAATAATATTTCTTATTCCCTGTAACTTTTCCCCTATCTTCCCCCTTCTGCCTTCCTGCTGATAGATAACCTTCCATGTGATCTCAATTTCTGTGATCCTGTTCCTGTTCTAGTTGTTTGCTTAGTTTGATTTTTATTCTTGTTTTTCAGGTACACTTATTTAGAGTTGTGAGTTTATTGTCATTTGCTATTCATAGGTTTGATCTTCTTTTTCCTAGGTAAGTTCCTTTAACATTTCATATAATAAGGGCTTGGTAATGATGAACTCCTTTAACTTGACCTTATCTGGGAAACGCTTTATCTGCCCTTCCATTCTAAATGATAGCTCTGCTGGATAGAGTAGTCTTGGATGGAGGCTTTTGCCTTTCAGGACTTGGAATGCTTCTTTCCAGCCCCTTCTTGCCTTTAAATTTTGAAAAATCAGCTGAAAGTCTTATGGGAACTCCTTTGTAGGTAACTGTCTCTTTTCTTTTTTGTAAAATATATTTGATTATGCTATTACAATTGTCCCATTTCCCCCCCTTCATTCCCCTCCACCCTGCACACCCTCTCTCCCACCCACATTCCCCCCTTTAGTTCATGTCAATGTGATATAAGTTCTTTAGCTTCTACATTTCCCATACTATTCTTACCCTCCCCCTGTCTATTTTCTACCTACCATCTATGCTACTTATTCTCTGTACCTTTCCCCATTCTCTCCTCCTCTCACTCCGCTGTTACTAACCCTCCATGTGATCTCCATTTCTGTAGTTCTGGTCCTGTTCTAGTTGTTTGCTTAGTTTTTTTTGTTTGTTTGTTTTAGGTGTGGTTGTTAATAATTATGAGTTTGCTGCCATTTTACTGTACATGGTTTTTTATCTTCTTTTTCTTAGATAAATCCCTTTAACATTTCATAAAATAAGGGCTTGGTGATGATGAACTCCTTGAACTTGACCTTATCTGAGAAGCACTTTATCTGCCCTTCCATTCCAAATGAAAGCTTTGCTGGATAGAGTAATCTTGGATGTAGGTCCTTGCCTACATGACTTGGAATACTTCTTTCCAGCCCCTTCTTGCCTGTAATGTCTCTTTTGAGAAATCAGCTGACAGTCTGATGGGAACTCCTTTGTAGGTTACTGATCCCTTATCTTTTGCTGCTTCTAGGATTCTCTCCTTCATTTTTACCTTGGCTAATGTAATTATGATGTGCCTTGGTGTGTTCCTCCTTGGGTCCAACTTCTTTGGGACTTCCGAAGCTTCCTGGACTTCCTGGAAGTCTATTCCCTTTGCCAGAATGGGGAAGTTCTCCTTTATTATTTATTCAAGTAACTTTTCTACTTGTTGCTCTCCCCATTCTGGTACCCCTATAACTCGGATGTTGGAACGTTTCAAGATGTCCTGGATGTTCCTAAGCCTCTCTTCATTTTTTTTGAATTCTTGTTTCTTCATTCTCTTCTGTTTGGTTATTTTCTTCCTTCCTTCTGGTCCACTCCATTGATTTGAGTCCCAGTTTTCTTCCCATCACTATTGGTTCCCTGTGCATCTTCCTTCATTTCACTTAGTGTAGCCTTCATTTTTTCATCTATTTTGTGACCATATCCAACCAATTCTGTGAGCATCCTGATCACCAGTGCTTTGAACTGCGCATCTGATAGGTTGGCTATCTCTTGGTCGCTTAGTTGTATTTGCTGTGGAGCTTTGATCTGTTCTTCCATTAGGGCCATTTGTTTTTTTGTCTTGTCATGCCTATTATATATGAGGGGCAGAGCCTTAGGTGTTCACCAGGGCGGGGAAACCCAGTCACTGGGTTGTGACACTGTGTATGGGGGTGGGGTCTGAGAAGGAACAATGGTGCTTTGCTTTCTGTCAGATTTCAGTCCCTTCCGCCGCTTCCCCCAAGCAAACTGGGCCCTCCTGGTGCCAATTCCTGTGTGGGTGGGCTTGAGCGAGTTCTAGGACCCTATGGGTCTCTCCAACAAACTCTCCTGTGAGGCTGGGAGCCTCTCCTGGCACTTCAACTCCCACAGGTGTTTTCAATCGGTGCCCTGAGGCTCTATTTCCAGGCTCTGGGACCCTGGGTTGCGCCCAGTGCCTTGCTTCACAATCCTGCTTTGCTGGGTCTGCCAGCCACCGCCTGCACACCCAGGGTCCATCCGCTGCAGTCTTGCGTATGCGTGATGCCTTACACACCCGGTGCCACTGCTTTTTGTGCCTCAATCCCTCTCTGCCCGGCTGCCCGACTCCGCCCTTCCTACCAGTCTGGATGAACATGTCTATTTTAACTCCTTGGTTGTCCAACTTCCATACAATTCAATTTTCTGTCAGTTCTGGCTGTTATTCTGTTTCTAAATTGATGTTTTCCTTATATTGGTTATGCGAGGAGACACAGTGTCTACCTATGCCTCCATCTTGGCCGGGGTTGGTAACTATCTCTTTTCATTTTGGTGCTTTTAAGATTCTCTCCTTACCTTTAATCTTGGGTAACTTAATTATGATGTGTCTTGGTGTGTTTCTTCTTGGATCCAACTTCTTTGGTACTCTCTGAGTGTCCTGGACTTGCACATCTAATTCCTTTGCCAGACTGGGAAAGTTTTCCTTCACTATTTTTTCAAATAAGTTTTCAATTTCTTGCTCTTCCTCTTCTTCCAGCACTCCTATGATTCAGATGTTGGAATGTTTCAAGTTGTCCCAGGGATTCCTCAGATTCTCCTCATTTTTTAAATTCGTTTCTTCATTCTTTCCCCATTGGATGTTTATTTCTTCCTTTTCTTCCAAATCATTGAGCCACAGCTTCCTTCCCTTCACTGTTGGTTCCCTCATTATTATCCTTTATTTCACTTTGTAGTGCCTTCATTTCTTCTTTCGTTTTGTGACCAAACTCCACCATTTCTGTGAGCATTCTAATTACCAGTTTTGAACTCCGAATTTGATAGGTTGGGTATTTCCTCGTTGCTTAGTTTTTTTCTGGAGTTTTGATCTGTTCTTTCACTTGAGCCATATTTCTTTGTCTCAGCACACCTGTTACAATGTAAGAGGCAGAGTCCTAGTATTCACCAGGGCAGGGCAAGTCACTTCATTGCATAATGGTGCTGTATGTGGAGGAGGGGTCAGAGAGGGAACAATGCCGCTTGCTTGGCTCTCGTCCCACTTTCCATCACTTCCCTTGCTTCCCACAAGCAGATCGTGCCCTTTCAGGTGCTGATTCCCCGGGTGGGTGGGTTTGTGTATGTTCTAGGACCACATAGGTCCTAGAGTCTCCTGTGAGGCTAGGCGTTTTTCCTGTCACTACAACTTGCACAGGTTTTTACAGCCAGAGGTTTTGAGGATTTAGTTTCCTGCACTGGAAGCCTGGATTGTGTGATCCCAATTGTTCCTACTGGCTTATCCACTCACATGTGTGGGAAATCCCGATGGGCAGCAGCTGCTTTGCCTAGCCTGGTCCACCTCCTTGCTGCAAGTCCCTTCTGCTCTGGCTTTCTGTTTACGCCCTCCTGCTGGTCTGGATGAATATTTTTCTTTAACTCCTTGGTTGTTAGACTTCCACAGTTTGATTTTCTTGAAGTTCTGGTTGTTTTTTGATTCTAAATTTGTTGTCTTTTTGGTTGTATGCACAAGCAAAGCATTTCTACCTACACCTCCATCTTGGCTGGCACCTACATAATCACTCCCATGGCCTATTTTATAACTGGTAGTGTGTACTTCTTAGTCTCCTTCACCATTTTTGTCCTACACCCCCATTTCTGATGATTTCATGCTTTTGAAGTCCAAAACTTTTTAATTTTGATCAAGTCCAACTTATCTGTTGTTTTCTTTTGCTGCTTGTGCTTTTGATGTCATGTCTAAGAATCAATTGCCTATTCCAAGATTCTAACATTTTCTAATTTTGTTTCTAAGATTTTAAACTTTAATTTTTATATTTTGGTAAATGATCCATTCTGAGTTAGTTTGTTTTTGGTGTGAGCTAAGTGTCTAAATTCATTCTTTTATATGTAGATATTCTGTTGTCCAAGCACTATTGAAGAGACTCTTTTTCCCCACTGAATGGTCTTGGTAGCCTTTTCAAAAAATCAATTGACCTGGCTGGCGTAGCTCAGTGGATTGAGCGTGGGCTGCGAACCAAAGTATCGCTCCCAGGGAGTTCGACTCCCAGTCAGGGCACATGCTTGGGTTGCAGGCCATGGCCCCCAGCAACTGCAGATTGATGTTTCTCTCTCTCTTTCTCCCTCCCTTCCCTCTCTAAAAATAAATAAATAAAATCTTAAAAAAATTAATTGATCATAAATGTGTAAGTTTATTTCTAGAGACTCAATTTTATTACATGATCCATTCTTATGACAACTCCACATCATCTTGGTTACTGAAGCTTTGTAGTAAGTTCTACAGTCAGAAAAGTCTGAGTCTTGCCCTGTCCAGGAGGCTCAGTTGGTTGGAGCATCATCCCATACACCAACCAAAATGTTGCAGGTTCTATTCCTGGCCAGGTCACATACCTAAGTTGCAGGTTCAATCCCCCATCAAAGGGCATACGGGAGGCCACCGATCGATGTTTCTCTCTCACATAGATGTTTCTCTCTCTCCCACTACCCTTCCCCACTTTCTTCTCTCTCTAAAACCAATAAAATTATCCTTGGGTAAGGGTTTTTTAAAAGAGAAAGTCTAGCTTTCCACTTTGTTCCTCTTCCAGGTTGTTCTGACAATTCTGGGTCTATTTGCCTGTCAGTATGAATTTCAGGATCACATTTCTGCAAAAATCTCAACAAAAAAACCATCTGGAGTTTTGATAGGAATTACACTAAACCTATAAATCAGTTTGGGAAGAAGTACTGCCACCTTAAAAAAAGTGTAAGATGTGTACACTGAAAACTATAATCATTGTTGGAAGAATTAAAACCTAAATACGTGGAAAGACATTTTGTGTTCCACAGGTCAGAAGATTTAATATTGTTAAGTATATTATTAGGTATTTTATTACTTTCAGAAATAAGTTTTTTGCCCTGGCTGTTGTGGCTCAATGGACTGAGCACTGGTCCGCGAACCAAAGGGTCACTAGTTCAATTCCCAGTTAGGACACATGCCTGGGTTGCAAGGCAGGTCCCCTAGAGGGTACATGAGAGGCAACCACGCATTGATGCTTCTCTCCTTTCTTCCCTCCCTTCCCATCTCTCTAAAAATAAATTAATTAATTATTAAAAAGAAATGTTTTTTAAAAGTAATTTTTATGATTATAAAAGTAATGCTTATTAATTTTCCAATATGGAAAATATAGAAAAGTACAGAGAAGGAAATAAATATTAACCCTAATCCAATTAACAGGATATACCAGAAATCTGAAGTTTTGTCTTCACAACATATTTTTGTTTTGGGAACTTATTTCTGTTACATGTCACTCATTCTGGTATGATTATCAATAATATTTCCTCCACCTCCTTCACCACAGGGGTGGGCTTATCAACTACCCCAACCAGAGAGCCCACACAAGCAGACTTAGTGATTAATCTAGAGGTGGCCACATCATGCAAGCAGGGTTAGTCAGAATTCTCCTCGGTGAATGATATGGGCTTTGGAACAAAGGGTTCGTCTTTGAGGCCCTGGGCTCTCCTAACACTAAGTAAGAAGTCTGTCTGAGAATGAAGCTAAAACAGAATAAACCAAGAGATTAAAGGATATCTAAAGATATCTAAAGATATCCTTTAGATTCCTGGATCTAGGTGTGCCTAACCAAATCCATCAATGGAACTCCCCAAATGTAGAACCAACTGAATGCCCTCTTTTGCTTTATCCTATTTGACTTGAGATTTTGACAAGTAAAGAATCCTAGCACAGCCCTGGCTGGTGTGGCAAAGTGGACTGAGTGCTGGCCTGTGAACAGAAAGATCGTTGGTTCAATTCCCAGTCCAAGCACATGCCTGGGTTGCAGACCAGGTCCCCAGTTGGGGGCATGTGACAGGCAATCAATCATGTATGTCCGACACACTGATGTTTCTCTCCCTTTCTTCCTCTCTTCCCCTCTCTAAAGTAAATAAAATCTTTTTAAAAATTAAAAAAAAAAAGAATCCTAATACACAAAATAATCACTATGATCATTTTGATGTATGTGCTTTCTGTCTTTTGAAAAGAGATTTTTTTGAGCCTTCTATTAAAAGCTATTTACAGACACTCCCCAACTTACAACGGGGTTATGTTCAGACAAAGCCACTGTAAAGTGAAAATATCATACATTCAAAGCACCTAACCTACTGAATATCACACCTTAGCCTAACCCATATTAAACTTGTTCAGAATATTTGCATTAGCCTACAGTTGGGCAAAATCACCTAATACAATGAATACAGTGTAGAATATTGGTTGTTCACTCTTGTGATAGCATGCCTGACTGGGAACTAGGGCTGTGTGCTGCTGCCCAGCATCACAAGAGTATACCACACCTTATTAGACCAAGAAAAGATCAAAATTAAAAACTGAAATACAGTTTCTACTGAATGCTTTTCACTTTCACATTACTGTAAAAGTTAAAAAACCCTAAATCAAACCATCATAAGTTAGGGAGTGTCTGTATTTAGTACAGTTGTATTGAAAATTCACATCAATAACAAATACCATCATTGGCAGCTGCCAAACTAATCAATATATCCTCCTGGAACTATTTATTATAGCCATAGCACTCATCAGCATCAAAAAGCAGCCCACAACCACTATTCTTCTCAGCAGCTACATACACAAAGACAGTTTAAGCAGGAAATAAAGTACCTTCTTTCTCTTGCAGAAGAGTCCCTCTTAACTTCCATTTCTGCCTGTTTAGCCAGCAAGGCAGCAGCTTTAGCAGCTTCTACTTCTTCCTTTGTTTTTGCAAAACGAGCAGCTCTCTCTGCACGATCCTTTAAAACAGTTGTTAGGCACTAATTATCTTTCACTACCAGAATGCTCCACTCAGACATTTCCAAATAAACACATGAGTGAAATTCTTTAAAGTCACACACATTAACTTTATCATTCTGGATCTGGTATATTTCAGTTTTATCAACTACCAAGGATCAGAGTTGCTATTAAACAAACGATGTGATTTTGGTCAGTACTGTATTACCAGAGACTGGAACAAGATCTGGCACAGATAAATAAGTAGTAAATAAGTATTTGTTGAATAAACAAGTGAACAAACAATATTAAGGTAGGCATGGTTTTCATATGTATTACAACTGCTCAATTCTAAAAGCAGTTGTTGCAAAACCACCCTAAGCTTCTACATGATGTTCTCAATCCTTTGACTGTCCCAAAAAAGAATTCTTGAGACTAGAGGAAACTGCTAGGTAACCAACTCTTAGCTTCTTTTCTAAGGGAATCTTTGAAAACTACCTTTTGACTACTAATGAAATTCCTAACATAACATGGAAAAAATTACTTTGAAAAAAAATCTCGATTTTTAATCTTAACTGTACTTTAATTCAATGTACAACTTCTGTAAAAGGAAGCTGAGAATTGGTACTTTTTGAGTCACTTAAAATGTACTATTTTTGTGTATATTGTTTGATAATAAACCAAAACTACTGTGTATGGGAAAACAATTTCACAAATATTCTATAGTCAAGCATTAAAAATAAGCTTAATAGCCCTGGCTGGTGTGGCTCAGTGGATTGAGCACTGGCCTGCAAACTAAAACATTGCCAGTTCAATTTCAGGTCAGGGGATATGCCTGGGTTGTGGGCCAGGTCTCCAGTAGGGGGCATACAAGAGGCAACCAATCTGTATTTCTCTAGCACACATTTTCCCTCTCTTTCTCCTACTTTTCCCCTCTCTCTAAAAAAAATAAAATCTTTAAAAAATAAATACACTTAATACTCACCAATGCAATTTGCTGTTTTATACGCTCTCGAGCTGCTCTATCTTCTGCCTTTTCTCTGTTTCTTTCCTCTAACATTCTTTTTGTTAATTCCTCTTCTTGCTTTCTTTTATAATCCAACATTTCTTTTCCAGTTTTTCTCCTCTCAATTTCCTTCTTAATCTCTCTCTGAGTTAAAGAGAAAGTTTTATGAGCCCAAAATTTAATTTAATAATCTGCCCTAGATATTATTTCCCTATGTATGTAGGGAAAGCTGGTTATAGGTACTGCTGCTAAAGGAATAAAACAACTTCATAAAATGTAAGAAGTCAGTGGAATTTATTAACAGCATGGGAAAATGGTCAAATATCTATCAATTTCTACATCTTCCCCAATGGTTCTAGTAAGACTATCATGTGGCTAATGTTTGAAAACAAAGAGAACTACAAGTCTTTGCTTTCTAAGGTGAATATGTTACCCTCAAAGGACACCAAGGCAGTCATTTATTTGGCTTGAAGAAATGATAACCTTCCTATATTAGAACCCCAAAGAGATGATGCAGATTAGGTGTGCATGATGAGAAAAATTAATGGTGCATTAAAATGCAGCAACACCAAAGGAAAAATTTAGCAAAATGTCTACAATTTTTTTACACAAAAAGAAACTAAAATTTTGATTTGCATCAAAGCAAAATAATTTTAGTTCAAGTCCCTTTATTCTTAGTGTAAAAGACTCAATGCAGAGGGAGAAATGAGCCAATTTACTCCCAGCAATTTACAAAAAGGACAGTATAACTTTACTACAGAAGACAGATTAATTCCCTGCACTGTACTGCAACACTGTATAACCAAGGAGCCATCCTAGTTCTGCCAACTGAATAGAGAGTCGAAAGTTCCCTCACTTAATGGAAGAGTAAAACAAAGCTCAGTACACAAACTTTACCTGTTCTTCTTCTTTCCTTTTCTCTTCTCTCCTTTCTTCAAGTTTTTTGGTTAGTCTGTATTTTAAGTTTTTAAAAAATACATTAACTGAGACACATCATATAAATATAAAATACAATTAAGAAATTTATTTAGCTAAAAACAGCTGGGGAAATGTAGAAAAAACAAACAAGAAAAGCTCCTGAAGGCAAAGCAATAAACTGGCTGCTAGAGAAAACCATGAGCCAGTGGGAAGCCCATTTGGAAGCCTAACTCCAGCTCTAAGTGCTTTAGCTCCTACTTACCATCAGTTTCTTTTTATCCCCCCTGATTTATTTGATACTGATTTAAAAATAAACATATACACCTTTAAACAAATATGCTTTACCACTTACATAGAAGTAAACAGCAATGTGGTACAAAATTGTTAAAAATAAAAGCAAAATACGGAAAGACGGCATTTATAAAAACTAATAATACCAAAATGGAGTCCCAATTATAAGAAATTCATCAGTTAAAAACTAATGATTCTGAAAGCACATAGTAATAATGGTTGCACAATCTTGTGAATATATTAAAACCCACTGAATTGTACACCCTGAATTGTATATAATGCACATCTAGTATATGAATTATATCTCTATTTCAGAAAACAACAGAACTTTCTCTGAGAAGGATTTGGGTCATACAGCTGTGTATACTTGCTGAACAACTTATGCCAAAAATCAAGGGAGTGCTCAAAGAATAAGACATATGTCCAAAGCACAGAAGATTCAGCATGAAGGGGATTCTATGATCCAAATCTGGGGCAATCTGTGTACCAAAAAGAATAAAAGAAATAAACTATAACACATCAGAGGGGAAAAAAAGGATTCGTGAAACATCCTACTGCTGAGGGAAGTTATAAGTTAGTATAACCACTTTGGAAAACTGGACGGTTTCTATGATCCAGAAATTTCTACTCCTACAAATACACCCAGAAGATATGTTCAGCAAGACATGTAACAAGAATGTTCATAGTGCCCTATTTGTAATAGCCCCAAACTGAAAACAATTCAAATGTCCACCAACAGTAGAATGGATAAATTGTAGTACAGTCAAATAACGGAATCCTACACAGCAATGAGAGTGTACCAACTATTGCCATATGTAACAACACAGAAGTGCTTCATATATATAATGCTGAGTAAAGGACGGCAGACACAGGAGTACATGTGGTATGGTTCCATTATGATGTTCACAAATTAAAAAATTCATCCATGGTGTTCGATTCAGGTTAGTGGTTATCTTGGGGACAGGAATTAAAAAGACAGTAGGCTCCAGTGCATGTAGTGCACTGGTAATTTTCTTTCTTGATCTGGGTGCTGGTGTCTAATAAAAAGTTCACTGAAAAAAGGGGGGGGGATGGAAATTAGGAAGCGGTAGATCAAAGAGAAAGCGCTTGTCTATATAAGAATGCAAGCTAGCAAATAAATGTAAAAAGGAATAAAGCCAGGGAAAAATAATTTTTAACTACCAATGAAATAACTGATTCAAGCAAAAATCAATGGATGCCAAAACCATTGGGTGAAGGTTGAGGAATAGCATATTCACTGTTTCAAAGAATCACTGCATAGATAACTTATTAATTAGAGAACAGGGTATCTTAATAATTGAAAAATCCAACAGACACCATCTTAACCAATGATTAAACTTATTAATATCATCAATAATTGAGCCCTGGCTGTCGTAGCTCAGTAGATTGAGCGTGGGCTGCGAACCAAAGTGTCGCAGTTCAATTCCCAGTCAGGGTACATGCCTGGGTTGCAGGCCATGACCCCTAGCAACCGCACATTGATGTTTCTCTCTCTCTCTCTCTCCCTTCCCTCTCTAAAAATAAATAAATAAAATCTTGAAAATAGTAATTCATACATCTGATATTAGTTGCCTAATAACAACGGAACGGACAAAACAGTACCTAGGTAATGTTCTTATCAAAGTTTAACTTGAACACAGAATGATGGAAGAGGGACCAGATCAACAAACATTCTAGAAACAACTAGCCTAGACTCAAAAAATATCCAAGTAATAAAAAAAGAAAAAGAAAGAAAAGAAATGTTTTAGATTAAAAGAGACTAAACAAAATTCCATGAATGATCCTTGAATAAATCCTGAATTTGGAAAAAAGTTATAAAGGACATTATTAGGATAACTGGGGAAATATAAATATGATAGAATATTAGATAATCTCACAATTTACCATTTCTTCTTTTTTAAAAGATTTTATTTATTTATTTTAGAGAGGGGAAGGGAGGAAGAAAAAGAGGGAGAGAAACATCAATGTAGGGTTGCTTCTCATACGCCCTTTGTTGGGGAGCTGGCCTGCAACCCAGGCATGTGCCCTGACTAGGATCAAGCCGGCAACCCTGTAGTTCTCAGGCTGGCACTCAATCCACTGAGCTACACCAGTCAGGGCAATTTACCATTTCTTTAGTGTGATAATGGTATTATACTAAAATCTGAAAATGTCTTTATTCTTTAATTATATACCACTTGCAGAATTCTCTTCTGAGAAAAACAGATTTAATTTTGTTTTAATTTAGTTGAAAGCCCACTGCATCTTAATGACAAATCACTGTTTCATCACTTTTGCATCTGGGAATCTATTACTCAACTGGTGTTTTCATTGGCCTGGGGGACGGGGCAGGGCATGGGCGGTGGGTGTGGACCCTAGGTTCCAACCTAGGCTGAGGCCCTAGAGCCCCTAGGTGCTCAGAGCTCTGAGAACCTCTGAACCCCAGCTAATGTTTTTATTTTTAGGAGATACATACTCAAGCATTTAGCGTGAAATAAAATGTCTGCAACTTTCAAATGACTCAGCAAAAAAAGTGGTCATTATACTCTTCTTTCAATTTTCTGAGGCGTGAAACCTTCCCCAAAAATGTTGGAATTGATGGTATTATATATTTATCTTTCCCAGATAATTCTGGGAAATATAATGATATTAAAAAATTATATAAATAAAATAATGCATTTTAATGAAAAGATATCTTTTAATCTGAATCACTAAAAGACTTATATTTGTCATATTTTGGCTGTAAAAGTAAAAAACTATGTATTTTTAGTATTAAAATTTTTTAATCTCAAATACAAATCATTAGTCTTTTTTAAAAAATCAAGTTTACTTACTCAAGAAAAGGCAATTCAAGGTAAAGTATACATTCTCATTATGCATAAGATAGGATGAGTTTATGAGCTGACATCAATTTGATTTAGTCACGTTTCCCCTATCAAAATTAACAAAATTTCTTTTCCTTCAAGCTAGATAAGAAAAAAGCCTCAGACCTTAAATGGAGTAATTAGTTCCCCAAAAATTTGATCTCTGGAAAGAGATTTTATAGCTTGAGAGGAAAGTTAGAATTCTACATTTTACTAATCCATCTTCCCAATTTTAAGGCTGAATTTTTCATTTGTATGAAATGCATTTTAAAATATCATCAAGGTTAGAGAAAAATGCATGAGTTCTGCTTTACAGAGCTTGGTGTTACATAATGGTATACATGTCAGAATACCACAGGGACTGATGAATCCAATTTATGTGGGCTGAGAAAAAACCACTGCAATTTAGTTCTGTAAGACAGAAACTAGCAGCATGTTAAGGTTTCAAAGTCCAATAATGATGCAGCAGAGGATGAGTGAGTCAGAGGCACAAAAGCACTACAGTCTGTAACAGGGACGGTGGGATGAAAGTAGCTTTAAGGTATATAAATGATGAGCTAAGAGGACATTTGGGATAGGAATATTACATAGGTTGGTCTTTTTACTTATTGTCATTGTGAATGAATCAGATTTCACAAAAGGAACAAAATTCCTAATGAAGTGTAACTCAGATTAGTAAAATACAGGACCTCAGTCTGTAATTATTAAATATTATCAGGGCCTAGGCTTTATTAGTTGAATCTGACAAATTAATCTGAGCAACAATTTGAAGTACTTACATGATTTTAACTATATGACCATATGATGTGGATTTTTCAAAAGTTGTCTAAGCAACAAATAGTTACTTTCCAATGAAAACTGTTTCATAATTAAGAATTTGTCAACATTTCATCTAATTTCAATATTAGTATTTTTAATAGGCCCCAGTCTACATATATTTCATAAAATGGTCCTCACAGCATACTCTTTTTAAAAAACTGCATACATGTATCTCCAAGAGCACTTTAAAGGTTCTTTCAGTTTAAGGAATCTCAAATAACTATACACTCTCTGACCTGGTACATTAATTTTAAAAGTAATAATGCTCCAAAAAGAAAATTTAGCGACTTCAAAGCAAATGAAAAAAATCCCTAACCCCTCTTTCATAGGTAATTAATATAAACATTTTGTTGTATGCTTTTTTTAGTAGTTTATTTTTATTGTATTTTTCCCTTACAATTTATCCTTCTTATACCCTCTTATCCACCTCCACCCACCACCTTCCACCTACATGTTGTATGTCTTAAAGTGTCTTTATTTGACTCATTAAACTATATATAACACATATACACCAGTGCATATGCATTTAACTTTTTAAAACTAAAATGGCATACTATATTGTATTTGTAAAACCACAGAGGGAGACACAGCAAACATTCCCTTACATGACAATGGAAGCTGTTAAGAAACAACAGGAGGGAGGTTGAGGGGATGGGTGAAAAAGATGAAATGGATTAAGAAATACAAATTGCCAGTTATAACATTAGTCATAGGGATGTTAACTACAGAATAGGAAATATAGTCAATAATACTGTAGTAACTATGTATAGTGTTAGATAGGTATTAATCTTATCAGTGTGATCATTTTGCAAGGTATATTAGTATTTAATCACTATGTTGTACACCTGAAACTAATAAAATAATGTATGTCAACTATAATTGAAAAATACATTTGAAATAACAGAAACAAAAACAGAAATTCCCCTTTCCCACTGCAATTAAATAGCACCTGACCTTATGCCAGGATACATGGTTACCTGTCATATTTCTTCTTATTCCCACCAACTTTCCAAATCCTTTTCTAATTTTTGAATTTCACTTCACCCCAAGGTGGTCAAGTAAGGGTGCCCAGCGGTGGGTTTGGTGTTAGCAAAACAGAAGGAAACAAAACAGGATGAGCCCCTGGAACCTTTGGTTCCCTGCTGCTGCTCTCCCAGCCTTACACCATCTCTCACCACTGTGTGAGTTATCTATCTGGCTTTTCCCATTAAGATCTTAGCCATGCCCAACTCCTACAAAGAACAATCAGAATCTAGGTTTTGCTGAAATGAAGTTGATTTTTATAGAATTGTGAGCAAACCCAAATACCCAATGTCAGCAATCATTTTGAATTCTGTTTCTCCATAGCATCTATGTGAACAAGAAAATGTCAAGGATCTCTAAGGAATTTTTTTTAACATTCATTTAGTACTAAGTGGTTTTAAGTCAGGATTAAAAAAAATTCCTGCTTATCCATTTACCAATAATTCATATAACTTTTAAGAATCATAGTATAAAAGACTACGATTTACTCATTACTAAAGTATCAAACTGGAAACCACAAAAACTCAGAAATTTGTATCTGATTATCAGACCAACTAGTAACACATGACATTTAATGGACACCTACTTATGCAGAACCCAGACTCAGTATACTGTCATAAAATTAGCTGAAATTCTTGCCCATCTGGAACTTATCATCCTACAGCATAGAGAGAAAAAAACAAAAGTGACAGATGGAAAGACACATGTAACATAATACCAGTGAAAAAAGATTCTTAGAATGATCAGACCTAAAGCTGACTGATGACTTTAGAGATACACAGAACTTTACTCCTAGAATTAATCTTCATGGATACAAATAAGTAGGTCAGGTAATAAAAATATTTCAACCCAGAATTCTGAAACTTCATTTGTACAATTTTAGCTTTTACTCAAATTAACAAAGTAACTGAAAACCATTGTCTTTTAATGAAGTATTATTTAAAAAAATATAAGCAAACCTTTCCACTCTACCAGTGAGGTCCTCCGCAGGTCTCTGATTTGAACAGTCACTGGGCTCCTGAGATGGCATGGCATGATCTGATCTTTCTCCTCCTTAAATTATTAAGTATAAAAAAATAAGAAAAATATTGCATTTAATGCCGATTTTTAAAAGGTATGAATCTTTTGGGTGATAACATTGTTAATCTTGTTTCTTAAACATTCCATATTTTCCCTAATGGAGCAGGAGGTAAGAAATAAACAATAGTATATAAATAAGAAATAAGAACACCCCCACAGCAGGTCTTAGCAGCTTGGGCAGTGAGAAAAGGGGCAGCGGCCAAGCAATCCAGGTCTGTGAAGGCTCTGGCAGTGCCCCAGCCTTTATGCACACACCACGTGCCCACCTGCATCTCCCTACTGCCACAATGCCCAAGAGGAAGGTCAGCTCCGGGAAGGGGCAGTGAAGGAGGAACCCAAGAGATTGGCGAGGGTGTCAGCTGAGCCTGCTCCTGCATAAGTGGAAACCAGGCCAAAAAAGGCAGCAGGAAAGGATAAATCTGCGGACAAAAAAAGTGGAAATAAAAGGGAAAAGGGGAGCAAAGGGAAAACAGGCTGGAGTGGCTAACCAGGAACCTAAAGATCCACCTCTGGAAAACAGAGAAACAAAAAACAAAGAGAGTCTACCCTCACATGAAGCAAGAGAAAAGGAAGCCAACCCTGATTAATATCATATAGCATGTCTTATCAGTGGTTCCTGTCTCCTACAATCCAGGATATTTTTATCAACTATTTTGTAAATGCAAGTTTTTAAGTAGCTCTAGAAACATTTTTAATAAGGACATAATTCCACCTCATCCTGGTTTTTTTTTTTTAGTGTAAATGCTTTTTTAAGAAGTGAAATCATTTACAGATTGCTCATTTTTTGGTACAACCAGAAAATAGTGGTTGTACCAAACAACCGCTAGAAAATCTAGAATATGAGAGGCTTTGACTTTGACTGTCTTGGGTGTCAGCTTAACATTTCACATGGGGGTAGTTTTTACATACTAAATAGCAATTTGGAGTCAGCTGCGCATTTATTATGTCTTGAACATTTTAAATTACTTTACCCTTATGTTTTTGGTAGAAATGTTTCCAAAAGAAAACCAGTCCTTAATTTTGGCTCTCCCTGTCAAAATTCTGTGCATTCTGTAACATCTTTGGTGTGGTAGTCCAGTTTTCCTAGTAACTATGTTAATTTGCTGTGAAAAACTGAAAATTCAATTATGTAGTATATATGATATTAAATTGTGAATTAGTCAGACTTTGATTTGATGTAACAGTGTATCAACATTTGCAGATATTGGAATCTAATACTCTGTTAAGGAAAATTAGTCTCCAAATTTTAAGCTGGAAAGTCAATGAAATAACTTCAGAAAAAAAACAAAACTACATTATTTACATTTTTGGTCAATACATTAAGAACTGTTTACAAATTGAAATGTCTGTGTTCTTATCTCAAAAGAACCAATAACATCTCACTTATGAAAACAAACAAACAAACAAACAAACAAATACATAAATAAATAAGGCAGTTACCCAGCTGAGGGCCACCAAGGTAAAACATGAAGCAATACTGATCTGGCATGAGGGGACACAATAAAGGTGGAGTAAGCGGGACTGGATGTATGTAGGCTTTCACTCTAGAGCAATGCTGTTCAATATCTGTGGTATCCAGTACAGTAGCCACTAGCCACATGTGGCTAATGAGCACTTAAAACAAGGCTATGCAAGCAAGGGTCTAAATTTTTTATTGTATTTAGCTTTAAGTAAAATATCCACCTGTGGCTGTGGCTACAGCATTCAACAGAGATGCTCTAAAGGCCAAGTTTGATCCTGGATATTGCTTTAGATTTACATTGACTCAATGGATGCTTCTGTATACCAAAGTGATTCTTTAGAGAAGCTTTTTGTATGTATCTACACTAGTAATCTTTTTTAAAAAAAAGATTTTATTCATTTTTAGAGAGAAGGGAAGGGAGGAAGAAAAAAAGGGACAAACCTTTGATGTGCGAGAGAAACATCAATTGGTTGCCTCTCACATGCCCACAACTGGGTGCCTGGCCTGCAACCCAGGCACGTGCCCTGACAGGGAATCAAACTGGTGACCTTTTGGTTTGCAGAACGCCCAACCCACTGAGCCACACCAGTCATAGCTCTACAGTAATATTCCTTTAAGAATTTCCTGAAAGATAGAATTTTGTACTGGCCTATTGCAGAGGGTAGCTAGTCTGGCACTTCCTTTTAGAACCTCTGCCATTTCTTTCCTTACCACTCACCACCAACTTGTTACTTCTTTCATTTTTGATCTTTGAAAAAGCAAGGACTATGGAGAAATAAAGTCTGGGTTCAAGTCCTATCCTGTCACCTGAGTAAATTACCTAATCTCTCTGTGCCTCATCATCTGTAAAATGGGGGTGGTAATCTCCTAGAGTTGTTTTGAGAAACATGTTAATAGAAATTAAATGCTTGGCCTTTTACTAAGACTGGAACATGTTTTAGTTATTATAGCCATTTTGGAAATACTAGAATTACTAAGTAGAGCCGATGCTATACATCTCTTCCTACCACTACATTCACTTAGGTAGTTTGGTATCTGCCACAATAGGAGTATTTTACACCTTGGAAATTAACAAATACTACAAATAAAGGCTTTTTTCCCCCCCGAAAGGCCTCTTTTTCCCCCAAGGCCTTTTGTTAAATATTTACTAGCACATTGCTGAATACAATCCTTGGATAAGCTAATAAGCTATTTTGTTAACAAAGTTATGTGCATATTCTACATTTTCAAGTCATTTATAAAATGCCAAAAACAGAGAACTCTGTAGCATACCATTAGAAATCCCCCTCTATATGACATTGATTAATTTTTCTTTCAGTCATAAATCCACATAACTATATTATTACACAGCACTTTTTTTCAGCTTGTCCTCTAAAAGTTTTATTAGCCCTGGCTGGTGTGGCTCAGTGGATTGAGTGCATGCCTGTGAACCAAAGGAAGGCCGGCTTGATTCCCAATCAGGGCACATGCCTGGGTTGCAAGTCAGGTCCCCAGTAGGGGGTGTGCAAGAATCAACCACACATTGATGTTTCTCTCCCTCTCTTTCTCCTTCCCTCCCTTCTCTCTAAAAATAAATAAATAAAATCTTTTTAAAAATAAAGTTTTGTTAAATTATTTGCTGTTATCAAGATATGACTATCTTTAACATTCATTTTATTTACTAAAGAAAAGTTATAATTTCCTACTGAGCACACAATGGTTTGACTTACAATTTTTAGACTTTATTATGGTAAAAAAGCCATACACATTCAGTAGAAACCATACGTCGAATTCTGATATTTTCCTGAACTAGTGATATGCAGTAAGGCACTCTCTCATGATTCTGGGCAGCAGCTGCCAGCCGGAGCTCCCAGTCAGAAACACAACCACAAGGGTAAACAACCGATACTCTACACTGTACCCTGTTACCACTGTTTTTTTGATACTGTGTTCCGAGCACATTTAAGGCAGGCTAGGCTAGGCTATGTTGTTTGGTAGGTTACATGTATTAAGTACATTTTTAACTTATATTTTCAACTTAAGGGTTTACCAGGACATAATACCACTATAAGTGAAGGAGCATCTGTATTCAAAAGGCAATGAGAAACTTTGGAAATTATAAATATCCAAGTAAATGTAAAAGATAACTATTCTGCTATACACCTAATGGACTACATTCATAATAGAGTTCCCCAGTCCTAGATGCATCCAGAATTTAAGTGATCTAGGCATGTAAAACCTTAAAATGAGACTTCTAAGAAGAGACCTGATAGCTATTCTTCAAATATTCAAAAAACTGTAATGTATAACTCCATAAGTAGCATTAAAGTTAATGCAAAATTGTAGGGCATCAAATTTCAGCTCAAGAAAGAACTTTTCTAAAAACTAGGGCTTCGACAACTGAATAGGCTTCTTAGGCAAGATAATGACCTTCCTGTAATTAAATGTACTCAAGTAGAGGCTTGATGATTACCAGGATGATAGACTGGAATCATCTTTTAGGATACTAACATTCTAACTTTTTGCATCTAACCGTATGTTGACCAATACTATATAGTATACCAAACTACTCTGACCACGATCCCTAATACACACATAAAATTTCTTTTGTCTTCTCTATCAACCCTCTTCAGTCATATCTCTTATTTCTATAAGCTCTATTTTACAATTATCTTTTAATTCTAATTAAAAAATACAAATATTATCCTCAAATGTGTCTAGTAGTTGAAGGATCATCAAGGAACATGTATAAAGGACCCATAGACAAAGCCAAAGAGGGACAGGATAGAGGGTAGAAGGTGGGGGTGGCTGGGACAGGGGAAAGTGGTGGTGGGAAAATGGAGAAAAAAATAAAAATAAAAAATATTTTTATTGTTTTAAAGTAAAAAACAATTACAAATACATTTGTTCATTTGGGCCTTTCAAAATCCTTTAGCTGGGAAGACATTTAGAAACTGCTGAGTGTCATGACAGTTCCTAAACCATAGCACAGTAGCACATATTACAAATCAACTATTCTGGACTGTTGCCTATTTGGGTTTGAAGGGTATATTCACTGACTTTATCCTCTTCTGCCACTAAATGACAAACACATATTTAAGACAACCATTAAATTTTAAATTAAATGAATATGAGGGGCGAAAATACAATATATTTGTTAAAGGACAGTAATCCGCGGCTTTTAAAATGAAGTGAAGGAACACTTTTATTGTACCCAAAAGATACCCTGAAAACTACCTGCTGCAGAATCCGACTTTGTATCAGAAGTGGGTGGCGTCTCACAAAGCTCTCCATTTCCGGACAGAGAATTTTCAGAAGTGTTGTTAGGTTCAAATGAGTTGGATGGAGTAGAGACTGAACTTTCTGACTCACTGCCATTTGCCACTGATGTTTCACCTTTTAATGAGTGCATCTAAGGAGAAAACACATTGAAATCTAATTAACAGCTAAGAATCTAAATTTACTATGGCAGATGAGATGGAAATATGAAAAAGTCAAAGTATATACTTTCTAAGTAGATAAATCTGAAATGTGTAATCCTAAATATGACATAATCATTTTATGTAATTCTACTGTAAGTTGACAAAAGCATAAAAAGATTTTAAGATTTTAAAGTACAATGTTGCTTTTCCTTCAAATTACAATTCAAGGGGAAAAGTTACAATAGTCTTTTGCCTAGAGTGGATGCAATGAGAAATTGAGTAAGGTCCTTAAAACACATCAAGCAATATACAGGTAGGTACCTTAACATGACAACTCTCCTGCAACAAAGAATGATGTGCATTATGTGGTTGGTTGAGGGAAGAAAAGAGAAGGGGAATTAAGAAGTCGCTCAAGTATTAGGTACAGGCACCTCTTCATAATGCTGTTTTTAAAAGCAGTCCAGGAAGAGAGTATTTACTACCTTTGAAATTTAATGGCCTGGCAGATTCCTAAATATACAGAGCAGTTCCAAAAATATTCTGTCAAGTCCCTGGCTAATCATTTTCACATTTATACAAAGAACAATTCTGTTCCTTCTTACCTGCCGGACTTTGTGAATTCTTGTAACAAGTTCATCTGCAGAAATACTTCCAGCTATTACTTCCAAGGGAATTCCACTGTCTCCAATGAAGAAACTTGATGGAACACATACTACAGGATCTGTACAGTTTAATTAAGTCCAACAATTCATGGGAAACAAGGGATAGTTTTATGAAACACTACTAGCTACAAAGCAAAACAAATCATCTTTGTGAATTTCACATAATAATCAGCTAACATGTTTATAAAATAATTCCAATCACTGCATGTGATATGGGAACTGATGTATTATTTATTTGTATTGTATATCTGAGTGGAGAACATCTACTACATTTCCCTCTATCATATCTTTTACATTCATATTGCATCCTGTCAGCTACTACTAACATGCCAACCAAACTACTTTCTAGATGCTCATAATAAAAAAACTCCCTATGATTCCATTTGCTATAACGTACTGTCTGAAAGGACACTTAGTATTATAAGTGTCCCTTAGTATTAAAGTTATTATAAAGTATTATAATAACTTTAGTATTATAAAGTTCCCATAAACAAGAATGCATGAGTTTATAAATAAAAATGAGTGACTTCTAAGTGTCATAAATTAAACTAAAGAATAGTAAATCCTCAAACAAAATATATATAAAAAACTGATTCTTTGTTGAAAGGATACAGATTTGTGAGAACTGTAGGCAGGCTTCACTGTAAAACAAAATCAAACAGAAAAATTGCTAGATGAATGCAAGTGTTAACCAAACACTGAGTTGTTTTTATAAAAATGTATTGTACCAATTGCAAGCATTTTTCTGAAACTACTAGTTCCTTTCATAGCCATCAGCTGGTAGGAGAAAAATATAATTCTCACTTCACAGACCTTTTTTTGTTTTATAATTTTCAAATTAAAAGAACTTACTCTTGCAACCCACAAACTGGTGGGTGGATCTGGTGGCTAAAATTCAAGTAAGTATCTGTCAAGCTGCTTCCTCAGCAGCAAGTGCACCTGACTACAGTATCCTGTAACAAGAAGATATTTATGCCTATGACTTACCTGTGCAAGCAATAATATAATACCTTAAAATAACAAAGGATTCAAAACAACCTAAATATCCACCAATAAAAACTGATTAATTATACAATCATAAAAAGAAAAATGGCACAAAGAAGTATGTCATACTGCTTTTTTGAGGGTGTAAAAAAGAAAACAAATACAAAAATATTTTCTTCATTTGGTTGCCTCCAGAGAAGAGAACTGGGTGGTTAAGAACAGGGATAGAAAAGAGATTTTAATATTAGCCCTGGCTGGTGTGGCTCAGTGGATTGAGTGTGGGCCTGTGAACCAAAGGGTCACTGGTTCGATCCCCAGTCACACTGGGTTGCAGGCCAGGTCCCCAGTTTGGGACGTGCAAGAGTCAACCACACATTGCTGTTTCTCTCCCTCTCTTTCTCCTTCTCTTCCCCTCTCTAAAAATAAATAAAATTTTTAAAAAAGAAAAGAGGTTTTATACTACAAAGTGAGTAAGAGATATTAATCAGTGTAAATGAGTAATTCCAAAGAATAAATTAATGTTTCCAAGAACTAGAAATGTGTTTCATTTTTTTCTGAACATAAAACGTTATCATAAAACCATAAGATGAAAATATTTTTTAAATTACCAAGAACTCTACTTTCTCAGAAATAACCACTGTAGACTTCTGATGCATGTCCAACCAATTTATTTTCAATGGAGGCTATCTCCATAAATAAATATACCCTAAAATGCTCCTAGAACATTAGGTAATTTCATTATTGTATAATAAGTAGAATTCACTTCTCATAATTTTAAAAAATATTTTATTTATTTATTTTTAGAGAGAGGGGGAGGGAGAGAGAAGAGAGGAAGAGAAACATCAGTGTGTGGTTGCCTCTTGAGCTCCCCCAAACTGGGGATCTGGCCTGCAACCCATGTATGTACCCTGCCTGGGAAATGAACCGGCGACCCTCTCGTTTGTAGGCTGGCACTCAATCCACTGAGCCACACCAGCCAGGACCATTCCTCATAATTTAAAATACACTCTAATTCTATCAGCAAGCACTCCACAGTGAAACAAACATCAACCATCACTATGTGCAGGCATCCCTCCATCTGTTAAGAGAAATGTTTTTTAAAATGCTAGATAAATAAGTCTGTATATAGCCTCAAGAATGCTGAAATTTGTATTTCTTCCACATTCCCAATAAAGCCCTACATTCCTCCTGCCATTACTGACTCTAAAAGGTGCTTCTGGAAGATAATTAACAAATAAATGATGTAATATACATTAAAATGATAGATTCTTGTTAGAAAACTATTACAGCTCAATAAATATATAGTTCAGTAACTATTCTTATGAAACAGACTGCACTATAATTTATGAAGTTTCTATTAATACTGAAATTTTTAAATAAAAAGTTTCTAAATCTTATAGGTAAATTTCTGAATATTTTAATCTTGACAGTTTTCAAGTATTATTCAGTCTGATATTATTAACATCAAAAAGACAGGACACCACTTTGCAATTACTAATGAGTTAATGTTTCTAGGAATTGATCACTGATGGCTGCTGCTATCATCATAATGAGAAGTAACAGGGCATTATGGGCCCTCTAATGGAAGATACACCACCATCTGCAGCAATGTCAAACTCATTTTCATCTGGGGCCACATCAGCCTCGTAGTTGCCTTCCAAGGGCCAAATGCAATTTTAGGACTGTATAAATGTAACCACTCCTTAACTAAGGGCAAAGAGCTCAGTGCTGCTGCCGGGTAGAAACAAGGGGCCAGGCTGGATAAAACAAGGTGGAGGGCTGGATTCAGACCTTAATCCAACTGTCAGAGGAATAAAGGACAGAGGAACAAACTAAATAATACAATAGAGCCGCAGTCTACAAAATCCATATTGGGGGAAACTATGGTATCTTCAAAAAATATACAGCAAACAAAAAGAAAGAGAGAGAGAGGCGAAGCCTATAGACTAAGAGACTTAGGAAAGATCACATCACAATGTGTGAAACTTGATGGATCCTGAACCAAACTGTAACAAATTAAATTAATAATAAAACTGGCTCTGATAATATAATTGAAAATGTGAATGCTGGGGTGGATATCTGATATTGAGGAATTACTGTTCTTGAAGTATTCTAGTTATGTTAAAAAACTAAATATCTTTATCTTTCCAAGATATACTAAAATATTTATAGATGAGGTGATATGATGGTTGAGGTTTGTTTCAAAATTACATGGGATGAGTGGAAATGGGTGGGGGTATAGATGACAAAAGGCTGACCATGCCTTGATAAGTACTGAAGGAGCAGACAAGTACATGGGGGTTTATTACACTCTTCAGTTACTTTTTACATATTTGAAATTTTCTATAAAAAATTTTAAGGTGGGGAGGAGGGATGCATTAACTAATAAAATAGCCTTGTAGATAGCAGGTACTATGAGGGACCTACAAATGTCCTTATTCCTATAAAATTAAACACCTCCATTCCCCAAAATAGGATCCAATAGAGTGGTCAACCTTTCAGAGATATTCAATATATGATTTATAGTTACTCCCAAGTTTCCAGACACTAAGGATCATAGTTTTTTTGTATTCCTGCTTGGCAAACTAGGAGAACTTAAATTTTTCAGTAAGATATAATGATAAATTTGGAAAACAGCCATCACAATTTAAGACCTCAATATACCTTAGACAAAAATCAACATTCTTATAGTCTTAAAGCATCACAATAAATGACAACCAAAAAATATAGTTATAATGTTTTTTAAAAATGAAAGATTAAAACATAAGCAAACCAGCCCTGGCTGGCGTAGCTCAGTGGGTTGAGCGCGGGCTGGGAACCAAAGTGTCCCAGGTTTGATTCCCAGCCAGGGTACATTCCTGGGTTGCGGGCCATAACCCCCAGCAACCGCACATTGATATCTCTATCTCTCTATCTCTCTATCTCTCTCTCTCTCTCTCTCTCTCTCTCTCCCTCTCCCTCCCTCCCCTCCCCTCCCTAAAAATAAAAAAAAAAAACATAAGCAAACCTTTTGGTATCAATTTTAATAGCAACAAAACTGTTTGAAGATGCTTCTGTCACTTTCTCATCTTCCCAACTTGCAGCCATCTGTGTAGATTGTTCATCATCACCTATAACAGATTTCAAGGATTCTTATCATAAGGCCAGTATCTGCTGATTCTTTGGAAATTGCAAATATAGTACCACAAATACTATTTTCTACCAAGTTTAAAAACTGAATTTTTCCATAAAATAAAAAGTGTGACTATATGCATTATTAATAAAAAGTGATAAAATACAAAATACTGCTATTTAGATTATACAAAGCATTTTCTAAAAGAAAACATCCGAATAGTATCCACAATAATTAGAAGTTGCATTTAGAAATGTAGAGTAACTATTTTGACTTTTCCACATATGATTTTAGATATAAATGTAAAATCTTCCTTCTTGCCTTGGCTGGCGTAGCTCAGTGGATTGAGCATGGGCTGTGAACCAAAGTATCCCAGGTTCGATTCCCAGTCAGGGCACATGCCTGGGTTGCAGGCCATGACCCCCACCAACCGCACATTGATGTTTCTCTCTCTCCTCTCCCTTCCCTCTCTAAAAATAAATAAATAAATAAAATCTTCAAAAAAAAATCTTCCTTCTTTATGTAGCACCTTCCTGTTGAGTTCAATACCCTCCACATTTATTCTCCAGAATTCCTCCAAGGTAGATATAAGCAGGTATAATTCTGTTTGCAGTCTTGGACTTGCTTTTTCTTATTAGCATGCTAATCATAAAAGTTATGCTGACCCCAAACTAATCTATAGTAATAAAATTAAATATAGTGGCTACCTTGGTATAGGTGCTAGTGATTGGGAAAGAGCACGAAGGAACCTTCTAGGCTGCTGGAAATGTTTATATCTCATTTGGATGACATTACACAGGTGTACTCATTTGTAAAACTTCATCTAGGAGTTCACTTATATATACAGGGTCCAGCAGAAGTAAGGTCCTCGAGTGTGGTTGGTAGGGTACATGAATGTCTCGCACAAGACAGACAGCAATTTGAACATTTCGCCTAAAACATCATAAATATATACATTTGTTATATCATACACATTTGATTTTCCTTATTTATCAAATAATTATTAAATATTATATGCATTTATTAGGGGTATTACTTGTGCTGGACTCTGTATTTCATTTAATATATTGTATGTCATACTTCAATGACAAAAATTTTAAAAATTACACCTACTGCCCTGACTGGTGTGGCTCAGTGGGTTGGGCACCCACTGCAAAACCCTGAGGTAGAGGTTTCCTGGTTCAGTTCCCTTACTAGGCCACATCCCAGGGTGGGGGCATATGAAAGGCAACTGATTGATGTTTCTTTCTCTTTTTCTCCCTCTTCCCCACTCTCTATAAATAATAAATAAAATCATTTTTTTAAGTTAAAAAAATAAAGTTATACTTATTAAGAAATTGTTTCCATTTTAGACCTATAATGTCCACAACTTGGCATAACCACTTAGTAGTGGACAGAGGGAAACACATCTGAGTAAGTCACTGAAAAATATTTCTGAGGTTAGCAGAGCTAAGCATTTTCTCAAAGGTGAGTAACCTTTGCCAATTTACAGAAGAAAAAAGTTTTCAGGCCACATTTTTCATTTTGCAAAAATGAGATTATTCTATACCTACTCTTTTGTTAGCTGCTTTACCCACTGTGACTACCCCCAAACCCCACCCCAGCCAATTTAATCCATACGTAGCCTTCCCCATCTTAGCTATCTGTTCATAGAACTCAATCCTTTCACTCTAAGGCCAAAAACCTTAGTTACCCTTGACTTCAGTTGACTCTATCTCCAAAATACAATTGACCCTTGAACAACACAGGGAGGGGGCACCAATCCCCCATGGAGTTAAAAACCTTCATATTACTTCTAACTCTACATACTTATTGAAAAAAATCCATGTATAAAGGGACCTGTGCTGTTCAAGGGTCAACCGTATACCCAGAATATATCCTACCACGTTCACTGCTACTACCCTGATTTATGCTACCACATCTATCTAGATGATTGCAATAGCCTCCTAACTGGTCTCCATCCTCAGTCTATTATTTTTTTTTAAAGATTTTATTTATCTTACTTTTAGAGAGAGGAGAAGGAAAGACTACAGGGAGAGAAACATCGATGTGGGAGAAACATCAATGAGTTGACTCTCCTACTTGCCTCAATTGGGACTCAACTGGCAACTCAGGCCATGTGCCCTGACCAGGAGTGAGGAACAGAACCGGCAATCTTCAACTTTGTAGAATGATATCCAACCAACTGAGCAACACTGGTGAGGACACTCAGTCTATTCTTAACACAGCAACTTTCCTTATGCGCTCAGGTATTATCAACCCTCTGCTCAAAATCCTACAGAGGCTATTTTCTCTCAAAGTAAAAGCCAAAGTCCTTACAAAGGTCCAGTTACCTCTATTTTCTTTTACTTTCTTGCTATTCCTTTCTCTTCTATTCCTCAAATTATGAAAGACATTCATTAAAAGGTCTTTGTACCAGTTGTTTCCCCTGCCTGGAATGTTCTTCTGTAAATGCTTGCTCAAATATTATTTTCTCAATAAAGCCTTTCCTAATCACCACTCTAAAATTATACAACCTTCAGATATTCCCAAAGGTTCCTTATTTCCTGCTTTTTTCCACGTAATTCTTACAACCTTTTAATAGAGTATGTTTTCACTCGTTCTGTTTACTGTTTATTATCTGTATCTTCCATTGAATGCAGGCTGCAGAAGGGAAAGGATTGTTTTCCTCTTCACTTAGTGATATGTAGTAACTCAAATGTGCACAACAAAACCTGACATAAGATAAGTAGGTGGCATATAACAGGCTCTCAATAATTATTTTGTGGAATGAATAGCTAAGTTTATGATATAGTATGACTAATGCTGCACATTTGAGTATACTTTGTGGGAGATGAGATCTGGGAATATCAGGAATAGAGGCTTGAGAAATCTGGGGAAAGATAAACAGGGACTTGAATGCATCTACAGACCAAGACCAAAAAGAGTGCAGCAGACTCCTAGATGTTGAAAAGTATAATTTTTCTGAGCATCTCTTAAGATATTATGGGCTACAGAGAGGTGTAAAATTCCAAATCAATGACAAGAATATCAATGACAAGAATATCAACCTTGAGTGGAGATTAAAATGTAATGGTACAGAAAAAAGTACTTGCTTAGTAACAAGTGCTGTGAAAAAAGAACAGAACTATAAAAGAAAATAATGAGACTTCTTTAGACTGGTGAGAAGCTCTCTGTGTGGTGACATTCAAGGTAAGACCTAAGGGATGAAAAAGCTGAGCTATGCCAAGAGCCAGAAGAGCTCACTGAGGAAAAAGAAACTCAGGTATAGAAAAAGGCCTATGTGACTGGCAGTGTCATGAACAACAGGGAACACAAGACAGGCTGAGACTAAAGATTTGAGTCATAAACGAACCAACTGGATGTAAGTTGGTGCCATTTACTTAGAGGTAGAACACTGGGGGAGAAAACACAAGTTCAGGCAGTAATTTACTTTTAGGCTTTAGAATACTGTGAGGCATCCAAGTGGGGATTTCAAGTAGACAGCCGCAAGTATGGATCTGCTACTTCTGAGGTCGGTACTTTGCACTCCCTCACCTATGCTGTACCATGTGGTTAGGGTCCCAGATGTCACATCCCCCCAAACAATGTCTGTCCATGACTCAGACTAGTGCCAGTAGCAGCTGCAAGGCCAAGAGGTGCAAAGTTGGAATTGCTTAACTGGGTGAGAGCTATCTTAACACTACTAAGTGGAATTATTAGTTGCCAACTTTAGTATCTTTAGTTTCTTAGTTTTCATCAAATTATGAACTATACTATGGAGTTAGGTGGGCCTAAGATTTTAGGAGAAAAAACTGTCTCCTTGGTGGTATCAACAGTATCCAAAGTAAAGGTACTTAAAGAGAACACTACAAGCTCAGAAGCAAAGAACTGCAGACCCTAGAAGAGCCAGCAATTCAAACCTAGAAAACCTCTACTGGTCAAAACTTAAAGGCGTTTATGGTGTATTTAACCAAAAAAGGCAGTAAAAAGTGTCTGTCTAGGAAATGTTAGCCCACCAGCAACACTAGTCAGTGAACTGACATACCTTTAGGATCCTTATCAGATTATTCTTCTCCCCAAGAAAAGAATCAAATCTTGCTCAGTTTTCTTTCTTTCAATTTACATAGCTACAATACTTAGAAAATCCTTGTTAATTTGTTGGCTGAACTAGTAATAATCTTTCTAGTCTCCTAAAGTCAATCCTATAATATTCTTTAATTCATCCACGACAAATTCACTAAATGTAAACAACTTGCCTAAAACATTTCCCACTGGTGGGGTTATGTGAACCAAAGTTACCCTTAAGGCCATTCCTACCACTCCTAAAAAGCTAAAGACATCTTTTTAATTTTCTACTGAGTTAGTATATTATTGTTGAAGTCTCAGATCTAAGAAAATCATGAGTTCTGGCTGACGTTTCAAAGTTTATGAACAAAGGTCTAGGCAACCTTTAAATGCTGCAGTTTCAAGATGCTACTGTCTACAAATTCCTACAGTGACACTAATCTTACCTTTTCTTGGAGATAACTTCCTAAAACACTAGAAAAGGCAACAGTATTCTGAAGGGGTCAAGGGACAGACTGACAGATTGCTAACAGTATTCCTACAAACATTCAACAGAATCAATATTCTAAAAGCACAGAATACATGCTTATCAATAAAAGGTTAACTGAAGAATGTGTACATACCTACAAAGTCCCAAAGACCTATAACTTTATTTTACTATTGTAATACTTAGCACTACTGTTTTCCAAATGTTTGTTAATTAAATCTAGCATTAGTTCTTTCAAATTAACTGGTTCGCCCAAGAGTGCCTTCTAATTGACAATTGACACCATCAATTGTGGTTTTTGTTTAAAAACATGACTACGATAATCCTTTCCTGATCTCAATAATGACATAAAGTCTACAAAGTCTACAATTGTTCCGGTTTTTCATAAGAAACAAACACTTCTTTTTAAGCAGCTAAAATAAAACTGGTCAAGATGAGATGTAAATACTGTTTTGTGACCCTGGTGCTTATCACTTAACCACTCTGGACATAAGTTTCCTCATCTATAAAATGTAGATAATAAAACCTGTTCTATCTTCCACAAGAATCAATTGAGATTTTATGTGAAAGACACAATTTAAAATGCCATAAAACTATTATATATTCTTAATAAGCTTCTTAATAAGCACAGTATTTATCATTTAATTTTCCTTTTTAATTTTCTTACAGTATTACAGCAGTTATTTATGTGTATGAAATAAAAACTGTAAAAGAGCATAATATGAACTACTCAAACTCTTCAAAATTAACAGCATTAGAAACTAAGCTATAAATTTAGCATAATTATGTCAAATTTAATGTTAACTAAAACTCATATTTCGGCAACTTGTTCTCACTGCAGTGCATAAAGTGAGGGCTATTATGTAGTCTTCCAATAGTTATGAGTTAATGGATAAACCTTTATTAAACACATAGTTGAAATAATACACTTCAAATTAACAGGAATCACAAACACTGATTTGGTTCCTATAACAAGAATGAGCAAACCCATAGAGGTATAGGTTTACTGTAAATCTAGAAGATTACAGTAATTAAATAGGAGAGTAATAAAATACGGAGCACAGTAACCCAGAGCAACCCAGGGTAAATGAGTTAATACACGTTCTGGAAATTGTAGATATTAGACCAGGAAAACAAAAAGAACCAAAGACGAACGTCTACTTCTTTTAAACAAATGATTTTTAAAAATCAACTTAGAACAAGTAATTATTTCACACTGGAACCCTCCCCACTACTATTAAAAAGATCAAACCTATATAAAGCTTAACAGTCTACGTTTCAGCAAGGTAAAAACGCCAGTAACCGCGAACATCAGGTGGTCCGTCTTTGTTGCTTACCGATGACACAGCTTTCTTCCTGACCGTGCACAGCTAACTACGAACCCAACCGCCTGGTTAATGACCTGCCGTATCCCCACCTCAACACCAGAGCTACCCACGGGCGTTAGGGCATCCCGAAGTGGGACCCTGGGGACAGAGAGCTCTACGGAAGACAGCTGTGGGGGTCTGTCTGCGCCGACTCCTCTGAAGGCGCGGGAGAAAGGCTAGGCGGGGAACGGTAGGGCTGGGCAGCGGAGGGCCTGTTAGTCGCGCCACCTCGCCTCTGGCAGAAAGGGGCTACGGGGCTCCGCGTGTGAGGCTGGAACCGCATCTCCCGCCTGGGCGATGGGGGAAAGGCGCTAACAAGGCAACGCTGGAGGACCCTGGGGCTGAAAGTAGGCCGGAGAGAGTGTTTGGCCATATCTCGGGCACCCGCCCCCTTCACCTGCCACGAACACCACGAAGACTGCTCCGCTCCTCTTGGCAGACGCGATGGCGGCCGGAATGGCGCCCTGGAACCACAGCATCGCTCCTCACGGTCTAGGGTCTCGCTGGGAGTGTTGTCCGTGCGGTCCTGGAATTAGCCCCACCCTCCTCTTCGTCGGACCCCAAGGCCCCCGCAACCCCAACTGGTCCGCCCCCTGCCTCCAGCTACGCACGAACGCGCAAACCCGTCAGCTGCCTCTGGCGACGGAGCGCGCCGCGTCACGTGACGCCACACGTCGCGATGGGCACGGAGCCCCAGGGCCAGTCTGGTTCGCAATTTGGTGCGTGCGCGCGCCCGCTAGGCCACGAATTCTGTCCCGGAAGTGGAAGGAGGTAGTGGGAAGGATGACTAATCCTCTGTGGCGGGTTTGTGGCGCCTTCGCGAGGCATTAAGGGGATTGTAGTCTTCCTAGGCTTGCTCTCCTTCATACAGAGGAAAATGTAACTGATTTTTGGGCACGGCTAAGGGGTGCAGCAATGAGAGCCACTTCACTATCTATAAAGGGAAGAGAGGGCACTCATCCAGAGATGCTGTGTTCTCACCTCTGAGGCCTTCCGTGTGGAGGACGTAGTCCCCGGAGGATATAGTCCCCGCTTTGAGTGGAACCCTTCTTGGTAGGGGACGTTGTGATTCTCAATTACGATTAGTGGTCATTATGTGATAGGGTTAGGAGTCTCAGTATGGAACTGAATGGGCTTTGTAGGGATTTAGAGAGGTTTTGACTACTATTGAACTTTATCATCCCGATCTTGAAGAAAAGACAGGATATGAAAGCCACAGCAGTCACCTTCTGTAACGCCACACAGCCAGTGCACCTAAGGGGAGGTATCCGTAACTGTAAACTTGTTCTAGTCATTGACTAGAGATCATTACAAAACTTCATAACACTTAGCTGCTTTCTAAAGTAAAAAACAGAGAACAATGATTTGATTTATTTTCCAGCAATATAGATTTTACATCAATTAAATTTCTTCTCTAGCAGTACAAGAATTTAATAATCTTTGCAGGATTAAGGCAGTACTACATCTGAAAATGCCGCTTTCCTGCAAATATTTAACTTAAAAATAGCTAACTTAATGCATTCCAATGTTTACTTACTTTTTTCCAATCAGGACTTGCATATAGTGTTATTATAACCTGAAAAGTAATACTGATTAGAGACAGGTGCTGCTTATAAAGGACACCATTCCTCAAGAAGAATTAGAGTTGATCTTCAACATCAACTTTTTAAGTGGATTTCTTAAAATTTGATCAACCTATAAAGTCTTTCAGTAGAGCAATGATTTTAATTATTTCTATTTTTAGAATTAAATATTATAGAAATCGTTCATAGCCTTTCTTTCATCAAATATTTATGGCTCTCATACTATGAGATAGGCATTGTACCTGGCATTGACAAGGAGGTGAAGTGATCAAAGGCCCTGCTTTTGTGACTTTAGACTCTTCTGAAGAGGAAGGCAGACATTGAACACGTGATTGTGAGTGATGATGAATGCCACAAGAGGGGTAGTTTTGAGTTCTTCAGGGGTGTGATGATGTGACCAAACATGGATAGCAGGGTTTGAAGAGGCCTTCTTGAGAAAGTGACATGTCAGGAGAAATCTAGCTAGGTGAAAGAGAGGACTGTTCCAGGTGGAGGAAACTGCAATGTAAAGGCTGTAAAGCAAGTGAGAACAGTACACTTGAAAAACTAAAAAATGAACAGTGCAGTTAGAACATAAAAAGGGAGTGTAGTGGAAATGAGGCTTGGAAGTTCAGCAATGATTTGGAAGTCATGTTAAGTGTTGCAGACATTTTTCTAAAAATTGTAGACAGCCACTGAAGAATTTTAAAAAGAGGAGTTACACATAAGACTTATGTTTTTAATATGCAGCTATGCTACAATTTAAATGGATTTCACTGGAAGTGGAATGGATGAATATGAAGAGACTGGTTAAGAGGCTATTCATGTATAATGGAGATGGAGCTTTGGATACTTTTGATATTTTGGAAGTAGATCCAACAGGTTTTGTTTGTTGATTAGGTATGGAATTTGAGGAAGGGGTAGTCAAGAAGAGATCTGGAGCTTTTGTTTTGAAAAACTGTATAGAAGGGGGCACTGAGAGAGCGAGCATTGAAGGAAGAGCAGGTTGGTGAGAGGGGTGCATGAAGATATGAGTTCAATGTTAGACATGTGTTGGGAGTGCTGGAAAGACATTAAAGTGGAGATGTTAGGTAGGCAGACAAGGTACTAGATTTGGAGCTCAGAAAACATTTCTTAACTAGAAAAAATAATTTGAGATTTGTCTCCATGCACAGGATAATTGAGGCTCTGTGAGAATGCTATCACAGGGTGTGCAAAGTGAAGTGAGATAAGAATATATGACTCTGGTCTTAAAACCTCCAATATCTACAGGGTTGTATAGAAAAGTATAAATCAGGAGAGGTAGCAGGGTGAGGGGGAGTATATGTGGAGGAAAATGGGAGAGTGTGATGCCAAAGAAGCCAAGTGTAGAGAAGTTTGAGAAGTGATGAGAAGCAGCTATTCAGCATAGCTGCATTGTTGGGTCAACTTAAATAAGATTTTTAAATGTCCACTGTTTTTAGCAACATGGCAAGAGGGGTTTTTCTTCTGCATGGAATCAAGATGGCATGGGTTGAAGAATGAGTGGAGATAAGGAAGGGGTGTCAGTAAGTGTGAAAGAAAGGAGGAAGAAAGGGCATTAGCTGGACAGGGATTTGGATTGGGAAAGACAGCCTTTAAAGAGTGGCGAGACTTGTACACAATTAAATGCTGATGAAAAGGAGCTAGCCTTGGAAAGATTGAATCCACAGGAAAGAGGGAGACCTCTATGAAGATGAGAGGGGAAATGAGATATATGGCATATTGAACTAATAGCCTGCTCAACAATCATTCTTTTACCACACCCCCGCCCCATTATTCCTTGCTGGCAGAGAGGGGAAACTACCAGATAGTTGTTTTGTTTTTAACCTGCCCTTTCAGCCAGTAAGGGTCTTGTGGGAAGTAGGCATGGACACTTCTAAGATTTTCTAATAAAATAGAAGAAAGCACAAACTTTTTTTTGCTGGATGTGGTTGTGTGCATATGATGCCTGGTACTGTTACGGCTATCTTGTGGCTATGGTGAACGACACTGCCAACACATTGAGAGTGGTAGAATAGAATATGGAAAGTACTTGTGTCTGTGATGCCACAAGTCTTCTCTCGTGGGATAATAACTGTCCTCATTGGTTAGGCTGCTGTTATTGCTTCCTGTAATCACCACTGTTCTAAACAAGTTGAAATGGGATCCAGAGCCCAGGCAGACAGAAGAGACACCCTTTCCATTTTAACAGGGATGAGAGAGGAAAAATAATTTTGGACATAAATAAGTTTATATGTTTCAGGACATTAAACTGATAATAAGAAAGCAGTAAGTTTTCACATAAAGGTTGGACTTTTCCCTATGAAGGAGAGGTCATTTGCTGAGTGACAGGGTAGGGAGGTAAGGAAATTTGTTCCTTGAAGATAGGGGACAAGGTCTGAAATAATGTTGATGAATGTTGCAGGGCAAGGACTGGGGGTGGAGTGGGGGTGCGGGGGTGGGAATATAGTGTGCCAGGCAGTGCTGAGGGCCAGGTGAGGCTGGTGGCCCTGAATTTGCCTGGTGTGATTTTCTCCAGTGGCTACTCAATTTTGGGGGCACAGACACCAAGAAAGTGGAGACATGGAATTATCCAGCACTATGGATGCTAGACAGTGTGAGAAAGAACAAAGGAACATGGGGATTTAGGAGATTAGCAAGATTGAACAATGATGAAACATGAAATCTAAGTTGAATGAGGGGCAATGAAATGTGGGTAGGAGATAACGGACACAAAAAGAAGAACAGGGGAGGCAATGGCCTGCAGGGCAGGGGCAGGCAAGAGACTGGTCAGCAATATGGAATTTTAAAGTGTTAAATTTTCTGGGGGAAAATAATTGGGAATTATGGAAATTCTTGGTTTCTTTGAGATTTCTGAGTTTTGAAGTGCGATATTGTCAAATTTGATCAGTCAAAACATATTCCTCCCTGAATCAACACCCCCTTCTTCTTCCACAGAGTGAAACCCATCTTCTCCCTTTATTCTGTGTGAAACTAGCCACAGCAAACTTTTTATACTTTTGTGTTATTTTAAATTCTTTTCATTTCAAGATAGTGAATATACATGGTGACCCACTCAGAGCTGTGCTTAAGAACAAGCTCATTCCCCCTGTTGCCCAACCTCTGTATCTAAAGGCTCAAAGTTGTGTGCTTCTCAGAGGGTTCGCTTAGCTGAGGGCACAAGGGCTTGGCTCCTCTGTCTCATTTTGTCTCCAAAGGACCTTTTATCTCCAGCCCTCTCCCTGGAGTCATTCTAGGCCTGTGTTACAACTGCATTTTACCAATGTTGTTAACAACATAGTTCACTCCCTAATAAACGTCCTGCAAGTTGATCTTGTCTCAGCCTGTTTCTGTGAATCCAAATAAGACAGAACCCTGATCACTTCAAAGATTCATACAACTTTCCTTTCCTAAATACTCTTTCTGCTTTCTCTCCAGTCCATCCTACAAAAATGATATCATATTCCATCTTTTCCCTCAATTTTTTTGTAGTGTGTTCCTGCTTAAAAACCTTTACTGGCTCTGTAATGCCTCCAAAAATAAAGTAAAAATTCTGTGGCCCAACATTCAAAATCCTCTACAATTTGGCTCCAACCCACTTTTCAACATTTATTCTACTTTCCTGCCTGAGCTCTACAGGACAACCAGATTAATTTTCTCACTATCCTTGCCATATCCCTCATCATCTCTACTTCTGTCCACACCATGCCTCTTGCATGGAATTCTCTCCTTTTGGCCAACAAATATTTAGTAGATCATATGCTGTGAAACACCAGTTGATTGCTGATTGATAGCATTTTTGTCCTCAAAAAACTTACAGTCTTGTCATAGGAGAGACCAAAACATTAATAGGTGACCATTATATATGGGCTTGTATAAAATGAAAGAGCCATGTACAGGGTATTGCAGAGAGGAAGAGAGGGACAGGAATGGCCTCCTGGAGAAGGTGGCATCAATCCTATTTTTCAAATGGACCTCAGTCACTGATGAAAAGTTAAGCTCCATTTCATAATCAGACCCTTAAAACAGAAGTTTGTTTATTGGTGTGTAGCAGGCAAGCCATGAAATAAGTTATATCCTGTTCTTTTCCTTCTCACTACCATCCCTAAATTCTAGAGGTGAAAGACTTTCCATGAGCTATAGGTTCCAAGGCTTTATGGGCTTCTTTGATAGAAAAGAGTGGTTCATTGCAAGGAGCTCTTGGTAGGACCTTAGATACAGACCTGTGACCAGATCTAGAGGCCATGAAGGAGAAGGGTTTCAGCTGGTGTGTCTCTCACCATTGGAAGAACCCCCCCATCACAGCAGCTTAATCCACATGTTTGACCCTCCTATGACTTCAAAAAGTTTGACTTCCTGTCATTGAAAACAGAGAAGTTGTTCACAGCGGTTCTGGGCTGAGATGGGGAACTATATCCCATTTGGCTGACCATTCATCCTCTCCCTTCAACCTCTCGAAATCCATCAGTTCTCTTCTGTAACCAATCACTATGTGCTGCTGCAGGTTGAATCAACGGAGGTCCTGCAACTGTTTGCCTAGGGCAGGACCCTTCACTCTCTTCATGTCTTAGCAGTGTGGTATCTTCAGATGTTTGGGTCCTGCGCTTGTGCTGGAGTCCATGGACTATATCTGGTCTCATCTTCTTTTTGGGCCTGCACGAGATTTTAGAAAGTCATGGGCACTGTAGTTCACCACAGCTCCTCCCACTTCTAAGCTTCATTCCTTTATTTACTTGCTGACAGTATCAAGTATTTGAGTCTGCCAGCCCTGTGGTACACATTTAGTTGGCATCAGACAGACATAAACATACAAACAACACTGGCTGGTGTTTCACCAATTAGCTCTAGTACCAGCTTCCACCTAAGAACCTGAAAGGCAATTGGTCAGGTAATGTAGCACCTCTGGAGGAAGTGCACAGTTTTTCCTGGTTATTTTATCCTGTGAACACTTTATTTTTTGCAGTTATTTACATTTCTGGGTTTATGTCTTCTTTTCTCTAAAAGATGAAAAACAACAATTGCACTTAATCTTCTCTCTATACCCCATAATGCCTTGTTTCTTTTGTGAAATGAAAGACTTATTAGTGTCTTGAGGCCAAACTTTCCCCATTACAAAGGTTTTATTTCAATTTGCACAGGTAAAAACCCATCCCAAACTAAATTCTTGACTTCTGGTCAAGTTTAGGCGTAGGTAAACACAGCTCACCTCTTCTCATAACCATAAAAATCACAAGTAAATGATAGAACAGCCATCACTCGGAACCATCAGAAATTGAATCAAATGGAAGTCTGACAAGGATGGAATTGAAGAAACCACATGCATCCAAACTGGTACGAGGGGCAGAGACACAAAGACACAGACAAGCTGGTCCCTCCCGCATGTGTGGTGCATAAAAATTCCAGAGGGACATCTCAAAAGCAAGGAGTCCCAGCTCAATGTCAGGCCCCCCCAGCCCTGGGGTCCAGTGCCAGGAAGATACATACCCATAACTTTTGGCTGCAAAAACCAGTAAGGGTTGAATCAGTGGAAAAAACTTCTGGAGTCTCAAGTAGTTCCTCTTAAAGAACCTGCATATGGACTTACTCAGCTTCACTCCTTCTGAGCTCCAGCACAAAGATAGCAGCTTGAAAGGCACCAGTGGCATACTGGGAGGAACTGAAGTATCTGGCATCAAGGCGAGAGTTGGGGGATAGCTTTCTCCTAGGCAGAAAGGTGGGCAGAGGCCATTGTTCTTTTTCTGAACCCTCCCCACACAGAGCTACAGAGCTGGCAGGCAGGTGCCATATCTGAGACTCCATCACCTGGCTGTTGGAGTCGTCATCTCCTAACACTATTTAGCCCAACCCTGGTGATACCCTCAGGCTCCATCCCAATTTATGGCCCACCCAAGCTGTTAACAGTACCTTTTCCATATGAATAGCTGGTCTTGGCTTATGTTTCACAACTTCCTAAATTCTCACAAACAAGCAATAGCTGGCTACAGTGATCTCCAAGCCCCTGCACTTCTTGCTAAGAGGCCCCAGGCCAGCACTAGCAGCTGGCAACCTAGGTTCACAGCTTGGCTTTGCCTGGGAACCTCCAAGCAAAGCACAAGTAGCAGCCATCTCAGATTGTTTTGTAGCTCATGCAGGGTGGCCCCAGGCAGAACACAGGTGCAGGGAGGGAGGACCTTGGCCTGGACCACCTGGGAAGTCCCAGAGCCTGCATAGCCAGTGGACAGCTACAGACCACATTGGAGTACCACCACCCTGTCCCTACACAGCTGATCCTCCACAGAGAGTGGAGGTTGATGGTCAGTGGTCATAGTCAGTCCTTGCAGCTGACTGGCCTGGGTAAATCCCTTGCATAGACCTGCCAACAGCAAACAAGGCTCAACTACAAGAGGAGGGTGTACTCAACCCACACAAAGGGCACACCTTGAGTATCCACCTTGGGTGATGGGAGGCTGTGCCACTGGACCATATAGGATACCAACTACATTAGGCCATGCTAGCAAGACAGAGAATCATAGCAGCTCTACCTGATACATAGAAACAAACACAGGGAGACAGCCAAAATGAGGAGACAAAGAAACATGGACCAAATTAAAGAACAGATCAAAATTTCAGAAAAAAAACCCCAACTAAACAAAATGGAGATAAGCAATCTATCAGATATAGAGTTCAAAACATTGGTTATAAGGATGCTCAATCTATTTAGTGGGGACATAAGCAGCATAGAAAAGATCTAGTGAGAAATGAAGGATACAGTAATTGAAATAAAGAATAGTATACAGGGAATCAACAGTACAGTGGAGGAAGCTATGAATCACATCAATGATTTGGAACATAAGGAAGCAAAAAACAAGCAATCAGAACAATAAGAAAAAGAATCCAAAAAATCCAGGATAGTATAAGCAGCCTCTGTGACAACATCAAGCAATCCAACATTCACATCATAAGGGTGCCAGAAAGAGAAAAGAAAGCAAGAAATTGTAAGTCTATTTGAAAAAATAGTGAAAGAAAACTTCCCTAATTGGGGGAAGGAAATTGACATGTAAGTCCAGGACGCACAGAGAGTCCCCAACAAGGTGGATGCAAAGAGGCCCACACCAAGACCCATCATAATTAAAATACCAAGGGTTAAAGATGAAGAGACACTCTTAAAAGCAGCAAGAGAAAAGCAGAGAGTTACCTCCAAGGGAGTTCCCATAAGACTGTCAGCTAATTTTTCAAAAGAAATTTTGCACGCTAGAGGGATTGGCAAGAAATATTCAAAGTCATGAAAAGTAGAGACTTACAACCAAGATTGCTCTGCCCAGCAAAGCTATCATTTAGAATTGAAGGGCAGATAAAGAGCATCCCAGTCAAGAAAAAACTAAAGGAATTCACCACCACCAAACATTTTTATATGAAATGTTAAATTAAAGGGACTTATTTAAGAAAAAGATCAAAACTATGTACAATAAAATGGCAATAAATACATATCTATCAAAAATGAAATTGTAAAAACAAACTGCTCATACAAAAAGAACAGGGACACAATCATCATGGTTGCTAGAAGAGAGAAGGGTTTGGGGGACTGGATGAAGAGGTGAGGGGATTAAAGAGCACAAATAGGTAGTTACAGAATAGCCATGGGGATGTAAAGTACAGTGTAGGAAATGGAGTAGAGTAAGGACTTACACACATGACCAACAGACAAGAACAAAGATGTGAGGATTGCCTGAGAGACTAGGGGGTACGAGGGGGGGACAATTGGACTACTGTAATAGCACAATCAATAAAATATAACTTAAAAAAACAAACAAACTGAATTCTTAACTCTGGTCACTCAAATAGATTTCAATGTTCTTAAGAAGCTGAACTATTCAGTGCCAAATCTTTGCCATTGTTGAAAAATAAATAAATGGGCATTTCTTACTGAAGCTGGCTTGGTAATATCACCTTGAAATATACAGTCGTACATCATGCTTAAAAAAAAAAAAGACAGCCCTGGCTAGGTTCCTCAATTGATTAGAGCGTCACACACCAAAGTACACACCAAAGTTGTGGTTTCAAGCCCCACTCACGGCACATACAAGAATCAACCACTGAATGCATAAATAAGTGGAACAACAAATCTCTCTCTCTCTTTCAAATCAATTTTTTTAAAGATTTTATTTATTTATTTTTAGGGAGGGAAGGAAGGGAAAGAGAGAGAGAGAGAGAGAGAGAGAGAGAGAGAGAGAGAGAGAGAGGGAGAGAGACATCAATGTGCGGTTGCTGGGGGTTATGGCCTGCAACCCAGGAATGTACCCTGGCTGGGAATCGAACCTGGGACACTTTGGTTCCCAGCCCGTGCTCAATCCACTGAGCTACGCCAGCCAGGGCTCAAATCAATTTTTTTTACAAAAACATTCCTTAAAAAAAAAAGCCTTTTTTGTTCTGTAGAAGTTTATACCTGTTTACCACTAGAGGAGGCTGCATGATTTACATATTGCAAAGACATTGTATATTAAAAACCTGTAAAGGAAAAATAATACTCTCTGTTCTTGCTTTCCTCGTGAGTGAAGGAGTAAAGAGTGTAAAAAAAAATAAATTGATTATACAAAGCATAATCACTTACCTATTGAACAGTAAGAGAACAATTTAGATCTGACATCAGGCTTATGGATGCATATAAAATTTAAAAGGGAGAGAATGAACATTTGAATATGTTCTCAGCTTCACTCACAATAATTGAGTTTTCATAAGTAAAGATAGGATGGCGTGCCTCTCTGGCTTCTCCTATATATCCTGGTGACAAATCAGAAATGGCAATCACTACATTGGCAAGACTGTAGTAGCTCTGGAGTTAAGCCCATGAACTCTTAGAGTCAGCTTGCCTCATGTATGCAGTACATAGCCTGATTCATGTATGTAGCCAACACTTAAATTAGCTGCATGACTTTGGGCAAATTTCTTCACCTCTGAGAGTTCAGTTGCATCACTCCTAAATTGGGATAATAGTAAAATTTACCTTTTAAATCTATTGTGATGATTAAATAGGACTTTTATATGTGCTTAGCAAGTGGTTGGCACATAATACAGTAGACCCTTAAACAACACGGGGTCAAGGGTTCCAAACCTTCCCCATGCAGTCAAAAATCTGCACATAACTTTTGACTCCCCCAAAACTTAAGTTCAGTCATCCCTCTGTATCTATGGGCTTTGGTTCCAGGACTCCTGTGGACACCCAAATCCACAGGTGATCAAGTCCCTTATATAAAATGACATAGAACAATACATATAGTCCACATCAGCAGATTTCCAATCATGGGTCAAAAATACTGTGTTTTATCTGCTGTTGATTGAATCTACTGATAAGGAGACCCAACTGAATATTTACTGAAAAAAATGCATATAAACAGACCCATGCAGTTTAAGCTTGTATTGTTCAGAGTCAACTGTAATTAACTGCTCTACAAATGTTAGCTATTATTTCTGTCTGCCTGCTACAATCACGCTTAAATACACGTATATGCCTTTAGGATTCAAAGCATTTGACTCAGCAAGATCATTTCTTCATTTACTCACTGAACAAATATTTACTGAAAAAGGCACTGGTGGCAGCTGAGGATGTAAACAAAAGCAATAGACATTTTTCCTGCCCTGAAGATTACATACTGATGGATATAAAACATTAAAAACTAAATGGCCAGTTACTCATGTAATTGCCATCATGATTAATGTTTTGAGGAGAAGTACAAGACATTATTAGAGTTATTACTGGCAGATATGACTTAGCTGGAGGACTGGAACAGGGAGCTCCAGGGGAGAGCAGCCTACCTGCAGGCAGCAGTGTGAGGTGAGTGTGAGTACGAGTTAACTAGATGATGGAGGGTAGGATGGGAGGAATTAATGTTCCAGGCAAAAGGTAAATTACATATGGAACAAAAATAATCCTCAAATCTGAGTGGCTTAACACAGGAAAGGGTTATTTCTCATTCACTTCACACACTAATACCAGTCAGAGGTGTAAGGAGGTGTTGGTGTGAGAACTCTTGGGTCTTCCCATCCAGTGGCTCTTATTTTTCTTGACACCCCATAAATCTCCATTAGATCCTCTACATGCACCCAACAAGCCAATTTCAATGTTTAAAGATCATCTGAAAATCTTCCAAAAAACACATATTCTGATTCAAATAAAGTCTGCAGTGGGACCTGAGATTCTGCATTTGTATCAGGCTCTCTGGTGATGTTGGTAACTACTGGTTGCTAGGGTCCTGTCTGATTAGCAAGGGCAGGGAGAGCCTCTTAGAGGGTTTTAAGAGACCAGGCATGAAGGGACACACATTATTTTTGCTTTCATTTCATTGCACAAAACTTGGCCACATGGCCCATATAGGTGTAGGGCGCTGGAAAACCTAGTCTGACAATGTGTTAGGGAAGAGATACACCCACCCCTTACCTAAACAATCTCTGCCACAGATGGTAAGAAACCCCCAGTTTCTGGCAGAAGATCACCACTGTATAAAACCTGGAGATGAGACAGTATGGCATGTCTGAGGAACTTAAGGAGTCCAGTGTGACTAGAACCTAGGAAGGGAAAGATCAAGTGCCAAGGAAGCCTGATCAGGTAGGTAGGCAAGGATAAGAGAATGCAAGACCTGGGAGATGCTGTTAAGGATTTTGGACAGTGGACAGTCATTAAAGGGTGTTAAATATGAATGTGACATGATTCCACTTGTGATTAAAAATTTCACCTTGATTGTAGAGTGGATGGCAAGGGAAATGTGTATATAAAGAAAGCATTTGGAAACTATTGCAGTTGTCCAGTAAGAAATGACAGGGGATTTTAGGTAAGGTGACAAGTTGACTACTGTAGCCCATCTCTCTGCATCTTTTTGAACTAATACTCTTTTCAAAAATCTTTTATTTGAGGGGGGGCAGAGGGAGAGAGATCTATTTGTCGCTCCCCTCATCCATGCATTCCACGTTGGTTCCTGTACATGCTCTGAGCAGGGATCAAACACACCACCCTGGCTCATCAGGACAATGTTCTGACCAACTGAGCTACCTGGCCAAGGCCTGAACTTACTCTTAAATCATTCAATTCACACTCAATTTGCACTTTATTTGTAGTCTTTGTTAATTAACATTTATTCATTGTTGTACATAATATTCTATCAGACATCAAAGATATATGAGACTTCATCTCAGTTTTCTAGGACAATGCTGTCTGATTGAGCTTTCAACAATAAGTGATTTTGTTGTACAGTCCAGCTTCTATTGGTCTTGGAGTTACTATGACAGTGTCAGCTCCTGGGATGGCTCCAAAGACTGTCGTCACCCTCTAAAAGTGAAGGAAAAGTTCTGTATCTGCTCTGTTCCATGTGAACTGCTTACCATATGTGGCTACTGAGCATTTGAAATGTAGGTAGTGCAACTGAGGAACCAAATTTCTATTTTATTTCATTTTAATTCATTTAAATTTAATTAATTTACTAGCTATATATAGCTGGTATCTACTTTTTTGGCGACAAGGAAAGGGATTATTTATTTAAAAAGTTATACAGAGTTAGAATAATGACATAATGTCTTCATTAACAATACTAAAGTCCTTTAGAATACCCACAGACACACACAGTCCTTCCTTCTCCCCTCTGCCCAGTCCAGGGTACCATATCTCAGGAAAAGAAGTAGATGTCTACAGCTCAGTTTCCTGGTACCACCAGTTGTGTCGCTGCTGTGATCTCCAGTTAATCCAAAACCATGTGGCACCTTCCCATGGCCCACCAGCAAGAGTCCTTTCACCCCTTTCCTTCCAGGCAAAGTCTCTTCTGCTTCCTAAGCCACGTGGCAAAAAGGGAGCACCCTAAAGCTACATGGTCCCAACTTTCACCAAAGCCAGGTGCTCCCAAAAGCCCTCTACTTTTTTTTTTTTTAGACAGAGGGAGACAGGCAGGGAGACACAGAGAGCAACATTGACTTGTTCCACTTATTATGCATCACTGGTTGAGTCTCGTCTGTGCCCTGACCAGAGATTGAACCTGCAACCTTGGCATATTGGGATGATGCTCTAACCAACTGAACTACCTGGCCAAGGCCTAGTATCTATCACTTTGGATAACACAGCTTCAGGAGTGGTAATAAAATATTTACATGAGAGGATAACCAACAATACATGACAGCATATGATCAAAACCAAATATGTCACATGGTATAGTATAAACTGTGTTATATGCAATTAAGAAACTGACACAGTGTTGCAGAGGTGTCCAACCCACAGCCCACGATAGTTATGAATGTGACCCAACACAAAATCATAAATTATGCATGGACTTTTTTTGCTCATCACCTTTTGTTAGTATTTGTGTATTCAATGTGCGGCCCTAGACAACTCTTCTTCCAGTGTGGCCTGGAGATGCTAAAAGGTTGGACATCCCCGGTAGGGCATAGCCTCTGGAGTTCTAAACCTGATCAAATGATTTATTACTTGTTGTTTAACTTTTTAAGCTTCATTAAAATGTAGCTGGTAGCCACACTGACATCATGGATTATTTTAAGAATGAAATGGTACCATGTATGTAGTATAGACACCTGGTGTTTCTGTCTGTCGGTGTTCACGTCTCCATCTGTGATCACAGAAGTCAGTCTTCCCTGGGGCAGTCCCTCTACGTCTATGTGGTCTGGGTGGTGCTGCCGTCATCTCTGTCCTCTACAGGTAAGCGTAAGACTAGATTTGTCAATGAATTTTTTCTGACCACCATGATTGTTTAGGAAGGGTCCTTCACTCAAACCAGACTGGTGACACTCAATTTCAGGATTTTTGCAGGAATTAGTAGAAAAGAACTATTCTTCATTTGGGTTGCTAAGAGAATAGTGAGAGCTGGGTCTGCTGTTGGCTATCTTGTCAACTAATGGAAAGCATCTGTCTATATAAAGCAACACAGGATAGAATAGCCTTCAGACAAAGACAGTGTATCCTGATGATATTGCAGAGCTCCTGGATCCAGCCATGCCTGAAGCATTTATCTCTGGTATATTCCAATATAGTGAACTAATAAATTCCCTTGTTTCCTTTAGTCCCTTTGAATTATTTTTTAAGAAATAATTTTAAGCATTATAAGTCTGTAGTACAATGCCTAGCACATAAATGTTCAATAAGCATCAGGTGTCAGGGGGAAGAAGGTGGGTAGAAGTAGAAGAGGGTATGGGGGAATAAATGTGACAGAAAAATAAACAGACAAACAAAAACAGGAAAAAATTAAGCAGGTGTTGTCTTTCTTTCAGTAGACTTACTTGACTTGAGTAATCAGGTAAACCTTTACAGATGAAGCATGCATAGGATTTGGATAGATGGAGTGGAAGAGAGCGAAGAAGAAATTGCAGTTAAGTATACCAGTTAGGAGGCTACCAAAGTAATCAAAGAGTGAATAATAAGGAGTTAAACTAGAGGGGGTGGCAGTGAGAATAGGAGTGGGATTTGAAATTAAAACATCATGGCATAATTCACTGGTGCTTCATGCATTTGTTTACTTAATAAACATTTGATGAACAGCTATGTGCTCAGCACCACACTAAGCACCGGAAGGACAGAAGTGAATGGGACAGATCTTGGTTTCCAACCTACCACTTCTCTGCTAACAACCTTGCTTTTGTTGGTGCTCTTCCAGCTGGCCTTGTCCTTCAGGGGAGATTGCTGAGTCCCTTCCCACCTCAAGAAGGTGAACTTTAACTAATTATAGTACTCTTATTCCCCTCATCAAATAATATCTTTAGGCAGAGCATGTGATATAATTCCAGTGCATGAGACATGAAGAGAATCCTGTTGAGAACTTCTGGAAAAGCCATACTGCAGAGATGTTCCTATTTCTGCTTCTGAATGTTGTCACTTATAGACACATCTAGAACTGTAGTAGCTATGAGAGGAACCAGTCCAAATGGACAAGTCAATGTGCCTGAAAGATGTCAGGAAATTGGGTCCTTGGTGGTGTATTTGAACTGCTCCATTAACTAATCCTGGAAGCACCACCTGAGGGCTTTGTGTTGTGTGGAATAATGCATGCAATTGTTTAAGCCACTTTGTTTTCCTGTTAATTACAGCTAAAAGCATCCTCATTGTCTGAGTAATACAGTGGGTAGGACATGGTCTATGCCTTTGTGGAGACAGACACATGGGCATGTAACTAGAATTCAATGAATAAATATAACAAGTCCTGGAATCAATGGTCATACAGAATGTCATGAAAGTGCCAGGCAAGAGGCATGAGTTCTGTGAGAGTTTGAGAGGCCAGAGAGGCTGTAGAGAAAGAATCATTCAATTGAGGTCTTAAAAGCCCTGTGGACATTTTCTAAGCAGAAAGTGATGAGCCTTCTTTCAGTGTAAGCAAACAGGTGTTTGAGCGCATGGTGTAGTTCAGAAACAAGAAGTGTGTATACAGTACAGCTGGAGGAAGTGGCAGAATGCAGGGGCATGAGGCCAAAAGTTAAACTAGAGCCAGATTATATGGGATTTGAACTTCATCCTCTGGGAAATAGAAACTAATAAAGGTTTGTAAGAATGGGAGCTCAAGTTCAAAATTTTCTACCTGACAAAAAGCTATTGTAATCATTTGGGTGAGAAACATTAAAGGCCTAAACTACAGATGAGGGTGAGGAGAGGCTTCAAGGGAACCAAAAACCACATTTTTGGAAAGTAAACTGGAGTCCTGCCAGAGAAGGAGGTTATTATTATAGTAGGTTTTATACTTTTTTCTCACCACTAGAAGAGAATAGTGGTGCAAACAGAAATATCTACTCCAGCCAGTTTCAGCAGAAAATGATTTGTTAAAGGTCATTTGCTCACAAGCTCTCTGGAGGACAAGGCGGGGAAGTTTTGAAAGCTGGCATTCTGGCATTCTGTAATAGTGGGAAATTGTAACTCACCCCACCATGATTTTAACATTGTTTCTGTAAATGCTGACTCTGACTGATTTGTAGCTTGTAGATATACAGCATGTTTGTATAAGAATACTAGAAACTAACTTCAGAAGAAACAGACTCTGACCTTCATCCCACCTGAAAGAGATTTGTTCTTATAACCTAGTATAATAATAACCTCCCTGCTCTAGCTTTGTACTTTGAGTTATTTCTTTGAAAATGGAGATGCCTTATTGCTTTGTGACTCAAAGTGTAGTCTGAGTATCAGCTGCATTACCAACTTGCTGAATATTAAGCCTCACCCCAGACCTACTGAATTAGGATCTGCATTTCAACAAGATTGTTGAGGGGATTCATGGCCACATTTTATTTCATTCATCCTTGTGACCAACCAGCTTATCTATGAAGACCAGCCCCCACCTTGCCCCAGTCCCAGCCATTAAGGAATTGAATCATGCTTCTATTACAGCTCTCTCCCATCTGCTGATACCACTTAGGAGAGCTCCAACTGTTCAAATAGCCAGGTCTGGAAGCTAGGTAGGATTCTCCTGATCTTTTGTGTGTCATTAAACAGTCAACAAATACTTTGTTAAACAACCAATGAGTGCTTTAGAATATAGCCACAGGCAAATGAGATCTCTGACCTCATGGAATTTATATTCTAGTTGTGGAGACAGAAAATAAACAACATTTGATAGTGATGATATACAGAAAATTGAGCTAAAGTAATGTAGGAGACTGTGATTGGGTAGCTACATTAGACTGGTGGCTAATAAAGGTCTCACTGCTGAAGTGACAACTGTATGAAAGATAAGGCACTGGTCAAGTTCAGAGGAAGAGCATTCCAGGTAGAGGAAAAAACAAATACAGATGTACTGGGGTGGTATAAGATCAGAGATGTAAGTAGGGCTAGTTCACCTTGAGATCTGTAAGCCAACGTAACTGCAGAACCAGCTCAAAATAGTCCTATCCTATTTAGCAATATACTGAGCTGCTTTTCAGAGACAACAGACTAAAACTGTGTCATGCTGCCAAAGCGTGCACAGGAAAGTGAACTTTGACCTCCAGCTGCACCCAAAACCAAAGTTCTCCCCTTCCCCCAAACCAAAGGGCTGGGACATAACTGGAACTTGAATACTGGAACCCTTGAGAAGCAGAGGGTATGTTGTCCAGGAAGATCCTGTGCTTATGCCCCTTATCGTAGTGGCCAAGCTCCAAGGTTCTCCAGTGAAAACTTGCCCCATCAGTGCTTCCACCTGCTGTTCTCTGTAAACCCTTAAAAGCCCACCCTAACCCTGAAATGGGGAGTTTGGGCTTTTGAGCATTAAGCTTCCTGTTCTCCAGGGTGGTGCCATTCATCATAAAATAGTCAAGCTTTCTGTAATTCTTGGTGTTTAGTGTTTGGCTCTGCTGGTGCCCAGTAGACAAACTCTGTAACACTAAAATAAAAAAAAATTGCTATTTTAATAATAGAAAGCCATGGAGGGATTTGGGGCCAGGGAATGAAATGAGCTGATTATCTTTTATATCATTCTGGCTTTGTGCAGATAGTGAAACGAGTGGAAGGTGGGAGACTATCTAGAAGGCCATTTTAGTAGTTTAGGCATGGGATGATGACAGCTTGGACCAGGGAGGTGGTAATGGAGAGGAAGAGGGAATCCTGGATAGCCTGAGAGAAGCTTCAGTGAGACAGGCTAGTAAGTCAGAACAAGTGAAATAGGGAAACTAAGACAGATAGTTAAACAAGCAGTTTCCAGCTATCCTATCTTCCCTAAACCAAGGATACTTAAAGTAAATGGTTTGTACTTCTCCCCATCCAGAGGGTAAATAGCTTAAATCACTCTACTTGGGGAAATAGCAGCAATCCAATCAGTGTCATTTGCACCAACCACACCCAAGAACAGATGATTAAGGGAACACGTCTTATTTTGGTCCATCAGCATAAAGCTGATGAATATTCTACTGAGATCTTCTCTGAGATCTCCCCTAAACCCCCGGCCTTTAAAAACTTTTAGGTTGGAAGACCTGGTGCATTCTCCCTCCTGGGAGCACACCAGCACCTTTCCTTCCCCCATCTTCTTCCCTCACAGGCACGTATTGCATCTCCTAAACCGTAAGAGACCCCATGAAGCTCGCAACCAGGAAGCAATGGGCAGTGGCAGCTCATCCCTGGCTAACTCTCTGAACCTGTCCCCAAAGCCCCATTTTCTCTGATTTCTTAGTAAGTCAAAGTAGCCCAGTTAGGCTCATTTCCCTGTCTAGTCCCTCTCCTGTTGCTTCTCCTACTCTAAGCCCTTTCTTGTTTCACTGGCTCCAGCTTTAATAAATGTACTCTCAAAAATCACCTGAACTTGTGTTGTGAAATCTGGCCTGCATGAAGAACCCACGCGTGCCCATAGGCTGGCCCTAGGCTGACCCGATCAGAGCCAGATCCCCTTTCCTGTTAACATCAGGATTTGGTTTGAAGGCAGAGTCAATGGAACTTTTTGTGTATTTGTCCTTATGTTGCAGATGGAGACAGGGTCCAGGCTCTTGGAGATTGTGAACAAAGAATTGGACTGACCACACAGATACTGTAAAGCAAAGCAAGTGGGAAATTTATTAAGGAAAATATACTTCTCCTAAAACAGGAGCAGACTATCTCTGGCCAGGGAATAGCTCCCTTCTATTGAAGGGTTACAGGCTTTATAGGGTTTTTACTTAAGCTGTTACACATGAAATTTCCCACAATCCTCTTTGATTGCCCACTGTGGGGGGTGGGTGGGGAACCACATGGCTAATTATTATCAGGTGTCACAAGGAAGTTCTTGGAAATCAGGGTGTAAACTGATGACAGCTGCGGTGTCTCAGGGTTTTCTATTCTACCTCCTGCCTCTGTTGTAGTAAATTGTTTCTAAAGATAGTTGCAATCATGTCTTCCATCCTAAATGCCTTTTTGCCACTTCTCTCATCAAGAGGTAGGGTTTATTTATTCTACCGGAAGAGGGGTTTCTTTCTTCTGCTGTGCTCTAGCCCTATAACTTTTTTTAAACAAATGGAATGCAACAGAAATGACACTTGGAGACTCCAAGACCAGGTTTTAAGAGGACCTTTCTTACTCAGCCATAAAAACGAATACAAAAGTCCCGCCATTTGTGACAACATGGCTAAAACTTGAGGGCATTATGCTATGCACAGTCAAACAAAGGCAGATACAGTATGACCTCACACATGTAGACTCTTAAAAATAAAAACAACAAACTTTTAGAAACAGAGAGTGGATTGGTGGTTGCTAGGGCCAGTGCAGTGGGAGGTAATGGATGAAGATGGTCAGAATACAAATTTCAGCTATGAGTAACTTCTGGGGATCCAGTGTCCAGCATGGCGACTATAAATAAGCCTAGGCTATGGTGTTAGAGAGAGATGCCACATGGACATGTTACTAGCGAATGATACCAGATGTTAGATCTTGGCCCTTGAGTTTGGCTAAGAAAAAAATTCAGAGCCAAGGAACTCAAATACAAGCAAATTTTATTTGGAAAGTCACAGAGGTAGAAGTGAGCCAGCTGGGCTGCATGGACTCAGGAAAGAAGGTACAGAGGCAAAAGGGCCTTTGGTGATTAGGAGAAAGAGAAGCAAAAAAAATGCACCTGGGAGGAGGAGGAAGGGTGCAGGGCTTGCTCCAGAGTGGAGTTGGGTCCTCCATCCTGATGATAGGGGACTCAAATGTTGGAAAAATTTTAGCTTCATATAATACTAATAAGCTTAGTAATCAACGTATGTAAAAAGCTCATTTCAGGAACTGAAGGTATGACCCACCTTTACTCCAGGAGACCATAAACAGTTCCACATTTGCGCTCAGGAGGACTGCAAGCAATCAAGATGTATCTGAGCCATGGTACTCCAGGGTGAGATGCTCACTGCCAGGGACACAGATAAAGAGCACTGCCCAGGACACAGATAAAAGAATGCTGGAGGTTTTTTTCCTCTTTTTTTTTTAAAGATTTTATTTATTTTTAGACAGAGGAGAAGGGTGGAAGAGAAACATCAATGTGTGGTTGCCTCTCACACCCACCCTCCTCCACCCCCTGGGGACCTGGGCTGCAACCCAGGCATGTACCCTAGACTGGGGCTAGAACCAGTGACCCTTTGGTTCACAGGAAGGTGCTCAATCCACTGAGCCACAACAGCCTGGGCAGAATGCTGCAGCTTTTATGTTTAACTTTTCCCCTGAATTACAAATCCCTTACCTATACTTTTCTTCTTATAAAAAGGATTGGTTGAAAATAGAATTTAAGATGGTCTGTTAGGGTACAAACCTGCCGTCTTCTCAGATTACCGACTATCTGAATAAAGTGCCCATAAAGATTCAATCTCTGTCTCTGCTTATTGGGTATGGTAGTGACAGGCAGCATGAATGACATCTTTTCCGGTTTCACTGAGGGTTTTTATCTGCTAATTGTAGGCATCTTAGAGGAGGTCCCAGGGGAGGATCTCAGTGGAATATTCAGTATCTTCCCAGGTGTGTCCTTTCAGGGTCGTGGTCTCTACTGGCTGGTTGACACTAGGGTAGGGTCATTAGTCATTGCATCTGGTCCCAATGCCAACCATGGAATCATTTTGTCTGGTTTTGCCACTTTGCTGGGCTTGGACCTAAAACACTGGGGTCTAGTTTGACCAAAACTGTCTTTGTGCTTATTGGACCCGAGGCTTTGTTCCTAAGATTATTTGATGTGGGTCAGAACCTCACTGTCCTGAGGGCTTCATGCTTAAGGGAGTGGTTGTCCAAGGGAATCATATGAGGCTCTTCTCTGGGCCTTGTTCCTCCTGAGGGAGTCTACTGTAGGACGAGAGACATGCCAGGGGAGGAAAGATTGGGAGGGTCCAAATCACATGACCAGTAACATGCTAGGGGCGGAAAGATCACCCTGGAGAGAAGGTTCCACCCTACTTTGGTCTGTTGTTAGGCACTGGGGTCTCTCCACCCTGGTGATCTTTCTACCTGCCTTTTTGTTCCTGCTCTGCTCCTGTCCCTCTAACAGCCCACTCTATCAGACCAAGCTGCCTCGGAGGACGAGATACCTTAGGACGGAGTGCCCATATCCACATAGAGAACTGAGGCATCATAGCTTAGAATCAGCTCCTGGACCCTAGACACTGGAGATCCCAGATATGTGGGATCATTCTAGAAATTCCAGCCCAGCTTAGCCCCAGCTGAGGGCGGCTGATACCAGCTGAAGAGCCAAGAAATCCTCTTTGAAACCCACCTGAACTCCTGACCCTCAGTATTGCTTTAAACCACTAAATTTGTGTGGTTTGTTAATCAGCAAGAGATAACTGAAACAGTGCTGAATTTTGGGGGGTAGGGGTGAGGGCAGAAGCAGAGAGAGGGATTATGTAGCTAATGATTTATTTATTTCAATGCTTCCCCCTGCAAAGAACCAACTTTGATCAGTCTTCTGATTCAGAAGGTCCTGCTGTCTTTCCCTTACTCTCCTCCAATATTTTTAAGCTGGTGAAATAAAACCAAATGAATCCAAGTGTAGACACTGAAGGGAAAGACAACCAATAAATATGCCATCTGCGGTTGGCGCATATGTGGGTTTGGGGATAGATTAAGTGTCTACCTGCTCCTCAAGCTGGTGGAGGTCTGTGGGCTGAATGGCTGCAATGAGCTTTTGGTTCTTTTAGTATCATTTCATAAAGACTTCCAGAATGCCAAGCCACACGGGGCCAGCTATGAATCATGCCACCATGTATAGAGCACCTTCATGCTGAGGCCACACTGGGAACCAGAAGAGAGTATCTGCTGTGCTTTCTGCCCTTGAAGACTATACAGACCGCATCTCATCTGCTGGGCAGGCAGTAGCCTGGGATTGGGGGATGTGGCTGTTTTCACAAAGGCCCTGCAGGTGCTCTGCTGACGTCTTATATTTCCATTTTCTGTTGCTGACATGTGAAGACCACCACCTTCCACTTGCTGAGGTAGGTGCTGATGTGCTGGCTTGACTCTTCCCAAGCCACTCCAGCATTACAGGTTTTACCTAAACCCGTTCCCACACTACACACAGGCCACAGGTTCCTACCTGGTGGGACCAGAAAAACAATTTTTCAGCCTGATGTGGGGTGGGGACAGGCATCAGATTCCTTGTCTTCAGCTCAGATAACAAGCTAATTATTTTTAATTACTGTTAGCATCGTGACAAACCACTATGCTTTAGATTCACACACACATACCCAGCACATCCATGTTCTTCACAGACCAAGGGTTTAAAAACTATAAGCCATTTTCAGCTTCCTAGCATATACACTAGAAGTGTGTGGTTTCTGTTATTCCCAAAGATGGGGCTGCCGGAACTGCTAATACAGGGTGGGGCAGAAGCAGGTATACAGTTGTTCATATGGAAAATAATACAAGAACAAACTGTTTCTTGTATTCAAAACTATAAACCTGTTTGCCCCACCCTATACGGGCACAGGTAAGAACAGCCCACTTGTATAAGGACTGTCTGCCCCTAAATATGGTCAGTGCTTTGGGAAAAACCAGTCAGGGCTCTGGGACACTTGAAGCTATTCTTGGAAAGATTTAACGTCTAGGTCAAATCACATCTTAAATGCTTTCTCCTTCCACCATTTTTTCTATAGGCAAAATCAGATTCTTGAACAAGAGTAGGGTAAATAGTCTAGGGGATGGGTGAATTGTTTTTGTAATGTGTGTATGCAGGATGTCTTGGCAATTTCTAACTATTCCCATGTGATTATCAGGGAGTGGGGGGTATGGTGTGGCTGAATGCTGACTTGACAGTATCCTCGCTGATTTAACTTCTTCCTCTGGGCAGTCTTCAACTCTTACAGGGTAAACCAAGGATCTAAAGCAAAAATTTAGGTTTTAATGTACAGCATCATGACTACAGTTAACACTGTATTGTATATTTGAAAGTTGGTAAGAGTAGATCTTGAAAGTTCTCATCACAAGAAAAAAATTTCATTAACTATATGAGGTGATGGATGTTAACTAGACTTATTGTGGTGATCATTTTACAATATATACAAATATCCAATCAAATCATTATGTTGTACAACTGAAACAAATACAATGCTATGTTGATTACACCTCAATTTAAAAAAGCCACCAAAACCTCCACTTAAATTCACTAGATTCCTGCTGTAGGAGTTAAAGAAAATATTCAGGGAACTGAAATAAACCACACAGTTGTGTTTTTTGTCTCTATGTCCATGTATGATTGAGTAATTCTTGTTGCAATGCTGGCCCTAATTATGTATTCTCTAGATCTCTGACTCTCTACAGTCAAAAATAAAATTCAACAGGCCTTCAGAATTATTTTTATAGTCCTTACTTATTCTTCTATGTATGGCTTCTTAATCTGACATAGTTCAAAGGCAGCTCCAACTTCTGCTCCTGGAGGGTACAACATTCATAATCAGGATGCACAAGCTTGTGGGAAGGCCTGGGATTCCCAGGGACCAAGTGTGATTTTGCAAATGCTCTGGATGAGTGAACATCTGTGCAGGTATGCTAACACCTGCTGCTCCTGAGCTGCTTCTACTCTGAGCTAGAAGCCAGCCAGCCTCCAGGCAAGTTACATATGGCATATCCTTCTGTCTTTTGAGGTTCCCAGCACTTTACTTGTTTAACAAATGGAGAAAGCTTCTATATGCCATTTGAGCTAAACTGGACAATTAACTGGGTGATCAATATATTGGCTAAAAACAAATTCTTTATCTAAGCAAACAATGTTCTATTTTTAGGTATGTAAGTATGTTCATACCCAAAACTGTCTACAGTTGATTGGTATTAACTTTATGAGAGAACAAAATGACATGAATCATACCCACAGGAATCACTACCACAGAGAAAGTGATGCTTTGTAAAACATTTGTAAGATGAGGGGTTTACTACACAATATAATATACAGATGAGGTATTATTGAATTGTACCCCTGACACCTATATAATTGTATTAACCAATGTCACCCCAATAAATCTAATTAAAAATAAATAAATAAATAAATAAATAAATAAGGAAAAAAAAGATGAGGGATTTACTGTCTTCATCTTTTTCTAAGTTTGAAACTGAAATCTTTAGGACAGGTTAAGTCTTTAATACTTACATTCATTAAAAAAGTGATTTTAATTTACAAAAGACAAAGTGGGTATATATTTGTAAACATTTATTCTCTTGAACTGAAAAAAGGCTTGTATCAGCACACATTGTACAGCCTTTCAAATTACACAGAAATTGAAAAAAAGGTTTCTTGTTCATAAGTGCAATGAATCTTTGATGTCCAGTGATCTGCTGCAAACAATGAAAACAAATTTTAAACTGCCTAAGAAGTTTCCAGCACTCATCAAATGCATTTACTTAGGTGACCGAACAGCCACAAGGAGGGAAATGCAAACAAGTGGCATTTAGTTATTGGAAGGACATTTAAAAAACGTGGAAGTATTTTCCTGCCTAGAATGATTCCTATTCCCCTTTGAGTTTTAAGTGGTTTGATTAAGAGGCCTTAAAGATAACATAATTTAATTTACACTAAATGGTCATACTGCCTAAACAAATGAGGAAAGAACCCAATGAAGGAATTCTGTATTTTCTGGAAATTGTTTCTGTGTTCAGAGACACAGGGGAAGAGTAATCTATTTGTGGGTTCTCCTTGGTCACCCTTCAGCCCCTTGAAAAGACAGCACATGGTTCTGACTTGGTTATTCTACTCCTGTATTCTTTTTCCCCCAAATTTTATGTTGGATCACACTGTGCTGGCTGCAAAAAAAGAAATACAGGTTGCAACTGATTGTAATAATTTTTAAGAATTTGCTGTACAATAGAGCTTTGGATCTGATACAAGAATTCAGAAATATAAAACAAAATAACTATAAAAGTTAGGAGGCATTTAAACAGCATTTCCTCAGAAAAAGCTGCTAACTCTGTATCATTCCGATGTGGATTCCTACAGTCGTATGGGGTGTGTATTTTTTCCCCTTTGCTGGAACATTGGCCTGTCTTTAAAAGCTGTCAGTGCCATGACCACACATCCTAGGAATCTCTATCATATTAACAGAAGCTCCAAGTACCAAGCCAATTAAAGATGGGAGAGGACAGGGGAACCATAAAGGCCAAGGGTCCAAGGTGGTTCTGTTACTGAGAACTTGCCCTTTCCAAAACATGAAAGTCATAGTGCTTCTTGCTTGTTCTCAGTTTAAATTTGTTAACTGAGTTAATTTGTTTCTTCAATGCATTCTGTGCAGCTGAAATGGAAGGGAATGTGGCTAAGACCGTGTATGTGGAGGCCAAGTCACTGGGTTTAGAGCGTTCAGAATTGACAGTGCTGTCCCCACTGCCACAGCAGAGGGGGTGACGACGTGGCTGGGACTGGGGGTCCCGCAGCCACCGTATCTTGGCGCCAATTTTAAAGAGTTCCCCAAAAAGCTTCTCAGCTTCCATGCGAGTTATTCCATCTGGTAGTTCAGTAATTTCCAAGACTTTCCCAACAACTAGAATGAAAAGGTGTAGAATTAATAATCCTTGTTACTGAAGAGGGACCAAAAAGTACCACGGACCCAAATATGATGTAGAAAATGAACAAAATTTTCTAAAACCATTCAAATCCACAAAATTATAATTGTTATGGCCATCTTTTAAATTATTCTTATCCCTAGGCAAGGGGTGTAGAGCTAATGGTACTAGACTATCCACTTCAGTCTTCCCTGATAGGGGCACATTCAAAAGACAGCATTGTACAGCAGCTTCTCTAAATAAAGTGTGTGATTTTTAAAAATTTTAACTTAATTGTTTTATCCTCACTTCAGGACATTTTTTCTTTGCTTTTAGGAGGACAAAAAAGGACAGAGAGAAACACTGATGTGGGAAATATGGATTGGTTGCCCTCCTGTATGTTCCCTGACTGGGGATCGAACCCACAACCTTTTGGTTATGGGATAATGCTCCAACCAACTGAGCTGTACTGGCCAGGGTAAGGCATGTGATTTGGGGCAATTTCCTAAAGTTCACATTCCCACTGTAAAATAAAGATAATAGTACTTGCCCTAACCACCCCAAGGAAGGTGAGTAGAAAGTTCAATAAATACTTGAAAGCACTTTGCCACAGAAAGGTGGTATATTTGTTCATTCAGACCACCTCTGTATGGGGTGTAAGGACTACTTCCTTTCTCAAAGAATAGGGTCCTATTCCTGTAACTTTTCCCTTTGGTGTCTTCACCCCTCCTAAACCCAACCTGTATCTTACTATATACTCAAACCTGAAATGAAATAGCATTACAAGAACATATTAAAGCACCCTACATTATAGATGGCATTATTTTCTATGACTTTTTGCAGGACTCTAGGAAGAGGAGTACCCATTTCGGTGCCATGGTATAGTTTTAAAGACTGATAAACTGGTCAACAGTTGGTAGAACCCTACTGAGTTGCCGCTCAGGAACACACCTGCTTCTCCTGCACCAAAGTCAGTGGATGCAGCTTTTTTAGCTTGTTTCCTTCCTCGGTTTCCATGCCTGTTGCCAGACTGACCCTGAAAACCCGCAGACAGATGAGAAACAGGGTTAATAATGCTGAAAAATGTGTTTGTAATATTTAAACACTTAACACCTAACCATACTCAGTCTGGGTTTTGTATTTCAGCAGAAAAACTTCAATCCCAGGCCTTTTGAATTCCGCCTTTGTGGCAATGGCACTCCTGTCCCACACTATGACCAGTCACTTGCTGGTCTTTCATAAGCAAGGGTGCCCTAACACCCAGCCATCATCCATTTTTGGAGAGTACAACTGAATTACTTGCTCATCCAAGCAGTCCCCACCTTCTCCTTTGCTCTGCTCTTGGTGGGGTCAGTGACAACAGTGAGAAATCAACTGGTGAGGCACAGAGCTCTCCCTGTGCAGTGCCAGCAGGAGGGCCCACGGCAGCCCACCTGCAGCAACAGAAGTGTGATGTTCTGCCAGCGCAGTCTGGGTGGTCAGGCGGCTGGCCTCCTCACCTGTTGGGTGGAAATGTGTCCATGCAGAACAGCAGGAGGATTGTACTGCAGTGGTTGGCCAAGTAATGGATACCTGGCATCTCCTGAAAGTCAATGGAAACAATTTTACATTTTTCTCTACTCAGTTATAAGTTCTTCCTAGACTTTACTAAATTGACTCTGTTGAGTAGGTATTGACATATTTTTAAAAAGAATTAAAAGTTTCAAATACACCTTACAGAGTTGGGGTAAACTTCTCAAAAGACTAAGGACTAGCAACAGTGGTTAAGAAGGCAGGTAAGTAGTGGGAACTGGGTCAACAGGGGATAGGGTGAGAAGAAACTTCTCTATATACCTTAACATTCATACGAAACACACCAAAATAACTGTAATACCTTCTCCAACTACTTGAGATACTAAAATCCACATTTTCTCTGAGGATTAAAAATGAACATAACTTACATTTCAGGGGGAAAAAAAGGCCCTGAAAAAACAGTAAGTTCTCGAGCTCCCCAAACTCACTATTAACTACTATAAATATATGCATGTATATATTTACATATACACATACAAACATTTTTAGCTTTAATCAATAGGTATAAATTTACATTGTAAGCTTCCTTTAAATAAAAGTTTGTATTTATAATTTTGACTTGCTTATAAAGAGTGGCACAGTTCTTTTTAAAAAATTCATTTTATTGTTTTAATGGTCACCTGAGGATGTTTATTGATTTTAGAGAGAGGAGGGGGAGGGTGGGGGTGGGAGAGGTGGGGCAGGGGAGAGAGAGAGAAAACAGTGCTATGAGAGCAAAACATCGATCAGTTGCCTCCTGTGCCCCCTGAATGAATGCTGAACCCGCAACCTAGGTATGTGCCCTGACTGGGAATTGAACCCACAACATTTTGGTGTATAGGAGGGACTCTAACCAAGTGAGCCATGCAACCAGGGCCAGAGTGACACAGTTCCTGTGTTATTCACGAGCAAGTATCCTCTCTCTAAATCAACAAGTCTGGGGTAATCAGAATGAAGATCCTCCAATTATTTTCTTTTACTCAGGAATACCTGAAGTCATCACATGAAAGGGGCTTAATAAATGTTGATGGCAAAAAACTTGTCCTGGAGAAGAATGCTTTCATTTGTTATATTCTCATTTTATTTTAACCACAAGTCCCTAAATTTAGCACATTCTGTGTTTGGAAGAGGGTTATAGGTAGGTCCTGGAAAGCATCTTCAGGAAGTGATACATCCCCTTTCTCTTGACACCTTCATAATAGAGAGAAGCAAGGTGTGCACTTCTACCACTCTATGGTGCTCTGTGCTAATGAACACTGTGAAGATGTGCTCCCTGGCAGAACACAGCCATGACATACTTGCACTACTTGAAGGGCAGATATGCCAGAGGCTTAGCACTGAGATCAGACATGCACACGTGAATTGTGAAGATACATAAAAAACAGCTGCAATAGAGTCAGAGTGAAGTTCAGGCCAACAGAGCAGTATTCTTTTCAAATATGGAGGTGAAACTGCAGCCAGCAGTAGCTGAAGACCCCTCCTTACAGGCCATGCTATGCGGTCTTCTTGGGGCATTCATGGTAGACCAGACATCTTGATATTACCATATTGCCACATAGTTTTCAACCCACATGCTGTTTCAATTTATTTCTTATGACATGCTTTATTTTTCTAGATTAAAGTAATTGGCTTTGAAGAAAATCTGGAAATAGGGTATTACATAAAGAAGAAAATAAAAACCACCTTAGTAATTCAATCATTTTCAACATTTTGATGTTTATCTTTTTCAGTCTTTGACCTACATGTGGACTCACACATGTATATGTATTTTATAACTTTTTTAAAAATTGAGAAATAATTAACATAAAACACACATCTTTAGTAAAAGTCCATGTAATCATGACCTAAAAAAGAAAATACAGATTTCCATTTCCTGAAAAGTCCCCTCAAGTTCATTTCCAGTGAACTCCATATCCCATCCATATCATTATCTGATTTCTAACATCATAATTTAGTTTGCCTGTAGTGGGACCTCATATAATTACCATCATATAGTATGTCTTTTTTGTGCATCTGGTTAGTTTTTTTGCTTAATAAAAAAAACTTGAGCTTCTTCCATGCTGTTGCACAAATTTTGAGTAATTTGCTTTGCTTATTTTCATTGTTGAGCAGTATTCCATTGTAAGGATACACTACAATTTGTTTATCTAGTCTCCACTGGTGGACATTTGGGTCTGTTGGGTTTGGACTATTACAGATAGCTGTAAATGTTCTTGTACAAGTCTACATAGACAAGTTTTTACTTCTCTTGAGTAAATACACCTAGGAGTGCAATAGCTACATTGTAGGAAACTGTCAAATCTTTTCTCAAAGTGGTTTTGATCATTTTACACTCCCACAACAATGTGTGAGAATTTTAGTTGCTCTGTATCTTCACCAACATTCAGTGTTGTCTTTTTTATTATAGCCATTCTAGTGGGGGCCAAGTGATATTTCAGTCAGATTTTAATATTACTTTCTCCCATGAATAATGACGTTGAACATCTTTTCAAAAGCTTATTGGACGTCCTCTTTTTTGAAATTTCCATGTAACTTATTTTTTCAAATCATTCACAATACTCTAAACATGTAAAACATGATTTTTAGATAACTGCATAGCATTCCTTCTATGGATATACTATAATCTAATTAACACTTACTGATGGACATTTAGGTTGTTTTGAAATTTTCCTTTTTGGGACAGTTTATATGGATATAATCTAATTAACCAGTACTGATGGACCCGGAGACTCTTATGCTAAGTGAAATAAGCCAGTCAGTGAAAGACAAATATTATATTATCTCACTTCTATTTGGAATCTAATGAACATAATAAACTAATGAAAAAACAGAAACACAGGCATGGATACATGGAACAGACTGACAGTTATCAGGGAGTGGGGGAGACTGGATGAAAGAAGGGAAGGGATTAGTCAAAGAACATATATGCATGACCCATAGACACAAACAATGGTGTGGGGGATTGTCTGAGATGGGGGCGAGCAATAAGGTAGAGGTGGGCAAAGAGGGAAAAAGTGGGGATAACTGTAATAGCATAAACAATAAAATATAATAAAAAATAAAATAAAAAAGATAAATCCTCCACCACAAAATTTCTATGCATAAATTGGTTTTTCGCATTGATTGTGGGCATTTATCCTTACAATAAATTTCAAGAGATAAAATGAATGATTTCTATATTATTTTAGAAGATTTTATTTATTTACTTTTAGAGAGAGAGAAAGGGAGGGAGAGAAACATCAATGTGTGAGAGATACATGGATCTCAGTTGTCTCCTGCTCACCCCAAACTGGGGATCTGGACAGCAGCAGAGGTGTGCCTCCTGCCTGGAAATCAAACCAGTGACCTCTTGGTTCACAGGTCAGTTGCTCAATCCATTGAGCCACAGCAGTCAGGGCAGTTTCCATATTATTTTATAATAATTGCTTGTGTGTCTGTTCCTCCAACTAAACTGAGGATTGATGAGGATAAAGACTTCATCTCAGCCCTAGCTGGCTTGGCTCAGTGGACTGAGTGCTGGACTGCGAACCAAAAGGTTGCCAGTTCGATTCTGAGTCAGGGCACATGCCTGGGTTGTGGGCCAGGTCCCCAGCTGAGTGTGTGTGAGGTAACCAACTGATGGTTGTCTCCCTCTATTTCTCTCTCCCTTCTTGTCTTTCTAAAAAATAAATAGGTTGCCTCTCACCCACCCCTTACTGGGAACCTGGCAGGCAACCCAGGCATGTACCCTGACTGGGCATTGAACCAGGCAGCCTCTGGTTTGCAGCCTGTACTTAATCCACTGGGCTACACCCACTGAGCTACATCAGCCAGGGCGTAAAAGACATTTTTTAAAAAAGACATCATCTTATTTATTTTTGTACATTAGGAACACAGTAAGTCCTCAATAAATGTTTGTTGAGAACATTTTTTGAATAAACTTTTGATATATTACTCTAATATAGAAATTAGAAATATAAAACAAATACAGAAATTGCTTATTACTACTATGGAGGAATGGAGTCTAAGGATAATTAAGTTAAAACGATTTAATTTTGTCCTGTAAGTAACTACTGAATGTAAGTAATTAGTAAATTAGTAATTTTAATTAGTGATGAAACATTAAGGTCAGGAGAGTTTATGGTAATAAACAGATATGCCTGGATGGAGGTGAAAATGTAGTCCTGCGGGAAACTAAAAGGTAGCCATAGCAAGGTAAATCACAAAGTTATTGGCATGGATGTCTTAAAATTCTCTGAGGCTGTGCTAGTTTTGTGCACACTTACCTTGCCCAGGGATAAAAGGTCTAGAAAACTGGGGTATGATGGAAAGTGGTGGTCCAGAAGGACGAACAGTTTTCAGGGTGGACAGCTGAGCTGGTGCTGGCGACTGAGCTGGTGAAATAATGGGACTACTGAGTTGAGGGCTGTGCTGTAATTATATCAAGAAAATGGGTCAGCATTTTAGTCAGGCTTTTTCAAATTTCCTTTGGACAAATATTTTTATTCTTTTTGATTAAAATATGTACTTGTTTTTATTACTGCAATATATACTTGTTGTTATAAAAATTAAAATATTATAGAAATTTATAATTTCTCACTCCTAAAGATAAACACTAGTAACAGATTATTTCTATGCATATGCATCCATACATCCACGATTTACAAAATGGAAACAGACTGTACATCCAATTTTTGACTTTTGCTTTTGTACCTCGACAATAATACTGTAAGTACTTTTCAATGAGAGAATATTTACATCAACCTCATTCTTTGTTTACATTAACTGTTTAACATTTCATTCTTAAACAATTCATCCATAAAGAACAGTTGCAAAAATAGTACAAAGAATTCACAGATTTCCCAAATGTTAATATTTTATTATATTGGACTTATCTCTTATTATTTTCTGAACTATTTGAGAATGAGTTGCTCACAATACCCCTGTATCCTGAAATAATTTATCTATTTGCTGAAAACAAGAAAATTTTCTTATGTAAATAACTACAGTATAATTGTCAAAATCAGGCAATTAACAACACAGTAATATTATACAATATGTAAGTTTATTGAAATTTTACCAATTACTCCACAAATGTACTTTATAACCAGAAAAAAAAAAGAAAAAAAAAAAAAGAAAGAAAAATCCAACTAGCTTAGAATGCAACCTAGAACGAAATGTTGCATTTAGCTGTCATGTCTCTTTGATCTTTAATCTGGAACAGAGCTTCAGTCTTCCCTTTCATGACTCTGACATTTGTTTTTCTTTAAAAAGATTTCATTTATTTATTTTTAGATGGGAAGGGAAGGAGGGAGAGAAACATCAATGTGTGGTTGCCTCTCCCACTCCCCCTGCTGGGGACCTGGCCTGCAACCCAGGCATGTGCCCTAGACTGGGAATCAAACCGTGACCCTCTGGTTCACAGGCCCGCGCTCAATCCACTGAGCTACACCAGCCAGGGCGACTTTGATATTTCTGAAAGTCATTTTAAAGATCAGTTATTTTGTGAAATGCTCCTCATTTTTGGGTTTCTGTTATCTAATCAAAATGTTCCTGATATACATTTGGTGAAAGAATGGCTGAGAAGTGATGCCGAGTCCTTCTCAGTACATCTTATGAGAGGGAATGTGCTGCCCACTTGTCATCAGTGTTGGTGATATTTATTTCAATGGCTGGGTTAAGGTGCTGTCTGCTTGGTTTCTCCACTGTCAAGTTACTATTTTTTTCCCTTGTAGCTATATATATATCTTGTGGGGAGACCATATTTCTTTTTTTTCTTTCTTTTTTTTAAATTTAATTTTATTATTTTTAAAATTTTATTTTAATCATTGTTCAAGTACAGTTTTCTCCCTTTTACTCCCATTCCAGCCCACCCACCCAACCCTCCCCACTTCCCTCCCATTACCACCCTCCCCCTAGCTTTTGTCCATGTGTCCTTTAAATTTGTTCCTGTAAACCTTTCCATTCTCCCCTGAAATTCCCTCTTCTCTTCTCTCTGGTCACTGTCAGTCTGTCCCTTATTTCAGTGTATTTGGTTATATTTTGCTTGTCTCTTTGTTTTGTTGTTTAGGCTCCTGTTAAAGGTGAGATCATATGATATTTGTCTTTCACTGCCTGGCTTGTTTCACTTAGCATAATGCTTTCCAGCTCCATCCATGCTGTGGCAAAGGGTAGGAGCTCCTTCTTTCTTTCTGCTGCATAGAATTCCATTGTGTAAATGTACCACAGTTTTTTCATCCATTCATTTACTGAAGGGCATCTGGGTTGCTTCTAGCACCTAGCTATTGTAAATTGTGCTGCTATGAACATCGGGTGCAAAGGTTCTTTTGTATTAGTGTTTTAGTGTTCTTAGGATAGAGTCCCAGCAGTGGAATTGCAGGGTCAAAAGGCAGATCCATTTTCAGTTTTCTGAGGAAGTTCCATACTGCTTTCCATAGTGGTTGTACCAGTCTGCAGTCCCACCAACAGTGCACTAGGGTCCCATATTCTCCACAACCTCTCCAACACTTGTTGTTTGTTGCTTTGTTTATGATGGCCATTCTGACTGGTGTGAAGTGGTATCTCATTATGGTTTTAATTTGCATCTCTCTGATAGCTAGATATTGAACATCATTTCACGTCTTTGGATTTTCTGTATGTCCTCCTTGGAGAAGTGTCTGTTCAAGTCCTTTGCCCATTTTTTAATTGGGTTACTTGTCCTCTTAGAGTGGAGTTGTGTAAGTTCTTTGTATATTTTGGAGATTAAACCCTTATCTGAGGTATCATTGGCAAATATGTTTTCCCATACAGTTGGTTCTCTTTTTATTTTGATACTGTTTTCTTTAGCTGTGCAAAAGCTTTTTATTTTGATGAGGTCCCATTTATTTATTCTTTCCTTTATGTCCCTTGCTCTAGGAGACATGTCAGTAAAAAAGTTTTTGCATGAAATATCTGAGATTTTCCTACCTATGTTCTCTTCTAGGACTTTAATGGTGTCACAGTTTATATTTAAGTCTTTTATCCACCTTGAATTTATTTTTGTATAAGGTGTAAGTTGGTGCTCGAGTTTCATTTTTTTTGCACATAGCTGTCCAGTTCTTCCAACACCATTTGTTGAAGAGGCTATTTTTATTCCATCTTATGCTGCTGCTTCCTTTGTCAAATATTAATTGACCTTAGGGACTTGGGTTTATTTCTGGGCTCTCTGTTCTGTTCCATTGGTTCATGTGCCTGTTTTAATGCCAGTACCAGGCTGTTTTGATTACAGTGGCCTTGTAGTATAGTTTAGTGTCAGGTATTGTGATCCCTCCTACTTTACTCTTCTTTCTCAAAATTGCAGCAGCTATTCGGGGTCGTTTATGATTCCATATAAATTTTTGAATTGTTTGTTCTATGTCTGTGAAATAAGCCATTGGTACTTTAATAGGTATTGCATTGAATGTGTAAATTGCTTTTGGTAGTATGGACATTTTGATGATATTAATTCTTCCAATCCACGAACACAGTATATGCTTCCATTTGTTTGTGTCTTCCTTGATTTCTTTCCTCAGTGTTATGTAGTTTTCTGAATACAGGTCTTTTACCTCTTTGGTTAGGTTTATTCCTAGGTATTTTATTTTTCTTTTTGCTATTTCAAATGGGATTTCTTTCTTGATTTCTGCTTCTGCTGTTTCATTGTTGGTGTATAGCAATGCCTTTGATTTCTGGATATTGACTTTGTATCCCCCTGTTTTGCCAAATTCATTTATTAGGTCAAGCAGTTTTTTGGTGGAGTCTATAGGATTTTCTATGTACACTATCATGTCATCTGCAAACAGTGACAGTTTTGTTTCCTCCTTTCCGATTTGGATGCCTTTTACTTCTTTTTCCTGTCTGATCACTGTGGCTAAAACTTCCAGTACTGTATTGAATAGAAGTGGTAAAAGTGGACAGCCTTGTCTTGTTCCTGATCTTAGTGGAAAAGATTTTAATTTTTGCCCATTGAGTATGATGTTGGCTGAAGGTCTTTCATATATGGCTTTTATTATGTTGAGGAATGCTCCCTCTATTCCCACTTTGCCGAGTGTTACCATAAATGGGTGCTGTACCTTACCAAATGCTTTTTCTGCATCTATTGATATGATCATGTGGTTTTTGTCTTTGCTTTTGTTTATGTGATGTATGACATTTACTGATTTGTGAATATTGAACCATCCTTGCATCCCTGGAATGAATCCCACTTGGTCATGGTGTATGATCTTTTTAATGTACTGCTGGATGTGGTTTGCCAGTATTTTGTTGAGGATTTCAGCATCAATGTTCATCAGCGATATTGGTCTGAAGTTTTCTTTCTTTGTTGTGTCTTTATCTGGTTTTGGAATTAGGATGATGTTGGCCTCATAAAAAGAGTTTGGGAGTCTTCCATCTTTTTGGAATTTTTGAAATAGTCTGTGAAGGATAGGGGTTAGTTCTTCCTTAAATGCTTTGTAGAATGATCCTGTGGAACCATCTGGTCCAGGGCTTTTGTGTGTTGGGAGTTTTTTGATTACTGCTTCAATTTCTTTTGCTGTTATTGGTTTGTTCAGGCTTTCTGCTTCCATTTTATTGAGTTTTGGAAGATTATATTTTTCTAGAAATTTGTCCATTTCACCTAGGTTTTCAAATTTCTTGGCATACAGTTCTTTGTAGTAATTTCTTACAATCCTTTGTATTTCTGTGGTACCTGCTGTAATCTCTCCTCTTTCATTTCTGATTGTGTTTATTTGGGTCTTCTCTCTTTTTTTCTTGATGAGTCTGCTTAAAGGCTTGTCGATTTTGTTTATCTTTTCAAAGAACCAGCTCTTGGATTCACTGATCCTTAGAACTGTGCTTTTAGTCTCTATGTCATTTAATTTTGCTCTGATCTTGGTTATTTCCTTCGTTCTGCTTGCTCTGGGCTGTCTTTGTTGTTGTTCCTCGAGTTCTTGTAGACATAGGGATAGGTTGTTTGTTTGGAATGTTTCTAACTTTTTTAGGTGGGTCTGTATCGCTATGCACTTCCCTCTCAGGACTGCCTTGGCTGTGTCCCATAAGTTTTGGGTTGTTGTGAGTTCATTTTCATTTGTTTCAGAAATCTTTTGATTTCTTCCCTAATATCACTCTTGACCTATTCATTGTTTAATAGCATGCTATTTAAGCTCCATAATCTTGAGTGTTTTGGGTTTTTTTTTTCTTGGGGTTGGTTTCTAGCTTCAGTCCCTTGTGATCCAAGAAAATGCTTGGTATGATTTCAATTTTTTTGAAATTGTTGAGGCTTGTTTTGTGTCCTATCAGTGGTCAATCTTTAAAAATGTTCCATGTACATTTGAAAAGAATGTGTATTTATCTTCTTTGGGATGAGGGTTCTATATATATCAGTAAAGCCCATTTCATCTAAGGTACTGTTCAATGCCACAATATCTTTGTTGATATTTTGTTTGGAAGATCTGTCCATTTTTGATAGTGGGGTGTTAAAATTCCTCACAAGAATTGTGTTGCTGTCAATATCTTTCTTGAAGTCCTCTAAGATTTTCTTTATGTATTTGGGTGCTCCTATGTTGGGTGCATATATATTTACAATATTTATGTCTTCTTGGTGGATTCTTCCCTTGAGTATTATGAAATGACCTTCTGGGTCTCTCTTTATGGTCCTTTTTTGGAAGTCTATTTTGTCAGATATGAGTATTGCTACCCCGGCTTTTTTCCCCTGTCTATTGCTTGGAAGATTTGTTTCCAGCCCTTCACTTTCAGCCTGTGCAGGTCTTTTATCCTCAAGTGGGTCTCTTGCAGGCACCATATGTGTGGGTCATGTTTTCTTATCCAATCAGCTATTCTATGTCTTTTGATTGGAGCATTTAATCCATTTATGTTTAAGGTTATCATTGATAGGTACTTATTCATTGCCTTTTATGTACATGTGTTCCTCTCTCACTCTCTCTTTTCCTTTCTTTCTTTAAAGCAGTCCCTTTAGCATCTCTTGCAGCGCTGGTTTAGTGGAGGTATATTCTTTTAGACTTCTTTTGTCTGAGAAGCTTCTTATTTGGCCTTCTATCTTGACTGAGAGCCTTGCTGGGTAAAGTAGCCTTGGTTGCAGACCTCTGGTTCTCATTACTTGGAATATTTCTTGCCATTCCCTTCTGGCTTGGAGTGTTTCCATTGAGAAGTCAGCTGTTGGCTTTATTGGGGCTCTCTTGTATGTTACTTCTTGTTTCTCCCTTGCTGCCTTTAAGATTCTCTCTTTGTCTTGAAATTTTGCCATTTTAATTATGATGTGTCTTGAGGTGGGTCTCTTTGGGTTCCTCTTGATTGGGACTCTCTGTGTTTCCTGGATTTGTGTGACTTTTTCTCTCATCAAATTAGGGAAGTTTTCCATCATTACGTCTTCAAATAGGTTTTCCATCCCTTGCTCCTCTTCTTCTCTTTCTGGTATCCTTATTATACGGATATTATTATGTTTCGTATAGTCTTGCATTTCTCTTAATCCTTCTTCATTCTTTCTGAGCCTCTTTTTCTTTGCTTGCTCTTTCTGGGTGTTTTTTTCCTACTTTGTCCTCTAGCTCGCTGGTCTGATCTTCTGCTTCATCAATCCTGCTTTTGATTCCTTCTATGTTGTTCTTCAGTTCAGAAATTGTGTTCATTTCCTCTTGGCCCTTGTTGATAGTTTCTATTTCCTTTTTCATGTTGATATAGTTTGCAGTGAGTTTATTGTAGTTTCCCTGTAGTTTCTGGTAATTCATTGTGAGCTCATTGAGCTTCCTGATAACCATTGCTTTGAACTCAGTATCTGATAGTTGAGTTGCCTCTTTTTCATTTAGCATTCTTTCTGAGGCTTCCTCCTTTCCTTTCATTTGGGCATTGTTTCTTTGTCTTCCCATCATTTGTGAGACTCTTCTTGTTAGCCTCAGCAACAGAATTGATCTGTTCTGGCTCTCTGGGTTTATAGTGTGAACTTCTGTGGTAGAATACTTGTGAGATTCAGTGGTGCAGTCTCCTTGATCTCCCAAGCTTATTGGTCTTGGGCTGTCATTTAAGTTGGCTTTGTGTTTGCCTTTGGGTTTTGATTGTTGTTGGGTCTTTCTTTGGCGGTTCCTTCCCACCAGCTGGTTAAATGAGGGTCACTCTGTCCACCACGTCCTGTATTTTGTTGTGCTGGTGAGGGCAGGTTGTGTTGAAGCTGGTTCTTCCATGTGTATGAGGTTTAAAGAATTCTCTCTTGCTCTTGTTCAGTTGTTTGTATTGGGTACTGTCTCTAATGTTTAGTTGTATTTCCAAATAGGTCCTGGATTGAGGTTTGTGTGGTCCTTCACCTTCTTCTGTTGTTATCTGTTAGTGGTTCCTTTGTTGTTGGGTTTTGTCTTCCAGTGGGTATCCTGGTGTTCACCACCTGCACCTATTCTTTTTTGTCTTGTTGCAGCACTCTTCTTAGGGTCTGGTTTTTTGGTTCCACCACAATCCTTGGTCCTCTATTTTCACATATGCTGAAGTATATTGGTTGCTTGATTCTCTACTCCATAGATCGGTCAGGATTTTCTCCCCTGAGCAGAGGGAAGCTGAATCTGCTCCTTCCTACTCCCACGCCATCTTAGCCCCCGGGAGATCATATTTCTGAAGAGATCATTTTACTTCCCTCTTTTCAATTTGGATATTTTCTATTTCTTTTTCCTAATTGCTCTGGGTAGGACTGACCGTATGATGCTTGTTGGGAGAAGATACTTTGTATGATATCTACCTTTTAAAATCTATTGAGACTTACTATATGGCTTAACATATAGTCTATCCTAGAAAATGTCCCATGAGCACTTGAGAAAAATGTGTGCGCTGTTGTTGTCCAGTAGAGTGCTCTGTATGTTCGCTAGATCTAATTGGTTTACTATGCTCTTTATTTCTTTACTTATCTTCTGTTTGGTTGTTCTATCCATTTTTGAGAGTGAGATTTCCAAATGTCCAAATATTAGTTTAGAACTGTTTATTTCTCCCTTCAATTGTGTAAGTTTTTGCTGCATGTATTTTGATCCTCTATTATTAGGTGCATTTTTATATTTGTTATATCTTGTTGATATATTGAAACTTTTATTAGTATACAATGTTCTTTGTATCTTGCAAACTCTTTTGATCTAAAGTTTATCTTTGTCTTTTGATTGGAGTTTAATCCATTTACATTTAAGAAAATTACTGACAAAGAGGGATTTACTTTTATTTGGGCATTGTTTTTCTAAATGCCCTATAGCTTTTTGATTCTCATTTCCTACATTACTGTCTTTACTGTTTACTTGATTTTTTAAAAATAATACAATATTTAAATTCCTTCCTCATTTCCTTTTGTATATATTCCAAAGATTTTTTTTCTTTGTGATTACCCTGGGGATTACACATAACATCCTAAACTTGTAATACTCTAATTTGAATTTATACCTGTTTAACTTCAAGAACATGCAAAAATCTGTTCCTTTACAGTTGTCACCACTCCTTTTGGTTGCTGGTGTCATAAAACTACATCTTTATACACTATGTATCCTAAAACAGATTAGTAATTCCAGTAAATGCATTCACCTGCTAAATTACGTAGAAAACATAATGTGGGGTTACAAATCAAAGTTACAAAAACACTGCCTTTTAAATTAAAAAAATGAATCTCTTAAATCATGAACCAAAGCAAAAAGTGGAGTTATAAGTCATTGGTGTAATACTATCTATCAGCTTTTATAACTGTCCATGTATTTAACTTAACTGAGAGCTTTATTTCTTCTTACAGGTTTTTGTTACTCTCCAGTGTCCTTTCACTTCACTCTGCAGGACCCCTTTGCTAATTTCTTAAAGGGCAGGGCACAGCTTCCATTTACCAGGGAATTCATAATTTCTCCTTTACTTCTGAAGGACAGTTTTGCCAGATAAAGGATCTTGGTTGACAGTTTTTCTTCTTTTAGCACTTTGAATATATTGACCTGCTGCCTCAAGCCCCCCAAAATTCTGATGAGAAGTCTGCTGATAACCTGAGTATCTATGTATGTGATGAGTCACTTCTCTCTTGCTGTTTTTAATATTCTGTCTTTGTCTTTTAAAAGACTGATTATAATGTGTCTCAGTGTAGGTCTCTTTGAGTTCATCTTAAGAGTCTGTGGAGCTGCTTGACATTTATAATCATGTCTTTTTATCAAACTTGGGACATTTTAAGCCATTGTTACTACAAATACTCTCTCTTTTCCTCCTGGGAAGCCCACAGTATGAATGTTGGTCCACAGAGGTCCCTTAGGCTTTATCTTTTTTCATCCTTTTTCTCTGGCTGTTCCTCTTACTTAATACTTTCCACTGTCCTATTTTTAAGTACTTTGATTATTCCTTCTGCCTGCTCAAATCTACCAATAAGTTTCTCTAGTGATTATTTTTTTTCATTTCAATTATGGTATTTTCCACTCCAGAATTTATGAGTATTTTTTTTAGGTGTTCTACCTCCTTACCGATATTTCTATTTTGCTCATACATTGTTTTCTTTCTCCACATTGTCCTTTAGTTCTTTGAGTATCCTTCCAACAATTGTTTTAAAGAATCAGCCTAAGATCTAACTTTAAGATCTTCTCATAGGGCTTTACAGAGCTTGTGCTGAATATCAAGACCATTCCCAGTTTTTCAGTGTTGTTAACAGGGAAGAAAGAAATATCCTTGTACACATATTTTTGTACACTTGTTCCACAATTTTTAATGGACAAAAAAATTATAGAAGTGAATTTGTGGATCAAAGGCCATGTACCTTTTCACATTAAAAAAAAAGTCACTAAACTGCACTTCAAAAAAAAGTTGGGTAGTAATTTACAGTACACCAAGAGTATACTGTGCAACTTCATATCTCTGCCAACACTGAAAATTAGTAGTCTTCCTAAGTTTTCCTAATTATATAGATAAGAAATATTTTTACATTTTCATCTGCTTAATGGCCATTGGCTATATATTGTTTATGAGCTAGACTATAAGTGACCTGTGATCTTTTTATTCAGCCATGATTTGTCACGTGCACTGTAAATACTTTTGTGCAGTCTATCTTTTAAGAAATATTTCAAAAACCTTTTAATTCTGTAAACTTTCAAGTGTATAAAGGTGCAGATAGAGGAATATAACAAACTTCCACCTATCTATCATCCAACTTCAACTGTGGTTTCCCCTTCTTTTTCCTCCCTGAATTATTTAAAGCAAGTCTCAGATATCACAGCATTTCACTTAGAAATATTTGAGTGTATAAATACTATTTTAAAAAGCTATTTAAAAGATAAAAACTATTTATCTTTAATAGTTTTTAAACTATTAAAACTATTTTTAAAAACTATTAAAAAAATAACACCATTACCACACTAAAAATTAACAGATTTAAATAACCCCTGTTGTCCTAAAACATCTTTTGACTGGTCAGTATGAAAGGAAGATCAACATGTTGCATTTGATTATTATCTCGAGACTCTTTTAATTTATAACAGTCCCAGTCTTCATTTCAAAATGCCATTTATCTGTTGAAGAAACAGGGACAATTTGTCTGGTAAAATAAGGACATAGTATCATATAAGTTGTTATTTTTTTCTTCCTGGATTTTCTGCAAATTACTAGCTAGACCAAGAGGCTCAATTAGACTCAGGTTCAGTTTTTATTTTATTTTTTTTTGACAAGAGTACATCATACGATACTGTGCATTTCCTCTACACAGCAAGAGGCAACTAATGTTTGACTGACCCACTTTTAGTGATGCTTCTATTGATTAGTTGCTTCCAGTATTGTCTGCCTCTATCCATTTTAAAGTCCCCCCAAAACCTTTTCCTAGTGTTTCTGACATTTGCTATTGATTTTTCCTTGATGCATTATTTTAATAGGATTCCAAAATAGTGATTTTAAATTCTACCATTGCTTTTACATTTATTAATTTCTTCTATGATAAAGAACATTCCCTCACCAACTTTCTGGTTACACAAAAACATATTTTATATAAAAAATGTAAGATGATTGCTTAATACATTTTCTTTATCAAATTTGAGATCTAATTTACCTTCTGATTTAAAAAATCTTTGAATATGCAAAAGTTGGGAAATAATATTTAAATTTTTAAAAAATATTTTTATTCATTTTTAGAGAGAGAGGAAAAAAGGGAAAAAGAGACAGAGGGCAACATTGATATGAGAAAGAAACATCAATCGGTTGCCTCTCGAATGTGCCTAAATGGGAATTGAACCTGGAACCTTTAGGTTTGCAGGATGATGCCCAACTAAGCCATATCTGTCAGTGCAATATTTAAATATTGAAAGAAATTGTCTGGATATAACAAATATTCAAACTTCTTTACTAATCTGTTTGAGGTTTCAATTCAGTGTCAATCCTTTTAGGTGTATCTTCTGTGATTAAAATACTAAAGTTTTAAAATTAAGCATCTTACCTGAACTATATTCTCTACATTGCTAAATTCCACACACTTCTGTCCTCTCGGGTGATCACAGTAATATTTGTTTGGTTTCCACTGCGGGGGTGAGTGGGCACGAGATTGTGGATTGTTTGGTACATTAAGCTGCATCATCACCATACTTCCACCAGGTGGTGGAGGTGGCACAGCTGAAAATCAGAATTAGGATACCATGATCATATACGTGAGCAAACAGCTGGTATCTTTATATACCACAATAAATGACAATAATTTTATATTTCTTAACAAAATTTTACTATTATGTATGTAAGGCAGATTTAAACCCTATTGTTTCTTGCTAAAAGCACTGTGTGTTTAAAAAGGCATTAAGATAAACTCTGTAGACTTAAATATCTCACTCTTCAAAATAATAGGTTTATAGTTACTCGGAATAGTCCACTTATCTATTGCAGAAACTAGTAGAGAATAGCACAATTGAGATATGATCTATAAAAATGCTTAAGTTTTAATGTGAATTAATTTTAAAACAGGCATTTCTTTCTAAATACAAAGAAAAATTGGGAAAAATTATCCTACAGAAACTTTGACATAGAATAAGAAGTTATCTTGTAGTAAATCAATTTCATGCAGCGAAAAAGTTTGGAACATGTGAATGGAATTAATACAGCACAATTTTAGTGCCCTGAAATGTCCTATGACAGAAAATTTAAGCTCTTTGATTGTGTTTTCTCATTTGGAAAAGGAGGCTACGAAGACCTCCTTGGCTGACTTTAAACAGCTGTGATGATTACATGTATGTTGAAACATTTTGCTAATTTACAGCAGAGATAAGCGGACTATTATGTCTATCTCCTTATCTGATTTATTTCTTTTGTGTATGAGCATTGCTAGTATTAGGCATCATATACTTTGCCTGCCACTCACCACTTCAGTGTAAGGTAAGGCAGGATCCTGCGCTCTGCTGACAGGGCCACAGTCTGCACTGCAGTAACTACGGTAGTTTCTAGTTCTCTAGAAACTGAACCAACCTGATCTGGCAAATGTCAATAAATCATTACAATAAAATATGGTGTTATGATAAAGGATTGTTTAAGACACTGGGGAAGCAGGGAAAAAGATGCAACAAACTGCATTTTAAGGACTGCGGAAGCCTTTGTGGAAGAGGTAATTTTGCTTCACAGGTCAGCACTCAATCCACTGAGCCGCAGCAGCCAGGGCTTAGAAGAGGTAATTTTTAAGTCAAAATTTAAGGATGAGCAGGATTTTGGAAAACAGAAGTTGCTGGACAGGCATTCCAAGCAGAGGGAAGAATAGGTATGAAAGTATCTTTCGCATACAAAAGCGTAGTATATTCTGGAAACAAAGTTCTGTGTGAACTAAGCATATGAATTGAGCAAGTAAGTATACTCAAGAGGCATACTTGCTTGAATTTAGATCAAGAACCCATGCAAATATTTTTATTCAGAGGCATGACATGAAGAGACTCCTGTTTCAGGACAATATTTTTAAACTGTCTGTATATGTGCTTGTGTTTTGGGAAGGAGAAAAGCTAGGTGTAGGGGAAACAAAACATAAGCAAAACCACTTGACATCATGGCAAATAAGTTATGAAAAGATTTGATCAAAAGTAGCAGCAGTGGAAAAGGAAAAAACATAGTACATTTGAGAAAATGGTGACAGCATGAATGCTAAAGGAAAGAACAAAGAGGGTAAATTATGACTTTGAACTTGGTTTTAATTCCTAGCTAGGTGAGGTAAGAAAGGCTGGAAGAGAGAGAGGTAAGGAATGCTGGAGACACAAAGTTCCTTTGACACACCCAGTAGATAGTTGGCTATATGGTCTTGTCTCGGCAGAAATAAGATTCAGAAGGTGTTGGCTAAGAGCGGTAGTTGAAGCCTAGGAGGTGGTTGGATTACTTAGGAAGACCTTGAAGAGTAATGAGCAAGTACCTAGGAAAGGATCCTAGAGAACATCAACTCTGATTTTGCATGGTACCCTAAATATCCTGGGAACATCTCAGCACAAAACAAGTTGAAAACCTTTTTCTAGAAATGCCTAAGGAACTTAATTATTTCTTAAATTAAAAAATCATTATTCTTTTGTTCAGTTATCATTCATACCTGAACACTGGTGGCTTTGAAGCTGCTGGGAATTGCACGGTGAAGCAGTTCGAGGAAACTGTACTTGTTCTGATCCTGTATGTTGTAAGTAACCTACTGAGGAACTACAGGGGAAAAAAATCAAACACTATAAAAACACAGCACAATGAGGTGAAGATGACTGTAAAGATACTTTGAACAGTTCTACAAATTCATAAAATTATTCTTTAAATTGATTAGCGGTAAAAGTCAAATCTAACTCTTCTCTGTGAGTTATAAATACATTATCTTTTAGATAATTACCTTATGTTTATGGCAATAATAACAATCTTTTAAAACCAGGAAAAACAACTAATTAGATTGCTCCTACTCATGTATAACTTACTTAAAAATATCTTTTGTACTGTTCAAGTAATTATGTTAAAAAAGATAAATAACACACTAATTTTATAAAATAAAAAGGTAATTATTTGATCTCATTATGCTATATTTTAGAAAAGAGAATACACACTTTGACAACGATACTCAAAAATACTTTTTTGCTTAAAAGGTATTATCTAAGAATAAAGGAAACAACAGAATATGACTCTCACGTATTCTAACATACTGACAAAACAAAAAGACTGTCAGCAAAACCCCTAATTCAGCCCTGATTGGCATGGCTCAGAAGACTGAGTGCCAGACTGGGAACCAAACGGTCTTCGGTTCTATTCCCGGGCAGGGCACATGCCTGGGTTGCAGACAAGGCCCCAAGTAGGGGGCACTTGAAAGGCAACCTCACACTGATGTATCTCTCCCTTCTTTTCTCCCTCCATTCTCCTCTCAAAAAAAAAAAAAGTAAATAAAAATAAATCTAAAAAACAAACCCAACAACAACCCTAATTCATTGCTGTATTTAGTTATTGTACTAAGTCTAAGAGTCTAAATATGTAATTTGTTATAATAAATGTTTGAAAGTTTTCTTTTAGCAATTTTTTTTAAAAAAATCGTTTTTAAAAAATATTAGTTGTCCCATTTTCCCTTCACTCCCCTTCACCCTGCACCACCCCTACCACCCACATTCCCCGGCTCTAGTTCATGTCCATGTGTCATACTTTAGCTTCTACATTTCCCATACTATTCTTACTCTTTCCCTATTTTCTACCTACCATCTATGCTATTTATCGTCTGTATCCTTCCCCCTGCCCCACCTCTCTCCCTCCCACTTCCCTGTTGCTAACCCTCCATGTGATCTCCATTTCTGTGGTTCTAGTCCTGTTCTAGTTTGCTTAGTTTGTTTTTGCTTTTGTTTTAGGTGTGGTTGTTAATAATTATGAGTTTACTGTCATTTTATTGTACATTTTTTATCTTCTTTTTCTTAGATAAGTCCCTTTAACATTTCATGTGATAAGGGCTTAGTGATGATGAATTCCTTTAACTTGACCTTATCTGGGAAGCACTTTATCTGCCCTTCCATTCTAAATGATAGCTTTGCTGGACAGAGTAATCTTGGATGTAGGTCCTTGCCTTTCATGGCTTGGAATACTTCTTGCCAGCCCCTTCTTGCCTGCAAGGTCTCTTTTGAGAAATCAGCTGACAGTCTGATGGGAACTCCTTTGTAGGTAACTGTCTCCTTTTCTCTTGCTGCTTTTAAGATTCTCTCCTTATCTTTCATCTTGGCTAATGTAATTATGATGTGCCTTGGTGAGTTCCTTCTTGGGTCCAACTTCTTTGGGACTCTCTGGGCTTCCTGGACTTCCTGGAAGTATATTTCCTTTGCCAGAATGGGGAAGTTCTCCTTTATTATTTGTTCAAATAACTTTTTCACTTGTTGCTCTTCTTCTCTCCTTCTGGTATCCCTATAATTCAGATGTTGGAAAGTTTAAAGATTTTCTGGAGGTTCCTAAGCCTCTCCTCATCTTTTTGAATTCTTGTTTCTTCATTCTTTTCTGGTTGGATGTTTCTTTCTTCCTTCTCGTCCACTCCATTGATTTGAGTCCCAGTTTCCTTCCCATCACTCTTGGCTCCCTGTACATTTTCCTTTATTTCACTTAGTGTAGCCTTCATTTTTTCATCTAATTTGTAACCAAATTCAACCAATTCTGTGAGCATCCTGATCACCAGTGCTTTGAACCGTGCATCTGATAGGTTGGCTATGTTTTTAATCACTTAGTTGTATTTGTTCTGGAGTTTTGATCTATTCTTTCATTTGGGCCATTTTTTGGTCTCAGCGTACCTGTTACATACTGAGGGATGTAGCCTTAGGTGTTCACCACGGTGGTGCAACCTAGTCACTGAGTTGTGATGCTGTATGTGGGGGAACGGTCCGAGAGGGAACAATGGTACTTGCTTGGCTCTCTGCTGGATTTCAGTCACTTCCCCTGCTTTCCACAAGCAAATTGGGCCCTTCTGGTACTGATTCCCGTGTGGGTGGGTTTGTGTACTTTCTAGGACCCTGTGGGTCTCTCCTGTGGGTCTCCCTGTGGGAACTCTCCTGTGAGGCTGGGAGTTTCTCCTGGCACCTCAACCCCCACAGGTGTTTTCAATTGGTGTTTTGGGGCTTCATTTCCCTGCGCTGGGACCCTGGGTTGCAAGGTCTGTCTCACTCCCCAGTTTCGCCTGGTTTATCTGCGCGCGAATGTGGGACCACCCAGTCCACCAGCCACCTTGTGCACCGTGCCCCTCCACAATCCGCTGCCTCGCTGGGAACGCCAGCTGCTGCCTTGCATGCCCGAGTCCACCAGCCACCGTTCTTTTTGCCGAGCTACCTCTCTCCACCCAGCCGCCTGACTCTGCCCCTCCTACAGGTCTGGTTGAATGTGTCTATTTTAACTCCTTGGTCATTGGGCTTCCATACAGTTCAATTTTCTGTGGATACTGGTTGTTTTTTGTTTCTAAGTTGTTGTCCTTATTTTGGTTGTGTGAGGAGGCACAGTATGCCTACCTATGCCTCCATCTTGGCCAGAAGTGCAGAAAAATCATTTCTAATCATACTTACTATTAATTTTTTTCTGAGAATTCTCAGGTAATTAGAAATCTTAATATATACAACCCTATTAGTTACCACTCTTTTTATCATTTAAAAAAGTATTTTTATATAGTATTATTTAATCTAGCTCTAATAACTTTTTATACTCACATATGTATTTACATTACAATGATCACATTAGATCCAACTACTGAATTATAGAGAATACAGAGAGACATACCAAACAACACCATGATGACACCATCAGGAAAATCTACACTATGGCACACTCTACAGGACAAATGTGTAAAAACATAAGCAATATTTGGAATTTCCAGTCAAGATGGGGGCACAGATAAACATGGATTACCTCCTCACACAACCACATTAAAATTTCAACTAAACTACAGAACAACCATTACTCAGAACTGTCAGATACTGACTTGAATGGAAGTCTGACAACCATGGAATTAAACAGACCATATCCACCTAGAGGGGTAGGAGGGGTGGAGATGGGGAATGGGCATGTCTCTTACCCATGTGTGGTGGATAAATATTAGGGAGGTACACTCTGGAGCAAGGAATCCCAGCCCCGCACCAGGCACCACAGCTCATGGGTTCCAGTGCCAGGAAAGTAAGTCCCTATAACTTCTGGCTGTAAAAATCAGCAGGGATTGAGTCAGGGGAAGAGACTTCTGGAGTATCAAGCAGTTTCCCTTAAAGAACCCCCACACGAACTTACTCAGACTCATTCCATCTGAGCTCCAGCACCAGGGTAACAGCTTGAAAGGCACCAGTGGCATATGGGGAGGAACTGAAGTGTCTGGCATCAAGGTGGAAACTGGGGCACAATTTTCTCTCAGAAACGTGGGCAGAGGTCATTGTTCCTTTCTGAGCCCTCCCACAACAGAGCCACAGAGCCCACACACCGGTGCCATGTTGGAGACTCCAGGGACCTGGCTAACACTGTTTGACCTGTCCTGGAGATCCCCTGAGAATCTGTCCCACCCAACTTACAGGCCCACCTGAACTGTTAACTGTGACTCTTCCATATGAATGTCTGGTCTTGCCTCAAGCTTCACAACTTCCTAAATCCTATCAAACAAGCAACAGCCAGCCTCACCTCAGTGAGCCCCCAGCTCCTGTATCTCTTGCTAAGTGGAGCCAGGCCTGGTACTAGCAGCAGTCAGCCAAGATTCACAATTTCTCTTTGCCTGGGAATCTTCAAGCCCAACACAAGTAGAAGCCATCTCAGATTGCTTTATAGCTCACGCAGGGTGGGCCAGAATAAAACACAGCTGGGGGCTGACCTTGGCCTGCACCACCAGGGAAACCCCAGAGCCTGCACACCCAGTGGACAGCTACAGACCATGTCAGAGCACCACCACCCTGCCCCTGCACAGCTGATCCTCCACAGAGGTGGAGGTTGGTAGTCAGTGGTCACAGCCAGCCTCTACAGCTGACTGGCCTGTGTAAATCCCTCCAATGTACCTACCAACAGTAATTAAGGCTCAACTACAAGAGAGTGTACTCAGCCCATACAAAGGGCACACCTGGAGTACCCAGCTTAGGTGACAGGGGAGGCTGTGCCACTGGACCCTACAGGACACCTACTGTATTAGGCCATGCTAGCAAGACAAGGGGTCATAGCTGCTCTCTCTAATACATAGAAACAAACACAGGGAGGCTGCCAAAATGAGGGGACAAAGAAACATTGCCCAAATGAAAGAACCAATCACAACTCCGGAAAAAGAACTAAACAAAATCGAGGTAAGAAATCTACTAGATGCAGAGTTCAAAACACTGGTTATAAGGATGCTCAAAGAACCTAGTGAGGACCTCAAGAGCATAAAAAATATCCAGTTAGAAATGAAAGATACACTAATAAATACCAAACAACTTAGAGGGGAACAAGAGTAGAGTGGATGAAGCCAGGAATCAAATCAATGATTTGGAACATAAGTAAGTATAAAACAAGCAGTCAGAACAACAAGAAAATAGAGAATTCAAATAAAACAAACAAACAAAACAACCCCCCCCCCCAAAAAAAACCCCAAAAGAAACAACCTCCCCGCCCCCCCACAAACCCATGAGGATATTGTAAGCTATCTCTGGCAAACTTCAAGCATTCCAACATTTGCATCATAAGGGTGCCAGAAGGAGAAGAGAAATGAAGAAATTGGAAATCTATTTGAAAAGATAATGAAAGAAAACTTCCCTAATATGGTGAAGGAAATAGACATGCACATACAGGAAGCACAGACAGTCTCAAACAAGAAGGATGCAAAGAGGCCCATTCCAAGACACATCATAAATGTCAAAGGTTAAAGATGAAGAGAGGATCCTAAAAGCAGCAAGAGAAAAGCAGTTAGTTATCCAAAGGGAGCTCCCATAAGAATGTCAGCTGAATTCTTAAAAGAAACTTTCCAGGCTAAAAGGGACTGACAAGAAATATTAAAAGTACTGAAAAACATAGACCCATAGCCCAGACTGCTCTACCCAGCAGAAATATCATTTAGAATTAAAGGGCAGATAAAGAGCTTCCCAGACAAGAAAAAACTAAAGGAGTTCATCATCACCAAGCTGTTATTACATGCAATTTTAAATGGACTTATTTAAGAAAACATCAAAACTATGAATAAAGTAGTAATAAATACATATTAAAACTGAATCTGAAAAACAAACTAAACAAACCAGAAGAACAGAGACAGAATCATGTATATAGAAAGTGTTTTGAAGGTTGTCAAATGGGGGAGTGGGTGAAGAGGTGAGGGGATTAACAAGTACAAATAGATAGTTACAGAATAGCTAGGGGGATGTAAAATACAGTGTAGGAAATAGAGTAGCCAAAGACTTTACATGCATGACCCATGGACAGGAACAATGTTGTGTGGACTGCCTGAGGGAATGAAGTGGGGCTTGATGGAAGAGGTAAAGGAGGGGAAATAGGGACAACGCTAATAGCATAATCAATGAAATATAATTAAAAACATAAAAAATTACAAGATCCTAGTAATCTTGGGTTTGGTACTCAACTGTTTGATACCATAAGGACAAGCAACAAGAAATAAATAAGTAAACTGGACTTCACCAAAGATAAATTCTTTTATACTTGAAAAGATTTGAATTGAGAAAGTGAAAACAAAACTCACAAAATGGGAGAACATATTTTCAGTGCATAAATTTGCTAAGGAATTTGTGTCTGAATATATGAAGAACTCCTACAATTCCATAGTAAAGACATATAACCAATTAACTTGGACAAAATAGTGAAACAGTTTTTCTAAGGAAGATACACAAATGCCTAATAAGCATACAAAAAAATACTAAGTATCATTAGTACTCAGGGAAATCAAAATCACACACCCGCCAGAATGGTATTTTAAGAAATTTTGAAAATTAAAAAGAGTTGGCAAGATGTGGAAAAATTGGATAACTCATGCATTGTTTATGGAAGTATAAAATGGTGTAGCTGCTTTGGAAACAGTAGACAGTTCTTCAAATGATAACAGAGTTACCGTAAGACACAGAAATTCCACTCCTAGGTATATGCCTAAGAGAAATGAAAATATATGTCCACATTAAAATGTACAAACTTGTTTCTAGTAGTATTATTCATAAGAGTTAAAAGGTGGAAACAACCTAACTGTCCATCAACTGACAAATGGATAAATACAACAGAGGTATAGCCATACCATGGAACACTGTTTAGCTACATAAAGAAACAAACAACTGATGAAACTTATGTCACATGGATGAAACTTAAAAACATACTGAGTAAAACCAGCCAATCAGAAAAATACTGCATATTATTCCATTCAGATGAACTGTTGTTAACAGGGAAATCTACAGAGACAGAAGATAATCATTGTTTGGGAGATTACAGTGGTGATGAGGTTGGGATCAGAGACTGACAGCTAAATAAAACAGAATTTCTTTTTGATGGATGATGCACCTATAGGGTATTATGTTCAGTGAAATAAGTCAGCCAGAGAAAGACAAATATGGTATAATTTCACTTATATGTAGAGTCTAAAGAACAACATAAATAAACAAAGTTGAAACACACTCAGGCACACAGACTGGACTGGTGGTTGCCAGAAGGGAGGGGTTGGGGGACTGAGGGAAAAAGGTAAAGAGATTAAGAAGTATATAATGATAGTTACAAAACAGTCACAAGAATGTAAAGTACAACACAAGGAATATAGTCAAACTCTTCAATATGTATAGTGCCAGTTGGGTACTGGAAATATTGGGGTGTACTTTACTTTGTAAAGTACATGATTGTCTAACCACTATGCTGTACGCCTGAAACCAACAGAAAATAATATTGAAAGTAAACTATAATTTAAAAAGAAGGAATATAGTTCTTGTTTTTATATTCATCAGCATGTTCACATTAAAAATTTTGATTGTGGTGATATACACATAACATATAATTTACCATTTCAACCATTTAAAAAAGACAACCCACAAAATGGGAGAATGTCATTTGCAAGTCATCCATCTGCTAAGGGATTTGTATGAGAATACATGAAGAATTCTTACAATTCAATGCAACTGAACATTCACATAGTTGTATGATTACCACCACCCATTTCCAGAATTGTTTTCATATTGCAAAATTAAAACTGTGCCATTAAACAGTAACTATGCGTTCTTTTTTCCCCGGACCCAGGCAACCACCATCCTATTTAATGTTTCTATGAATTCGATTGCAAAAGTAGACTCATACATTTGTCTTTTGCAACTGGCTTACTTCACAAAGCATCACGTCTTCAAGATTCATCCACATTGTAGCCTGTGTCAGAATTTTGTTCCTTTTTAAAGCCAAGTAACATTCCATTGTATGTGCACACAATATTTATACATTTACCTGTTAATGGGAACTTGGTTTGCTTTCACTGCAGTTTCTTTTTAAGGTGATGAAAATGCTCTAAAACTGATTGTGGTGATGGTTGCACATATCTGAATATACTAAACACTATTAAACCGTATACTTTAAGGGGGTAAATTATTTTTTAATTGATTTTAGAGACAGAGAGAGAAATGAATTTGTTTTTCCACTTATTTATGCATTCACTGGTTGCTTCTTATATGTGCCCTGTCTGGTGATGGAATCTCCAACTTGGCATATGGGGATGGCACTCTTAACCAACTGCGCTCCCTGGCCAGGGCTAAGCAGGTAAATTGTACAGTATGCCAATTTTATCTCAACAAATGCTGTTTACAAACAAGATTAAATGAGAAAATGGCAGAATGCAGAAAAATGATGCATGTATAACGGGTAATCACAAAGAAGTTTCTATTATAAGAACTTGCCCACAAAAAGGTTGATGACTTCAGAAAAGTAATAGTATGGGAAACTCTACATAAAAATGTTATTGCTCTCATGCCTCTTTCCTTTATGGTTTTGCAAATATCTTGATTGCTATTTCAAACTATTATTATTATTTTTGAAGGGAAGAATAGGAACCTGTGTATTCTTCTCAAGCAATAATTAATTCATATGAAAAGAAAGCCCCACATGTGCTATGGCTTTTAGTGGCTACTAAAGTTGATGTCTTTAATTGGCAAGGTGTGCTAGGAAGTCATTTGGTTCCCTGTCTTTTTAGACCATCAGATGTCTTAAGGCCAATGATGAACAAGCTTCCCAAACTTAATAACATTATTTGGTAGACATGTGCTGCGTTCCCCAAAGATGATATAAGTAATTTATAATCAATTTGGGAACTGTAGTATGCATCACGTATTTAACTCTGTTTTAGAGACTGAAGCAGTTAACATAGAACACTTTGAAACTCATGGGTTCCAATGTCTGATTCATTATCTCTGACAAATAAGCAAATTTCACCATAATTTAAACCAAACTTAATGAGCCAGGGAAAGTGGAAGCTTAATTATTCAAGTGGTATTCCATATTTCTTTTGACTCGTTTGTTGTTGCTGTTGTTGAATTTTCCTATCAGTAACTGCAATGTTATAACTTGTTTTGCAGCAATTTTAATTTTGGGGGTGAATTATATTGGTCATAAACTTTTAGAGGCAGAATTATAGAATAAAGTATAGCGATTTTGTGTTTTGTTAAATATCACCACACCAATTCATAGGAACATGGGCTGATATGCCTAAGCAAACAGCACTATTGTCTCTGTGCATAGTAAACAGTTTTATCCTTTTTTTGGTTAAAGTTGCCTTAAATTTTATTTCTTAGACTGCTAGTGGGAGTGAACATTTTCTCATGTCATAATTTACAAATAGTTTTTACTGAGTAAATTATCTGTCTGTAAATTGTTTATTAGTAGAGTCTCACTGTCATTCTAAAACATACATAAGTGATAAAAATCTTCTATATAAGATTTATCAGATATATTTGTCACTGCAGGACAGGTGGTGATTAATTCTTTTGGTTTTTACATGTATGAAATAATCTTTATTTCACCTTTGCTTCTGAAAAATAATTTGGCTTGTAAGAATTCTAGGTTTCTTCTTTCACTACTTCAAATAGAGATGCTGTACCACTACTTTTCTTGCTTGTATTGTTTCTATTTTTCTTTGTAAAAAATTTAAACTATATTTTATGTTATTACAGCTATCCCAATATTTCCCCCTTCACCCACTCCACCCAGCACCCCCCCCACTCCCTCAGGCAATCCCCCCACCATTGTTCCTGTCCATGGGTCATGTGTGTAAGTTCTTTGGCTGCTCCATTTCCTACACTGTACTTTACATCCCCATGGCCATTCTGTAACTACTTATTTGTACTTCTCAATCCCCTCACCTCTTCCCCTATTCTCTGGCCCACACCTCCCATCTGGCAACCATCAAAATGCTCTCAGTATACATGATTCTGCCTCTGTTCTTCTTGTTTGCTTAGATTCAACTGTTGAAAGATACGTTGTTCTTTTTTTGCCATTTCATTGATCAGTTTTGATCTTCTACTTTTTCTTAAATATGTCCCTTAAACATTTCATATAATAATGGTTTGGTGATGATGAACTCCTTTAGTTTTTTCTTCTCTGGGAAGCTCTTATCTGTCTGTTTATTCTAAATGATAGCTTTGCTGGGTACAGTAATCATGGTTGTAGGTCCTTTCTTTTCATTACTTTTAATATCTCTTATCATACCTTCTAGATTGTAAAGTTTCTTTTGAGAAATCAGCTCACCACATTATGGAATTCCTTTGTAGGTAGCTAACTGCTTTTGTCCTGGTGCTTTTAAGACTCACCCTTGTTATTTAACCTTTCACATTTTAATTATGATGTATCTTGGTGTGGGCCCATCTGGGTTTATCTTGTTTGGAACTCTGAGATTCCTGGACTTCTATGTCTATTTCCTTCACAGAGTTACGGAAGTTTTCTGTCATTAGTTTTTCAAATAAGTTTTCAATTTCTTGCTGTCTCTTCTACTTCTAGCACCCCCATTATGCAAATGTTGGTATGCTTAAAGTTGTCCCAGAGGTGCCTTACTCTATCCTTATTTTTTTGGATTCTTTTTTCTTCTTGCTGTTCTGATTGGATTTTTCCGCTTCCTTATATATTCCAAATCGATGGTTGATTCTTGGCTTCATCCACTTTACTGCTGATTTCCTGTAAGTTGTTCTTCATTTCAGTCAGTGTATCCTTCATTTCTGACTTTTTTTACGGTTTCCACATCTTTTTTAATCCTGTTTAAGTTTCTTCTTGAGTTCATCTACTTTTTCCCTAAGTTCACTGAACATCTTTATAACCAGTTGTTTTAAACTCTGCATCTTATAGATTGCTTGTCTCCTTTATGTTTAGTTCTTTTTCTGCAGTTTTAAGCTATTCTCTCATTTGGGTGGGCCATGTTTCTTTGTCTCCTCATTTTGGCATACTCCCTGCTTTTGTTTATATGTGTTAGGTAGAGCTGCTATGACTCCCTGTCTTGCTAGCATGGCCTAATGCAGTAGGTGTCCTGTAGGGTCCAGTGGGACAGGCTCCCCCATCACCCAAGCTGGGTACTCAAAGTGTGTCCACATTATGGCCTGAGTTCACTCTCCTCTTGTAGGTGAGTCCTGCTTGCTGTTGGCAGGTTAATGGGAGGGATTTACCCAGCCAATATGCTGCAAGAACTAGTTATATGACGATTGACCACCAACCTCCAACCACTGTGGAAGGTCAGCTGTACAGGGGCCCAGTCCACAGAGTGGGTCTTACTTCTGCATGACTCTGGTGTCTACTGAGTCTACAACTTGAGTGTGTTGCTTGTGGAGGTGGTTGAGTGGTGGTGTTCCGACATAGTCTATAGCTGTCTGCTGGGTTGGCAGTTGCTGGGGCCTCCTGTGAGGTGCAGGCCAAGGTCAGCCACTGCCTACATATTGTTTGGGGCGACCAGGCATAAGTTACAAAGCAATCTGCAGATGGCCACTACTTTTGCTGGGCTTCGAGATGCCCAAATGAGGCCATTCTATGAACTAAGGCTGACTGCTGCTAGTGCCTGCCCTGGGGTCAGTTAGTGACAGGTACAGGACTCATTGAGACCAGATGCTGCTTGTTTGAGAGAATTTAGGAAAATGTGAAGCATGAACCAAGACAAGTCATTTGTATGAAAAAGACACTGGAAACACTCTGCAGGAGGTAGTGTGTGTGTTTGTGGGGGGGGGGGGGGTGGTGGTCTGAAAGCTACGTTGGGCAGAGCCTTAGGGAATCACCAGGGTGGGGCAGACAGTGTTAGGTTGATGGGTGTCAGAAATGGCACTTATTTGCCAGCTGTGAGTGGAGGGCTTAGAAAAGAAACAATGGCCTGTGCTAGGAGAAAGCTGTCCCCTAGCATTTGTCCTGATGCCAGACACTTCGGTTCCTCCCTATATGCCTCTGGTGCCTTTCTAATTACTCCCCCAGAGCTGGAGCTCAGAAGAATTGAATCCGAGTAAGTCTGTGTGAGCCCTTTAAGATAAACTTTCTGGGACTTCAGCCTTTCTATGTCCCACAGTCTAGCCCCAATCTCTACTAGTTTTTATAGCCAGAAGTTATAGGTACTTATCTTCCTGACCCTAGAACCCTAAACTGTGGGCTTCTGGAACCTCTCACTCCTGAGATATCTCTCCTGATTTTTATCTGCTAATACATGCATATGGTAGCAGTCCATTTTGTGCCTCTGCCCCTCCTACCAGTCTCAATGTAGGTTCTTCTTTAATTCCACAGTTGTAGGACTTTCTTCCATTCAGCTTGATTCCTGGTGGTTCTGAATAATGATTGTTCTGTAGTTTAGTTGTAATTTTGATGTGCTTGGGCATGGTGAGCACTGCTTACCTATGCAGCCATCTTGATGGGAAGACCTGGCTTTTAGTGTTTCTAAAAGAAGTTAGCTGCCATTCTTATTTTTGGTTCTCTATAATGTGTCTTTTCTGTGGCTGCTCTTATGATTTTCCCTTTACACTTTCTTGAAAAGTTTTTCTCATGTTTCTTTTGCTTGAGTTTGTTGAATGTTTTGGGTTCACTGGTTTATAATTGTCATCAAATTTTGAAAAATTTCCACTATTATTTATTTTTCCCTCATTTCCTCTATTTTAAAGATGTCAATTACACACATATTAGGCCTGTTGAAGAGCAATGAAGCTCTATTTTTTTCTAGTCCTTTTTCCCCATCTGAATTTCATATATTAGAACTGTTTCTAATTCTAATTCATAGTCTGATTCAAATGACTGTTTTTTCCTGTCATTATTGACCTTAGCTTTCTACTTCTTTGCATACTTGATAATTTTTTATTGGATGGTAGGCATCATTGTTGAGTAAGCATTAGATATTCATGTAATTTTTCAAACAATAGTTCTGAGCTTTACTCTGGGCCACAGTTACCTGGAAACAATTTAATCCCTTTGGTCCAAGCTTTTCATAGGCAGGACCAAAGTGGCCTTTAATCTAGGGCTAATTTCTCCCCAATACTGGGACAATATTCTTTTAAGTTTTCTACTTAATGCCTTGTGCATTACAACACTTTGGCTGGTAGGAATATAAACTATTCCTTTCCTTGAGTGAGTTCCAGAGATTCTCCTGCCTTTCCTTTTGAGTGATTCTGTTCCTGGCCTCGCATAGTTTTTAAACATACACTTGGTCAGCACCGAGACTCAAAGTCTCTCTGTAGATCTCCACAGCTCTCTTTGTTGCTCTCTTGTCTTCAGTAGTCTGCCCTGTAAACTGTAGCCACCTTGGTTGGCTTCCTTAAACTCCTAACTCCACGCCCTTGACTTAGAGAGAGGCTCTGCTTGGGTTCTGCTTCCCTGAGTTGTAGCTAAAAAAAACTCTCTCTAGGTAGCAAACTGAGATAATAAAACTGTTTTCCCTTGCTCAGGCTTTATATTCCTTCACTGCCTAATGAAAACTGTTGTTTCATGTTTTTTTTTTTTTTGGGGGGGGTGGAGTGGTTTAAGTTATATAGAAGGATAAATCCAGTCCCTATTACTCTGTCTTGGCTGGAAATGAAGGTCAAGAGAGTATAGATTATTAAGACACTTCCCTCAACATGCCTCATATTGTCCTCAACGTCAGTTAGTAAAATTAAAATATCAGCACAATCCCAAGTCACAGAAATTATTCATAAAACAAATACAGAAAATATGCCAGAAAGACTTCTAAAACAAACCTCCTCTGCTTCCTAAACTTGGCTCTATCTCAGAGAATTGCTTGTTATCTAGGTTACCTATGGCCTGGAGAAATATCAAATAAAATGATAAGCCACTCATGATCTTGGGCTGTAAATAGTCACTGTGGATTTTCAGTAACAATTTACACAGTTTAAAAAATTTACTTGAGAAAGAAAGCTGTAAAAATCTAATGGATAGACCTGTCTGCTGTAGCTCAGTGAATTGAGCATGAGCTGCGAACCAAAGGGTCACCGGTTCGACTCCCAGTCAGGGCACGTGCCTGGGTTGTGGGCCAGGTCCCTAGTGGGGGCCATGTGAGAAGCAACCACACATTGATGTTTTTCTCCCTCTCTTTCTCTCCCTACCCCTCTAAAAAAATCAATAAATAAAAATCTTGAAAAAAATCTAATGGATAATTCAAGATTAGGCAGGGTAGTATAAAAGATTTAATTTTTTTCCTTATATTTTAAAAATGTATTTTATTATCTGAATTTCTCTTTTATACAAGTTCTTTCCCTTCTATGTTTCAAAACAGCACTACCTATTTTTGAATAAATATTCTTCCTCTTTTTTTCCACATCATAAACTGTCTATAAACTTGCAATTTAGTTCTTAGAGTTCTTTAATCTACTACATGCTATATCAAAGGTTACAAATGACCTCTTCTTATTACATCCAATGTACCTCCCCACTCCCCTTAATGGTCTTCTTCCTCCCCAGCAACATCTGATTGCTAATCTTTGAAGTCTCCTTGTTTGTTGGCTTCCATAACCCCTTTCCCTACACTGTCAGCCTTCATTTCAGATCATTTCCTTTTGGTCTTTTTTGCTGTCTAATAATTACGCAGTATAGGAAGTGGCAAACTGACCATTAGGCCAATTAGAGCCTACTGTCTACTTTTGAATGCCCTGCAAGCTAAGAATGGTTTTTACAGATAAACATTTGCAATCAATTTGATGACAGAGAACACTAACTTGGAACTAATTAAATGAAATGTTACTGCCAACTAAAGTTGGCACTAAAATTCTATTCTTTTCATTAGTATATCAGTATTTTTTAAAAAATATGTTCAATAATTATTATATTTTGAATTTTTTCAATAAAAATGTTTGGAAGTATTTTCTCTCTTATTATATAAATATCTAAAATAGTATCTATTTTTATACCTTTGTCTATAAAGCCTAAAACATTTCCTGTGTGGCCTATTAGAGAAAGTTTGCTGACCTTAGATCTAGTAGGTATTTTAAAGTAAATAACATCCAAATTATAAGAACACTAATATCCAATCCCAACACTCTATTGTTGCTAGAACATTAAGATTATCTCAAATTATTCTTTAATCCCTATTCACACAATCACCAAATATTCATTTCTTCTTTCAAAGTGCCTCTCACATGTTATCTTCTTTAAGTGTTTTATTTTTTTTAATTTTAATTGTTGTTCAAGTGCAGTTTTCTGCCTTTTTACCCCCATCCCAACCTATCCCCCCAGCCCTTCCCCACCTCCCTCCCATTTCCACCCCCTTCTTTGTTATTGTTCATGTATCCTTTATACTTGTTCCTGCAAATGTTATCTCCTTTTGATTGTCATCACCATGGTAGAGGATGGTCCTGCCACTTGATGATTATATTCTGACACCCTTCTGCCTGTGGTCCTGCCAAATGAAATTATCTCAATGACTGCTACTAAATTCATTTCTTTAAAAGATAAACTTTATCACATCAATTTCATACTTTAGAAACCACAATTATTTCCTATTAAGAGTTTAAAATACAAATTCTTTACCTGACCTCTTACTCAAGCTGATATCTCTCTATTCCAACCTATCAGGGAAAATTCAGATATGTTGCAGAAAGACATTCAAGGATGATGCTTCATGAAAAAAATTCATAAAGAGAATTAAAACTTTCATAAAAATAATTCCACATATGCACAAAAATTCATCAACACAAATAAAAACATTCCTAATCCCTCTAGTTCAAAAATAAAAACACCAACCCTTCATTCCCAAACCACAACTTTTTCACATATCTACTTAAAAAAGCAGTAAAAGTATTAGAAAAATATACACCATACTCTAAACAGTGATTATTTTGGTGAATAGTAATTGCCCTGCACAAGGGGCAATGGGTAAGGTAGAATTTTAATACTTTATTCCATGTATTTTATATGGTTTAATTTTTAAACCAGAGGTTATAAATGAAATTTAAAAAGTATAGAAGATACAATGTTATAGAAGACATGATTCACATGTTATGTGTGCACTGAAAAATGAATTGAGTCAAGTGCACCAAAATTTAACAGTGATTATTTCTGGGTGATGAGATTATAGATGATCCGCCTTTTCACACTTTTTTACATTTTTAAATTTTCTATAATGACTGTGCCATATGTATAACCACAAAGATCCAAACAAGTTAAATGGAGAAGAGATTGTTTTAATAGCAAAACACAAATGTAGGAGAAATATTTTGGGTATTTTCAACAACAGAAACTGAGAAAGACTGAAGAGCCATAAGTATGATCAGCTTACTTAGGCATAAAATGAACATCTTTTGGCATGAAATATCACTCCCCCTAATTCTTTCTTTTTAAAAGATTTATTTTTTTAGAAAGAGGGGAAAGGAGGAAGAGAGGGGGAGAGATACATCCACATGCAAGAGAAACCCCTTGAATGCTCCAGACAGGGGACCTGGCCCACAACCCAGGCATATGCCCTGACTGGGAATCAAAACTGGTGACCTCTCGATTCAGCTGGCACTCAACCCACTGAGCTGCATGAGCCAGGGCTTCCCCTTATTCTTTAAAGTTATCTACTTAAATATTATTTCAATCTAAAGTATTAATATTGGGGGGACCACTTTGCAAAGCACATGATTATCTAACCACTATGCCATACATCTGAAACTAATACAGAATACTGAATGTAAACTGTAGTTGGAAAAAAATAAAATAAATTAAAAAATAAAAATAAAGTATTACTGTCACTCATTTTTAGTGAGTTCACGACACATGAAGTGGCTATAGCATACGCCTCTTCCTTTCACATTTAATGTTGTTTTTGTCAATACAACTTAATTTACTAATTAATTTTGCCGATAAATACATGCCTACAAAAATAATAAAAAGTGGTTATATCCAGTGAACATAAAATGAATGTTCTAAAAGGCAATGTTTTAGCACCCAAAGGAACTTTCTAGGACAGGTGTTAACAACTTCCTTTTTAATAATAATAGATGGGAAACTTCACTAAAAGGCAAGGTTCAATTTGAGACTTTGTTCTTGACAATTATTTCCAAGGATGGCTTAGGGAAGCAAACTGAAAATGCGAAAGCAGAAGTTTAGGAGAAATTTAATGAATCCAAGATAGGTTCCAGAAGTAGGGTAAAGGGGACACTGTAGGAATACTAGGATACAAAATTGAGAAAAACAGACTGTGGGGAGGAAAAAGTGAAAAGAATTAAAAGTAGACCTTCTTATTCATTATTCCATATTCTGTGAAACACTGTTGAGAGAGTTCTAAAAAATAATGGTTAGTCTTTTTAAGTTTCTTCTATGTATGCTAGCCCTTTGATAGTATAGATCAAAGGCTTTGAGTTTCAAGATAAAAATGGGAAAATGAAGCATAAAATAGGAGAAAAATCCACTAAAACAACAGCAGTTTGAAGATATTATCCAACTAATTTGCCAAGTTTGAAGACTACAGGAATAAAGTTAATTTTCTCTCCACACCAAAAACTGGAGAAATCCCATGATTTGCTGTGGGACTAGCTTGTCTAACTAGTATGTGTACAGCTTGCTTAAAGTGGCAGGTCACGTGACTTATACTAGGCTATGCTAAATCTTTACAGTACACACAAAAATGTAATCTAATCCAAATATAAGTTGCCAATAACTGAGGTTGGCCCTAAAGCAAAAATATTTCAAATTTATGTTTCTGAATATGGAGCCTCTGCAAAGAAATAAGATTGCAAATCAATTCAAACTACAAAAGATATTTTTCAAAACAAAGTCACATTTAGTGTTCTAAAGAAATCTTACTTCTTATAATCTGGTAGTCGAGTAAAGGCTATTACAGTCCATTTAGTAAAAACAGAAGAGTGTTTGGATCAAGACCCTATAGCTTAGTGTTTAAGATATACCTGCCATCTAAAAAAAGGAAATTTATTACACTTGTTGGTATGGAGTCATATACACAGTTTTATCTTGGGACACTGGGGCTTGGATGAAAATTTCTAATAAAGACAAAGACATTACGACTTCATTGTGAATGTGTAAAATATTACTGGGTTAGGGTTACACATGCACAGTTGAAGTCTATGGACGAAAACAAGAGGGTTGGGTTAGGGTAGGTCAATGGGTCTTCATGCTTTCATACTTGTTGCCTGAAGAATCAACTGGACAACTTTAAAAAATAATAATGTTTAGGCTTAAGATCAGGCCTGGACTGATATAGAGAATTATGACTGGTATGTTTAAAGAGCTCTACAGGTGAATCTAATACGCTGCCAAGATGGGCATCACTGGTAGATGTATTAATAAGGAAGACTGCTAGAAATCAGAAAGAAGAGTTCAGGCCTTCCAGTTAAATTCTATGGTTATTCTGTGTCATAGTTGCTATACATAAAGGAAAAATAAATACATATTCCTATCCTTTTCAGAACACTGTAAAAGACAATGTTCGAGAAATATAAAAACTTGGGGTAAGAAAATTTTACAAGAAAGGTTTTATTTAACTTCCTGTAATAAAAACACCAGTTCAGCCCTGGCTAGCTAGCTCAGATGGTTAGAGCATTGTCCAGATACGACAAGGTTGCAGTTGGGGCACATACAAGAAACAACCAATGAATGCATAAACAAGTGAAACAACAAAGCGATGCTTCTTTCTCCCTTCCCCCACTCTAAGAAAAGTCAATAAATAAAATTTAAAACAAGCAAACAAACAAACAAACCATCAGTTTAGTAGGAACTGAAGATGGAGACCAAGTAGACAGGGCTCAAACTATAATGCTAATGTTATAAACCATTTGGTTAGCAAACTATCTAGTACCTAGACATATCTTATTCCTTACTAGTTTCAAATTATCCCTTCCTTATATTCATTTTGCATGAGGTTCTAATGGTTTCATATGCATACATTTAGCCTGCCATAAAAACTGTAGCTCCCTAAGGACAAGGACTATGTCCCATCTTTCTTTCATACCTAAATATATTTTAATATGCAAATTCTTGTGGCAATGAGTCTTTTGAATTGGTGAAAAAAGCAAACACTTAAATGTTCTGACAAATAAAGGCTACAGACTTGTCACATTTTATGTATTTTTCCACTTGAACATCATGCGTTAGTAAGATTTAGTGGGCTTTAACAGTGGATATGAACTAAATCTCTATAACAATATGAACTCATTATTGGTGCATTCTGCATACCTTTTGGTGCCTAACAAAGTATTATGCACAAAATTCAGTTTACTCTCCTTATGCATAACAGATATGTTCTATAAAGCAAGGTGAACACTGAATAAGCAAATACTGAGTCACAATATTTTTGTCAACTGATCATGTCCTAACATACATACTTACTCTATAAAACATACTGCAACCTTCTTATTTTGAGGAAAACTAGACAGAACTTCAGTACTATGCTTGGGGGTCATTTTAAGCAGAGAGATTACCAAATAATAGTAAAAAAACGAAAAACTTGTGGCACTGAATAGACTGTGAAAAAGACACTTGTTTGTAGAATGAAAGCTGAAATAAGGAGGCAGAGTAGTCAACTTGTTTGATCTCAGCTGAGAATGTGCAAGCCAGGTGACTCATTTTTTTGTCGTCTGTGCATTTTTGTGAAAGGCTGAGAAAGTGCTTGTAAATATCTATTTTGATGTTACAAATACATTTCAGTGAATAGGCAAATTCATTAATACAATCCAGGATGAGAATCAACCAACATACACATTTTTCTTTGTGTAATTCTGAGAGATAATATAATACAATCCCCAAAAGAAAGTGTCATTGAAAAAGTGTTGGTTTGGGATACCAAAAAAGAACAAAGAGGTAGATTATGGTTACAAAGAACACACAACTAAATCAGAAAAAAATGTTACAGTACAGAAATTCACATTTTACTATACAGTCTACTTGGGAATGACACCCCCCCACCCCCCCAAAAAAATATTTGCAGCCTTAAGGACAAACTAGGGACATTCCACAGTTTCTTCAAGCTTTCTTATTTGCTTTTCCAGGAACTGTCTATCCATCACAATAATCTGGAATGGAGCTGCGAAGCAGGTAAGCACTAAGGGCATGTGAACTGATAAAACTGATATGACAAACTCCTCAAAGATACCACAATCTCTTTTCATAGTAGAGTTTTCCAGGATCTGACTCATAGCCTTTCTTTAAAAACAAAAAAACAAAACAAAAAAACCCACAAATCGCCCCCCCGCAAAAAAAACTCTGAGCTCTGATAACTCCAATAACTGATTTAAAGCCACTACATTGACAATAACTAACAGCAAGGAATGAGACCGTAAGTTTAGTTTGATCCTCAGCCTATGATAGTTTAACTTACAATTTTTTTTTATTTTACCATGGTGCAAAAGAGATAAGCATTCAGTAGAAACTGTACTTCAAATTCTGAATTTTTACCTTTTCCTAAGCTAGTGATATGCTGTACAATACTCTCTTTGATGCTGGGCAGTGATGGTGAGCCATAGTTCCAGTTAGGCACATGATCAAGAGGGTAAATAACTGACACTCTGCAGTGTATTTGCTGGGTTGGGTGATTTTACCCCACTGTAGGCTAATGTGAGTTTAAGGTAGGCTAGGCTAAGCTATGATGTTTGGTAGGTTAGGTATATTAAAATCATTTTTGACTTATGATATTTTTAACTTAGGGTGGATTTTTCAGACTATAACCCCATCATAAGTCACAAAGCATCTACAAATGGAAATAACCCTAACATGCTCCAAAATACTGTGGGGACACAATATAATCACTGATACTCAAGATTATAGTTCTGAATCAGCAATAAATAATTTAACTATTTTTAGTGTACTCTACTTTGTCCCATCAGTAGATGAGTGGATAAAACAAGTATGGGACATTTACACAATGGAGTACTACTTGAAAGTTTTACCCTTTTCGACAGTATGGATGGACCTGGAGAACATTATGCTAACTGAAATAAGCCAGTCAGAGAAAGACTAAGACCCTATGATTTACACATATGTGGAATTTAATGAACTCAACTAACAAGGAAAATGGGGACAGACTCATTAGATGGAGTGTAGGATAACAGCTAGGAGTAGTGGGAGAGGTTAGGGAGTGGAGGAATTGAGCAAAAAGGAAAAGGGACTCCTGGACATGGACCATAGTGTGGTAATTGCTGTGGGCAGAGGAGCAGAAGAGGATTAAATGATAATGGGAAAAATATAATAAAGATAAGACAAAATAAAACAAAAGAACATAGGCAAGTATATACATATTTTAGAACATGGAATTTCCATACCCAACGTACAGACATGTAATCACTCACACCAGTCCTGTGAGGTACTATTCCTACTTTACAAATAAGAAAACCAAAGTGCAAAAAGACTAACTTACCTAAAGTCACACAGGCTTGAAGTCAGGTTTTGTGTTTCCAAAGCTGTGTTCTTAATAACCACATCATTCCATATAATTATTGTGTAATGGCACAAGATTCACTTATCTAAAAAAGTAGCTACCTTAGATCCTCTCATGGCCTTATATCAGATCAGTGAGATTCCATGAGGAAGAGCCTCAAGGAACATGGCATACATTTTGGCTTCTGATAAAATGACGTAACAACCAATCGGGCATGCTCTTACTACATAAGATAAGTACAGTGTAGTAATAAAAACAAATGTAAACTGGCAGAAAAAAACTACTATATCAGTAATAAAACTAAATTTGAATGGACTAAATTCTTTCACGATATACCAATACCATAACTATATGTAAACATATACAACCATATAAAAAAACAAGTTTTAGACTAATTTATATGTAAAATTATTTATAAACTCCATTTCATGTGTTTGTGCTAATTAATCTTGCTCATGTTTCCATACCCATATCTATGTTAGTATATAATTAGGTGCAGAGAAAAGTCCAAAAGGATACAAACCTATGTTTCCATGGGTTACACAACCTGTGTGTGGATGTGAAATTATACAAGTGGAAGGGATGGGGTGGGGAGAGGTTAGAACAACAGAAGCTGCCTGTACAACATCAACTCATATGTAGAATTATGTTTCTAAAGAAATTAGAGGAACCCTGGATGGTGTGGGTCAGGTCCCTAGCTAGGGGTGTGTGAGAGGCAACCAACCGATGTATCTACCACACACTCATGTTTTTCTCCCTCTTTTTTCTTCTCATTCCCTCCCTATAAACAAACAAACAAACAGACAGACAGACAGACAGACAAAGAAACCCACCCCACAACACAATGTTTTAGACTAGTACTTAGTCATCTGCTATTCACAATATATTAATAAAGGAAAAATGCAAAATAATGTCTATTTCATTAGAACCTACCCTACCAATTCCAATATATGTGTATTTATGTGTGCATGTTTGCATGAACAGCAGACCAATACAAACAAGAATGCATACCAGCTTATGAGCACTTGTGACCTGGAGGTGGGAGCAGAGTGGCAATGTGACAGACAGTTTGCTTTCCTTTTACACATCTTTATACTGATTGCTCCACTTCTGTCAGCAAGGGTAATTTATTTTATAATTAAAATATCTAATAAAAAACTTAAAAAGTATAGAGAAGTTACAGAAGCAATAACATTAAGGGCAATAATATAATATATAAATGGGAATTAATTACATACATGTACAGACATATGTGCAAGTTGGCCTCTGCTGTTAAAGAAGTGTTTTCATTCAGTATGGATTTAGCAGGCTTCTATCTCAGCTAGGCCTGTTCTAGGTGTGCAAATATTCATACAAACCTCTTCTCTGCATGTAAATACACTGGAAAGTGTAAAATAAAATATAATTTATATAAGCTAGCACACCTAGATTTACAAAGGGATGGTCTGTATATATTAATACTTAGATGGCAATTTAATGATCTGATTAATAATAAATACCAACAGTTGACCTTTAAGTGGAAATCTGAATATTATGGTAATTTGTTTATTAATACTACCAAGAACTAGAAATAAAAATTTCTGTAAAGAATGCTATTATAGAGATTCAGACTGAAGGCCAAGATGGAGGCATAGGGAGATATGCTTTGCTTCTTTGCACAACCAAAAGAAGAACAACACATTTAAAACTACGATCAACCAGAAAGGCCAAAAAACCAAACTGTATGGAAGTCTGACAACCAAGGAGTTAAAGAAGAACCATCCACCCAGGTGGGTAGGAGTGGTGGAGACAGGTAGCCAGGTCAGAGAAACAATAGGCAAGGCAGTGAACCAGGTGGGTATTGAGGTGGCTGGTGGACCTGTCAGCCCCACATTTGTGTGAGGATAAACTGGGAAGTACACTTGGGGAGAGAGAGAGACTGAGCAACCCAGGGTTCCAGTACAGGGAAATAGTCTTAAAACCTCTGGCAGTAAAAACCTCTGAGGTTGCAGTGGCAGGAGAAACTCCCAGCCTCATACAGAGTCTGTTGGAGAGACCCACAGGGTCCTAGAATGTACACAAACCCACCCACCCGAGAATCAGCACCAGAAGGGCCCAATTCACTTGCAGGTAGTGGGGGAAGTGACTGAAAGCATGGGGAGAGCCAGACAAGCAACAATGTTCCCTTTCTGACCCCTCCCCCACATACAGAGCCACAATGCAGAGAAGTGGGTTGGCCTACCCTGGTGAATACCTAAGGCTCCGCCCCTTACAATGTAACAGGTGCCTTGAGATGAAGAAAAATGGCCCAAATGAAAGACAGATCAACACTCCAGAAAAAGAGCTAAGTGACGAGGACCTAGACAACCTATCAGATGCAGAGTCTAAAACACCAGTAATCAGGATGCTCACAGAAATGACTGAGTACTGCCACAAAGTAAAGGAAGAAGTGAAGGCTATGCAAAGTGAAATAAAGCAAACTATACAGGGAATCAATAGTGAAAGGAAGAAAACTGGGACTCAGATCAACGATTTGGACCAGAAGGAAGAAATAAGTATTCAACTGGAACAGAATAAGGAAACAAGAATTCAAAAAATGAGGAGAGGCTTAGGAACCCCTGGAACAACTTTAAACATTCCAACATCCGAATCACAGCAGTGCCAGAAGGAGAAGAGGCACAGCAAGAAACTGAAAACTTATTTGAACAAATAATGAAGGAAAACTTCCCCAATATGGTAAAGGAAACAGACATGGAAGTCCAGGATGCTCAGAGAGGCCCAAAGAAGTTGGATCCAAGGAGGAAGGACCAAGACACAGGGATACAGGGGAGAAAAAAAATGGGACAATTATAATAACATAATCAATAAAATATACTTAAAAACAGAATGCTATTATATTTTGAGAAGAGTCAGTAGTTAACACAAATGTTTTTTTACCCAAAGGGGTCCTTATTTAGTCCTGTGTATGACTTGATTTCCTAGCAAATAAGTAGTCTAAAAGGTAGACTACAAGTCTGACAGATACACATTCCTGCTTTATATGCAACACATCCTATTTCTAACATTGGTAATCTAGTTGGAATACATCAATGCCAGTTTGTTACATGGTAACCAATCATTATTGTCAATTCATAGCTAGCTTATTTCAAATATATGTGCCTTATCTAGGTCATGGTCCTAAACTGAATAATTTCAAACACTGTTCTACAAGATTCAAGTTGAAGGTTGTTGGGGAATCTCGGTTACTTTTTAATTACTGTGCTTCTAAGCAACTCCTCAGGCCAAGAATAGGTCTCTAATTTTTTTTTTTTTTTGGAAAAACAGGCCCAGGGGCTAAAAATACATGTGGTTCATTCAAAGTGTAGTCATTAGTGTCTACTTGATAGCTTCTGGATTCTGCCATCATGCTTAAAACAAGACCAAAAACAAAGGTGGGTAGAGAATTGTGCTCTTTCACCTCCACACATACTACTAGGTCCAGGTCCCTCAGAAGTCAGGTAGTCAAGATCTTTTTTTGTTTCAAGGAACTGATAATAGAACAAACATTTTATATAGATTCTGATAGGCTTTGTCTCCTGCCTTCATGGAAGCCCTTCTACCATGCCTGTAGGCTACAGAAGTAACATATTCAAACAGGTGTCTTTTGGTCTCTGTAGTAAATAATACCTATTTCTCTCAGCCTCTGCCCTACAAAGGCTGAGAGAAATAGGTATTTCATAACTTTCTCTCAAATAAATGAAAGGTTACACTTTGCCTCAAAGAGCAAATAATTCAGCAATTTTTGCAATATCCATTTCATGTGTTTTAGCATAGAATTCTGTCTGTAGTTGAAAATTTAGAAACTGAATTGACATTATAGACCTCAAACTTAGTAAATCAGAAAAAGAGGCTCCGGTTGAGAGCATTTTCTCCCTATTAATAGAACTCAAACTTACACAACAACTGCAAAATCTAATGTAGTGTACATATCTATTTTTATTGTGTAACAACTTTACCTCAAAAGACCTGGGGCTCATCACAACATAAAACTGCAAAGCTGCCTGTAAGTTTCACAAACAACCTGTTGTTTAAAGAACCTGTGTGTCTTCAATCTGTGGCAGCCAAAGAGCTATGTGAATTCCTCTGGTGTATGTATTTCTGACAACACATAAAATGAGAGCCAAGTCCCCATTTCCTAAGCAGATTCAATGAAGCAAGTATGTCAATCCCCTCTTCACCCCTAAATACCACCTGTAGCCATAACTGAGTATTACCTCTTAGCAGAAATTATAACTAAGGACCCCTTCTTAGTGTGAGCACTGAGGCCCCTCTGGCAACCTTACAGGGATGTCATGAGAATAAGTGAAGGACTGTAATACACTCTGAGCTACAAACTAAAAGTACCCAATTAAGAGAAAGATGACTATTTTTAATACATTAGGTTCATCAGAGAGGCTTCTGCTCTTCAAAGTAGCTAGTAAAATAGTTCACAGCTTACTTTAATATAGAGCTACTATCATTTGCTTCTCTTATATTCCTCCTTCCCCTTACTGATAAAAAGTGAGCTCCCAGAGCCTAAAAAATTTCAGCATGGTATTTTGCTGCTGACGTTATATAAAGGAAATATATTCTCACCAAACTCCTACAAAATCCTTAAATATTAACAAACAAATGCTTTAAACTCCAAGGTCTACGGTCAGCTATTTTATTCTACTTGGATAAGTAAAAAGAGACCAGTTTTAACACAAACATCTGAATCTTTTAGTTTATATATGGAATGCTTTACTTACACTTATTCTGTTAAAAGAAACAGTAGAAAAATAGATTGTATAATAGTTTTTCTATTCTACATTAGAGAATGATCAGAGGTAATGCCCCAGAGACAACTTTAAAATTAACAACAGACCAATATCCTGATGAAAAACGAGAAGCTACAGAACTAGGTTTCTTAGTCATACTCACCTTAAATTATTTTGTTGGCCAGGTGGAATGACACTATAATAAACTGGAATTCCTGCTGTGGGCATAGATCCTTGGTTAGATTGACTAGGGAAAATAACGGGCTGCTGATAAGTCTGATGGGCAATTCCTTGAGAACCTTGAGGCAGTGAAACCTAAAATTTGAAAGACAATTTAAAAGGAAAAGGTTCTTCAAAACCTTGCAAATGTTAATGTCTTTAGCCTTCGTAAAACTTTTCAAGTAGGACCAGTTAGGAATAAGCTGTAATTGTCAACAGGCTGTCCTGATAAGTTGGCTATAACACTACCACTCTATTTCTAGGTTCTTTTCAGCCAGCTATTGTTTCTTGCTAGCATTCATCAATTGTACAGCAGGCTAGCTGCATTCCATTATTAAAAGATAGACTTTTGTTCCTAAGTAAAAGTTATTTTAAGAAATAAACTGTTTTCAAATAAGGACGACCATTTGATATGGAATGAGTAATACAGTTTACCTTGGGTAGAGCTAAGAAAAACCCAGTCAGGGTACCTGAGAGATACACTGGATCAGAAAGAGTGTATAGTCTTAGAGCTTTAGATATTTAGATTTGATAACGGCTTTATCACTTTGCTATCTTTGTAACACTGGGCAAATGATAATTGTTCTGAGGTCCCAGTTCCTTATCTGAAAAAATGGAATGTCACCTACATCTCAGGGTGAGTATTATCTTTATTACGATCTCCATTTACAGGTTATAGCAGAGTAGACTTTGGTGAACAGTGGATCTTTCAATTCTCTGTTTTCTACATCATCTGCATAAAAACCATATGAACACAATAGAGCCTTCAATTCTATATTTCAGTTCTCTAATTTGTATCATTTCTAAAACAGAAACTACACAGGCATAATGGATTCTTAGTTTAAAAATATGCCACAACATTACAGTTGGATTGAAGTGATTTTAGTAAATAAAACCAATCTAAAAGGTTCTGATGATTATGATGATGATGTTAACAGTAGTAGAATGATAGCAATATTACTAATAGAGAAGACAATAAAAGTTAACAATATCGAGCACTTACTGTACGTTCAGGTTCTGTTCTTAACACTTCTGTATTATCATACTGTCTTCCCCACAACCCTAGTAAAATACTTGTATCATCATCCCTGGTTTATAGACGGGGAAACTGAGGTTAAGTAACTTGCCCAAGGTTGTACAGCTAGTAAGTATGGAAGTCAGGATTTGAACCCATGCCCTCTGGCTCCAGTGTCTCAGTTCTTTAACCACTATGCCCTGTTCTGTATATCTGGGCTCCATGATTTATAAGTTCATGATTAACTTCTCAGTCTTGCCTATACAGCATGTTTCTGAAATGTAACTGGTCCTTTCAAAATACATAGTAATCCCTTAATTACTTTCAATTTGGCTCAACCACTGCAAAGAGAAACTTACTGGTTTGATGGATCCAACTCTGTATAACAATACATTTCAGTCTTTTTGTCTACTGAGGCAGTGTTAATGTTCTGATATTATCTCTGATTGTATTTGAGTTAATACATATATAGGGTAGACTTAGGGAAAATGACACAACTCAATCTAGATGATTTAAGCTATAGAATAAATCTGTAATTAGTAGTAAAGAAAAGAAACTGATATACCAAAAAAGAAAGAGGGATCAGTATTTCAGAATGTACAGCCATGGAATACACTCTGCTGAGGACAGATGACTTTTCTGGCCTTTTTTGTAGATAACAGTTTATCACCACCTAGGTCATCTAGCTCATCTATTCAATGTACGTGAAAGTATAAAGAGGCTGTCGTTCACTGCTCTTCAGAGCAACACTTTTCACAATCATTCACCCAGTGTGAAGACTACATGAAATAACATGTGAAAATAATTTATAGCTTGTAAAAATGTATGCAATAGAAACTATAACTTTGCTCTGAGGCATTTTTAATATCTAGCTCCATTTTTTAAAACTACATTAACAAGGTTGTAGTTTATTTAAAAGTTATATTTCTTGCCTAGGCTGTGAGCTACTAAAGGTCAAGGGCAAATCTTATTTACACAGTGCCTGGGCATCTTCTCCAATAGATGCTCAATGTACTGGATTAGGGTCCAGCATGACCAGGGTCCTTGACAAGGGAGAGTCCCTGGTATGGCACTGGTCCTAATGACTAGCTATGAATAAAGTAGGGCATGGACAGTCTCATGTACCTGGGCTCATGCACAGAGGATATAAATTAAAACACATGGAAAACATGAGAAAAGAAACATGCAAAATCAAGTTTCATAATGTATCTGTTCTCTTTTTCTTTAGTTGCTTTTTATAATTAGGGGGCTTCAAGACTAGACATACTCTTTAGTACTCAACAGTCCTTGACAATTTCACATTTTAATTTTAATTTTCTGGAATTTAATAGAACATCATAGTATCTTTGCTCATATACTTCTCTATCCCCAGAATGTTTTCCTAACCAATTTATGCCTGTAATTTTCATTTAAGAGATAGTTTAAGGTTTCTATCTTTCCAGAAGAATTCTGTATTAAGTCCTTATCTGCTCATGGCCGTATTTCATGATTCTTTCAGTTATTGGTCTATACACTACCACAGATTTGTCTACATGTTTAGATAAAATACATGTACATTTACCTTTTCAACTAGATTATTTTTACCTTGTTGAGATGAATGAAAATCATCTTTGGATTAACATTAGACTCAGTTATAGAAAACCAAGAGGCTAATAAAACAAACCCATTTGTAGTTATTCCAGAAAGATGAAGGGAGGTAAAACAAATTTCTGAAAATGTGGAACATTATACTAAAAAATATGACTTATTTATAATACAGTAGGTATTTCCATTTTAGAACTAGAAGTTAAAATCCATGTCATTTTTAATCCATGACATTCCTTTTGGGATTGAGGTGGTGAAAAAAAGTCTGTTTCAGCAGGGGCAACTGCACAATTTCTATTCTATGAACATGGATTACAGTATGTATTCTACCTAATTATCCCCAATATCTACTTCCATTTCTATTTTTCCTTCCAGTCCACTCTTTTCTCAAAAGAGACTTTCCAAGGACCTAAATTATAGAATAAGACACTTGTTCAAATAATTATGTAGTTGGAAACACAGTCAATGCCAGACAAAATTTACTTGTCAATCTCAAAGTTGTTCGGACATGTTTCCTAAAAATTAGTGAAGTGAATGAAGTAATAAAATGAAGATAAAATAAAGCTGCTATGACTAATAAAACTCTTAAGACTATGAAATTATGTATTACAGAGCATTATCCCTATATTAAAAGAAGAAAGACGCACTGTACCTATATATTTTATCTACTCAAAAATTACCTCTATCCAAAGTAGGTGAGTGATAATGTACCTGATATGTTGGCACTGAAGGATAGGGGATGACAACTCCTTGAATCTGATTTCCAATGCCGTTAGGTTGGCCACCAATGAGGGTCTGACTCTGGGGTTGCGAAAGTCCAACTATTCCTTGGTAGTTTTGCTGCTGGTTGGGTATAACTTGATAACCTGTAATGGCACAATCAGTTAAATCCTGATTTGAATACATTTTATTTCATCTAGTAGGATGTTTCTGTACTGTATGAAGTACTTTGTGTTCTAAAATGATAAAATTTTCTTTAAACAGCAAATCTCAAAAAATCTTTTAGTATGAGAGCAAACATTTAAAAAGTTTACTATGTAGGTAGTACAAGTTGGCAACTTTTTTTTCCTTTTAAAATACATTCAAATTACATTTGTCTGCAAACATTTCCTTTGCAGTACAGATTTACAGGATCATACATTTGGTTTATACAGATAATTACTATTAATATTTAGTATATATTACAATCTATTATGACAACTGCTTTCTAGGGACCAGGACTAGCTAAGTAATTTGTGGGGCCCAGTGCAAAAGGAAAACATTGGGCCCTTGTTAAAAAATTATGGAGAATTTTGCATTGGTAATAGAACATTACCCCAAGCATGGAGCCCTGTGTAGCTGCGCAGGTTGCATGTTCTGGAAGCACTACCCCCAACAATCACACTAAGATATAAATCCTTACATTAGGAATGTGCAAAAGACACAAGAAAAATGGAGTTATTTAGTAATATTTATTAGATTGTTTCCTTATTGTATTGTTGAGGTCAGCAGACAGAGAAAAAGATGCTGAAAGAGATTAAGTAACCTGCTAAGTTCAGTGGAGTCCAGCCAAGATGGAGGCATAGGCAGATATGCTTTGCTTCCTTGCACAACCAAAAGAAGGATAACAACAAATTTAAAAACAAAGAACAACCAGAACTGCCAGAAAATCACTTGCATGAAAGTCCAAAGACAGGCAGCCTGGGCAGAGAGGACGCAGAACAAGGCAAGGCAGCAGACTGTGCAAGCAATCCCACATTCATGTGCAGATTGACCAGGAGGAACAATGAGGGAGGGAGATAAGCCATGAAACCCAGGGTTTCGGCATGGGAAACTAAAGAAAACCCCTGGCTGTAAAAAATCTGTGGGGGTTGCGGCACTGGTGAGGGAAACTCCCAGTCTCATATGAGTCTTTCGGAGAGGACCACAGGGTCCTAAAACGTACACAAACCTACCCACCTGCAAATCAGCACCTTAAAGGGCACAATCAGCTGGTGGGAAGCGAGGGAAAGCAGGAGAAGAGCCAAGCAAGCGGTATTGTTCCCTCTCTAACCCCTCTCCCACAGACAGCATCCAACACAGCAAAGACAGTTGCCCCACCCTGACAAATACATAAGGCTCCACCCCCTTAGCACATAACAGGTGCGTTGAGACAAAGAAAAATGGCCCAGATGAAAGAACAGATAAAAACCCCATAAAAAGATCTAAGCGACGAGGACATAGACAATTTATCACATGCAGAGTTCAAGACAGTGGTAATCAGGATGCTTACAGAACTGATTGAGAGCTTGGTCACAAAATGAACGAAGTAATGAAAGCTATATAAAAGTGAAATAAAGCAAAATATACAGGGAACCAACAGTGAAGGGAAGGAAACTGGGACTCAACGATTTGGAACAAAAGGAAGAAATAAACATCCAACTGGAACAGAATGAACAAATAAGAATTCAAAAAAATGAAGAGAGGCATAGGAACCTCTGGGAAAACTTCAAGCACTCCTACATCTGAATAATAGGGGTGCCGAAAAGGAGAAGAGGCACAGCAAGAAATTGAAAACTTATTTGAACAAATAATGAAGGAAAACTTCCCCAAGCTGGCAAAGGAAATAGACATGAAAGTCAGGATGCTCAGAGAGGCCCAAAGAAGTTGGATCCAAGGAGGAAGGACCAAGACACATCATTAAATTACCCAAAATTGAAGATAAGGAGAGAATCTTAAAAGCAGCAAGAGGAAAGGAGACAGTTAACAGTTACCTACAAAGGAGTTCCCATCAGACCATCAGCTGATTTCTCAAAAGAAACCTTGCAGGCAAGAAGGGGCTAGAAAGAAGTTTTTGAGGTCATGAAAGGCAAGTACCTATATCCAAGATTATTCTGTTCAGCAAAGCTATCATTTAGAATGTAAGGGCAGATAGAGTACTTCCCAGATAAGGTCAAGTTAAAGGAGTTCATCACCACCAAGCCCTTATTACATGAAATGTTAAAGGGACTTATCTAAGAAATAGAAGATCAAAAATTATAAACAGTAAAATGACAACAAATTCACAACTATCAACAACTGAAACTGAAAAAAAGCAAGCAAATAACTAGAACAGGAACAGAATCACAGAAATGGAGATCACATAGAGGGTTATCACTGGGGAAGGGGAGGAAGAAGAAATGGGGGAGAAGGTACAGGGAATAAGAAGCATAATTGGCAGGCAGAAAATAGATGGGGAGGTTAAATATAGTATGGGAAATGGAGAAGCTACACAACTTACATGTATGACCCACAGACATGAACTAAGGGTGGGGGGAGGAATACGGTGGGAAGGGCTGTACAGGTTGGAGGGGACAACTGTAATAGCAAAATCAATAAAATATATTTTTTAAAAAGCATAATACGTAGGCAGAAAATAGGCAGGGGGAGGTTAAGAATATTATAGGAAATGCAGAAGTCAAAGAGCTTATTATATACAAGCTAAGGACATAAAACGACGGGGGTAGGTGCAGGGAGGAGGAGGTAAAGGGGAGAAAATAATTGGGACAACTGTAATAGCATAATCGATAAAATATACTTAAAAAAAAAAAGAGATTAAGTAAACTGCCAGAAGTCACATATCAAAGGGAAAAGGACAACTCTTCCCTAAGGCAAAGGCCTTGATGGTATGTAATTTAAGCAGTCAGTTAAGAGTATACATTTACTCTTTTATCAAGTGAATTTATCAGTTATTTAAAAAAGAATCCACAATGATAAATTTTAGTAGTGAATATGATTAAATTTTGTCTCCTGATCCTTAGAGGATTCCATTAGGTAAACCAATTAGTTCAAGACTTATGTAAATTATTACAAGCTATTAGAAGCCTTTATTTGAAAAAAAAAACACAGATAAAAATAATCTTTCAACTTCAGGGTACTTAAGTTTCTACAAGGATGAAGCAAAACTATTTTAGCATTTGTACAGAGATACAAATTTCTATAACTAAAGGTCAGTGAAATGATTTCTCTGACAACTCCATAAATATTTTGCTATCTAATTAATACCAGCTTTCATTTTCATCCTTATTAATCCCTAAAGCAAAAGAAATGGCAATAGATCCCATCTCAGGTATTAACTGTAAACAACACCATCACTATAGTTACCCAGGAGCTTTGATGATTCTGTTCAATGACTAAATAATTGAATAAACTCTAGCATCGACCTTCTCTAAAGACATAAATACGAAGTATATCTGGTAACTAAGAACCATATTAACCGCAACAAAGTAAAAATGCAGCTACAGTGAATCCTTTAATAGTGAAGGGTTTTGGAAAATGATGCTGTATCTATGGCCATAGTACTTTATGGTAGTATTTCAAATGACTTCTCACCAATCTAACTTTTCATTAAAAATGTATATTCTAGTCCTTACTGTAATAAGTGATTGATAATATGCTGTTTCCTAAACCTTTCTCCCTATAAATGTCCTAGAATACTTAATTTTGTAGGCAGATAAAGGTAGAGCAGAAGAAACTTATTTCTTGCTTTTTAGCATAATAATTAACAATCAATCCTATTTCTAGTTTATGAAATGACAAGTATTTTGAATTCTTACCCTAACACACCAACACAATTTTACCCTTAGGAAAATAAAGTGGCAGAAGTGAAAATGGGATATGACTATAATGTTTTCTTGTGTTGGAAATGTCACCTCAGAACACACACGCACACACACAGCAGCAGCATTAGAATCTGGGCTCAGTTCTTTATAAACTGAGAAAGTAACTTCTTACAATGGACTTGTTAGAATTACAGTCCACTAAAATTTAAAAGAAAAATGTAGATACCTGGCAGACTTCAGTGTAATATAATTTGTCTTAAAATACCCTAAGAAATATCTCCCAAGAAGCTTCAAGAAGCTGTTTTTCTAATTACTTTTGTATTTTTTCACAGTATGTTCAAAATTATAGGTTGCTGTGCAAGAAAACTTTGAAAAGAAAAACCCTAGCTATAATATATGTGCAAATGTGCTTCTGATATTCTTTATCTAAGTTTACTAACTTGAAAAAAATGCTCTGCTTCCCTCAAACTTAAAACTAAATCATCTACCCTCACTGGCGTGGCTCAGTGGGTTGGGTGCCTGTCCTGCACACCAAAAGGTCACTGGTTCGATGCTTGGTCAGGGCATATGCCTGGGTGTGGGCCAGGTGCCTTGTTGGAGGGGTGTGAGAGGGAACACATTGATGTTTCTCTCACACACTGATGCTTCTCTCCCTCTTTTCTTCACTCCCTTCCCCCCTCCAAGATAAATAAAATCTTTAAAAAAATAAAATGAAATCACTGAATAGTTAATTATTTTAAAAATTCCATGTGAAAACTTTAAAAGCATGAGTATTTAAATAAAGGCCTTTAAATGAAAAATTATTTACTAATTTTTGGAGATGCATCTTGGAGGTCTCCTGCCTAAAATCCTCTCTTAAGAAAGTCTTACACAGAAAGCTTTCACTATAGATTTTATGTTGTAGTGAGGTAATGTAGACTCATGGGGACACTATACCATCGAATTTGCATCTGAATTTCTGGTGATATTTCAGATTCCTGAATGCAACTGAATCTCCCTTAATATCCATGACTACTACTAATAGAGATACACATACATGATACACACATATGTATGTATACCTCCACAAAAACATCATGCACACTTTGAAGACAATATAGCATGACATCTAAAATCTTTGCCCCAGCACTTAGTCATTTGTTACAGAGGGTAATAAACAGGATATATCTGGTGGGTGACACAGCTCCTATGTTTGAAATTAGGTATTCTTAGTGATGACAGCACATCAGGATAGCAGAATAAATAGGGTCTTATAAAAATAAGAGGAAGAAATTAATCCTGACTGACAGGAGTTAGTGACACTGGACTTAAAGAAAGAAAAAAAATATGGAAAAAAGTAAAAGGTGACTAATCTGTTTAAGGAACAGGAAATAGGAGTGGCTGGATACTGTACACAGAGTGAAGAGTAGAAAATGAAGTAGAACAGAATACTGGCAGAGAACCAAAATATTTACAAGTAAAAGAGCAGTGAAAATTAGTCAGAAGTTCTAGATTTTAAAGATTGTGAAAGGAGAAAAATGACTATTTTAAGTACTTCACTCAGAAGCAGCACAAATGAATGGAAACAAGTAATAGTAGAGCTATAAAAATTAAGAATGCCATGCACTTCAAAAGAAAGTATCTTCCTTAAGAAGTTCTCTTACTAATCTCATAACTTTTTCATTGCCTTATTCAACATCACTAGAACACTACACATAGTATAAAACTGTTCTGTTAACTGTTTGCTCATGGTTTGTGCATGCCTTTAAGAAACACTGAAATATGGTGTGCTTTTTAATGAAGTTAGAAACATTAACATCACCCTCATTAGACAAACAACCCCTCTCCCTAAAACACCCATACCCAGCTATCACACAGCCAAGACAAAAAAGTGAGCACTCAATATTTATACTTACTGATTAAACAATAGTAAAAAGTAAAATAGTAAAAAACATACTCTTAACAGAATGAAACCAAAATAAGATACAATGAATATAGATGATGGAATCTTATGCAAAAAGGAAGGTGTTACCTTTGGAGAGGAGCATGAGCATTAACCCGGACAAGTAGGAAGATATTGCATATGAAAAGGCGTGTTAAGCAAAAAAGCAACAGAATGACATCAGAAGAGAACAGTAGCCTGAGGAATCCCCTTTAAGTTCCTACAATTTGAACAGCTGTTACCGCTCAAACGATTCCCTGCTCAATGCAAAGTATGCCTTGAGAGATCCGTGCATTGTGCATTGAAACATCGAAAGTGGGCAAGCGACAGCAAAAGGGGAAGGTGACAAGGGCTGAGATGAGCCACAGATGCAGCCTTGCAGCCAGGAGATCATGATGGGACTCAGCCTAGAGAAGCAAAGAGATTCATTTGGTGGCATTCCTACAGGTGTGAGCAGCATGAGCTGCAGCGGAGCCAAGCAAGACCCAGGAAGAACACAGAATGGGGGAGCAACCATGGTTGTCAGGTGGCTGGAAATCCAGGCAGACAGACAAAGCCATGGAGCCCTATTGCCCTGTAGCCTCCCAGAGCTCACATCCCTTCTCCCTTGGTGTCAAGTTGCAGAGCAAATCTGCTAATCTAAAAACTGGTACTACAGAATCAGTTTTGTTCCCCTGAATAAAGGCTGCACTCTGCGACCAGTCCTGGGGTCGGGGCACAGGGTGAGGACTCCATAGAAGTCCAAAGGCACCATTACTAGGAGGGCAAAACAACAAAGAAACTGGCTGGTTCCTCTAGCCCATCTTACCCCCATGCACCTTGGCTACACTGATGACTGAGGGGGATAGCACTGGGATTCGAAAGAGCTAAAAAGCTTGTGATTCAGCCCTGGCTGGGCAGCTTAGTTGGTTCAAGTGTTTCCCCAATATGCCAAGGTTGAGGGTTTAATCCCTGGTCAGGGTACATACAAGAATCAACCAATGAATGCATGAATGGGTGGGATAACACACGAAGACACATCGATGTCTCTCTCTCCATCTCTAAAATCCATATAATAATAACAACAACAACAACAATAATAAGACTTCTGGCCAAGATGGAGGCATAGGTAGACACACTGTGCCTCCTTGCACAACCAAAATAAGGACAACAATTTAGAAACAAAATAACAACCAGAACTGACAGAAGATTTAACTGTATGAAAGACAGACAACCAAGGAGTTAAAATAGACACATTCATCCAGACCCGTAGGAAGGGCAGAGTTGGGCAGCCAGGTGGAGAGGGGTTGTGGCACAAAAACTGGTGCCACCAGGTGTGTAATCCCAGGTGCATAAAACCGCAGCAGGCAGACCCTGGGCGCGGGGTGGAAATGGGCAGATCCAGCAAGGTGGCGATTGTGAAGCGAGGCACTACACACAAGGCGGCTGGCTGATAGGGCAGTGCCACATTCACGTGCAGATAAACCAGGTGAACCTGGGGAGTGAGACAGACCGTGCAACCCAGGGTCCTAGTGCCAGAAAATAAAGCCTCAAAACACCATTTGAAAACACCTGTGGGGGTTGAGGCAGTGGGAGAGATTCCCAGCCTCACAGGAGAGTTCACTGGAGAGACCTAGAATGTACACAAGCCCATACACCCAGGAATCAGCACCAGAAAGGCCCAGTTTGCTTGGCGGAAGTGGCGGAAGGGACTGAAATCTGACAGAGAGAGCAAGTGCCACTGTTCCCTTTTGGACCCTGCCCCCACATATAGCACCACAACCCACTGACTGGGTTTCCCTGCCCTGCTGAATACCTAAGGCTCTGCCCTGCATACATAACAGGCGTGACAAGAAAAAAAAATGGCCCAAACGAAAGAACAGATCAAAGCTCCACAGCAAATACAACTAAGCGACCAAGAGAGAGCCAACCTATCAGATGCACAGCTCAAAGCACTGGTGATCAGGATGCTCACAGAATTGGTTGAATTTGGTCACAAATTAGATGAAAAAAGAAGGCTACACTAAGTGAAATGAAGGCAAATGCACAGAGAATCAATAGTGATGGGAAGAAAACTGGGATTCAAATTAATGGAGTGGACTAGAAGGAAGAAAGAAACAACCAAACAGAAAAGAAGGAAGAAACAAGAATTCAAAAAAATATAGAGAGGCTTAGGAACCTCCAGTACATCTTTAAACTTTCCAACATCCGAATTATAGGGGTACCAGAAGAAGAGAAAGAGCAACAAGTAGAAAAGTTATTTGAACAAATAATAAAGGAGAACTTCCCCATTCTGGCAAAGGAAATACACTTCCAGGAAGTCCAGGAAGCTCAGAGAGTCCCAAAGAAGTTGGATCTAAGGAGGAACACACCAAGGCACATCATAATTACATTCCCCAAGGTAAAAATGAAGGAGAGAATCCTAGAAGCAGCAAGAGAAAAGGAGACAGTTACCTACAAAGGAGTTCCCATCAGACTGTCAGCTGATTTCTCAAAAGAGGCCTTGCAGGCAAGAAGGGGCTTGGGGCTTGAAAGAAGTATTCCAAGTCATGAAAGGCAAGGACCTACATCCAAGATTGCTCTATCCAGCAAAGCTTTCATTGAGAATGGAAGGGCAGATAAAGTGCTTCTTAGATAGGTCAAGGTAAAGAAGTTCATCATAACCTAGCTCTTACTTTATGAAATGTTAAAGGGACTGATCTAAGAAAAAGAAGATAAAAAACATGTATAGTAAAATGATAGCAAACTCACAATTATTAACAACCACACCTAAAAGAAAAACAAAAACAAACTAAGCAAACAACTAGAACAAGAGCAGAACCACAGAAATGGAGATCACATGGAGGGTTGGCAACAGGGGAATGGGAGGAGGAGAGAGGGGAAAAGATACAGAAAATAAGTAGCACAGATGGTAGGTAGAAAATAGACAGGGGGAGGTTAAATATAGTATGGGAAATGTAGAAGCTAAAGAACTTATGACACATGGACATGAACTAAAGGGGGGGGAATGTGGGTGGGAGAGGGTGTGCAGGGTGGAGGGGAATGGAGGAGGGGTATGGGACAAGTATAATAGCATAATCAGTAAAATATATTTTAAGGAAAGATTTACTTATGAATTTAATAAAAATGAACAAAGTGTGGTTTATGTAAAAAAAAACAATAAAAGCGATTCAACTGAAAAATAAGAGAAAAACCTCTTTCTATAAATCTGGTAGGTTAAGTGCCACTCATACAGATACCTAGACAGAGAAGAAATAAAAAATCAATCAAATACTATGAATAATCAAGGTAGTGAAGCAGCTCAGAAAAAGAATAAAGAGTTTCCAGAAAACAAACTTAAAGACATGAAAATATGTGATATAAATGATAGAGAATTCAAGATTGTAGCTCTGGCAATATTCAATGAGATGTGAAAAAATACAGACAGGCAATTTGATACACTCAGAAAACAAGTCAACACACAAAACAAGTACTTTACCAAAGAGATTGAAACTTTACGAAAGAACCAACCAGAAATTCTGGAGATGAAGAATTCAATATAAGAGATCAAGAATGAACTAGCAAGCACAGGAAATAGAGCAGATGCAGGAAAGGATTAGTAATATCAAAGATAGAAGTGATGCAGAGGGAAGGATAGATTTGAGCATAAAAAGAAATAAAAGAATACTACGAGAAGTTTCTTACTCCATTACAAAATACAATATAAGAACAGGCATACCAGAAGAAGAGGGAGACAGGAAAGGAGAGCCAATCAAACAAAGAGTTGATGAAAATTTCTCAAACCTATAAAAAATTAGATCCTCTAATCCAAGAAGCAAACCGAACACCTAGTTACCTCAATCCAAGGAGGCCTTGTCCAAGGCACATTGTATTAAAACTGTCAAAAATTAATGACAAAGAAAGAAATCTCAAGGCAGCCAGGGAAAAGAAGAAAGTAACTTATAAAGGGAAGCCCATTAGGTTATCATTGGACTTCTTAGCAGGAACTCTACAAGCCAGAAGAGAATGGAACCAAATATTCAAACTACTGAAAAACAAAAATTACCAGCCAAGAATAATACATCCAGAGAAGTTATCCTTTAAATATTAAGGAAAAATAAAGATTTCTCCAGACATACAGATGCTGAGGAAATTTATCACCAGAGAACCTCCACTGCAAGAAATACTCCAGGGGGTTATTCTACGTGAAACAAAAAAGAAAAGGTAACAAAACTAAAAGTAGGATCACTGACAAACTTAGAGCATAAATAGGGGTAATCTGTGATGACAGAAACATAAAAGCGGAGAGGGTAAAGGTATGCATTTGCAAAGGTGGATGGAGACTAGATGCATTCAAAAGAAAAGGAACTACTATATATGCTGTTTCTTTTTCATAAACCCAATGATAACCAAACACAAAAAACCCAAAACTGAGACACATGGCTTAAAAAAAAGAGAAAGCAGAAGAAAGTATGGAATACCACTAAACAAAAAACAATAGAAACACAAAGCAAAAGAACCAATGGAGGCACACAGTAACCAGAAAACAAAAGATAAAATGGCTATAGAAAATCCTTATACATCAATAATTCCTCTAAATGTAACTTGGTTGAATTCACCAATAAAGAGGAACAGCGTAGCAGATTGGATCAAAAACAAGCAAACAAACAAACAGAGAACATTTTATGAATTTGATCCCAAAGGCAAGGAAAGTAAAGGCAAAAATAAATGGGGCTGTATCAAATTAAAAAGCTTCTAAACAGCAAAACAAAGTGAAAACAAAACAAAAAGGCAATCAACTGAATGGGAGATATTTGCAAATAACAGCTCTAATAAAGGGTTAATATCCAAAATATATAAAGAACTCATACAACTAAATACCCAACAAATAAACAATCCAACTAAAAAATGGGCAGAGGACCTGAACAGACACCTTTCCCAAGAAGACATACCAATGGTCAACAGATATATGAAAGATATTCAACTTCGTTAGCTATTAGGGAAATGCAAATCAAAACTGCAATGAGATAATGTCTCATACCTGTTAGAATGGCTGTTATCAACAAGACAGGAAATAACAAGTATTGGAGAGGTTGTAAGAAAAAGGAACCCTCAGTCACTGCTGCTGGGAATGTACAATGGTAGGGCCACTATGGAAAATAATCTGAATCGTTCCTCAAAAACTTAAGAACAGCATTACCATATGACCCAGCAATCCCTATTGTGGATATCTTCCTGAAAAACTTGAAAACATTTATTTACAAAGATATGGGCACCATTATGCTCACTGCAGCATTACTCATAGTGGTCAGAAGGCTGGATGAAGAAGATGTGGTACATATATGAGGAGGGACCCAAAAGAAACTGGAATTTATTTATAAAAAAGAGTGTATTTATTCATACACATTTACATATTTTAAAAAAAGATTTATTTTTAGAGAAATGGTAAGGGAATGAGAAAGGGAGAGAAATGACGTTGGTTGTCTCTTGCACACCCCCAACTGGGGACCTGGCCCGCGGCCATGTGTCCTGGTGGGGAATTGAAGTAGTGGCCTCTTGATTTGCAGGCCGGCATTCAATCCACTGAGCAACAACAGCCAGGGCTATTTGTACATGTTAAAACTTCAATTACCTTTGAAGTATTCTCCATTTAATGTAATATACCTATCAAGATGTTTTTTCCACTGCTCAAAACAGTTTTTCAACTCATCGATTTTGATGACTTTTAGTACCTCTGCCATTTTTTGTTTCATCTCTTCCACATTGGCAAAACTGTTCCCTTTTAGGGCTTTTTTGATCTGGGAAAACAAAACAAAAGTTGCTTTGGGGTGAGACTGGGTGATTAGGCAGGGTGTGGCACAGGGATCATGCCATCTTTGGTCAAAAACTTCTGGATACTTAGTGTGGTGTGGGCAGGTGTCCTCAAAAATCACCCATCATGAAATGGGCAAATGTTTTAAAAAAGCTTTCAAAAAAAATTTAGTGAAGGACTTCCAGCCAAGATGGAGGCATAGGGAGATATGCTTTGCTTCCTGCACAACCAAAAGAAGCACAACAAATTTACAAAAAAACATCAGTACTGCCAGAAAATCAAACGGTATGAAGTCTGACAACCGAGGAATAATGAAGAAACATTCATCCAGACAGCAGGGACAAAGAAGATGACTGGCAAGGCAGCAGACCAGGCAGGTGTCGTGACTGCTGATGGTCCAGTCAGCCCCACATTTGTGTGAGGATAAACTGGGAAGTACACCTGGGGAGAGAGAGAGACTGAGCAACTGAGGCCCAAAGAAGTTGGATCCAAGGAGGAAGGACCAAGACACATCATAATTAAGTTACCCAAGATTAAAGGTAAGGAGAGAATCTTAAAAGCAGCAAGAGAAAAGGAGACAGTTACCTACAAAGGAGTTCCTGTAAGACTATCAGCTGATTTCTCAAAAGAAACCTTATAGGCAAGAAGGGGCTGTAAAGAAGTTTTTGAGGTCATGAAAGGCAAGTACCTACATCCAAGATTATTCTGTTCAGCAAAGCTTCCACTTAAAATGGAAGAGCAGATAACGTGCTTCCCAGATAAGGTCAAGTTGAAAGAGTTCATCATCACCCAGCCCTTATTATATAAAATGTTAAAGAAACTTATCTAAGAAAAGGAAGATAATAAAATGAACAGTAAAATAACAACAAACTCACAACTATCAACGACTGAACCTAAAAAACAAAAACAAAAAGAAACTAAGCAAATAACTAGAACAGGAACAGAATCACAGAAATGGAGATCATGTGGGAGGTTATCAGTGGAGAAGGGGAGGAGGGAGAATGGGGTAAAGGTACAGGGAATAAGAAGCATAATTGGTAGGTACAAAATAGACAGTGGGAGGTTATAATACTCACCTAGCAGGGGAAGCCTATACTATTACAGGGGGCCTACCCTTATATACTATGAAATGGTACTCAGCCAAAAGATGAAATACTGCCATCATGGGTGGACCTTGAGAATATTATGCTAAGCAAAATAAGTCAGTCAGAAAAAGCTAACTGAACCATATGATTTCACTTACTATGTAGGATATAAAACTGAAACTCTTAGACAGAGACAACACTGTGATAGTTATGAGAGGGAAGGAGGTGAGAAGGAGGTGAGAAGTAGGGAGGAGGAAGGGGGAAATACATGGTGAAAGAAGATGATCTGACTTTGGGTGGTAGGCACATAATGCAATATACAGATCATATATCATAAAAATGTACACTTGAAACCTATTATGATCCGGTTAACCAATGTCTCCCCAATAAATGTAATTAAAAACATACACAAAAACATACCTTATGAGTTCGTGTGTGTGTGTGTGTATGATATATATATATATATATATATATATAATTCTATACAAAACCAGGAACTTACTATGTGTTGACAGGATAACTGAGGCTATTTTGTTACTGTCTATATTTAGTGAACAGCTTCTGATATCAAAGGTAAAGTTAAGTTGTAAGGTAACATATTTATAATAAAGTTAAACACATTTAATTGCCTTTTACTATGATGAAACTGAGTCCCATGAATACAGATCACTTCAGTCCAGAATTCATGGTTCACTCATTAAGACTCCCTTTGAATCTTACATAGCAGCTGAGCCACAGATTTTATGTAATTAACCTCAAAGTGTTTACCTGATAAGGAAAAACACAGAACTGTTTTAGTTTATGACATGCAAAGCTCTAAATGCAGGTTTTATTTGAACATTACTGGAGAAAAAAAAGGCCATTAAAAACCTTAAAAAATATTGTGGAAGGGGAGGTGGATGGAGGTAGAAAAGGGTATATAGGGAGATAAATGATGATGAAAAAAAGTAAAACAAAATAAAAAAGAAAAAAACCCTTAAAAAACTTTATCTGATCATAAAATAGGACATTTTTTTTCATGGAAGAAAATATGAAAAATACAAAAAAGTGAAAAACAACATTGAAAAAATTTTTTTATAAAAATAATCATTTACAGGTAACCTTACTTTCTATGCATAGATAGCAATACACATACCCACTTACATTATTTACAGAAATGGGCTCATAGACGCATGCTCTTTCAAAACCTTTTTCCATGTAATGTTCCCACAGGTGATTAACAGAGCTTTCACAGGGTTATGTGAAGGAAGTAATCAAGCAAATTTTCTTAGAATATATTTAGATCTCAAGTTAACAATCAAAGGATGAGGAAACCACTCAACTGATCCTATCTCTCTACTGCACTTTAAAGGAATGGGTCATGAGACAAAAGACTAACATTTTAGAACTATGTTAGTTTGTTATGTCCACTCTGGAATTCAGCCCAAACACCAATTTAGCCAAACAATTCCTATGCATTTTTAGTTTAGAACACTACATAATTTTCATTTCTTTGATGGTATGACAAGGTAATATTAGTAGCTAACATTTACATGGCATTTACTATGTTTTAGGCACTGTCCTGAACACTTTACACATGCTAACTCATTCAATGTTCACCGCCTCACAAAACAGGTGCAATCGTTATCCCCGTTTTTCAGATGAAGAAAACAAAAACACAGAGCAATTCATACCTTGTACAAGGTCACCACCTGATAAATCCTATAGCTAGGATTTTACACAGCAGTCTGATTCTAAATTTTACTTTTCTAAGGGACAAATGTTGAAGTAGAAAGAATATTCTAGTAATACTGTTCAAATAAGCAGAACATTGAATACCTGGCCTCTTTCCATTTTCTGAGAATTCTGGTTAATGAATACTTTTACTGTAGTTTAACATACTAAGTCTCAAGATAAATTTAATTACAGGAAAAGAGAGTTATTGTAAATAATCAACAAGGAAACTTTTAAAATTTGAATTAAAGATTATTTGTGAGAACCAGCATTGTTATCCAAATTAGGAATCAGAGTGAAAGACTGCTGAACAGTTAGTCCAGATGGTAGCTGTATGAACTTAAGAGGATAAGAAAGACCAGGTATTTAATTGTTCATATATGATCATCCAATAAAGTCCTCTCCCTGGGAGGGACTCTCCTTCACTTATTTTGCCCACTACTCTCAAGATGCATGGTTTGTGACTTCTATATCTCAAGGTTACACTTCCTTGACTTATTATAATTAGATTTCACATGTGTATAAAACAACTAGGAATGAGAAGAGGAAGCTCAAATGGTGACTTTCTCAGATTCCACACCCCTTGGTCTGTGCCTGTAAGTCTAATTATTATCATTTCAATCACTAAGATTCCTCTTTGGGTTTTATCTTTGCTATTTCATCTCGAAGTCTGCCTTTGCTCAAAATGTATAACCTGTTGTCATATTCCACATGAGCTGACAGAAGATTTTTCTAGTGGAATTTCCTAAGTTTGGCTTTTTTCTCCATAACTTGAGTTGCTTTGCCAGGAAGTCAGATTTTACTATTGCAAAATTTTTTTTAATGGTACAAATAGAAAAATTTGGAGGAAAAATATTAATGTAGTGTATTTGAGGAGGTAGGATTATGGATAATAAAGTAAATTCTACTTTCTTGTATCTTCCAGTTGTAATGGTATGCATTACTTTTATAAAGAGAAAATAAATGTGTTTTTTAAAAGCAAAGAAAAAAAAAGATGTAACCTCAAGATAATTACTGTAGTTGACCTATTGAATTCTTTAGTATTTTCCATCTAAGTGCTACTGAAATTTGTATGTGGAAAATGAAGATTTGGGTCTTGGCATACTTGATATTGGATTGTTAATTTCTGAAGCAACTGATCAACAGAGGGGAAGATTTTTGCATTCTCATCTATTGTGCCAGGATCTAGTTCAGACTGCTTAGGTGTGGTTAGAGGTGAGAGAGTTTTGGAAACAGTTGTATTAAATCTCTTTGGAGGTTAGGATGTGTTCTATGAAGCACTTATCCCTTTCTACTCCAGACATCTCTGCAATGGACTGAATATTAATGTCTCTTCCAAATTCCTCTGTTGATTAGGTCATGAGGTGATTAGGGCATGAGGGAAGAACTCTCATGAATAGGATTAGTGTTCTTAGGGAAGAGATCACAGAGAGATCCCTAAGCCATGTGAAAACAGTGAAAAGTATATAAAACAGGAAACGGTTTCTCACTAGACACTGAATCTGCTGGTGTCTTGATATAGAAAGTCTCAGCTTCTAGAACTGTGAGAAATAAAATTTTTGTTTATTTGCATTCAAGACAAAAAACCCCACCAGGTTGGACCCACACTGAGCAGAAAATTGTCAGAGCTTGAGGAATCTTTCTAAGGCTGTCACAGTTGGGGGGGGGGGGCGGGGAAGCATCATTTAATATTCGATGCTTTTTATAATTGGTACCCCAGGAGGCAAATTCTACTGGCATTAGGACAGGTACCTAAACTGTTTTTCCAGCAGTGAAATGAGATGTTTATTCACTGCAATAATTACAACAAACTAACAATAACCCAGGAAGTAGTTAAAAAGTATGCAATTCTGGAGCATACTTTCTAAACAGCACGGTATTAAAAGCTGCAATAAGATTACTAGACTTTTTCAAATGTCGACCATGGGCTCTATATTGGTTAAAGTTACTATAATCACCAGGAAACTAGAAATGACAGTTAAAAACACTAAAAACAAAACAACCACAACATCATTTTTACCAATCCAATTAAATACAAGAAGAACCTTACTAATTGTCTTTGTAAGACAAAATAATTTATTAACAACATAAAATAAAAGATCATCTAATTAATGACATGGCTTATTTTATGCACACCTCCATAATAAAATTTACATCTCAAAGAAGTGGCAGGGTAGTTCAGGTTCATTATCTAATCATTCAGACAAAAGAAGGGAAGGAACATAGTCCTAATAGTTTCAAAAGCATAGTTTGCATACTGTTAAGTATGAGGAAAAAACCCAATGATCTGGCAAAGAGGGAGAAGGTTGAAGATTAGGAATGAAGTAGATTCCTAGAGAATGAAAAGTATCATTACATTTAAAATATACCACAAGAGTATTCCCAATATTCTGATACTCAATATATAACCAACTTGGCTACTACCTAAATTATTCTTTTTCCAATAAAAAGTGTGTTTTAGTATATCAGAATTAAAAAAAAATCCTTCCTATGGTATATCTGGATTTAACCAAGAAATTAGAGGAAAACAGAATTTTTTTAAAATTAGAAATTTGTGTCAATATTGCAGGAAAACATCTGTTTTTGTCAAGCAAGCAATGCCAATTTAAGTGATATCAAACAGAATAAACATCCAGACCTCAATATAGATGTTATTTAACACTGCCATTCTCCTTTATTAAAGGACTGTACTGTTCCAATATTATCTCATTTCTGCCAGCACTTTCAGAGGAAAGCACAATCGATTCTGTAAACTGGGAGAACTAGGACAGTATAAATTGATGGCTTAGACACTTTCCTGGAGGGTCCCAAAGAATATGCTATTTTTAACTCTCTTTCACTTCAAAGAGAAGAAAGCAAGGATACAGAGTGTTCCACAGGAAGTATTGCTCAGGCTATGACAGGCTAGCTTTGTTTTATATAGGTGACCTGAACTAGCATTTGTGTTAAAGGAAAGCATTATTAATATGGATTAGATATCATTAGAAAGATAAAAAGAATTAAGAATTGCTTAGTCAGAACAGCCATAAAACTAAGGTTTATTAACTTTTATTATTCATTTTTTCCAGACTAAGCTTTTATGACTGAAGCACTGTGAGGGCAGTTTTTTTGAGAAACCATTTTGCCAACTTTAAATTTATTGGTAAGCAGGTATTTATAAGACAATTTAGAAGAACTATTTCCATACCATCAAAACTTCAAGCATTTAATGCTGGTCTATCTTATGTCTATGGTACTATTTTAGTGAGCAGGCAAATTTAATTGGCCCCTTAGGTGAATGCAGAAGAAGACACAGTTGCCAGCACACTGTCATTATTCTATCTCCTCTATCACCCACTGGTCTCTTACCACTGTGCCTGAACTAAACATATATACAAACACAAAAAACAAATCTAATTAGAACAGCAACATAGATTATAGCTCACAGCTATTTAAATGACGGTCCTAAGAAGGGTCTATACAACTCAAGAAAATCTATGGGTACTTACCAGACACATTTGGCTCCAGATTTCAGTGGCGGCAGGTTAATGGAGAAGGGAAAAGGGAAATAGGTGCATTTGTAGGTATTAAATAATATCTGAATCTGTGCTGGTCATACAATACTATGAAATGATCACAGAATCAATGAAAAAACAACAGCCAGGGCTACCAACCTAGTAATATAAATATAAAATTCCTATTACTCCCACCATAAGTTGTCAGTAAGGAAAATGACTTTGCTCCCAGGGTCCCTATTCGACATACCTAAATCCTTTATCATTAACACTCCCCTCGTTACCCAGCAGGGCCTTTTATATCCTAGTTACTTTAAATTTGTACCTTGCAATGCTGCCAATATTCTGTGCATCTTACAGAGTGTTTATCCTAACATGTTCCTCCTACAGTGTGGTTCATCAGGACCCTATCATAGTCTGCTGGTTACAAAACTTAATCAGTTTGCAAACACATGGTTCTGAGTTATTTGAAAAGCTGAGACTGAAGACACAATGTACTGATATTCTTTGAATTTATCAACCAATTGTAAAACTATGTTTAGTTTTACAGCCATTTTGCTTCCCACACATGCATACAATATCAGCATTTAGAAAAAAAAAAGAAATTATATCACTGGTCAGAGCCCAGGTAGCTTCAAATGCTTTTAGATGTCTTATTTGATGGCATACTTTATTGCATAACAATTCTAAAAAGTTATGCAGCAATAGAAAGAGATATGCATTTGACTTTTGCTAATAAGTTTTGCATAATTAAGACATTAAACTTTTAAAACCTCCAAACCAAACTGAATCTGCCATCCAAATCTGCTTTGGAAGAGAAATTAAAGCAATAGCTTTCACAAATTTTTAAAAGGTAAATTATATTAAGCCAAGGTTGTCATTTAAATTCAAATCCCTATTGCTGAGTATGATGCATGATTAACAGGCATTACAATTGATGGAAAATTTAAGCAAATATTAATACCTTAATACAGCATAAAAAAAAGAAAGAAAAGAAAAAGGAAGAAAGAAAAAAAAGAGCAGTGGAAACCTGAGTAAAAAGAAGCCAGGAAGCAGCTGAAAAAGAGACCGGTTCACTGTGAGAAATGTAAACCTCTCAGACAGTGCTACGGCCCCGAATCCAACAGCTCAGGAACAAGGCCAATTATTGCAAAATATTAAACATATATGGTGAAGCTGCAAACTTTTCAAAAGAGTCATAAGAATGAAAGCAGCTACATAGAAAACAGCCAGGGCCTTATAAGCCTAAAATCTTTGCTATAATCACTACCTGCAGAAATTGGTATAAATTTGAGAATACCAAGCTCCTTACATTTAGTATACTTTATAGTCTCCGAGCTGTAAATTTTATGATAAAGAGTTAGGATAACAAATCCTTACTACTCCAACTGGCAAGTAACCAGATCTTTTGAAATTGTTGCTTATATGACTCCAGTTCTTGACAGTAAGTCACTATTGCAAACCAATTCTCAGATAGTCCCACCTTCCTGAACTAGAAATGGCACATACGATAGACACAGAATCATGGAATTTTAGGGTACAGAGAAATTTCAACAGACAATAGAGTAAAACTCCCTTACTTGGAAAATTAGTAAATTGAAACCCGGAGACTTTAAGTGACACACCTAAAACCAGTTAATAACAAATAAGGGGCTGTCAGGATTTGACTCCTATTTTGTTTTCTTTCACATTATACACTACATTTTCGAAGAGCCTTATGTAGCCAGAATTTCTTCTGCTTTTGTGATAGAGGTTGACTCTACCTTGTTATTAATGACCATGATAATTTCACATTCTCAACAAAAGATGTGTATATTCATTTCCCATAATAGACTAGAGGTTATCAAGGAGACCGATTAACTATTGTGGTCCTCTGGCACACACTTGATAAAAGAGCAAAGCATTTCATCCTTTTTTCTCTTTCCCCAAAAGGGGGGTGGGGTGGGGGGAGAAAATCCTGTATTTTACTGTCCATACTCTACCTGGTCTCAGAATACTTGCTTCAATTGGGTTTGCTAAATTTGCGGCAAAAACTTTTTAGAGTTATATACAAACATTTAAAAATTATTTATCCGTGCCTCTGTAGAAAAATTGTTCTGAATCTATCAATGCTTTCATTATTTGGTTGAATTAATTTCACCATTTTGTGCAAAAAAAAAAAAAAGAAAGAAAAGAAAAAAAAGAAAGAAAGAAAAAAAGAAAATGTCAGTAACTAAAAGTTGTTTGAAGAAAATAGATGTAAGATGTGACTATTTCTAATTTTAATCAGATTAGGATGGTAGAATGTAGGGAAATATAAGGGAAAAATATGAAAAAGAAGTCCAGAAAGTCAGATTATTTATTTATTTTAAAAATTTTTTAGAAAAAGATTTACTTATTTTTAGAGAATGGAGAAGGGAGGGAGAAAAAGTGGGAGAGAAACACCGATGTGTGAAAGACACGTCAATCAGTTGCCTCTTGTGTGCCCCCTACTGGGGAACTGGCCTGAAACCCAGGTATGTACCTTGACTGGGAATCAAACTGGCAACCTTTCGGTTTGTAGGCTGGCACTCGATTCACTGAGCCACACCAGCTGGGGTGCGAGTCTGATTTTTTACAATAAAGGTTACATAAAGATGTAAATAACTCAGACAGAAATTGGTATAAATCTGTGAAAAGCATCAGAAACAAAAAACTGCCACCCTGGCTGGGTAGCCCAGTTGGTTCGTGTCCTCCTGAAGCGCCAAGGTTGTAAGTTCAAACCTCAGTCAGGGCACATACAAGAATCAACCAATGAATGCATAAATAAGTAGAAAAATAAAATCATACTCTTTTCCTCTTACTCTTGCCCCCAAGTCAATAAAAACAAACACACACACAAAACACAGCCTATTCATTCCTCAGTGCATTTTACTTTTCTATTAGGACATCCACAAACATAAATGCACATTTTCTGTAAGCTTTGACATAAAAAATAACTATGAGCTAACTTCAAAAGTCTTTAGATAATTTTTTTAAATACTCAAGTACTATAAATTCTATAAAAAGGTTCAATATAGTTACCAACACAATACTTGGCACTGGCACTACTGACCTTTTCTCTGAAGGGAAATTTCTATTGTACTTATTAGCATAACAAAATTTCCTTCTCTTTCAGACAAGGATGATTTGAGGATTTATTTTACTTTTCTTCTTCAAACTAAATGAGACTCAACTAACTTAAGCTGTAAGTTAAGAGGATTCTACACAAAAATAACCGGAAGAAACAACTATAGTTATAAATTATTACATTATGACTGACTCTATGAGTCAAACACAATGTCAAAAACTACTCATTCAGACATATTCTCTCTCTGTGCCTGTATTACCCAGATCCAGTCTAACTTATTGCTTTCTTCCTTGTGATCATAACTAGCATTAGGAAAAAAACCCAAATTAAAATATGACTGATGATAAACATATGCTATCTGTCACACACATATTTTGGCCTTCAATTAGAAGTGTCCTTTTTTTTCAGGGATACATTTGTACAATCACACTGGTCCAACCTTTAACTATAAGTTTTAATTTTGTAGGCAATTTGACAAAAATTTAGTCATAAAAAGAACAAAATTAATAAGCTCACACAAATACAGAACAAAGGACTTTGACCACCTAATTAATAGGGTGTATTAATGAGCTACATTAATTAGTCACACACAAGGTACTTGAGTGGGGAATGTGAAGATAATTTTTTATCATCATGGTACTAGCTATAATCTATATTATAATTTTGAGAGAAAAAATCAATACTAAAAACAATATGAAAAGTCAGTCACTGAGGTTGAGTGACTGAGATTGTAGGAAAACTCACAATTTCTATAAGATAAAACAGTAATGTATTAAAGCTAATGAGCAGTGTCAGAACCAATGCTTCTATGTATAAAGAACTTTTGATGCCCTTCAAAATTATAGCATATACTAGTTTACATTATAAGTGGATATATTATTAAACTTCAGGAAAACCTGACACTAAAGAGTCATATTTGAGACAGAGGGCAAATTCTAAGATGGCCAGGAGGACCGATCCTTGTACTCAAAATCTTTTAGAAGAACATCTGCACACATACAACACAGGGCCAGTAACACACAAAAAGGAAGAACCTACATGCTGAGTACAAGACAACTCCTAGGAGCAACAGATTAAGGACCTGAAAGTTCTCTTGCAGGGATGAAAAGTAAGAGTCTTATCTTGTAAAGGAAGTTGCTAAGTCACAATGATCACCGAAGACTGCACAAGTGATGAGAAGCAAGAATACTTCTCATCAGACTGCCCAGTGCTAAAGTCTTCCTCCTGAAACTTCAGTACTCCTTAAGAGTTCCACACAATATCAAGAGCAACAAACTGCCTAAGTGGAGGTAGAGGATTATGTGGCCTTGGGGAGTTACGCTGACACAGATTGAGTGCCTCTAGGGTGACAAGCAGCTAATAAGGTCCAAAAAGAAACCAATAAAAATTTTACTTCAACACCTGGAGTTATGAAATGCAGAAAAACATACTTTATTAAACATCTAGAGTAGACATATACATCTAGATGGGAAGCACTGAAAGAAATGAATTAAGTAAAATAAGATAGTTTTGTGCCTTGAGATCAATTGTTTTCATTGAATGTTTAAAGAAAATTTGAAAGGGACAAAAGGAAAACAATCTTTTGAGTTTTATTATTTTGGTATACCCAGTATTAGATTGCATTCGGTTTAAAAATATCTTTCACAATACAACCAGCAAACTGGAAAAGAAAACACAAAAACAGATCTTTAAGAACATCATTCCTTTTAAAGGCATTCCTACTGATACTGAGATAACAAATTTTCACTGAAGTTTTCAATCAAATTTAGGCTCAGGAGACATTTTAACTTGTCTTGCCTCTCTTTTGTTGTTATCACTGGTGGATTACCAGGGTGAAAAGAAGGCCTTGACTACAATGGCAACAGGCACCAGGAAGCTGTTTAACATGCTGCTCAGGCTGGTACAATCTTTTCATCGTGGCTCCTAACCGTTCAGCATATAAACCTGACAGTGTGGTATTTGCTAGTAGGTGCTAGGATTTGCCCACTCTTTTAATATCACTGGTTTGCATATTCACATATATTTTGTATTTGAGACCATTGATACATTGAGTGTGGAGGTATCTTAACAGTATGACTGAAATAAAGTAAGATAAAAAAAGCAACACCCAAGAGCTAAGAATTAATGACAGAAATACTGCTCACCTGTGTGCTGTGCAGGCTGTAGCAGTGGTTGGTTTAGATGTGAATTGTAATGGACAGAAGGGACTGGGCGATACTGAGGTTGACTGGAGTGATAGTGGCCTGGAGCACAGTAACAGGCTGGCACCTAGAATAAGAATTGAGGGGAAAAAATCAATTTTACTTGCAATAAAATTTTTTTCTGCAGGGCACACCAGACTGTAGTGATTAATAATTATTTTCAACACCTATCACCTGAAAACTGACTCTCTTAGCTCTAATTGAAAATTTTTTTAAAAAATTTCAAACATACATCATACATAACAAAAGATACTTAACAATAAGCCCATCAATGAGAGTCAGTAGATATTATTTTTTTGCCCATATTTGTTTCAGATTTTCCTCTTTTACAAAACCAAACACTAATGAAATAGTTGAAGGCTTATTATACAAAAAAGCCCATTGTCCTGTAGTTAGAATACAAAGTCTGTCAAGAAGGTGGAATCCAGGCATGTAATATGAAAGAGACATTTACTGAATAAGATACAAAATACAAGAAACATTGTACACAGAACAATAATGCCTTAGTCCTCTTCAAAGGAAGCACTCTGGAACCTTATATGGCTTTCCCAATCACCATCAGTTACTGTGGTATTTTCCTGCATCTCACTGAAGGTCTGAAATCTCTTCCCTTTCAAAGGTGATTTTAGTTTTGGAAAAAGCCAGAAGTCTCAGGGCGCCAAATCTGGGCTGTAGAGGGGCTGAATCACCTGGGTGATTAGATGTTTCACCAAAAAACTGCATGAGACATGATGCGTAAGTGGGCATGTTGCTGTGATAAGGCTGCCAATCACTGGTTGTTCACAGACATGGCCTTCTGAATCATCTGGATAGTTTTTGCAAAGATGCTCAAACTTAATGCAAAATTTGATGCAGATTTGTTACTCTACTCGCCCAGTCATTTTGAATGTGATGGGCACACAGTACACATGCTCACTCAACGGCATCTACTGCCCCCAATGACTAGTACAGTGAAGCTGCCATTATTCACACATGCGCATTCCAGTCCACTCACTCTCTTTGCCTGACAGGTTACATCTATATTGGGCAAACTGTTTTCATTATATTAATGGTTGGATTTTTCCGGACAGACCTTGTATAATATTCCTACAAATGTTTTTAAATGTCTATTTTATGTATGTATGTATCTATCTATCTATCTGTTATCGATATATAAATTGTTGGGGATTTTAAAAATTTATATTTATGTCACTCTATTATAACTTCATGCAACTTATCTTGCAGTTAACATTGTTTTGGAGACTTTTCTTGGTTAAACATGTACTGCTGGCTCATTCAATTTAAATGTTGAACAGCAATCATCATATAAGTCACTTTATCCATGCCCACATTTTAACACAGTTGTACAGTTTCCATTCCTTACTTTTTCTCATATTTCTAATGAAAATTAAATCATCAACATATAAACTTTGTCAATTATACCTTAATAAAGGTGGGGGGGAAAGCCAGTAAGACTATCTTGATTTCTTTTTCCTTCCAGAGCTATTTATATCTGCTTTGAATTTCTCTTAAAGTAATCTAATCTACTTTGGGGTGAAGAGTAAATAATCCAGTGATGTGGAAGTATACAGCAGTTAACTTATTCAGTCTATGGGCTCTCTGATTGGGTTACTACTAAAAGACAGAGATCTATGGAGATCTTAGAGTGCCCATTTCATCTGGAAACCAGCCTAGCAAAGAATTGCTAGATCAGTTATAAGCCGAGAATCCCCTATATTTACTGTAATATTCTTCTGTCTTTGAAACATTAGACACAATACAGATGTGATCCTTTTTCTCGGAGATTTCAGCAATCAACAGGTACATCCTGATTTCAGATCTTAGCCATTACATTTTTGTTTGTGTGTATGTAAATAAACAATATCTTTTCTCTTGAATAAACAAAAGACATCACTGTTAAGGCAAAAAATAGTATTTTTTGTTTATAATGTATATGTATGTAATATATATGATAATAATGGAGAGTGGGTAAGAAGAATTATTCTCCTAACATAACCAGGATATTGTACTTAAAAAGTTTCATAAAAACATTAGGCAGATTGTGATAAGCTAAAGATACATACAGTAGTCCCTAAAGAAACTACACAAACACAAGATTAAAAGTGCTGTGGATAAGAAGCAATACAAGAAGTAAAATGAAACACTAAAAGTGTTCAAATTATACAAAAAGCAGGAAAAGAAGCAGATAGAAATAAAATACAGACAGGACAAATGGAAAATAAATAACAATGTGGTGTACCTGCATCTAACCATGTCAAAACCTACATAAAAGATAAAATAACAACCAGACACTCTGATCAGGCTGGGTAAAGCAGCAAAACCAAATTAAAACAAAACAAAACAACAACTCTATACTGTATGTAAAAGACACTTTAAATATAAAGTTGCAAATAGGAGGGAGTAAAAAGACATTCCATATAAATGCTAATGAAATGAATGCTGAAGCCACTATATTAAAGTCAGATAAAATAGGTTCCAATACAAAGAACAGTATTAGAACAAGAAAACCATTTTGTAAAGACATGAGTCAACATATCAGGAAGATATAATAAATATAAATTGCTTAATATAGATTCAAATTCTATAAAAAGGGAGAAATAGACAAATCTGCTATCATTTATTGTTACAACTGGACAAAAATTACATAAGAATGCAGAAGATCTGAAAGACATTATCAACCACATTGACTCAACTGATATTTAAAAAATAGCAAATGCAAAAACAGAGTATAAAAGAAATTAAAAAAGACATCCTTTGTTCAATAATGACAATATTGTTAAGATGGCAATAACAAGCAACACAATCTATAGATTCAATGCAATCTCTGTCAAAATTCCTATGGCGCCTTCTGAAGACATGGAAAGGCCAATTCCCTAATTCATATAGAATCACAAGGGATCTGAATTGTCAAAACAATTTTGACAAAGAAGAAGAGACTTGGAGAATTCATACTTCCTGATTTTAAAACTTACTGCGAAGGTACAGTAATAAAACAGTGTAGTACTGGCATAAAGATAGAAATACAGAATAGTGTAAAAGTGAGAGTCCAGAAATAAACTATATTTATGGTTAAGTAATATTTGACATGAGAACTAAGACTATTCAATGGAAAATAAACCACAGGGTCTTCAACAAATGATGATGGAAAAAATAAATACCCACATGCAAAACAAAAATTAAGTTGAACCCTTACCTTATACCACATATAAAAATTACTCAAAATTGATAAATGACCAAATTTAGGAGCCCAAACCATAACACCCTGAGAAGAAAACAGGGATAAATCATGACCTTGCATTTGGCAATGGATTTTTTTTTATATCCTCATCCGAAAATATTTTTTCATTGCTTTTTTAAATTTTTTATTGTATATTTTCCATTACCATTTATTCCCCTTATACTCCCACTCCCCACAATCACCACAGTGGTGTCCATGTCCACGAGTTCTTTTTCCTTTTTGCTGAAGCCCTTCACCTCTTAACCCTCTGCCCCCATAGCTGTCAGCCTACCCTGTATTTTGCTCATTAGTTCAGTTTGTTCATTAGATTCCACATATGAGTGAAACCATATGGTATTTTTAGAGAGAGAGGAAGGGAGAAAGAGAAACATCAATGCATTGATTAGTTGTCCTCTGTACATGCTCATACTGGGCATCTGCCTGGATGAAGAATAGTACACATCTGAACCAGGGACAAAACCTGTAACCTTGGTATTTGCCCTGACTGGGAATTGAACCTGCAAACCTTTGGTTATGGGACAATGCTCCAACCAATGGAGCCACACAGGCCAGGGATGGCAAAAGATTCTTAGATATAATACCAAAAGCATGTGCAACAAAATTAAAAAGATAAAGTTGTCTTCATGAAAATTAAAAAACTTTTGTGAACTAAATACATTATCAAGAAAGTAAAAAGACAATCTACAGAATAGGCAAACATATCTGCAAATCAGCCATCTGATAAGGGTCTAGTATCGGAAATATATAAAGAACTCTTACAACTCAACAACAAAAAGGCAAACAAATCTGATTAAAAAATAGGCCTTTTGGAAAACAGTTGGTAGCTCCTCAAAAAGTTAAACAGTTACCATATGAACCAGCAATTCTACTAGGTGTATACCCAAAGAAATGAGTAACCACATGTTAGGTCAAAAAGACGAACAAATTGTGGTATATATACACAATGGCACATTATTCAGACATAAAAAGAATGAAGTACTGATACATGCTACAATGTGGATTAACTTTGAAACATTAAATCAAAGAAGCAATACATAGAAGGTAGCACATTGCATGATTTCACTAATATGAAGTATCGAGAATAGGTAAATCCATAGAGAGAGAATGCAGACTGGTGGTTGCCAGGGGCTGGGTGTTGGGGAAAATTGGTAGCAACTGTTTAATGGGTATGGAGCTTTCTTTTGAGGTGATAAAAACGTTTTGGAACCAAGAAGTGATGGATGCAAAACACTGTAATGCACTGCATGTCACTGAACTGTTTACTTTCAAATGCTTAATTTTATGTTACATGAGCTTTATCTGAATAAAAAAAGAAAAAAACAAATGTAAAAAAACAAAAATTGCTAAAATTATAGAATACAAATTCTTTTCAAGTGTATATGGGTCACCATCCCCCAAGAGACTACATGCTGGAACATAAAATAAGACTCAACAGATTCCAAAATCCACACCGAAACCTTAGTAGGTTCTCTGACCACATGGAATTAGATCAATAATCTATGCTTCCACCTTAAGAAGTTAGAAAAAAAAAAGTACATTAAACCCCAAAATAAGTAGAAGAAAATAATGAGAAAAGAAATAGTTCAAACAGAACATGAACAATAAAATTAACGAAGCCCTAATTTGTTTTTGTGAGGACATCAATAGGATTGATAAATTTCTAGTTAAATTAGTAAAGAAAAAAGAGAAGACTGAAATTACCATATCAGAGATTACAGAGGTGGCATCACTACTAATCCTAAAGATACTGAAAGTATAGCAAGGGGATATGATAGGTAACTTATACCAATAAATTTGACAACATAATGAAATTGATACAAACTACCAAATCTGATCCAGGAAGAAATAGGATATTGAATCTGTAATTTTAAAATCTTTTGTGCAAAAAACTATGTATCCAAATCGACTTATTAATTAAATATAGTGAACATTAAGAATAAATAACATAATTTCTACACAAACTCCTTTAGGATAAAGAAGGGAACAATATGCAACTTATTTTGAGGCCAGTGCATTAACATACATGCAAAAATCCTTAAGAAAATATTAGCAAACTGAATCCAGCGATACACAAAAAAACATACCATATCATGACTAAGTGGGGTATGTCCCAGAAATGAAAGGCATTCAAAAATCACTGTGTTAATAGAGTAAAGGGGTGGGAGGAGGAATCACATAATCACTTCAATAGATGCAGAAAAACATTTCCCAAGATTTAATATTCATTCATGGTAAAGACTTTTAGCAAACTAAGAATAGAAGAAAATTTTCTATAGCTGATAGAGGGCATGGATAAAACCCCCCACAGATAATAGTACAATTAGTGATTGAAGACTGAATTCTTTCTCCTAAGCATGGAAACAAGGGAAGAATATGCACTTTCAAAACTTATATTCAAGTAAAAATACATGGCTTCTATGGGAGAAGATTTTTTGTTAATGATACATTGATAAAGGGTTAATATCCAAAATATATGAAAAACTGGTACAACTTCACATGGGCAGAGTTCCTAAATAGACATTTCTCCAGAAAAGGCCAACAGACATATGAAAAGATCGTATGTCTGAACATCTCGACATTACTAATCATCAGAGAAATGCCAATTAAAACTACAATGAGATATCACCTCACATTGGTGAGGATGGCCATCATCAATAAATCAACATTCAAGTGTTGGCAAGGATGTGGAAAAAAGGGAACCTTCGTGAACAGTTGGTGGGACTGAAAATTGGTGCACCCACTATGGAAAACGTTTTGGAGGTTCCTCAAAAAATTAAAAATAGAACTACCATATGACCCAGCAATTCCACCTCTGGTTATTTATCTGAAGAAATCCAAAATGGTAATTTGAAAGGATATATCCATACCTCTGTTCACCGAAGCATAATTTACAATAGCCAAGAAAAAGAAGCAACCTAAGTCCCATCAATAGACGACTAGATAAAGAAGATGTAGTACATTTATACAATGGAATATTACTCAGCCATAAAAAGAATGAAATCTTACCATTTTCAACAACGTAGATGAATCTAGAGGGTATCATGCTAAGTGAAGTAAGTCAGAAAGAGAAAGACAAATACTATATGACATTAATTATATGGGAAATCTAAAAATTAAAATAAACGTCAAAACAGGATGGAGTTTGGGGGACTGGGTGAAAAAGGTGAAGGGATTAAGAAGTACAAATTGGCAGTTACAAACAGGCAGAAGGAATATAGTCAATAACATCACAACTATGTATGGTGTCAGGCGGGGATTAGATTCATCAGGAGAGGTCACTTTGTAAAAGTTATATAAATAAGTGTTTAACCACTATGCTGTATACCTGAAACTAATATAATATTGAATGCCAACTTTAACTGAACAAAATCTCCTTCAGAATATTTCAAAACATTAACTACTTAGGAGTTAGGAAAACTACATAATACTGTGGAGAACAATTAAGGAAGATCTAACTAAATGGAGAGAGAGAACATATTCCTGCACTGGAAAATTCAATAGTGTTGGAGCTGATAATTTTCCCCAAACGGATCTATTTCTTCTTGAAATGCATTTTATTTTATAGTGCATTTACTTTATTGTTTCTCTAAAGCTAATTATAAAAAAAAAACAAAAAACCCCCCCCAAAACCTCTCAGAGTCAGAAGGAAACTCCAAGATCACATAGCTTAACTACTTAACTGTCACGTATGCACTTGAAAAATCTCCAAAGAAAATGATGTCAAACTTTGCTTACATTATTGTCACAAATTCCTTCCCTGTGAAATTAAAAACAAACACTCTAGTGTTAAAACTAATCTTAAATAAGAAGCTTCTATGGGAAAAAATGACAACAACAAAAAAAAAGATGTACCTGTGGTGAGGGCTGCTGGATAAATCCCTGCTGCTGGAGCACAGGCTGACTGACAGGATGACCAGAAGCAGAATAGCCAGCGGTAGCGACTGGCTGACCAGGTGGTAAGGGCGGTGGAGGAGGCGGTGGAGGAGGAGGAGGCGGCGGCGGCGGTGGTGGTAGTGGTGGTGGTGGAGCTGCAGTCATGATATAACCAGACTGCTGTGGGGACTGAAGAACAACAGTGGACTGGAACATGGTAGCATGAGGGTCCGAACCATCTGCAGATGGCTGGCGGGCAAGACTCATGTGGCTAAACTGAGACCCAAGGTTGTCCTGCCAAAAAAAGGAAAAAGTTAAATCAGTACTTCAATACACAGACCAAACTAATCAAAGAAAAATACTTCATATATTTTAAGATGAGCTGCAATAGTGTATATTATGGAAATCATCTATGTACAACAGACATGATTTAATAAAAGAACAGCTTCAAGAAAACTGAAACTCTAAGGCAGTAAGGTAGGGATATTACAATGCTGTCACTACCAATTACTTATAAAATATGTAATACATGTAATGGAAATGTATACCACGTAGAAAAATGAAAAAGTACCTATTTAAATGAAGATTAAAAGTACACAGGATGTGAAAGTGAAACTTCAAACACCAGGTAACTACAAATTACTCTTCACTTTAAATCACTGCCCTCTCCAGAGAAGGCAAGATTCAAGTCCTAAAACTTCTTTGTATTGCCTGTCATACCTAACAAATATACTAGCAGAAATTAAATTAAATGAAAAGCCATCCACTCTGATCTTCTCTCTAATCTCTCAAAAATTATTTAGCCACAAATTCTATTTTTCCTTAATGTGTTTCAGTCTGTTTCTCAAGTCAAATGTTAAACAAATGACAGTTTCCTACTGTTTCTGATACTTGGTGGGCAGGCAATAGTGCCCAGCCAAGATAGAGTTATGATTTACATCACCTGACAAATGTTTTTCTGGTTCAACAACATAAGGAACAGTTCTGGCTAGTCTAGGTAATATCACTGAAATTAAAATAATGGGTTAAAATAATTTCCCTCTTCTCAAGGAGTCAGAATGGCAACAATATATACCACATTTTGCTAAGAGGAAAACTGTGAAAAAAAAGTTACTTAAAAAATTGTGGTAATGGATTGTCAGATCAAAGTTGAAATGTCTGCAATTTCTACAGTCTAATGGTTTTTGCAAAGTAAATTAAGGCTATAGTAACAATAAGGGATTAAAAGGGGAAGTGATTTAATGGTTGAAAATATATGTCAAGATGGTGGCATAAGCAGACATGGCTTGCCTCTTCCCACAGACACATCAAAATTAAAACTGAAATACAGACCAAACATCACTGAGAAACATCAGGAATTGAGCTGAATGGAAGTCTGGCAACTACAGAATTAAAGAAACCACATCCATCCAAACTGGTAGGAGGGGCACAGATGCAGAACTGCCTTGTCTCTCATCCATGTGTGGTAGATAAAAATTCAGGGGGGATTACCTCAGTAGTGAGGAGTCCCAGCCCCACACTAGGACCCCCAGAGTCCAGGGTTCCAGTGCCAGGGAGATAAGTCCCCACAACTTTTGGTTGCAAAACCCAGTGTTGAGTTGGCAGAAGAAACTGTTAGAGCCCCAAGCAGTTCCTCTTTAAAAAACCCAAACAAGGACTCACCTACTCAGACTCGCTCCTTCTGAGCTCCAGCACTGGGGTGGCAGCTTGAAGGGCACCAGTAACATACTGGGAGAGGCTGAAGTGTCTGGCATCAGGGTGAGCAGAGGCCTTTGTCCCTTTTCTGAGCCATCATCCCCTGGAGCCACAGAGCCAGCAGGCTAGTTCCATATTTGAGACTCTATCAATCTGGCTAACACTGTTTGGCCACCTTGGAGATCCCCAGAGGCTCCACCCCACTCCACTTATGGCCCACCCAAGCTGCTTTTCCATATGACTAATTGGTCTTAGCTCTGCTTCACAGCTTCCTAAATTCTATCAAACAAGCAACAGCTGGCCTCAGTGAGCTCCAGGCCGGCACTAGCAGTAGCCAGATTACTTTCATACCTTGGCTTGCCTGGGAATCTCCAAGCTTAGCACAAGGAACAGCTTTCTCAGATTGTTTTATAGCTCAGGAAGGGGCCCTCAGGACAAACGTAAGGGGAGGCTGACCTTGGCCTGCACCACCCAACAAACACCAGGGACAGCACACCCAGTGGACAGCTACAGGCCACTTTGGAGCACCACCATCTGCCCCTGCACAGCTGATCCTCTGTGGAGGGCAGAGGTTGGAGGTAAGTGTTCACAGCCAATCCTTGCACCTGACTGGCCTGCATAAATCCCTCCCATTGATCTGCCAACAGCAATCAAGGCTCAACTACAAGAGGAGGGTATACTCAGCCTATACAAAAGGCACACCTTGAACACCCAGCTTGGGTGACGGGGAGGCTGTACAACTGGGCCTTACAGGACACCTACTACATTAGGCCACACTACCAAGACATGGAGTCAAAAGCAGCTCTACATAATACATAGAAACAAATGCAGAGAGGCTGCTAAAATGAGGAGACAAAGAAACATGGCCCAACTGAAAGAACAGATCAAAACTGCAGAGAAGGAGTTAAACGAAATGGAGATACGCAATCTGTCAGATGTAGAGTTCAAAACACTGGTTGGTTATAAGGATGCTCAAGGAATTTAGTGAGGTTATCAGCAGCATAAAAAATGATCCAGTCAGAAACAAAGGATTCACTAATTGAAATAAAGAACAATTTATAGTAAACAACAACAGCCAACAGTAGAGTGGATCTAGCTGAGAATCAAATCAATGATTTGGAACATAAGGAAGCAAAAAGCCACCAATTAGAACAAAAAGAATCCAAAAAAAATTAGGGTAGTATAAGCAGCCTTTGGGACAACTCCAAGAGGTCCAACATTCACATCATAAGGGTGCCAGAAGGAGAAAAGAAGAAGCAAGAAATTGGAAATCTATTTGAAAAAGTAACAAAAGAAAACTCCCCTAATTTGGCAAAAGAAATGGACATGCAAGTCCACGAAGCACAGAAGAGTCCCAGTCAAGTTGGACCCAAAGAGGACCACACCGAGACATCTCACACTTAAAATGCTAAGGACCAAAGATAAAGAGAGAATCTTACAAGCAACAAGAGAAAAGCAGAGTGTTTCCTATAAAGGAGTTCCTATAAGACTGTCAGCTGATTTCTCAAAAGAAACTCTGCTGGCAAGAAGTATTCAAAGTGATAAAAAGCAAGGACCTACATCCTAGATTACTCTATCTAGCAAAGCTTTCATTTAGAATGGAAGGGCAGATAAAGTGCTTCCTAGACAAGGTAAAGCTAAAGGAATTCATCATCACCAAGCCATTATTACATGAAATGTTAAAAGGACTTATTTTAGAAAAAGAAGATAAAAACTATGAACATTAAAATGACAATAACTCACAACTATCAACAACTGAATATTAAAAACAAAAACTAAGCAAACCACCAGAACAAGAAAAGAATCATAGGTATGGGGATCATTTGGAGGGTTATTAGCTGGGGGGGGGGGGGGGGGGGGAGAAAATGGGGAAATTGATGTAGGGATCAAGGAGCATAACTGATAGGTATAAAATAGAAAGGGGGAGGTTAAGAATAGTATAGGAAAGGGAGAAGCCAAAGAACTTACAGTCATGACACACAGACATGAACTAAGGAGGCGACTGTTGGTGTACTGGGTCGGGGGGTGCAAAGGGAAAAAAATTGGGGCAAATGTAACAGCATAATCAATTAAATATACTTTTAAAAAATGTGATTTTACTTCTCCCAAATGGCTGCTCTGTTTTTTTAACTCAATGTATAGTTTCAAAAGGGAAAAATATACTAGCTGTAATTACAAGGTAATATGGCCATTATTTTTAAAAGATACCCTAATTGCACACCATTATTTCAATCATCTTGGGAAAAGCTCAATTTTGCGATACCAATGATGTGCCATTTAAAAAAACATTTTTCGGGCTTTTATGCTATTCTTTTAAAGTTGTCAACCTTCTCAATGCTGGCAAAATTTCACTTTTTCAGACCAGAAATGATTTTTGAAAATCATTCAGAGCCAAGGGTGATAAATAAGGTTGCCTCTAGCTCAAAACAAAGCTACCCCCAATAAATGTTTCTGAAAAGTATAGAGTGGCTTTAAGACATTGCTTGTAATCTAACTTGGAAAACAATTTCAAAATGTGATGGTTATGCAGCTTAAGAAATAACTGCAAAAAGTATGTAGGCTATTAGAGAGACTCATTTTAAGGGAAGAAACTGGTATTTATTGAATATTTCATATTAGGTAGTATGCAGAAGGTACTTCACATCGCTGTCTCTTGTGGTTAGTAACCAGAGGTCACAGAGAAAACACAGGGAAGGGGGCATCTGAGCTCTTAAGCAGTGGCAGAACTGGTGCATATACTGGGTTAAAGGAGGTACCATTATTTTATAGTCACAGATATATCTAGAGGTCTTCCTTAGAAATTTACTTAAGAGGATTTCTTCTGTAGCTGTAAGCTTCAATTCACCCTAATAACTGGTACCAAGTCTACTGGACCTATGGCACTGGGAAAAGAACAGAAACCTTAAACCCAGATGAAAGCTGCCACCCTAGGACTGCAGAGAGCCGCACTAACCTCAATGAGGTATGTAGTTAAAATGTTACGACTAGAATAGTCAACCTGAAAAGCATTTCATTATGAAGAGGAAGGAAAAGATTAGGGTTTATACAATCACTGTGATAAGCCAATATAACAAATATATCATGGAAGAGATTTATACCTAATGCAATTTAGAAACACTTTTCAGTATACACATTTCCCTGACTTTAAAATAATCGCAAAAGATCACATCACATTAATTGCATTCATGAGCCTTCATCATACTCCACCCAAAGAAACAATGCAGGAGGTGATCAGAGATATAGGACCACTGAGTATCACTGGGTGGGTGAGACTGGCAGAAGTGGGGATGCATAAGGGGTTGTAGAGTATTGAATAGGTTGTGAATAGGACTGCAGAGGACAAACAGGCTAAGGAATAACAGGTTGGTGAACAATGTTAATGTCAGAACAAAATATTAGAAAACCTGCATAAAATGGAAAGTTATACATTTTTTGACAACAGCTTAAACTACATTTATAAAGTCATCTTTAATGCTACAGAAAACAACAAAAACAATGCTAAGTGAAGAAACTCTACATAGTAATATTTTTGAGAATATACCTATGCTTAAATTTAGTACGTAATTAGATAGTTTTTTCATTAAAAGATTAGATTCCCTGAAACAGGTAATATCAGACAGTAGTAACTTACATAATATCTATGCCAATTACCCCTGTTAAATGATAAGGAAAATGAGGTACTCTTTTGGGACCAAAGTGTCCAAATTTTAGCAATTTTTTAAAGACTAGGTGTCTTTGTACTAGGTGTACCATTAACAGCAGCAGCTTAAAAAAACGACCTACAGACACACACACACATCTCTTATATAACAAAGACATTTTTTCTTGTAACTGAAAATGTTTATTAAGAACTGAGAAACTAGTTAAAATTTCTTTACTAATGGAATACTCCTGCATTTCTAGAAAAAAGTTTCCAGAGGGCACTCAAAAAAACATGTTTAAAAAAAAAACCCAAAATATTTTAAACATTTCAAAATCTTATTCCATCTATAGTCTAACATTGACATCTGATTGAGTTTTCCAATCTTTATATAGTTTGTTACAAAGTGGGTAATATACATATTGGCTTAACCACTACCATAACACATTTTATAGGTGTCTAGTGGGCTAAAGTGAGTTAAGTGACCTGTAGATAGTCATGAAAGCAAGCACTGGAGGAACCCAGGTAATTTTTATCTAATGAAAACACTTAGTTTTGGTCAAAATGTATATACATGAATCTCTCTCTGGAATATTTCCAAAGAAAATACTTTAAAATTGCAAAATAAACTAAACTTAAAATTGCAAAATAATAATCTTATTTCCTGAATAAGATTGCCCAGGAAACAATCTAAATAAGGAGAAATTCTTATGACAACTAAGATGTGTAAACAGTGAGTTACACTTTGAACACAAAATCTACACAATAGTTTCTAAAAATATGAAAGGCTTATATTAGCTTAGAATCCCACAAAAAATCTAATGTTAAAATAGAAATAGAAAAAAACGAGGGAAAGCTAAAAGATCTATAAAGTAGCCACTTGCTTTTCACTACCTCTCAACTAGAAATTAGCAAGCTTGCTAACTGATGACAGCACATATCACACTAAATGAGGTGGAGTAGCTTTAGAACTTCCAAATACAGGCTATTCAATGTGTTACTAAGTCAGACAACCATTAAGATGTAACTTTCTTTCAGATAACTTGACCTGCTATGTAAGTGTCAGATGAAACAAAAGCTTTAGTCTGCTCTGGGATAAAAGAAAGAATAGCACTAGGAGCACCAAGGTTATGAATTAATGTCTGCCAAGGTGTCAAGTGGTAATGAGAAAAATGTGGGCTACGAAGACTGGCTGATCCAAGTGAAATTCTGATATCACTTAGAAAAGAAAAAGCCCTAGCACTTCCCTTTTCCTACTTAAATTGCAACTGGCTGTAAAACAACACTCACTTAAAATGATTGGTTTCAAGAAATATAGCCCCTCCACAGGTTTGGAAATCACAGCATTATTTTGTTTGGCTATTTAAAATTTTGTGGATGGATTATCTCAGTATGCAAAAGATAGTTTACTGAGTATCATTTCTCTTATTTTTGTATCTGATGATGAATTATCAAAAACACTGGAAGCAATGCCAGGAAAAAGAGACATGGAGTTTGATGAATACCCCAAGATTTCAAATTACAGTCCATTAAAAGGCATTTATTTCTAAACTAAACTGTCTACACCTTCACTTAGAATTGTCTTTTATAAATAAATCAATTATTTCTAAGATATATAACCACAGATAAATGCTTAGAATTTCTTGAAGCTACCAGACTAACATTATTTTCACAAACTGAAATGAAAATAGGTCCTATAAAGCTCCTAGTGAAATATACAGTGTGGCAAAAACTACATGATAGCAAAATAAAAGAAAAACACTTCAGGACCAAGTTGAATGAAGCCAAGGCAGAGAACAGGGAGGGAGTTTGATACAGTCTAATATGTAACTAACTGAGTGTACGTAATCAAATGGGGTTGGAAAGTGAATATGGGAATCTTTGGAAATAGTTTTAGGCAATTTCTTCTACATATATGAATTCATATTCATGCTTTTAGAAACGCATCAAAACCTTGAAGTCCATTTATTTTATTAAATAATCTATTCATTTAATTTTAGAGAGAGGGGAAGGGAGGGACAGAAACATTGATGTGAGAGAGGAACATCAATTAGTTGCTTCTTGTATATGCCCTGACCAGGGACTGAATCCGAATCCTGGGGATGTGCCCTTGAAGAGGAATCACACTCGTGACCTTTTGGTTTACAGGACGGCACTCCAACCAACTGAGTCACACAGGCCAGGGCTAAGTCCATTTACTTAAGATAAACTGCCCTGCCTAGTATTAGGGGTGTTAGTTGCCAGAGGGGCAATTATTTTCATGACCTTCAAAATATTTGTAAACTTCATCAAACTGCTCATGTATTCATGTATTCAAACCCCTACAATACAAATGATACAACTTGTGAGGAAAACTAATGAAAATTTTCTAGCTCAAGTTCATCACCACAATTGTTTCATAAGAAATTATTCTGCATCTTCTCACAAGTGGAAAAAGAGGTATAACTTAACTGTACAAACTGTCTTTCCTACGTTGCAGAACCTTTAAGGCAAAATGAGTAGGAGTTCATACTGGTCTAATCGAGTTCTGCAAGGATGAGTAACACCTCTATAGGGGCAAAGCCTGCATGTGAAAATCTATGTGTAAACTCTAAACATTTAAATTTAAGATACTATTGAGTGCTTTAGTGAATTCTAACTTGATATATTTCTGTCTCTATTTTTCATAGGTTAGGTGGGATAGAGAGTACATTGCAGAACTTGAGAAACTCAATTCAGTTTCCTCAAACTGCTACATCTGTTGAATTTTAAAACAACTCATTTTACTCACTGGGATAATGAACAGTCTTAGTTTCATTTTATTCCTCTTTTTCATTTCTTGGTGTTGTGAAATAGGGATAAAATACTCACCACACAGTCTCATGAGATACAAAATTCCCTTCTTTCCAATATATATTCTGTATTTATTAGCCGAAAAGCCCTTGAAGTTAACCTCTCTTTCTACAAGCAGTGAGTGGGACATCACTGGTAGAGAATATTAAAGTTCTAAGAGATACTTACATGGGCTATCTCAATTATGATTAGTGAATTTAGTTCCAAATATGGAAAGGCAGGTGAACTTAGCATTATGTAATTGTGGATATGAGCACCTGTGAGAAAATGTGATTAGCTGCTTGTTGTTGAGGTGGTGGGGGTGGCAGGGGTGGCTGTGGAGGTCCAGGCACTTGGGTTCTAACTGGTTGTTGAGTCATTGGAGGATTATACACAACTGGACTCCCATCTGGGTTTATGAAGGGCTGACCTACAAAAATGAAAAAGGAGGAAAAAATTCATTTACAGTAGAATTTGAAAAAAGGTCATTCTAGTAACAATTTACAATACATGGCTACAATTCTTATTGACAATTTCAAAGCCACAAGTTGAAAACCAAAACATTTTCCTAGCCTAGGAAGCAGAGTCTGACCTTATACGAGACTATTTATAGTCTTTATTTTTCCCACTTAGAGTAAATATTCGAAAAATCTGCTGCAGTGCTTTACTACAAGGGTGCTGCTCCAAAATGTACTAAAGTTATTTTATAATACGCAGTATTTTCTGAAAACCTCTAAATTCTGAAATACATCTTGCTCCTGAATTTAGTTACAAGCTTGTGGTGCTTTAGTGCTGTAATACATTTCAGTTTCCAGAAAAAAATGCTTGACTTTGGGATACTGTAAAATTATTAGTTAGCTTCCATTAGGTGATGGAAAACAGTTAATTTATAGGCTATCCTGCATATATTTAACTAATAAAATGAAAAAAGAATGAAAATTAAAATGATCAATGGCTTCAAATTTCAAATGTGACTTGATGGCAGTATCATTTTGTGAAATTTCAAATAATTTTTAAATCCTAAATAATTCTCTAAAATTATCTTTTTAATTTCAGTGAGATTTGTTCATAAATGAGAGAAAACTAGAAAGAAGTTTAATGTTGATTTTGAGGCTTGTTTTTAGTGCTTACTAATTAATTATCAGAGGGATATTTTAAGTAACTGAGTAAATTTTTCTCTTTTTCTATACACATTCTAAACAACTTTTTCTTATCATCAAAAATATTTTTATTTTGGGAAAACAACCAACAAATAGAGGTCTAAAAGAAAATAACACCCCCATAATCTTATTGTTAAAAATTTGGACAACTTCTTCCAGACTTTCATTATTTTTTATCACTGTACACTAGATTTTATTTTTAAAGAAAAGATTACGTGAAATAAACTGACTATTGCCATGATACCCATTTAGTATGGGAAGAATACACAAGAAAATAAGAGAAGTTCAAATAACAGATTCTTACAATGCCTTTAAAACATCCTTTCTTCCATGATAAATTCCCTCTATTTTTTTTTTGAAACTTATGACATGTAATAACATTTGGAAAAGAAGAATCCACTGCTCCATTGCTATCAAGTGGGAGAAGTTCTCCAAAGTCAAATTATTTTCATCAGTTAGTTCCCTGACAATATTATGCATTGGTCATAAATACCTAGAAACAACTCATGCTGGATATTTGTTGAATGCTAAGTAATTTTGAAAACAAAATGGTAGGGAAGATTTAGGGTTGAAAGCACATTTAAAAGTAACTTAAGGACTATCTGAAAAAAGATGTGCTGTAACACTGTTCTCAAAAAGCAAAGAAGTCACTTTCGAACTTACTTAAAATTAAGAATACAATTCAATTTCAGATTGATTAGTTTCTCACTTTATTATTCCCTACTCAGCCAAATCTTTCATGTTACAAAAAACATTAACTAATGTGTTTTGAAAGAAAAAGGAGATAGTGAAATATTAAATCATCTTATATCATGCTCTAGGAAATAGGAAGTTTAGTAAAACAATAAACCTGAAGGATAAGAAGACAACTGTTATTAAGCAAAAGCTGAATTTCTAAAGAGTCAGTTATTTATGATAATTCAATTCTTATACAGACACAAATGTTTGAATACTTTATCTTAAAAAAAAGATGCAAATGAAGGCAATAAATTCCAAGCCATGGTTTTCTTTACAAATAAAGGAACACTCAGAGACCCTGACACTTGCATCTGTTTCTACCTAGCCAGACTACTACCATGCTGATGTGAGTACATCAACTAAGTCCGTAAATTTCTATGGAAGGTTATCAAATATTTTAAGGCTGTTTTCATTATTTTACCAAATGGTTGGGCTATGTTATTTTGAAAAGACACCAAGACTTCTTGTGATCTTTTAAAACATTACATTTTTTTCTGTATAAGTCATTTTTGGACAATGTACATAAAATGTATTATGACTGTATCTCTCTGAGATTCTTATCCTATCTGTAAATGGGGATTTAATCTACTCAACAGAGTTGTTACAAAGATTATAAATAAAGTATTTAAAGCACCTAATAAGAGTAAATGACACATAGTAAATGCTTGGTATGTCCAAGTTATTATCTGATTGCAAAGAATACATGTTCTCAATATTAATTCATTAAGACTACGTATTTTCTTTTATGAATAAGATCTCCTTTAGCTTTTCCTCAGTAGAAAACAATTACCATATTAAGGAGGACAATTACTTATAGGTTCTTTCTACTTCATTATATAATGAGTAAGAGTTGTTAACTTTCTCCTTCTTCATGAAATACATATTATTTTCCCCAGAATAAAGCTTTTAACAAATAAAACTCTTTTTATCAAATAAAGCTCTTTTCAAAGTTAATTGTCTCATTTCTGGGAAATAAAATATTTTTAATTAGAGACAGGCCATTATTTGGCCTAAAAGATCTTATAAGGAGAAAAATACTATCTGATATGTCTTTTGACATTTTCTAGCATAAGTGTTTTTATTAAAGTTCTAGAGAAAACGCTAATTATGCATTAGAAATGAATAGCTGGCAACACATACACAGACATTACATTTAACACGTATTCTTTCATTTTCAGGTAACTCCTGATATCTCAACTGAAATAAACACTTTTTTTGGGATACCAACCTGTTTGTGGGTTGATCAGAATACTGCCAGGTGGTATGCCTGCGGCTTCCAAGGGAAGCAAAAAGAAGCTAGTGCTAGAAGATGCGACTTGCCCATTTAGGCCACCATCAAAGGAAAGAGAACTATGAGTGCTGACAGTTGGATAGACGACAGGTGCGCCATGAGAGGACTGGCTGAGAGCTGTACCTGGAAGAGGCTGCTGGATGTGAGAAAGAGAGCCCGTAGATGACCCTACACTACCAGAAGACTCAGAACCTGGGGGAGGAGTAATGAAAAATATGGATTTTTTAAACCTCATATATAAACGCAGGTTTTAAATATGTAACAATTAAATTCACATTGCATAACATGCAGTTACCACATAAAAACATTGGCTATTTTCATCTACCGTACAAGTTTTCTTTCCCTCACCACAATAAACAAGTTTAATACAGCAAACTGATCACATAAGTTGTCAGGGAAGTCATAGCCAAAGCATCAACTGACAAGTTTATAGTAACACCAGCCAGACAGTCACAAAAAGCACATTACCCACATTCCCAAAACAACAAAGTTATATACACATTTTACCTTTCGGATTAACACCTAGAGTATACAGATTATAATTTCCACCCAGAAAAAAGAACTCAGCCAGCCAATTGCCCAAAACCTCTTATATCAAAACCCCCTAATGTATAAGAACACAGAAAGGTTAAGAGTAGTGTAGGAATTAAAAATAGAAGATAAATTCTCTATTAAGAGAAACAATTGTCAAGTTTCATTGCAGACTTTCATTTTCAGCTCGTAATCATAGCATCTTCCGATAATGTAGTTACCTTCCAATTTTTGATTATATCAAGGACAAAAACAGCACGAAAAATACCCAAGTACTTATATTAGCATCAGCTTAAAATTTATTTCTCACTGTACTTAATAAACTAATTTCATAATTTATTTTCAACTGCTTTCGTGCCTGCAACTGATTTCATTTTCTATTACAAAGAGATATGTCACTGACTTTCAGTATAATGGCTAAAGGTGAATAATAAAAAAATGAAAAGAAGATTTTGATAATGTATTCAGTTAATCAAATTTTGAAAAAGAATTGACTCTGGAATGGAGAATTAATCTTTAATCAATAAAATAAACAAATATGACACCCTATACAAATTTCCTCTGAAGGATAATGTCTATTTTAAGTTGTGCCAAAATGGCTATTAATCAGAACTATATAAAAATAATTTTTCCTATTGAGTTAAACAGTACTTCTTTTTCTTTGTAAAAATACAGGTAATAAATAGTACTGTTCTTAAAATGTTTTAATTTGGTAGTGTCTAAATGATGTTCTCATGTTGTAACACCAAATGTTTAGGCTGACCCAAAAAGGCTAAAAAGAGGGAGCCACTTCTAATGTTCATGCTTATTTTGGGATAAAAATAAGCATCTATAAGGATCCTAAGAGAAACATGAGCTTTTTTAGTACTGAAACCAGTTCATAAAAAGAGAAAATGTAATGAGTCTAAATGTTATTTACTCTCAATGCAAATAAGCTAAGAGAATGAGGATGTTACTGAAATTTCCACTCATTCATACTAGTTACATCAGATTATTTTTCTTTAGTTCTTCAAAAACTTCTCAGCTATGTTATTCATTTTTGAATGGTAAATGCAAAAAATGCAATCAATAATTAATATAATAGTATTGGCTGAAAATGCAATCACTATTAAATAAGTCTAGTTGAGTAACCATGCCTTCCAACTATAAATAAGCTATTAAGAATTTCCGACCACTGGATACTCAAGAAATGGCATTTCATTGAGTCGATCTGACTAAATTTATGTCACAATAGAGAATTCTTATTTAATTGATGTTTTTAAATCTCTCACACAGATAATGAATTGTAATGTCAATAAATATATTATCTCTTAAGTACTTTGGAAGTGCTTAATGCACTGCTGACAGGATAGGAATTTTATATTTTAGGATAATTACATAAGTCATATGAAACAAATTGCTCAGACAACATTGAAAACTAATGTTTTGACTACATGTATCTAGACAAGATATTTATACCTGTTTTTGAAAGCCTGCCTACACTTCTGCTGCTTCCAGAACTATCACCTCTTGTCAGGACTGAAATTCCACTGAAGCTGCTGGCTTTGGTTACAGCAGGCTTGAAGTTGCGGAGCGAGCTGTCTGAATCTGTGCTGCTCCAGGGTCGTGGTTCAGAGTATTTCAACTCATTCTCAGTGCTGCTCTGATGGCTATTTGTTGATCTCCCTGAAGCATCTTTATTAACTCTGTAATTTAGAAATAAATCTTTGAAGTGAATAGAGACAAAAACAAAAAGAATTTTAAAATTGCTTTAATTTTTCAATATGGCACGAAAGTATATGCTCACAATACCTAAATAGCTGGCGCCTCTGCTGAGTACTACTAGCATCCTCATCTTGGATTCTGTTGGCATTTTAATAACATATTTTTATTTTTATTAGCATCAGTCAGACAGTTACCAAAACAAATGTTAAAAATTCCCTCACCTTTTGTCAATAATATAATTCTCTTGGGAACACAGGGACTAGAAAGAAAGAACAGATGTACAAAGTTGAGCTTTTGTCAAATACACAGTGCCATCTGTAAACCAATGATGACAACAAAAATCTTGTGTACTAATATTTAAAAAGTGTCTCCCCCCCACAAAAAGAAATCTTCATGGTGATAAAAGTATACAAATACATGATAGAGGATTTTTTTCTTTTGGCTTGGAGACACTATGGTTACTTTGAACAGATATACATCTTGAAGCCATTCATTTTTGTGGTACAAATAAATCTGAAATTAAAATATTATCTTCCAAACACATGAACCCATTATTATTATTATATAGTCAAGGCATACACTAGTCTGTAGATTCTACCTCATTCACTCAACAAATATTTTGATCACTTGTACTTCAGCTGTGGCTGTAGCAATGAATATGCAGGTATGCCTCAACACAGCTTTCCCAATGCTATGAAGCTGGCTTAGGCAACCATCATTTTTGCTTCTATTATTACTACAGTCTTCTAAGTAGTTTTTCAGCTACCAGGATTCACTAAATTATGGCAGACCTGCAAGGCCACACCCTTTTATTTATGTACTGTCTATGGCTGCTTTTACATTAAAAAGGTAGACTTCAGTTGTTGCAATAAAGACTATATGGCTTGAAATATCTAAAACATTTATTATCTGGCCCTTTATAAGAAAAAGTTTGCTGACTCCTGCTCTAGGTAAAAGCCTACCTACATTAACTAGCTTTCAGGGTCAAGTCATCTGCTGCCCCCTGTTTATTTCTCCAATCTAAACTTTCCTCATTTCCTATGTCACCTAGTTATAATCAAGGTACTCTGAATCTTTCAATTCAAACTGTCCTTCATCTCTGGGCTTATACAAATATTGATTCTCTACTTGGAACACTTCAGTCCAATACACTTCCAAGTGTATTGTTTAAATCTCCTCTCGGAAGCTAACTTTCATCTCTTAATTATGGTTTATGGTGCTCTCTGCTGTGTCCCCATTTAACCTTTATGTCTCTATACAAATCAAACACCATATCATTACTGTCTGGCTACTCATCAAGGGTAGAGACTTCATCTCTCTTACAAACTAGAGAGAAATACATCTTGTTTAGGCTCTGATTTCACAAGACCTGGGTTGAAATCCCAACTGTCATTTTCTAACTGCATGATCTTTGGCTACTTTAGCCTCCTGGAGCCTCAGTTTCCTTATCTGTAAAACAAAAACAATGATGGTATCTACCATATATAAGCTGTTTGGGGGATAAACTATTGTAACTATCCATGCGTATGTTCTACAGTGCCCAGGATAGCACCTATTTATAGGTGTTCAACAAAGTTTGTTGAAGGAATATTATAAATTCTTAACTGATAATGTAGATTTTAATGTTATTTACTCTTCATTTTCTTAATAGAGAGGAAATGTCTACTATTGGCAGTATTAACACAAACTACATACATTCAGATATCCTTGAATAGTAACTAGTACTGCACAGAACAGGTACCTAACAGGTACTGGTAAAACCAAACTGATTCTCTTCTCAAAGGTATGCATAAAATAATTAGCCCTTTAAAAGAATTGTTTCATATAATCACTTACAAAGTAGAAAACAAATACTAATCTAAAAAATCAATTGGCATTATTTTAAAAGAAAAAACAAGTTATTTATCAGGAAAAGTGCACTAACAAGTAGCATTTAGAGTATACATGATTTTGTAGACAGTGACCAATGTTCTAAAAAAATCACAAGCCAAAAAAAAATTACAAAACCTATAGACTCAGTCCAGTATATTACTCCTGTCATCAATTTATTACTCTTTTGAAAAACTTACATAACTGCTGCAGTATAGTATTTTACATACTGTTAAATTATTAACAAGACAGATCTCAGTATTTCTAAAAAGTGACTTGATATGTAACAAATGTGCTTTAAATGTGATCAGTAGATTAAGGGGGAGTGAGCTCCTACAATGCAATTAGTGTATATTCTTACATGAATAGCTAAATATAACAATACATACATCTTGGGAAAATATACGGTCTCTAGCTCTCTGGTACTCCTCTTCTCTTTCTTCTATAGATTTGCTTCTTCTGTCATCTTTCAAACGTATTCTTATCTAAAGAAAAGAGAACAATTAATTCTTGGGAAAATAATCTGTTAGTGTAAATCCTGTACATATAAAAATGCTCTAATAGTGCTAGATTACCTGGTTATCATCTTTGTCAAAGCTCGAGTTATCTCTCTTGAGGATATACCGTTTCTGAAAGTCTTCACCTTTATCATCCTTAATATGTTCATTAAATTTCTGATCAGGTCTAAAAAACAAAAACAAGGGAACAAAAAAGATAATATACAACATTTACAGAAAAGGTAAATAATAACATTTTATAAAAACTAATAGAAGTAATACAAGTTATCGCTCACTGATGCCATTAACAGATACTTAGGTATTTCTTTCTAAAAGATACTTTAAAAAAAATTTATTGCTTTTACAGAGATAGAAAAAGAGAAACACTGATTTGTTGTTCCACGTATTTACGCATTCATCGGTAGCTTGTTGTAAATGACCTGAATGGAGATCAAACCTGTAACCTTGGCATATTGGGACAATGTTCTAACCAACTGAGCTACTACCTCACTAGTGCAATACTTATGTTATTTTATTTACTCCTTATAATAATCTTCTAAGAAAATATTAACTATCCCATGATATGTATGAAAGGCCCTATGAAATACAGTGTAGACTCTGGAATCAGACTGCTCAGGTTCAAATATTTAGCTTTACCAATTTAGTTGTTTTGGGATTTGCATAAGTTACTTAACTTTTATATTTCCTAGTCATAGTGTATCTAATTCATAAGGTTATTCTGAAGATGAACTAATCAACAGCATTTAAAATAGTAAAATGGCTTAAGTGGCTTAAGCAACTGTCCAAGTACATGACTGAGCCAGAGTTGGAGCCCTGGTATGTAAGACCCAAATACTAGATGTCTTCTTTGCATTGCCTCCTCTAAATCTAAGAAGAAATTCTAGGACAAAGAAAAAAGAACAGCACAGTATCATGTTATACTTCTATAGTACCTAGTTTGGTGTTATATAATTGAAAGTAATCAAATATTTTGTGGTTGAATTGACTACAACTTGACAGACTACTTTCAAAATGCAACCAAGTTGTTAAGAATTACTAATTATAGCTGGGTGCATCTTTGTTTTATTATAGGGAACTGATCTGCCTGACAATGGCAATTGTAGCTCAGCCCTACTGAAAAGCCCAGTAGGTGCATTGTGGCCCACAGGAGCCAAACCCACGGATTGTTTCTCCAGTGGGAAATCAGGCGTGCATTATACCTAGGCTGCTTTGAGACTTGCTCTTGCTAAAACTCCCTCACTCTGAGTTGAGGCAGCAAGTGCTTACCGCATATCTTTAAAGTAACTTCCTGAAGTCTGTGCTAATTCTCCCAAGGACTGAAGTGTAACCAGACCAATTACTCTTATTGTTCCCTTGCATTTGCAAACATTTTTTCTTTGTTAATCTGGAAGAAGTAATCAGTAACATCCTTTCCATTGCTATCTGTAAAAACTAATTACCTAAAGCAAGCCTAGGCATAATAAATGAAAACCTTCTTTGATGTATGCTACTAGAAAGCCAATAAAAGCTTGTCAAGGCAAGGGTTGGGGCACTCTCCCCTTGAGAGAGTGGCCATGCCATCTTTTTTCCTCCACAGGATTTCACTGGTCCGTATGAATTTATCTCGTCTCATCCATAATGCCTTGGATTCTGCTAGCTGGTGTCCACATCATTTTCTGTTAACTGAAACTAGTTACAAAAGAAAAATTCTTTTTGGGGGGTTAATGTTGTAAGTTAAAGCAATGATGGTAAAACCTTAATATATAGGTCTGGCACAAATAACACTCCCTTTTTATCACAAAATCTTTTATTACAAATTATAAGCTTGTGATTCTGTAACATGTCAATATCATGCTGAAGCATACCATATGACATTTTAGGTGACATGTTCAAATTAAAACTATAAATTACTACACCTATATTATTATTACTACCAACCACGCTCAAACAGATGCTATTTCTGTGTTTTATGGCTGACTGGTCTTTCCTCTATGGAGATGTTGCAAGTTCTATTGAGATCCAAAAGACAGACATAAGTTTTGGCCCTTGGAAAATTATAATTATGTAAAATTTCACTCGCTCAAATTAACTTACCCAACACTCTTGTGACTTAATATTATTCTCTCAGAAAATTGGAATTATTTGTTTGAAATATATGATATGTAAAAATATATACAGAGGTTATAAAGTCCAACTGAACCTCCAAGTAGTTATTTTTTTACATACAGTTAAGAATATATTATATAGTCACATAACATATTTTGGATATCATAAAGTAAATTTCTAAACCAAATAAACTTGAATGACACTTTCCACTAACTGACCAGGTATTTCATTATACATAGTAGTCAATATCTGTTTACACCTAGTGAATTTTTAGTAATATCTACCACCTGTCAAATGTTACAAAATAAGATTTAAAATGAAAATTACGTAAGTAAGCTGACGAAACTCTATTTTAAAATGTACTAGGTAAGTGAAACAGAGAGCAGATCTCCACATAAAACTATAGACAGAATTAAAGAGGACAATATAGAGAAAAACAGTTTTATTGACCAAACTGATAAGAAAAAGACTGCTTTCTTTAGGAGTTTGAGAGATTGTCTATGTAGTTCTGACAAGGCAGTATGTTGTTTATTTCTGTCACATGATTACCCTGTTTACTTATAGCAATTATTTTTGTAGCTATTTACAGTCACATTTTCTTATTCAAGGAGATTTTACTTGGGGGAGAGACTGTTATTCCAAAGTGAACTATGAGGTTTAACCAAGGGCCTGGCAACCTTTCTAAGAGCAGCTGGATTCCCACAACAAATAGCATTAGCAGGCATTTCAGCTAACCTTAAGACTGTCTTACCTCTTTCCTTTATAGATGCCTGAATTTATTGCCCTGCAATCTCCAACTTCCCGCTCCATTGAGATACCCCAGTGGACACTGGGTTGTTGACATCCACAACACCACTGGTTCAAGGCTGGAGCGGGGAGGAAAAGGTAAGTTTGTTTTTATTCAATGTGGAGCAGATCTCTAAGGTTTTCTGATTTACAACCTTCTTCATATTGCAGAAGACACAAGAATACAGTGTAACTTCAATGATTTGAAATGTCTAGTTATAATTATGCTATTGATCCATTCTTCTTTTAGTACATCATAAACATTTAGTGTTTAGCTAAACTTTTGGCAATTTTAATGAAGAGAACCCTAAAGCTATATGACATCATTCACAGCATTCAAATAACTGAGGTTACACTGTATTGAAAACCTTAGAGAGTCACCAGTCGAAATGTTTGTCAAAATGCCTGCTAATGTGTATGTGTTTGGGTATCCAGCAGCTCTGAAAGGTATTGGTTAGATTAATTAGATTTCTATTCACCTTCATTCCAGCTCATATGTTATGGTTACTACCCTACTTTAGCCATGATGTAACTAAAACTAATTGATGGGGATACTTTAAAAAGGACTAAAGGATGGACAGAGAAAAATTAAATCAGATTCACATTTGCAGGTGAAATGTAACCCCAAATATAGGATCCTTTTCAAAGGCATTTATCTTCATTCATTTAATTTTAGTTGTAGAAACAATCATTTAAAAATACAAGGTTCCATCAATATATCTATTTTGTTGACAACCTTCAATTTAAAATGGAAGAAAACCAATTTAGTTTCAGTGAACAAAATGACAGCTCTAAGGATAAAGGCCATTATAACAGAAAAGATGTAAGTGAATTAAATATAATCATTCAAGTTGAATGGTCCAAAGATAAGACCCGGAGAGAAGTCTAGCTTTAGGAAAGGCAGAAAAATTAGGAACTAAAAAGCATGATTTTTGGTATCTGAAGCTAACTGCTGTTCAATAACACAAATTCATTGTTGTCACATAGAAATTAATATAGAAAATTCTACTGATAGGCAGATCACTACCAAACATAAATTTTAGCTGAACTCAACTAGTTGTTTTAGGATCAGTTTTACAAATAGGCAGAAGAGGTGTTATTTACATATAGTAATTTTAGGTGCCTCTGCATTGGGCCTTTTGCTCCCATATGCCAGGATTGATGATCTATTTAACAACAGTATAAAGCTATCATTTTGTAAAGAAAATGGCTCCTCCTAACTCCTTGAAAACTGTTCTCAATAAATTATATATAGCCCAGAAAGTGGACACATTATGGTTAATACTGTATTAACCAACAGACTCACCTTCTTGAGATTTATAGCAGAAAAAGAGAAGAAACAGAGATGCAAAGGATGGTAAATTGGTAAAAGATTAAAGAAGATGATGTAAAAATTTGATTCCCTCTATACCCCAATTTGCCTGAGGCTGGACAAAGCTATCTAAATTACATTAATTTAAAAATCCATAAGAGAATGGTTATTAAATATCTGATATTATGACCTCTCAGGGGTTTTTTGCTTTTGTTTTTTAAACCAGTCCTCATTCATCTACCTCATTATAGGTAGTATTTTTTGTATCGAAATGTATTTTTGATCCAATCATGTAAGGTTATTATGCAACTTAGCTAAAATGTGGAAAACCTTAGATGAAAGGTGCTGTAAAAAGATAAAATATTGTCACACACACACATGACATATACCTACATTTCTTAATACTTACATTCTTGTATTGCTAGTTTTGTTTACTATGACAGACTTCCCACTCTGATCAACATTGTGGTCTAACCCAAAGTAAGCGGCTACTCTGTGTAATAGCATCCTATGGTAAGATGTCATTGGGGGAAATTTCTTACGTGGAGACCTAGAAGTAGGAAGAAAAACTAATTTAGTAAATCAAGGATAAATGTGATGACAATTTCTTTTCTTGTTAAATATCAGGACTTACTCATTATTACCAATGAAATCTAAAATTTCTTGTTCCAATTTCAACAGCATCATTCTGTCCCTGAAAAAAATATGAAGACACTTATATATAAAGCTTAACACTGAAATAATCATAAATGTTAATAATTTTCTTAAAAAGTAATGCTTTTAAAAATAAAAGATAACTTTTTTAGTTTAATTTTTACTATGGAAAATTTCACACATACACAAATGTAGAGGGGACAGTATAATGACCCTCAAGATAGCCATCACCCAATTTCAACAACTATTAACATGTTGCCATTCTTAAAATAGATGTATTTTCATCTACTGTCACTATATTGGAGTCTGTTCTGTAAATATAGGGTGGGGCAAAAGTAGGTTTATAGTTGTTTATATGGAAAATAACAATAATTAATAAATAATAATACAAAAATAAACTCTGTTTCATGTACTCACAACTGTAAACTTATTGTTGCCCTATCCTGAATATGGATAATAAGAACATATTGGTTTTTACTTCTTTACTTAATAAAGATGAGAAGGGGTTGCAGGAAAATAGACAAAATAGAGTCATGAATTTATTATCATGCTGAATTTCATAGAAACAGTACTCTAAAGAATATGCAATGCCAGTAACAACAGGAATACTCTTATGGGAATCCAAAGCTAGTATATAGATGGAACTAGAGCAGAAAAGTATGAACTACATTACTAACTCTAACTCAGAAGGGGAGGACTTCTCAAAACATTCTGTAAATTATTATTGTATTACATATTTTTAAGACTTTGGGAATTTTCCCCATAAACATCAAAATGAACCAAAAGCTTCAAACGTGTAAAATAAATAAAGACTCTAAGGAGTACCTCCATGTGCTCCTTATTCACTGCTCCTTGTTCAGTGCATTTAGGCTGTAACACATTAATAGTACCCCTCCCCAAAGGACCTTCTTGCTCACACACCAAGAACTTGGCTCAAGAGAGTATTCCTGTGCTCACTATAAATTTCATGTACATGTGTGGGGGGGTGGGAATCCGCAAACAAGGAACTCACAGAACCTTAAAACTAGAAGTGGTTTTACAGATCATTCAATTCTGTTCCTAAAACTTTATAGATCAAGGAAACTAAGCCAAGAGGCTAATATTTTCCTCCCAAATAAATGTTACATAGATCCCTCTCAAATTCTAATAGAGATGAAGTTCCCTGCTTAACCTGCATGAAAGTCTATATACATCAGCCCTGTTTGATCCTCCCTCTATAGCATAAAAGAAGCCTCATAAAACTGAGTAATATTTGACCATACATTTTAAAATGTTTAAAATGTTGAAAAATCAAGAGAAAAACATGCCAATGTGGTGATTTCAACTCTAAAGCTGAAAACAGGACTACATTTTTAATACACATTCTAGCAACATTCAACTTTGCCCCCAAATCTGTTCCTTGTTTACTATCCCTCACCTCAGTAAGTGGCACCACCTTTCACCCAAAATACTGTACTAGAAGCATTTTTGGCCTGCTATGATCCTTTTTTCTAATCCTCATATACAGTTAATTGCTACTACGAATTTTATCTACCTTCTACCTATTTTTCTTTTGTTCTCACTGCCAGTATCCTAGATCCAAGCAGTCACAATCTGTGGCTTAGCTACAATACAAAAAGTTTATTGTCTCTCTGTATCTTCCCTTATTCCCTCCAAATCTGTTCCACCTAAAACACCTATAATGATCTTTTTTTTTAAAATTAGGTATGATTTTTTAAAAGATTTTATTTAGTTATTTTTAGAGAGGGAAGGGAGGGAGATAGAGAGAGAGAGAAACATCAATGTGCGGTTGCTGGGGGTCATAGCCTGCAACCCAGGCATTTACCCTCATTGGGAATCAAACCTGCAACACTTTGGTTTGCAGCCCGCGCTCAATCCACTGAGCTACACCAGCCAGGGCCAACATCCATAATGATCTTTTCAAAACACACGTGAACACGTCATTACCTTGGTTAAACATTTATCACAGGTTTCCCAATGCTCTTAGCTTAGACTTGAACATCTGCAATGTGGCCTATCAGGCAAGCATGGTCTGGTCTTTACCTACTTCTTTAGCCTCACCTCCTGCCCCTTACTTGCAAAACTCATCGTCTTGGCTTATTTCTGCACTTACAAGTCCCTTCCTTCCTCAGCTTCCTTTGCCTAAAACAACTTATTATATTGTTTCTTAGATTCTGTTTCTTGCATACTTTTCTTTAATAGTATTAATCACAATTATCATTACATAGTGATTTGGACTATACAGAATGGAGTTCAACAAATTATTTGCATGGGATTAGTGAAATTATTACATCCAGAGGTCTTTTAATATTTTTTTCCTTAATTTTGGGGGGAGGATAGGAAATTTTTACTTCACAGAGTTTTCCCCCTGACAGGACTTAATTACCTAAAAGATTCTCTTTTCACCTAACTTAAGGGTCAATTTGTCTTGAGAAGATATAATTTTCCATAATTTTCCTGATATATTTTATACATTTATTGTAGGGGGGAAATAAAGGTATCTGAGGCAGGCAACTTATTCAGCATTCACAAACAGTGAATTTAAATTGGCTCTCAGTGTCAGCACTAAATATCAAGCATAAAATATGTAAAGTGTTCTTTAGTAAATGTACTGCCATTGGAAAAATATTTGTTGTCTCCATAAACAAACAAAAATCTAACATCTAACACTTTTACTAGCCAATAATATAAATTCAGGCTTTTATTTCCTTTTGCATGTAGATCTATGGGTTGCAGAGGATTTTCTTTTACCTGAACCATTTACTATTTAAATTAAGTTCTTCTCAGTTTCCTAAACTTTTAGTTACTAAAAAAACGGAACTTGTTAGAAATATAAAGTCAGTAACTTTCTCAAGTTCTTAAGACTGATACTTCCTGCCAAATCCAGTATAGCTCAGTCCAAGCTCCCAAATTTTCAAATCTATAATCAAGGCTGGATATTTTGGTAATGAACATAAGCCAGAAATTAATATGGTAATATATTAATAATATAATACATATGATCTATGATGCATATAACATGTAATATAACCTATTAATACAGGACACACATAGGACTCAACTGAAGATCCACAAATTACTTTTCTTACGGCATAAGGTTTAGCACATGGCCCTAAAAGTAGGTAACTTATTGAAACTGTTACAGTATAAGCTTTAAAAGAAACCAATATAATGTTCTATAAATGTTTTGTCACTATGTTGTACACCAGAATAGAATATAAAATTTTATGTCACCTGTAATTAAAAACTTTAAAAAAGGAACAAATACATGGTGTCTTGTATTAAAGAAATAATAGAAAGAAGGATCTCAAGCAAACTAATCAGTAGCCCACTACCTAAAGTTAAAGTGAAAAGGCAACAAATCTTTTAGTTATTAGTGTTCTAGTCATTACATTAGAATCTGGTTTAGAGAAAGTGTGTACAGCTGGTATACCAGGGGCAAATAAAAAAAGAGAAAAAAATGCTTCCATTTGACTACCCCTTTCCCAATGTTCCATATAACCTTGGTCAAATATCTACAACAGATAAGAAATAAAATAACTTAACATTAACCTCAATAAAAGTAGTTTTACAAAGTATTTCAAACACAGAATAATTACATGATATTCCTCAGAACACATATTACTTTTCAAAAAATCCACTGTCAGGATTAATCCATAGGTTTGTTCCCCTTCATTAGTAATCTAATACAGTTACCTGTATTATCCATATTTAATACATATGAAATTTTAAAAAATGAGTATAACATTAACACAAAAATAGTATAAAATCATGTTAGTGAGTGTAACCTCTACGGAGGACAACTTTAGATCCCTAAATTCTAATTCAGTAATGATCAGTTAGTGTACTGTCTGAAAATATTCCTTACAAACAGGAATTCCAGATAAATTATTATCTAACACCTGAAGTTTATATACTGGGCTGAGAACAAGATAAAAATTTAATGACCTGAAGAAAAACTTTGAAAAAATTCTTAGAGCAATATTTTATCTGAAAGCTTTAGTAGATATCTGCCACACTTATTACTAATTTTGTGCTATATGTATCTGACAATTAATTGTACATTTTTTGAAAGAACACTGAAAAATCAATTAAGCAAATCTTATTTATCACAAAATTTAACGTTAGTTACAACTTCCTAATCCACACTGACAATAGTAATAATTTATACGTTAGCCATTACATGAATTATTCACTACACATTTATTCAAATAAAAAACACACACACAGGAAGAATAAAGTACTGATACATGCTAGAACATGGATAAACCATAAAAATATGCTAAGGAAATGGTGCCACTCACAAAGACCACATAATAATATTCATGTGAAATATACAAAACGGGAAATCTGCACAAACTTGATTCATACTCTGGGCACAGGGAGATGATAGTAACATGGTGTAGATTTCTTTTTGGGGTGATGAAAACATTCTGTAATTGACTATAGTGATGCTTGCACATATTGGTGAATGTACTAATGCCCATTAAATTGTACACTTTAAAAATGCATACACAGAGTTCTGGACAAGATAGAGGCATAAGCAGAAATGTTTTTCTTCCTCGCACAACCAAAGAAGGATAACAACTAATTTAAAAACAAAGAACCACCAGAACTGCCAGAAAATCATTTGCATGGAAGTCCAACAACCAAGGAGTTATTCATCCAGACTGGCAGGAGGGGCTGAGACCGGTTGATGGCAGCCAGCGAGGAGAGGACCCTGGTGGACCAGGGAGAGTGATCCCACATTCGAGTATAGAGAAGCCTGGAGGAACAACTGGGGAGAGAGACAGACTGTGAAACCCAGGGTTTCAGCATGGGAAACTAAAGACTCAAAACCTCTGGATGTAAAAAAATCTGTGGGGGTTCTGGTGGTGGGAGAAACTGCCACCCTCACAGCGGAGTTCGCAACCTCTTGTGAGAAGTTAGAGAAGTGATGGAAAGTGTGGTAAGAGTGGAGCAAGCAGCAATCTTCACCCTCTGACCCCTCCACCACAGACAGCAAAACAACACAGCAAAGAGTGTTGCCCCACTCTGGAGAATACCTAAGGCTCCACCCCTTACCATGTAAGTAACAGGTGCATGGAGACAAAGAAATATAGCCCAGATGAAAGAACAGATAAAAACCCCATAAAAAGATCTAAGCAACAAGGACATAGACAACCTATCTAATGCAGAGTTCAAAACACTGATAATCAGGATGCTCACAGAATTGATTGAGCATGGTTACAAAAAAAAAAAAAGAGAGAGAGAGAGAGAGAGAGATGCATAGGAACCTGTGGGACAACTTTAAGTGTTCCAATATCTGAATCATGGGGATGTCAGAGGAAGAAGAGGAAGAACAAGATATTGAAAATTTATTTGAACAAATAATGAATGAAAACTTCCCCAATCTGGCAAAGGAAATAGACTGAGGAAGTCCAGGAAGCCCAGAGAGTCCCAAAGAAATTGGACCCAAGGAGGAACACACTAAGTCACATCATAATTACACCACCCAAGATTAAAGATGAGGAAAGGAGACAGTTGTCTACAAAGGAGTTCCCATAAGGCCATCAGCCAATTTCTCAAAAGAAACCTTACAGGTAAGAAGGGGCTGGAAAGAAGTATTCCAAGTCATGAAAGGCAAGGAACTACATCCAAGATTGCTCTTTCTAGCAAAGCTTTCATTTAGAATGGAAGGGCAGATAAAGTGCTTCCCAGATGAGGTCAAGTTAAAGGAGTTCATCATCACCAAACCATTACATGAAATGTTAAAGGGCCTTATCTAAGAAAAAGAAGATCAAAACTATGAACAGTAAAATGACAACAAAATCACAACTAATAACAGCTATTATTTTATTGTATCAACAAAATATACTTAAAAATGAGTATGTAGGTAACTTACAAACTTTTCCATCTATAGAGAAATACAAAAGTGAACAATAGAAAAATATTTTCAAATGCATAAAAGTAGATTTCTAATCTTTGTCCTTACTAATGTATGTTCTATAGGTTCAGAGTAAAGAAAATTCTGCCCATTTAGGATTCTATCTTGTTTTACTCCAAGTAGTTATGTATTTTCTACCTTTCCCCATTTTCCTCAAACCACTGAGTTCTGGTTTCTACCATCTTACTACATTTGAAGAGCTTGTTAAAATAGCTACTAACATCCTCGTTTGTCAGTCTAATGAACTGTTTTTGGTACTTCTGTTTCATATTTTTATCAGCCATGAAACTGTTCCCCGTTGGCTGACTCTTAAGACAAGTGTTCACAAAATTCTTCCGCTATGTTTAGGACTCATTCAGTCTCTTTCTTTTTATCTACCTTTTATATAGTGTCTTTCCATGGAATTTTGTCTTTGTCATTTATTTTATCTCTCTGGACAAACTCATTCATAGCAAGCTTCACTTCTACTGATGACTCCTGAATCTGTAACTACAGCTTGGCTCATTTACTTGAAAACCAGAGCCTTTTAACTGCCAAAAGACCTCATCTCCTAGCTTTCCTTTGGGTAAACTATACTTACTTATAATAGAACCTCAAACTATACTTGTTTATAATAGAACTTGCCCTATTCCATTCAGACTTGTCCCTTATTTACTTCGTCAGTTAATGAGACTAGCTGTCAGCCCAGACAGAAACCTAATAGCTACTCTGTTCTACTCTATTGTTCCAATACTCTTTCATATCCCCATGATCACCAAGTCCTGCCATGGCATTTCCTGAACATCTTTCCTATGTGGCCTTTCCTCTTTAGTGTTCTCTATGGTCTCCTCTCTGTACTCCTTGCTTGTCATATTGGCCCCTCATTGTTGAAATAACCTTTCTAAAATACAAATCTGACTACAGCATTACCCTATTCAAAATCCTATAATTACTCCTCAACTTAGTATGTCACGCTCAAATGATGCACTACTGGTATTTCAAGTAAGATTATTTTTGATTGTTCATTACTGTCTTGCAGCTCTTTTTAGCACCTGACTTCCTAGTAGCACTTCATAGCCACCAGGACTCACGACCCAGCATGTTGGTACTATCATAGGTTGAGAATAAGTGGACATATGATGTCTTCATGTCACACCAACTCCTTCCCTATCACTTTCTAGAATTACTTGCCACATACCTGCTAGAGCCCGAGTATGCAATCTTGTCTTTTTTTGAATATACCACTGTCCCTCGCACATTCCTATCTATGCCTTGTTAATGCTCTTTATCTGGAATGGCTTTCTCATGCTTCTCTGTAAAGATAGCTCCTCTTCAAAGGACTAATTTCAAGGTTCAGCTCAGGCATTGTCTTTTCAGTGAAGCCTTCCCATATCCTTTCAAACTGAGATTGGCGCTATCAACCTATGTTTTTATAGCACCTTGAAAAACTTCTTTTACCTCTTTTCTATTTATATTATATTCCATCTGTTTTGTTTTGTTTTTGTCCTAACAGAGAGATAGTTAATAATTTGGGGTCGGAGATTATATTTTGCCCATCTTATTATCTGCAAATTTTAGTACAATGCTAAGCACATGATAGATGCTCAGGAAGATATTCAATGAACTAATGAATTCATCTTTCTTTTGGAACTAAGGACTAAGCTTGAATTTAAAACAAAAAAGTTGGGCAAAGTTGACTAGCTTCTTCCTCACATCATACCTAAAATTCCTTCAATCCATATTATAAGGAGACCACTTTTCATTTTGGTAATTCTCTTTTTGAGGTTTATGTTAAATGTATACTAGAAAATCAAGATGGTACTCAATACAATAAACCCTAAATAAAAGGTTTATCTTGAAGCATGACATAAGTTTCAGCAAAGCTAAAAAGAGTTGAAGAAAGTTGTTCATATTTCTTCCATGTGCACAAAGCCAATGAAATGATTTAAATTTTATTTCAATGTATGTAAAGTAACTACCACTCTGGGAAGCTAACATTTAGAGAATGGATTTTTAACCTAAGAGTCTTCTATCTCATAAGAGATATTGGTGAGATATTTTGTGGATAAGGCTTTTTATGGGAAAATGCCTCAAAGGGGTCAATGACCTGCTAAAAGTTAAAATCTATTTATTCAGTACTCTGGTAAAATAAAGGATTTCACAATTAGTAAAGCAGACTCAAATAAGCACCTTAAAAATCTTTGGGTTGAAGGTTTATAAACTAAGAAAAAAAGAACAAATATTCTGTGTTTAAGTGCAAAAACATTATAAACAAATACACCGAGTTCTTGTTCAGTTGAGTGCATTATCATGAGAATATTTTTCTCTTTTTCATGATTGGTACCTCTGTATTCTAATTGAGACAAAATTTCTCGGTAATATTGTATTTCTCAAAATTCCTACAGAAAGTATGAATTATTTTTTATATCATGGTAACACACATAATTCAAAAAGACATACGTATGTGCACATAGCAGACCAGCAACATCTTAGCTCTAAGAATCTAAAATATTTCTGGTATACTTCAAATATTACAATCTTATTCTAATATTCAAACACGATAATGGAAGTATAAATAGCAAATTGTTGTACTCTAGAAGCAATTTAAACCTTATACATTTAATGTTTACCTGGGATTGTTTTTTAATGTAGTTACTAAAAATTCATGTAGATCTATGCCAGTTGAATCAGTGTATTCTTGACTGGAATCTAAAAAACAACACAAAAATGCAGTATAAAATTGTTTGAAAATAAATCCCTTTCCCTTTTACATGATACATATCTTAATAAAATGAGATGCCACAAATTGAAAAACATTAATGAAGTAGGGAAAAAAATTATGATGAACTCAGATGGCCACAACTTTTCTATTCCCATATAATAAATAGATGTGGATTTATATAAGTACATGTACATGCATATTCTTTAAAAAGTTTCTCTCTCAAATGTGCATTTTAATTTATTCTAAATTGTTTCTTTTATATATTCACCACAATTCTCCATTTCAAAAATGCCTCAAGTGAAAAATTAGAATGATTTACACAATTAACTACTTTGGTAGCAAATTAAGATAGCTTAGTTCAATTGTGAACATAGGTGGAGAAAACAATTTGAGAGGGATGTTAGTTCTTAGGGAATATTACTCTAGACTTAATCTTTTTTCAAAAATTCATGTTTATTTCTTCCTCTTAAATGTATATCCTAATGCTGTTTATAACATTGATCAGCATAACTGAATTTATAAATTAAAAAAG